>NC_132935.1:115477558-116727558 GCF_034638445.1 Ciconia boyciana | reverse complement strand
GATTTGGGATGCTTGGGGATCACTTTTGTTTAGTCAAAGTGTTATCAAAATTTCCAAGCAGCCCATACTGGTTGCAGCTTGCAAGTAGCAGGCTCCTGTCTGAGAGTTCAGGAGTTCAATTTCAGACATTCACCCATGCACATACACACAGTTATCTGCTGCCTGTTCACGTTCGCTATTTCAGCTATTTTTTGCCTATGACAGCTCCTAAATCTGAATATGTGTTCAGGTCTCTGTTAGTGAGTGCCAGTAGTGAGTCTCAGCTACGTGCCAGTGCCTTCTGGCACGCTGATCTGCCTTTTTTTTTCCTCCACTCCAAATCATGCCTTCAGTGACTTCCCACCAACAGCTCCTGTTGCACTGGAAATCATTTTGCTAAAAGCAAGGTTATCTGATGGATTTTGCTAGACTTTCATTGTAGGTTCTATCATTGTACAGGCCAGACAGTTGTAGCTACCAAGCCTATTACTACCCCTGTGGGTTTCCTTATCTCTAATAGAGGTAATACAATTATGGTCAACATTAACTAAGGCTTTTGGACAACAAACCACGTAGTCACATTGGTGCAAACCACATGTATAGATGAGAAAAGCTATGGCTTGAGTTGGCTTGGCTTGTTCCTACTTTAATCCAGGGTGAATTCAGATAGAGCAAATACTTTCTAACCATGGGCAGTTTATGAGCGAGGCATTGAATTATTACTGTTGATAGACAAAATCTTAGAAAGCAGATTTGGGGTATTTTTGGTTTAATGATTTAAATATTTAGAAATAAAGTAAAATTTCAGCTTAATGTCCACATTTTTTCATTCCCCAGATTGACCCCCTGCCTGTAATAAGGTAATACTCTTTTTGCATTGCTGAGCTGCAGAAAATTCTGTACAATCATTTGACAGAAGTTTTTCTTACTCATTTAAACAATAATTGATGCCACGTGGAAGTGTACTTGTATGTGTGCTTTAGGCCACCACTGCTATGTGTCACTATGTGAATTCACTATGTGAATGATTTCACTGAAATCAGTAACTATTTCTGGAAAAAATAAATTTAAAAAAACTTGCACTTGGGTTGAAAGGTTTCATTTGAATGTTTTTCCACATTTACTATTTCATTTTTTTGTTTTCAAAACTGCTGTGGAAAAGAAACTGAAACACTTTGTTATAAAATGTGATTGTAAAATTCTGTAAGGAAGCAACACATTGTGACTAACTGTAAAAATAACTTCCCTGAAAACTGATCCCACCGAACTGGTATAAATGCCCAGTTACTTACGGTGGTGCCCTGAATCATCTCTAGTCTGAGCAAATCATGCTGTCACTTACACCTCTAGCTTCTGATGAAGTCCTCCTCAGCCACATGTGATCCAAGGGAAGAAATGGCTTTGGAGCAGAAGCCTGTGTGTGGCCAGATCCTGACCATGCACTACATTTTAGTGGAGACACGTGTAGTTATCTTCTGTTGCTCCACTTTCCAGCTCTATCACTAGCTCCTGTGAAATGGGCAAAAGAGGGAGGGAGAGGAATCATGGCCATGGTGAGTCACACATCAGCATTTTGTGTGCGAGGCCCATCACTGCAGGCGCTGCCAGTCAGTCTGTGCTAACAAAGACCAGGAACAACGCTGAGAGGTTGCGCTGATGAGGGAGCGTTTTTGCTACAGGAAGAAAGACCCAAAAACCTCAGTAAGTTTGAAACAGCAGAAGGCCAGAGAGCAGCTGGCTATTTACATATCAGGTTTTGGGGTTTTTTTTTGACTAAACCTTTTATGGTCCTAACTGATTGTCCTAATCTTCTGGCATATAGCAGCCTCTCATTTCAAGCCCATTGATGATGGAGCTCTGTAAGCAACAGGCAATGTTAAAAATCCGTCAGCAGCCCAGAGATGATATTAAATCCCTTTGCTGAGGGCAGACTGTTCTTTTGTTCTGTAACTCTTTTCCCACATTTTCAGCAAGCCCGGAGCCCTGCTCTTCATCTCGCAGCATAGGTTTTGTTCAGATATTGTTTTTCTGTTTTCCAACTTCTCTATAATGGTACAAGGCCCTTGAAAGATCAACGTTTCAGCACATGTAAGTGGCCCTACAAAATTCAACTGCTTTTTCAAAGCATCTCAAAACACAAAAAAAAGGCTGTAACTGGCTTTTCATTTTAACACATGTAAGAGCACAGGTACAAATAACCTGAGCCTGCCAACATGGAAATCTTGTTTGAAATCTGACTTTCATCATCTTCATCTCAAGAAGAGTTACTGAACATACTAGGCTTACTAATATTACTGAGACCAAGAACAGCCATTGATCTCTGCTTGTCCTCTTTTGGGACACCACACCAAGTTTAATTTCTCCATGTTCCCTTGTCCTGTTCAGCTCTGGTACCATCATCATGTCTGGAGCAGTTCAGCATTACCTCCCATAGGCAAATCTATGCCTATCTTCTTTGAGCTATTTTCCATCTCAGCAAAGCAACACGGTGCAAAGATCTACAAGCACAAGCTCAGCAGTCTAGAAAATTGTCTAGAAAAGTATGTATTGAGATATCAGTGTCAGTTGGTTTAGAGCAAAGAACATTAGATATGATTTATCGTGTTTGGTTTTTAGAGGACTGGGACTTTTTCTTTCCATAATAGCTGTTAGTTTATTTATCATGGCGTTCCAGCATCTTAATTAACATTTAGATGATCAAAAACCTGAGATGGTATTTTAAGAAGTATGGAGGTGGATATTTCCTTTCAGGGACAGACATTTATAGCAAAGCTGCTGAATATGTGAAAAGTGCATTGCAAAAAAACCTCTTGTGGCCAAACTTTTCAGCACAGGGCAGTGAGGTTCAACCTGTTCTGATCACTAGACATCAAGAATGAGAATCACTTTTGCACCAAAAGACAGGAAAGGCCTGTTTGCATTTTAAATAAGTCTCTGTTCCTGAACCACAGAATGAAAGGTCTGGCAGCGTTGGAAGTTCTTTGTCAAGGAGTTACAGAGTTGATTTGCAAGAGGAATAAAGGCATTTCCTCTTGCTGATATGTATGATTTAAAACCATGAAGTTAGAAAGGACTTTATTTTAGCAGGGATATTTTTCTTCTCTGTAACAGCCTTGAAGAAAAGCCTGCCTATTACTGCCTCAGTTTTTTCTCAGCATGTCGTTTCTAAAGAAAACCATGTCACTAGGAAGTCAGTTCTAATTTTATGCACTGTTTTGTAGCCTGCCTGCATGCAAGGCAACTTTTCTTGCTATTTAAACACTGGATATTGTTATGGGGAAATTGGGTGGGGTAGGCACTCAAACAGACCCACACCTCTCAGTGACATATAATCTAAAATGTATTAATTTGGCAGGACAGGTACCATGGTTGGATATTAAGTCCTGTTCTACAGAACATAAATATACATGTCCCAGCTTCTCCCTACTGGTTTAGACTGACACAAAGTGGACTCAGGGGAACGGGACAGTCCAACCAGTCAAGGTGTCAGGTCCAGACCTGGCAGCTCGGTCCCAAATGGAGGGGTTCCTCCTCTAGCTCCCACATGTTGCTGGACGTCCCTGTACAGTGTACCCCCATCCCAAGGAGCTACTGATTTACTACTACTCAAAACTCTGCACATTTTGAACTGGCAGATTTAACTGTAAAAAAAAAGCCAACACAAAAAAAAAACCCCTTACTAAAAAGTAAAACCTTTGAAGTCAATCTCATGATGCCATTATTCATGAAAAATTGCCTAAATAAGATTTTTGCCTAGTTTTCTCTGTGTGTTTTGAACTTTTTCATCCTACACATCTGTTATTCATGCATAGAGTGTCTTTGCCAAAGTGTTCAAATAAGTGTAGACTATCTAGTTAGGTCAAAAGAGAAGGGTATCCATAAAGTGCAATTTCATCTCCTTAAAAAAAGAAAATTGATCCTTTTGAATTATCAAAATGACAGTGCCAAGAGCTGCCATAATACATCTATTTGTGGGCCAGTTAGGAATGACACACAGCAGACCACAAAATTATATCCTCTTTCTATTACTTTTTTGAACAATCCATTCAGTCCTGTATTTAGCAGTGGAAAGTGCAATAGGAGGATTGCTAATAGTACTGGTAATTTTATGTGAGGTGAATATTTGTGTATCAGTCAACGCACCTGCCAACTCTGTGTCCATCAACTTGCATTATCAGTCAGGCATCAGACAGCAATGACTTCCAGCAGTCGGCCGTCTAGGGTGGCTGGGGAAATCTGGGGTCAGGCTTTGATCTATAGCTCACCTGATGACCAGCTGAGGATCTGCGCCTCTGTCATCTCCACAATGTCAGCTGGGGCAGGCGATGGGGTCCCAGCATCAATTAAGAAAAAGACGCAGGAGGGTGACAGGTATTAGGGCAGAGAAAGGGGGCCATTCCCAAGGTAGCGGGAGGTACCCGAGGAGGCTGAAGGCCAAGGAAGGGCAAGCAAAGGGATGCCCAGCTCATCCTTACAAACCTAATGATTTGGGGGAATTAGGCTGAAGATTTTTAACTTTAAAGGTGTAGATGTCCTGTATAGAAAATGCCATTCTCTGATCTACCCACAGCTCTCAACTGAGGCAGAGGGGAAAAGGAGGAGGGCGAACACTTGTCCAGCAGCAGCCAGCCATGGGGGCAGGAAGTAGCCATAGAGGAATTTTTAAAAATAGTCTCCCTTTCAGCATCAGAGCTTTTACGCAAAACCAATTAATTAAAAATGAGGAAGAGGGCAGGAGAGGAAGTTGTGCAAAGGCTTAGAGATGACTGCAGGGGCACCAGTGCCATTTCAGGGACTTTTCTTTCTCCTTCTAAGGTGACATCCTAAACCCTTCACTGCTACAATACTGGCCCAGCTTGCTTACAAGTCTCCATTTCCCATAAATTCTGGCATAGAGACAGCTTTCTGGTGACAACTGCAAATGCGCCTGGGGAGAAAGGGGCAAGGCACTCATTATTTTTATCAGCCTCCCACAGCAGAAGTTGAAGTTCTATGGAAAATATGCAATTTTAAATGTGTTTATTTATGAAAGTTTTAAATCAGAACAATTTCTGACTGGCACATTCCTCTCAGCTGGAATGATAAAAAATAGTGGTTGGGTCATAGCTGGATTAGCTGAAGGTAATAGTCTCTCTGTGCCTCTTTCTCTTCTTCTTTCTCTCTTTTATAGACCTGAGTCTTTTTATCCTCTCCCTTTTTTTTTTTTTTTTAATTTTAGCAGAAGTGCCTGATATAGTTATCTTTGTACAGTCAGCATGACGTCATGTTGTTACCAACATTTGCAGTTTTCTTTCAAATTTCTCCAGGCTGTAGGGCTCATTCCCCCTCTCTAGCTATTAATCTTATGTTAAGTCTTGAAACAACAGACAAAAAGCATCAGCTAACAGTGCTACATCCATAGCTGTGCTGGCCAAGGGGATGATAAAGGTTGCCTTCACATGTGTGTGACAAACATAATTCTCATTTGCATTTCTTAGGATAATGTCACTTTCCTGAAATGCAGAGTAGTTACTAAATTACTTTTATAAGAGGGACAGACATAAAGACTTGGAATCAAATTCTGCCCTGGCTCCTCTGTCTCTCTCTGCCTCCAAATCTTTCCATTCACCTATATTGAGGTGTTCTGTTTCCATTTAGGCTTCCTCCAAAAAAGGCTTAGATTTACAAAAGTGATGCAGTGCGTCCTTTTGGTAGTATTTAAGGTCAGATTATCAGAACAGTTTAAGATTCAATTTTCCATGGCTGTTCTGGAAAACCTAGCCACTGGTTTAGATATTCAAATGGGAGCTGACCCAGTAGCAGAGTATTTCTATCAAGGCTTTATTAAACATGACCTGCTTCTCAAAACAATGCGTCCTTCCAGTGCCCTGCGTCTGGATGCATTAGCTGGTATCTGAAGAAAATGGCTGTGGCAGAACCTCATTTCTAAGTTTATTTAAGAGCTACTCAGGTATCCTGATATGAAATTTCCTGATTTGCTTCCAGTGAAACACTGTTTCTTTTGTCAGTTTTGGTTTTTTCATTTGCAAAAGGAATACCAGCCTTTACAGACTGTGAGATAATTAATAGATAGATAGATTAATACATAGGACACAGAGGACACATGTGCAAATGTATGTGTAAGTGGTTTTTTCCTATATGAATTTCATTACTACATTGACAGTTATGTTTATGGGCACTATGAGTCAGCTAAACACATACAGTACTTTCCATTCTAAACCCCCAGTTTTAGCAGCTTGCCATTTTTACGACTTAAACGCCAGCATCTGGGCCAAATAGTGTCGTATTGGTGATACCTCTGACAGTTTTACCCATTAGTCCCTCAAATGGGAGACATCCCATCCAGGTTTTTGGCAAATGTGTTCATATTGCAAGGCATAAAGAGACAGAGACAGTGAGCCCATAGGAAAGCCTATGAGGCTATTAATCACCTTGTGTTTGGAATTAGGCTAATATGGTACTCAAGAGATGATGCTTAAGGACGCACACTGACCGATGAAAGTAAAAAAGAAGTATTGAATAGAGCTGCCCATTCATTGAACACTGTCCACCCTGTTCAGTGAATGAAGTAGTGTGCCTTAATAAAAACAGTGACAATCACGTCCCTAGATTGCAATCAAAAAGTGACTGAGCAGAACCTTTGTTCTGGTACACTCAGCATTTAACAATTTGATTAAGTAACCTTAGTAAGGGTCGTTGGAGGAGACGGTGGGAGGGTTGATTACTTTTTTAAGGTAATGAGAAAGAGTCCATCAAAGGTGTTAGTCTACTTCCCCTTTGAATGAAAACCAGAGAAAAAAGTAGTTAGGGTACTCCAAGTTTAGCTTAGTTGCTTAATTGCTTAGTTCCTCTATTTCTGATCCACCACAAATTGAAATGATTCCAGGTGGGCTAAGACATTTCAGTGACATTTCAGTGAGTACTTTATACCAGTAGCTTCCAGCTGTGCTTTAAGGTTGGCATAGGGAAGTATCTGCTAAAGGGAATAAATGGTAGGCTGCAATCAGACTGTCAGCTATTTAAGGGGGCAGGAAGCAAACAAGAGAGTGATGGTCAGGCTTGCAGGTCATCAGAGTATGTTCAGCAGAAGTCCCTGAGGAGAGTATTTTAATATCACAGACTTCACTACTTCTGCAGGAACACTGCCCCTTCCAGACACTGCTGTGGCCATCTCAAATGTGAGCTCTCTCCTTACTCTTCCCCTTCCCCATGCTTCAATCTACAGAAAGATTAACCCAGTGGGAGTAAGCACACCACAGAGAGGCTTTCAACTTCAAACGTGCTCTGGTACCCTATGGCAGATAAGTGAAATTATACAAATTCCCCTCAAATAGGCTGCCCCATTGTGTTGTTGTTGTTATTACTATTATCATCATCATCATTATTATTGTAAATGTCATAATTTTTTACTTTTAGTCATTAATACCACTTATTTTCTACTATTTAATGTATGTTCAGACCAAATTCCTCGCTTTCTCTTGCTCTCTGGGGGAATTTATTGGCAAATAATATTTCGACACATTGCTAAATCCTGTGCCACTACTTTAGGTATAATGAAATACCTCTCTTATACCGGCATGACTGTAAGACTCTTACCGTACTCACTCAGCTTTACATAGCTTGTTTGCAAGATCCATGTTCTGCCTGCTTTTTCCCTGTTTCAAACTACCAGGATGCCTTCCAAAACCAGCCCCATTCAGGCAACTGTAAGGTCAACAAGCTTGCTTACATGGGAGGCCAAAACCTGATGCAAAGGGTCAAACCCTGGTCTCATTTACACCTATACCGAATGTAGATCTGTTCTTCTCCATAACGTGAGCTGTGGCTGTGCCTCAGTTCTGAATCTCAGGACCTTTTGGGTCAGATACATTGCCAATATGTAGTTGTCTAATCTCTGGCACTCAGTTTTGAAATAGCTTAGCCATGATTCTTTGAGGAGGTTTGATTTAGCGTGATGGAGATCAGAAACTGAAGAAGAAAGGATTATCCTGGGGAAAAAAGAAAATGTGTCTTGTAGAAATGCCATTTTCAGAGCTTGAGATATGGTAGTTAAGTGTAAATACAGAATAAACGCTTCTTCTTTAAGCCCTTTAGTTATTCCTCAGTGGGAGGCAGGGAGGTACATGCAAATTATTTCCAAGCTGCCTAGTCCCACAGTAAACCAAGTACTTAGAAATGACAATGAATTAAAGGTTGAAGCTTTTGGTAGTTATAGGGAATTTCATTTTGATTTACAAAGACTTCTTGTAGACTCAAGTGTGTGACTGAAACACTTTTCCTCTCTTTGAAGCCACTACTTACCTACCCACAGGTAACAAATGGTATTCAGCAATGGAAATACAGTGTTGCTCTTTTGTAATTTATTGTCTTACTCATTTTCACATGACCACAGATTTCTGTTCTGAAGAAATTGGGTTTTGTTTTTTGAAAGTAGCACATATACGTTGCATTCATTTCGCACATCATTTAGATGCGCAGTTATATTGACAAATGTGTATCTTCTGTGATCACATGGTTATAACATGTAAGAAGCAATATCCACCTTGTAATGTTAACACTAAAATGGCTGGAAGAGCGTAACACAGCCAGCAGAAAGGACTGTGAGACTGACTGCCTTTTCAGCTGAATCTCAGGAGTAACTTGGTAAAGCAAGTAAGAATTATGCTGGTACAGACCAACGTGAGAGGAGAATTAGACCTAGTGTAAGCACTGACGCTAAATACGTGTTGTATAGGCAAAGTATGATGTCATTTTCCTTTTTTTTCATTCCACCCTATAAATATAATAAAAAAATGTAGAGGAAGTCCTGTTTTCTCACTGTGTCAGTTGTTGACCATCAGGAAGGGTGATTCAGCATTTCATCATCAGTAATAAAAGCACAAAGCCACAGAAGTCAATATTGGTTTGAACATGTGTTATTGAAAAGAAACTATAGCTGAAAAAATCTTCACAGCACAGTAATCCAAGTGCAACCACGCAGAAAAAACAAACAAACAAACAAACAGGGATGTGTTCTTCTAGTAAATCCCATGTTTACTAGGAAAAAAGACCCCGGGAATGAGGCTAGACATCTGCACATACCCGAGCAGTGAGGCATTGTGCATCGGCTCAGCTGAGAGGGGCCAGGCAGGCGACAAGCGGGGAGCAGGCGCTGGCCCCACTCCATGGGAGTCCCCGGGGTGCACCCCACACTCAACCCTATTCACTCACCATTTCTCCAGCAGTCTCAGTAGGAAGGTGGGGAGGATGTCCAGTTCCCTGTCCTACAAGAAGCACACAAGTGAAATGTCTGAGCCTGGCTCACTGCAACCACCCCCAGCTCCTCCAGCCTGCCTCTGTCTGGCTTGAAAGTGGCCACTTCAGGGACCTCTTCCCCTGAAAGTGGTCCTGTCAGGGCTCGGGTTTTGTCACCAACTTGATGAGCCCTTCCCTGAAGTGCTTCTTTCAGACGTAGCATTTCACTGAATGAAGTCATCAGCGTGTACATGGAGTTAACTAGTCAAATAACCAAGAGCTACATGAGTACTTTCAGATGCAGGATCCTTCTGACTAATATTCCTATCATGTCTGACTAATGAGGGCCGGTTAAAATGTCAAGAGTTTTGGGGGTTTTTTTTACTACCTTGTTTCTTACTCACTCTCACAGTAGATGATAATGAACTGACATGTTGTTTACTCATTCCATTTATACAGTCCTGTGGGGATAATAGAGTTGCTGCAGCTTAACTGCTTCTGCGTAGTTTAGGAAGTCTTACAGGTGTATGAATAATGGTGACTGTTCCTGCCTGGAAACAAACCGACTCGGCTTTGTCATGTAAGAGTAGGTCCACGTTGAAGATAATACAGAACTACTGTTGCCCAGGTGGGAGAAGTCTGCTTCTGTAAGGCAAAACTTCTTCTGGAGCTCCCCTACCTGCGGGCACTGAACTATTCCACTGCCAGTGAAGGAGAGCAAGGTCAGACCTATGGCATTCTCACTGCCCTGCTCAGGGACATGCAAGGAGTTCTTCCTGCACCCTCTGAGCACTGGCCCAGGGAGGTGAGAGCACCAGTCCCTAGGCACATGGGTGGGCAATGGTAAGGGGGCTGCCTTAGCCCTCCCACACACCCCTGGAGCTACCTCTCACCCACAAAACCTGGCCCTCCACTGATGGCCTGGCTCCCCAGGGCAACTCCAGAGCTGGGTGCTCCTTCAGTGGCTCCCTCAGCCATGCACAGCTCTCATGCCAAGCCCTTTCAAAATAGCAAAGAGATTTTGCTTGATGTTCATGAGGCAGAGACATCACTGATAAGACTATCATACAACAGAGCATAATCCAATATACATCTAAAGGCAGTAATAGCCTAGGAAAGAGCCTGGGGGAGAAAGGGCTAAAATGGAGGGGCTATAAAGAAAATGCATGTGTAAATGTACACAAAAAAAGTAGGCAAGGCGAGGAATGCTGTCAATATTTACTCTACTGCAACCGACCTCCCCATCAATTCTTTCAGGTCATTTGTTAAATGTATGGAAACTATTGATTTTGTCTAATTAAATCATTTCCGTGCATTTCACAGGGACAAACGCTAAGCACGGACTGCGCTGTAAGGCTTGTAAGATGAGCATCCACCACAAGTGTGTAGACAGTATTGGACAACAGCGTTGCATGGGCAAGCTGGTAAGTGAGCAGCTCAGGGCAGCAAGTGCGGTGTGAGGCGCCAGGTTGTGCTGGAGCCACTTGCTTTGTGTGCCTGACCCCCTGGCTGGCACTTAGCTGGTGCATTAACAGAACTGACACCAGGTCACTTTACTGAGGTGGGAAAAGTAAAGCCAGGTGGTGCCCTATTATCAATTTGGGCAATTGCTACTACTCAAAAACCTGAACAAAAATGAAGCACAAATCTAATCTGCATTGTGGATGTAAAAATACAGTCACATAATCCAGATTTAGCTAAATAACAGAATTAATTCCCTGGATTTAAACTGTGCTTGCTGTAGTGTAAATCTCTCAGGGAATGCTATAAATTAGTCAAAATATTTCAATGGAGTTTAACAAATGAAAAATCCTTCAAATTATGTTTTATTGTTTTTTCCACTGTTAGGGCTTGAAGAAAAACCATAATTCATCTTAAAAAGAAAACCAAAGGATACTCCACAGTGAGACACTACAGAGTTTGAAGCAAGCTCTCAGTAGGGGAGGCTAGGAGGAGACCTGCCCCTGTATGGACATAGCACCTTAGTGCCTGGGTCACCTTCTGAGCAGCAAATTCTCATTATTGGCAAAGGCAGGCCACTGTGTTTGAGACAATTCTAACCCAACTTGATGACTTTTATTGGAATATGGTTCTTTTGGTTACTCCTAGAAAAAGAACTTGGAAAAATGACCATTTGGAATATGAAAACTGAATACATATATTCATGTTTCAGATGTTCTCAGATTTGTTGCAACCTGAGGGCACCTGAGACAAATACGAGCTAAACCCAAACAGTTTCACTGTGTTAAATGGCAAAAAAACGCAAGCATTGACTTCAAAAGGGCTAGAAAACCCACCTTTCACTGGAAAGATCTTTTCTCTCCAAGAGTATTCAGTGAATGCTATTGTTGTTTATACACCTGAGGCAACTCTTTATACATTTAAACCATAATCGTAGCCCTAGTGTGAGGCATTCTGGTATAGGAAGTTGTCTGTGAAGAGCTGAATGACCTCATTGCAAGGTTTGGACAAGCCAAATATTAAATCACATGAATTTTTTCATGCACTTCTTGATTCCAGCCTTAGCTCTTGTGGTCACTAGTTTAAAAAAGCAGAAAAGTAGATGCTTTTTTAGCAGCAGGAAGTCATCCAGCAAAGTCATGGGAGTTTTATGAGCTCATGTTGTGTCTGAATCTAGTTTGTTTGGGGGCAAACTGAGGCTGGGGAATCTGGAATTTATTCCTCTAAGAAACCTAATTTATCAAATCCCTCATTCCTTCTCAATCTGTACTGCAGCTCATTAGCAAAAGAACTAGTTGTCTATCATTTTTTTGTGTATACAGAACATAGGACATGGAAAATATGCACATCCCCATGAGGCATTCCCACTTCTCACTGTGACTGGAAGATCTCACAGCCTGCAAAGATTAGAAATCTGAGAGACCATTTGTGAATCTCTAATATCTTGAAGGGCATTTCCAAAGACTTAGATGTTAGCACCTTCATTTTGGATACCCATGTGGTGGTGACTTGGGGAGTTTTTTGACCTTTCAAGACAAAAAAGCAGTGGAAGCTGCAGTCAGTCAGCAGCAAACCTGAGAAAAACCTATAGAAGGGCTCTAAATTCCTTGGGTTTCACAAGTGTATACGTGGGAACATGAGGATTTCGAGTTAGGGTAGGGGAAGAATAGTCACATGTTTAGTAAATGCAAAACAATGCAAATTCACATTACATAAGAAGACAGGGAGAGGGAAACTTCCCAGAACCTCTAATGATTCAGCACTTCTGCTGCAATTAATTAGTGCTGCTTTTGTGTAAGACAAAAGAAAAAGGGAGGGGCTGAAAATGAGTCCCTCCCTGTTCCACATAAATACAGGAAATTGTTTTTTTTCCAGGAGAAAAATCAAATAAATCCCTGGTCTATAAACCCCACAGGACTCAACAACAGGAGGCAGATTTCCAGCCTCTCTACACTGTTATGCCACTAGCCGAAGAGCTGAGGTTATTTCTACTACATCAGTCATGGCAGCAATGCACTTCATTTGTTTTTGCTTTCTCTCCCTCCAGCCAAAGGGATTTCGACGGTACTACAGCTCACCACTACTCATTCATGAACAGTTTGGCTGCATCAAAGAAGTGATGCCTATTGGTAGGTTTTGATTGCTTTTCCATTCACTCTCCCTTTGGCAGTGCTCTGCAACAGCAGCGGCAGACTTCCAGCCGTGGTATTTACCCTCAGCAGCCTTCCAGCTCCTTTCGGTGACTGGATATCCTTCTGCCATCTCAGGAAAGGACCACTTCAAAGATACAAAGCTGGAAGAGGAGAGGGTGTGTTTATTGTGCGTTTCACTCAAAACCCCGTACATATAACCTCTTAGTAATCACCCTGTTTATAATAATAACTACCTGAGCTCAAGGTAGGAACTTAAAAAGGAGGAAACACTGGAATATTGAGGTGAAGGTCTGAGCTGGGAAGAACCAGATAAAAGACAGAGAGATCAAAACAGCGGGAGGCATTCAAACCACTGGTCTGGCTTTTGAGGGACTTTGCTAAGTTCCCGTACTTTTTCACCCACACTTCTTACTTTCCTCATATTTTTCCTTATTGACCATGTCTACACATTGTCCAAGTATTTAAAAGACCAGATTTTGCTCACTGTAATACCAAATTCCTGAAAGGAAACATTTTGAGAAGTTGAGTTGATTCTGGAAAATATTTCTCCCTGCCTGGCAAGCCTGGCAGTACAAAGAATGAAAGCCAGAACTAGGCAGTCAGTTTAAAATTACTTGTCTGAGGACATTTACTTTGTTGTTTTCGGCAGTTAAAAAAAAAAAAAAGTTAATTACATGGATTTCATCCATGTTTCTCCTTCTAAAAAACATCTGTAATTTTTGTCAGAAGTAATAAAAACATTTTTAACAAACTCTGGCTAAAAAATGAGGAGTGCTTTGCTCACATCAAAATTCAAAATCCCATGTATTTTCTCAGTACTTTGGCCAACATTTCCCTCTTTCTGTACAGTGCTACAAATGTACTGTATTGTACGTGTCTACTGCCTTGTACTGCAAGGGAGGCTGAGGTCTGATAATGCGGTATGTAGAAGAAGATTTGAACTGGGTTTGCTTATGGTAATTGAAGACATCCATTTCTCTGCCATGGGAGATGACTTTGGGGCCAGCTATGAGGGAGAGTGGGAGTGAGAATTGAATGGACATACACCAGTGGGGGTGGTGGACTTTCTGTCTACCCCTAGACTGAGCTGAGCAACCTGGAGCACATTCCCAACAGCAGGTACCTACTCACACCGGCCTCCAGATCCCATGTGGCCCCACAGTGGGGATGTCAGTACCTTTCAAGGAAGATCCAGGCCATCCTGTTTATCCAAATTAGCCAAGCAGTAGCACTGTGAGGGTAGACAGATAAAGGTGATGGCCCACCCATACCACAAGGATGCTCAGGCACAATGCAGGGTTTTTCCCTTCAAACATCTACTGTTGAGAGCAATCCAAGAGGTCAGTGTTAGGAACAGGCAGCAAACATGGATTAAAGCCACCTAGTACTTTGTCTTCCTTACCTCAGTGTAGGCAGCATCAGTAGTGATTAGAGAAGGAGGATGGCAGGTGAAGAGAGACAAGGCAATGGTGGGGACCCAAAAAGCCTGTATGAGAGGAGGTTGATCTTTACGGGAGCAGAGAGGGAGCAGCAAATCGCTAGCAAAAGCCAATTCCACTAAGTTCATCAAACACTTTTTATCAGGATAATCTCTCAACTTGTGTCTAAGCATACACCCCAACATGTTGGTAGAGGCAGGTGTTTCTCCAAGTGGAGCAGGAACATGACCAGAAATATCTTCAAGGGATTGATGCATGTTTTGCTTCCTTCTGTTGCAGCCTGTGGAAATAAGGTTGACCCTGTGTATGAAACTCTCCGCTTTGGGACTTCCTTAGCTCAGAAAACCAAAAAGGGCAGTTCTGGAAGTGGATCTGACTCTCCCAACAGAAACTCTGTAAGTATCCCACATCTTTCTTCCATTTTCTTTGTGGAGGAGCAACAGATATTAATTCACAGGAGTTTGTATCAGAGTTCACAAAACTTGTATTTCAAACTGTAAAAACAAATAATCTCACTCCCAGCTTCCAAAATGAGACCAGAAAACACGTTATTTTTGCAAACTTAGGTTTTAAGTATCTTTTAGATGGCTCTCATGAAAAAGAGAAAAATACAAATTAAATTAATAATCTTCTTTTATCAGGTTGGAAAAGGAAATTATATTCTTTTGATTTTGCATATCTGTGTAAAAGTGGAACAGAGATATTTAACTGTCATGCTGAAGTAGACACATCCTACCTCTTGGTGGTGGTGGGCTTTTACCCTTCATACAAGTGCTAGCGATGGGTTGGAGTCCTCAGAGCCTAGATTTAAAAGTACAAGCTCCACGGTACAAGCCCAGCCAAAATTAAGCCACTGCTGCTGCAGCAAGGCAATGGACTGGCACCTCCATCCCTTCCCAGTGTAGACTCAGGAGGGAGGCATCACAGAGTTGGGCTCCTCTTTCCAAAACCCAAATACAGGCAGGTTGTGCTCAGTTTGTTGTATCCAGATGGGGACATTTTCACCTTCATGTTAATCCTTGTCATTCACTCTCTCCTGTCATAACAGTCACTTCTTCAGGACCATGGCAGAAGAGCTGGAGAAGGAGGACAAGGGAAACAATATTTCCCTTAGCCCTGCCTTTGCTAAATCCATACCTAGTTCAACAATAACGCTTACCAATTTCTTCCTTATAGAAATGGTTATTTCAACAGTATTGGGACCCATGAGATCAGGAGCTCATGCATGGTGTTGAAAGAACATTTCATAGCCTCTCACCTCTCATAAACAGGCACTTAAGCCTGTGCTTGAGGCTTTCTTTTTTCCCAAGAAGTCCTCCCCACTCTCCCCCCCACCCCCCCAAAAAATCGCACCTGAGTACACTGGAGGCTAAAGCTGATTGTCATGTCTAAAAGTCAGGCCCACATTATCTGACAATCTCTCCTGCACTCACCTCAGAATAAAAATCACCAGGTACAGAGACATGATGAGACTTGGTCTCCAGGCCTCAGAGCAAACACACGTTTAATTTAAAGTTGGGCTAGAATCTGTTTATGTATGGTACAACATTTCCCTGGCATATAAATGGGTGCTCACTCACATGGCTGAACTGTAACCTCAGGTGGTATAGGTGGCCTCTAAACAGACGTTCATTTGTGTCAGATGGGAAAGAAGACAGGCAAATTTAAACAAGAACTAAGTGAAATCTGCAAGGGAGTTATTAAAGGACATGTCCTCTATCCACTCTTGTTTGTGCCTTAAAAGGAGTTTGGTAATTTCCAGTCTTTTTTAAAACCCAAAGTGACTCTACCTCCTGTCGCATTGTGATTACAAATTCTTTCTTTACAGTTCTTTCTTTCAATTATTTAATTTACTTTGAAACAGAAGTTCTACAAATGTAATTATTGCTTTCTAAATCAATAAAGCATTATGTTGAATTATGAATGACAACTCAAGCGTAGAAATCACGAATGCTGTGTCAGCTTGCCTAGGGAGCTGATCATAACTAGGTGGGGTGTGGGTGTAGAATGAGGAACACAAGTTCATTATGGGAATTTCTCCAGGGTATTGAGGCTGAGAGAGAATATAACACATGTCAGAGTACCGAAAATAGAAAACATTAGAGAACTGAATAAACAGACATGTGAAACCATAACTTCTGCTAGTGCAAGCCTGTGGATTGAGACAAGGATAAAAACTAGGGGCAGACACAACCCTGATCCAAATAATGGGGCCATGGAGCTTTACAACTGTGATGTGTGACCCGGGAGCAGGCACCGACCAGTGACCAGAGCAGGGATGTGACACAGAGCCCTTAGAGCCCAGGTAAAAATGCACCAGAGCACGTGAGCTAGCAGCACATGTGCAGTTAATAATGCATAGGGACTAAGATTTTTCCCTAGTGGTCCTCACTTCTGTGCTGCTCTGCTCCTCTCAAAGCAGAAGCAGCAATGCAGCTGCGAGGGTCACAGCAGCACTGGGGCTTTGTGGCTGGACTGTGCCCCAGCCCCGGGAGCTGGGGAGTTCTTCAAGGTTCTACCATGTGACGAAACCAGGGTCACCAGGGACATGGTGACACCAGGGATCCTACTGCACCTCGCAAGTGGTGTCCAGGCTGTCAAAGGGCTTGCTCTGGGTCAGAGCAGCATAGCTGCTCCTGCTGAAGGTAGTTAAAAGCAAAGGCGACTAGCCTAGGAGCCGTGCCCTGCCCCTACAGCCATGAAGCTTCCAGGATTGCAGTTCATCTCTCTGCACAGAGTAGTGATAACCCTCTTGCTCTGAACTAGCCAAGATATTTTTAACATGACTGAGCAGTGTGGACGCACCCACTGTGATTTTTCAGCCTGGATTCTTCATTTCCCATAAAAGAAAGTGGCCATATGCTCCAGATTTACTATCTACTGCTTCCTTCAAAAATGTGCTTCTGCAACCCACATTTATACAGAAAGTCACTTGAGGTGATGTAAATGTGATTCCAGTTCTTGTTAGTTTTTTGTGGATCAGCTCCTCTCAAAAGCAGCTTTGTACCTCTATAATTTCTATTAGACCATTTGTCAGATAGCTCTTAATCATTAAAGGTAACTGAAGTTACTTCAGGAGGTTTTGGATGAGGTATATACTGAAGAGACAGTCACTGCACATCCCATATGCAGTAGCACCCAAAAAAAAATGAAGCTAATCAGCAGTTATGAAACTAGTCTTGGCTTCAGAAGCAGTTATAAAGACTGAGGAACATGCCATAGCAATGAGCTGAAAAATAGCTGGGGCTTACTATTTCAACAAAGCCAGTCTTTCCCTTCCCCACCCAGCAACTAGAAATCCCTAGATATGCTCTACAGTGACTCTGTGTTAGCATTGCTATTGCAGTGCCTTCTCATCCAGGGGTGACCCATTTGTGCAAGATGCAAGACAAGCATGAAATGCTGCGAAAGGCTGAGTCTAAAACCAAGGCATAACAGAGCAGTAAAGTAGAAGGCTCTTAAAATAGCAAGGGAAACAAGACAACCACAAGATACCTGTGGCATAAATCTACTTTTAACCTCTTTGTTCATTAGTATCCTTGGATGGAGAAATAGCTACGAAAGTACTAGATAGGGGAAATAAAATTGTCAAAGCACTTTCTAAAAAAAAGCTTTGTTGTCAACACTAGTAAAAGGAGAAAAACATATAAAAATCTGTAAAGCAATTCAGATTTTGTGCTCCCTGAACAAAGGCAGTGAGTGTTCCTCATTTGGCTTTTCTTCCTGTAACACAGCAAAGGTCTGCAAAGCAATGGACAGAGCTATGTGTACAGTATAATTCTGGAGTGTCATGGAATAATTAAGTTAAATTCTTCCATGTGTCTTAAAATCCTGTTTACAAAAAATAAATAAAGGTTAGGAGCATATAAGGATTTACAGTCTTTCAGATTAGAGAGATCACCTGACTCAAGTTCAATGTTTGGGGGTTTTATGGTTATAAAAGACATCTTACCCAAAAGAAGTCACATGTGGAGAGTTCAGAAACTGAAGCTCCATAAGGTCCGATTCAGACAGAGTTGGAGCAGCTCCTGGTTCCTGTTGGGGTATACATGGAGAAGCCAACTACCCAACCAAGGAACCCAGTGCCTTATGCAGAGTATACTTCTGAGGCTTGGGATTATGTCATCCCATGTTTTCCTACACCCTAGAACAATGGATCCCTAATCACAATTGACATTAATATGGTACAAATAAGAAATCATAGCAATTCTAATAGCAACATTTGGGTTTCATTTTTCCCTAACCATACCCAGCCAGATGACTGTTTAAAAGGAAAGTGAGGGCAGATATTTAAAGACGGACGACCAACTCCATCACACTGCAGCTCCTTCTTTCACAGCATCTTAACAGAAATAAAATCACCCTTACATTACAGTTATTTTACTGAATAATGTATTCAGGGTTAATAAATTAATAGTCAATAGTTTCAATTAATGTCCAGTCTCCTTGGTAGACAGCTATTTAGTATACTTGCAGGATCTACAAATTCCCCCAAGCCCCTTCTATTTTATACAGAGAACCACATTGTTTAACATAAGCCTTTGTTCCTTGACTTTCACTTCATTTTATACTGCAGAAATCTTTTGTACTTCAGACTGGAAATTTGGCCTGGAGTTCTTTCTGGGCTTTCACTGCTCCCTGTGGAGTAGGTGTTTGTTGTGCATCACCAGATACAATGTTTTCTGCAGTCCCATTAGGCTGACTTGCGCTGCTCTGATAACACCCAAGTACTACATTCCCTAAAGGCTCTTGTGTGGTCTTACTTCACCTCATCGTTCACTTTTTCTGGTTTATCCCATCTCATTTGCTTTTTCTGTCCCTGCAGACAGCTGACCTGGCAGAAGTTCCTGAGGAAGGCGATAGCTCTGCAGGCACCCTTGACATAAGCAGGAAACGCAGCAACAGCGGTGAGTGCTGCCAGGCCAGGATAGCATCTTAAGATATATAGGCCTGTGCACAACCTATTTCAGATGGGGTTTTTATGACATGTCCATGTTTTAGCAGCATTCTGGTTTTCAAAGTGGGAGGTGAGTGGGGCATGTAGTTGGTGCAAGAATTTGGGGAACGCTTTTTGCCATTCAGATGAAGTCCAAGCCACCAGTTTTCTTAATTTGTTGTGTCCAGACCTGACACTGAGCAAGGTTCAGGTCCATTTCCTACCTCCTACGCTTCATGAACATGACTGTAGACTAATCACTTAATGTGCTTCAGTTCCATGTTGGCAGAGTAAAACAAAAATAATACTTCCTTTCTCTTCCATATGTTTGACTTGCCTACATGTCTCTATATACCATAATCTCTTTGGGACAGGAAATGAATCATATAATATCCATATGTCTGTAAAATATCCAACACAATGAATCCTGATTATAATTACAGCTTCTCAGTACGACTATAGTATGTGCCCAGTAATATTAATAGCCCAATTCTTTTGTCTGCTTGCAGTACAAGAGTAATGTTTTTACAGCATTGGTACGATGGGATTTTGAGACCATCATACTAATCGAGAGCTTATTAATGAAATCTCAGCCACTGAGGGATAGTGTTTGTGACCCTGTTCTTGAATTCAGTCATGGTGAGGGCAGTAATAAGTACAAAGGGTTTTGGAACACTAAGCAAAACTTCAAGCCCAAACCATCAGAGCAACTTCTCTAACAGCACCTGAAGGCTGCTTTGCTGAATCTCACATGAGATGTACACTACAAAAATAAATCACAGTGAGCATAGTTTTCTTCTCCCAGTGCTCCTTACATTCTGCTAGCAATTCATGTAGGTGAAATGCCAGCTTCAGCTGTCCATTCCCATTTTATGCTACCTCCTTATTCCTTTCCTCCCCTCCTGGTCCTATCACTTCTCACTGTGTTCAGTCATTTCCTGCCTCTCATTTTGCGAACATCCCATCTATGTTATCTGCTTTCTCCTGACAATTTATTTAGGTTTGCTGTCTTGCAAGTGCGAGTTGACCTCACCTGGTTAAAGAAAAGGAATTCAGTCTGCTTCACATTGTTTAATCCTGCCCACCTGAGATTAATTTGGCCCTGTTTGAGTTTTCAGATAACTTTTTATTTCATTGTCGATCAGTAGTTTCATTTCTGAAATCCAAAGAAACTTTCTTCTCTGAGATCTGCATTCACTGAATGCACTGAGAGGCATTCAAGGAACTTACTCAAAGAGATTAGTTTAAAAACTCAGCATGTGTCAAACCTCCAAATAACTTCCGCGGCACATTAACGATTCCTTTGATCGGCACTGGCTTTTTTACAATCCATCCTTCAGAGGCTCAGGGTATAAATTATGCATCAGTCACTCCAAAAATTTCCCCTTGGTAGATTTTTAATAAACTGCCTGCACTGTTTGCACAAGCTATGGAAATGGTAAAATCCTTTTCAGACTGTAAAAATACCTGCCTTTTTTTTTTTTGCCTGCTGCTGCTAGAGCAAACAAATATGAAAATAGATGGATTTCTGTTGTGTGGAGACATGAACTACATACCTCTATGGCCTTCAGATTCAAGTGCCTCTTCGTAATATCCAGAGACCATGAGCTAAACAGAGATTAAAAATTTAACAAAGTAAATTCAAAATGTTGTTACAGGGTGATTAACACTTCTTTTTCCTCAGTTGACCACTGCCTCTTTAGCAGGCAGTTTCACATTAATGCCTTGATGAATCAGGTCCATGCCAGTTCTTTTTTTTTTTTTTCCATTAAAAAACTGTCTTCTGCAAATAAGATTTTAGGAAAATGTACGTTTGAGACTCTTTGCTTAAAGGGAAACAGTCGAAAAGACACAGCCTGCAGAAGGGTGAAAGGACCTAGCACATGTGCAACCATGTAATCACTTCTATAGATGCCTATGACAACAACTTCAAGGGAAGATTCTTTCATTCTGGCCCTGGCATACATACTATGAAACAAAGCTTCCTAGTTTACAACTGTAAGATGGCATACCTAATTTCCAGCCCTTCAGCCTCCTGTACGTCAGTTATACTCCTTCACAAGCCAAAATGTACTTTGTGACACGTATGAGCCTGTTATCAACAGGGACTTGAGCACTTTCCCCTCGAGTCAAATATGGGATGTCCTCCCTGCAAATCAAGGTTTGATGAGTGCTTCTTGGCAAACACAAGGATACAGTCCAGCTCCCTCCCCACCTGCTGGGTCAGCTTCACAGCTCATGAGGCTGTACACTAGTAACGCGGCTTTATTTTCTGTCACTAAGCAGAAATTACTCCAAACATGCTGCTGAAATAGTTCCACTTTGTCTGGTGGATGACTTTCTGCAAGTCCAAAATGCTCCTGGTTACCCAACACTATTCACCAGAACTTTTTCTATTTGCCTCCCTAACTGTTTTTCCTCTGGACACAAAAAACAAAGCATAGTAATTTGAGTAGGACTTAAGCACTGCCAGATTGTAACGGCAGCATTTTACATCCCTTTGTACAGATGACAAATATACATATACTAGAAGATTCAGGAAATTAATTTTATTTTTAAGGTTTTCCTTCTGGTACTCGTGACAGTTTGCAGGGTCAGAGTCCCTCTGCAACAGGACTTGGTGAGGAGCACAGTGAGCCCCCCAGGTCAGCTGCAGTCAGACCACCTGGACACAACTTGGGGCATTTTCAGGTTAAATGCTGCAAGTATCAGCTCACATGCTGTCTTCACATTCACACATTGGACTGTATGACTACAACATTGTCCTACATTTTATCAGAGAACACATGCTTGTGTGTGCTCGTGGATGCATGTCACTTTGTACAAAATCTTTCTCATGCATGCTGTGGCTGCCGTTATAGCTATCTTTTTTCTCCAGTTACAAGAACACTACATTTTTTCAATGTCTAAGTACAACTCTCTACTATCAAGGAACCTTACTACTTCATTCATAAAACTTCTTCAAAGACTCTTTGTTTGGTTGTCATTTACAATGTAGAATAGCCACAGAAATTCAGCAGTTCGGTGTTCCCTGGCACCTTGTTTCCCCTGAACACATGTAACTATATCACAGAGAAACAAGAAGAAAATGCTCTTAATCAGCCTGCTACTTATTACCATTTTGGGGATTTCCAAATTGTTAGAGACTACAAAATCCAGCTTCTGCTCAAAATACCTGCAGAGGTAAATGGTGGGAGAAGATGCTGATCGTTCTAGCTGCTCAAAGACTCCAGCTATTAAAATAATCTTCAGACTTTATCCAGAAGCAAGAAACACCAGGCAATTCTTAAAATGTGAAGGGGGAATGCAGTCAATGTAATGAAGCCACTGTGGTTTTTCTAGGGAGATAACTAAGGACAGGCATCAGCCAGCTCATGAAGCAATTACAATAGAGGGTAACTGATTAGATACCAAGTATGTTCATTGAAATCTATAAGAAGGTCTTAAAGGAGGATCCAGGAAATTATAGGCCGATCAGTCTTACTTCAGTCCCTGGGAAGGTTATGGAACGAATCCTCCTGGGGGCTATCACAAGTCAAACGAAGCACGTGATAGGGAAAAGCCAGCACAGATTCACCAAGAGCAAATCGTGCTTGACAAACCTGATAGCCTTCTACAACAAAGTAACCTGCTCAGTTGATGTGGGGCGAGCGGTGGACATTGTCTACCTGGATTTCTCCAAGGCTTTCAATACAGTTTCCCACAGCCTCCTCCTAAAGAAACTGATGCATTACAATCTAGACAAGTGGTCCATGCGGTGGGTGGGGACCTGGCTGACAGGCTGCACCCAGAGGGTGGTGGTAAATAGCTCCTTTTCAAACTGGCAACCTGTCACAAGTGGGGATCCCCAGGGATCAATATTGGGCCTAACGCTGTTTAACATCTTCATAACTGATCTGGATGATGGGATCAAGTGTACCCTGATGAAGTCTGCTGATGATACCAAATTGAGTGGGGAAGTGGACACTTTGGAAGGGAGAGCCACCCGGCAGGAAGACCTGGATAGGCTGGAAGGACGGGCTAACAAGAACCTTATGAAGTTCAACAAAGACAAATGTAAGGTCTTGCACCTGGGAAAACATAATCCAGGAGTGCAGCACAGGCTGGGATCTACCCACCTGGGGAGCAGCTCTGTCAAAAGGGACCTGGGGGTCCTGGTGGACAACAAGCTCAATATGAGCAAACAGTGTGCTGCTGCGGCAAAGAAAGCCAACAGGATGCTGGGTTGCATCAACAAGGGCATCACCAGCAGAGATAAAGAAGTCACTATCCCACTCGACTCAGCACTTGTCAGGCCACACCTGGAATACTGTGTTCAGTTTTGGTCCCCGCTATACAAAAAAGATGTGGACAGGCTGGAGAAGGTCCAGGGAAGGGCCACAAAGATGATCATAGGACTGGGAAGCCTGCCACACGAGGAAAGGCTGAGAGAACTGGGTTTGTTCAGCCTTGAGAAAAGAAGGCTTAGGGGAGACCTTATCACCATGGTCCAGTATTGAAAGGGTGGCTACAAAGAAGATGGAGGCTCCCTTTTTACAACAAGTCACATGGAAAAGACAAGTGGTAATGGGTACAAGTTAATCCTGGGGAGATTCCGACTGGACACAAGAGGAAAATTTTTCACAATGAGAACAATCAGCCATTGGAATAATCTCCCCAGGGAAGTGGTGGATCCCCAACATTGGACACTTTTAAGGTTCAGCTGGACAGGGTGCTGGCCCATCTTGTCTAGACCATGCTTTTGCCAATAAATGTTGGACCAGATGATCCTTGATGTCCAAGCTGGTATTCTATGATTCCATGATTAGGTGCTGTGACCATTGTCTTATTCTGTGAGTTTCTGATTTAGTAACTTTGAAGCAAATTTTCCCACATATAGGCCTGTGTCTCAGGTAACCCATCCCAATTTGAAAGCAGTTCAGGTACCTCCTATAAAATCAGAGAGAGGCAGCATATCCAGTGCCCCCCAGGCAGAGACGACTGTAGAGAGACATCAAAGAAGGCTATCAAACATTTAGAGACAGAGGGTCAAAGAGGGGGAAGAAGGGTTTTTGCATACAAACTTCCCGCAATATTGCTCATATGTGGTCATCAGGTTTTGCAGGTGCTTTTAAATGGAAATACTGCTCATCCTAAACATGAAAATGCAGCATTCAGTGTGAGAAAAAGGCTGCTGGACTTTAAGTAGTAATGCAATTAGGGGACCTAGGTTCTATTCCCAGTGCTGTACTTGTGTATATTCATCTGATCAAAATGGTTTATTCATTATAATTGTAAATTCTTCAGGACAGAGATTGCTTTGTGCCATGTGCCAGTGGTATACATGGTTTTGTTGGGGGTGTAGAAGGGTTCAGAGGAGAGCACAAGGTATAAAAGAAAGTAAGGGGGAAAGGGAAGAGATTAACAAAATAAAAGTGATCCTGTTGAGGTGAAGAGTCTTAAACTACTCCTAAGATGTCATGTGTTTGCTTTATTTCAGTGTTTACATACTCCGAAAATGGCACAGAACACTTTGGAGAAGAACCAAAAAGTATACATTCCCCGGTATGGGCATAAATTTTGTGAGAATGCAATGGGAATGCGAAGTCATATCAAAGGCTTGTTTTTATGGATAGCTGAGGACCTTGAGTAGGTCTGCTGGGGCACTGTTCTGGAGAAGCATTGATATATGACTGTCATGTTCTTATACCATTTCTGGGCCACTGGACACAGTTGGAAGCAATATACAGGACTGGATGGCTCTTTGGTTTACCTGTTATGGTCCCTTTTATGTTCTTCTGTTTATTACAAATTGATATTGTCAACACAAAAGATCCAGTGGGGAGGCCATGTCGTTACAATAGAACTGCAGTAACGTAAAAATCACAGATTTCATTTGGAAAATTATTTGGGGTTTGGTTTAGGTGCTTTTTTTTCTCCAGACTACCAGTGGAGAAAGGGAAGAGAGAGAGCAGCCAGTCTTCTCTGTGGGAAGCCCAGTGCAAGCAGCTTTCTGTTTAAGAAAGTTATTTTCCCACCCTGTTTTTTGGACCTGTGCACTGTACAACTCTAACTCCATCCATAATGAGGACTGTATAATAGACGCTTTATATCATGCCAGTAACACACTACTGGGCTCATAAGAGTCATACATTAACAGAAAGCAAAAGGCAGATTCATTTTTAAGATCTCACCCAAAAGACCAACTTGTGCAGATTTCTGCTTGTGTTCTTTGGAAGCCTGGAATTTGATCTTGGGGTTCAAAGAATCTTATTTCTAAACGAAGATAGTTACTGCCTTAGTGGCTTGCAGTGTGTCTGGGCCATAGTCCTCCAAAACTGTGAAAGCAATGAGATGATTCCAGCTCATTTCTTGGAAGATCAGGTGCTGGTTCCTCAGTCTCTAACAAAGTGAACCAAATTCCTGTACAGGACAGATATTTACATTTTCTCTTTCTCTTTTTTCTTAAAGGGACCATTTTATAAAAGCACATTACAAATGAACACCTATGTTGCCTTGTACAAATTTGTACCACAAGAAAATGAAGACTTGGAGATGAGGTAAAGCCCCAAAATATTTATTAGTTGATTTGACCCATGTGAACTGAGTCTCATATGGCTGTATATGACTTCAAGAGAGGGAGGGTTCATTCTGATGGTTGTACTAAAGATTTTTTATAGAGGTATCCACTTGTAGATACAAGGATATTCACATAGATAAAAAGCTGGTGACCAACTTCTTTGGCAAGGACACAATAGATAAATCATTTCAAATTAAAGTGACATGTCACTTTAGGAGAAAGATGGCTTTCAGCTAGAAAATATTCAGTATTCAGTTGCCTTGTTTTTTCAACCCGAAGTTTTCAACTAGGAATTCCTCACCAGCTCTCATGCTAATGCTGAACATTTTACCAGTCCTGTTTGATTTTCCCTCACATTCAGATTATGTCTGAGAAAAGAGAACAATATCCAGCTGCTGGATGGCAGTGTTTTCATGTGAGAAAGTTGCATTCTGATCTTTGCAAAATAACCTTGTTAATTATAATTTTTAACACTTCCTTCCTCAGTTCTGCGTCAGTTGCTAGCACTGCAAGGTCTAATCCAAGCCCACTGAAGTGAAAGGACATCTTTTCTTTTAGTGCAATTAGTTTGACTCATGCTACTCACATTTTGCATGGTCTTGTTAGACCTCTTGTCATAAAATGTGTCAGCCCTCTTCAAGGCATCCCCTACATTAAAATAATCATGCACATGCCACAGAATTTAGGGCAGTGCCAGAGAGATGCCCCTCTCATCAGCATCTTCTTCACTGAAAGCCTTTTTCCTGTTCCCAGCTGCGTCTTCTCATTGCTCTGGAACTAATGGGTGGGATGTAAGGCAGAAATTACAGGCTTCCCTATCATTCTGCTTTGCTGGCATTTCCTGATCATTATTTTAGGAATGTCAGCTCTTCAGGAAATAACCACAAGGTATGGTGACCTTTAGTGCAACTTGCTAGCTATTCTGCTTGAGGGATTCCACTTTGCATCCTGCTCCTTTAGGGGTGTATTCCAGCTTGCACATTTGTTCCATGAAGGGGAACACCGCTCAGACTACTGCACTGGACTACCATCCTCATCAAGACATAGCAACCCAGAAAACACATCATTCTCCAAAATTCCCCTGTCCCTCATATTAGGGGAAAAAGCAACCTGTGGTCTGCAGCCTGGACTGTCATGACTAACAGGATCTTTCCAGAGACACCAGCCAGGTTTTAGACTAGTGTTACTCAGCTGCAGCAGCATTGTTTGTCCCATGGCCAGAAATTCAGTAATACGTGGGTTAACACTGGGATGCCAAATAGCTAGTAATGTTATTTGGTCACTGCAGAGCCAGGCAGGATTCAGCTGAGTTGCATGAATTTTCATGTAAGGTAGTTGAGTTGCTGGAGATGGGTTCATCACAGCAATGTTGTCAAGACTGACAAACACTGTCCTGGGAACCCAAGTCAGGGACCAGCCGGACATTGATCAGCCCTAACATAATGAAGGCAGGTAGCAGGGGAAGGAGCTGAGCTGGGAAGAAGAGTTAGGGGAGATTTCTGGAGATCTCAGCTCACCTCTGAGGGGATGCAATGGGTGGCAGATTACTGCAGCCCTGATTTCAGCAGGAATTAGTACTTGCCACAACCTTGATTTCTTCCTCAACAGCAGGAGCAGCCAGTCAGGTTTTCCAAAGCTCTGGCATAAGTAAAGTAGGACATTCCAGTAATATGCTTATTCTAAGAGACAGCCTTATTTTACAATAAGTAGACAGTCCTGGAGACAGGCAACCCCAGGTTTCAGATGCTGCAATGAATAGAATAGAATAGAATAGAATAGAATAGAATAGAATAGAATAGAATATTTGGAAGGGACCTACAATGATCATCAGTGGTTGTCTGGCCACTTCAGGGCTGATGAGTGCCTATCTTGCCACCTACTGAAATCTAGAGCACTGATGTAGAGCAGACAGCTTATCCAGGGTTGTGATTTGCAGAAGAAAAAGATGAGACCTGAGAGTGATTTCAACCAGTAGTAAACACCAAGCAAGTTGCCCCCTTTCAGGCATTAGCAGCCTAAGTCTAGGAAGCAAGAGTAACATAGGTCCAGCTGGGACTTCTATTTTGAATCCTTTTTGGCGATCAGAGACATCTATGTTAGCCCTGTGTTAAAAAATATCGGAAAGGAAAATCGGCAGGTCTTGCATCTAAAAATCTCAGTGCTCAGACCACTGACATGGAGAGACTTTAGGTTCAGTTGCCATCTTTCTCTGACAGCCAAATAAATTTATATTTTCTAAGTTATTTTTCTAACAACCAGGCTGAAGGGTATTTGGAGGATGGGGCTCTCTAAATCCTTCTTGTTGAAAGAGTTCTTCCTTGCAGTGTAAGGGCTCCAATGGTATTACAGCCTATTCACTTTGAAGTGCCAAGATGGGCTCCCTCAAAACCTCTTTAAGTGTTTTATATTAAATATTAACTGGAATAAGAGACTCAGATGTCCTTTCCCATGGAAGAAATCTTTTACCACTGGGATACCAAGCTGTCCTTTTTCTCTAGCTTCCTTTCTCACCTCAGCAACATTTAATTATTCCAAACACATTGGAACAGCTTCCTGAGGAGGGCCTGAGGATAATCCTACTCTGTTGCACTATTGAAAGTGCCTTTCTGTGAAGGCTGGAAAGCTCTGGTTCAGATCGCGCAGTGTTAGAGGACTAAATGCCTGTTTCTCCAGTTGTCAGCAGCAATGATAACCACTGGTCAAGTGGACCAAAGAGGCCCAGCACCACCCCCACCTCCAGCTGCATCCTAGACAGGTCCACAGCTTCTATGCATGCTCTGACAGAGCCGGTTAAATTGGACCCATTATCCATCACATGCTCCAGATGTGTTTGCAGGCTCTTGTGCTGATACCTCAACAATACAGTGAGCCTAACAGGGAATGCAAGGAAAGCTGAAGGGTTCAACCATTAATTTTATTAAGATCAAAGAAATGCCTCTTATCAAGCAGACAGAGCTTTCTGAGGTTAATCCATTTGGAAATGGGCTGCCCATTGCAGTGGTATTGTAATTACATAATAACGTTGATGAAGTGCCACCAATGGGGGGAAGGAGGTCAAATAACTGTTCAGCTACCTGCACAAAATCAGCTCAGCACATTTCGCTATTAGCATTTCCAGCCAAATTATTCTCCTAGCTCTGCTTTGGAACTAGTCAGCTGGATGCTGATACTTAGCAATTACAACCTTGCACCACACATTATAAAGGTAAATATGTCCCATTCAAATCAAAAAGACATTCCTGGGCAGCATTATATCCCTGCTGACTAATTGCCTTTGTCAGTTAAATAGAACTATTTTCCTGCTGCCTTCCTTCTGCAATCACAGCTTGAAAACACAGATGATAAAGTGGTGTGTCCCAACAACGTGAAATGTCTTGAAGTAACAAGATAATGCCTGTAACAAATAGGGACTGTATTTTAAACAGTTTCTTATTAAACAGGAAGCAAAAATTCCAGTTCACAGATACCGTCTCAAACTAAAGATCTAGCCCCAATTTACTCTCTACATTACCGTGTATGATTGAATAAAACCTTGCTGCCTCATTGAGTTTACCTGCAGCGAATGCTCAGATAAAATGACCAAGGAAGGACCACCTTCCTATTAGAAGGTAACTGTGGAAGCTGATGCAGCATAACAATTAAGAGTCATCTTAACTACTATTCCTCTTCTAATTACAGGCCAGGGGATATGATCACTCTTCTGGAAGACTCCAATGAAGACTGGTGGAAGGTATGTGCTCATTATTTTCTACCTATCTGTTTTCTTTCCAAAGGGGAAAATATGTTATTTTCAATACTGAACTTGTATTAAAGCTACTAGTGTTAACAACCTTCTTCTATCAATATGTTTTCTCCACAGGGGAAAATTGACAACAGAACTGGGTTTTTTCCTGCTAACTTCGTTCAAAGAGTGCAACATGATGAGAAGATTTACAGGTGTATCAGGACATTCATCGGCTGCAAGGAACAGGGACAGATAACTCTGAAAGAGAATCAGGTAAGTTCCCCTGTCCCAGATCCCCACCAGACTTTGGCATCAACAGTCTGACCAATGACTGGAGGGAAAGTTGTGCAAGATGAGCACAGGCAGATGGCGTTCACTGCAATTTTACTACAAAATTTATTTGTATGGTAATAGTCTCTAGTAGCCAGTTTTGAGCAGTGTTGGTCTTGTGCAAATGCAGGCCATTTTGAGCAGTGTTGGTCTTGTGCAAATGCATACCCCCTGCTTAAAATAGCCTAAATTTTCAGTCTCACAGACGTTCATAGATACTTTACATATTATGCACTCTCCTACTGAGTTCAGAGGGACAGCTTGAAGAAAACACATTCTTAGAGGTAGATCTTGTGTGACTGAAAAATGGTCCAGTTTTCTCCTCACTATTAGAGCTAATCTAATAAAAGACAGTGGCTCCTCCCCCAGACCTTGCCTTGCCTAAAGATCTAAACACAGCTCATTGTTTTGGCTTCAGCAGGAGCAGAGTTAAGACAGCACCAAACAAACATATAAATCTTAAATTTAACTCTTATTCACCAGTTGCAAAGTATCTTTAATCATTAATTACTTGCGTCACCACTTACACACCCTCTCTACAGGCTGTTATTTATTCTAAACTAGAAGTGCTGCTGTGAGTTCAAGTACACCATGTACAGTGAAGACTCACAGGGTCCATTCACCCCGGTGTACTTTCAGCAGCTCCTTCTACTTTGTGTCATTCAAGTGGGTTCACAATGCAAAAGCCATGGCTGCCATTATGGGGTGTGTCTATGATCTGAATTTAAATGTGATTTTAAATTTTTACCAGACATTTAGTGCATCCAAGTGTCAAGTCTGGTGATTCTGCTTGACATAAAGGGTATAAATGCTTGCTGAGGTAAAGTGAGAAAAGGATAGGGCTCAAAACCTGCATTAAGGGACAGGTTTGTGGCATAAGCTCATGTGAACAGGAGGATGGTTGACTAAGGGTGATGCACAGCCTGGCTCCTCTGACACCTGGATGAAATAGAAAGCTAGATTTTTCTCACTGCATCTTGAGAAGCCTAATGTTCTTCCACCTCATTAGGTATTTCCTTTCCTTTGGCAACTGATGTCACGTCACCAGGAATTGTTTGCCTTACAGTGCCTGGACAACCACTGATTTTAATACAGTAGAGCAGAAGTCAGCATCAGGGTGGACTTCAGGGCCACAGGTTTTTCCACAGGGAACTTCTGTAACACTTCACTCCACTGGTGGATAAGAAGGTCAACTTGTACCTTTGCTGCTGCTGCCTTATGGGATAGCAAAACATACAAGTGCTAACAAGTGCCTTGGGTATACACAGCTTTTTAAGGAAGGCACAGCAATACAGTGACCAGAATATATTTTAACTGCCCCTGTGCACATAGTACAAGCCCTGAAGGTGCTAGAAAGACAGAAAGTACTTCATTTTTTTTTTTACCCAGCACCTCTTTTGATTGTTTATATATGTGCACATAGTGGGAAAAATATTACCAAATCAGAACAAGAGGTTTTGCACCCTTTGTGTTCTAGAATAAGCAATGCACAAGGGCAAAGCTTGTGGAAATGGTAGTGTGGGAATACAGCGTGCCAGCATGAGGGAATGGTCAAGGTCTGAGTCCCTTCTCGTCAGTGGGCATACGAGATCCTCTCTGTTAGTGTGGTTGCTGCTGAAAACAGTGAGGGCCCAGTTTCTTGTCTCATTTCTCACAAAACCATGGTTTCCAAGCAGGCAGGTCTGGCAGCTTCATCTAAACACAAGGACTTCCTATTGTCCCTATTTCATAATAGGCTCACAAGGGAGCTCGCAGTCAGGAGCTTGTCGTCATCTCTGGTAGGGCAAGAGGTAAAGAAAGGGATGAATCCATCCTGTCTGTCTACTACTTCCTCTTTTTTAGCAAACTTATTTAGCCCTATCTCAAACCCATGCAAATGCTGAGGTTGAATGTGAATGCTGTCAGGTCCTCACTCCCTGTGGGAGAGGCTTCAGAGGAAGAAAGAAATAAATAATTAGTGTAAAGCAGGGGGCAGAGATCAGACTGAACAAACACACGAATGCAGAGACATGAGAAGAAAAGAATGGAGCCAAGAGATTGCACTCCACCCTTGCACAAATTATGCAAAAAGGGGGCATTCAAGTAGCTTCAAGGCCATTTTGAGTAATTTCCAGGCAGGACAGTCACAGCAAAGCTATGGATACTCATCTGCTTCCCTCTGCACCCCCATGCAGTGTTTGAGCCCCCCATAATAGCCCCAGTGAGAGCTGGCAGCCTGCACAGAGCCAACACGTAGCAGCAGTATGGGGACAGGAGCACAAGGACTCCTTAACCTAGCCTATGGGACACGTGCCCACCATGGAGATCACTGCCTGAAGGGCACAATTTTTTGTGGGTTTTTTTTAGCAGAACAAATTTGCCTTCACTGTGGAACAACTCTGATTGTGAAAAACATTTTAATTTTTATTGGGAATTTTTTACTTTAAAAATTTATTCTATATTTCCAAAGTCAAATTTCCTTTCTTCTTTCTTCAGCCATTTTGTCTTATTTTCTGTCCTTTATTTTCCCATTGTTTTCCATGTGAAGCAGAGAGAGGGGTGCAGTAGGGAAGACATAAAAAGAAGAAAAATCATCTGAATGGGACTTCTGGGAAAAGTTTGTCAGAATTATTTTTCTTTTTTTTTTTTTTTGTTCTATTTGGGGATTTCTGTGGGATGTAACCAGCCATTTTAGCTGTCTCTCGGCACAGTGTCCAGAGTGCTGTGAGCACGATATAAGTACTATGTGCAAAGCACTGGCTTGTTCCAGATTAGCAAGAAGGGGAGATTATTCATTGCTACCAATCCCTGTCAAGTCTCACTTTAGCTAGAAAAACTCATTAACTGGTCTAATAAATTCCTGTGATCATAGTATCGCAAATTATCTCCATTTTACACTGTTAATTCACTGGGTCAAATTCTGCAGGGTCTAACAAGAGTCCAGAGCCATTCTGACAACGAAGGCAAGGAAGATATGCCAACAGGAAAACTTACCCAGTGACAGTAATATGAATTTTCAGTATATTGCTTCATACCATCCACGGCTTATACTGCAGGTCTCTATCCCCTTTGTGCCTTATATGAATGTTCCCAGGTAGAGAGTCTATTCTTGTAAGGCAAAAGGCAATATATTCATATCAACAGAGCCACAAGAATACCTTAAGAAAAGCCATTTCAGGCAAGCAGAGACATTTTCAAAGTTTGAAGCACAGTGGGTGAGGCTTTCTCTGAAATCACTTGCCAGTTTCATGCCCCGGGAATAACATTTTGAGCTTCAGCTTCATGCAAACCTTTCTGGCAAAGCCAATACTCAAGGAGAGGACTGAGGAAAAACAAACACAATTTGCTAACCCATCTTGAGCAATATGCACAAGCTAGTCTTCACAAAGGATCCCTTGAAAATTTCATTATGAAATATGAAACTCAGCCTGGGGGAGAAAAAGTGTACTGCTTCAGAGACATCAACATCTTGGAGTTTAGGGTTCACTGACGGATTTGTGGGTCCTGAAACAAATTTAGAAGATGACTAGGCACCACGGGATGCAATCGGGATTCTGTGGGAGGGAGGCAGAATTAGCCCCTGACATCAATAAAGGAAGATTATTAACAGGGAAACCAAAACCAGCCAGTTTCTGTGGCTTTCCACTCTTTTAAGCTGTCTTACACACAATACTGGCTGCATAATTTCCAACTCTGCTTGACTGTACCATCACTTGGATATATAAAGTTTTCTCCAGCCTGTAACTTCTGCTCTAGCCTACCCGAATTCATTACCACACATTATACAAATGCTTCTTTGCATGACTACAGGCTCTGATTTGACCTCTTTTCACAAAAGAAAAAGTCAGCATTTTGAAAAGATATACCTAATATATCATCCATGTTTGGAAAAGCATCTCTTAAAATGCCTCTAACATTTTTGATCATCCTTATTTTTAAAGAATTCATAATAATCTATTGTTTGCATGTCTGTTTTTACTGCTCTTATAATATCCTACTTAAATAAAGGAAATAACTCTTTTTAAAAAAATAAACCTACTCGCATCCTTCACTGGCAGTCTCTCTGACGTCTACAGTCACACTAATACAAACCACTTTAGAGTTGGGCTTTTTTTGATTAAATAACACAATTGCTTTTAAGTTGCACAAGTGATCTTGTGCAATAGAAATTACCCCAAACCACGACATTTTCAACAAGACTGGCAATCAGAAACTCTCCGTCTCATCCAAATGTGGACTGTGAGTTTACATAAAGGTCAGTGCAACAGATCCATTTTGCAATGGATGTGTTTTATGAATGTCACTGATGTAAACTAGCCCTGTTACCGAAAGCATCTCCCAGCCAGCTTCTGTGGTGACTGCAAATGGGCCACTGCTGTTGTGATGGCCACAACCTCTGAACAAGAGCTGTCAGCCTTGCTGTCCCCTTGGCACCACAGCTCAGGGGACAAAATTCCCTCCTACCTCAACACCCAGTCACACGAATTTCAAAAAGAGTGACTTTTAGGCACGTGTACATTAGCAGCTATGTGCTGATCTGATCCAACCACCCCAGAAGAGCCTGGCAATGGACTTAAGCAAATCCATGAGGTTAGGCTTAACAAGGCAGGATTGCAGCCCAGGTCTCCAGCCCCAGGGGATCCACCTGTCTTAAGTCTTCTTCTGATTAGTCTGGATGCTTTGTTGCTACCTGGCTTTTCACCTCACTGCCTAGGAATTAGTTTATGTCCCCACATTTTTCATCCTGGGATACTCTAAAAGGAACTGACCTTCTAAGAGCATGACTCAGCTGCCTTTGAAAATCAGTTGCATCACAGTGACTTATGCATTTGGACTGAACCACTTAGAACACAAACCCCATGCAGAAAGTGATGTTGCAGTTCTTCATGTGCTCCCCAGCTATAACTGCTGCACTTCACAGTTAGGCTTAAGGGGAAAAGGGTATTTTTTGAGCTATCTCTGATTTTCATTGACGTCAGTCTTGCTGAACAGGGAGGGGTGTCCCCATTCATTCAGAGATACTGAGTGACACACAAGTTTTGCAAGAGTCCAAAACATGGGCACAGCCCATTATGCATCCAGTTTAGTTGAGGTCATCTTTAAAACCCTAAATAAGTGCTGTAGGTAAAATAAACTGGTGTTCTCGGTCCAAAAGCTAGTGAAACAGCTGACATAAAACCTGTCATCATCATTTGCACCATGGTTGAATGAGTATGAAAACTGAACTAATCATTTCCATCCACAAAGCTCACGTAGGCAAGAACTTCAGTGCACAGGCAGCAGCAGATGTAGAAACTCACAGTGTCCCTGTGCTGTCATTCTTACAGACAAACAGAAGACTTGAGCTTTCAAACCTCTTGACCTGGCACTGTCTGCAGGCTCCAGGACAGCTCTTGAAACTGTACTGTCCTCATAACCAAATTCCTACTTCATCAGAACCAGTCTGTGGCTGACAGATGGGTTAAATATATGGGAGAGAGAAGATAAGCGAAAGACAGCTGCAGAAAATGAGAGGAAGTTCAAAGTTACTCCTGGACAAAGATAATTTGCCACTTGAGCCCGAATTCAAAGCACAGGACAGTACTAATGACCGCGCAGCTTAAAGGATCATTTCCTAATTGCTCATCTCCCCCATCTGCTTGGGGCTGACTGATGGCTAAAAAATCCTGAGGGCAGATGTTGAGAAGTTCAGACAACAGTCATGATCCGAACAGTTGTTTGTTTTATTTTTAGTGTTGTTTTATTTTTTTAAACAAAATTAGATGAAAGAATGGGGAAGTGACTTTATAATATTAGATCCAACTTTCAGCTAGTTCTGAAGATGACTTGATGAGTGAGAAGTAGCCTGAGATGCGGTTTCTTACCCTGTGGCTTACTCTACTACTAACCTCTTGAGCCAGGGCGCAGGGAAAAAAAAACCCATTTGTCTCCATTTGTGTTGCTACCAAATTCACTGGAGAGTGGCTGCTCAGTGGCTCACTTACAAGTCAGGCCAGCAGCCTTTCCCCCCAAAACATGCCAGCCTGAGTAGCTGCCATTTTAAGCAGTTTCCAATTTGATACAGCAAACCATGAGTGCCTGATGGTAGCTGTGGCACCTTGTGCCTTCACAACCATCATGTTTGCTGTCTGTCACCAGGGCTAGTCCTCAGCGACAGCTGATTCATCAGGTGGAGTCCAAAACTCTGGATACCACCATGCATTTACCTGGGGTTACTCCTAATTTACACCCACCTAAGAAAGTCAAGAGCCAAATTCCAGGGCTACAACTTGTGGGTGAAATACTTGGCAGCACTCACAAAAGGGGATGAGGACAAAAGTGGCCAAAGATGGTGTTGTCTTCCCTCTCCTCCAAAACTGCAGAATTTGGAGCAGCTCCAGGGCTTTGCAAAGCTCCAGCATCAAATCAGGACCTCCTGATTCACACAGGATTAGGAAAGCGTGGCATATTGTTGCCAAGATCACTCTACCCCCAACACATCCCCTTCCTTCAGAAGGAGTGGGAAAAAACTGTGCCAGCCGGGGACCAGCACATGCAAGGCTTAGTGTATTAGTGTGAGAGAATTTCAGCTGGAATTTGGGAGAATTCATATCAATGTATTAGTATGTAGAGTGAGAGTTCTTACAGAAAGGCCTTGTACTCCTCATGCTCAGTGAAGATCTAAAGCTATTGCTGTAGTAGAGCACCCCAACTGATATCAAGGAGCACTCAAACCAGCAGCAGAACCAAAAAAACCCTGTAAAAAAAGACCAAATCTGCCATCCTTTTTCACTCCAAAGATAAAGAAAACCAGCGTTCAGAAAGTTCAGTATTTTTCTTTTGTCCACAAATCAGTCTCTTGACAGTACAAGACATCAGGGAAAAGTACTCTGGTCTCGCAATATGTTCTGCACCACACCAGGGGTTAAGCAAGATAGGCAGCATGGCTAGTGAGCAGTGCAGACCTGCTGCAGGTCCCTTCTGGAGATCTGACTACTTTTGGGGTTTCTTTGGCCTATGCAAAAACCTAGAGGTCTTGCAGACATCTTTAGTTAGGAGGAAAGCACCAGCCAGGTCTATTTATAGAGAAGCTGCAAAGGCTCATTTTCCCACACAGCAGCAGGGATCAACCGAGAAGGGGCATCTTTCAACCAAGATGCTATTTCCTACTCTTGGATACTGTGCCATGCTCAGCCATCCTTAGTCTGGTGCTTCTTTGTAGGCTTTTTCTCTCATCATTCAAGTTTTCATAGTCTACCTCAGAGACACAGACCAACATCTAGCAGTAGTCGGAAACACCTTTCTGTGTACATGTGCTTTACACCTCTCTGCTTTGAATGGGGATGTGACTGGAGAGGGAGCAGCTGCTGTGCTAGGGATTCACGACACAAATGAGCTTGGCTCTTTTGCAACAGTACCTAAACTAAATGGCATCAATTCCATACCTCTCCCACGCCTTCCGTTTGATTTAGCCCAAACAACAATAAATTATTTTTTTTAATTGCATGTCAACTCTGTTGGTATGCTCAGTCATTCTGCCCCAGGGATCCAATTCAGTTAGTGTTAAGTGGGTAGCTTAAGTAAGAAAATTAATGAGTCCATTTGCTTTCCAAACCTTTGTTTGCAGGTACAGAGATGCACCCGACCATTTCCAAATACTGGAGGTGGCAAATAGGAAGCAGCTTCACCTCCTTCTTATGACCTTTCATTTCCCTCTGGCAGCATCAGTGTTGCTAGTAAATTTTATGTATGTAACAACAGGAGGACAAGCTGGCCCAGAATTCAAATGTGGTATTTAGGTGTCACCATACAATCCATAACAGTCATGCTGAAATGCATTTAGCCAGGAACGTTTTCGAGCCATTTTTATTCATTTCATACCCTCTGAATTATTGTAATTAAACACTGTAAATACCTATCAGACAGAGCCTTTGTGAGTGTTAGTCCAGACAGAGGGCTTTAAATACCTGGCCCTGACATCATGAGAAATCAGTGAGTTGGTCTCAATAGGACCATCAGTTTTATGGCTATTTTTTAACCTTGTTTGATTAGTAGGAAATACATAGTTCCTTGGCACAGATGTTTGAAAACAACTCTTTATGATGTTGTGTGGCTCTGTGCTCAAGTGCCCAGTCTAAAGTACCTGCACCACTAGGCTTTCAAATGGCTCACCATTACCAAAAGTATCTCGGGATGGGCACTAAAATGGAAATACCTGAGATCACAAAGGTCTTCAGGAAATGCAAACCTTTACCATGATGTAATATTTGTACTATTGTAAAGAACATACAGTTTCACCATAATTGCCTCCATTTGGAGTAGGTGTTATGCAAACACTCGCAGAGCTGGTTCAGATCAAATACTTTGGTATCCACAACAGGCACAGGCACCTGTAGGTGTAAGAGCTGAGTAAATAGCATAACCCGCGGCCCATCTGAGAAGTACCTGGGCTCTTTAAACATGCAAAAGAGAATATGCTTGCATTCAGATCAGCTGCTACGAGTGACCCACCTTGGCATCATGGTTACTTTTCTCCACCAACTGTTGAGGGAGCCAGCTAAGCTCATGATCTGAAATACCAAATCCTCTCGTACACAGACAACTAAATCATAGTCATTACAGTAGGCTGAAGTCATAATTCAAGTTTCAAAATCTTTGATCCACTACAAAGTTCTTAATGATTTTAATGTCTCTCATGTATATGTGGCACTTCAAGAAGGCAGGGGGAAAGGTAATTCTCTAAATATATGCATTTGAGTTTCTTATCAAAGCAGTGGGAGTCTAAAAAGGATTGTTCTACTTACAGAAGTAACTAGCAGGATGTCTAACCCATCTGCTAAATAGCCTGGAATAATTTGTCGCTTAATCATGGCAAAGAGTTTATTATTTTCATACCTTCTTTGCATTCAGATTTGTGTGACTTCTGAAAAGGAACACGATGGCTTTATCAAAGTATACAGCGGGAAGAAGAAAGGCTTTGTCCCCATAGATGTCTTAGAAAACATCTGATTTCAACAGCCTGCTTGCTGCAGTAGGAGCCCTTTGTTGGCAATGCCTGTCTGCCTCGTCTCACACTGTGTCAACCCAGATGGGCTGTCCTGCAGATGTTCAGGGAAGTAGTGAGAAAACTGCAACTACAAGAAGAAAAAGACATTCAGATTGCCACAGCAACACTAAGAAAAAAGAAAAGTGGAATGATTGAAAGAAAGTATAGTCAGAAACCACTAGGGAAATGAGAGGTCCTTGGATACTAACAGGAATAAGGTAAAGAAAAAAAGTCTGGGCTGATTTCTGGTGCAAGATGGCTGTTATGACCCTGATGGAGACAGACAGCTTGTTCTGAAGGACTAAATTCACGTCCTGTTCTTGTGTCTTAGAAAACTGTTGGACTGCTTTCTTGTTTGAAGTGTGTATTTAGGGGGGAGGGGGGAAAAATACCATTCAAACTGTCCTCGTACTACAGTCCAATGCTTGTAGTAAAGTGTGGCTGTGGTTCTACAGTTTTGTCCCCAGTATCAACCGATCAGTTTAAGCGTTTAATCCTGGTGTTTAGTCTCATAACAAAGCAGTTTGGAGACACCATGTGAACGTCAGTCCGAGAAATGCACTGTGCCCTGGAAGTCGGCAGCTTTCTCTTTCTGTGCAATCTTCCCATATGAAAGAGTAGCAAACTTGTGTGTCCTTTGTTTTCTCTGTATATGAACAAAAGCTCTCAGCATATGTCGGGTATGATGGCTGCTCTCATAGCTCACAAAAATAGATGGTCCTCCAATTCACGAGCCTTCTTGGAAGCATCCCTCTGTGTTTCCTGCACCTTTATCTGGTGACACAGAAAAATGGGCGAAATGCTGGGAGAGAGCCACAGGCTTGAAAAGTTTTATATTTTTCTGTGTTTATTGCACTTAAAAGATTTTATATATTAATCCTATTTATAAAAAATGAAAGAGTTAACTAACACCCTGAAGACTGAAAATGCTAGGAAAGGCCAGACTGCACACAGAAGTGAAGTCTGTAATTATCGAAATCCAGAACTCGTGACAGAAAAGCACTGAGTGTCTTAGCATTGTGTTCACACACCAAAGGTGTCTTCTTCACCTGCTAAAAAGAAGTTTTGCAGATTCAGCAGGCAGTATACACTGACATTAATTCCTCCGTGGCATAAACCACCGTCAGCATCCCGTACATCTTCTCCATCCCAGTGAGACTGTGCAGACAGGTCTATTTTGTCCATGTAAGCCTCCATCTTCAAATATGTTTTGGGCATATGAACCTTTTGATACCTGGAGAGCAGTCTGTGGGACCTGTGGATCTTGACCAAATTATACATGTCAGCCAGTGCCAATCCTGTTGTAGAGCAGGGGCCTTATACTGTTTAAAGACAGGGAACCTAATTTCCAAGTATTTAATTGGATGTAATTTCACCAAATACACTTAAACAGCTTAGCATGTATTATGACGTAGAGATTAAGTCCTATCCCAAAGCTCCCTGCTGAATTCATGCCTTATTTGACCAGCTTGAGACTGAATGCCAGTCTTTACTGCAATTAAACCCAAATTGGTGTCCTAAATCCTGATACTGCAAGAAGAAATTCAGATGATGCCAGGTTAGTATAGGCCTTTGCAAAGTTGACACTATTTCTAAAAACAAGGTACTGGTTCTGCTTCCATATACTGAGGAAGTTTGAGTCTGTGTTGCACAGTCCAGGTCTCATAGTTGTGTTGCCCTATTTAAATAGCTGATCTTACACAAGGCCTTATGAAATCCGGTGCAACTCTACACATGACCAGAAGTTCACAGAGCAGATCAGTCTTCAACCTCTGAGAGACACATTTTGCAGCTCTTACGTATCACTTAACTGCAGAGGAGGAAGTTGCAGGGTTGTCAACTGCTGAAACGTGGTCCTTCGTAACGTAAGTGGTCTATACCGATTATTAATGTCCTCCTGGCTGATCAAAAGTATCTGATTTCATATCTTCTGTGGGAATATCAGCAATTTATAAATGGGTTTTTTTTCAGTTCAAACAATGAACATTTGCTCAGCTCATTTTCCTAAGTAATGAATAAACTCAGCGGGAGGACAGAGGATTCTGATAAGCCTTAAAGATCAAGAGGAGAAGCAGTAGAGACATATTAATCCACTCTGCTTTATAAGATTATTTTTTTTACATTCACCCGTTCAAAGGAAAAACTCAAGTGTTTGTTAGAATTAAGATATTTGCTACTTTTGATCAGGCCTGTCAAGTGGGCAAAGGGAATCTGTATTAATCTATACATATGTGCTGTTGTTTACATGATTGCATCATACTGTGATTCCATCCTATTTCAGTCTTCTATGATTTCAATTTATCCCTACAATGTGCATCATACTATTCAAAGAATTATATGAATATTACCTACAACTCACAATGGCCTTTAATCAATGTCAGTTTGATTCCTTTTGATACTGAGCAATAAATAATAAAGTGACTGAGTGAAATCAAACCAGACCTTATGTGGACTGTATTACATCTGAGAAAGCATTGCTTCTGAACCAAAGCTTTCACGGTTATCTTTTCTTTGTGTTTTTTTTTCTTTTGTCTTTTTACTGGGCTTTTGCTGCAGTTTGACATGGAGACGTAATTTATGCCTAATTTAGCAAGAAGCACATACATGAGTCTTACTTTAAGCATGTGATTCATTGGCTATTTGCATGCTTAAAGCTGAAGCACTTTGCTGAATTAAGGTCATTTTCCTCAAATTTATTTTGGATGCCTTACTCTGAATCCAGATGAGTATCCCATAATTTTTTTCCTACCATATGCAGTTCGCAATAGATACTGCATTAGCAAGCAGTTAAAAGTCAGACAGAAGATGGAATGGACTTTATCTGACGTATGCTCAGAAAAATTGAATTTTAGGAGACAAATGCTGTTCAGATTTAATTTAATATTCTGCTTAATAAAAATTACGCGATGGTTGGAAGGAGAATAGAAGTGTATGTTTCTTGGCTTCTTTGCATCAGACTGTATCATTTTCAGTTATCCACCTTCAAGAACATTCAGTAAACCCATCAGCAGCAGATGTTACTGAGCATTTCCCTTTAAAATCTACAGCACTTGCATTTGCCATGTTTTAGCAAACCATTTCTAAAGTAGTTCTTCTGCAATGTATGTAGCTTGTGTAGACTCAGAGTGATGTTTTTCTGGTGGGGCGATCCTGAAAATTTGTTTCTGGCAGATCAGAATGTGTTTTAAGCCCTTCGACATCTCATCACAGCATAAAACTGGCTACAGAATATTTTCATAAGTGCTCGGAACAGTTGATCAACATGAGTTAAGGATGAGCTGCCTGATTCATGATCTCCTCCCATCTGAAAACAACACAGTATCTCAGTTTATTGTCATCTTTCTCTACACTTGGCATTTTTGACTCAATGACTTCCTTTGGAGACAGATGCTGCAGTGCACCATCAGCTGTGGACTCATTTCACCAGGGGAACTAAGACAGTTATTCCTACAAACATTGTTTATCTTTAGCATTGCTTACAGGCCTTTTTTTGTAATTATTTGTTGAGATTCAGTTGACTAAATATACACCCGGTGCCATTGTAGACAGCCTAGGTTGTCAGAGGAACCTGCACAGGGCCAGCAGGCAGTGACACTGGAGATTTGGAAGAGCTGTGACCTTCTAAAGAAGCCACCGGAGACCATGTAGGTTGTCTAAAATGGCACTAGACAGATGTCTTTGGAAAATTAACCTAACTCATTTATTTTAAATATGTGCAGACAAGTCTGATTTATTGAGCACTCAAATTACATCTTTCTTTCCCTAAAGGACACTGAATAAATGCAGCAACCCATATCAATCTTGTCCCATTTAAGTCCACGGTAAAAAGAATCCTTGAATGCCACAGGGACTGGAGTTCAGCTATTATCTTGGAAAAGGCTAGTCAATGTTACTGTTCTCCCAAAAATCTATGATGTAATTTGTCTGATCTAACTGTAAATGTCTACAACTAAGCTAGTAAATCCATTTGCTTTCCCCCTTCCCCAGAAAATAGAGTAACATGCAATTCAGTACTTCGGTTCTTCTGACCGACTGAAGACTTCTGCTTCTGCAGATTGTGCCTCACAAGTGCTTGTTTCTACCGTCACAGGGAGCATTGGATAGCTGGGTCAGATGTAGACCTCTGCAGACGTAACATCTGTATCACGGCAGAAGAATTCCTAGCCCTAATTTCTGGATGTGTAGGTGTAACATATATATCTGTAACATACATCTGACTACCACATGTCTGTTTGGTATGTTTTACAATGCCTCTGAAGTTACTAGTAATGGTTATTATTAGAAATGAGAAGAGAGGTGCATTTTTTACCCCATTTTCTTTCTATAGAACTTCCTTTACTGACTGGTGGACGAGGGTGGCTTCCTCAATAGAACATTTTGCATTTAAATACAAGCATAACTTTAATACTATATAGAATTGATCCTATTAAGGACATTTTAATTTAAAATACTGAACATGAAGAGTATTAGCACGGCCCTATCCCTGCCTGCAAGAATAGTGACTGTCCACAAGTTCCCAGAGCAACAGTAGCACGCACTTACTGTATGCCTAGGGAGGTAGATTCATGTGTGGTTCATTTTCTATTAACATTTCACAGTGTTTCTGCTGGACAACATTCTGCTACAAACTGCCAGAGTGAATAGCATTGGCCTGGGCAATCAGACCAGGGTGGGTGTTGCTGTGCTCATTCATACATAACAAAAAGCAAAATGCAGATATGTACTTCCTGTTCATTGGTGATACGCTTCTAACAGTTCATACAGCAATGCAAATAAGCACAAAAGAAAGTGAACAAGTACAAAGTATGTCAGGTTCTGTCTAAAATATAAGGACGGAGGAGTGTGAATGGTATTCCCATACATACTCCTTCTGTCCATTGCTCTACTACAAATAGGGTCAGACCAACACAAATGTTTAATTTCATATTTGAGATATTTCATAAAAATGTAGGCCCAAATTATCATCCAGATTGAGCACACTACGTTTTGTAAAGCAAGGCAAATAAGTATTTTTCCCCAGTGGGAATATATGTCATCACAACATTAAGTTTTCCATGGCTAAAAAGAACATCTGAATCTAAGAGGTACATGAGAGTTATTTTTAAAACCATTCTTTATATAGAAAATTGCTATGTGCCTAGGGAATGAACGCTTGGCAGGGTCTCCACAAAAGAGGCCCAGGAAAACTATAGTAGTACTGCTTCAGGTCAGCATGTTTGTCCATTTCCTGAGTGGCTCAAGGAACTCTGTACAACACCTACCTAAATTAGTGTCATTTGTTCAATCAAATAAGCTTAATTAATTTCATTTTATTTATGTACATACCAGCAACACATAAACATTTATAGATACATACGTATATCTTACATTCATTAACATCAACCCAATGGCAAGAGCATATGCCCTTAAAAATCTGTCCTGACTGGTTTTTTTTCCTTATCTTAATGTGCTCAGCACCTAGTTAGGACGGTAATTGGTGCCCGACAAGTACTGAGACAGATGGCTATGCAGACAGAGAAGTCTAGCCTTTACAAGTTTTATCTGTGTTAGACAAAGCATATAACATATAAACCCAGAGTTACAGGCAGTTGAACTGCAAATATGCAATACATTGAGAACAGTCAAGATACTCGCTGCTCTGAAATGCATGTCATTCATCAGGCAAAGTTAGGATTGCATGCCACATACAAATTGGCAGCCTGAAAACATCGTCAGAACAACATGTAAATCATACCTCTTTGACCTGGCTGTCTCACAATAATGAGATATTGAAAATAAAGAATAACTTCTCCTTGGAGGCCTAAAGGAGAGGAAGCCAGGGAGCATTCCTATGGGCTTAAAATAAAATTTTTTAAAAAGTGCTAGTCAGTCCCACATACACACCATGGGAAGGGCACATAAATTTACCTTCATTAGAATGACGTAAATCAACGTCTGAGTAATTACTGTGCTACCAGTGGTTTGCCAGCTGATAGGGTCAGAGGCTGACAACACAAAAATGAAAGATTGTGAGACTTGTTTCAGCTTTGCATCACAAGCAGGAAAAAATGAGAGGTAGCTGTGGGTAAAAATCAGACTTTTAAAAGAAACAGTCCAGTAGTGGTACTGAAGCAAACTATTCAATGCGTTTTATCTTTTCCACGTAGCCCCCTCTCCCTGGCGGGGCTGGTCCGGTTGGCCGTGGCAGCAGCTCCCACCCCACGCTCTTGCTCTAGTGCAACGCTGCAGGTGCACCAGCACAATCAGAGCAGACCTCTGGGCTCTTCCCAGCATGCCCAGCCCATGCCAGCAGAGCCTCTTTCCAACTGCTCTTCCTTCCACAGATCATGCCAGTTTTGTTGCCAGCTGGCCACTGCTTGCCCTTGTGTCTGGCAGGAGAAAATAACCAAAATTATCCCAAGCAAACAGAAGACAAACAAAGCAGCCAGTGTGGCAACAGTCCCCAAAACCTCAGAGTCTGGTCTTCCTGCATACCCCTGTGGTGTTGCAAACTACACTGCAGAAAATGGTTGTTCTTTTGTGCCTTCCTGCAAGGGGTTGCTCCCCTCCACTGCTTGTGGTCCTTGTCCGACTGGGCAGGCTGCAGCACCTTTCTCACCAACATACCAGCCATCCTCATTTTACACCTACTGAGCCTCACTCTCTGCCCTGCCAGGAAAAACCTTTCAGGCCCATCCAGTGCATCCGCTCTGTTAAATGCTTGCTGTCTGTACTAAATCAAGCAAGTTGTCCCAAAAAAGGCAAGGCTGGCATTGGCCTTAGCTCAGCAGCCTTCCCACATGGGCATCTTCTACAAACTGTCTGGAAACCCTCATTCGAAGGAATATGGGGCTGCTGTGAGATACATCCCCACCAGCACTGGGGATGAGAGGGTCCACTCCCATGTGAACAAGTATGGAAGGGGAAAAACAGACACTACGTCATTTTAACCCTTTGGAAGAAGTCTGGGTCTCTAAGGCCCAAGTGTTACGTGAGTCGTACCAACCATGGGAAAAAAACCTTCTGTTTCCAGCCCTTTCACCATATTTATTACTCTATGTCTCCACATTTTGTTTCAAAAAATGCAAAGCGAATGCAAATCTCTTCTGCTCTCTCATTCACTCACTCCACATCTTAATCAGCTGCTGCCTTTGTCTTTGTGCTCAGTCTTGCAAAGGTCTCCCCTCCATGGCTTTTCTTCTCCTGCCAAAGGCGATGCTTCCTGTGGATATTATCCAAGGTACAGTGAGAAATTCCCCTCTGCAGGATGGTGGGGCCAGGCTTTTGTATGTTGATAGTGTCCCCTGGTAAATAGCAGGTCCCTGAAGACACACTTGCTCATCCTGTGAACACCAATGCCCAAGCAGAAGGAAGGGAGGGAGGACAATGATCTTCATGAGCGCTTTTGTGTTTTGGGCAATGCCTGGAGTGAATTCAATGTAAAACGCTTGATCTCCAGCTGGGCAGCATCCAGCCCCACTGATGTACCCGTACCACAATCAGGTCTGAAGATGGCCAGCACAGCAATCTGGTTTGCAATTCATTCCTGCTGCAAGGAAGTGTAGGGTCATGTTTGGTTTGTTTGGTTTTCTCGATCCATAAGTAGACCCCTTAACAAGAATTCCCTAGACCCCAAATGGGTATTGGGAAGATAAATTATTTGGCTAGCGGGACTGAATGTGGTCAGGCTCCTAATCACCCACAGCAGACTCACTTGCAACTCTTTCATGCTTGCAGGCAGGCCTAAAGTACGTCATCCTCCATTAGTAGGCACGGGGGAGACTAAGCTGACAGCACATGTGGTATGTATTACCTAAGCGCAGCTATCCGCATTACTAAGTATTGGCTGAATTGACTAAGCCATTTGATACTCAGTCCTGCCGGGAATGAGGTATCAGCTGCACAGGGAAGAAGTAAGCCCAGGCTATTATAGTGTAAAGAGAAGGTTACACCGTAAAAATAGTACCTGGATCCCATGGGTTCAGATTCTTGCTTAACCATGGACAAGGTACTTCATTTCATGGTACTGGAGCAAAAAGGAAAGTTAATATTGTGGTGGGACAGTCTAGAAAAGCACACTGGTGTAGGTATGTTTTTTCAGTATTTATATAGCTTGCAGCATTTTACTATGTAAATAAAAAGGTAAATACACAAAAATAGCCCAAGACAAAATTATTAGCTTAGTCCTACCGATCATCTTACACATGCAGCTCTTAAACCGTCTGCTGTAGTTTTTCTGTAGAGATGTGTACAGTCCTGTGGCCTCTAGAGGCTACTGTAATATGAATTATGAGTACAAATGGCAGGCAAATCTGCTTTACTGACATCCTGAAACAAACTCACAGGTGCTTTATGGAAGGAACAGAAAATCAGTTTAATTCCTGTACATAAATCTTCATTGGGCAGTAAAAGACATTTCTTGCAGTCTTCCTTGGAAGGGCAAAAGGTCCCACATGCCCAGACTGGAAGAGATAGATAGATTTCTTCTTAAAGCCTGCAGCACCAAGACCATTGCTATCCTCCACATTGTTTTCAAGGCTCTGCTCTTTAAAGACCTCAGAGACACCACAAGGAAGCAGTGATGGCCTTCCATCCGAATACCAGGAGTGCAATGGGACATGCAAGCCTGCACGCCATGTTAACTGGGACAGTCTTTGTATCCTGTGCACTTACATGCATTTTGTGCAAAAAAAAGGTGGCACGCTGGGCATATCTGTATCTACAGCATGCTCCATGCAGGCGTAATGAAGCCTTGGTTGTAGGCTAGGTCTCAGCTGCTCTGCAGCACCACTGGTGCACAGGGTGAGTGCACCAGTGCAGAAAGCTGTGCAGAAAGCACCACTTCCCAGTCTATGTTCAGGCAGTGTCTGCCTAGTATTGACCATACTGTTTTCAGAGATCACGATGCTCTAGGTTGGTTTCTCCAAAATCCCAGTGGCCTTTATGTTGACTTGTATGACATTAGTAAGGGTTGCAAAAATACAGTCTGCTTTGCTGTATAATGCCCCCTTCCCACCCCCAAACACACAAACCCAATCAACATAACGCATCAGCTGAGAGATCAGATGCTGGAGCAGCCACACAGTCCTTCATCTGACAGCACTGTACTTACCCAGCCTTTAGACTTCAGTTACACAAAAACTGCTAATTGAGAAGGAAGCACCATAATTTCTCGAGTTTTAAGAGATCTTTAAGAAGTCTTTCTGCTTCAGTGCCCCAATTAACCCCCTCATAGATTTAGCACACTAGTCACATTTAATGCTAGCAATTAATGAAACAATCTGCAGCAGGCCAGAGGCATCAAAGAAGCCTCTTGCCTGCAGTGCCTTCTCTGTGAGGGAACTCCTCTGCCTGCCGGATCAGTGCAGCCATGGGTGGCAGAGGTAATAGGAATGGTTGTTTTTGCTCTCATTCCTGCAGGGTGATTCCACCTCCAGACTAAGCCAGGTCATCCTCAGCCCCAAAGAGTCATTTTTGCAGGCAGGCAGCACCAGGTAGTGCTCTTTGCATGCCTTAACTTAAAAACCAGGGGGATACCCCTTGGCCCTTCAGAGTAATACCACTTTCATAACCAGCTTTCAAAGAAGTTGCTCTCTTGGAAGTAAGGCTTCACCCTCTTTTATGCAGTATCACTGTGGCTTTGGTCTCAGACCAGTCAGGGAAAGACCTGACAAGTAGATGGAGCAGCATGTAATGTAATGTTGTAGCCTCTGAGTCTCTCCACAGAAGATGAAGATTCAGCACCTGCTTAGTGGAAATCCAAACAGGGATGGGATAAGTCCCTTCCCCCCACTGTCTTGGGAGCAAGGGAAGGAAGAGCTGTCAGTGCTAAGGAGATATAGAGCAGGTGATGTAATTATCATCTAAGAGCCTGAGTAGCATGAGACAGGTGTTGCTTTCAGGGTTCATTGCTTTATTAGCAACACCTGCTAACCAGCTTACATGATAGCCCCCTAGCCACACCAGATACAGCCTAATATAAAATGAACTGTTTCAAGTAAAACCAAAATACTCTAGGTTATATCAATGCCATCCTTGAGGCTGCCCTTCAACAGTGGGATTACCAGCAGGAATTGAAAATGGGTCCATAAATTACTCTTAAATAGCGTAAATACGCCATTCCTCCTTCCTGAGAATCTGCCTCCAAGCTTGTATATCACCACAAGTCCCTTCTTCCCAAAACGGGATCATCAGCTTTGCACAGAGCTGCAGAGGAATGGTGACTCCCTACTCATCTGCAGGCTGAGAAATAAGCTAGTTAACCAAACCCCAAAACCATGGGTTTGAGATTATTGTAGGAAGGAAGGCCCAGCTGACATCCACCTGATCAGATTCAAGTGGTGCTGAGGAATGGAGGCAGCCCCCAGCACGGTGGGAATGGCACAGGATGACTTGGGGTATGTAAAAACCACAGTTGCATGTCAAATCGCAGTCAAGCACCTGCAATAATGGAAGATCATCACTCAAATAGGCAGCATGTGTTTGGGAACCTGGTTTTGCCCTAGGGAAGATGAAAGGAAGCAGGAAGACCTTGTGGATCAATACAAACCCCTGCAGCCCAAGTGCAATAGCGTAATAATAACTGTATGCCGTGTGATGCTTGGATCTGTGTTCATCCATGCTACTGAAGGCTGAGAACAAGTGGACAAGGGTGATAAAAATCCATTAAACATGGGACAAGGTGAGTTAAGACTGTAAAGTGCTTTGAGAATCTTGTACCACTGGAGCCCAAAGTGTTACCACAACACAGACATCCGGCAGCAACTGATGCTCTGTAAATCACTGTAGATTGAATTAGATTAACTCCAAGGGCACATGTGGATAGGTCTAAAATCACACCCACGAAGTGTGTTGCTGTTGTTCTTAGGCTTGGCTGGATTGAGGGAAGCAGCATAAGACCTCACTCAAAGGCAGAGGGTGTTAAGTGTCAGCAGGCACGGAAGAAATCTATTTTTGCCACCAGCCCAACTTGACAAGAGAACAGGACTTTTTTCTTTTCAAGTTGTGTTCACTCATTTAAATATTTTTCAGGTAATTAACACTGGGGACCAACAGAGCTGATGTTCTTTGAAGAAGAGTGAAACTTTTATTACCATTCTCATCTTCCTTCCTGAAATGATTGAGGTGAAAGAAAGGCTAGAAGAGAGTCTTTTCTGGGTTGTCTTATTTCTCTTTTGTCTTTCACATTGGTTCCAGGAATGGAAAGTCATTAATCACCTATCAAGATGGCAGATAAGAGTTGCCTTGGGGTTAGCGAGGATTGGAAAAGATCATTTAAGCATGGCAATTAATTGAAATGAGTAAGATGGGGACAGACTCTTTATTCAAAAGTAAGTAGCAGGTGATAGGCAACAGATTTGGACTGGTATTAAGAAAAATTGAGTGAGGAATATTAGCTGACAAAGATGAAAAGTAGAAAATGAGTTATAAGGTAAAAAGAAAAAGCGGTAAATGAATGGAGAAAAAGGTTTATAGGGATAATCCCAGTTTATTTATTGTTATAAATTATTCAGCTGGAAACCTCTGACTCTGCCTTTCCTCCTAACTATGTTAGCCATGTCAGTACTACACAGACAAAGCAGCAGGAGCCAAACATCAGCCACCTTTGAGGCTCCAGAAGAAGAATGCTTCAGACAGTGATTGCATTATGCATCTCTGTGACAAAGTTTTCTCTCCTAGTTAGACGCTGCGGACACTGCAGATATATATCCTGGAATGCTGCAGCTGCTGAGTTGCACAAGCTCTCATTATATCTTTTGCTTTTTATGCATCCTGTGCTTTTGGCACAGCTGCCACCAATTCCACCATCTTCCTCCTCACACAAGCCTTCCTCTACGTGAAGGACTCCCCGGGAAGCTCCTGCCCACCACTCATCTCTGCCAGATTTGGTGCAGAATCATGGCATTGGTTTACAGGGGCAGACAATATCACCAAAACACTTCCTGCTTTTATCTCCTTTCTGAAGGAGGTACCAAAAGCCGATGAAATAGCCTGTTTTGAACACAAAAACACAACACAATAAAACTTGCCCGCAACCTAAAAATACCTAAAAGACTCATGAGGCCTTTCCTTTGAAAAGCCCTACGGTCAGAACAACTGGGGATGAAATGCTTTTTACCATGTTCTGCAGTAAAAAGCCTGCATTCACAAGTCTCTGGGAGATATGATTTGACCAATATACTATCTTTTAATGACAATCAGTTTCCACATGGGTTACTTCTACCTCTTTGTTAAGCTCAATACATTCTCTAGTAAAGAAATTTGTTATCCCATACCCATGCAAAAAAATTCTCGATGGCATATTCAGAGTTGGAATTTCATCAAGATAAGTAAAATCTCGAATCAAATGCTTCAGTTTCTACAAATTGCAATTTCTATAAGAAAGTGGCATTAGAAAAAATTTACCTCGCTCAATAGACGTGGTAATGAGTGCTGCTTCTATACACTTGGACCTTGTGAAGATGCAGTAGGGCTACAGCGTGTTGTGGTATCCATTGGCAGGATCTGCCATGCTTCCCTTTTGAGCCTGTTTGGATTTTCAGCAGAGGTCTGGTGCAACGTGATGAAATCACACCAGAGAGTAGGCAGAATCCCTGTTTACCACCAGAGCAGCTGTCAAAAAAAGCTTTGGTGTCAGAGGAAACCTGAAGAAGGGAAAGGTTTCCAGGAGGAAAAATTAATTAAATTCACTGATATTATCAGCTGGCTACAAACTCTTACTCTCTAGAAGAAAGGAGGAAACAGGACTGACATTTTGTTTCAGAGACAGCCGTATGTTCAGAAGTCAAAATTTCTCTCCTGGCTGTTACCAAACAACTCATAGTCTTTAAATTGTGGCAGAGGCAACCAGGGCTAAGTTTTCAGCTTCTCTGTACCCAGAATGTCCATTTCCTAGTGAATCCTGACATCTAACTGCCAAAGGTCAGGGCCTCTTGGAAGTTACCCCCTGGAGCAGACTTTTGTCCTGGAGTGGTGGCTTCCAGACAAATTAGCAGCCTCAGTCATAACTCTCCCTTTCACCTTCATACAAAAAAAAAAGTGCTTCGAAAGGGTACCGTTCACATTGTGATAGCTGGCAAAATAAAAAAGCATTCACCTCCTGGAGCTGACAAGTGATCCCTGTGCCACATGTGTGAAGCATCCAGTTATGACTTTTTGATTCCTGCTGAATAAAAGGTTAATTTTAATAAATCTTTGATGCCTTCTAATCAAAGTTCAATATTTGGTGCAATAATTTTTTTGCATTAAAAAATTCAGTTCAGCTGCTAGCTGGAGCACACAGAGCCAGGTTGATCTAAAGCATCAATCTTGAGGAAATTGCAGAATTTCATAATAAGCTCTCAGTCATATTTGCAATGCAAGATTAACACCATTTCTGCATGACTTGGCTCAGTCTAAGTCCTTGAAGACCAACAACACCCAGAGCAGCTGTGATTAAAGTTCACACACTGGGCTGTCATTTAGTGGACATTATACTAATTACATTCCTGCTGGCTTCAGAGAATAATTGTTCTGCTGTCTTCTATGATACCAAGGCTGTTGTAATCACATGTATTCAAAATAAATCTCGAAAAATTGAGAATAAATCTCAAAAAAATAAAGATTCAGGTAGCAGCTTCATTAAGACTGGGAACTTGAAACTAGCTCTGCTGCAACAGGGCAGATTCAACGTTCCAAAAAGGATGTTTTCTTCAGATATGCTGGCTGGTACAATTCTCTTTGCAAGCACTATTACTGCTCAGGGTATGGGGCATGACTCATGATATATCACAACACAGAGTGATAGCTAGAGAAAATTGAGCTTCTGAAAACTGAAATTAAATGGGAAAAGCCACAGGAATAAATAATAAAATAGACAGATAGGGCTGGAGCATACAAATGAGATGTCTCAGAATAAGTTTTGGCCTGTCATCTAGCCCCTGGTAGTGGGCTGTGGACATGCTTTATTTTCCTAGCATCCTAAGAGAAGTGTGAGATAATTTAAAAAAGTTAAGCATGAGGCCTTCCGCTACCAAGTTCAGGTATTCTGGTACTTGAGGGTCAGAGACTTCTGTATTTTCCAGCATCCCCTTGCTTTCAGTCCTTTGATAAACAGCCCTGGGCCACCAGCCAGATCTGCCCACCTGCAGCCCGCAGGGACAGACACCTGCAGCAACTCCCCTGGGACTCAGGTCTCAGCACAGAGACCCATTCCTGCCCAGCAAACCTCCCGCTTGGTTTCTGCAGCTCTGCCCTGGGTGCGGTGGCTGCAAGCGCAGCCGCACACCTTCCTGTGGGAGGAAAGCTGCAGTCTGGCTTTGCCCCCTCGGCAGAGACATTTGTGGTACAAGTGTAAATAAGTACTGCACTCCTACCAATTTTTGTTTGTTTGTTTGTTTTTCTTTACTTAAGAGTCTGAATTTTAAAATTTGTCTTGTAGTTCTTCCTATGAATGTCATATTTGTCAGGTGATGTCTTTTACGGCACTATATGATTTCAAGTGCTGCTTACAACTAATAAATATCTTTGCAAACTTTGCTTTAGTTTAGGGAAAAGGCTACATGTTGCTTCCAGTATTTCATACTGCTCTGTATCTACAAACGCATGTGCAGAGCATAGTGCATGAGCCAAGCAGAGCACGCTTCACCACCTCTGCTGCTTCCTTTTGGGAACAGAAGAGACGGCAGGTCTGGCAACTGGAAGGAAAACAAAGAGGGGATGGGGACATATCAGAGAGCAAAGAGAAGGAACAGTCATGTAAAATCTCTTGCTGCTGTTCTGCAGATAAAAGCACATATGTAAGTTAATTATTGGGCCTTTTTTTTTCCAAAATTAATATCACTCAGTAGTAAGATGCAGAGGTTGATGTTATAAAAAGGTGGATGATTTTAAATTAAATTAAAAGAAGACAATAATTTCATAATGGCTTTTCCAGAACATAGGCTTCCTTCCAGCAAAGAATAATCTCATGTTATGGTAAAAGCCCTAAAGCTTTCACACCCAAATTGCTACAACATTGAAAACTAAATCCATGCAACTCATGTATTGTTCGTTATTCTTAGCCTTACTAGCCTTGCACTGGACATGCCACCTGCCCTTTTGTTCTGCCTTGCTTTCCATAGTCAGAGGCGAGCTGCTGAAACCCTTCTCAGAAATGCTGGGGTGTACGTGCCCAGGAAAGTCATCCTGTCTTGGCCCACCCACACACCCTCCCACTTGACAGACATCTTTTGTTAAATCAATACCATAGAAAAGCCAACAGAAAAGATCATGCCTTTGTGCAAGTGCATATAGCACTTCAGGCGTCGATCACCCTTGAAACAACTGGGAGCAAAATAGCACCTGCAATGGCCTCCCCTTCCCTGAAGAAAACAGTGGAATCCCAGAGGAGTAAATGAAATATCTACACTCCATCCTTGTTTTTAAATGATGGCCTTCGTCCCCAGTGAGTCGAGTCCCAGTGGAGCCAGAGGGGTTTTGTGTGGGCAAAAAGGTTTAACTGCCAATAGCTCACGGCAGGATGGAGGTCAGACTAAACAGGTCCTAATCCCACTTCCATTGAAGTCAGCTGAAAGACTCCCATGGAGAATATGATCCTACCTCTCACCGCCTGTGTTTTGGAGTTGAAAAGAATTAAGGAGCAAGTTAAACAAGATGGATTAATTTTTTTTAAAAATGTGATGGAGGAGGGAGAGAAGGAAGGGACAGAGACTGATGCATTTGGGAGAAAACCTAAAATTTCAAGACAATGAGAGACACATGAATGAAACATAATCATTAATAATTTGAAGTTTTAAGTTGAATGCCTACATATGTATTACTTACTTAAAGAAAAACATACTGGATCCAGTGACGTGCATATATGCCCACCTAAGGAGATGCTACAGCCAGAGTGAAGGTGATGCTCTTACAGACTGTCAGTAAAGGAGAATGAGTTTCCAAGTCACTTCTGTGTGAGGTGGTATGTCCTGGGCAAAAGAATGCTAGCCCAAAAACATCGTCAAATCCCTGTCTCCATCTATGGAGGGAGTTTAGGTCAATGATGTGAAAACAATCCTTTGTTAAATGCTCTCACTGGTTCTCTGACACAGGATGTAATTGCTGATATTAAAATCAAGAAAGAAAAGTAGAAACCAATGCAAATGTATATGGAACAAGCTACAATGCATAAAAAATAGATTCTAGATTTTTCCTTTGTGTCTTTAATTTTTCTTTTTTATTTTCTGCACATTATAACTTGGAGTTTATGCTGAAGATACCAGGGAAAGATCTAGGACCATCAGGACGGGGAGAGGAGTTTTCAGAGTATGTTCAGTACAATAGAAATTGTATTAAGAACTGCTAATGTTGATGCTGAAGTTCCAGTTCAGCACTAGACAAATACAGCTCCAATCTTTTTGGAAAGTCATTGCAAAAGGTATTCACAAGGAGGTGAGCTGCTTGTAAGCCAGCTCATTCAAACACGCTGTGTGCTGGCACCCGCAGATGCAAGTTCTCTCCCAGACAGATGAACAGAGACGTTTTCTGCTCTAAGACAGAGAAACCACAGATCTTCAGATCAGGACAGTCGCATCCTGAAAAGTATGTAAGCTGTACGGGTTTCCCACCCAGCACAGAAGAAGCTTCAGCAGGATGCTGTAGGGATTTAAAAAAAAGGTCCTAGGATACATTAAAAAAAAGAAATATGTGGCCTGCTGTAAGGGAGATTGTGTTACCTGTGCAGGCAACACAGATAAGATGAACATCAGCTACAGAACTAGTTGCAATTTAGATGCTGAAAAACCTGATGTTGGAAAAGGCATCCAAAATTATGCCAGACACATAAAAAATGACTTCTAGTCAGGTTGTTATTCAGAAGCTCATCAAAAGGATGATTTCTGAGTCATTTGGTCACCCAGTGTTATTACTTTCAGAGAGCAAGGCCAAGGCCTTGTTCTTTAGGCCAAGAAAGACGTAAAAAAGCACCAACGGTTCAAAGATGAATGAGACAAATTCAGACCAGAAATGAAGCCCATGTTTCAAGAAGCAAGGGCAACTGGCTGGTTGGACAAGATACTAGAAGACTGGCAGAGTTTCGGTCTGAGAAAGAGATGACTTAGAAAATAATCTTCACCCAGCACTGAAGCTACTAACCTCAAGACGGCTGTAACCCTGCAAGACCAGGAAGAACTGGGAAATGTGGGAGGCAGTGTAAGGGTCACATCTGAACCTTACCTCTCTGAACCATTGTTGAAAATCATTGTTATTAACCTGAAATATAGAATGGGAATGAATCACTGAAAGTCTTTGAGAGGCTTTTCATTATAAGTATCCTTGCACTAAGTTATTGAGTGTACTTCAAAGAAACAAAAAGGAGCAGTTGTGCTATGCAGGAACAAGGAATGGAAATTATTTTAAGCCTTAAAAATGGCACTTAGTTTTTCAAGAAGTGTTGCCCGACTGTTTGCAGCATTAGTCAGAGTTTTCAATTGTCTAATCACGGTTAATCTCAACCTCAAAACCTGTTATTAGTCAGCCAGCCACTGGGAAGGGGAGGGGAAGGTTTTGGTGTCACACAGGTGTCAATGCAAAGCTGCCCTAACGAAGCCAGAGGAATCACAATAATGTAAAATACACATATAGTGTAAAACACACATATTCTGACTCTGGGGATTGCACCCATGCGAACTTGACTGGCACATGAGCAAACAGCACTGAGAAGCAGCCCTGTGTGCGGACAGACGCCTGCTCAGCCAGTCCTGTAATATGCAAAGAGCTTCCCCAAAACCCACTCTCCTAGATAGTGAGCAGCAGCAAGCACTTGCAAAAGTGGCGTGGAAGTGAAGTACCAGAAACTAATCCAATAGCCACTTGTGCTTTCCTGTACCCTGAGGCACTGGTTTTATGGAGGAAAAGATGGTGGGCTTAGGCAGGTTCCCTTGGTGGGAACACAACCTGGACCACACCTGCATGCATAGCCACCATTTCAGAGACCCAGCTTCTGACCTGGGCAGATGAGGACCTGCAGCAGCAGGGGACAAGGGGAATAGCAGTCACTGTGGGTCAAGTGAATGCACATATTTCTGTCACTGCTACTATGTGTGCCCCGAATAACCCAAGTGTGAGTGAGACTAATATTTGGATATACCACTGTATTAACTCTGTAGTTGCATTTTGCAACCCCAAATATCAGTGACCACACAGAAAAGCAGATCTGTGCTAACGGAGCTACCACTGACTTAATCTTTTAGCTTAAGGAGATAGGCACAAAGAAGTATGACCCTAATTCTTCCAGAAATAAATTTGCCATCTGGGGGGAGGGTTGGAAAAAAATAATTTTGAGGAACTACACCGTGAAGTCGCATTCGTTTCTTAAAGGTGGACAGACCTGACATGTAGTGATCAGTTATATGAGTTTATAGGTCCCTGCTGTGAGCAGAAGACATGCTGGTGTGTGTCTGCTGGAAATGACACAGAACATTCCTGATCAGTGCTTTGAAAGCAGCTTTTCCCCTCCTCTAAATAACTATGTAATCTTTTAACATGATCCTGGGAATTATCCTTTTTCCAGTACCCCATTTGATTTTGTTGTTGATGTCATGGAAAAAAAGCAGTCAGTTGTTTACCAGAGCATTCGATTTCTTATCAGCAGATCTGGCTATGAATAATTATACCACATATTAATACCATAGTAAGCCAGCTAATGGGCTACAGACGCCTAACAAATAACAGGATGAGAGAAGAAAGGGCAGATTGGCAGGAGGTTGTTTGCCTTTGCGAGGGTTGAATTACAGAACTGGCTGGGCTTCAAAACTATGAATCATTAAGAACATGCACACCGCAGTTTTACATCAGTGAGCTCTATTGACTGTAGAGGAGCTAATATTGATCTACTAAACATATGGGAGTGGGGAAGGAGGTCCCACATAGTTAAAAACGTTGTGTTTTAATGTCTCTCCTTTGAATTGTGTTGGTTCCCTGAAACACCCACGCATTTCTGACATCATGACCAGACCTTTATCCAAAGCCTTTGAAATGATAGCTGCTTCCTTTCTGGTTCACAGTGACAGAAATGTTTGAAACATGACTGAAAAAAGATGATTGTGAGTTACTGTGCTTATCGTATCTTGTATCTCCCTTATCACATTAACTCAGTTTGCAATACCTACACTGATGTCCATATTCATGGAGATGTTTCTAAATATCAAAAAATACAGAATTGACTTGCCTTTCCTTAATAGTTGGGATTTATCTTAATTCGTGCAAATAGGGCAAAAATATTGCCTCATGGCGTAACCATTGTATGCTACGTTGCAAGCCATGACATGAGCAGCAAGGAGCCACTGTACAGCACTTTGTTCTTCACTCCTGCAAGGAAGGAAGAAGGAACGTTGCAGACCATGAAGCCATGCTGACCCCATGGAAGGAAAGTCAGACTATGATTGCTTTTCTACCCATAAATACCCATAAAATGTTGTCCATTATAGGACATTGCACAAATTAGCCCACTGGCTATTCGACGCTATTTCATGGGGCAACAACAAAAAAACTTAAGCAGAAATTATAGTTAGCCTGTTTTATTCACAGGACTTAGAGATCCTGGACTAATATCAATCAGACCATGACCATATGGGTTTTTCATTGGTGTGTTCTATCACATATTTGCATTCAAATGACAAATAAACATTTTGCATGCTGGCATGTAGTAGGTAACACTGAATTTAGGATCTTAACTATAACATACGATTTTTCTTTATGTGCTCAGTTCATGCTGCTGGTCATACATGGATCTTTATTAAATATTTGCATCTCTCATCGAATCATTTTCTTTGAATCTGTTCATAAGACCTCTCAGCAGCATGGTCTCCCATCCCCAGTGACCTGTTGCTAACAACCTCTGACTTTATTCTTCCAAATATCGCAGTCACATCCCTGTCACTGTGAGCCATAGCACAGGGCTAAAAAAAATGGAAGCTGAACACGGTCCTGTTCTTTCATCCTGACAAGCAGGCGCACATCCACAAACACTTAACTGTCTTGGCAGCCTCCAGTAATAATAATCAGACCTGCAGCCTGTTGAAATACAGAGAAGAATCTCTCTGCAGGGTAAGGTTACGTGAAATACAAGACATTCTTCAATTCAAACACTGATTTTCCATCTCTCCACCGTAAAGAAGCAGCGAATGTGTGATACGCATCTGTTTCAAGGAAAAGTCTGTTTGCAACATGACCTTCACACATTTTGACCTGTGCACTGGTAAACAAACTAGGCATGATGGAAATCTATCATTTCAGGTTTGGCTATTGAAAACCAAGGATATGTGTGATTTAATTTTCAGCTGTTTACAAAGTGAATGAACAAGGCACAGAGCTCTTTCATTTCTCCTGTTAATCCAACCCGCCTCATGGAAAACCTGAGCTGTGGCCCTTTGTGACCCTTTTCCTTGTCTTTTATGTAAGAGAAAGAGGGGGGGACCAGAGGAAATTAGAAAAGCAAAGGAGATAAAGTGATGTCTCAAATGACCAAGACATTGAAAAAATTCAAAACCAGCAGCTCACCTTGAAGTTTCCAAGTCTCCGGTTCCCTGGACACTTCCAGGGAGCCAAATACTTTGCTGTGGGGAACAACATAATTGGCCTGTTCTCCTTCACAGAAAGCACATATGGTTTAAAACAATGAGGGACAAATAAATATTTGCTCTAAGATTAATCTTGACATGCAAGATCTCAGGGAAGGACCAATTTAGGGCTGATTGGCTGCCTCCCTTGCACGAACATTTGGTAATTTAAAATTTGATCACTTTAAGTCATGCAGTCACAATCAAACTGTAGGTCAAATTGCATCCTTGTTTTCCCTAAAGTGCTTTTGGAAACAAATGAGGTCACTGAAAATATAAATTAGTGCAGAATATATTAGATATTTACGATCTATCTATGTGTGGTCAATAAATTATTTCACCGTAGAGAGGAGAGTGTAAGCTAATGCAGACTGGGCATGGCAGAATCTTTCATTTAATAACAAGTGTATTTAATACAACTATTTTATTATATACTTCTGAATGAAACGCAATCTTTCCGACTGCAGTTGACCTGCACCTGCACAAATGAGAAGAAAATCTGGCTTACAGAGCAAGGGATTAAAAAAAAAAATAGAAACCCTTATTTCCCTGAAATAAGCTGTGAATACTTGAATCTTAAGGAAACTTGGCAGCTTCCAATAACTGAAAGTTATTTATGATACTTATACAATGATCAGATTCACACCTTTTGCTTTATGATACATTTTTTATCATTGTTATTCAAAACGAGCTTGAGTAAAAAGCAATCTTTGGCATAGTGTGAATTCATTTCTTTTGCATGGGGCTTTTAATAATTCTAATTATTATTGTAATAATCCCAATACCTATTAACTGTCCTCCCTTTCAATTTCACATTCTTCAGCTCAGCCAAAATCCTGGTAGTGCTTTCACATTGACTCTCCTCAAGCATCGTGGCTGTTGGATTTAAACCACTGCACTGCGTTGGACATCCTCAGTTTAACAGGTCTTGCCCCTGCTGGACCTTGAGCAAACTCTGTAGAGGAAGCCAAGCAAGTCCAATAGGGAAAGGAAACTTGCTCTGCCTGGGGCTGTGAGTTATCTTCTGCCACAGTGCAGTCACTTGGCTTGCTGAAAGGGAAGAACTGACCTTCAGGAATGGTGGGCAGAAATCAGAAGAGAGTAGACCTTCCCTGGTTTGCAGCACAAGGCAATGTAGTCCTTTAATAACCACAGGGTTGGAGAAGACCCTCTTTAAAAGGGATACCAGAATTTCATCTGAAGGAAGAACCAAGCATTTGAGTGGTCATGAAGATGTGAAAGAGACCAAGCCAGGACATTTGCTTTGCCCCATCTGCACCCTGGATGCCATGATGCTGCCCCATTTTATGTTTGTATTTCTCACCATCAGTCAATTTATTCAATGCTGTTTGAAGTAATACAGTCCAGTGAAATAATATATCCCCACTGCTTTTTTTTCACACTAATCCTGCACTCTGCTTAGAGCTTGGATTTCAAAGTTCCATATTCGTTCCCTGCACATAGAGGCTAGATGACAGATGACATTACTTGCAGAGTGACACTGGCAAACCCAGCAAATTAACTCAGGATCACATAGCTTCACAATCCCCATTTCAATGAGATGTTAAAGTGAAAACTTTTTTCAGAGTTGTCATTCTCTGGTCCATCTCCACCTTCCAAAAGAATTTGGCCCAAGAAAAGCACTGCAGAATGGAGATTGCTATCAGTGAAATCATATTGCAAGAGAAAGGGCTATACTGCTAGCTTCTTAATGGGAGGCTTGGGTTACCTACACTGTTCATTTGGGTTTTTTAATAGCAATAAATATGTTGAATTGGAATAGAGATCTGATCATGGGAACTAAACTGAAAATAGGAGCCCGCACAGTAAGTATTCATGTGGCATTATCTGTAATAGAAGCAGAGATACTGCTGCTATTTGAATTAATGACCAAGAAAACCTGAAGCTGATCCCCCAAGGAAAAGGATGTACAATGCTGTCTCTCCCTGGCCTCATTTTAAGACTCAAACTGGTTCAAACAGTTAATGGGATAAATATTCAGCATTTTTCTTTCCTCTACTATCTACCTCTCCTATTTTTACATTGGTAGGCATCATTACCATAATATAGGCTCATTATGTTCTGCATTGGGCCCAATTTTGAATGCTTAATAAGAAATCCTCCTTGGTCCATGTACCGCTGTTGAACCCAATGGGACTATTTGTGGGGTGATTATTTGCATAATTAAGGGTTGTGCTACAAGATGTGGAGCTGACTTAGCAACATGTTCTGTGTATTTAATAATTTCTATTAACATATTTATTAACCAAGTGAATATGTCGAGGCGTATCATAATAATTATTATTTCACTGTCTTACAACAAACGAGGGAGGCAGAAGGGAGGGGGATAGAATCCCACACTTACAATAACCACAAGGCAGGTATCAGAAAAATGGGAGGAAGGAAAGGAAGGAAGACACCAGGCAAATGGGACACTGAGGAGAGTAGATATAAGGGAATATAAAAAAATTATATGGATGATGGCGAGAGAGCAACTATGATATGCAACGATTTCACAAAGCATCTAATACCATGTCACAAAATCTTACCGTCAAAGTTAGTTCAAATTGCTTTGGACGTGAACACTGTCATCTGGACAGAAACTTGATCAACCAGCTATGAATTCAGCGCGATGACAGCAAGCAGCAACACCAGGCCAAGAGATGAAGGGTATGGTCAGATTCTGCCTGCATCTGAGGTTTTGGGAGCTTGGATACTATGGCAAGGTACCACAGAAGTGAATTGAGAAGACTGATTGAAAAAATTGGATGCCAATTGCTGATTTAGAAGAAAGGGCAAAAGGTCAATGAGGAAAGAGAACAATTACTTAATGGAAGTTCGCAAATTGTTCACCGCACAGGATTACAGTGGGCACAAGGTGGGAATGGCCATTTTGGGGACCTGACAATCCAGTGAGCCCAATGACTCATTTCCAGCATGGGTGAGGACTGATGAGAGCAGCAGTCAGCAGCGAGTGAGGAAGGCAGGAAGCTCAAGGCATGCAAAGAGTGGTCCTTGCCCTGACTTCAGCCCCACTGAATCAAACCTCTGAGTCACCCCTGGGCAGAGCAGTCCCACCTCTTACACATTCCCAGGGAGGAGAGGGTTTACAGCGTACCTCCACCCCAGGCTGCAGAGAAGAGGTTGGGTAACATTTTCCAGGATGCAAGGAGGACAAACATCTCTGGTACCTCCTGGCCTCCCCCCAAGCAGAGCTACCCCCTGCAGCAGTGACTCTGCCAAGAAGAAGGCTTCTCTGAGCCTCCTGAATTTGTCCCATTGCCTGATTCAGGTCTTTGGAGAGGGCTTGGGTTTGCCCTCCCAGTTGCCGTTGTGCTTCTGGGAACCGAGGCCCCAGTGTTCACAGCGCAGTTTGAATCTGACATGGCCCTGTGGAAATCAACTCGGATTCCTGTCTGCTGGTGCGAGTCAGAGCAACCACAGGCACACTGCGACCAGGGTTGAAACCGCACATGCAGCTTGTACACGTACAAGCAGCCCAGCTCTGCAGACCTGATCCATGCACATTTGCTGTGTGGTAGCTCTAATTAGGCTGAAACCCAAGAAACAACAACAGCTGTCTCTCCTGAAAGTCACACCTCCTGGGCACAGTATACACCATTCACAAACATCTGGTGCAGGATTTAGACCTGTTGCAGTATGCTAAGCAGTGGGTATTTTAGCTCTGCTAGTATGACAGCACTACCTCATGTTTAGTTCCATTATTGGAAAAATCAGGATTCGTGTGCAATAAAGTATTTTAGTATACACTTTAGTAAAATAACCTTTGGAAAGAATAAATGCTCTAATGTCGGGAATGGCAAGGAAACAGGTTTCTTAGACAGGTTGTCTAACTACCTTTCCCTAGACTCACGGGGAAAGATAGTCACCCCAGTCACCCCAGACTCACCCCAGACCTGAAAGCCTCATGGACACACTCTGGTGGCAGGGGCTTGTGTCTACCGCCCACCCTGGGCTGGCACTCACTGGGGCACCTCTCCGCTTCCCAGGTCAGCCTCACACCTTTCTACCATGCCTCATGGACATGTTTCTTGCCACTTCTGCTGTGCCTTCCCGCTCCATCACCACAGGTCATCAGGATTGGGTCGGTGCAGGAGGGTTCACCCTCCTCCTTGCCCCAGGAGATGCTGGCTGTGGGATGGGGGACAGGATGTCTTGACAAGAGCAGGTGTACAGGCATGTGCTCCTTTTCCAGCTTCAGCAACTTCCCATCACACTGGAAGAAATACTCCTGGCTGGCTCCTTCCACACCTTCCCACTGGAGGGGCAAGGAAAAGAAACAGAGAGAAAGCAGAAATTAATTCCAGCTTGACTTCAGTGCACTTGTTAAGAGTGCTCCCTGCCTGCCAAATAAAAGCACCATGGTAACAGCAACAAGCAAATTAATGAATTAGAAAACACTTATCTTTGCAAATTGTAGCTGTAGCCACAAAGCCCCATACAAGGAAAAAAACATACAAATTCAGAGGCACGCGACACAGATCTAATACAACTGCACAAGTCCCTTGCCCAGCCAGAGAAGGGTGCCAAATTGCAGCCATATGCAGGAATCTGAAGGACTGATTTCAGACGGGGGACTGGTGTTTTGTCTACTCTGATTTTGCTTTTGTTGCCATTAGACTCTTGCCATGGGAGTCCTTTGGGGGAATATTTAAATCTATTGTTATTCTAACAGCAGGTGAATTTATAGTGAAAATCATGGGACCGTTCTCCATTCCAAATCACACTGCTTTTACAAGTTCCAGCTTCTTGCTCAAATAGAATACAAGCAAATTTCAGAAAAAATCTGAATAATCTAAGTCTCAGTTTAGGAAAGCAAGCACAAGTAAAAAGTCTTGATAATTTAGGTATTCATGAGGTGCTTGCTATTTTTTTTGGAGGGATTTCTTTTGGCCTCCCAGCAAAAGAGGGTTTTAGTGGGGGGATTCAACAGAAGATGAGAGATCACTTTTCTGGATGCTTAAGGAGCATCTCCTAAATGTGAAGAAGCAAATGACAAGCAGAAGCCCCAAAATGTTTGGAAAAATATAAGAAATGGGCAACCTACCGAACAGCAGAGCTGCCCCAAAAGAGGGAGAGATTGTTGATTAACAGCTAAGAGTTGTGATGAAGGATGAACAGCTGAGTTTTAGCTTTCTTGAACTGGAGCTGGGGATGACACATCAAGAGGAAATGCCAGACAGACAGGCTGAGATTTCATTTGGACACAAGCAGATGGGTCTGGAACAGAGAGATTGATCTGAGGCTTGTCCATATAAAGACAGTAATTAACTTTGTACTTACAGATGAGTCAGGTACACAAGAAAAGAGAATGAAACCACAGGCAGACTGCTCTACAAGACTCGAAATGTGAGCTAATATTTTCCTTCCCCGTTTCCATGCCCATGTAATAACGTGTGCACTTTCACGTCACTTGCTTCAGTGATTTCTTATTTAACACAGAAATCAGATTTTCCACAGCCCTAAGCCTTCAGAGGCATCCTGCAATACAAAAATATGGTACTGACAACAGCACACATTTTCAGAAAAACAAGATGTTTTTCAGTTTGGGAAACCTAAAGGGTTACTGATGTACATACAGTGAGTTATGTATTAAATATTGCATGCGGGTGAGAAACATTTTATATGACACTTTGAGAAGAGAAAAATAAAATCTCACTGGTGTACCTTACTGACAGACCTGGACGATCTTCCTTTTTACTGACCAGATCTGCAATATGACTTCAAAGTTGTCTCTAGAGCCTGCCAAGAGAGCATCAGGCTGATTTAGATGACAGAGGGTAATTTCTTTCAACACAGGACTTGTGTGTGGGACGTAGAGGTTCTTTGGTGCTCAGGAAACGCTGTGTCCATCAGAAGATGGAGTCTGGAGTGCTCTGTGGTCAGCTTATCTTCACAGAAACACAGCTGCTTCAATGTAGCTCCTAATAGGACATGAAAGATGTGGAATGACCCTTCACACTAGTAGCAGGACACCTTGACTGCTACTTGAGCCAAGACCAACAACCTATTCAGTTATGTTTCAACACCGCACACTTGCCTTACTCACTGGCCAGAATCAGTGCTGCAGAAGCCCTTCTTGGACAGCTCGCAGATGAAGACTGTCTTTAGGTTGGTGCTTGGAAATGCAGTCCAGTTACAATACCTCTAAAAATCTGCCCTCTGTCAGAAAAAGGCACATCCATGTTGATTCTCATCATTTCATTGCAAGTTTCTGGCTGCTTTTTGTTTTTGCCAAAGTCCCAATATCCACCAACATGTAGCAGCCCTCAGCTGATTTCAGCAGCTGCAGTCCTTAGTAGCCACCAGCTAGTCAACACCAATGAATATTCTCATTGCTGTTGCCCTTCAGCCCTTTGGTGCCTCTTCCACCTGCAACACCTTCAGGTAAAGGAAACGCTGGTGCATGGGTTTGGTGCCCAGACCCCTGTGCAGACATGCACAGCACACATGCACTGGCTGTTATCCAGGCAGTACCCCAGCAGCCATAATTGCTAAGGGGACACTATGGCTGTACGATGGATAAGGGTATAGGTGTATGGGTGCACCTGTATAGACAGCTTGAACAGGAGATTCTGTTGCATGTGAATTTTTCAATGCAGGGTTGTATCTTCTGAATAAACATAAGTTTTACCAGATCCAAATTAAGCATATATTGCTAATTTAGTTTGCCATTAAGCACATTTTGCAGTAATCTTTATTAGGATATGAAACATCATTAGAGTTCTGTTGGCTAAATGTATCTATTTCCACTCAAGTACCAGAATTTTCTTCTACTTCTTTGTCTCCTCTTTTCTCTTCAGGTCATTTGATGATTGACAGCTCAATGTACTGCAAGAACATTGGAGGGTAAGAGATTACCGTGTGCTGCAGTCAGAAGGTCTATGCTGCATAAAAATGTATTCTCTTCATTATTAGCTATTAGACAAAGATTTAAGAGGGTTTTGCAGCTGAGGGCCACATGTAAAAAGACTACAGATCATTTCCAAAAGACAAACTGCAGAAAGCCTGGGTAATTTATAGTGAGATATACTCACCTACATTAAGGAGCTGATGAAAGCACATCTTCAGGGTGCACCACTGGTGCACACCACATCATGGGAAGGAAATTGGAAATAGCAGGCAGCAGCACAGCTGGTTGAAAATTCTAGGAATTACATATTCTTCCACTGGAAAATGGGATTTTGTTGAACTGGGAAACAGTAAAATCTCCAGTGTTTGTTTGTTTCTCTGTTCATTTTACTATTAGCAAAAGGAAAGGCATACATTGTGTCTGCAGCTGTGTGAAAAGGAAAATCTGCCGCTTTTGCGCTGCTACAGAGCACTGCCGGAGTCATAGTTCATTTCCCCATTGCTCTCACTTTCCCCATGGGTCCTGGGCCCCAGCTGGATCAAACATCCCTGGAGCCACGTCAGCCTTCCCAGAGACCCTGCTGAGGCAGCACCCGCTGCATCGCGTCTCCCCAGCGAGGCAAGGGAGAAAACGCATCAGAGACACAGCGCATCTGCCACCGGTGCCAGAAGTGAAACACAACCTCCTGCCCTGCTCTCCTCTTCTATCCTCACTTTCATATGCTGGTGCTAGGCCGGAGCACTTGTAATTCATGGTAGACATGATCCTGCATGGCACAGCCTGAGAACCAGCACTTGGCCAGAGAGCAGGGGAACGGCAGGGAGGAGGGCCGGGGAGCTGCAGGTCCCATAAGGGTAGTTCAGGCAGATGGAGAAACTAATGACAGTTCATAACGCGCAAAGCACTCAGAGAGAAAGCCAGTTTTACATTCTTGTGTGTTGATCCAGATTATGGGAATCCACATTGATCTCTTATTTAATGCATGACTGCTCTGCAGTACCAGCCATCAGGAGTTTTGTACGCTCCCTGGTTCATCTATAGAATCCAAACATGCTGGTAGTGATCTTTGATGACCTGAAAGGTCAAAGAGATACTAACCCACAAAAAAGGTAAGGTAAGGTGTAAGGTAAATCACCTTATATTTTGCAGAAAAGGTAAAATTAGCTGGTTGGTGAATAGTCAGATAACAGAGGCAAGAAGGTGCTCTCAACTAGCTTTTGAATTCAAGCTGATCCCAGTGATACACACAGTCCATGGGCTCCTTTGGAGAGTGTTCCTGTGTTTAGATAAGAGACACCAAACACAACCTGAATCCTCGTTAAACCAAACTCGCCTTTGCAGGGAGCTGTGCAAGGGCTGTATTACTTTAGCCCATGCTTGTTTTGCTTTTAGTGTTTGGTTTTGAACAGGACTGAAAATGTGTGCTTTCATCTTTGCCTCTTTGCAACACCAAAACAAAAATAACTACTATAATCAATATTATAAATAAATGCAGAAGAAAGTAAGCATGTCATTAGGAAATTCCCTCTCTTGCCTAAATGGGAATGCTTCCCCTCTAAAAGTAATTCCCATGAACAGGGTTTCCAGTGTCTCTTTCCCTTAGCGACTCTCTGATGCCTGCGTAGCACAAGCTTACTGCCTCTTCTCTACGGATGCACTGCTCTCCTCCACCCAGACAGAGACTTTCATAAACCTTGTAGGAAATTTTGATCTTTGAGACAGATACACCTCTGTCAGATATGACTGATATTGGCAAAGAGTTTGTAGGTAGGGGGACACGTACTCTGAGAGTGTGATCACACAAGCCTCATTTCCATAGGGAACCAAACTGAAGAGGGCAAACCCTCGAGATGGGAGGCACTTGCAGGCAGACCATGATGCCACCCCATTAGGCTATGTACCTGAGGAAAGTAAGCCACTTGGGGAACCTACAAAATATGTAATAAAGGGGCAGAAAAATGCTGAGAAGGCAGAATAAGCAATGATTCAGTTGTTTGCTTTGGCATGTGCAAGGAAATCCACAAACCCTCCTTGCTCACAGCACTCCCAGTGCTTGCACCAACAGCAATTTTGCCTCCTAGAGCTTAGCTAACCAACGTTCATCTCCAGGCAGAAAAAGGACAGGTATCACTGCTCGATCTCATACGCTCAGCTCTCCCCACTGTCCTGAGTGGCCAGACCCTGTGCAGAACAGGGGCAGTGGAGAGCTGTCAGAGATGACAACACTTCTCTCCCTCCCCGCTTTGCCGTGCCGGTGACCTTTCCCAACCCCAGCTAACAAACTGGAAAGGGAACATCTGCTGGGGGACTGGTGGTGAGAGCGTGACCGGTGCAGCACAGCTGCGAGGCCACCAAACAGCAGGGAGGACCGGCATGACAAGCGAGACGGGCTGTTAGAGGGCGACTGAGCAGCTGGCACAGCCACTGGCTCTGGCAGCAGCCCAGGAGTCTCACATGCAGGTACCATCTTGCACATAGATTTGTGCAAGGGTTTTGCTTGCCTGGGACCTCATGCTGTTCTTCTGTTCATCTCTGAAAAAAGGAAAGCACCCAAGGAAAGAAAGAGAGAGGGAAAGAAGAACATCCCTGGTGCAAAGCAGTCACTGAGTAAGTTGGGAGCCCTCATCCTAAGACAGAGGACCCAGTTCAACCCCCTCCCAAGTCACAGGAAAGGCTCTCATGCTCTGATCCCCTTCTCCCTTGCTTAGCAGGCTATCGCTGTACAGCCTGGTTCCAAGTATTTCCATTCTGCAGTTTTTAGAAACTTCTCTATCATCTTGAAGTCAAGTCAGCAAGAGACAGATGTATTCAGACCTTCTAAAAGTGTCACCCCACAACTCTATGGCCTTAGGACAGGCAAACATCTATAGAGTCCACTAAGCAGGTTTCTATCTTTCTCACATTGACTGTGTATTTCTGCCTAAGAATGCAAGCCTTTCCTGCCCTTTCCCTCTCCCAAAAAGCTGCAAGTAAACAAAAATGGAGTGGTTGTTTTCTTGGCAGGAGAAAAAGCACATTTTTTCTGTGAGCCACCAAAACAAATGAAGTTGTCTAAAAAAATCCCAACCACTCTAAATTTAGTAAGTGTCAGAGCATTGCTTATGCAGTGCTCAGCTGATGGATGGGATGCTGACAGCAGACCAAACCTCAGTGCCACTCTGAATACCATCTACTGAATAAACTACTCATGCCATCAGCATCAATAGCCAGCTGCATTAATGACTCACTTACATTAGGGCCAAGCTTTAGTCAAGCAGGGGTGGGAAGAGAGATTACAGCCTGAAGGTACTACAGCTTGGAGCCAGAGCCCAACACAATGGCCTTACAATGCAATGAAGTAGTGTGCAGGTAATCTAGCTTCATCCTAGGTTCAGTAAATCCATGCTCTAAATTAAAATTATATGATTCTGAGATAATCTTGACAGGATTATTTCACCCAGGCAAAGGACCACACTAATGCAGCTATATTTGCTCCATTATTGGAGCATATAATAAGTGCTATGTAGAAACAAGCTCGTCTTAAACAGGCTTGAGTACTCAATCAGTGCAACAGAAGGAAATTTGGAGTTTTCTCTGCACCCACATTACTGTTTCTTCTTTTGTCTTAACCCAGAATTTGGTAACAGAAAGTAGAAAGACGTTATGTCCAGTAAAAGAAATACGGAGACTTATTAAACTCTTATTGTTCCTTCTCCGCCATTTTTGCAGGATTTTTGGTTCCACGGAGCACCGTGGACACATTGGCTTAATGGTTACTCTGGATGGCTCTAAGATGTTGTGTGTTCTGTGTCCAAATTAGCCCCTCGAGTTGGTCTCCCAAGGGTTTCAGATGATTTGCAAGAGAAAAATACATCTGACTTTGGGTCTCTGGTAGGAACAAGTGAAACAGAAACGCTAGGTAAGACCATGCAGACGGGCTGGAAGGGTGAAACAGAGGGTCAGATGTTGTTAGAGCAACATCCAATGTCTTGTCTGCGTTGTTGCACATTGTCACTTGCTCTTCTGGTTCTACAGCCCAGTCATGCAAGCGTTTTTTGCTATCATTACAAAACAAACGGGAATCTTGTAAAACGTTGCCAGAGAATAAGAATAAAATCAACCAGTGTTAAAGAAGAGGCTTACTGACAATCTCAACGGAGGGTGAAGATTAGGAATTAGAGTCAGTCAAGCAGTGAATTAGGGTGGATTGGTGAGAAAGCACAGGCGGTTCACATTACAGCTGACGGTGCCGAAATTGTCAGAGCATGTGCTTGACCAAAGATCTGTGTCCGGGGCTTTTGTGGACCCCTCATTTCACATATCAAAAAAAGTGAAGAGCTGGAATAAGATGAGACGAGTACCAGAAGATTCACCTAGGAGAGGAATAAAGAATACAAACATCACCACAGCAGTGCCCTAGATTGCCTAGATGACAGAAAAGAGATATTTAGTAAGGGAAGTGGAGAGTTTTAAAATTATGTCAGAGAGTGTGAATGTCATGTTCTGTTTGTTAGAAGCCTTCAAGTCTCATCAGGAAACAGTTCATTAGAAATTCCTCTGCAGCTAGTACAAAATGTCTGCTCCGAAGGACTCGAATATTCTTTAACCTTATTAATAAGCTCAGATATAAGCATAGTGTGCCTAGAGTTGCAGTGGCAGACATTATAATAGTTATTAGAGTGCATGTGTGAGCTGCTATATGACAGGTATTGTAATATTAATAATTAACCAGAGTGCTACTAGTGATGCAGTTCAGACAATGTGATAGTTTGGAGTTTGGTACATCTAGAGAGCAATTTATCCTACTTTTTGATAGGACACCACCATCAGAACAATGTACCAGCTAAAAACACCACTGGAAGTTAAATAATGGTTATTTTAAACTTTCTTTTTCTTGGTACAAGTATCAGATTGTCCAGTCAGGCTAATCTTCTCACTCAAGTCCTTGACAGTGCAAACCAGATCTTAACCTGTTTGCACCCAGAGGAAGGATGTGGACAGGGGCTAGTAGCCAGTTAAGTATAGTGTCCACATTCCCAGACATGCAGGTGTCAGCTGCATATGCTGTACATCAGGAAGTCTGCTTTGCCAGGTCATCCTTTCATCCTTTTGCCTTTCAGCTGTGAAGGGGAATCCAAGTCTCACTGCCTAACCTCCTGGTACCTACCTCCACAGCGCAGCTTTACTCCCTTCTTTAGCTCTGCTGGCATCTGACAGATGCCTCTGCTACATCGTCAGTAAGCAATCTCCAGGACTGCAACTGGCACAACTGCAAACCCATGCATCTTTGACCTTCCTAGACAATGCAGAAGAACAGATCTCTATTTCTTATTTGTCCTTGGGCAATAAAAGTAGTGGGGAATAACCTTCACAGGACAGCATTGATTTAATGCTTCTCCAGATTAACTTCTGCCTTATCACATTTTTGAGGGTTTTTTTCAGTAAAATGCAGCATAAGGACTCCCACACTGACATCTTCATGCGTTAGAGCTTACAAAATCAGATCCTGTTGTCATTCATTTTATCTTTCCTTTTCAAAGGGAAAAATACAAGCAACAACTTGCTATGGATTGCTATTCCTTGTAAAGAGCACTTTTTACACTGCATTCAAATTCCTGTCCACTGCAATTTCATTAAGATTAGCAAATACCTGTGTTTTCAATGGAAGTTCATCTCATCAGCCACCAGAAAATTAAATGCATACTTACTGCTCAGAGGTACAGGTCATACAGTCAAACATCTCCTTTGCTCTAGCTAGTCATCATCTGACAATCGGGAGCCGTAACGTCAAATTTGAGGCTACCACTTTTCACATACCTGGAACAACCAATGTTTATTTGCTCCCTGTAGACAGAGCACAAGGCAATAGCAACACCACAGCCTTAACAGCTTTCATGTGTTACAGCCTTCATGCCCCAGAGTTCAGTGAGGAACAGGCTGACACCTATGCAATGGGGCATCAGACATCCACTTTTTTCTTGGCAGTGTACTCCTCCTCCATTTCAAATTATGTCTCAAATATGAACATTGCATATTTTACCTTCATCACTGATCGCTAGCTGATTAGATTAATAGAGTGGGGGATATATCAACCATCATTCCTGTAACCTCTATAGAGACCGCTGGGTAAGTTTTGCTCCTAGATGTAAGAATCACCACACCCAACACTGGAAAATCCAGAAAATAGAATAAAACTGTGAACGGCAGCTACATGACAACTATTTAGACCAAGACATGCAAAGGAAATTGGATACAGATGAACCTCCAGGGGATGTTAAATATGGATGAGGTACCTTGAAAAAGAAAAGACAAGATGATGTGTCACAGTCTTAAAAAAATGCACTGGGTTGAAAGATTCACTGCTATAAAAGAGGGCATAGTCCAGTACAATCAGAGACCTGCTGCATTACCTTGTGAAACATAGTTTGACAGTCCTTTGACAGATTTCAGGCAAGACCTATTCATTCTGAAAGGGTGAGGCAAAAAAAGGGAGGAAAAAAAGAAAAACCAACCTGGAGAGCTTTTTTTAGTGCTTCCCATTTCAGAATGACTACAGCTAATTATAGCAACTGCTCTCGTTATGGGTGACCTCTGCTCACAAGGAGTGGTACCTTGTTACTGGAGCAAGCTGGGGAAATTAATTAAATCACTCGGCCTAAGTCCTCCCCCCTTCAAAGCACAGCAGAATCTGACCCCTAGTTAGCTATGCAGCCATCCTGCCCCCCAGAATTTCCCCTAGAAAGGACTTACTGCTGTAATGGAAAACACTGCAGCAGTACGTCTCTGTGTGGGCTATACGTGACCTATCTGAGCCTAAAAAGCTACAAAAAAACCCCTAACAAAAGAGAAGAGATAATCAACATACCTATGGTCTTACTTCATGTTACTGTCAGGGATATACTCATGGCTGGTTTTCTGCTAATGCGCTAATGCTTAAAGGAACGTTTGTATTCCTGACTTGCTTTCATCTGCATGAATAAATTCATGTCACAGACAGCTTGGTTAGCTGGCTACTCACAGACATCAAAGGAGACATGAAACTTTGAAGGAGGTAAGGGGGGCAACACATCACTATGAAAGGTGGGCAAGAGATATTTCTCTTGCATCTTTGCTAAATGCTCATGGGAATAAAATTAAAACATGTTATCTCTTTTCTGGACAGAGAATGAAAGTTGTTCTTACCTTTCAGTGAGCTAAGGAATCAGAACCCTTCTACCACGGTGCTGGTTGTACCTTCAAACACTTCATAAGAAAAAAAAAAATTCCTTTTAAACCCCAAAATATAGTTTTTCTTGGAGAATTCTTTAAAAGGTTATTTAGACAATGTGACATTTCTTTCTTGACTTTTTTTCCATACAGAAATTTTTAATCTCTGCTGCAATTTTTCTACAGTCCATTCTGGCCTCCATTTTTTTCCATAAGAATCTCCATTGAGCTCCAGGCTTTACTTTCTTATTCTAAGTCAAATTAATTGAATCATGTTGCAGACCTGTAGCTCTTCTTGAATATGGCAAAAGAACTACAATAAAGCTAAAGCAATTTGAATCCCATGCTACTGTACACCAAATTACTTTGCTAGCAGAAAGAGGAGTTCAAAGGCTGTACAAATACAGACCTTTTTTTTTTTTTTACCATTCGTGAAATTGCTAAGAAGCTTTGTGCATCATTCAATATCTGTATTCAGTGATAAAATGCTCAAACATGATGATGCACACATGCACTTCAAAAGTAGTTTCAAAGCTTTGATGGATCACTTCTCACTTAAAAGACTTTGTGTGCAAGCAATGTGAAGGGTTAAAAACTCTACTAATTTGACCAAAAAGGGGAACAAGAATGCTTTTGTATTTATTGTGCTACACAATAAAGCAATGTGTCTTCTCTTCTAGAAAGGCTGGGAGTAATATGTTCAGAAAATATTAGCAATGCTATCACCCCAAAAGGTTAAGAGAAGGATTTACTTATCTGTAGTGATTTATAGAACTGACAAGGCAGTGTACAAATGGGGCTAGGAAATGCACAGGCAGAAAATCTTAGAAGGAAATCATTGTGTCAGGGCACTGAGCAGATAGATCCTTTCTGTAATGAAACAAGTGTTCTAATTCATAAATCATGTTTGTCAGGAATAAATAAAAACAGAATCAAAGTCGGTACCTTCTGTCTTTACGACGGACTGAGCAAAAAGGTTCTCTCCCTGGGGCATAACAGAGAAGGAAGCATTATTTGTTGATCTACTCCAACAAGGCATGTCTGAGTGACGTTTTCCACCCTTCGTGTGGTGTTTGTGCTGTATATTACCAATATTGGCTGCTGATGCCAAGGTCTCAGTTGTCAGCTAAGTGCTTTGCTGTGACTTGGGTTTTAAGCAGCAAGTTGTCAACGTCCCTCCAAGAGATGGACACTGCAGTAAAACTTGTCATTTACTTTAATGGCCTGGATGTCAGAGAGAAGTTTTGTCATAGCAGATGAAGCTGTCTGTTAATCCTCCCCCTCTGCACTGATACCAATGGGATTGCCATGCTTACCCATCTAGCAAAGCTCCCCACATAAATTAGCCCAAGCAATTTCCCAAAGTGTAATAAATAAACGTCGACCTCTCACTGACATTCACTGGATGGCATTACAGATGAGATGTACCCAAGGACATATTATTTTGGTTCAGCAAATTTCAACCTTGGGGCAAGAGCAATACTTGACACAATGCAAGAACTGACCAGAAAAACTTCCCAGATACACCCAGGATAACCAGGATTTGAGTGACATACTCTTTACTTATTGTAAGCTATAGCATTGATACAGCTTAGATCTTGGACCAGTGCTAGATCTTCCCCTGCAATTAAAAGAGAACAGGTGATAAATGACACTGCAAAAATAGTATAATCTCTCCTAACTTTTATGAGCTAAAATTTAGGCACCTATATTAAGGCAGTTGTCTGGTCGCTCTCCATAGCTGACAGAGTCATCTCCATATAGCAGTTCATGTCACCTGTTTTAGATATTTATCCTAGACTGTTCTTCAAAGGCGCCTCCCTTTTACCTTTAAGGAGGAAAAGAATTCACCCGCAGTGTTTGAGGTGCTTTAACATAAAAATGCAACTGTGTGCTTGAGCAACAGACACATTTTGTTTGCCTGAGACTGCTCACGCTCTAGAAGTCTTCTTCAAACAAGAAGTGCAAACAACTATGCTGAAGCTATTAAAAGTGAAAGAACAAAGATACTGGGTCAGACCAAAAGTCTAGCTAACATAATATCCTGAATCTAACAGTGGCCCCAGGAGATGGTCAGGGAAACATATAAAAAAAAAACAGGACATGGTTTGATATTTCCCTGATTTGTCTAGGCAGCAGCTAGCATCATTTTATCCTCAGTACAATCTTACCTTTCCAGATATCCTTTGTGTCACCAGAATTAAACTAGTGAAGTTTTAATCAAAGCATGTGCAGATTTTCTGTATATCTAATTCAGCAATAGTATAATTTATTGTCTATACAGGCAGCCTGCACCAGACTCTCAGTGCAGTTACACATTCAGGTAGGGTTAAATGGTGTATAGGTGTTTCTAAAGGTCCTTGCTTATGGAATAGGATCATATCCATCTCCACGTCCTGGCACAAAGCAGAGGTTAAAAATACTACCTATACACCAGAATACAGAGCAATATCATGATCTCCATACATTCAGCGTAATCAGCAGTGTGAAAATGGGAAACCATTCCTGAGGGAAAACATTCAAAAATCCAACTATCCTGCAGTGGACCTTGGTTTGGGGCAAACATAGACTCAAAGGTGAAGAAGTTCACTGTGTATCAGTGTCTCAGCTGGGCTCACTTATTAGAGGGAAAGAAAAAAAAGAAGTCATTCAAAGTGAATCTCAGCTTCCAATTTGGAAGATCATTGCATAGCATGTGAGCCATAAGCAACAGGCGAGAGGCAGGTTTGTGCCCTCAAGAATGACCGTTTTTGTAAACCTGGTGCCTTCATTGGACCTGCCACTCCTAGCAGGGGTATGCCTTTAAAACCATAACTTTTCCAGGTTTGGTCCTCTAGTTCATATATTTCTGTGTAAGAGGCAACATTTCCCTTAATTGAAGGAAAACTTCACATTGACTCCTGTTAGCTTTGGGGCAGTTCTGTCTGAGGAATCACAGAAAATACCGTGAGCATGTACAGATGTAGACCTAGCTTGAGCTGAAGGTGACGGTGCATCCTGTCTTTGCTCAGGACATGAATATGTAGAAAAAGGGCACAGGGTTTGCTGCATCACAGGGACAGCAATAAATGCCAGGAGCTGAACAACGAGAGCTAGTAAGGACTGGCACTTTTACAGGCAAGAGACAGTAGACAGAAGAGAAACCAGCTCCTCATAGAGGTAGAGGTGTCCTTGGCCTAGACAGAGGAAACATTTGTGAATCAGGGCACCGTCTGTGTGCTGTTTCAGCTTGCTTCCTCCAGTAGCGGCGACCCAGTTCACAGACCCCCTGATGATGCTCCCACAGATGATTTACCGAGCTGTTGGCAGAGAGTATCAACACGCACACATTACACTTGTCAGTGCAGGACCAACAGAGCCATTACGGCGAGCCGTATCTGTCATCCTTCTGCAAGGCATAGAGCCGCATTCAGCATTTGCGGCAAGCAAGTGAGAGAAATGGGGCTTTTATTCCTTTCCCTCTCTTCCTCAGGAACTTTCAGTATTTAGCAAAGTCTGTGAAAACTGACCACAACTAATTCTAGGAAGCAGAAGTGCTTTTGGTTGACAGTGTGCAGGGATGGTCTGTATTAGTCCTGTCACTGATGTGTCACTTCCATTTTTTCCAGCTAAGAAATAATAAGCCAGAAAACTTTTAAAGTATTCTAACTTTCCTTTCCTTTCCCCTGGGCCACCAACCACGCTTTAGCCCACACCATACATCACTGTCTCTCACTGGCCGCTCTTTATTCCAAAGAGCACAGGCTAGTTGCAAGGGTGACTTAGCCCAGTTAAAAATTCGACTCAGGCTTAAAACTATTACAATACTACACATTTCATTGGCATTTCAGAGCAGACTAAGTTGATTGATAGGGGAAAAGAAAGATTTGTCTGAAGTATAATAGTGTCTCTTTTCTACATTTCTTACATTTCCTACAATACTTTGTGTCTAGAGACCTCAAACTGCTTTTCAGATATTAATAAATGAACTTTATTCATGCTAAATAATGTATCTTTCCCCATTTTGCAGAAGCATGAAAATATCAAATGAGCTTGCCTGATTTCCACTTCTGAAAGAGCTAAGAACAGACTTGGACTATTCCAATTCTCAATCCCACCCTTGGGCCACATGGAAATACTTTTGCACCAGCGTACAATAAAGGGTTAACCACCCTGTATTACACCAGATCCTTCCCTGAATGTAAGGAGTAGGCTGGAAAATTCCTTTGTTGCTTCCTACCTATCTCACATGAAAAGATGAAGGAAGGATAGAAATGGCTTTGTCTAGCCTCAACAAAATAGTTCCAGTTCCTCAGGCTCAACCACGCTCTGACAACAGTGGAGACAAGAAACTCTCTAGGTCCAAGATATGTTACATTTCCCTAATTTTGCTCCTATTCGTGCATATGTTACATATACAAGCAGAAAGGGGAAAAAAAAAGGAATAAAACTGTTAAAATGAAAAAAACCTCTTTTTAATAGAAAGAATTGAAAACTTTAGGGTTCAGTTCATAATTCTCAACTTACATTGGTTCTCAGTATAGGCATGGTGGTTCATTCATTTCTAATCGTGCCTTGTGGACTAGCAGTGGCAGAACTTGCTAGCTTTCCATCAGTGGAAAGCAGGAATCAAAATAACAGCTGGCAGTTTACATCTTATATGTGCTCTCCTTCCATTTTATACTTGAACAATGGTAAATATATAATTTTTTATGCATGGTTCATCAGACAAAACCCACCTATTTCTTTGTTTACCTGCTCCCAAACTAATTGAATAATTAGTTTTCCAAATAAAAATCCAGTTCTGTCAGATATGAAAAAGTACAGACTGCAAAAAAACTAAGATGCCTCCAAATCTCCCCTTTTGGCAATTGGATGGAGACCCTCTTCCTTCTGTAGAGCTTTCTGGAGCCTTCACCAGAGGAAAATGATATTGAATCAGGCTGGAGGATACTCATAGCCCATTTTTCCCTGATATCTTTGTCATCCTTTGGCAAACACAAACTTCTAGATGTATATTTTTATGACTCAATCAAGGTAGCTCTCCACTAGTACCTCCATATAAAACCCCACCCATAGAGCTGGGATAAAATAACAAACCCACTAACTACACAAAAAAAACCCACCAAAACAAACAAAACAAAACTACAACAAGAAAAAAACCAAAACACACAAAACAAAACAAAAAGAAAACAAGCCCAAAAAAGCCCCCAAAAATGTAAACAGCAAATACGTTGTACTATCTGCATCTTTTTGTGGACAAAATACTAAGGAAACTATTATTTCTATCAGAGATTCGGTTACCCCACTTACGACCAGATGCCTTTATGCTTTTACGTGTGATTTCACTTCCCAGCCTGCTGGGACCAGTCACTAATTGTCTCTGTCTCTTGTTGAACTTAATAGTCAACAGTATGACTTTGCCTAATTAAATAGGACAAATGCTCAAAGGATACATACCCTTCAAAAAAGCTCACATCAGTAAGTACCTTGAGAGTTGTTTTTATAGATAAACTATGGATGAATTGTTCTTGGAGACAAATCCTTTAAATGTTCCTCTAATTGAATACATTTCACCCCCACCTCATCTCAGAGCTTGCTCTCTCCCTTTGGTACCCTCCACTGGCAAACCCACAAAAAGGAAAGAAGGTAAAGTGAGCAGTCAAACTAAACCTTCAAGACACGTTGTTCTGATTGGTGATGCACACATGTTGACAAAAATACAGCTGGAAGACAAATAACCTCTGTGAGGGATGCTAGACCCAGGGAGCTCAGGGCAGCAGCTACCTGGGACAGCTGTTTGGGAAGCCTAAGCGACTGCCACAGCTCCAAGGTTTGCATCTCCTCCTGGGAAATAACAATCCCAATGTGCAACAACCTCCTACAGCCTCACAGTCCCAAGGAAGCTTGACTGCAAGCAAGGTGTGTATGTAATACATGTGTCAATCCCTAAGCCAATGCTGAGTGAAATGCCAGAGGTCATCAACCACCACATCTGGCTATTGCTTGTGGATCCTCAATTTCCTGAAACCTTCACGTGCACCAGCTATAACTGCAGCACCTCCCCAGCAATCCTCACTTCTCTAGAGGGTGAGCCCTCTCTTCATTTCATGCTAGTGCATGAAAGTGCATGTGCATGCTAGTGCATGCCAGGCATAGGGGAGGCTGGGATTTAACCTTTCACATCACCAGTTGCAAGCTGAGCTCCTCTCATCTGGCAATGAAGCATCCTTGCTTATCAACATGACTGTGACTTTTACCTGCTTCCCATGCAGGGAATCCCAGCCCAGAGATTTGGAAAGTGTTGGGTTGTGTGGGAGGGGCAAGTTTCCACTATAAGAAAAAGTTTAAAAAGTATTAATGTTAAGGTTTGGGGTTGGGGGGGGGAGGAGGTGGAGGGAGGGGAGTTGTTTTTGTGGTTTTTTAAACCACCAACTGAAATGCCACACGATGCCTAGGAGAAGCTGTACTTTGGATGCCTTGCATCCTTATTTTCTCCCAGAGCCTGCGTTATCTGGATCAAGCTACAGCTCCTATGGTTCACTACAGTATCTCTTGCTGGTCTAGAGGGACTTGAGATCATAGCACTTACACAGCAGCTTTGGGAGACAGAGAACAACCATGGTGCTGGAGGGGAGTTTGGAGCAATGACGGCTCCAATGTAGCAGAAGAGTGGTGTTCCGGAAATGCTTTGAGTTTAGGCTGAAGCATTTCAGTTTGGAAACAAAAAGTGCATGTGCATAATTTTTAACTTTCAGTTGCTCCATTTCCTGAGTAAATAAAAGGTACTGAATGGCATACATGGAACATTTCAGTCCAGCAGAGAGAAATCAAATCAAATCAAATCAACAAATCAATGTTTTTTAATTATGTACTTTCAACAAGTCCTGTTCTGCCAAAAAAAAAGAAAAGAAATCGCAGGGCCGGGCTGCCTTGCAGAACCCTTTCACAAAGTGGATCGTGCCCTTCCTCCTCACCGCTGCATCCCATTGCATCAGGAAACTACAATTGCTCTTGGAGTTACAGCGACACAGCTATCATGCTTAAGAAGGCAAAAGAGGAAGATACGTGCCTGAGCCTGATCCCTTCAGAACTACTGCTGTGCCTGAGCAAACACCCAGTGCTCCCACGGCTAATCCCAGGGAACGCTAATCCTGCCTGTGAAGTTTTACCCAGGGAGTCTGTCGGTCGGCAACGGTGCCCTTTCATTGCAGCTGGACGGGCAGTGCTGTCCTGCTCAGCCCTCCACGCAGCCCACTGCCTCAAACCACAGTGACTGCCGACTTTATTTCAGGAGTACCGCTCGCCACGATTTAAGGAAGAGCCACACACTGTGAACCTTAATCATTGATGATACATGAGTGCAATTACCTCGTTCGGTGTTTACATGACAGATCACTGGTAAATCTGGTATTAAAACCCCGGAGTCCTGATACCCAGCTCCCAGTCACCTGTGATAATGCTGCTCATTCCTAGGGTAGAGCACACCCATTAACATGAGAATGCTATTCCCCATAGTTTTCATGACACAGACTGCAGTAAGATTACATTTAACACCAAGTTTCCATTCATAAATTGTTAAAATCACCTACAGATCTTCTAAAGAGATGTTGTGTCAGTAACATATCTATCTGTTATTACTGCACTTATTATAAGGCAAGTTTACAAGCAACCCATTGAGTTACTAACTTTCATGCCAACTGACAAACTCTTATTGAATTATCACTTACTAACACTTTAGCAACAGGGCTTTCTATAAAGTGATGAAAAATGACCTGTTGGACACATGATTTATCTGGGAGAATTTGGGAAAACTCAGTTGCAGAAAATGAACAATGAAAGTTTAGAAATGTTGATTAAAAAATTCTGGTTTTGGGAAAATGATGTTGCCATCCTGAGGCTTCAGCACTCAAAAATAGTATTTTCAAGGAATATTTCATTGAAATTGGGCTTATTTTAGACAATCTAATGGCCCTTCTGGCCTTCTAATCTGTGAATCAGAACTGATACTAAGAAACTCATTGGAAAGCAAGAGGAAAAATTTCAAATGAATGAAACTGCGCAGCAGATTAGAAAGCATTATTCTCAATTAAGGTTTTGAATGGTGATGCCGTCATCTCACATTTTTCCAACTGGCTAGGACACTAATGTTTCAAAACATTTCTAACCATTAATACACACAGTAAAATTTAAACTGAACTGTCAGAAAATATCCAGCACACCGGAGGGAACACTGTTTGAAGCAAGTGGCTGTGCTCCCCCTGTGATTCCTACGAAGGCACAGAAACCATCAGACAAAACCAAGACTAAAAATAAAGAGGCCCAGCTCAGATTTAACAGAGCAGAGATAATTTTCTTGCTGAGCACAGATATTACAACCAGAACAAACCATCCTCCTTTAGAGGTTCATGCTGCTTTTGGGCCATGGGTAGCATCACTGGACCAATCTTGCACCTCAAGACCTTTGGATGCACCATGCTGCACCAAGGGTGGTGGAAGAGGACTGCAGCACTCTCAGCTATAAGAGCTACTTTACTCTTCTTTCTTGACCTATTTTTTCCCCCTTCTCTCCTCTTTCGTGCGTGGTCAGTCCTTTTTCACTCCCCCTGCAGACCGCAGGGCTGTGCCGGCCCCTTCCCACTCACAGTTTTTGGGATAACACACCATCACTGCCTTCCACAGGGCAAACTTTTACTCCTGGGGCTGGAGAGCAAGGTAGGGAGAAACTATAGAAACTAAAGACAGACTCTGATGGTCATACATTGGACCAGCCCTCAGACCTGCCCCAGCAGTTTAACTGCGTTGGTTTGTTCAGATTTGTGCTTAGCAGAGCCCAGAGCAGCCAAGGAAAACCCAGGGCTGGACAAACACCAGCAAGGAAGCAATGACTGGAGATTTTTTCTAAACATCAACAGAAATGCATCAGCTTCTTAAACAAACATTTAGGGAGACTTTGTTGCTCTGCAGCCCATGAGGTAAATACGATTTTGCCATTTAATGCACGCTTAGACAACTTGCTGAGAACAGCACCTCTTTTGCTAGGCATGCATTTTATCAGAAAAACTTCCAGAGTTTTTCTTTGTAATGTTTTGTGTTCATTCAAATAATGAAAAAGGTTATAGCCTTCGTAATAATTACCTCAAACAGAGGCATTAATGAATCATTCATCAAATGAAAGAGAACAAGTGTTATATAAAACGCTTTAGAAAGCTTGCCTTTGTTCCAGTAATTTAGCAGCTGGCAGCTGCTTCATCTTCACACACACACACATTAAAACAACAGGAGAAAAATTGGGATTAAAGTTACCACAGCCAAAGGCTAGAGAGTAAAGTTTTCAAAAGACCCTGTGTGATTTATGCACTCACATCCTACTCAAGAGCACAAGTTTTGAATTTCCATGACACTTCTCCTCTTGCAAAACCATTATGCAGAAATCCAGTTCCCCTGCCATTGTCGCAGCCCCAAGACACAAAGGCAAATGCACATCCCCACCCACAACGATACTGTACCGGCCGGCTCGAGGAGCCCCTGCACCTAGATGTGCTCCCCACAAGGCTGGGCTCTTCTTAGAGACTGGTCCCTAGAGACGTAAACCAGTGTGACCAGAACAAAAGCACTGTTACACCCCATGCCCTGTGCTGCTGCTCCAGGCTGAGCGTGGGAGCTCTCTTTTGCACGCTCCGATCAAATACTGCAGCTGAAGTGCTCCTTCTGCCGAAGGGTCAAACCTGCCCACTTGGACGGTCATATCTGCTTGCTTCATACATGTGCTTTATCATCCTTAGCTGCTTAAACAGAAGACAGATGACTGCCAGTGGGCAGGTTTGAGGATTTTTCCATTTCTCTCCTTAGTGTGATGGGTAGCATGTTATTGAATAAACAGACAAGCCAGATCCTGGGAAAGGTCAGGAGTCATTATGAGTAAGAGGAAACGACTTATGCCCCACATGCATATAATTGGGCCTGACTGCCATTAACACGAGGCAAACAGGCAGCTTCCGACTGGGTACCTCAAGGGAGTGTTATAAAAATAGCTGCAGGCTCAACCAAGTTTAGCCAGACGGGAGTGAAGACTAGCACAACAGCTAACAGGGAACCACAAAGGAGATTAGAAAGAGACGCAAAGGAGACTGCAGGCGACTGGTTGCCCCCCAGACACGTATTTCACTCCATTCATTGTGAAGCCCCCCAGGTTAGTCTGGAAGGGACAAAGCAGGAAATTTTTCCAAGTACCTTCACCGCATCTTTTGTGAAGATCTGATACCAAAGCAATACTGCTTCTTCTGGCTAATACTCACATGTTTTTGATATTATTCTTTCCCTGCTGTTAATTTGCAGCCAGACAGAGTCTAACTCAGTAATCAGTATCTCAGGAAGATCAGCTGGTCAGACACCTGTTGGCTTTAGGAATACAGAAGTGTCAGCATGGTTGATGCTACAGCCAACCGTCCACTCTGGTCAGATGAAGGCAAATGTAACCCATGTCTCCAAAAAGTTAACTGAGGTCTTGTGACAACCCTGGAGAAGGTAGGCAAGAGCAGTGTTTCACCAGCATGTTTCTGCTTTGAACTGGGACAAAAGACAGAGAAACTCAAGCACAACCTGCCACAGAGAGCCTGCACCGATGTGCTCAAATCTGGTTCAGATCAGGCTAATTGCACTGTTGTAACTCCCAGGATAAACAGCTGCACCTGCTTAAGCCAGATTAAGTTTGTTCAGCAGATGTTTCAAAACAGTGCAAGCACTGGGTGTAAGTCTTTGCAGCACAGCCTGGCTTTGCACCAACACATCAGAACCCTTCTCGCACGGAGAAGGTAGATTCAGTACTTTGGGCAGTACGACCTGCCAGCCTTACCCTGCTGCTTCGGGAGCCACCACCAAGTGCTCAAAAACCAGACACTAACCACCTCCTGTGCATGGCCACACCAGGCAGCTGAGCTGCCTTCCCCTCCCTGCAGCCACGGGGATGGGGAAACGCAGTTAAGCATCTGTCACCTCTCTGCACTTATGGGGCAGTGCTACCCTTGCATTAAATTGTCCTGAGATGTAGTGATCTGTAGTTTGTACCACCACATTTTTAAAGAGTAGATCACACTTTCCAGTGGAGGCCCACCCCTGGATCTTTCATAGTTTGTCATCTCTGTGCAAGGTAGGGGCCCTACCACAGAAACTACAATCTGACTTCTTAGGAAGAAAGGAAAAAAACCCTAAGATGTATACAGTTTCACAAAATTCAGTTTAAGAAAAAAAGTGAAAGACAGACACGCTTAATGGAAAAACTCTAAACTCATTTCAGATGAGATCAATAAATAGAAATCAGTACTGAATGCAAAAAACCAACAGCATTATAGAACAAGAAGTGGACGTTCAACCCACACTTGAATGGGGCATGGGGCACAGTGCAATTTCCAAATACACAGAGGTTGCATCCCTCATCCAAACCTCACAAGGTATGAGACCCTCCTCTCTTGCAAAGTTAATGTCATAATTTTCAGGGATAACACCTTTACTATGAAAGACTGAATGAAAGTATAGGGTCTTTGGCATATAGGTGTATGATAATACACAGTATTTCTCAGCCAAATTTATCCCAAATCTGAAGTGAGGCAACTGCAGGGTTAAAGCCCAGTAGAACTCACCCTACTTGTTTCTTTTTTCTCACCTACTCATTTTTTTCTTTCTTTTTTTGTCTCCCTAGGACAGTTTAACCTTTTAGAACTTGATCTGATGAGTCTGCAAATAACTGTCCCAAGTTTTAGCAATCCACATCTAATTGGATGAAGAGCAATGCAAACAAATATAATTGCTGTAAACTGCCTGTGTTGAACAGCAAAGAATCTGCACAAAGAAGTGAAAAATTGCACTAGTCACTCCCTTTGCTGACAGCAAGAATTTTTGAAATGAAAAATGCTTCCTTTTTGCTATTCCATACCCCTGAAATTATCATAGCCTATTAATATAAAAGCAGAAAATGGCACCATTCAGGAATGCATGCTAGTTAAATAAAGTGCCATAAACACGCCATTAAAGTTAGACTGTGCTTAAGCCTCATCGGTTTCAGAATAGATTTCAGTGCTCTTCTGAATGGATGCCTAAACACATTGTAAGTTTTGCAGAACACCTCCATCATCACACGAGGTCCAAGCTGGCTGGAAAAGCTCAGCCTTCCCGCAGAGGAGCAGCTGCTTTCTCGCTAAGCCTGCACATGTTCTCAGGACACTGCAGAGATGACACACGGGGCTAGCCTCGTCCGCCTGAGCCAGCGTGCTCTGTTAGGTACTAAACCACATGTGTCTGAGCAAGCCTGGCTTTCAGAGCCGTGACCAGGAAAGAGCATGGCAGACCAAACATCGCTGTGGTTAACAAGGATGGTGCTCCGATGCTCTCCGCTGGTGGAAGGGGTTGGAAAAGGCAGCAACGTGTGACAAGGGAAGTTAAGGGCTGCCTTTGATATATGATCATTAACTAGCTCCTCCATGCTAGGTTCTAGCATTTCACCTCCCTCCCAGGCGTGTTCCAAAGAAATTAAGGCAGAAAGTGTTACTAGTGCCTTGTGCTCCCAGGCACCGCTGTCATTTATAGGAGGATAGGGGAGCTCGGTGTCAAAGGCCTGGGCTTTTGCTGGCATCCTCCAAAGCTCATATGCCTCTCCACTGAATTAATTCAGACAAGGACAAATGTGAACGGCTGGCTCTGACTCTGCGTGGGTCAGAGGGACTGCAGCTATCATGGTGCGATATCGTGGGAACTGCAGGTACTTCCAGCTTACCCACTTCCCTGGGCATAGATGTGGCACCAAGGGAGAGCAGAGGCACTAATTAATTGGCAAGACTGGTTTGATAAAATGAGTGACAAAATGATGGGACTAAAGAATGCCATTAGCAGTACTAACACTTGCAACTGCAGTAAGCAATGTCCACCCAAATGATGATGGGTATGACTAGTCTGGTTTGGACTGGGAGGAAGCATGATTTGCTCCTGGCGATTTAGCAGAGAAAGGAATTAAAAGGCTTTTTATATCTTTTCTGTAGTTCCTTGTGAAGAATGTTGCTAATGCTTTCAAATGAACAGGAACATCCCTGAAACACAATAAAAGCCTTGATTGTTGGCTTAGCTACTACAGAGAAGATTCTCAACATTGAGAAACCCAGGTAAGAGTTTCCTGCCGGTCTCTCACTGACAACAGAACCGATGGGGCGGGGCGGGGGGAAGTATCTGTCTTACAAGAATATCATAAGATATGCAACATGGTATTTTGCCAATGACAATTGATTAGAGACATTGCTCTGCCCTCCAAAACACTTTGGCAACTTTCCCAAAAGAGATGTGATTTTTTTTTTTAATCTTTAATGACTCTCAAGTCACGCAACAGGCAGGTCACTTAATTCACTAAGCTACATTGCTGCTTTCCTTGCCAGCAGCAAGCAGAAAAACACAGACTTGCCCTTGCACCATTTCTGTGCCTATCGATTATATCATTAGGTAAGCAAATTGGTTACCTTACTTCAGACTCAGTGCTAAATTACAGTCATTAAGGTTTGTCATCACCTTAATAGGGTATCGACTGCCATGAAAAGAATACATTGAAAATCCCTGTATCCCAGGAGAAGTAATCGTGAAGGAGCATTCCCAGCTCAGATACACTCTAGAGCACGACACACATTGTAATAAATTGTAATTTATATCAAGGTCAAAATTCAAGCCATTGTATATGCTGCAAGCACTCATTTTAACAGATCAAATAGGCTACCCATCAAATACAGGTTTCCCTAATAGTTAAATTGCTCTGTCAATGGACAGCAAACTGGCCTCCCTGCAGACAGAAGTGCTCACAATGTGTTAATAGTGATGGCTGAACTTCCATCACTGTCATGGTGTAGTGATGGACAGAGGTGAGACAGATTTATGGGAGCCTCCCATGGCAGGGATGCTTATCTGGTCTGCAGGTCCGACTCCTGGGTTTTATCTCTGGCTCTGCCACTCCCTTTACTCAGGACTTTGGGCTCTGCTCACCTCTGTCCTGGTGAGAAAAGGGGATTGTACTGCTTTCACTTACCTGCAAAACAGTCCTGATGAGGGGAAAAATTGGTTAAAGAAGTGACTAAACCTCACCAGATACATGTAGTAGCCTAACCCCTTGTCTGACTCTTCCTGCTGACAGAGTGCCTGCTTTGAACAGGAACTAGAGCCAGCAAATAATCTACTCCAGCCTGCTCTCAAACCTACTTTTCACCTTATAGCACAGATATAATGAAAGCATTTCCTTTCTAAGCAGGTCAGCTTTAAATCCTCTAAGACCCCCAGAAGGATATACTGAGTCAGGGCTGACAGCACACCCTGCCTTCAGCCGCGGGGAAAGTGTGTTATCACTCTGCAAAATGCCCCAGCCTGCATTAAATCACAAGGCAAGTTTGTTTAGCTCCTGAAAGCAGAAAGATGGGCAGAGATGGCTCTTGTTGTGGTCAGGGAAGATACCAGGCACTCCGGAGATAAGGTCTCCATCCCTCAGCAGCCCATGCAAATGCACCCTATTTCATCTGGGCTACTGGCAAGTGAAAAAGTAGATACAGTCTTCTGGAAGGACCTCTCTGTTAGTCACAGAAAATGTCCATTGATTTCCATCAGCTTTTAGATTAGGCTCTTAATTACTATTAACTTAGGGTAGGGGTTGCAAAGCAACTTAGCAGCAAAAAGGCTGGCAAACACCTGAACTGCTCAGTCACTCTGCCAAACACCATGTTTAGGATCAGTTCAGGTTTGAGGTGGACATATAGGTTCTCACCTACTTAATCTAGAGAAAACAGATTGTCTGCTTTTTTGCTTTATTCTGTATTTCACCCGTATCAGTATTCCTTCTCCATATCCATGTACACTTTTCATGGGGTTTTGCTAGAAAAGAGAGTTAGCCAGCAAGTTATTTGTATTTCCCAAGAAGCATCATTAACAGTATGTGACACCCCTGCCTGCAGCGGTGTGATTAAAATGCTCAGCCCAGAAGGCTGCACAAGCAGATCAGACAACGCGAACCGCACAGTGGAAGGATGTCGTGGTTTAATCCCAGTCGGCAACGAAGCACCACACAGCCGCTCGCTCACTCTCCCCCCCTACCCCCGCTGGGATGGGGGAGAGAATTGGAAAAAAAAGTAAAACCTGGGGGTTGAGATAAAGACAGTTTAATAGGACAGCAGAGGAACAGAAAATAATAATAATAATGATAAAAGAATGTACAAAACAAGTGATGCACAATGCAATTGCTCACCACCCACTGACTGATGCCCGGCCTGTCCCCGAGCAGCGATCGCTCCCCCCAGCCAACTCCCCCAGTTTACATACTGAGCATGGCGTCATATGGTATGGAATAGCCCTCTGGCCAGTTGGGGTCAGCTGTCCTGGCTGTGCCCCCTCCCAGCTTCTTGTGCACCTGGCAGACCAGGGGAAGCTGAAAAGTCCTTGACTGGTGTTAACATTACTTAGCAACAACTAAAACATCAGTGTGCTACCAACATTATTCTCATACTAAATCCAAAGCACAGCACTATACCAGCTACTAGGAAGAAAATTAACTCTATCCCAGCTGAAACCAGGACAAAGGAGAGCAAGACACAGGGGGAGAGGAGGAAATGGAGGAGGACTCTGCACAGCTACAGTGCTAGGGCTGAAGGAAAACAGCCCCTTTGCCATTCACTAGTATCTCAGCTGTCATTTTACCTAAGAAAGAAGTGGAGCTGTGCATTTCCCTCTGCAATGGAAAAAATAGTTGGAGGACAAAGCACAAGGAGCTGCCATCACGGGACAGGCCACAGGTCCAAAACAGGACGATGAAACATTGAGATCAGGGGGGTTTCTCGTTCCCTGCAGCTTCCCCCAGAGCTCTAACAGACATTATGAGAAACCATCATTAGGAAGGGCGTTATCACACCTACATAACAAGTACTCCCAGAACAGTTCATTGAGGATAAATATATCCTTGGTGTACAGCTCTCTGGACTGCAGTAGCTGGATGATTTTAGTTAGGTTTCTTTGTAAAGATATTAAGGAAGCTTGTCATCATCTCAGGCATGAGATGATGCCTGAGATCATCATCTTAAATGAAAGATTCACTCAAGCACACACAAAAATCCAAGCAGCTCCAAGGAAAATAGATAACTTGGAAGGACTGACCCGTACCACAGGAATTAAAGAGTTTGAGGCAAATTTATTCATGGAATATATACTCCCTTAAGAACAGCCTGATGTTTATTGAACTGATGTCTAAATAGCTTTATCAGTTCTGGGTCTATTTAATGGGTATCTTTTATGATTTCTCTAGAGCAGAAACATTAGACTTCCACGCAAGGACCCACGGATACTCTCAGAAAACAATTCCGTGTGGCAAGCTGACACAGATCAAATGTACTCATTCCCTGCCATCTGAATTTGAAAGGAAAATGGGTTTTTATGTTTCTCATTTTGTTTGCTTCCATATTCCCATGAAGTTGAAGAGCTTGGTGCTTTTTCTGGCTGTACTTCCTCAGCCCAGAGCAGGAAGAGCCTCCTGTACTCTGTTTAGAAATGAAAATGCAAACACACACACCTGCACAGACAATCTATAAACACTACCTTCTCTCTCAAAAATGCACCAGGAGAGAGAAATTGTAAGGAGAACAGCGTTGCTGCCTGGGGACCTAATAGTTCCTCAGGGTTCAGTAACACCTGTGTGCCTGAGCATGCCGTTTTGTAAGGAAGCCATCTAACTCACAGGTCCTTGCTGCAAGTCGATGCAAGGACAGTTGACCCACTAACTGTACACCAGCACAAGGAACCAACCCCTGCTGGGATGTGGGCCAAGGCTCCCTGTGTCCACAAGAGGTTGTTCTGCCACCCGAAACACGAGCGGTTTCCGTGAGCCGTTGCTTGCAGCGAGACAGCTCCTTCCTCAGCTCCAGCCATAGGACAATGCACATGGACGCTACATCGCGCTGCTAACCCCAAACCAGCAGCAGCAGGGGCAGTGCTCTGGCCAGACTGAGCTGTTTGTCTTCCGAAGGGAACCTACCTCTCTACACCCTGCTGTAGGATGCTCTAGGATCCCATGTGTAGGATGGACAGAGGGTCCTCCAGCTGAGACTATAAAACCTGAAACTGCACGCTCTGCATGCACGCTGGAGAGCTCACAGCGTTTTTCACTCAAGGTGCTCGTTGCTGCAAGAGTCCTTAGAAAAATCACAGTGTGCAGCTTTTTCAATAGCACCTTGGGAACCTGTGTCCCAGTTTCACAAAGTGACACGATTTGGTGTGCCTAAGCCACTCAGGTGCTTTAAAATACTCCATCAACAGATTTTTTTTACTTCCAATTCTAGGAAGAAGCAGAAGTTACAGCAATATGGGGGTACCTGCACCTGGATAACAAGGGGTGATGTGAGAGGGATGCAGGAGTCAGCAGTGCTTGCAAATAAAGACCTGAGACGTCTGTGCTGACAGGGTGCCTGTCCCAAAATTCACCTGCCAGAAGGAAATTAATAATTACAAAGTTTGCCTAAGACAACAATCAGATGGATTAAACAGAAACAGGTGGGGGATTCCCAAGAGACTTGAGGAAAGGAGTCAGCTTGGAAACAAGTGTGAAAGACGCATGAAAATTTGCAGCAGTGGGGAGAAAAGTAGTAACAGCAGCAGGAAAACCTCAGTCCAGCACTGCCAGAAGGTTAGGAGAGTTAGTTATAAGAGGGAATTTAGTCATTTATAGGCATTAATTAACATCACGTAAGTACCTACTCCCATGGTTTATCTGTTGTATTGCTAATACTGATGCTGAATATACAGTTCACCGATTGCCAGTTTATTAGATACCCATAATGAATCAATGAAGTGCTTTGATCCTGATTTGACTTAAACCACGCGAGTCAAGCAGTTTTTCCCTGTGACACACCAGAAATTTTCCTGACTGCAGGGGAGAACATAAGAGGAGGATCAGGCTTATGGGTCCAGATCCCAAATCCTTCACTCATCTCTGAAAAAATGACTCACCCAGCAGTAATGGTCCCCATCATCTGGAAATTTAGAGCACCATTTCAGTGCTTCACAGAGTGCTTTGAGATAAAAGATGCCATATAAAAATATTTTATGTTTAACACTTTGGCAGGTGTGACATTCCGTCTCATAAAGGATAATCAGAGGTATATACTGGATAACACATTACAACTTTATCTTATGAATCAACCCCAGCAGAGCTTAAGTGCTTATCCAGCAAGTCAGACAGAGCAAAAACAGAAACCACCCAGAGGATTTTTTTTTTTTAATGTTATATTTGATTCCCTTTCAAACCCATCTTGTTTTATTATTTTTTTAAGAGCTGAAAGAAGTCAGATTAGATACTTGAACTCAGGTGCCTTTTCAAATGGGAACAGATAAACTCAGAGCTCAACATTTAAAGCCTACATAAACCCTAGGGGTTTCTGTAGCTTCAAGCAGAACCATATTGCCCTTTATGCTCCATTCAAGGCAAGACAGATGCAGTCCCAAACCCAAATATGCCTGGATAATAAAGACTGCTATAAGCCAGGCCTTTTCTAAACTTGTGCAATCAGATGATTCTCTAATAAAGACTACTTGGCAGCCTTTTTTTTCCCCACAACAGCTTTATATATATAAAGGACCCAATCCTGACATTTTTATTCTTGTGAACTTGTAGGTATGGCTGATCTCAATCCTCATAATTATGTGTTGACATTTTTTTTTCTTCAGTAAGTTTCTTACACCCACTGTTTTTTATCCAGGGGATTTATAAAGCTAACATTAAAGAAAAGCTCAGGAAGAGAGAAATTTGTACACATAGGCCAGTGTATCAACTGAGTATCAACCAAGATTTGAAATGTGGTGGCAGTCAGTAAGATCTGAGGTTTTTTTTCTATGTAGGAAACAAACTGCAGGAGAAACCTGGCTCAAAACAGTGCCTGTAGCACAGGGATGGGGAGAGAGGTTGATGGAGCAGAGGAGTCTCTAGTTTGTCTTCTGAAGTTTCTCCGTGTTCTCCAAGGATGTAACCGGGCTCCAGGTAATGGACCATGGGAAAATTTGTTTATTCCCAAGATTCTTTATTAGGCTAATAAAAACTGTATGATCCCTAAAGCTCCTCAGTCTTGGATGCACTTGCTTAAAAAAACTGTCTCTCCAAAACGCTTCCCTTCAAAATGTATTCCTTGTAGGCAACTCAGTGCTGCATGTAGTCTATAAAACACACTATCAAATCCACCTTTCAGTGGTCAACAAAAGGAGCAGACCACCTACCTGCTCACAGATGATGTATGCACACAGATGCTCAAAAAATTCCCATTTTTTTAAACAAAATCAAAGCCCTGCCCCTTGTCGCTGCAGCCTCAGCCCTGTCACAGGGACATGCCTGACACCTGGCAACTACTAATGAACTTTCAGGTGCTGCAGTGACCTACTTTTAAATAGAATCTGTACATCAGGTCTAGGAAGCTCACCCTCGTCATTCTCTTGGCCTGAACAGCCAGACAAGGTAGCAAGCGCCTGTAGCACAAACACAGATATTTTCTTCATGGTTTCATAGAGTTCTGGCCACTTTTGCTTCAAGGTGTGCAAAGCAAATTATATTTCATATGTAGCTTTTTTTCCTTAAGCTATGCATGTGAACAGCTCCCGGAACTCTTTCAAGAGCATCAGCAGAACATCATTTCTTGTTAAAAGTATGTTCTAGACAGGAAATTTCTTTTAAAGCAAACTACTTACCAACTACTCAGATCAGCCCATTTAGTTTCCAGGCCACCAAATCAGTGCAATTATGATTCTTTTCAGTACCCTAATGTCTTTTTACTTATGCTGGTACTACACTGATGTATCCCTCACCTGTGCACATGTAGGCTCCTGCCTCCAGAGGCAGCTTTTAATGCCCACCAAAGGATTTCTCAACTAACCCCCCGTTTAGAAATCCCAAGACCTAATTCTTGTGCCTTTTACCAAGAAACAGCTAGCAGTATCAAGAAGACAGCCAAGATGCTGTAGGACTCACACCAGGGAAAACAAAGCAGTTCTAGCCAAGAGCAAACCCTCCTGCCAGCTCAGTGCCCACCTCTGGCAGGGGAAGCAGGTCACCCCAAGGGCCAGATGTCTGCAGGACTCAGTCCTTCAGGCACTGCCAGCACAGGAAGGGCTCCAACTTCCACCTACAGCTGAGAACAGAAATTTTTAAAAAATTAACCTCCATTCTACTCATTACGTTCATAGAATTTTGTCTCCCCTTGCTTACATCTTATTTTTGTGACAAGCATTTTCACAAGAACGAGGACTACCCCTGAGGACTTCATCAAGCCTTACGGCTCATGGTCCACCTCAGGGCACAAATCCCTGCCTCTGACTTCATTGCTTCCGCAACAGTCCCATGCAGGGCCTCCACCAGAAATGCTGCCAGTTCACGATATGGGGTCCTCCTTTCAGGCACACGCTACAACTAGTAGCAGAGCACAAGGCAGAGACACACAGAACGAGCACGCAGTCTATGCAGAACTGTTTACAACCTGAACTAGTGTCAGCTGCCACGGAGCCAGCAGCACTGTCATTGTGGTAGTTCAAGTTTCTGGGAATATGACAAATATTTCAAATTAAATTTTTCAGTTGCAACTGAACAGTACATTCAATCTCAAGAACTGGAAAGTCTTGATCTACTAGAAGAAACAGAGGATCTACTAGATCAGATAACCTATTTCCTGTCCAAGCATAACTTTAATTCCATTTGATTTTAAAATCTAAAAACTCTAACAATGTATGTTGCTAAAAGGGATTACCTATGAAAAAGGACCAGGGGAATGTACAAAACATCCCGTCTTCCTCTGGCACCATTTTAATTATCCAAACCACTAAAAAAAAAAACAAACCTGCAGAGAGGCTCCCTCATAGCTGGACTTTTTATTACCAAATCCAGCTTGCCTGAGCTTTAGAAGAAGACAGGGAGACCTCTTGTGAAATAACGATGTACTGCAAGCACACACACAACACCACCTTCTTGGTACTTTCCTTCTTTTCTCTCTTTCCATACCAATGGGTTCTTCAGTAAACATACCGGTCTCTTCTTCTCCCTTGATTTCATCTCAGCCACCAGCATCATGGTGGGAAGAATACGTCCAGGTCTTGCAGCTGACAGGGATGCACAGAGCCTCTGCATCTTCGAGAGACCCAGAAGGGTTTGGACCCTGACCAATGGCTTCTACCATAAGTTAATTTTGTGCTCAAATAAAAATTTCCATTTATTTCAACAGACTTGAAATCAGATCCATATATGTTTTCAAAGTGCTTTACAAGCACCTGAAAGTTTATCTTTTCTATGTTTTGGCTCATAAAGAAGGAAGAATGTAAGAATATAAGCAAGTCCCAGCCAGTGGAGGAAAATGAAACTATTACGACAAGGAAAAGACACCAAAAAAGCCAAAGACGATGCATGGAAACTTATTTTCTCTAAAATAAGTCCAGGAGAAAAGTCCTTCTGCATCTTACAGAGCTTTGTCTCCATTTGGTTGGTTGCAGAGCTGGGTGTATTACACAGTAGCAGTAAGAGTGGTTGATGTAGAGTGCAAGTTTATCTGTAAATCTGGCTTCCATGAGGTATCTATATATGCGCGCCCTCAGTAAATAGAATGCTATGATAGCATCAGGTGAGTTGTCTGCATATCGGTGCTCAAAGGGCTCATGTACCCTGACCCAACTCTAAGGACAGCTTCATTGTCATCACAACCTCATCAGAAAGCTTTTTATACCGTGCAAGGCTAATTCAACAATCCTTGCAAAGCAAATGCACTCCACCAAGCTCGGCGATGGTACTTTCTTCCACAGGCTCAAACTCCAGCTTCAGTGCACACCCCCCGCCGTCAGTGTGGGACAGGGACCTGCAGTTAGTGCCTCAGCGCTGCCTCGCTGCAGCCGTGGATGGCAGCAGCAGTGGGATGTCTTAAATCTATGACTTGAGAGATCAAGTCTCAAAATTTGGGCTAAAAAAAACCCCAGCAGAATACCCAGCATGGCCCAAAGAAATGCTGTCTCCAGGAACCAGAGGTGGCTGCAATTGTTTTTCTGGCCATTGCAAAGAAATAGCTGAGACTCCTTGAGTACAACCTGAAAATAAAGGAAGAAATGAACTTGCTGTCAGACACTGGCCGTTCATCAGTTAAGAGCAGTGATGAGCCATTAAAGGATGACTCTGCACACAGACGTTCCAGTGTTTCATTCTGGTGTCTGTTCATGTTTAATGTAACCCACTATGACGGTAGCATTGGTGGTCAGTGTTTTCTGTATTGGAACAGGTGCTTCCAGGAAGTAATTGGAAAGGCCAGTGCCATCACAGCACCTGCACCATGCCTGAAATGAAAGCTAGTGACCATGTACTGGGCTGCCATCTCCTGTGGCATCCTCCTCTGAGACCCTGTCTGGGGATAAAAAACCCTTTTCAGCTGCCTCCTGCCTACCCCAGCAGCTTCAGCTGCTTGTAAAAGGTTGGTCCAGGACCATGGAGTCCAAGCTCCAGCAGCACAGGGACAAAGCTCCTTGTCTGTGACTCACAGGAAAGAAAAAAGCCCACAGGGCTTAGTAAGATACAGAACAAAATAACACATTTTATCTCCAGCATCTCCATTCATCCTCAGTCTGTTTATCTCTCAGAGACACAACTTATAAGACAGTCCCCTGTTCACCTCTCTCTGGATCCTCCCTGGTATCTGATGGTGCCAGATAGCACCTCTCTGACAAGTCTTCTGCTCATCTCACCAACGGGCACAAATCTTGGCGTTTATCTCCAAAACAGACAAGCTGAACAGGAGGTGAGGGCGAAAAAGTGGCCAAAATGGCCAAGCCTTCAAATTGTATAAAAGCAAGGTATTGTTTGCTGCCGAAGGGTGTTTGCTACAGGGACGGTTTGCACCAGTGGAACCATGCCAGGATAAAACAGGGTGCAGGGTTTCCCAACAGGGAAACCTTGAGGCATGTTGGTGGGAGGAGAGAAGACTGCCTTTGCAACCGCATTCAAGGTGTCAGCCCTGTTCCCACAGAGGCAGCTCCCAGTTAGACCCCTCAGCTAACATGTGCTACTGGGAGCTAACATGTGCTGCTGGGAGGGCTGCGACATCCCTGCTGGGACCTCCCCACTGGGACGGGGGCTGGGAGAGCTCTCCTGGAGCAGCCCCTTGGGACCAGCAGTATGAGAGGCTTCCCAGGGAAGCAGGTGGAGGGAAGATATCCCCTCAGCATTTTTCCCTGGGGAGATTCAGAACAAAAATATCAAATTTCCACACCCGCTGCCTGCTTTCAGCTGTGCTGCATGTCCCGAAAGCTACACCGGCGCACGCAGTCCTCTCTCATGCAGAAGTATATGCATCATCAGGGCCATCCTCTGGGCCACACTCCCTGTCGAGGGGGTGTCAAGAAGATCCCCATTTTAAAACCATTTTTTTTTTCCCCTCTGGAGGCACTGGAAGAAGACATCTATATTTAAACTATATTTTTTTCTGGACTCATTTCAAAGTCAGGGGACTTTTGCGCATCCTGGAGAGAAACAGCTGGTCGTGTCAAAGTTCATTGGCAAGTTAATGCTGCAGCCAAAGCAAAACCTTCATGTGAAGCTGATTCCCGTGCAGAGAGCAGCACCCTGCAGTGCCCCAGTCGCCCCATTTCCATGCCAAGAGCACCACCCGGTGGCCTCCCCGGCCACGGCTCGCTCCTGGAGAAACTGTAATAAAACTAAAATATTTGAAGGGAAAAGAAAAATCAGAAGCTTGGCGTTGTGCAAAGAGCTGTATGGATAAGCTGGGCAAACCCCCTGTGTGTTTATTGTATGAAACGCAGCCAGTAAATGAGCAATGAACAAAATACTGTATTATAGATGTCTTGTGGAAGACGGAAGAGTCACAGGGTGGGTTTTGCTGGGACTGGCTGAATGTGCAGGGCTTCAGAGGCTTTGAGAGCGCCAGCTCCGGTCGCACTCATGGCAGGCACTTGCCTCCTCCTCCTCCAGCACCTCACCTCCCAGGAGAGCAGCCCTGCTGCTCGTGGGGGGCAATACTACCACCCCAAAGGTGCTGCATCGCACAGCAGCGTGCCCCTGCTCCAAGTGCAGTTCCCCGGGGCATCAGCAAGCCAAGGCAGGTCAGGTACCACTGGCCTGGGCAGCAATGGGCACCCACCTCCCCATTTCTACCCTCCTTCCACTATCAGTTCACTTCTACACAGGGTGTTTCACAGGCTTACTGCACATTTCTCTGAAGCTTTGAAGATCTTGGGGCCTAAAACTGAGCATTTCGCATGTGCTCATCAGTAGTTTTTCACATACAGCTCCCAGGCTTTGGCTGGAGTTGTGCACTCATTGGTTTCCCTGGGGCACGCTCACCAGAGAAGACCTTCCTGAGCGCAGTGGGGTTTCTGTGTGTATCCTCCAGCTGCCTGAAGCAGGAATACATTAAATAATTCCGTCCTGGCAAGGGAGACAGCCCTGTGGGAAACAATTTATACAAGTGTTATTGGCTGTTAATGGAAATCTTCAGGAAGAAAAAGAAAATGCACACTTCTATTAAGATGAAAAAGGAGCATGTCCATCTAACAAATAATTCCCAGTAGCTATGCCACGAGACCCATGTGCAAAGGATGAGAAAGCTCCAGTGCTTTTAGTATACTGCTCTGAGCAGTTTTTATAAGAGCTGAATGGATCTGAGGGAAAATTGAAATGGGTGCAAGCAAGCCACACTGTGCCTGGCACAGGAGACCCTATCAAGCAGGCAAGTGAACTCACCAGTTACCTGAAGTACTAATAAATATAAAGACTTCACAACAGTATGAGCATGAAGGAGGAAAGGGTCAGGCAGGGCTAATTTGGGAGCAAGCAGCCTACACCAAATGCCCGCAAGCTCAGCCTGGCAGCAGAGCACCAGCTGATGTGCAAGTTCAGGTCACCCCATGCACCTTTAGCTCACCAGGTCATGGGAACTGTGGCAATAGCATTCAGTCAGCTTATGCAGTCCTTCACCTCTCTTTTCACAGTAGACTCTCTCATTTCTCTTTCCTTTCCTGTCTTTTTCACTTTCTTTTTCCTTATGAGTTTAGAAAGAACGGTTTCTATCATCTGTAAACAGACCAGCTGGCAGGTCATACAGCCCTAGCTGTGACAAGTACTACAAATGTGTGATAAATACATCCAGCATGTACTTGTCCTGTTTATCTTCTGGATGTCACTTCGCCTAAATACAGCCACATCATAAGAGGCATTTTTTTGTTAAAATATCAAAAGTGCTTTAGTAAATCTAGATTTACCTAAAAGGCTCTTCACTTCAAGAGACACTTCAAGACACTGCAGCGCAGTAAACCTTTGTCATTTTAGTTAATAGAAAAATCCTCTCAAGTGTTTTGTACTGAGCAGTATAGTTTCCGGGACAAGTCAGCATCACTGGAAAAAAATGAGATAAGTACAAACCCCTACAATCATTAAGGTCAACACGCACGTGCACACACATGTTGTATAACAAAACGTAGTGTCAAGCTTTAGTTTCCTAAAATTGCAAGGGCCCAATTTTATAGGGAGACACTGAAAAGAACTAATTAGAAACTAATTAGACACTAATTAGAAACTTAGAGTAATATTACCCGAGTACATGCTTTTTCCAGGTGTTAGCAGCCATTTGATGAACATCATCATAGAAATTTCATCAGAACACAAAAAAAATAAGGAAGAACCCAAAATTATCTGTCTCATGCCTAAAGCTCTTTGGGGAATTTATTCAGATGTTTTTGTTTTAAACCACCATTCCTTTGTTTGTAAGAAATGGGTGATCACAAAAGCAGCATTTGCTTTTAAAACACAGTAGCATTATTGGATTTTACTTTGACATCAACATTCCTGATGTCACAGTATGTAAAGCAACATTTTCAACAGGTTAGTTTCCTAAGCCATATCATTTCCTAAACATACTTTTTTGTATTGTCATTTTTCCCCTCTGAAATGCATTTCACACTGTAACACTTGTCAGCTTGAATCTACAGCCACATCTATTTTTTTAAAGCCAAGTTTGCAGATTCTAGCAAAGGATCCAGGCAAGAAGATGGTTTCTCTGCAGCAACTGCAAAAATATTACTTGCTGCTCACTTTCACTGTGAATTTCCACAAGGATTGTTTTCAGTAGTAAAATTTTGAAGAAAGCTATTGGATTTTTTTTGTGTGTAAGCTGCTGTTTACACCCTGTTTGTATCTCCCCCAGCACAACAACAGTCCACCCTGGAGGGTCTCTGGATGCTGCCACACAGAAGGCATTTTAAATAGTCTTTGTAGACCTCCTTTTTCTTAAAGCTCATAGTACTGCTCTAAGTGAAGTACTTAAAATCTTCATATAAAGTGCCACTAAATCTCATTTCTCAAAATTATTTCTCCAGCAGCAATGTCCCAAGCTATAAAGGTTTGTATGGGCTGCAGCCACACGTAAAGGAATGAGACTGGTGCAAAGGGGGAGGCAAGACCCAACCTGGAAAGTGCTTGTAGCTTACACACAGCACTGAAATGAAGTGTAGGCAGTGAAGTAGGATGAAACATGCGCTTAAGCATAGCTATCGATCCCACTGTAGGCTTGATCAGCTCAAGCCATTGTTAATATCTGAGAAAATGACTGTAAGCCTACTGGAGAACAGACCTGAGGATGTCAAAATTTTTACCCATCTCCCAAGTATTTTCTAGCTGAAGGCATGAGCCAGCCCCGTCACATCTCTAGAGAGGGGACTGTGGAGGGAACAACCTTCAGGTGCAGAAGGAGAAAGGGAATACCCTGTTCTCCAAACCCATTCTGGCCATGAGCAGAAGCAATGAGCTAAGGTTTTGGCACGAGAGACTCACTTGGCAAGAAAGAAATTAGGAAACACTTTCTGACAGTAAGAAGAGCAAAATACTATTGCAGATTGCCTGAAAAGCATACAAGATCTTTTTCTTCAAGCTTTTAAAGAACAGGCTAGCCAGTGTCCATCAGGAATGCCACAGGCATCTTACCTTGGAAGAAAATGGAGTGGTGACCTCCTGAAATGCCTTCTAGTTCCCTGGAGAGTCACAGAAAATGTCTAGGGGAGACTGCAGCAGATAAGCAAGCTCTTAGCTACCCCTTTGAGCCTGGGGTTTTCCCTTGGTAACACTTGCTGCCTCAGGTCTCCCATTTGTCACTTTTTTCCCCTTCTCCACACCCCCATAGTAGACAGCCTGGACCTGCGGCACATGGGCTCACAGCTTATGGTGCTGCATCGCGTGAGTGTGCAGTGTCCGGCCCAGGCTGCGGGAAGTGCAAAGGAGGGAGCTGAGTACATGAGTCCCAGGCTCGTTGCACAAAGTCTGGTGGATCTGTTCAGTAAAGAAGTTTTCTGACTTGAGCTCACCACTGTACCTGACTGGCTAGGAAAAGTGAGTAATAATTGCACCTGCTCACTGTATCCATCATACACATAATGCTTATAACATGCATTATTATATGGGGTTATAACTAAAAAATGCTGCTTATCGTTCAGTCTCCAACTGCCCTTAAACTCATGTATCCCAGACAGAAGATATTTCATCTTTTGAGTACCATCTACTGGCACTTTATATACTAACCACCGTTCAACACCACAGTAAGAAATATTTATGTTGGTGCATGTCAGCCTCAGGCAGGTTACATGCTGGCCTGCAAGATGTGAAGGGAAGCTGTCATTCTCTAGCAAAACGAAAGTCCAGATGAGAGAGTCTGAACCCATGCTTATGCACAGAGTGGCCTCCCTCAGTCCCTTGCTGCTCTCCTTGCTCCTACTACTACTCCTTGCCACTACTAGGGATTTTCTCTTTGCATTTCTCCTGTTGAAACAAACCCAGTTACGAAGACTGATTCTTAATTCCAGGTTAATTCAAGCCTTTTTGAAGATACTTTGCAGCAATGACAAAATAGCTCCGGTCTCCCTGGCTGCTTTTAAAACCACCACCGACAGCCGCCCTTGCCTTTCCCTGACTGAGGATTTCTTCTTGAACTCTGTTTTCCTCCACTGCATAATTCCCCTCCCCAGGCTAACCTTTTTTAAACTGAACTTACTTGGGGGAATCTACCCAATTAGACATTTAAGTCAATTAGGCTGATTGACAGCAGGATTATGTCTAGCATATTCTTAATTGTGAATGCAAACACTCAGCTGGAATAAATACCTGCCTCATAAGGACTTGCTGAGGCTTAATTAGTTAATGTTTCTGAAGAGCTTTGAATGCATGAAACACTGTACAAGCACTAAGTGCTATTCTCACCATTCCTAATAGCAGAAACTTCAAAGTTGGACATGGCAAAGCCAAGGAGGAAGGATTTCAAGGACAGAAGGCGACCCTGACCCAAGGCTGCTGGGGACCACAGCTGCAGGAGTGAGAGGACAGACCGATAGCAGACAGGGCTTTGCTCTAACTAAAGGTCACTGCTGTTCTGCGCTCATGAAGCCTCTCTTGCTCCTCAGCAGGATGGCAGGAGCCCCTGACCTGCAGACCTCCGCACAGCCCTTTTCCCCACACCGGAGCCAGCCCGGGATCAGCTCAGCTGGCAGGGCAGGAGTGAATACTGGATCCCAGCTGTCCTGCACCCCGTGCTCCAGCGTTCCTTCCAGGAAGAAACTCAGATTGCTGTGCTTTTATAGAAGGCCTATTGCAAAGCCACTCACTGAGGCATCAAGGCACTAATGCCTAATAAATAAACAAGAGCTAAAGTTCATTAAGGCCTCTGAAGACCCCAGAAGCATCAATGTTATTATTACTAGCTAACACAGATGTGGGAAAGCTTCATGGTAACAAGAAACCTCCATACACCTCAGCAATGCAAAGGATCTCTTTCCAAAGAAGCATATATAAAGTTAAGCATCACCTTGAAAACATAAATATCTGTGGTTATATGGGGTTAAATATCGATCCTGTTTTGCAAGTTGTATTTTTCGCCAGAAAAGACCATGCCTGAAAACCAGTAAAATAACTATGTATAATAGCTAATAAACCAATGAAAATAAAGAATGCTTTTTTTCAGCCCACACAGAACTGTCCTATTCAAAATTGCAAACGTGTATGCATACATGAACTGAAAAGCTTCTAGTTTGGGACTCAAAAAATATAGTTTGGACTGGCACAAAAAAACCTCCCCAGAATCCAAACCATTGTAGCCTGCCAATATGGAGACTTCCACTTAAAAAACAAAGCTGTCTCATCCTTACCCTTCCTCTATCAGTCTATTTGACATTGAAAACAAACTGAATGACAGCAAATCTGGGTTCCTGGTCACTTACCTTGCCAGAATTAAACTGTTGAATTCTTTGTCTATTCTCTTCCCAGAACCCCTCATACAGGATCTGTCCAAGAGTTCATCCAAAGTATCCTCCTGGTGAAGGCTGATTAGTTGTTGGTACAATTCATCAGTCCCATCACTGATTCATTAAGACAGTGATCTGATTACACTCTTTTTGATAGCATGTTTTGAATAACATTCTTTTTCTGCTATGTGGAAAAGTAGTAACACTGGCAGATAGCTCCAAGAACTAACACTACAGAAGAGCCAGCACAGAATACAGCATTTATATCATTAAAACACACGTGCAACCCCCCCCAGAAGCTGCTAACCTGAAAAGGCTCAAGCAATAGTTATGTGCAACTGAGGGGAAAATGTCTCCCTCAGTGTACACCAGCTCAAACCCATGGAAACACACAGGAATGCCCTCAGAAACACCAGCAGATCTTTTAATTTCAAAATATACATTTTGGAAGATATTCATGAAGGAATTTTTGCTGATTGCAAGTACATAGGAGCCAAGTTTAATGTCGTAGAAATCTGTTTCTGTTTTCCTTAAAAACTGGATTAACAACCAGCAGAAAATATTTTAAATGGAGGGTGGGATTTTCAAAGTTAATTACTGCAGAAGCATAAATCATGCCATTATTTCACAGCAAGTGATAATCTAAAACCCTTGGTGGCCTTTAAGATCCCACCCTCAGAGCTTAAAATGAATAAAAGAAATATTTCATCATAAAAGAAATACAGGATCATTTTCAGGGACCATCACATTTAGTGGCCTGTTTTGGCAATTAGAGAACGGATTAATTTTCCTGGTCATTAGGGGTCTTATTTGCATATCTTTGTTCAAGTTTTCCTCATATTTCCTGCAACCTTTCCCCAGCTGAACTGTGTACCTAAACACAGGTTTTGGAATATTCTAATTTTACAACCTTACCAGTCATTTGCCATTAATTTATGTGAGGCTTCATCTGTCAGGAGAGGTTTATTACTGTTACATTCAAGCATCCAGCTCTGACTATTTGTCCCTTGAACATTAACTGTGTGAGTTATGAAAGCTTTTAAAAATAAACATCCATAAAATTCTTGTGTGGCTGAATAATTGCTCAGAGTTATTTACATGGTGGAACAGTTTTGCTTTTATTTCTTTTAAGGGATTCTCCTCCTGTCTCATTGTTAGGGAATTACGATCCAGGTGGGATAAAGCTAGCGGTTGCTATAGTGTCTGCTTGGAATCAGCTATCCCCAGACACACAGAAATAACTGGGGAACCATCACAGGAATGTTACACACCAGCAAGGGAAAAGACATTTTTTATTTCACTCATAAAGCTTTGTTAGACTTGTCCATAGCATTGATTTACTTAAGAAAATAAAACATTCTGGAAAAAGTTAAGTTTTTCTTCAGCTTTTCCTCCTCTTCTTTTTTTTTCCACTTTTTTCTTTCATAATCTTTTTTCTTTCAAATGGTGAAGGGCTACTTTACATGGTGTCCCACTCTCTTTCTTTGTTTAAAGTACATAGAAATAATACCCTACCAGGACACGTGCTGGCCTTTAGCCAAACAGCCTACATGCTCCCATTTTTAAGGACACAACATTACACTTTCATTTGAAATACTGGTCAGTAATACATGTTTTGCCCATCAGTCACCATGTGAACATTACTGTGGCCAGTATGTTTGCAGCCAAGCTGAAGTGAATAAAATGTATTCGACCCATTTAGTTCCATCCATACACTAGGCACATAGGTTTATTCTGAACCTGTTAAATAATAAGTTTATATGCTGAAGCATTACAATGTCATTAAAACTGTAAACATTGCAAGCTGGGTAGTTGCAAATGCTTAGGACCACAAAATTGCACTCTTTTTGAAAATCCAGCAATAAGGTTTACTTGACAACTTACCGTAACAGTTAACAATCATACATTTCCATTTGCTAGAAAAATTGTCTTCATTACTGAAATCCTTGACATTAAACATTATCTAAAATGTTTTACACTGAAATTCTTCACGAGAAATGCCTTCCTACAATAGAATGGTTGTCACTGAAATGTAGAAAGCTTTACCAACTAACACAGCAATGACGCAGTAATAACCTTTTGTTTATGATGCGTCACATTTTTCCAGTGATTAGGAGTACCCCTTGTTCAGTCCTGCACCCTTTATCCAATGTTGCAATCTCAAACACTTTCAGAAGTTGGCTGTTGTAGCACCTACTTATCCGTAGCAATGTATTGCATGGCTCGGTGTTCTCACTAGGTCAAATATTCTTATTGCTTGAATTGCTGAAACACTTACTAAAGGAATAATCTTGCATGCCTCTAAATTTTTAGACGGTTCCAGCTCTTTGCTTCAGTTTCTGAATTCAGAAAACAAAATATATTTCCAGTGACAGTTCAAGGTTATTAGCTTTACTTTTTCTGTTTTTCCAATTGCTACATTATCAAAACAACTCTAATTTCAAAAGATAAAATTCTACAGGAATACAACATCTGTTTATAACACAAGGCAACCGAGTGAATCAGCAAACTGGATGATACAAAGGGTCATCTCTTCTTTTCCAAAGACATAGCATGTAGCAGTGACAACTTTAGTGGCCCATTTAAAAAAAAAAAAAAATTGCCAGACTCTGACTTCAACTAATAGTAACACAGGAAACACAGCTGAATCCCATTCCTAACAGCAAAGCATTCAATCAGATTTAATTAGCTGCCTATACACACCATTAAAATGCACTGCAATAACTGCGTGTGATTATCATAGAAGCCAGTCATTCCTAACAGTCTACAGCTATTCTAAGAGTAGTGGGGAGGCTCTTTAAGTACCAGTATGTAATAAATGAGCGCCTGAACTGATTCTCACTGGCAGCCACTTTATCACACATGCTTACATCCAGAGAAGGCAGTTTCTTTGAAAACCACCATCAATATATTAGATGCATTTTTATTTCCACTGCTTCAGCTGATACTGCAGTCATGCAGGAAAATACCATTTTTAATAACAGAACTGAAATATACACAAGCTACTAAGAAACTCTGTCCTTTGAAAAAGCTATTTTTGCCATCAAGTCAATGTCAACCAGAATGCCTGTTTCCACAAACAAAGCAAATCTTTTTCTAAATAAACCTGAATTTTACAGAATAAGAATTAATGATGGGAGAATTCAGTTCTGTGTGCATCAAGCTGCAATGAAACCAGCTCTGCTTGTCATGATTGCTCTAACATCATAGCAGACATGATTAATGCAGTACAGGGACAAAACCGGTGTTAGAATGAATCTCAGCTCCAGTTTTGCAAAGAATTGTGTTGATTTTAATGGGATTCCATACAGCAGCAAAGAAAAACACATCTGTAAGTATTCAAAAGACTGCAGCATTAGAATAGGTCCTTCTAAGTGTAAATGAAGGTACACACAATACTTAATAAAATTGCAAACCTTTTAAAACAAGTATTTCCCAAATAGATAAATTGTTGGGGGGGGGGAACAACAAACTACAACTCAAAATACTTGGCCACACAATTGTTTCACAATTTCCTGGAAAAAATATTGAAATATAGTTTGCCTTTATCGGTGGCAGGAACCACCATTCTTCTGCTGAAGTCTATAATGTATTTTAATTTAGAAAATGACACCTTCAGCCCAGTTGCAAATAAACCATACTGTAGAACAAACAGTGCCAATATACACTGTTAGCCCAGTTAAAGTGCCCACATTCCTTTCAGGAGCAAGAATGTTAATGGTAAAGAGTTGCACTGGTGGACTCAGGACAGAAAAATGCATGCCCAGCAACATAAAAAGCATTTTCCATACATTGCTTAAATTAAAAGAAATCTAGGTGACAGAAGAAATGACAGGAGGAAGATTTCAGACTGATACTTACTTGTCTTTGGGAAGATCAGTTTATAAGCACAGCAAATTTACTATATTCTCAAGCAGACTGAATACTGCCCCAAATCCAGATACTTGCAGAAAAGCAAGCAGTCAACTCCAGAAATTTCACTTTCATAGTAGGACCATAACCCAAAAGACTCAAGCTCAGAGGATAACATTCCACTACCCCTCTTTTACCCTACAGCGAAAAATTTTAATAACTGGGATACAACAGATGCACCTATCGTGCCAGTCAGAACAGTATACTGAGGTGGCAGATTTAATTGTTTCTGAGTTCAGCTAATCCACAGAGTAGCTAAACAAATCTTAGATGAAGAAGAGGGGTCCCTGAGTAAGAGAAATTAGAGTGTCTGTGTCTCAGAGGAAATACAGTCTCTGTTGTACTGCTAAGTTTCCATCTCTTGGGCACACATTTTTAAGTATTAGATGACTGAAGTACAGACAGGGACCAAATTCTCATTGTTCATTTTAAGGCAGTTAAGCACTATGCAACATGAAATGCTAGTATCTTTTGCACACTTTCAGATGCCCAAATACTTTCAAAAAATTTTGTTCATTTCCTGCACTGGCCACATTCTTATTTCTGATAATTCTTTCATATGTGGCCAGCATGCCCTGAAGAAAAGCGTACTAATATGTGAAGATTTCACCACCTTTCAGTAATGAGTCATCTGAGGGGAAAAGATAGGTAGATGACAGTAGGCAGATAATAGGTGATAGAAAATAGGTAGGCGAGGTCTAGGATAATGAAATGTAATAGCATATGTGAAAGTGAAGAAGTAGACCTTGGTGGACAAATGGAGGGGGACATCCAGGGACTGCTTTATCTTTAGACAGTGGAAAGTGTATCCCTGGAGAGAGTTACTACGTAGTCAGTCACAGGCAGCGACTAAAAGCCTGGACTTAATCTTCAGAAACTCCCTCAACAGCCAGGAAAGTTTATGATGCACAAAGCTAGTAACACTGGCTTTCAAGGATGCTCAAAATGCTTCATAGGACTCTTTGGCTCATGTCTGGGAGTAGCACATCATTATGTAGACCCCAACTATCCTGCAGTGACCACTTTTGTCACTACTGTAGTTGAAAGCCTTGACTGTGATTTTAAGTGCTGACCCAGTAATAAAAAAAAAAAAAAAAAAAAGGCAGCTCTGACTATGAGGCACGTGTGTCACTAGGAAATGAAATATTGATGACCCAATTCTATATGTTTGGATCTTGGTGCCTCAAAAGTCTGAGAAGTCTTACAGTTAGGGTGTGAAAATATGAGAGAGTGCTTAAAAACTGCAACCAGCTAGAGAATAACCATATCTATGGTTAAAGACAATGGAGAGTCAGGGTCTCTGGTTTCCAAAGAGAGAAAAATTTTGGAATAGTCAATACCAGATAGTAATGAAACAACCCTGGAATGACTAGAACTTGGTCAGGATCTCTGGTTGTGAGACAGGAACCAACCAACACCTACTTGGTCAGGATCTCTGGTTGTGAGACAGGAACCAACCAACACCTTTAAGAGGCATGAAAGGATTCCTACTCAGCTGATTTGCAAAAGCTTTCAGGAAACAAAGAGGTTCTTCCCTTCTGTTGCCTTAGACCTAGCAAATCCTCTGAAAGTGGGTGTTTGCTATTGAGGTCTGCAATATTAATTCATACTTTGCACTTAGCTTTTGGGGGGTTTTTGTTTGTTTTTCTTGGTGGTACATTCTGATTTGCTTCATTGTTAGTATCTAAAGAGCTAGGGACACTATAACTAGTTTCACTTACAGTGGAACATAAGGCCATATGAGAGTCTAAATCACAAAGATTTAATGAAGGGCAAGGAGGGATATTTCTTCTTCCTAACAAATCAGCAAGAACTTGCTCTCTGCAAGACTTTAATCTTCCCCAACTTTGAGCTTCCTCAGACTTCCTGTAGACAAAGGAACCAATCAAGAAATGCAAGCACAAGGGGAAGATGACTCCAGAACCCAAGGAGACAGTAATCATTAGAAAAATCTCAGGAAAGGAAGAGAACAGCAAAAATCCTCACCCCTAGAGTGTGAATTTGGTTCATGTATTACAAACTGTCTTACAGGGGGGTAAGGATCAGGTCTGTGTTGGAATGTCACGCAATGGGAAGAGAAAAGCTTGAGAAAAGGCAGTAGGAGATGAGGGAACGCTGGAGATCTTTGAGACCAATAAGGGATTTTCACCATTTTTTTGTCCAAGTCCTCTCTAATCTTACTAACTTTCAACATCAGCAAGCAATGCTTGAGGCTGAGCTCACCAAAATCATGTGTTCTCATTGCTTCAAACAAACCGTAATGATTGGGGGCCTCGACTCCTTAGAGCAGCACAGAGGCAGAGCAAGAACACTGGAAGCAATGGGAAGAAAGAAGGAATATCTAAGTAGGAGAGAGAAAGAAAGAAGCAAAACCCCTGAGAAGAACCTGGAAGCTTTTTCAGCCTCCAACCTGAAGAAGGAGGGCCTAATGCCACATGTCTATTAGCAACACCAACAAACCAGTCCCCCGGTGCTGCCACAGATTGCTGCATACTTACAGATGCAATGCAGTGACAGCACACAACCGAGTCCATGTTTAGTCTGTCTGGGAACCAGAGAACTTGAGAGAAAAAACAAATCTTTGAAAAAAATAATTACTTTTATATTAATTACAAGCAAATTCTCTATCTTCTGCAGTACGAACAAGGCTATAGATGGGTTCTTAAAGGTGAAAAAGGCAACTCGTAACACAATCTCCAAACTGTCAGATTCATTGCTGATAAAGTATTCTTTTTGTCACTTCAAACTTTATTCCTAAATGACTATATTAAAAATAAGATCATTACAATATATAATATTGCAAGTCAGAAGCTATTTTTCCACAGCTTCCTATCCAAAATAGACTTAAATTAACAGAGGAGAAGTTATTACTAGTACTCAAAGACCACATAATACATTTAGAATAGAGGTTACACATACCCTTAACTCAGGAAAGCACTTAAATCCATTCTTGTTTTCAGGAAAAGGGAAGGTCTTCCTGACTCAGGGCCTCTAAAGCAGAGGTATGACATATCATATACATATTACTTGGGCATACAGTAAATATTTGACTGGTTTCTTTCACAAATTCTTGAACTCCACAGCAAGTCTTATTCCAATATGTATTAAAAATAAGCCAGTTCAATTGAAAGTGCAATTCTCCTTTAAAAGCCAAGTTGTCTCTACTTTCATAGATCATTCTTCCAGCAAAACTGTCACAAGTTGAAACAGAAACATGATGACAGCACCCCACACTTTTTGGTAATTCAGAAAGTTCACACAAAATAGTAGCACTCACCAAAAATAATATTCTGGTTCATACAGTTATGAAAATGTTCTACTGGTTCTGAAATGCTTCTGACATTTCTCATTATGAAATACATAGGCAGAGCAGCAGCACTGCAATTGTAAAATACCCTCATTCATTTCTACAAGTTATGAATTCAATGCTAATACCACTGATATTTTAACGTCAATATTATTTGCTAGCACATGGAACTCATGGACAAAGCATTATAAAACAGATAACTCAAGTGCTTTCTGGATTTGATTAGTTAACCAAAAATTCTGAGATTCAAAAGCTGTTCTAGGTCACAGCCCTTCTCATCAGGACTTTATTTTTTCCCCCCAGGATTTCTTTAAAACTGCATCCAATCAAATTATAAAAAACATGTGCAATGAAGCATCTGAAACTTCCCCTGGGAGGTCTTTCCATAGCCAAAAAGTTGTTGTTTTTCCCAGAGTTGAATTTTATTGTAATTTCATCCCATTGCCCATTCTCATGGAAGGACAAAGAGTCCCCAGGGAAGGAAAAGGGAAAAAAACCCAAACAATTGCTAAACTACACTGAAAAAGTGTATAAAAGGAATTCAACTGTGAAGTGTGTTGATGAAAGGGGAACCACGAAGGTAGGGTTAACTTAAGTCACAAAAGCAGCTTCCCAGCTTTCTCTTCTCCATCAGCATGGAAGAGTCACAGATGCACGTGGATGGCTCCTAAGAAAAAAAGTCAGTATGAAGAAAACACTTGGGTTATCATTCCATAAATACATCTTTGGGAAAAGAACCAAAGTTCCCCTAGAATTGCTTAACTTCCTACTTCCCAGAGTAGGAAAAGCACTTTGAAAGTTATTATTACAGTCTTGAAAAGTTATCAGCCATGATATCTTCCCACTTCTTCTCATAAACAAATGAAACTACCATACTACACAGCGCTACCATAGTTTAACAGAAACATTGTACAGTCTATTGCCCTGTCCATGAGAACATCCAACGAAAGATGTTGCCAAGGGAGACATCATAAAATATCTAATTTAGTCTATAAGGATTTTTCTTCCCTCACAACTTAATAAATAGTATCTTGCTGCTTATTTAATATATCCTACAGCTAAAAAATATATTTGCTTTTTTTTGTTCCATCACCTTCTCCATTGCAGGCAAGAATTGGTGAAAAGACAGTTTAGAGAATTAGTGCAGGATGTGTATGCAGATAGCTATTTTTAAAACATTATAAACACAAAATATTATAAACACAAAACTCCTGGAAGGTATCATACAAAAAGAGACAAGAGAAAGCATTTCACAGTCATCGCTAGTGTCAGCCACAGAAGCAAACATTTGTCATCTAGAAGATATACATTACGTAATGTAAAAGCCCAAATCAGTATTTAAAGAAAAATAATAGATACCCTTCAGGAAATACCTCGTCCCCCCTGCTGTCAACAGAGAGACTCTTAAGTAACATCAGACGGACGTGGATGCGAATTTGATCTCTGTCCTTCTTCAGAATCTCAGAATCAAAAAAAAGGCATGGCAATGGCCAGCAACAGCTATACACTAAAGGTCAAATTCATTTAGAAAAGAAAACATAAATAATTTGTTAATCAATAAAAAGACGACTAAACAAGCTTGAAGACATTTCACGTGTCCTCATCTGCAACTTCCTTTCGGCGCTGGGCCCGGAAATGACGTTCAATATTTATTGTCACTTCCCTCTGCAAATTTCTGCTGTTAGTTTTTCCAGCTGTTCTGATCCAAGGGTGCTGAAGTACTTGTCGTGCTGTGTAGCGCTTCTGGGGATCCACTATCAACAGCCTGGTTATGAGGTCTTTTGCTGCTATTATGAAAGAAAGAAAAGGAGAAAGAGGAAAAGAACAGTGACGTGATGATACTGACAATTATACCTACACAAAACATCCTTCTTATTTTTTCTTATTAGTTTTACGATAATGACTTTTGTGACTATCCTCAGGAGATATTCTAACAACTGGATTAGTAGTTAGAATTAGTTAATTAGTTCTAACTGGATTAGTTCTAACAATAGAACTAGTGACAAGAGACGTTAAATCTCCAGCATATCTTTTACTGATATCATTCTCCGCTTCAGAAAGAGAGGAGAAAGTGAAAGGAATTTAATCTTGAGAGCATGCTGAAGGCATCAGGCTAGGTGTTCAGATTCACAGGAATTAGCATTGGGTACCTCATCCCTCAAGGAGCATAAAAGTCATAGAATGCTGTTGAGCATGTTCTTTAAAAGACTGTACAGGGGGTTTAGGGTTTCTGATTCTGAAGAGTGCACAAAAGACACTGTACTAGCCTGCAAGAAGGAAAAAACTACTACGTGCAGACCCCATTGATCTCAATAGAAAATCCACACCGCATTCTGCAGAGCAAGGATTTTATTCTCAGCTTTTGAGATTATCACGCACATCTTTACAATCTAACATAACCCTGGAGATTATTTTGGTACCTTTTTCTACAGAGACAATTCATATAAGCAAGGTGAGGAAAATCCTTGCTCTTGCCTCAGAAAGGGAGCAATTCATTAAATCAATCAGACCTAATATTCAGATTCACAGCCATGGATACTACCAGAGGGCCAAATTCACATTTAAAGCAAACACAGAATCACACCAAAGAGACCTGTAAGGCACCCCCAAGTTCACTGAGCTCACTGTCCTGAACAAAAGGGAGTTGTTCCCACTCCAGGGAAGAAGTCTGTCACTTCTCAGATCTGCTATACATGCTGAATCTTACCTGCAGAAATATTGTCCCAGTATGGGGAAAGGAACTCGTAGTGACCCAGCTGTATGATCTGAAACAGCTCTTCTTGATCACGTTCCTGACTGCGAAAAGGGGGAAAACCGCAGAGCAGAATGTAAAGGATCACACCAGCTGCCCACATATCTACTTCGAGCCCATAGCCTAAGGAAGAAAAGACAAACCAAAAGTTCTGTTTTAGAAAGAAAACTCACAACTGGTAAGGAACTGTTTCTTTTTCATTCTGTTTTCCAAGAAACACAGAAGCTCTGCTCAGTTTCTCAAAAAGATGAGGTCAGCAGAAGAATAAGTGGCTGGTACACCACGCTTACAAGCTGAGCTGCTCTACGTGTTAATAACTACAGCTCTCACAAAGTGACTCTCTTCTTCAACATGTTTCACAAACACTGTCTTACAAGGCCAGTGTCAATTGGACACTAATTGAGAAAACGCAGCATATATTTCAAAAATAGTCCTCCTCCAATTCCCTTCAAAAAAGCACTAAGAGTGCCAACTTTCCACTGAAATTGGATTTAACTGGAGATGTGCAACCCAGCTCCACAGAACAAAAACCAGAAATAGCTTTGCTTGAGTCATCAACAAAACTGACTCCTTTTCAGGTCTGAATCTTTTTGGATATGAAATTTCCAAAATTTCTTCTGATGCAAAACATGTTTTGGCTTGTTACATAAGTTTAACATACATGTTCACAATATTTTTGCATCATTAGGGGCCTTGGAAAGTTGTGTGGGTTACAGTCATGAAATGGTGTTCACAGTCAAAAAAAATGAACTTTTGCTCATTTCCCCACTTCGGCAATTACCATCTATGATATTTTATGGCTTGTCTGCTTGGAAATCAGCGTTATATTACCATAGACATTAATAATGCAAACATGATTGATGTCATGTTTGTGTTTGTCAAAAGCTAAAAGGTTTCTTTTCCTTTCCTTTCACAGATTACACTGCTAGCCAGCCTCCTACCCTGCAAAGACATATCAGTAGGTTGAAACATTCTGGAATATTTCCATTATTGGAAAGTTCAGACTAATTGTATGATTTATGACAAATTAGAAATATATACACTCACCCTTCTCAGCAAGTATTTCAGGGGCAACATACGTTGGTGTTCCGCACACAGTAAATATGGGTTTTGTAACCTGCTTTGCAAGGCCAAAATCTGCTAGTTTCAGTGTAGTAGATTTATCTGCATTATGCTGAACCTATACTCAACAAAAAATACATATATTCAGTCCAGATGCATTTTAAGACATCAAAAGATAAAGGAAGTAGTTAATAATAAACAGAACAAAGTTCTAATAATAGTGCCTTCATGTAAAGCAACATGAGATGGAAACAGTATTTCGATAAACAGTATTCAGAAAATGTTCCCCCCCCATATACTAAGAGGGTGCATATATTTAAGAGGACAAGCAATAACAGAAAAAAAGAAAACTTCGCTCTACGAACTCTGGCACACTGTAATTTCCAAGAAATGAAAAGGAAGAAGACAAAAAATAACCAAGAGTCAATTAAATGTCATTATTTCCTCTTGGGAAAGTAAACCCTTCTTTTCCCTTAGGAAAGCAAAGAAGAATGCTGTAGACACCTTTATGCTTAAATGCAATATTCCCAGGTAAGCTACTGACTTTACAGTGTCACTTGAAAAGCGTATCTCCATCATACCGGTCTAACAACAACAACAACAAAAAAACCAAAACAAACAAGAGCTTTACTTTCTTTGCAAATTACTCTGCTACTCTACCTGCTGCCCTGAAAATAAATGAGTCACAGTCATCACATAGTAAGAGTTGGAGAAATGGATCCATGCAGAATGTCCTCCTAAATAGGTCTTTTCAGCAGTTCCCATCTCCTACATCCACCTGGAAAGTAATCAAAACACTTCTTCCCATTCTAATTTTGTATGCATGGGTCTTTAGCATTAATTTGTAATGCAGTTAATGAAACATTATTTTAAGAAACAAAATATGTCAATGACATAGACAGTGAGATTGAGTGCACCCTCAGCAAGTTTGCAGACAACACCAAGCTGAGTGGTGCAGTTGGCACACCTGAGGGACAGGATGCCATCCAGAGGGACCTGGACAACCCCAAGAAGTGGGCCTATGTGAACCCCATGAGGTTCAACAAGGCCAAGGGCAAGGTCCTGCACCTGAGTCAGGCAATCCCCAGTATCAATACAGGCTGGGGGATGAAGGGATTGAGAGCAGCCCTGTGGAGAAGGACTGGGGGATGAAAAACTGCGCATGAGCTGGCAACGTGCGCTCACAGCCCAGAAAGCCAACTGTATCCTGGGCTGCATCAAAAGAAGCATGGCCAGCAGGTCGAGGGAGGTGACTCTGCCCCTCTACTCTGCCCTGGTGAGACCCCACCTGGAGTACTGTGTCCAGCTCTGGAGCCCTCAGTACAGGAAAGATGTGGATCTGTTGGACCGGGTCCAGAGGAAGGCCACAAAAATTATCAGAGGGCTGGAGCACCTCTGCTATGAGGAAAGGCTGAGAGAGTTGGGGTTGTTCAGCACGGAGAAGAGAAGGCTCCAGGGAGACCTTATTGCAGCCTTTCAATACTTAAAGGGGGCTTATAAGAAAGACGGGGACAGGCTTTTTAGTAGGGCCTGTAGCAATAGGACAAGGGGTAGTGGTTTTAAACTAAAGGAGGGTAGATTCAGACTAGATATAAGGAAGAAATTTTTTACAATTAGGGTAGTGAAACACTGGAACAGGTTGCCCAGAGAGGTGGTATATGCCTCATCCCTGGAAACATTCAAGGTCAAGATGGACAGGGGTCTGAGCAACCTGATCTAGTTAAAGATGTCCCTGCTCATTGCAAGGGGTGTTGGACTAGTGACCTTTAAAGGTCCCTTCCAACCCAAACTATTCTATGATTCTATATTCAAAGGTCAAGTCAGGAAGAATGCAGCAGTATAATTAAACATATCAGTATTCTTAATACTGGTGACTGATATTCAAATATTCTTTAAGAGATAAAAAAAGGCATGAATTTGCTTTAAATGAAAAATGGTCTGTCTCTGGAACTATGGGGAACAGATCAGCAGCTAAAATGTCTACACGAAAGCCAAGGAAATCTGGACTCCGGTTTTTAATGGTCAAACTGGAGTACAATGCGACAGGTATACTCCATGCTTTAACACCTCAATACTTTGCCATCAGACAGTGCTTGAGAAGACCATCTTGAATTTTTGGCTTCTATTACAAGACAACTAAGGGCACAGATGGGACAAAATTTGCTCTCCTACATTACAGCTGACTAATCCCCGTTTATCATCTTTATAGAAACTGTAAGCACTCATTCAATTTTGCTTAAGCAAAAAGGTTTGGGGTTTTTTCTTTCTAAGAAAAAATATTACAAAATAATACATTATAGCCTACTAATCCCTTCTTATCTTCTTTACAGAAAATATAAGCACTCTTCTAGTTTTGATTAAGCAAAACATTTTTGGGTTTTTTTCTTTTCTAAGAAAAAATATTTTCCAGTATGAAACTGAAAATAAAGTTTACTACAACCACTTAGTCAAAACTTCTGCAGGAGAGAGCTAAGATGCCACAGCCATTTTCTCTACTACATTAGTCAACTTCATAATAATTTTTTGCCATGATGCACTGTGGATGCAACAGCTGACAAACATGAAAAATAAATTACAAAGGTAACAGTTACTTTCTAGAGCAGCATCTATCCACAGGATTTATATTCTAACAATAGGGGTAATAGTGATAGATTGCTACAAAAATTCACAATTGAAATGCTCAATTTTATATGTGCTATGAAAATATGAGCATATTTTTCTATTGTATAAATAAAGCTTTTAAAATTATATAAGAAAATTATGTCACGTGGAATTTCAACTAATACCCTGCATGCTACTGTACTAAGACAAATAATACTGAAATGTTTATATAACTTTTTAGAAACCAGCAGGGGCATGGGGAGGGTGGAGAACACACTGATCTTAATCCCAATCCCAAAATCAGCAGGAAGCATCTTGCTTTGTAAAATACACTGTTGCACTTTTTCTTTTATCAGGATGCCAGACTCCTAATCTCTCGTCACAGCACAAGGTGGCAACACTGCACCATCTGTTCTTCCAGGACAAAACCAATGAGCTTTCATTTTACTTAACCGAACAGGTAGGAATAGCATGCACCGTGGGTATATTTTCACAGCTTTGTGACAATCATTTCAAAGACAGCATGTAACCTGTCAGCACACCTGAAAACCTCAGCCCAGAACTCCTCAGCATATGCACTAACACTGTGCTCAGAACAATTCAAAGTCAGCTTGGGCAGAGTGAGCATTCCCTTCATCCCCAGCTTTGTACTCTCCAGTCTACCTTTCTGTCACCTGGCATCACCTTGAGCATGCAGATATGCTTCACTGTAGAAACAAAAGCTTCTCAGGTTGCTCTTATTCCTTCCTGAGGCCAGACTAATCACTCTCTCATAGCAGTATCACAGAAATGTACAACCTGCTCAAGAGAAATCTAGCCTCTGACATCTACAGTACATGCTCTGTGAAATGGTGAGAACAAAGCAAAAATGGTAACATTAGATGAACATACTAGCCTTACTGTGACACCTAAAAGACAGCTCTTACTTTTTCTGCATTCAAGACTACAAAGAATGGTTCCAAAAGTCCATTTAAAAGTGCTGCCTTGTCTAACCTGCCTATAGAATTAATTGAGATAAGAAAGACCCGTATTCAGTACACTTTCTATAGACAGCCAATTTAGGCCATACAACTACTTGTGTCCTTCAACTGCAAGGGAAGCCAGTATGTGCTTGTCTTGGACTAAAGGCAGCCAGAATTTCTCACTACTCTCTCAAATGCAGATGCCATAGCAGGATATTAGAATACTGTCTGAGGATTTCTAGCTATCCCAACCACACACCCAGAAGACTATAATACACTATATGTATAATACTATAATACAAAGCCAAGTTAATCTTCAAAGAAGGGATAAATTGATCTTTTCCTTTTCTCCTGTCTGTTGATGACTCCCAGCTCTTTATGCTCATTTGTTTTCATATCTACCTTGTGAAATCTATCAGGGTGTTTAAGAAGGTGATTTATAGCATTAATATTTCTCTGTATGTGCATATATATGGTAGCACAGATTCTTCATATATACATCATGAAAGCAAGCTAGCCCATGGGACATTTTGTATATTAGAAATAGACAGAGCTAAAAAAAAAAGCACCACTTACGCATTTGAGTTTCAGACATCCCTTGGTGCTAGCTAGCTAAAAGAATCTCTATGAAAAATCTTACAGAAAATTCCCTGTGTAGGTTTATCATACTGAAAGCTCTTGACAGGTAACTGGTTAAACAGGATTTTAACTCAAATGCACTCAGAAACCTCTGACAGTGCTTTTTGTATATGTAAATAGTGTCACAAAAGCAAAGTTAAAGGACAGAAAGGCTATACTTGAAGTTCTTATACATATATGAAAACTTGAGAGAGAGAAAAAGGGGGGGGGGGGGGGGAGGAAAAAACCTCAAATGCGTAAAAAGCTATAACACTTCCATGATTTATTAAGCTGTCTGTTAAGCAATTACCACATTAGCACGTTTGGGAAGTGTACAAGGAGATGAGTTTACAATCACAAATGCACACACACAAAAGGGAGCAAGGATGTGGCTTTGGGTCTTTTACAGCTATAACCTGGAAAAACACCACTACACTTTGAAATTAACTCCTCACCCACAAGTCAAGAAATGCCAGCACCTGTAGAATTAAACAGTCCCTTAACTAAAAACCTTGCCAGCAAATTCTGCTCCTCCAAGTAGCATTAAAGAAGTAACTGGCTTCTTTTGTGGGACCAATTACACCACATTGCTCATCCTTGGTAGCAAAGGTTTTCTTGCTGAACACCTAGTCCTACATGAGGTGATTCTGTTAGCAGACAGGAGGCAGTCGGAGCCGCTGTCTTCACACCAGCTGTCAAACAGATTTTGTTTTTGTAGCACAAGTCACCACCCTTCTGCCTCACAGCTATGCTGCAGGGAGTCTGATCATTGTGGGCAGGCACAGTAGTGAAAGAGGGAGGGGGAAAACAGAAAACGATGATGATGGACTGTTACAGAAGTTTATAACTAGAGGACAGTTCCACAGGAGGAACAGTAGTGCAGTGAACTAATAATTAAACCAGGTTTCCAACTCTCTCCTGTGTCAATAATTTTGCAATTCACTGGACAAAGTGTATTTCCACCTTTTTCTCTGTAGGGAGAGAAAAGGTTTCCCTTCTTTCCCCAGCTGCTTATTTTCATGAAATTTATGGAAATATTTTTTCCCCAGTTTGCTGCTTCTCTGTCAGCTCTGATGGAAATTAGCCAGTAGGTTCAAAAGCCACTAGGAACAGGGTTAGATTCTCACACAAAGCAGGTTTACAGCAGACAAACACATTTTCTTAATACAACAGACTAAGGACCTTTTCTCTTCCATTCCCCATTTGCTGGAAAGGGCTAGGAAGTATGGAAAAACAGCTGACGAGAAAGGACGGGATTCACCTGACCAAAAGAAGACACCTAAATAGGACAAACAAATAAACAGCCTAGAAGTATGTACCTATTTCTGTTCTCTGTGTACAAAGAAAGTCTAGGGAGACTAATTCAGACTTAAACATCCGCAGTATAGGAATCGGAAGCAAGAGGTATCCCACAGCCAAGGACATCCCTGCAGGATGCCAGCACTTCCAGCACTGTGCTTCCTCTCCAGAAGGCCCCAGCCCCTGACCCACCAACAACAGATGAACCCATGAAATTTGCTTCAATACTGTTTGTTATTTTCAGCACTGGCCGACGTTAAGATTAGTGGCAGTTCTCTCCTTCCTGCTCTGCTGCTACTCGTCCAGTCACTCTGCAGAGTCAGAGGCAGCATATTAACAAGTCAAAAAAGCCAGAAACTTGCTCAAATGTCCTGTATTTATAGGGATGCTTAGTAGGTAGCATGTGAGCTATGCAACACCATCAAGAGCTTATAAACTCATCTGGCTTGTTGAACAGACTAACTTTTCAAAAGGATGCTTTCTGTAAATTATATTAATACAAGTGTTCACAGCCAATTAGCAGCAAGGTGAAACTGGAACTGGTACAATTTTCTTTCACATAGTGTTTGGGTAACACTGTTTTCATATGACAAAATACCTACAGGCTGGGGGCCAGTCGGTCCTTGAAAAATATTTTCTGACTGTCAGAATAACATGATTATTTCAGTGCTACAAAACTTTGCCACTGCCCAGCAATCTCTGCTTTGCAGTGCTGTGAACTAAATGTGAAAACAACCAGAACTGACCTGTACCATGCCTCTTTGCTTACCTGCATCACTGTGATGATTACATATTATACAGGGAAATAAAGCAAAAAATATACAGAAGTCTGGTCTCAGGTGTTTCACATGCACTAGCTTATTTCCAGCAAATAGGAAGGAGCAGAGCCTGGTTCATAACGGAAAATCAGCTTCTGGAAGAAAGACCTGCAGTTCTAAGTGAGGTTTTGTTCTAATGGCAAAACAAGGTGTGAAGGCAGGGCCCAGATGCATACTTCTTCCTGCAAACCAGCCACTTGCACTCACTGTCTTTTATTTACACACAGACCACGTACCAGGGATTTTCATCAGATTAAGCAGGATGCATACCAGGACTTAGTATAGATGCTATTGGTTAGTCAAAAGGTTTGGGAGCAAACCTTTCAGACCGAGCCTTGTTCAATCTCTGCATGTCCTACAGGCTACACTGCTGCTTTTCACCAGAAATTCACACTGATTTCTTCCCAAAATTAATTCCCTTAAAGAACTGAATGGCACATAGGACCAAATCATCTATTACCTTTTTTTCTGCCTAACTATGATCTTCCATCAGCAGATCAAATCTAATTTGTTAGAAACTGGCAAATATTTGGTATCTATCTATCAGGAAATTTGGAACCCTAGTACAAGAGTGTTACACATGATTAGCAAGGAAGAGTGGCTTACTGTTACTGTTCTACAATGGGTGTCTTGTCAAGTGTCAATACTGCAAACATTTCTATGCATATTCACACATGTGAGTAACTCTATTGACTTCAGTGCTGGATGCAAAGAATGTAGCCTCAGAAATGTGATGGAAAAAAGAACTTTTCTCTTTGGCATGAAGTTAGTATTCGAGCTGACTTTAGTGCTGTATTTTACCACAACACTCACATTTTACTGTCAGATTATTTCTATCAACTGCATCGTACTTCTGCTCCTAAGAAAATAAATTGTCACAAGAGAGAAATCACTGCAGTAGAGGACTAGCACAGCAGTCTGCAGGATGTTTGACTGCAGTGGACAAAAAGTCCACCAAATAAATAAGCTAAATTAGCAATTTTAATGAATTTTGGTCTGCAAAGAAGATGCCTTATGATTCAGTCCATGCTTCATGCAAAAAAAAATTCATCCTTGCATGCCTAAAAGTCAGATGCTAATAGGCCTGATTTCCAGAAAAATACAAATTCTCACTACCCCTGAAAGCCAGGTAATTTTTATTTTAATGTCTATCTGCAAGCACTGCTATCTGCAATGCACAGCAGATCTACATCAAGTAAACTGTAATTGTTGTTTCATTTCAAAATTGCACCCATTTTTCCAAACAATCCTGCCACAGCACATTATCTCTGCACAGTATTTGCTTAAAAATATTCAAAGATCCATAACTAAAAGGAAAATAATTCAACTCCTGCACACATGCAATGTGTTTGCCAATACTTACTAAAAGATTCTCTGGTTTGAGGTCCCTGTGGACAATGTTCTTGCTGTGAATATAAACCAGTGCTTCACACAGGTCAGTGATCATGACAGCAGCATCATGCTCTGTGAACTTCACGCTTTCTATGATTGCATCAAATAAGTCCCCTCCCGGGACATACTCCAAGATTAGGTATATCTCAGCTTCTGTCTCATACACTTCAATTAAGCTTACTATATTGGGATGAGACAGACTCCTAATGATCAGAATTTCACTTTCCATCATGTCCTCTTTCCCCTTCAGCTTGGATTTATCAACAATTTTCATGGCATAGATCTGATTGGAGTCGCAGTGGCGACACTCCTTCACCACTGCAAAGTTCCCATCCCCAATAGTTCTGCCAATCTCATACTGTTTTTCCACATCAGTTCTGTTTTTAATGGCATGCCTCCGACTTGTGTTTTCCAGTCCCTGAGCCTTGTTTTCTTCTTTATTCACTCTGCGCTCCCCTGTTTTTTCTCGTCGTGTCATGTCCCTCTCTCTACACATTATATTCCCCTCTCTTCTGGCACCCTCCTCTTTAGCCCTTTGTCCCTCTCTGCCCTCCCTATGTGTTTTAGATGGTTTCTCAGCGTCCCTCAGAGTGTCCTTTAGCCAACCACTTTGGCTCATTCTGCAGCTACTTCCATTCTCTTCCTTCGCTTCATGAGTTAGCTGCAGCCCTTCTGCAGCATTCTTCTTGATTTTTACTACTTCCTTTCCATGGTTTTCATGTTTCTCCACATCCCTTTCCTTCTCAATGCTCCTTTTTTGCTTCTCCAGCCCTTCATTAACATTCCTATGTAGAGGCTTCCATGTCCTCCTACAGCCATTATCTTTCCAACCAACTTCCTCACCTTCCAGACAAGTTTCTGAAGATTTTCGGCAATTCCTGATTTTCACATTTCTTTCTACATGGTACCTCTGACATGCACCCGTGTTCTCAAATGAGGCCTCAGCCTGTCTTTCCCTTTGTAATTTTTGTCTGGCCTGCCTTTCCTGTTCACACTTCTCACACCTCACCATCCCCTCTGAACTCTCTTCTAATCCCTCCTCAGGACTCCTCTCGTGGTTAAGGTACCTCTCGTTTTCTCGGGCTTTTCTAGAAGGCTTCACTCCTTGTTCACCACCCCAGCTCTCTCTAGTCCACTTTTTTTTGGTTCTCATTTTTTCTTCTTGCTTTGTCTTGGCTTGACTTTTTCCTTCATGTCTGGCTGCCAGTTTGGGAGACATGCCATCGCTGCAGTTCTTGGTAATTTCTGTCTCATCAAAGCCACTGTCCACTTTCGAAGCCTTGTCATACAGCCTGCTCTTCAGGTTTTGGGACTGCTCCTCATTCTGCTGAATGGCAGCACTGGCAGCATAAGGATTTTCAGGATAAAGCTCTTGTAATACCACTTCGAGGTTCTTTAAAGTGAGGGGCTCCCTCCCCATAGCTATGAATGCATCACCTTCCCTGAAGAAGTCAGAAACGCTTCGGATTTCTCTGCCTCTCAGATTGTAAAGCTTTCTCACACGGTCATTCTTCCAGCGTGGAAATCCCAGAGCTTCTGAAATGTCAGCCATCAGCTGTTCAAAGGTCTGAACTGATCTCCTGTTGAGAAGCAAGGTTATCCTTCTGAGTGTGTGTCCGCCAGGTTTCACCACTGTAATAATCCTTGGCTTCACAGGACTGTGCTCTGAATGTATTGTGTGAAAACCATTACGGGGATTAAAAAATGGAGACCTATGACTGCTTTCACTCAAACATGGTTTTACATAGTTTCCACGACCAACAGGAGGACAAGTCCCTGGTAGTTTCCTCTCTTTTACTTTTGAGCTCACGTTGTGTGACGAATGGTCCAACAAGCCTCGGTGTCCTAAAGCAAACAAAGAGTAGGCATATAATTAATTTTGCATCATCATATCTTTCTGAGTAATAGTTTTCTACATAGCAGTGTATGCGACCTCAGAGAGCAAGGGTACATGCATTCAACGCTGATAAAGAAATTTAACTACCACTAAGGAGTAACTCTACATACATGCAACTACAAACATTTTCAAGTTTGTCAGAAAAACGTACGTGCACCTTGTGACAGAGAAATGCTATTAAAAAAATAAAAACACTGGAAACAAATAGATCCTTCTTCTAAATCCTCCCATCTTCCAGAAATCCTCAAAAAAATGGGGTTACTTGTGCCAGGATTGCATCCAGATTGTTTAGCATCCTCTTATGAATCTACCTACCATGAACTCAATTCCTTTCTGAACCCAATTACAATTTTGGCCTTGGTAAACCCTGTGGCAACAAGTTCCACAATTACATTGCAGGAAGTAAAAGAAATTAATTACTTTTGGTTTAAAATTGCTACCAGATGGCTATGTGTGTGCAACCGTATATTCTTATAATTATCTCCTCTTCACTTTCCCTGGACCGTTCATTTAGTTTCTAGACTTCTATAACAAATTAAGTAAATTAGATTATTTTTAAAAAGTATTACTTTGGCTATGATTTTACAGCAATTTTATAGTACATTTAATAGTAATGTAATTTAACTTTTTTCCTTAAAGAAAGGCCATCTTAGTTTTGTTTGATAATTGGAGTCCTAGTTTTCCAATATTTTTGGTTTACTTTTTTATTCTAAAAATTATGTAAAATCACACAAAGTCCTGAATATCCTCTAGGGACATTAACAATTTTCCCTCCAATATTTCATCTTAGAACACCAACCAAAGAAAAGAGCACCATTCTTTACGTGTAATTCTGAAAAGGAAGAACCGAAAACATAACACGTGATTATGAATAAGCCAAGCAATAACATAATTCACTGTCTATAAACACAAAAATAAGCTAAGAATAAAAATGTCCCCTTAAAATACTCTGATTTCTTGTACTTATTAAGATTAAAACTTGATTACAATGCAATTCTTTTCAGCCTCAACAAATAAACTTTCAGAATGCGATCACAGAGTGCTTCCAACTCCATTTAATAGTCTTGCAGTTCAGTTGGGAACATTCAGTATGTATGAACTAATAGGATCAAGCCAAAAGAAAGTAGCCAGAATGATTACTGAACCATTACAAGGAATTCCCATACACAAATGGCTTATCTCCCAGAAAATCCTACCCATTTTCATACATTAGATAGTCACAGCGCAGTGGGCAAATCCACAAAGGAAAATCTGCGCATATGAGCGTTCCTCTTGGTGCTAGGGTTAACAGACCCATATTCAAGAGTTCTGGCAAGCTTAAACCTACTACATTTTGGTTTTCAACTGCCAAAAAGCCATTTTCAGTATTTCAAGCTCTGTGTTTTTATTTGTCCTTTTCATCAAAGTGTAATAGAGTGAAGAGGAAATACGCCTCCTCACTTACAATAACAAAAGGGAAAACTACAAGAAGCGCTGCAGCATTCACTCACTCTGCCTCAAAAATAGCGGATCCAAAATGCCAGGGGTTGAGTGGGGAAAACACACAAGGAGACACTGCTACAGACCTCCACTCTGCTGTTGGATTTGTTCGATGTATGCTGATGGACACTTCTTAGTTGTAATACTCTCACCAGCTAAGTGCTGTGTGCCTCCCCGCATGTCCCTTAACTCTTGGCTTCATTTTCTTCCTCTGCCAAATGAGACAGATACTTCTTCTCCAAATAAATATTACAAAGAAGCCCAGCTGCCAGCATGCTGATTGAAGACGTAAGCATTATATAAGAGCTACGTGTGACTAATGCTTGGTGGTTGTACCAGTTATTTCTGTCTTCATTCTGCTTGATCTCTTGTTATCAAACGATGACTACATATGTGCTAGTGATTTTTCAGCAATCAGATGTTTACATTCCACCCAGAATAAAGCCTACTGTGAATGGGATGGGGGGGGGGAAATCAGATGTAATAATAGTTCTCTGAAATCTAAATCAACCCCAGAACATGTTGGTTACCAGGAACTGTCGAAGCTCTGAATTTAATCAACATTTCCAGATTCTTGTGTACCCACTGTCATCAAAGCATTACCTTGCTTATGGGAACAGCACGTGACGTTTTTACGGCCTATAATCTTGGTACAACATAAAAACAATGCTGCACTAATAATGACTTTTCCCACAGATTATGTTTCCCCCAGCTATACCGCTATTATCATACCTTTCTATAAACCATTCATTTTAAGTGCCTGGCTGCACTGTTGATTGTTTCAATTATCCAAACATCAATTAAGTTTCTTTTCTTCACTAAATCGAGTAAGCTTTAAACAGAAACCAAGTTTATTTTTTAATTCTACAACTAATGGAATAAGAGCAGTTTTATGTAATTATTAAGAACAATTCAGGAATGTGTTTTCGTGCTTTTTAAACTGTCTTGATTCCTAGCCAAAAACAGTTTGACACAAGCCACAAGTTAATATATAATCATTTTAGGAGTAAGAATAATATTGTATATTTTTCTAAGACAAAAAAGGAAGTTACATGAATGCTTAAATCAATGCATAAAGGAATCTCCTAATGCTTTCTGAGAAAAGGGGAAGAGTCAAATTTTGTCAAAGGGGTGATCACAATGACTAATCCACCTATTACATAAGATTAAAAAATCAATTTCAATTGCCTGTTACCTATTTCAGTCATAATTTGTTATTTTCCAGTTATGCTATCTTTATTTTAACTGATATACATTAAGCAAGCCTCAATCTGTCAAGAAACTGCACACAGTTAAAGCAGTAACAAGCATTTCTAGAAAGCCTTCAAAGGTCACACACATACACAAATCCTATAGCTACAGTTTATATTGCTTCAGAATCTTGTTTCCATATTTATATACAAGTGGGAGAGGGAAGAAGAGGGAGGTGGGATCAGAAACATACTTCAATGAGTCTGAGTACTGGCAAATTATACATCAGAGAATAAAATGTGGTTTTTTTTCTTTTACTATCTTACTGAGAGCTAATGGTTATCAAATATACATATTTCTTATAAATGTTAATATGGATGGATGCATGCATCTGTCTATTTTTATCTGTATACGCATCTATCTATATATGCTTGTGTATCACAAAGTATCAATACACAAGATGATGCAAAAGAGTAAGAAGGCAGAAAACTGTAGGGGAGCAGCATGGCTGAGGAGGCCGCTGAGGACTGTTGCTGTGGAAGGGCAGGGGTAAGGCAGCACGGCTGGCCAAGGGCACCATGCATGCCACTTAAGCTGCGCACACGGGCACAAAGAAAACTGAGACTCACAGAGCAAAACAGAGCTGCAGGTGATGAAGACACGATGATCTTGTAGGGTAAATAATCACACCAAATCCCTAGAGAAGCAGGGAGGATGGGACAAACAGGAATTTGGGGGCTCAAACAGGTAGCAGGAACAAGAAGTTTAGCACCTACTGACCAGAGCACAAGTGGTCCCTGGAGAGAAAATGGTTGCTGCAGGGAGCACAGCTTCTGTGGTTCATTTTTAAAAGCCAATGCAGGAACCATTTGTGATAGCCACAGTCAATCCCACTGAAGGGGTCGAATGCATAGGGGGAAACTACAAAATTTCCTCTAGAAAACCTTTCCTTGTAGGGTTTTGGCTCATACTCTGGACCTGGAGTAAAATAAAGTGAATTCAGAATACTTAAGCTCTGAATAAGGTGTGTATGCAGAGCTTCAACCAATCTATATCTTAAGGAATTGCCTGGCAACACCCCCTACAACAGCAGAGTAACGGGGTTTGCCAGAGGTCACCTATTCTTGCAATTAAAAATGTATTGCTGCCATTTGTCCTTCAAAACTTATCCCTTCCTTTGACCAGGCTGTAAGTTTTTGTTCATTAATTAAAATATTTCCACTCATCTTGCATTCCTTCTTGGCTCTCCTGCTTGAGATCACAGTTTCAGTAATTAACTGAATGGTTTACCCAGCAGCTAATTCTGCTATCAAGTCACAGGTTGCAGTGGAATTAAATTTTTACAAGGAGTATTACAACACAATTTAAAACAGAAGGCAACGCTAAAATAGGATCTAGTTATGTCATTGCTTTCTGTGAATAAGATGGTGTTATTTAAGACCTGCAATTTCTTTAGAGGGCCTTGGATCAATATGAAAGCCTCCACTTACAAAAGCAACAAGTGAAAACTCCTCAAAACTTTACCAGCATTCTTCACACAAGTAAAGTTGCACATGACAGAAATTGTGTATTTGGGAGTCATTTTGATATATCGGTCCCAATATAGCATAAACAAAATACTGTTTCAAATGGGAAGGGAAAGAACAGCACTAAAAATGTCTGGTTTTCCTTATGCCCCAGCAATTCCTGCTGAGGGCATGCAAAACAAAGACCATAGGGAAAAAAATTAATCTTAATGGGAACCCAAAACATTTAATTCATGTCAAAGTATCAACAAGTATCTTAAAGTACTTGAGGGTGAAGAATGTCTCTGGCCTTTAACTCAGAGCAGCCAAGTATGTAATTCACACGGGTTACCAGTGTGCATCAGCAGTCAGCTCCAAGATGCAATCTGGTCCTCTAGAGGTATGCCATCTTGATCTCCTCTTCTTGCTGTAAATTATTAAACATTGCAACTTTCAGGGCTAGTGCACACCGTTAGTGCCCAAGACAAGTAGTAGTATGACAAGTCGCAGTGTACTGAATTAGTTACATGGAAATAAAATATGATCACAGGCATCCTTTTACAACAAGTAAATTTTACATGGGCATTATTTACAGCCCTACTCTTGGAAACACTACTGGTGAATTTTTCTCTGAAGAGCCGTAGCTGTAGCACCCTCTCTTTCCTTCCCTCCCGCTCATCCTTGCCTCCCTGCCATGCTTTACAGCATTTTAGGGCAGAGACTTTGTTTGAGTCAGGACTTGTGGTTATTTCAGCAACAATGAAGGGCAGTCACACTGTGTCAGTTTTGTCCAGATAAAATCCTGAGTAGAAAAAGAAAGTCAAATTTCTCAAGGACTGGATTGAGACAGTGTGAAACGTAGCAGGGCAGTCCCTGCTAGTTCCAGCCTGAGCAAGCTCCAAAGGCTCACACAGGTCAGAGGTATGGTGGACCTTGAGGACCCCAGCATGCTTCAAGCCAAGCTTCAAAAATGTCTTTGCCCCTTAACAGCTACTTCAGTAACTGCTAGAGGAGGGTCAAGCATGAGAACTGAGGACACAGTTTGTCCCTCTGTCCTCTTGGCAATCCCATGGTGCTCCTCTGTGTAGAAGCTGTTTAATTCAGACAAAAGCAGACAAAGCAGATCACGAAGGAAAGGAACATCTGAAAATGGGGCATTCAGAGGTTTTATGCAAGCCATTTCGGTGGGAGGTCAGTGTCTGGCTGCTTTCAAAAACCCCGCCAGCTATCAGGCCAAGACAGTAATGTTAATAAGAAAAAATGGAAGTTGAACAGTTGAATCAAAAGTTTGGGATTGAGTAAAGGTGGCTGGGCTTCTCACACAGAGACTGAGAGTCAATAAGGGAAACCAAGGAGACTGGAAATGGCTTGTCAGAAGGGAGACTGGAAGAAAACATGGAGCACAGGGATTTTGCTACCATAGGAAACTAAGACTATAGACAAACATGTACAGAGACAGACAAACAGGAATAGGGAGAAGGGGGTCACTCTGTCCTCCCATGTGTTATGGAAGACAAATCGGCCCAGCAAAGAGACAGGATTAGAAATTTCTTATAAAACAGGGTATGGCAAAGGGATTAAAAATTTAAGTTGATTGGGGAAATGCCAAGGAGAGAGACAATGCAGTAGGACCTGGGAGAGGAAGCTGGAACTTGCAGGGAGAGGAGGGCTGGGAATTGGAGAGGGAACTGGAAGGGGCATTGCTCTTCTGGTATCACCATCCAGAAGCCAGCCAGCACATAGCAGGGCCAGACACTGAAACTGAAAAAGGAAACCTAGTGAAGAATTGGACTGGGAGGATAAGAGAAAAGAAGTTGTAAGAGGGACTGGGACAGACTGCAGGGAATGGAGCAAACAGGGTCATAGTTAGACACTGTCTGACAGCAATTGCTATGAACTTTGATACTGGCTGATAGCAATGTCTACGAACTTTTGCGGACACAGTGGAAGATGTATACTGTAATAGGGAAGCAGTAAAACGTGAGGGTGAGAATAAGAGCAGGTTGGGAGTCCGGTTGGATGCTGAACTTAGGCAAAGGGATGGGATTGGGAGCAAGCAACAGAACTGTCCTCACATGGTCTGATCCTTTGCAGTTCTTCATAAAGGACATCCACCTGCTTTTGTTGTCACTTACCGTATTAGTTCACCTTGATCTTTTGGATTTTTTTTAAGGAACAGGAAAAACTACATGCACACAAACAGGTGACTACATTAAGAGAACATTACCAAGGTCATCATTAAGACCGAAGAAAATTAAAGTTGTCAGCATGACTTGAATTCACCTTTTCCTTGCATACAATATAGTTTAGATGTGCACACAGTTTTTTCTATGTCTACTCCAGGGTACAGTGGATCCTCTTTTACAGATAAACTGGAGTCAGGACTGTGCCAAAAAAAAATCTGTTGTCCATAGGGACCTTAACCTCTGTAATTAGAAGAGCTGAAAAGTGTGTAGTGAAAGAATACAGGAAAAAGAATAGTTTCTCTGTGTAAGGCAGTGCAGCCCTGAAGAACTGGATTTTCTCTCAACCAATTCCTTAGAGTTTCAAAGCAATTGACTTAATCTAGATTTCTCAGAGAGGATTACATTCTGGTGGCCAAAACAATACCCTGAGACTTGATCCGCAAACCTGCTCAGCGCTCACAGCTGCAAGAGAATATATGGGAAGAGGTACTTCAGACACAAGGTAATACAACACATAGATAATGCTAAATCATCCCAAAATTCAGGACCTGGCCATCTCAAGTTGCATTCTTCCCCAAATTAAAGTACTTTCGACTTTATTTTTTGAACCTTGACTCCCACTGAACGCAGTTCATGCCCTCTCTTTACAGGTATCACAGAGATGCTAATCCATGTTTGTTGCTATAGCAATAACCATGACAGAAAAGCCCCCAAGTTAATAAGCCTGTATTAACAGCAGGGTTCAAAAAGCATACAGTGAAAGGCACGAAGAGCCAGGGTAAACAGTAAGTAGATGTTCATTAGGTAAGCTTTGTCCATCATATGCACTGATGAGCCAGAGACCCTGGGGGAAAAAAGCAGTATCTGATAGTGTAATTAATGTTTATATCTTAATGCACAGGAACAGGGGTTGGGGGGACAGCACTGCTAATCAATAGTCATAAAGGCTTGACTTTGTAACCTGAATAACATTACATTATAAGTACCTGGCCTCGTAGAAATACATTTTTTTAATAAATTGAACAAATACATTGAAAAAATTGTATGTGTTCAGAATACCTTTGATGGTAAGGTAGTTATAAGGTATACTATACAATAAAATATTACTGTAAGTCATATGGTATTATAACCATGGTTTACTAAATGAAATAAAGTATTTTTAGAAGACTAAAGCATATTTTATCCAAGTACACAAAAAAATTAACTCATCATGATATTTGCACAAATTCTTATCTGCATTAGCTACTGGTGCAGAAGGAAAACAAAACCATGTTCAATATTATAATACCATTTATCAGCTGGAATCTTTCAAGAAGAGTTTTAATACTGTCACAATAAAAAAAAAAATAAAAAGGGAATCAGTTTAATTTATATAACATAATTTCTGCTACCCTAATGGGCATCTCCAGTCATACTCATGCCAGCACATCCACGTCCAGTTTCTACTAGTGTAATGGAGATCAGTCGCTGACCCAGTCTAACCCAATTTATAGAAAACTAAAATCACTCAGCAGCTCAGGCAGTATTTTAAGTTCACTGAAGAAAAACTAATTTGGGCTCATCTACGAAAAGGAAAAAAACCCAGAATAATATCTCTATGTCATAAATATACAGTTTTAGCCCCAAAAGATCCTATAAAATTAGTATGATGGGATTCCAAGTTTGTTATCTTTCACAATTTCACATAAAGCATGCTTAAATTCGCATGCAGTATTATTTTTCCTTTAACTGTCGGCCCTGCAAACTCAGCTGTGTGTCAAGTTGGGTTCCTTCTGTCCCACATGTCACCAACAGAACTAAAGTTTCTCCCAGCCAAATATGTCTGGTCCCATTAAGTGAGTGCCAAAGTGTCAGCTGCAAGGAAAGAAAACGTCCTTAGTGGCTATTCCTAGAGTGCAAGAGTATGGGAGATGCACACCTTTGTACCCACTCCCTGCGCTCATAAGGGCAGGCAAGAAGACTTCAAGATTTTGCATCATACACCATATCTTCAATATATCTGCTTTTTATTTTAAGACTAAAATAAACATCCATTATGTCATGTAAATTGGAAACTAAAGATCTCCAAATCTTTCAGTCCCATAAATGCTCATTCTCATTCTTCCCCAGTCTTTCACTCTAGAAAGAAAGAAGGGACTCTACTCCCTTCCCTGCCCATTTCTCTCACTCCCTTTTCACTGCCAGTTTTGGGACGTAGACCTCTGAGTTTATGGGAGATCCTAGAGGGCAAGGAGTACCAGAGCAGCTAAAAAGCAGGTAGATGATGTAGCAAAGGAGTTCCTGAGATGGGAATGACTGTCTGAAGGGACAGCCTGGATGGAAAATCTTGCAGCTGGCTGGACTTCAGCCGAGGGAGGGAGCCTGAGGGATGCCCACACTGGATCCCTCGCCATGGCTAGATGAGCTCTGGATTTTTTCATTCTGAGGATGGGTGGTGCCTCTGTGTCACCCCCAGTCCCAGTGTGGGTGCCATCCTGCAGTGAAATGCATGTAGGAGGCTCAGCATGCAGCAACATGTGACCGTATTTACTGTATGAGAACCACGAGGGATAAATGACATTCAGCAGCCACCTTTCCTTCTTTCTTCTCAAAGAAGATAAGCTCAGGGTTTTCTTTGCCTCTTCCGCCCCCTCCTTCTCCTTCGCTAAATGTTCAGAGCCCCTTTGCAGCCTGCGCTGGCCCTCTCCTGTCCAGCTCCCCCTAGGATGGAGCAGCAGGGGCCAGACTGCTGCAGGGCAGCCTGGTTTGCTCTCTCAGTGTTACGCTCCCTTTTCCAACCTGGCAACAGTGGTTGGGCAAAAATTACCTTCCCAGGCACTCACCTCCTTACTCTGCAGGCCCACAGCCACCCCACTGTACAGTTTAAGATTTTCTAAATCAAGCCATTTGTAATTAAAAAAATAAAATATTTACAGCAAACACAGATGGCTATTGCCATGTGTTAGTGTTAAACTGAGCTGAATCACCCCCAGAGCAGCAGATGAAGGTAAAGAATTCATGTAGTCTGGTAATGAGTCACAAGTGCCATCATTTTTACTTTTTTTCTTTCTTTTTTAGAGCAGAACCCCACTTTCATTATCTTCTTTCTGACATTTTAAGGGTAGCAAATTAAAAAGCGAGCATAAAGAAAGCCCTTTAAAGAAGTATACACATGCATAATCAGTAAAGACTAAGTGAAATGTAAGACTGCACGTGAAATGAATCAGTGCCTTTGGAGGTGTGAGGCTCAGTTTAAGTTGTTACCCTGCATAAAACCAAAAAAAGAATATTATTAAACTGCTAATTTATTTCATTTCTTGCAAAGATGACAGGCTGTATTGGGAACAGCCATGGCTGTTTTCTGCAGTTTGACAGCTTTAGAGTCTGCCCCAGTAACCAGGGAAGCGAGCTCTGCAGTCCAGGACCTTCCATCAAGAATCTTTCAGGAGAGGGACAGAACTGACAGAGGGAATAAAAAACATCTTACACAACTGTGATATTTGCCAGGATCCATCTGGCAAAGCCCTCTATGTGGTTCTCAAGGCTCAGTGTAAAGGGAGTTTCACTTTCACATTGATGCTCTTGACTCCTGAACTACCATATATTTCAAATTAATTATTCATGTTTCATCACAAAGTAAGCTTTCACCGCTTTTTAATCCTGTTAGCCAACATTGCCTCAGTCAAAAGGAGCAGGATTCTGTTTCTTCTTGTGGGAAATGTTATTTGCATTGCTTCCTAAATCTCAACTTGATGACTAATCGGTTGCAACTGAGCAAACCCAGTGAAAATAAGAAAGCTTGCAGAGGTGTCACTGAGGGTTTAATTAGGCTTCCAGATCCTTTATTACCAATAACCTTGTTGTATAACTAAAGAAAAGACCCAACCAGAGTCTGATTCTCCATCTGGTTTGCAAAAGGGACAATTACTCAAAAGTTTGGAAATTTAGCACATTTAAGAGAGGTTAACTCGTATATAAATGTAGAATTCCCAACCCCATTATTACAGAACCACTTTTTCAGAAGAGGCTCATGTATTAAAGTCAACATTGCAAAATAAATTGTTTTGCAGAACTTATAAAAGAAAATGGGTTTCTCTAAGCCAGTGCTAATTAGACTTAAAAGCATGATGACAAGCAGAAAGATCAGGATTTTCACACCACCAGACATTTCTCAGCATTTCTATTAACTACATTATTTGGGGTGACAAGAAAACAAAAAATGGAGTATATGAGCAGGCTAGCAATACTGATTGAGTGGGAGATGGTGTTTTCAGAATGATTACTGAGAGCTTCTAAGAATACATGACATAAATCATTGTTTTGCATTCTTGCAATAATTAGACTGAGTAAACTATACTAGCAACAGAGGGAAGATGGTAAATGTGCCTGAATTTCATTTGTAGTGAATGCAAACTACTGCTAGGTAAGATGAACAATTTGCATTACCAAAATTCCAAATTTACATTAGAACCAATTGAGGCAGTAGCTCCCCCTCCTTTTTTCATTGCTTCCAGTATCTGGTGAACACTCCAAAAGGACAGACCCCATACCCTGAAAATGAGAAAAACCTGGAAAACAGTATACTGTTAAGAAAAGAAGTGTCACATTACCTCTTTCAACTACTACATTTTCAGCTCTGATCCAAGTTGCACTGAAGCTAATTAAAATAGTCACATTACCTTCAGTGAGATCTGGATCAGATCTAACTGAGGCTGCTAAAGTCACCATAATGTTCTGATGCTAATTATATTTACAAGAAAATCTATATAACGCTGATTTCAAATGTTGTCAAATGTTTAGGAAGTCAAAGGAAAAGAGGAAAAGCAGTGACAGAAACCAACTCAATTCACCCTAGAGCTGTTAGAAAAGAAGGAAAGACCACCATCTTCCCTGATTTCTACAAAACTATAGATGTTACTGCAAAAAACAAACTAAGCTAAGTAATCTTAGAAATGGGGAAATGAATCCCACACAACTTCCCTTAGTCACCACACGCTGAAAGTCCCGCAGATGCCAAAATTGGGAAGCTCTGCAGAATATGACTAGAAAAAGTAGCAGTGCAGACAGATACAAAGCATATAGTGACACTACCAGAAAAAGATACATTCAAAACTCAGGTTAGCATGCCCAAGGTAATTAACTTGAGCATAAAAAAAACCAATAAAGACAAGGTAACTTTAGCACAGCTCAAATTCAGAGGCTTGAACAGCTGCCAATATCTTGAATTAAAACCAAGTTATCTTATCTTTGCTGACAGTTTAAGTTCAATTAACCAATTCAGGTTAATGAACCACAGATGGAGATTTACCAGAAGCTAGCTCTCAGCTGATGTGTCCTAACATCCTACAAAAATTTTCATGGAAAGAGCCATGCCATTTCAGGAGATCCACACCCATTACACTACAAGAAAGAGACTCTAACTCTGCAGGATCAGTTTTATCCAGAGAGCATCAGGACAGCTTCCAGAGATATAACATGCAGCCACCTTCTGAGAAGAGCACGACAGAGTTGCTTAATAACTGCACTTCTACTACATAAAGTAGCTGTAATATGTTTTGTAAGCTTGGTTTCACTTGCTGACTGTTTTGGGACTCTGTGCTAGTTCTCAGCATTTCAAAGAGTCAAAACTGCATTTAGACAGTATTAAAAAAACACAAGAAGCATCAAGAGGAAAAAGAGGGGCTAGAGAAAAAGGAGACAAGAAGGTGGGAAGGCAAACTTGCATGTAAACATGCATATACGTACATTTTCATTTCTATATAAAGCTAGTAGCAAAAGCATGCATGATGAGCTATCAGGTTTGCAGATAAACTCTTAGATTATCCCCTCACACAATATAGGTTGCAGTCTAAATGCTCAGAGGAAGAAGCCAGAATTTTGTTACACTGTTGCAAGGGGTTTGTTTGCCCCTTTTTTTTAAAAAGGAAACCTTTCAGTACACAGTGCAGCAAAAGTTTCAGTTTATGGAGTGGTTTCCAAACACAGTGTCTCACAACCTGAAAACTGTTCATTAGCTCAAAGCAGTGGCCCATCCAGTCCCGCTGACATTGTGTACTGAATGTCCCCTGAGGAAGGCAGAAAATAATGCTGCGCAGTGAAAAGTTATGGAATAGTTTTCCTATAAATACCTCTTCTGTTATTAAATAGGAACAAGCATAACCGATATAACTACAGAAGTTGGGGATACAAGGGCATGCCCGTGCCTGTAACCCATGTAGCTCCAGCTGTAGTAATTTCCCAGCTGAGGGAAAATTCACAACTCTTAAGTGTGTTTTAACACACAGTTGTGCAACAGCTTAAAATCTTTACATCGTGTGCTATTTATGTTTTTGCAGCGCATCGGTGCTCTCTGAGCAGCCCACGAGCATTCATTCCGAGTGAACTACACTCACACAGACTATTAAGAGTGCAAGTTACTTCTAATCTTTTTTTTTTTTCAGTACAGATGCTGTGTGTGCCTTTTGGAATAGTAAACACTGACTTCACGTTCAGACTTCAAAGCTCGCTCTTGTATCTGACACAGCTACTGAAGTGGTCTCTCAGCCTGAGAAAAGGGAGGATAGATAGCCTGACCCCCAGCACCCCTGTGGGAAGCAGCAGAGACTTGCTCTCCGTGTAGTAGTGGCCTCTTGTTCCACTTCCCAAAGGCTGTGCAACGAATTCACTTCATCAGTTTCGATTACGATACAGAGCGGGGCATGGGGGGGGGGGCTTCTCTTCAATCAACATGAAAAGTAATTGAAGGTTGCACATGCCAGGCGATAAGCATGGAGGAATAACCACCCCAACTTCACACCTTCGCGGACCCCCTTTTTTAAAAGCTTTCCTTCCCTCCCAAAGCCCTCGCCTCAATCCCGCCGCCAAGCGGGAATCGCTCCTTCCTCCGTCCCTCTCAAGCCCCCGTTTCAAGCCCAGACGCCACCGAAAGCTCCCCCCGCTTCCGCACGCCACGGCGCTCACGGCAACCCCACAGACAGGCAAGGATAGGGGAGGAAGTTTCGCCGCCGCCGGAGCCGCCTCACGCCCTCCGGAGCCGGGGCGCGGCGCCCCCGGCTCGCCCCCTCCTCCCAGAAGGACCCCCCACCCCCGGCGACCTGCCGGGCAGGGGGTCCAGGGATGGGGCCCGGGGGCTGTTCCCCGGGGCGGGGCGGTCGAGGGAAGGGGGCACTCACCCGCGCAGTGGCCGTAGGGGCAGCAGGAGCCCGCCGCGGGGTGCAGCGGGGGCGGCGCGGCGGCCGGCATGGCGCGGAGGCTCGGCTGGGCTCCGGCCGGGGCTGCTCGGGCCGAGGGCTGCTCAGGCCGGGGGCTGTCCGCACCGCGCCCCACCGCAGGCGCGGTCCCTCCGCGCCGCCTCCCGGCTGCGAGGGCAGCGAGAGGGAGGGGAGCCGGCGGGGAGGCGGTGCCGCGTAACGGTCACACCAGCGGTCACACCTCCGCACCCCGCCCCGGCGCAGGCGGGAGGGAGCGATCCGCCCTCCCGGGGCAGCCCCGCGGGACGGCGCCTCCCCGCCGCCATCTCCTCAGGCGGCCGCCCACCCCCGGCCGCGCTCCGCTGCCGCTTCCCCCGGCGCCACAGCCGCTTCCCGCCTTTCCCCGGGCCCCCCTCCTGTCGGCTCCCAGCGGCGACGTCGTGCGTGGCGCCAGCCACCGAGAAGTCCCCGTTTCCCCCCTCGGCCGGACGCCCACCTGCCCGGCACGGGAGTTTGTTGTGTGGCGGGGCTTCACGCGTGCCCGCGGCTGTTTCCTCGCGTGGCGGGACGCCAGGCGCAGCGGCAAGGCTGCTCATGAGTGCAGGAGCTTTTGGTGTAGCCCCTTACGTGCCAAGTAGACTTGGTAAGTCATATTAATTTGGTAAGTCATTAATAAAAAAGACAAGTGCTAAGTGATGTAAATAAAGCTTACGTTGGACGCAGGAACTAACTGGTTGCCAAGCGTCTTTGTAAAGCATGAGAAGGTGAGGAGGAGCAAGGAGTTAATTTCATCTCCCTGTGCTGTAGCATTCAGGCTCCGTGGGATGCCAGCTACGTGTCTGGCACACGTAGTCGTAGGGGCACATTTGAAAAATATGTGAGTGAAGTGACGAGCCACAGAGCTGATTTACAGATTGTATAAAAAGAAGTTGGACCGCTTACCATACTAAGAAGGAGATGCAATTTGATAACAGCATGTACATACCTTCATAAGGGAAAATACTAGGAATTAAAAGGCCCTTTAATCTTGTAGAGGAAAAGAAGATCAGACTTGACATCTGGAAGCTGAAGTTGGACAAATTCAAATTAGAAATTTTATCAATGGGATCGAGTAATTGGGACAAATTACAGAGGGAGGTTGTGTTTTCTTCTTCTCCGGAAATCTTCAAATAAAACAAGATGTCTCTGTGGAAAATAGGCTGTATCCCAATAGAAGTAGTTTGACTTATCATTGGTATAATTGGATAAAATTTAGTGGCTAGGGATATCTAGTCGGTCAGACTAAAAGACTTAGTGCTCCATCATTCTGGCCTCAAATTGTATGAACAGGACAAAGCCGAATATGTTAAATGCACACCCCTTATACTCTGGTTTCTGGTTTCTCATTTACTGAAAGTTTTGTTCTGCTGCCCTGTTTAACTAAGTTTTCTTTTATGATTTTACTCCCACAGTATTTCATCGTTTTTGAGGCAATACAATCTGACACAAACACCTTTGTAAATGTAGATCTTGATCAATATTTATCATGAAATGTGTTTCACTGTGCTTTTTAGGAGTTGAGTGTAATGACATGGACAGAAAGCTCAAATATCTTTTCTGGCTCTTTGACGCACAGGTGAATGATGAATGAAGCCATGTAAAATAAAAGCGTAGACAAAAACTGTCATGTAAACCAGTCAAAACCCAGGTTGTCAACACCTGCAACGCATTATAATAACAAGTTAACAAGTTGCTATCTGAAAATTTAGCATAATTCCACTTCCGTTCAAAATCTTCCAGTTTGTTTAAAATCTCAAATGCTCTCTAATTCCATATTTATTTTTTTATTTTTGCCTTACCCTATTGTCTAGAGCTTGTTAATCCTACAGTCATCATTATCTCTTTGCCATGAGTGTCAAAGTTATTTTCAAATAACAGGTCTTCAGGATTAGAACTGCCTGGAGGAGCATAACTGAAGTGTTGCTTTTCAGTCTTTTTTTTTTTTTACACGTGCAGCTTGTATGGTATAACAGGCTACCTCTTCTATCACACTCGACACCCATGTGAAATCTTGGCTTCACTAAAGTCAATGGGAGGTGTCTTCTGCTCTTCCCCATCTTTCACATGGTTCTTTAAAAAAATGCTACAACTAATTTCTGCGGTTGTTGGCATCTCAATGACTTAACACTGTCTTAAGAATTCACAGACTGTGTTCAGTTCCTGGCTCTGGGACTCCTCCGTCAGGTTATTCCACGTTTCTGTGTGTGACCTTTTCCACCTGGAAAATGTGGATAATGACACCAGTTAAAGGGATTTGCTGTCTATAGATGCAAAATCCTTAGAAGAGGTAAGTGTCAAACGTAATTATCTGGTATTAGTCCCTGCAGTTGTTTTCTGAAATAAGAATGTAACATGACTCAAAAGTCAACACTTTTGTAGTAGTTGACTTTTGGGCAGAGGTAGTACTCACATCTCTTATCGTAGAATGAAAAACAGATGAAGAGTGAATACAGACTTCTGAAGACATCTCATTCCTACTTGCCTCCAGAAATTTGTCACCTCTCTCTTCCACAGCCAGTGAAGCTGATTTCCCTTTAATCCACTTTTCAACCAGCTGGTAATCTCAATCATCCCATTCCTCTACTAAACCATCTGCAGCTTCCTTACCATTTCTTAATAAGCACAAACAAGAACCACAAGATTTGCTTCTCAATAATAGCCTTTTACCCTGTAAGAATGCTTAATTTCACAAACTGAAATTACAGGCTAATGAAAGTTAGCAGAAAGTTGTCAAATACATGTCTCCGTGTGTTGCACACCCAGGTCATACACGGTATCTACATATGCCTATGACAGACAACAGGTATGTTGGTACACCCTTGGAAATGGATGTTCTTTTGACCTGCTTTCTTTTGACCTTGTCCTAACCTTGTCCTAAAATCAATTATTTCCTTCTGTCTTAGAAATCACCTATTCTTTCCACCCCTTTTTCCCTCCCTTGAGACCCAGGATTCTGTTGGCACCTGTTCTGTTTCAAGGGCTGTAGTTAAATTAAAGGAGATCTGTAAAACAAAAGATCCTACTGATCCTCTTGAGGAATCATTCTCTCTAGATGATCATGCTCAGAGATTGCATTTTGTGTGTTTCTCATCACATTCTCAGGAAAATATCATTAAAATAAAATCCACGTTTTTTCATGGTGGACCTATTAAGTTGTACCCTAGATATGATCGTCCCTTCTGATATCACAACACATTGTTTTGAAAATGATAAATCACCTGTACACACTTATCGTATCAAATGAGGAAAAAGTAGCAAGAGCAGAGGAACAATTGAACTATATATACTTACTTTCCTCTATTTGTTTTACGTAAGTTAAAAGACATTACGGTTGCCCGTTGACAAGAAGAAAACAGCTATTTTAAGCTTAATCAATTTATTCACAAAGTCTGATGAGAGCTGTCTTCCTAATGTCCAGAAATTTAATCTAGAATATTGAAGAAATCAGCATAAAAGTAGCAGTTTCATAATGTGGTTTCAATAATAAAAATGTTAGCTTCTCATTTATATGTGAAAGTCATTCATACACAGTGGTTTTCCAGCTTGGTAATAGTCCTTGAGGAAGCAAATTAGGTTTGAAGTCTCGAAGCCCAGTGCTGTAACATAATCTGTCCTTAGTCTATAAAGAAAAGTGTGCGTATCCTTTTCACATTAATCTGAATACCCCATGGCGCTGTGATATTCCAAACACCCAGGAGCTGATGGCTGCTTTGGGCACATTAAACTTGTCACATCATGTGGCGTAGAGTAGCTCTCGCCGACACAGAGCCTGAAATACAGGCATGTGTGACAGGCATCCTGACACTGCTGCTACTGGCAGAACTAACAAGGATGATTTCATGTTTGCAAAAATATCTATATTGTAAATAAAACAGCAGTCAATATGGCTCCCTTTAAAAAGAGAAACCCAATGCATTTAATATAAAAATAAAGACAAAACCCCTGACCTTTACAGAGGCCTAAAAATAAGACTGAGTTCTCTCCAAACCATGTTTCTATCTCATGTTCTATGGCTTGAGTATATGAAATACAAGGGGCAAAAGATGAAGGAATTAATCTGAATAAAGGTGATAGTAGCTCACAGTCAGCTGCTGTTCGAACTCCAGAAGCAAATTTTTCAGACCTCCTCAATAAGAAATCAAAAGCCATCAGTAAAATAACAAAAATGACAGGCATTATTCAAACCACAAAAAACAAATGCCAAACTATATGTCAACAATACAGGTTTTACTCTCCACCCTCAAAAATAAATTAAAAAAAAAAATCAAATAATTTACATCTATGCTACTCCTTAGATGTATGCTAAATATAATGAAGAAAATAGCTCCCAATAGAAACTAAGTCCTAATACCTGAGTGGAACCAAGACAATGTACCATTTTGCCAGAACAGTGATATTATAGTCATTTAAACAACAAAAGCACTGAACAAATTCATAAGATCAAGAAAAAAGATCAGGATCCAAATCTTCCTCAGCGTCAGTCAGCAGACCAGCAGATGCTCAAAACAAAAACCAGACTTTGGCAACTTCTTATTACCTAACCAAGAATAATGATAATGAACATAATTCTGTAGTTCTTTCCAGAATTAACTTTTTGTTTAAAGGGCATATTTAGAAAAAAACACAGTAGTTTCACCAAAGTAAGTTGTGTTATCTTCCTCTAACATACTGCCTTATTTCAGTTTCTAAGTCATGAATATACTTAATCAGTGTCAAATTCAGATAATTAGAAGCTGCAATGGAAAAGGGCATTGATAATAGGTGTATTATAAATGGCAACGTTTTGATGATGTGGGATAATTCTCAATGACTTGTTTTAGAAACTCTTAATGTATTATTTTAAGAGAGACTCATTGGTATCAAATGAGTAGAAATTGTGACCACCTGACATCCCCTGACATTTGTGCTTTGCCTGTGCTAAACTAATACATACAGGATTATGACTCTTGCCTTCTAGGAAGACTCACAGAATGGCATGTTTGTCATTAAGACACTTCTCAAGGGAGACATTTTATATACTGATAATGACTTTTATTCAAGTATCTCAAAGCTCATCAACATTCAGTGAAATCTCACACAATGATGTAAGGCACATGTGAACTTCATTAATAGGAGTTCAAATCCTAGATCCCATGATCAAAACCTAGGGCTGGAGAAAAACAGTTAATGTGTATAAACTTTATTTTATTTTATCTTATTTATTTTATTTTATTATCTTAAATGAATATTAGAAGTGAGAAGATTGAGGCATAAAGAGACTCCACGAGGGTCACAGCAAGTCATAGAAATAGAAATAGAAACAGAACCCAAACTGCCTGACTTTCTGTGCCTCAATATTTACCATTATTATTACAATATTTGATGCTGGATGCATTTCTTGAAAGCACCCTAGGTATTTAGACACCTATGTACACACATAAGCTCGTTGTGGATTTTTAAGAAGCCAAATTCCCTGGTTGACAACATAGCTTTAAAAATACGCTCCCTTCTTTGCTCAGAAGTTTTGAACATTCTCCCTGCTGTGAATACCTCTACTCGCTACACATCAGCTTATTTCATGCCCTCATGTAAAGTGAAGAGGAACTTTAGCTTATGGGAGACACAATTTTCATTGCCACTAACGGCTCAGGCAACAGAGAATTTAGCTGCAAACAGCGTGAGACAGTGTTTGTGCAGATACATTTTTAAATGACACAATTCATAGTGTTTGGAAGCAGCCAGTTTCTATTTACTAATCATGTCTGTATTCTTATTGTAGAAATGGAATACTACTAGAAAAATAAAGATGGTTGGAAAAAACAGATCAGTAAACCGGAAATAACAGTGCCAATCTGACACCATCTTTTACCTCAAGGTCATTTAATCTAACACAGGTCAGTACTGATGAACAGACTTCTGAGTGCCACTGGAGGAAACCAGCTGCTTCTGACAGGACAAGAGAGGCATCACTGGTTTTCTGTGCACCTCTTCAGGTAACTTGATGGGCGATATATGTTTCTCTCCCCATGTTCAGAAGCTGGGCTTGATGAGTAAATTCAATTCCTCACTTCCGTATTGAATGAAAAGGCTGGAACAGGGAAGTATTTCTGTTTCCAGGAGTAGGTGGACTGGACTCAAATTGCCCAGCCTCTGTGCATCTTTGGGAAATGTGGCCACAGCCTGTCATGATCATGTACGCAAAAGGGAGGGACTTACTGAGATACTGCAGTCAGTCTTCTGTGTAATATGGCAGTAGATCTTTCTTAAATTAATTCTCACTTAAATTAAAGCTTATCTTTTGAAATAAGGACTTGTCACATAAACAATGCCCTGGCTTATGGTTGGTGTGAAAAGCAAGAATTTGAAAACTACAGATGTGATCTGAGAAACCTCCCAAGTAATATAAAATGTGGGCTTTTGCATCATCGTAAGAAACATCCCATCTTCTGTGCCTTCATTAAGAACACTTGAAAACTGTCTTTTGTGCAAGGTCCAGGCTAACTAATAATGCTTATAATTCTTCGGAAAGATGGATAAGGAATCCGTATTTTCCTCCTCACTCTTGAATACATTCCACAGCAGTTAAAATTCAGACAGCAAACAGGGAACTATCACCGTTGCTTTCTGCTTGCTTGCAATATAAAATTTCCCTTTGTTCTCCAGACAGAACTTGTTGCTTCCCCATGCTTTTGCAGTGCTGACCATGGTGGAGTTCCTGGTGGCCTTCTCAGTCTCTCCATAAGAAGCACGCATGACATGGAGGGAACTCAGGCACACGGGGATTCAGCATTTTGCCACCCCTCCCCTCTCCCTCATGAAGGAGAATTCATGAGGTAAGCCTACACAGGCAGTGATCTCATGGACACAAACCTCCACGGGACTCCTTGGCAATTACGTTAGGAAGGTCAAACCATCTGGGAAGACAGCCTATGGGACCAGCCTCCTCTTACTGTATCCTCATGAGAGCTGAAAAGAGCCAGACCTCTATACAGAAATATAAAGCCCCTGCAACAGGAGGTAATCTGTTGCTTTGCACCCAATAGGGAGGATAATTCAGAACATGTAGCTTACCTTCACTTGTACTACCCTAGCCCCCAAAAGATTGCCTTGCAATCCCAGTTATTCAATCCATCATCATCATAGTACAGTAATACTGAGAAGCGATGATGTGAAGTGGCATATCTTTGCACCTGGAATTGTAAGAATGCATTGCAACAAACAGGTTTAACAATCTGATGAGCTGGGTCCAAAATTACACTTTAATTAATCATGGTTTGTCAGTTATAATAGGAAAAAAGGACAAGGTTAAACTACATGGAATAAGAATGTTTCTAATGGATTACAACCCACACAAGGAGAAGTTAACATACTTTTGTTTGTAGGACTCATAACCCCTTTCATATCCACAGGAACCTTCATTCAGCTATTTAGTTCAGAAGAATAGGGAAATAAAAGACCATTTGTGACCCAAGTCAGTAACAAAGAAAGAAAAGTCCTACAAGAGAGAAAAGTGTATTAAAGAAAAGAATGTGCTGGGGAAAAAAATGTATCACTTTGACAAGGCCAAGAGACAAGACAAGCCTGTGCATGGTAAATGCATAGAGTGTTCACGCGTTTATGCTAAAGACAATGCAAACACAAATATACTTAATGAGAATATAATTCTCATGAGAGGTCACAGCAACATGACAATTCATGAGTGTCTGAAAAGCATGTGATGAAGCAGAATCCTTGAAATAAATTACTTTTTTCTCCCCCCTTTTTTCCCTTGTCTCAACGAAGATTTTAACAAACTTGCATAAAAGTGAATGAATGCTGCTCAGCCATATCCCAAGACACAGTGTATTTCAAGTGTTTTGCACAGTTTTCTATGTTTATTAAGTATTTATAATGTTTCCTTAAAACTTTGAGTTTTGTAACACTGTATTAAAAATGCATCATTTTATTTGGGACCTTGCAATGTGGCAGGGGAGATCAGGGAAGAGATTCCGATGGGAGGCAGGAGACTGAGCTCTGTTCTCAGCTCAGACACCGATCTGCTCTGGAGCCAGGCGCAAGTCACCTCATTTTGTGGCGCCTGTCTTTCCTCTTCCACTCTTTGCCTAAATAGCTATGATATTTTGAGGGAGAGGCATAGAGGGGAACTGGGGACAGGATTATCTCCTACAGCATGTAGATACAAAAAATAGTACCTTCAGGCTCCACTTTCAGCTAGGACCTCTTGGTATTACTGAAGTACAAATAATAATATTACATTGCAAAGCATCCTCTAACATTTAGAGGAAGATGGTGTGTAAAAACAGTCACCAGCTGTTCCTTTTCTGCATGCTTAGGACGACTGGTGCCACTCCATAACTTTTGGTAGCCCTGGTTAGAATTAGCTATTTATACTGGACTTTGCTGGACAAGACACCAAATCAGCAACAGAACCAAAACAGGAGAACCTGTTCTGGCAACTTTATTTTTTTTTAATTAATCTCACAATATAACAATGATTTTTGAAGCCTCAGCTACAGTTATATGAGAATTTGTATTACCATAAAAAAATGCTCAACCCTCCTGATTGAGAAAGAGTATCTTGAAAATATCAACCTTACAGGTTGAAGAAGGAGCAGACAAATACGCAATACTGGCATTAACTGCTTCAAGCCTGACTTCGCAAGGAAGAAAGACTTTTGAGGCTGTGATTTTCTCCACCTGTCTTATCTGGCATTTTCTCTCTCCTCACCCAATAATTTTGAAACCACTGGCTAATTTCTACCAAAATTGACAAAAGGGTAGACATTTGAAATATAGCTGTCTTGTATACATTTTGTGAAAACTTAAAGCAGGCTAGCACACAACAAGCCGAATTATTTTCCCTCACGAGGGCAAAGCAACTAGGATGTAGCTGCTCTTCGCATATGCAACTGCTGACAACCAACTGGCAGTCAAACATGGGTAATCATCCATGGGTAGCTTCACATTAGTCCTGGCCCTGTTTCTCAGGGCAAGCATTGACAGCTGCTGCATCAACACCACATGGTAACTTCATTCAAATTGCAAGAAAGCATAAGGGGGGGAGATAAAAGACTGGAGGCAAAGTACAATTCATAGGAAACGAGGATTGTTTAGTCCCACTGCTCACAGAACAACTTACTTAAATCTCACTGATTTTAAGGTAGGGGCCACACCACAGCACAGACACTCTGTCAATTTTAGAAGAACACAGTAAAATGAGCACATGGCATTAATTTTGACCTCTCAGAGAAAACTTTAAAACTCTAAAACACTTTAAAACTCTTGCCACCTTTTTTGATAGCACTTTGCTTCCTGTGCCAATATGCGGTATTACATTATTTACAAGCTTTTGAGCTCTTTATGCATTAATTTCATTGCTTTCCTGACTTAGCCTTGCAAAACAAGAGTGCAAAAGATGCACATAACTGGACAAGATGAAAAATGAGAAAGTGTATGGTTTTCCACTGGCCCTAATGAACTTTGCTCAACCCCAGAGAACACAGGGGAAGCTGAAGTGCTGAAAGTGCTTCTATATAGCTGCCAATCTACCCATACCCAAGTAAAGGAGAAAGATGTAAAAGGCAAGAGCAGGCAATTAAGTGCCTTATTAGGATTTTTATGGAGATGGTGTTTTAGCACACAGACACATGGAAGCAAGCCAATTTTTTTCTGGTTTTGCCCTTCTCCCTGTGGTGTGGTGAAAGAAAGTGGAGAAAAAGTTGAGGGGCCTCCCAAACCATGGCTACTCAGCCAAGAGGACTGAGCCTAGTATAGCCTTTCCTCTGCCATGTGACCTTCAGACACAGTAATAAGCTCTTTGAGAGGGAGAGGGAAGCAATCTCCTTTCCCTGCTCCTGTCTACATACGTTACACATCAAACGGTATGGGCACAATCCCACGTCCCCCCTCCCAGCTCAGTCAGATCAGAGCTGCCCCTATCTCAGAGACATCTTGTTGGAACAGAACGTGGCATAAGATCTTCTGGATAAGAAGTTTTCTGTCTCTCCTTCCCTGGCCCAGATTTGTGGTCCCAGCTTATTCTCTAGTGCTCTGTCCAATGCTATTTGTAAGCTCTTGTTTTCACTGGAGGCTCAAATTCAAATGGTTAATGTAGGTGCACTGTTGCAGACATGATCTGTTACAGGGTTAAATTAGCCATTCTGCAAGAGACAAAGAATACCGTTCTACCAGGCCTCCACTCAAATTTCATTCCTAAACAGCTAGGCCAAGCTTTTAAACTGCTTTGAACTAAGAGACCTAAGACTAGATGAATTTTGCTCCTGCTGAAAGGGATGAAATTTTTCTGTACATGCTGGATAATGAGGAATAGTGCATTGACATTAATGTTTTTTCAGTCTTCTCAGGCAGAAGACATGGATGAAGTATTTAAATTTACAGACAATGCTATTTATTGTTATGGCTACAGATGGCTACAACCTTTTATTTATACTTTTCTCATTCAACAGTGTTCCTCTCAATCTCTGTCTAAACCAAGGAAAACTAGGCTTGACATTTCAGTGGTGAAAAGGTGACAGAAGAAAAACACGTGGCAATTTCCTTCCCTCTGAGAAAATTCAGTCTCTTCAAAGCCATCTTAAATCCATTGCAGATCACTTCACAAAACCCCATGTGGCACTTCATGCAAAGGCACCACAAAGCAGTGGGGGCCAGCTGCCTGTGTCACTTCATCTAGTCAAGCAGTAGTTTGCCTGGAAAACATGCTATGTCACTCAAAAATTTAAGTTCACTTCAAAAATGTCCCCTGTGAATACCACTTTTCCCCTCCCTTAAAAGATCCATAAATCTCTCTCAGATAAGGAAGCAGGAGTGAAACAGTTCAAAGTAAGCAAACGGCATCTAATCCCTCTACACTTGTTAGGAAGGGGCCTGCGATGGAGTATTTGCTCGCAGCCTGGGAGCCTGGGGATGATATTTTGCTACCCAGGCAACTTATTCACATCATCAGTAAAGCCCTGTGGGTAGCGTCTGCAAACTAATCTGAATGAAAAACCCTGCATCTCACCAGCTACGTCTTATTTACTTAACAAGATACAAATACAGCACCTATCTGATGGTTTTTGTAAAGAAAGGAGTGAAGTTTACAATGAAAAGTTGATGGGAATTTTTAGCCAGTGCTTTATCTTCCCATGCCTGTGCTGAAGATCACCATAAGACTGTCAAAAGCACTGCAAGGATGCATTTCGCTTAACGTGAAGCTGGTGCTGAAATGTGGCATACCTTACACCTTCGCGTGAAAGATGTGATTCAAAACACCATCTTTGTATCGGAGAGTAATTAGAATTATCTGTTGAGTTTTGCCATCAAAGATGAATAAAAGAGCGAGTCAGCCTTAACTAAAGATGTAAAAACTCTTAGCCTGTTTGCTGAAACCAACCAAATGAGATGCTTTTACGGATAACTGCTCATTTTAGGGACAAACCTAGAGACTCTACTCTTTAAAGAGAAAATGGGTATTCCCTGCATAAATTCTAACCACTTCAAGAAATTGATTGAGGCTATCTGGAGTTTCAGACTTTTTAAAATACTGATTGTATTAAATACATAGGTCATACATGTGTCAATGCATGCATTGGTCATACATCTATACTGTCCAGTGCGTGAAAAATTCCCAAGAATTAGAGCTGAGGAAATGAATTCAGTCTGTGCAGAACTGTCTTTAACATTATGTTCTGAAAAGAGTTCAGGCTAGCTGTTCCCCTGCCCTTTCCACTGGAAGATTTAAGGAGGCTACACCCATTATTCACTCTACTCAGTGCTTCATGGCCTGTGGTGAGTGTGAACTGCACTTGAAAATCAGAACTGTAACAAAAAATTGCCTCTCCAGCAAGCTGATAAGGTAAAGAGCAGCACCATGTGAACAAATTCTTGCTTTATGTTTTAAACTTTTTTTTTTAAGGCAGGAATGGGAATTCATTTATTTTAGACATTTTAAAAAAATAAATGTTTTAATCAAATTTCTGTGTTACACGCACCTATATTGCAATGGCATAGAAAACAGCTTAGCAGTTTTGAGTGTTCAGTGAGCGCTGCAAAGGAGGACAATTTAGAGGAATCACCTATGGTAAATACTGGAAGTTTTCAATAAGAATTATTTCAGAATAGAATCTGAGCTCTATCTGAGCCTGTGTTTTTCTATGGCCACTCTTTGAGGTGAGGTTTCAGAATAAAGCCAAATTTCTTTGTTACAAAGTCAATGTGCGGGTGCTGTTAATAACTCCAGTAGGTTGGGGATGATTGCACATGACTTACAGCTTTGTTTATTCACTGCATTTTTTTTTAAATGACATGGCATAAATCCAAAGGGAAACAATTAGTATCCATGTGCTGAGAAACAAAGCAGTGCCAGTTCTTTTACTCTTAAACTCTCAGAGGAGTGACCAAGAGCTAGATTTAAGAAAGAACTAAAGGTCACAGAAGTGAGACTTAAGTTCACCAAACCAAAATCACATTCTTGAGCATCTCCCCTTCCCCTCAGCCACCCCTAAATGCTGTCAGCACCTTCATTTTATCTAGAAGCTGTTTAGTGTAAAATGCAGAACCATTGAGAGGTGTGCAGGCTTCATAACCGAGTGATCTCAGCGCTAGGCTGCAAGGTCTTGGTCCCTGTACCCCCTCCCTTACTGTACCCCAGTAAGTCTCTTAATGACTGTTTGCATGAAAGGGCCAGGTCCAAGAGGGAACCTTGCCTCCAGCTTGGCTTTGTGTAATGATCTCAAGGTGGGAGATGTTGGTCTGAATATCCTGGGTGAGGAAGAGGCTGACCGTGCTCCCATTTTGTGTCCAAATGCTCCCACCGTTTCAGTGTTGCCTTCAGGATGGAGCTTCAGGAGACTCTGAAGAGAGATGGATCCCATATAGACACCAGAGCACCTCAGGTTCATCCTTCTCTCCGTTATTTCCACATGCCTAGCTGGAGGCAGCTCTATGTTTTAGCTGATCTCACAAATCAGTGTAATGGCTGCACTGGATTGCATCCTGAAGAGTCTTATTCTCTACATGAACTGCATATATTTCTGAACAGAGGATTTCAGATTTCATTATGGAACCAAGCACCTAGTATTTGAGTGCCTAACAGTCACCAGACACATTGTCTTTAGTGTGCTTTCACTAAATAGAAAAGAGGGAAAGATGCATATTTGAGGTCACCACATCATTTGAGGTCATCTATTAATTATTCATTATTCAGCTGATACCAGAAAGAAAACCTAAAAAAATTAAGTTCAGAAATGCAGCTATCACCAAATGCACGCAAAGCCTACAACAGCTCAAATAGAAAGGTAACATATGGGTAAGGCTGAAAAAGCTAATTTTAACATTATTTAGTTGAGCAAAGAACAGATCCTGATTCAAAATGTGGCTTTATTCTTATCTCACATTTGTTATACTTAGTTATTTTTCTGAAGATGATTCTCACTTTTAGCAATTATTAAGACATGCTGTTTTGCAAGTAAGTGAGGTGTTTTTACTAAATCTGGTACTTTTTCTTTGGTAACTAGAAGAATGTATAATTAGGTAACTTAATTTTTAGACTGTATTGTATTAGAAAAAGGCAGATAATGCTTCTTAGTTCTAAGGGGATTCCTTTTTATTCATGATTTGAGTTAAGCTAATTTGGATGGAAATTTCAATTACACATAAAAGGCAAAAACTTGATATGCTTTAATCAATTAAATATAATTATATGGAATACTATGAATAATAACAAAACATTTATTTAATTATATTTGAAGTTAAAACTATTTGAATAAGGAATTCTTCCTGGCCTTCTGTCCTTCAAGATATCTAGAAGCAGAGGAGGTTAACTCCTCCTCTACTAGGTTTTGTCATCAGGTTGTTAAATTTCTTTATCCAGGTTTCAACTCCCAATCACTTGTCAAGTTCTAATGGTCCTCGCATTGAATTTAGTTTTTCATGCAGCAAAAAGTAAGAGTATCTATATATAATATATTATTTCAGCAAATTCTACACACAAAAACACTAGAGGTGATTTCACCTGTTCCATTGACTGGACTTTTGTGACTGACAACAAATACAGAGTTTTTTCTAGGTGTAATTTACAAGAATTTAATAAATAAATCTAATCTGCAATATACATTTTCATGGCAATATTTAGGTCATAAACTGTAAACACATTTTAGTAGAAAATATGCATGACAATGGGCCCAGTTGCAGGTCTGTTTTGAAGCCACCATTGTTTTATTCTGTCTTTTCACACCAAGGCAGAAAAATAAACCCTCAAACTTACATTTTAGTTTCTTTGTTAATCTACTCCTAAGCTGGCCTGGAAATGGGTCAGTTAATGCTCTTTCATTTTGCTTAAGATATTTTTCTTATAAATGAAGCAAAAGAATTCTCTATCTTTGCTTATAAAACTGGTTTTGCTCAAGGCTCTTTATCTCTTCATATCAATCAGCCAAGACTAATATGTGTGACAGAAAGTAGGGCAGAGATCCCCAAAGAGGGACAAAAAAATGAGATGACAAATAAGCTGGAAAAGATGCAGGGTCATTTCCCTTTCAGCTTCAGTGAAATACCTTGCTTTATGAGTCAGCATTGAAGACACAAATTGTTTGCAATTATAAAAATAGTAAGATGATGAACGCCAGACATTTGCAGAATGTATTTTGCTACCCCAGTTTAGCAAGGCAGGAACAAACAGGACTGATTGGTCTGAGATACCACAGTTAAAAAGCATAAACCCAGGAGCTGAATCCATGTTTTGGATACCTAATCAAGCAGCCAGAACACCAGGCCCTTGTGTGACAGAGGTAGAATCACCTCGCAAAGAAAAACAGCCAAGAAGTCTAATGCTTCAGAAGCTTAGCTTAAGAAATCCTCATATGCACAGACACACACTCTCCTAGCCACAGAAATAAACACTTTCTAGAACCTGAGAAAGAAAGCAAGAGGTTCATTGGCCTGTAGCCTTCACCAGCGGTTCAACACTATTGACGTCCAGCCGAACTGCCAAGAGAACATCCCCTTTTTGATTTCTGTCTGGATGAACAGGTCAGAGTGGTTCAGAAGGTCCACCTCAGCTTGTACGTTGAGACCTGACTGCCCTGCACTACGACTTGAAGAATCTGACTCTGGTTTTGCTTGTTTTCCTTTTATACCAGTGAAATTCACCTGATTTTTACCAATTTACTCTACTTTCCCACAAGTATAAATAAGATTAAAATGTGTCTGGAAGGGTTTATGCTGGGTGCAAGTATACTCACATAGTTACTTCCAGTGCATGGACAGCAGAATTTACAGATCTGTTTCTTAGCTCATGTTTAAACATTTAACCCAAATACATATCTTCATGTAACCATGATTTTGACCTTGCTTTAAAACAGCAGTCCTTTTTTGAGGAAATGTGGAAAGCTAATTCATTTATATTGAAACAAATTATCAGAGATGCTTTTTTCCCATTTAAAACAACTGTTGAGGGGGAAAAACTAAGATTTTGCAGGTGGAAACAGTACAAATAATCTCACTTAGTGATTCTCTCCCTGCCATTCTCACATGAGAAAATTTGTTTTCCAGGAGAGCTTTAAAGTCATTAGTTCTAAGGAAAATGACAGGTAAATTAAGCCTGATCAAGGAAAGTAAATGACAGCGTATTCCAGGGGAAGGCTGGGTCAGGCACATACAGAACTGTCCATGTTAGTGCCAGGCAGCTAGTCTGAGTCTGAACAACACATATAGGGACTGGGAGCGGAAGATGCTAGTAGCACGAGGTCCAGCCCTACAGATTAATGTTCTTGTGCACCTAAAGTATGTGTCACATACTCTCTATTACCAAATTTTTCCATCTCTAAATAGGAATGATCGATACGTGTCCACTGGGATATCATAAAGCTCAGCTGCCTAATGTTTGTAAAGCATTTTGACAGCCCCAGATGGAAGCTGCTCCGTAATTATGGAGAGTTGCCTCTACCTCCTTGATGCTGCTGCACTTTTTAATCCACCCTTTTATCGACTGGTATTTCATGTACTCTCCCTTGCAGCCGAAGCAGTGAGCGAACAGAAATGACAAAGTGCGCTTCCAAACTTCCCTCCCACTCACCTCTCCTCCATCTGTTGGAGAGAGAGGTTTTATTTGCTGCAGAAGTGCTGTCTGGCTAAAAATGTGAGCACTTTTTACAGCATGATCCCACTCTCTCCTCCACACACACCCACTGCCCAAGTGCTTCATTTTGAAATATGACATCGCTTCTTAGCTAACACCCTGTGTAAGAAGAGGCTTCTACAGCACATTTTATTAGGTGCTGACTAAAAACCTGCTATAAAATCCCACATGGTGTTCACTGCTGATCATCTCCACCCTACCTCTTAGTAACAGAAAGGAACAGAGGATATCCGACAATAAAGACTATTTTTCTTTCTCTTTTCCCTGTCACAAACAGTCCACTTCAGTCATATGCCTCACTATTTCCAAATTTTGAGGTTTAATCCTGAGTCTCATGACCAATTGGTATTACTCTTTAATACCTGGCTCCTGGAAGGAAGTGGTCACTTCAGATTTTCCGTTTCTTTGAAAGAAAGCAGTAAGGCAAGCACCCCTGGCTGAGGAGGAAAATGAGGTTTGGCTGAAGACACTCTAAAAGATTCAGGAAACAAAGGTATATAGAAAGCATCAAAATTCATTAAACACACAATATAATCCTTTGGTTTTAAGCCAGTGTGCAACACTTCTAAATCTGTGGAATTGGCACTATGAGGAGTGGGGAAAGCGTGGGGTCATGAATACAATATTGCCCACCATGTGTAACTAAAGGGAATATAAAAACCTGTGTTCAGATGGTATTCTAGTCCAGATCTCAAGGACTGGGCTTGACATACTGTTTAAAGAGAAAGCACAAGTGTAATTAGATGAAAAAGGGAGATATTGCCTCATTTATCATCGAGGTAAAACCTCCCAACTTCATTCTTATTCTGAATATTGCAGCTTTCATAAAGAGAAAGGTTTGTATAGTTTGTGACTTTTTTGAGTTTGATTGGTCAAAGGAAGTATCTTTCCCAAGTATGTATAATGGTCTATCTATCAATCGAGGTAGATGATAGATAATTTTATCCCACATTTTCAGCTAATTTTTTAGTAATCTTTGCAGAATGAGTACAAAATGGGGATATGGCTGGAAGATGAGCGTCAGACAAGAAGTGGCATTTTCTCTTCTCTCTCACCTCAATTTTGGTTATCAGGAATATGGAGATGGAGGCCCATGCTACAGCTTTGAACCGGGAAAGATTGTGTCCTTTCTTCTATAAGAACACAACTTCTTCAGATTGTGTTGTAGCAATTCCTATCAAAAGGCTTCAACCAGAAAAGCAGATGCATCATTGATGCCAATTAAAGGCCCATGCTATATTATCAGGTGATTACAGTTCATATTAAAAGCTCTTTATATCTAGAAGGGAATGTTTTCCGGTTGGGGAATGGCAGTCAGTCCCAAGTGGTGGCTCCAGCCTTGGACAAACTTGAGTCAATCCTAACAGCTACTCAAAAGAGTTATAGGTCCTCCTGGTTGTCTGACCTAGGTCCTCAAAACAGTACTTACTGAAGATTCGGCATCTTCATCTTGATGACTCACAAGCTACAAGAGCTTCAAAAAGATCCTCCAGCAAAAATAGGCAGAGGTAGCTATTTCTGAACTAGACAACACAAAACGGGCAAGGTGAAGGGATGAAGAAGGACTGATGTCCTTAGGGCTGGTGGTGGAAATAGGCAAAATTCTCCTCTCTCCACACCCATATTCACAGTTCAGTAACAAACTGATCTAGTTTTAATTCCCAACGCAAAAAATATTCCACACAATAACCAAAGTCTTGTGTTCCCCCCTACAACAAGACTCCTGCAGAGCACGGAGCTATAAATACCCCAGCTCACAGGTACAGTTCATTGTACTACAAGTTTATTCCTTTTCTAAACATCAATGACTCCTCCAGCCAAAGTAGAGTGGTGAGAAACTGTGAATGTAACATTGGGAAATTCCTTCCTATTAGCAGGTGTTTAATCTTGTCTGAACAGCATCGGATTGAACAGCAGACACATTCAAAGTGACAGGGTCAAGAAAAAGGGAGACTTGCCCAGGCGTGTTATTCACAGAGACAAGCAGAGTGACTTGGAAGCTGACAGTTTTTTTCATTACTTACTTATTCACTTCAGCTTGATCCCTCTGTTCTTCATGCAGGTCTCCAGCCAAGAGTTCCTTGTTAACTGCTCAAAGTGCATCCTTAAGGAAACTTGACCATGTTTTATCTAGGAACTGTGGAAAATGTGGTCCTGCATGATTTGTTAAAGTATTTAAATGCTTTATATCTGCCTGATAATCATGGTTCAAATAAATACAACAGCACTGCTAACTTACTCCATCACTTTCAAGTGAAAAATTATCATATAAGATTGCAAAGCACCAGTTGTCCTAAAATCTCCCAAATCTAAAAATTGATGGGAGTTATGTAAGCAATATTACTATCGGCATTTAATGGACACAAGGGCAGGAGTAGCCTCATCACCATGGGGGTGGGCTGTTGAAAGAGCACTCCTTGCCTTGATGGTAATGTCACTTTGAACTTGACCCTGTAAAGGAGCAGACTGACTGAAGGAAGGGAAAGGGTTTCAGAAGAAAATGGGTGGGATTAGCAATTGGCCAATACCAAAACCAAGATACCCGGCTGCACCATCCTTGGTGTGACCCAGTATCTCCATTATACACCCAGAACTACCGTATTTTGACAAGGTTGAGCAGCTCAGCATGTTACCTACCTGTAAGTCCAACCAGGATCCAGAAAATGCATCTTTCTCATCTTCTACCTTAGTCCAGTAAAATACTCCCCAAGGTTCTTGCACACCATGGGCATCCCCGTAAAAACATAGAATGGTCACTATTGACTAGCCTCTGAATCAGAGTGTTCTCCCAGGGAGCAGGAGATCCAGGTTTAACTCCCCATCTCCTACAGCTTAGCAGAGGATGAGCCTGGCTACCTGGCTGCTGGCTTTTCCACCTCTCCTGCTGAAGCTGTTTCACTGCGCAATTAATTCAGCAGTCACTTATCAGAGAAAGGGGGCTCAACCCTGCCCTGGTGACCAAGCACCACTAACACTGGAGCTACAGGTCCCCTTCCAAGGGCTGGTTGCTTTTTTTAAATGTAGGACTACTAGTGTTGACACCTGCAACTGCAATGCATGTCTTTCCTTCCTGAACGGGTCCCTCTTCCACGCTCTCTCTGGCCCCAAAAAATCCTGAATTAAGTCACCTTCAGCAGCAGCTGTAGTGAATGCTCCTCGAGGCAAATCAGCACATGGCTCAGAGCATCCTCCTGGGAGGGTCGACTTTGAAACCTGGCCGTCTCAGCAGCCTAGAGAAGTACTACTCCAGGACTCCCCCAGTCTAAGCTCCAAAGATACAGAGGGTCTGAACCTCACCTTTCTGCATGTCTTTTGCAGACAAACATCATTTCAAATCACCGGTACCTCTCAGCTCAGTGCGCTTTTGCTCCATGTACCACACTGAGGTACCCAGCTTTCTCCATAGGAAATAGGCACCTCATCCACTTCTGCTTCAGGGTCCTTTTAGGCAGCTCCATGTTCAAGGGCTCTTCTCTTTTTGGGGACCCTGTCCAAGACCACTAGAAATGTAAACTTCCTGAGAGAAAGGCTGTATAATGCACACAGAGTGCTCCAAACTACACAAATACTGACTTTCACTGCGACATCACTAGCACTGGAGTAACTCAAAGCTCAGCGTATCTAAGCTGACAAGGCAAGTCAGCAGCAAGTCTCTTTAAAATGTTTTGCTCTAACCTGTCTATTTCTAGGGAAGCAGCCAACTTTTAAACAGCTCAGATGTTCTATCCCTGATTGTTCAAAGGTAAAAATCTCATCCCGTGCTTTCATAAAGCATGTCTAGCACAAGACAAGCAAACGTTACAATGAATAGTTTGCAGGAAGGCATATAGCACTGAACTGGTGTGACACAGCTTCAGCAAAGGCCTACTTGCCCCTTCACAAAAGGGAATTACAAGGATTTACTTCCACAAGATTTAATGAAAACTGCTTTCTGGCATCACTATTATTTATTTTCCTGCAGAATGTCTTAGAGGTAAACCCGTCAATTGTTTGCTAAAATTTCAGCACTGGTATACACAGGACACTTTAGAAACCAGTTGATCAGAAGCCCAGTAAAAGTAGCTTCTGAAGTGTCTGGAGTATTGATATTATTTAAATCACTAGCAATTGCATCTTTACTTAAACCATGAAACTTCCTGTGCAGACTAAACAGAATACGGGCTGTAGGTAGGGAAGAGTCTTCTACCAATTTCTTTCCAAACACTGTTTCCACAGATCAAGCAGCACAGAATGATTGTAACAGACTTCAAAGACACTGCAACCCATCCCCTTACAACAAGGCAGGGTCAACACAGCGAAGATGACAATATGAATACACACCACCTATGCACATACACAGGCTGAAAGCAGTATCAGAAGTCCACACCAGAAAACTGAAATAAATGCTCTAATTCTCAGAGTATCTGTTTGTAATGGCTATTAATCTGAAAATTTAACTGCTTTGGTGTTTAAGTATCTGACTCTAAGTGTTTCACATTGACTTTATTTGAGTATATGTACTGTCAGAAATCTTGGCATACCAATGTAGTAAGGAAAACTACAAAATACAATATGTAAACTCTTCCATTCCCCGTCACACCAGCTCTTATAAATGGGCATCAGGGAAGACACTCAAAATTTCTGACATCTACTACACCAAGATAAACAAGTAAAGAGTAGGGGTGTTGCCTGGTACTTTGCTAATACATTTCTGAGTTACATGCTAACTGAAAGCCTGAACAATAGGTGTGCCATAAATCTAATACACAGGAAGACCCGGAGACACTTTAGCAAGTGCAGATGTGAAGGTTTTCATGAAAACTGAATGCTCCAACAACAAAGGTAGAAGCTCAGCAGCAGTGTCTGTGGTCCCCTTTCATATAAGGAAGGGTGCTTCATAATCAGTTTTCAGCAAATAACGTCACGGGGATTGCTGGCAGGAAAACCTTTTATTTTCTTTACACTGAGATAAGACAATTTCTTCCCTCCTACGTTTTCAGTGAGCATAAAGGCAAAAGGCTTCCCTTTAGGAATGAAAGCAAATACTTAAAAAACGGCCAGTGTTTAAATGTTTTGCCGAGTCAGAGTTTGTAACAGCTACTCATTAGGAAAATATTTTGGAATAAAGCTGTGGGCAGTATTATGAAACAATGCTTTTAAGAGAAATAAAGGAAAAAGGTGGAAAGTACCCACCACTTACCACACAGTCCTTTGTGTTAATATGAGGTTCAAGCAAGCAAGAGATTTTATTCTTGAGGAGTTTGGAATTTGGAGAACTGTCATCTTTTAGACCACACCGCTGTCTTCCAACTACAGTAAATAGTTTGTTCTTCTTTTTCATTTAGGTGTCATTTTTGTATCACCAGGGAGAGAGATTTTAAGTCACCAGTTTCTGTGCTTTTAAAGCCTTTTCTAAATTCTTTTCAACTCAACATGGCTTAGACAGGCAGAAGTGGGTGGATTAGCTTGACAGCCTGCATCCACTACTCAGCTCCAAGGGTTTCAGTGCAATATGCATCTCGCACGTACCAAGGCACCTGTCATGGCTTTTAAGCCCTTTGAGTCAAAGGCATTAGCTAGTGCCAGAACACTGGAGCTTCCACCAGGGGTGAGAAAGATTTTTAAATAAACAAAAAACCCCCCCAAGGGTATATCTGGACACCCCCTTTTTGCTAATTAAACAAATAGGCTTAATGCACAGATCACTATTATCTGAAGAGACTGCCATGGAAAATAAAGGTTTATGTTTATTTATGCCTACCATCATAGGGGGAAAAAACCCTTTAAGCATTGATATTGGGCTGGATATCCAACTAGATTTCCCATCTCTGCTTGAACGTTACTGAAATCTTGGCCTAATATAGTTCTGAAACCATGAGCCCTGAAATTTGAATTGTCATTAATTTTGGCTAGCAGTCAGTATTTCACATACCATTTAAGTAAGTTCCATCTGCGAGTGCTGATTCAAAGTCAGAGAATGACCAGTGGTTTGTATTGAACCATACCAAGGATGATAGGTCCCTGCACCAAGGAAATGTACCCAAGATTAAGTTCTCCATGCAATATAACTTCTGTTCTTACTTCTTTGTTTTTTCTTTGCTTGGTGTTTGGCAATGATGTTTTTAAAGCTTCATTTTTTCCATAAAGAGAAAGAAAAAGTATGATCACTAGATCTTTAAACTGTGGCCAGCAAGGATTTTTAAATTGTAATTGTCCTTAAAAAGCTTAGGTAGCATTTACTGCCGCAAATGTAAATACTCAAGCCGAGAAACTAATCAGGAAAGTTTCCTGGAGTAATCTCAAATGCAAAATACACATCGCTATAGAAAACAAAGCCAAAGTTGTTACATCAATGATCCAACTTTCTTCATTATTGAGTTCTATACAGTGCAAGTGACTAGCATTACATTTCATCAATGTATGTTCTTAAACTATGTTCTAGACGCTTGCTTAAGCAACAAGACTTCTTTAAGAAGAAGCACTTAGTAAAGAGTCTTCTGGCAGACAACAGCAATTACAATGCAATAGATGACTATTACTGCCACCCACGTTGCTCCATTCTACAGTAGCATTTCATTTTTACCCATGTAAAATGTCCCACTTGCACAACATTGAGCATAATAAAAAGTTATTAAGTTTTTGGCAAAAGGTAATTATTGAAACAATTTGTTATGTGTACAAAGTGTCTCCCTTTTAAAGACAAAATGTTTCAACAACTAAATAATACTCTAACTAATTATGTTTAACATGCAAATGCATTAATTTAAAATGTTGCTAAAGGAGACTACAGTGTGTTGGAGACATTGACATCCCAGAAGTAAAACAGCATCAGTATGAACTGATACTCTGGACCCAACTTGTAAATCTCACTCATGCAGTCAGTCACATACAGCTTTCAGAAAGCATTCAAAAAATAAGACAAGATCAAGTGATTTTAAAAATCTTACAGGTTTTATAAAAACATTATTATACATTACAAAAAGCCTTTTATCAATTAAAACTTACAAAACACTTAAAATGTGTAATAGTCTTTTAAAGAAAGATTATAGTTCAATATGTACAGGTGTGGCAGTGTGCTCCCACCCACCACAGTTAGCAATAATCACCAGTGTGGGTCGTGATGGCTGCATCCAGCTTATGCTGGACTTTGGGGACAGATGACAACACAGCAGCCGAGGACTGTCTGGCCTAGTGACCCAGACGTCTTGCTGGTATGCAAATATGACTATAAATCAATCATCTTACTCCATAAATAGTGGACAACCCAGGGCCTGTTGAGCTCTCCTGCACAGCAGCGGGCTGCACGGCAGCAGGCTGCCCGCCAGGATCTTCTCTTGAGTAGGGATGCCTCTCAAGGTTACTCCTCGAGGTTGAGAGATTCCTTGCCGTAACAGGTCCTCAGTAAATGACTAACAGCGTGCTAAACTTTGAAGTCTTAGCTAAGTGATATAACTGATTGATTGTGCATATATAATCCTTTAGACATAAACCGTTGACCAAATCTGGGACTAGGACTGGATGCAGCTGCACGTAGACTCCTCTCTGAGAAGGAGTTTAAGAAGCACAGGGGTCCTTTCTGAACCTCATGACTCAACGGGAGGGTCTCCCTGACAGTTTTGCCTGACCCTGTCCTCTATGCAGTAAATAATCAAGTGTATCTTGCCATCGAATCTTGTTCAACCACTCTCACATTTACCACTGCACTTTGTTAATTCAGCGTTTTGTATCAATAAAGTATGTTGTTGCTTCTCTCTTACAAGTCAAGTGCACTCTCACTCTATCCGCAACAACAGGTAACAGTTTGGATCAAAACTTGATCAAAAGAAGACAATTCATAACTTTCATACCTACATAATTAGAATTATGTACACTGTCAAAAATATGAATGTGTTTACAAATAACTGTTCTTGTCTATAAAAATAGAAAAGAGATACTGTAAGTACCTCACCTGAAGAATCAACACAACAGGTTTACAATGGTAACCTAAAAACACTGATTAAAACCTCTTAAAATCAGAGAAAGTATCCTTCTATTTTTCTGAGTATTCCAGCTCAGAAGAATGATGATGTAAATTAACAGGGAAGAAGAAAAAGACTTGAGTGGAAAAATACCCCTGAGATAAGGCAGAAACATTATTTTTTCCTACTTGTTTGTTTCTTTGGCTTTTTGTTACTTTCAAGCTACCACATAGGTTTGAAAGGAAATTTGTCCTATCATAGGTTTTAACAATTACATCATCACGATATAAGTAATAATTCTGACACAATACAAGTGATAAAAAAACAATAGCATAAGTTGCTCTTCTTCAGACTCTTCCCACTTCTGACCCCATCCCTCTATTTTTCTTAACAATGTTTTTATTCTAAAATTAGATTGTTAAGAGGATAGAAAAGCCACCTGCACATTTTTTCTAACTACCATTTCCCATGTCTTCCTTTTTTTCTTGAGCGTTTTTTAGAGACCAGTTCTTCAAAAGCCATGCTTTCATCTTCCACTTCATTTTCCAAGTCTGTATCATGCACAAAGCCTATATTAAAAATAAGAAATTAATGCAGAATGGAAAACCCCAACACCTTTTCCTCTTAATAGTATGACAAGCTATGTCATTGCTATTTTCTATATCAGCAATATACCTTCATATGTGTATAATTATGTTTAACAAGTAATGGGCTTAATATAACAATGTGCTTAAGAGCTCTGCTAGGAAGCAGAGACTAAGTCACTTGCTGCACTAGCAATTAATTTTTACACTGAAAATCTGTTTCTATTGTTACAGCTTTCGACTTTTTTAACAAGTATGTCTCTCCTCTCCCAAGGGTCAGTTTCAGTAGACAATATATTTGCTTACTGACTTCAAAGACAGACTATAATGTTGTTTGTGAGACTATGAGAGCAATCCCATGTAGTCTTATTAACTGTATCTTTCTGACATAGGAAGGTGTAACACAAGGCTTTATCACAATCAAATTTTCTAAAATAGAGCTACTTTAATGCTTTACATATAGTGCAATTTGTAAGCCTGATGACTTCGTTGCTGCCTTTTTGTGCAATTGTTGCAATCCCACCACCTAAATATGTGCTTAAACCTAAACATAGAGGTAGGCACAATGAAGTCCAACTTGTCCTCAGAGGTCTGTGATGCAATAGACTGCATCAATGTATGTTACTTTTGGTGTGAAACCAAGTGGAATGGAAGTGAAAACAAAAGAAAACCAACTGCATATAATATTTTTCCACACAAATCTTAAAAGCAAGCTAAGGATTAGTTTTGTTAGGAAGCTGCTTTCCAAGAACTTGGATCCACACTGCCCATAAATGCACTGCTGCAAGAGAGTTAAGAAACAGCAATATCTTATTGGTGAAGATGAAGATAGCTTCTCTTCTGTCCCCCCTGCCCAAGTTTATATCCTGAAGACTGTACTTGAACCATAGTTACATGTGCATCTGCGTGTGCCCATGTGCACAAACACATGCATACTTTATGCAGGCTGGGATCCACTGAGGGCCAGAGGAGGAGGCTTGCTCCATTCTGGCCACGCTGTAACCAGCTGCGAGGCTCATGCTCTGTTTTAAAGAGCCACTGAGGGAAGACTGGTTAACTCATACTTTCCAGAGTGCCCCTATGGAGATGCCCGTTTCTAGTTGCCTAGAGGGTAAATGAATATCCACAACACTGCTGACTTGGAGACTAAAGTGATGCTAAGAGACCATTACCGAACAGTGTCCTCTAGGGGGCACAGAAACCTGTGTAATTTGAAGACATACCTTCTTCTTCTATCCTGTGAGAGTCCATTTTCTTCAGCCACTTACGAGCCTCATCAATGGTGGCAATCAATTTGTTGGCATGTTTGGTTAATAATTCTTCAGCTGAAATGGAGCACAATGTACATTCTGTAAGAACACTAGCGGAGAGATGGACAGCAGCTAAAAGCCAAGCAAAAAGCGAAGTTACACAGAGCTGTGCTGTATGATGATGCTGCAAAGCAAGAAGTCTCAGCCACCAGTTCTCGTGTGCAGGCAAATTCACTACTGGGGATGAAGATGCTTTATGTATTACTCCCCATTCCAATCAACATTGCCAGCGCTCTCAGAGGAGAAGCTCTCCATCCTTGCACTGTCCCTTTTAAGGTATACCTGAAACTCCTGAAAACATTATGGTTTATCTATTTTTGGGTATTAAATTTCCTGGCTTTCATAATCCCTCTGAAATTATACAAGTCAAAGTAAAACATGGACCAGAGATGTTGCAGCCCTTGCTTAACTGCACCATTAAGGACTTGAAAAATGCTTGTTATAAAGCAAGGGAAAAGTAATCTCAAAGGCAAATAACTTCTGTAAATATATTTTCACTGAGTGGAAGAACAAGGTTAACATTCATCACACAATTGTCATAACAAAATCAACTATTACCTAATTAAGTCTACTACATATATCATATTCATCATGACCATGGTTCATTGAGCAGAAAGCCAACTAAATAAGAAAAACTTTATGGACTTCATCCATATGTAAAAGCTTTTCACTAGGAGTAAAGATAAAGCTTACACATGAAGACCACAACCTAACTTTTAGTTACAAATTTAACGTATTTCACTGATCAGAGCTGATGAACATATCAAATATTACAGTTTTTCATTACTGTCAGACATCACAGGCAAAGTGACAACTTGACAGGGTTGGTGGATTTCTATAACTAAAGCCAGTAACAATGTTTTGATTTAAGATGTCACTTTCCCACAGCAAGTACCCCAAACAATTTTGCTCCTAGGCTACTCATTCAGTGATTCAATTTGACTTGCAAAAATCAGCATAGAATAATGCTTTAAGCATATGGGGGGGGGGAGGATATATCAAACATCAAAATATATATCTCTTAAGTACCATAATTTACTGGACTTTATAATACCAGGGTTGCCTTTGAGTGCCTGACACCCCACAGATTTGTAGTTAAGTATCCACTTTTGTTCAGCCCTAGCAAAATTACAAGTTCAAGGGCAGACTAGTTAGAGATATCCTTAACCAAAGACTCCAAGTATTCCTAACACTCTACCCCTGCATATCCAAATTACTATGGCTGGCAGAACGAAATAATTAGGAAATAGTAGAAAAATTAGTAAAGATGACCTGGTCTAATGTAACAGCATGCTGTAGGACTGTATAAATTCAGAGAACACAGCACATCTGATCATGTAGTTAAAATTCACTTTACTAAAATTCACCACTATTCACTTTACCTGCACTATCTGATGTATTACTTTGTGTTTGGAAGAGGTGAGAATATATTTTTTAATATTTTCAACTGTCTCAGTTCCTCTTTTCCTCAGCTACCTGAAATACCAGGAAATACCTTTCTCTTGACCACATTAAGATTTTCAAATGGAGCTTTGTCAGGTCTAGCAGTTTGACCACAAATGACATATTAAATTGTTCAAAAGAAAACTGGAAAGGTCCTACCTTTAGCCCAGACTTTTCTCTCATAGATTTCCTCTACTGCATCTGAAATCTTCTTAATATTCTCTTTGATTTTTCTCTGGTGTAAATTGGAACCTTCTTTATATGCTAAATGTTCTTGGGTGTGAGTCTTTTCCATAATGGCCTCCACTACTTTCAGTCCATCATATATTATTGGATCTATCTTTCTTCTGAAAAAGTCGGCGTAGTATTTGTAGGCAGCATTATTTTTTATGTGTTCATCTGTGTTTCTGTGTTCTATGTAAGCCTCACTGGCCACAGAAGTTGCATTTCCTTCTGCATGCAACTTTTCTTCCCCACTGATCTCTGTTGGTGTCACAGCCTCAGAAGTGTCTGCCTCCATGTTTTCTGACTGGCTGAAATAGTTCTCAGAGCTCTGGATAAATCTGACTCCACAGAGGTCACACTGGGTTTGGTCAATATCTGCTTTTTTGAAGATCTCTGATAAAAATTCCTCTTCTTCCATTGCAACAGGCTCAGCTATGGAGCAGGCCTTCCTTTTCCACTTCATGCACAGAGAAACGAAATGGAAGACCCGACGCAAGTGGCGTTGAGCAGATGCTTTCTGTTCTTGCTTCTGTTGCTTGCTGAGTGCAATGACTTCCAGGGGATCCTTTTGGTCCTCTAAGCAATGAACCCTTTCAAGTTCCTTTTCTAGCTCATTAGCGTATTCTGTCTTATCCAAAGAGGTCATAAACCTGTCAAGGTTTATAGTTTCATACAGGATGCCCCGTATGGGTGGATGCCCCTGAGCGTACGCAGAGTCCCACTTCCATCGGCAGTCAACCAAGTACTCTGTATCTCTCTCTGTCAGAAGCTCTTGCAGGCCTGCAGCGATTTCTCCTACATGTGTGGCATCACTCACTTGTTCCACAACCCTCAGCAATCTTTCAGGCACTTTAGAGGGAGAGTCTTTTCTCATCGATTTCAGCATCGCCTTGATTTCAGGGAAGTGGTGGCATAAGAGGGATCTATATTTAGAATTCTGCACCTGGTCAGCATTCAGTAACATCACTAAGCACAGCACTACAGCCCGCTCAGCCTCCCCAGAAGTTATGCAGTCAGGATCCTTGAAGGCATCCAGAAGGACATCGAACTTTCCATGAACTCCACACAAAACTTCTGCTAGGTAACAGAGATGAAAACTGAAATTCTGTATGGCTACATATCTGTCCTTTGGTCTATACTCCTGTATAATAGAAAATGTGTCTCTAAGTTCATTGTTATGGTCCTTGCTTCTGAACAAAAACTCCCAGTAATGAATGAGAGCAATGTAACTCTTTGGAAAGCAGAGAGTAATGTTCTTGGAGAGACGCATCAGGACAGCACAACAGAGAATATACTGGAATTCCAACAACATCACTGTATTTCCTATGCTTGGAATCAGGTATCTCGTGCATTTCTTGACCAGGACGTTCATAAAACGGAAAAAAAAACTTTTACAGTTTTCTGGGTTCTTATGAACATAGAATTGCTCAAGTGAATTTTCAAGAAGTCGAATGAAGCACAAGTGCGTTCTCCCTGCATTTTCGGCGTTTTTGTCAGGTAGCAACATACCATGTCTGCCCTCTATTCTTTTGACCTTTCCTCCTCGGCCTTTACTCTTTGGGGAATTTTTTGCCTTTGACAAAGCAAAGTTTAGCTCTTTGTTATAATCATCCTCTTCCTTAAAAAGAAGTTTCTCAAATTCTTCAGGATATCCTGAAGATAAGATGAAAACTTGCATGGCAGTTAGCCACAAGTCAGTTGATTCTCTTCTGGCTGCAGTGTCTTCATTTTTAAACTTAAATGTGATGTACTCCTTCAACACCGCTCTATAGGGTTTGGAAATAACGTTGCTGAATTCCAGTATTTCTTTGCATGCCTTTGGGTTCTCAGACAGTATTCTCAAATGAAAATGATTAGGAAAAAACATTTCTAGGAGGGCTTTACACGATGCATATCTGTCAGCAGTCAAAATGTCATCCAAACTTTTGCGGTGATCCAGTAGCTCTTTAGGGAAAGTGCGTGTGGCTTCCAACAGCAGTCCGTTTATTGCCACCAGATGCATTTTACACTGAAATACTTTCTTTGCTTCATGGCGCAGCAAGGGCTTATGGTAATCCTCACAGGTTTTATCTTCACAGTTCAAGCCAACAATGAACTTCATACAAATACCAGGGTAATGCTTGTTCAGTAACTCATGGGTGATAGAGCACAACCTGCTTAACAAGTGCTGCTTCAAAGCTGATTTTACCTCCTCTATGCTTACTGAGAAATCACCCTTTGTCTTCCTCTCTTTTAGACTTGGCTTGTCTGACAAAAACTTGAGAATGGGTTCAGCTTCATTTTGAGACACCTGGCAACTGTCACCTGTTGGGACAATCCCAAAATAGGCAAAGCATGACTTCACCATATCTTTCTCCGCATTGGTGGCTACTTTGTCCAAACCCCTAACCAGACTCAGAAGAGCCATTAAGCCATGCGTTGCCATAAAGAGGATGTTCTGGCTAGGAGCACTGCAGCGAGATAATGCAAAGAGAGCTTCAATTGCACCAGCAGAATGATTCAGAGATAGGAACTGCCAGTATGCCCTGCTCAGCTTTGTGAAGTCTCCCTTCAGAGCTCCCTGCAAAAAGACAGCCTCAGCAATGCCAGACTTCTGCTCAGTTTGTTCACAGAGTTCGAGGGCTTCTCTTAGGATGACCTCCACGTCCACCAGGTCCAATTCTGAACAGTGAGTCACACTGGCACGAGCTGCAGCAAGCAAACACGATGCACGAAACTCTTTTATAGCTGTGAGCTTGGCTGCCTCCAGAGCAAACCCATGTTGTTTCATTAACTTTGCAGCTTCTTCCTCTCGTCCTTCCCTTTTCAGTAAGTCTGCTGTTTGGTGCAAGCATCCACGAGACTTCAGAAACTCAAGGTGATCCTCTGTCTCAAGTTTTGAGAGGACTCGCATCATTTCCTCAGTTCTGTTCATACTTAGGTACTTTGCAGCTGCTTCCAAATACAACTGATTTGCTGTACATGAGAGTCTGGAAACCATTTGTCCTTTTGTATTTAATATCTCTTCATATCTGAAATAATAGATACATCAATTTACTACCATAGATGACTAACCTAGACAAAAAAATACTGCATTTTTAAAAAGCCTCCAAACCATTAAACAAATAGCTGCCCCCAGAAGCCCTTCCTTCAAAAAGGCCAACTATTTCAAGTGATATGTCTGTCATGCAAAAAACAATCACATCACCTTCAAAGATCTACAGAAAGAATTTAGTTACAACATAAGGCTGTCTGAAGCAAGATCATTAAAACTTCTGGTACAAACAAGATCACAAGGTTTACAGCATTAGTGAATCTTTCTCCACGCTGTCAAATCACCGCACAAATTATTTTAATCACATTTTGCCAGTGATAATCTTCTGTTTATTAAAGTAAGCCTCAATATAGAATGGTTATTTACATGAACAGGAGGCAGAATGAAATAAATCAGAATTTCAATGAATTCTCCACAGGCCAATATAGATAATATTCTGTAAAATTTACATCAACTGCTCAGTTTAGAGAACTCTTTCAATTCTGTTGTATGTATCTACATATACCTTGCTGTTTACTGAGTGCCTGAGCAAAGTACCTGGTTGCATCTTTCAAAACATGCACTTTAAAACACTCATTAATTATTATTGGCTGATGTGAAATTATTAAGATATCCCCTAAGCCAGTCTTGCAAAAGTATTCTCTCCTGCATACTGAGAATGAGTAATTTTTTCCTGATGGGTGAGTAAATTATCATTAGCCTTTTATTATAATCTTTTTCATGATAAATGTGGGAGAGCAGATTTTTGTACCTATGCTGATGAATTTGCATGAATGATTTGGGGAGGGTGATTTAAAAAATCATTAGTTGGTAAGGTGACTTTAATGCTTGAACTTTTTGATCAAACTATCTCTACATGTTAAACAACCTTAGTCCTTCAAAAAACAGTTGCCATTATTAAAGGTACATTACAAAGGATTTCAGCGAAGGTGTGTAACTGTAGACCTTGCTAGAATTGTAATTAGTGTATATATTCTTTAAAAGTCATCAATCAATTTACGTGTAATGAAAGGTGTGGCCAATAAATGAACTGTTTACACAAGAATGTACTAATGAGGTCTCAGGGATGGTGCCAGAGGCAAAGTTCTGTCAAAAAGATACTAATAAAATCAGTTTATCAAGCACAGCGCAAGGCACTTCTTAACTGCCCTGAGCCAACACAGGGGAGATGCTATGGAAAAGTTCATCTCAGAGACTAGGACCAAGAATCTGTCAGAGAGGCAGCACAAGCTGGTCATTTTAATTACTATTCTTTGCTCTACGTTAGAGATTTTGAGAGACAAATAGTTCATTTGCCACAATGACTGCTGCATTATATACCACACATCTAATGGTTATAATCCTACAGAAGTCAGTGACTAGGTGGCTAAATCCATTACTATTTCACTCTTAAAAGAGAAGTATTTAATACTTCTATTAAATGTTTTTGTCATATTTACCGTAAGAACCTAGTTCAGTGGACTGGCTAAAGGAGAACTTGCATGACTAGTAAATACAGACTGGAAAAAATTCCCAGGAAAATGAAGCTAGTCACTGCTCCAGCTATGAATGCAGTAGAATGTTTTCACCATATTATCATTACCCAAGTGAGAATTCTGACAAAGTAATTTAACTTCATACAAAACAAAGTCACCAGCCAAAACTCTTGTGAAAATTTTATGGTGAGCCAGCTGTATTATGCTGAATTTGGAAATGGGAAAGATAATTATATTCCAATACCATCTTGGAAGACATACCTTTCAACTGCCTTTGCTGCTTCTTCATAGAGTTCTTCCTGACAGTACATTTTAATTGCCAGATCAAACTCCTCTATTTGTTCATAACATTCAGATGCTTCTTTGTAGCACTGGCTTTTCTGATAATAAACTGCAGCATCTTTCATCTGCAATGCAGAAGTCAGTAATGAAACTGAAGTGCTCCAAACAGTCAAAACTACATGAATAGAATAAATTTAGTAATTCCATCATGTAGGTGTCTCAGAGAAGCACACGTTAATAAAATGTAATTAAAGTATCTGAATGTAATCAAATACATATTAAAATAACCATCATTAAAACTGAACAGATTTTTAAAAACCTTCAAAATATTTGTATCTGAAAACTGAGAATGTAAAATTAAAGGTATTATACAGGATTTCCAAAGTACTTTTTATTCACCCAGCTCTGCCTGTTATAACACCACACACACTTCTGTTGACTTGCAAATTTCTCAGAATCAACAGGATTAAATTAAAACAGTTATGGATGCAGAATGGGAACCCAACCTTGTATCTTAAACTTTAAATATTTGGGAACAATTACTTTAAAGTCTTTTAGTGGAAATGCACTGCAAATAGAAAATGTTAAATACCCTCATACACTTAGAAATTTATTGTTAGTACATTACTTAATCCTTGCAAGTTTCAAGGTTCCGTTTAGATGGCTGTAATCAGTGAAGTTTCAATATCATCAGAGTATTGAATGAAGTAACAGCTTAAGTTTCATTAAATCAGTCGTAACTAACTTTTGACTGCAAAGCAGAAATGACTGATGGTGACATTTGAGGAAAGTCAAAGAAATAAACCTAGACTGCATAATTGTATCATTGTCCTCTTCATTCCTCTTCTGGCTATTCTGTGACAAATGCTTCCTCTTGAATGGCCCAGCTTAAAGAGCTATTTTAGTTCAGCTCCTACCATGTCACAGAAAAATACTATTACCTTATGAGTAATATGAGGGGAAAAAAAGCTAGGAAAATGAAAGTGATAAGGAGAGGATAGTTTAGAGGACTTAATACCTTTCCTAACTTTTTACACAGTTCTGCACAAAGCCGGAACTCCTTTGATTGAAACAGACATTTTAGTGACAGTTTTGGTTCTCCACATTCCAAGTAAGTTTTAGCCAATTGCATATATTCCATCCGTTTTTCCCTGTAGAAAGTAAGAGAAAATTACCGCTTACATCCAAATTAAGTTTAGGATCACATGATCTGTTACTGAATCCAACCAACACTGACATCATGTGTTCTTCTTCATATATAACCTGATGAGGTATTACGTTACAATTAGTTATATTTTGAGCTGACACTGTTCTGTCCAGAAGTCTGTTCCAGAATCTCACTGCTCTGGCACTAAAAAGCTTTTTTTTTTTTAAATTCTCAAACTAAGTAAACTAGTGTGGTTTTGTGCTGCTTCTCTTTTCTAGCTTAACTTACTCCTTCTTCCTTTCTGCTGTTTAGCCTCAATGCCATTAAAGACAATAATAAAATTTGTTCTCAGCCTTTGCTCTGTATAACTAAACAAGCCTAGCCTTTCTGGTATTGTCACAGCATGTCTATTTTCTTCCCAGACCTAGTCTGAAATTATCATTCTTGAGCCTGGAGGATCAGAACTGTAGAGAGAATTTCATATTATAGAGCACACAGGAATCTTACTTATGCTTTGTACACCAGCATTAAAGCTCTACTAAAAAAACCACCACTTTCACAGCTTATTACATATGTTCTGTCAACTTAATGTATCCTAATATTCCCAATTTCTTCTCCTCAAATTTTATCCAGTTGACAAGCACCCCAGCTTACACCAACTGAAAAAAAGTTTTTTCACTCCCATCAACAAATTCTCTATGATCACAAAATTTTATGAGTATCCTTATACTTCTAGCCAGGGCCACTAATATAAAACAGGTAATTAAAAAAGGTAAAATCTTGATTAATTCCTGCCATAACATTTCTCCAGACCTTCCCCCTTCTCCCTTCAGTGCTAGCTACCTCTGCGCTAGTCATTCCTTACCCACTCTGCTATCACTGCTGGTTTTCAGCCTCCCCAGCATGAACACAAATTAATTCACTTAGGTCTAGAGTCCTCCCCATGAAGTTTTTTCCTGTCTTACTTGAGACAAGTCCCAGACAGTTTTTCAGCCTCTTCAGGATACTGCACACTTCCTCCCCTGTTAAACCCTTGAGCTATTTTGCCCAGCTGACAGCATGAACCAAATGATTCATCTCAAAATCTGTCCCTTTAAAACTGCCCTTTGGTTCAAACCTAGTTCTACTTGTTTAGTTTAGATTGACTCTAACACTAGTTTTACCTCAAAGCTTACTTTTTGTTAGCAGCTTTTCTTCCCCAATGTACTACACCATTCCTTCTTCTTTGTTAAGTGAATATGCAGTGGGATTAACTGGAGTTGAGCACTGCTGATGGCATATGCTCTTCTATCTATATCTAAGAATATAAAGCCTCCTGAGGTAATGCAAATCCTGTTGCTTTTCTCTCACATAACCAGTAAGCCCTTTCAATGGCCACACTTGGATTGGACAGCCTATGGCATACAACTGCTTTACTACTCTCCAAAGGGAGCAGCGCCCCAGATCCTGTTGGAACTGTGCTAGACTTTCCAATTTCTTAAATCTCTTTTGCCACCCACAGACAAAGATGTGAAGACACGTCACCTGCGTGGTCATCCAATGTTTCCAGTCCAGTCCCACAACTGTGGTGGGAATCTCCCTCTGCACACACCCATGAGGACTGGCACCACAGAATGACACTCACTCATTGCATTTACACTTACCTGGGGCTGCTTTTCTTTGAGTGCACTTTGATAACGGCATCATGTGCCAGGGCCAGTTTTGACTTCTCAGCTGCTCCTCCCTTTTGGTAACATTTGGCTGCCACCTGGGGTGAAATCATACACAGCATTCACACATGTGCATCCAGCCCATGGGTTATCACATAAAAGCAACACTTAATTTTACAGTCACTGTAATGAAAAACAGAAAGACTGGCAGGGTTCCTGGAAGAAGGAAAAGGTAAAACATTGCAGTACATTTTTAGGACAAAAAGAAAAGCTTTAAAGTCAGTCCACATGTGACTATCACGATTAGAATTTTAATTACAGTGGTTTACATGGAAGTAGTGAAAGCAAAATTCCTCGTAGGCTGATATAACACATAGCTCATGCAATTTGAATGATGGCCTAAACCATTAATTGGTAAGTCGCCAGGCATCTGCCACATAAATTCTATTAATAAAAGTTAGGAAAACCAATGTGTGCAAAGTTAAATTGAAAAACATGGAACATTTATTCATGCTTTTACCATACCAGGCCCTTTCTGTGATAAGCTAAAGAGAAGCATTGGGAGTTACCATGTCCCTAGCAAGGTTTGCTTCATTATCACCTTGCTCATTCTGCAACACCATTATTTCTTTATTCTATCCATTAATTTAGTATTTGCTTCTGTTTGGAAATTGCACATTGTAAGCCACTCTTAGAACTGCCAAATTCACCAGATAATTTCTTCTTAATGTAGGAATGATAAGCAAAGATCAGGCTTATAAAGAAAACAGAATAGCAGATAATATAGCTAATACATTTCAGATTTCAAGATGAAATTTTCTCAGCTTTGTGGTTTTTGTCTAAACACTTTTCTCTCCGTTTAGGAAAGTGCCTTTTTTTTCAAGGGGAGATAAAGACTGTCTGTATAGTGGCAGCAGATTATTTTAATTTTTGCCTTGTTATAAATATCTATTTTCCATACAAAAAATTGTATGTTGCTATCAGCAAAAAATGGAAGCCTTCCTTCTGCCACGATCAAAAAAAGTATCCAAAATTTTATTTCGTAGAGTCATAGATTATCTCAAGTTGTAAGGGACCCATAAGAGTCATCGAGTCCAACCCCCTGCTCCTTGCAGGACTACCTAAAACTAAACCTTATGACTAAGAGCATTGTCCAGATGCTCCTTGACCTCTGACAGACTTGGTGCGGTGACCCTGGGGAGCCTGTTCCAGTGACCAACCACCCTCTTAGTGAAGAACCTTTTCCTAATATCCAATCTGAACTTCCCCTGATGCAGCTTCATTCCATTTCCTCATGTCCTATCTCTGGTCACCAGAGAGAGGAGATCAGCACCTCCCCCTCCGCTGCCCAACTTGAGGAAGTTGTAGACCGCGATGAGGTCACCCCTCAGCCTTCTATTCCCCAAGCTGAACAAGTCAAGTGACCTCAGCCGCTCCTCCTAAGTTTTGCCCTCGAGACCTTTCACCATCTTGGTCACCCTCCTCTGGACATACTCTAATAGTCTGATGTCCTTCTTATATTGAGGCACCCAAAACTGCACACAGTACTCGAGGTGGGGCCACACCAGTGCAGTGTAGAGTGGGACAATCACCTCCCTCGACTGGCTACCTATGCTGTTCTTGATGCGCCCCAGGACACAGTTGGCCCTTTGTGCTACCAAGGCACACTGTTGATTCATATTCAAGTTGTCATCAATCCAAACCCCCAGATCTCTTTCCACGGGGCTGCTCTCCAGCCTCTCGTCCCCCAGTTTGTACATCCAACCAGGATTACCCCGTCCCAGGTGCAGAATCCAGAACTTGCTCTTGTTAAATTTCATAGGGTTGGTGATTGCCAACATCTCTAGTCTATCCAGATCTCTCTGTAAGGCCCCTCTACCCTCGAGGGAGTCCACAGCTCCTTCTAGTTTAGTATTGTCAGCAAACTTACTTAATGTACATTTGATTCCTGCGTCCAGATCATTTATAAAAACATTAAAGAGCACTGGCCCTAAAACTGAGCCCTGGGGAACCCCACTGGTGACTGGCCGCCAGCCTGATGTAACCCCATTTACTATAACTCTTTGAGCCCAACCCATCAGCCAATTGCTCACCCAACGTATTATGGACTCGTCTAGCTGTGTGCTGGACATTTTGTCCAGAAGGATATTGTGAGAGACAGTATAAAAAACTTTGCTAAAATCCAAACCCACCACATCTACTGGCTTCCCTTGGTCAACTCGATGGGTGACCTTGTCATAAAAGGAAATTAAGCTGGTTAAGTAGGACTTTGCCCTTGTGAAACCATGCTGGCTATGACCAATGACCGCATTGTCTCTCAAGTATTTTTCAATAACTCCCAGAATAACCTTCTCCATAATTTTATCAGGCACTGAAGTGAGACTGACAGGCCTGTAATTACCAGGGTCTTCCTTCTTATCCTTCTTGAATATTGGGACATTTGCCAGCTTCCAGTTGACTGGGACCTCTCCAAACTCCCAAGACTGTTGAAAAATAATGGAGAGAGGTCCTGCAATAAAATCGGCCAGCTCTTTCAGTACCCTGGGATGAATGCCATCAGGCACCATAGATTTATGCGCATCCAGCTGGAGCAGCAAGTTTCGAACAAGTTCAGGGTTGGCTGGGATTTCATCATCCCCCCCAGTCACAGTCTTCCAACACAGTGCTCCGGGGGTCCCAGGGCCTGTCACTGGTGTTAAAGGCAGAGGCAAAGAAGGCATTAAACGTCTCTGCTTTGTCTACGTCCCTATTTGTGAGGTGATTGACCTCATCAAGTAATGGACCAATGCTATCTCTGATCCTCCTTTTGCTGTTAACCTATTTAAAAAAGCCCTTTTTGTTGTCCTTCACAGTGCTGGCCAGCTTGAACTCTAATCGAGCTTTGGCTGCACAAATTTTCTCCCTACAACGGCAAACAGTGTCTCTGTAGTCTGCCCGTGTCACCTGTCCTTGCTTCCAATGTCCACACACTTTCCTTTTCTGCCTAAATTCTAGAAGAAGATCCCTGCTCAGCTAAGCCAGCCTTCTGCCCCGCTTGCTTGACTTCTGACACTTTGGAATTGCTTGCTCCTGCACTCTTAAGAGAGGGCTCTTAAAAAGTGACCAGCATTCACGGACCCCAGTATCTTCAAAAGCAGATTCCCAGGGGACCTTACTAGCTGGCTCCTTCAGCAGCCCGAAGTCTGCTCTCCCCATATGTAGGGTTGAAGTTTTGCTGGCAGTTTTTCTCCTATTGCCAACTATTTGAAACTCAACTATTTGGCAGTCACTGTGACCAAGACAGCCACCAATCATCACTTTGCCCACGAGTCCCTCTCTGTTTACAAACAACAAATCTAGGAGGGCACCTTTGCTAATCGGCTCCCTTAGTACCTGTACCAAGAAGTTATCTTCAACGTGCTTCAGAAATTTCCTGGACCTGTTTGTGTCCGCTGTATGATATTCCCAGTTGATGTCTGGGAAGTTAGAATCACCCATAAGGACAAGGGCAGTTGATCTAGAAATATCCCTTAATTCCTTGTAGAATAATTCATTGTTGTTGTTGTCCTGGCTGGGTTTTGCTTCCGTTCCATTAACTGTCATCTCCTATCTGGATTGTATTAACTATCAATCTGGAAATAAAAGACTGTAAAATCTCCATGTTCTTTAAATAGTAAGGGAACAAAACCAACATTTTGCTACTCTCTCTGCGGTTTTCTTAGTGCTCCCTTGGTTCTTACATGCTGTTCCTTAATGTGTGTTTTGTATCCATCCCTAATTACTGTCCAAAAAAACATAAAAGGTCTCTGAGATCATCACCCAAATCAATAAACTTCCAATAAATGTTTTTGTTTTCCTACAGTACCGTGTAATGATATTGTCAAGCATGTGGTTTAGATTCACAAATTCCAGCCAATTCCAGTTGTTGCTAATAATTGTTTTTTCCAACCATCTTTCATTTGTGCGCATTAAAATGTTTTTCCCCTCACTGGACTGCAAATTTCTAGGTAGTGAATTTAAGATTACAGACAACAGACTTGCTCTCCCTACTTCTTGCAAGTCATTTACAAGTAGTTTGTAGACACCTACACAACTACAAACCACAAACTAAGATACACTGCTACAGAGCAACTGAAGGTTTACAGATAATTTTATAGATGCAAAAGAAAAAAAAAGATTTCAGAATAGACAAGAATCCTTATTTCAGATAAACATATGCTCCTACCTCCCAGAACTGATGCTTAGCATAGTAGTCTCCCTGTGCAATCCATTCTTCTGGAGTTGAAGTTTTAGCAAACATGCTGTCATCTAAGTCTAGAAGGTCAGGGGTAGTAATTTTATGTTAGAATGGATAAAGAACAGAAATCACTTATCATGTACCAAAACTAAGCATTAACATCTCATAATGTTCCAAACTCTTTATGATTTGTGCTCACACCAGTAATGGTAACTATGAGTTAAATAACTTTTATCTCTCTCAAAATCAGCACTGAAAATCAAGAAGTTGGTTTTGGTTTTGAAAGACCTTTAAAAATCGTGCTCGGTTTTTGGACAAAACTTTGAGTAAATCCAGTCTTTACAGAAACCAGACTCTTTCAGTTGATAAATCTCTTTCAGCTGGGATGGTTTTCTATGAACAGGCTTCATTACTGTGCAGGAAAAATTATACTAATGAATTAGCAATTAAGTTATGTATTAACATATACAACTGATCTTTACAGCCAAAAGAAATAAGACCCACTGAAATCAGTGGAAATTTGCAAGGGCAGTTATCAATGTGTACTGTTAGAGGGATCAAGGGATTTAACCTTCTTTATTACACAGCCTAAAAGCAAGAAACCATGAGTAGGCTGTCCTGTCTGACAGTCTTTTAAGGAAGTTTTAGGATAACTTTACCTTTCTTTTCATCTGTTTTGACAACCTGAACAAATTCTCTTTCAATGAAATATTTAAAAGCTGGAGCCCGTTTATCCCTGTCTTCATCGAAGATCCAAAGATTGACCCTGGCTCTTGTAATGGCAGTATACAATTGCTTTAGTTCTCCATTCAGCATCTGAAGCAGAACCAAAAAAACCCCAAAAAACAACACACCAAAATAAAATAAAAGAAATGCCAGATGAGCTAAATGGTTAGAAAGAAACATACTTTGTAGTTATAAGAAAACAGCAAATATATACTGAATGAGTAACAAGTAAGAAAATATCTTTAAGTAAGCAAGTCTAAATATTAAAAATGTGATTTTTCAATTACATAAGCCATTGCCCAGCTAATTTGCATGCAACTACTGCTACAGCAAACCTAGCAGCTGCAGGCGTGACAGTCCATTTTCCTTCGAATCACTTGCACGTATAATTACTGATTTAAAATCATAGAATCATAGAGTGCTTTGGATTGGAAGGGCCCTTTACAGGTCATCTAGTCCAACCCCCCTTGCAATGAGCAGGGTCATCTTTAACTAGATCAGGTTGCTCAGAGCCCCATCCAACCTGACCTTGAATGTTTCCAGGGATAGGGCATCTACCATCTCTCTGGGCAAGCTGTTCCAGTGCCTCACCACCCTCATTGTAAAAAATTTCTTTCTTAAATCCAGTCTAAATCTGCCCTCCCTTAGTTTAAAACCATTGCTCCTTGTCCTGTCACAACAGGCCTTGCTAAAAAGTCTGTCCCTGTCTTTCCTATAGGCCCCCTTTAAGTACTGGAAGGCTGCTATAAGGACTCCCCCGCAGCCTTCTCTTCTCCAGGCTCAACAACCCCAACTCTCTCAGCCTGTCCTTGTAGAAGAGGTGCTCCAGCCCTCAGATCATTTTCATGGCCCTCCTCTGGACTTGCTCCAACAGCTCCATGTCCTTCTTGTGCTGAGGGCTCTAGAGCTGGACGCGGTACTCCAGGTGAGGTCTCACCAGAGCAGAGTAGAGGGGCAGAATCACCTCCCTCGACCTGGGTCACCTCACCTCCCTCAGTTTTTTACCATACAATCCTGAAAATATCTGACTCACTAGATTCTAAGAAGTTTCCTTAATTTAAGTTAGGTAAAGAATAAATTCCTTAATTTAATCTACCTGAAACCAGACTAAAGTAATAATAAATATTGACAAGCTGATTTGCTATTTGCTTTAACCATCACTGTTCTGTAAATATACCTAAAAGTCTATTACACGTAGTTTTTATTCTCTTATCAAATTACATTTGCAAAATATTTTTATCTTTCAAAATCAATATTATATTATACAAATGTGAACAACCACCAAAAAGATAAAGCAACCTTGGTAAACATGGAACTACAGGATTAAAGTATTTCTTGAATAAATTCCCCTACTTTTAAGATTTAAGAATTTAGTTTATCCTTCTTATTCCCAATGTTATGTAAAACTCACCTTGTACATTTCTACATTAAAAGTTCTTTTCTGCATACCAGTAGCATCCTCTAAAGGCATTTCGATTAGCAATTTGCTTCCCACTTGCACATCTGAATCAGGTGTATAAGAAGAAATGATCTTCCATTCTTTGCTAGCCTAAAATGTCAAGAGAATGAGGTTACTTGTACGCAGCAATCACTACTGCCCACGTATGCAAATAAGGTCATATCTTGTGACTGACCAACACACCCCCACAAGTGAAGAAGGCTCAGAGGAGATGGGCAGAAAACAAAAATTATCTCAGGGAAGAATGTAAAGAATGACCACCAATTTTCTTCAAGAAAGCTGAACTTCATCTCAATACAAGTGGTATTGGAGGGTAACTTTTGTTTGAGATACACAGCTGTACCAGGCAGTCATCAGGCTGAATAAACAACTTTCCCTGAAATAGCTAGTAGAGAGTAATGTCCTCCTGAGCCAGCCAGACCAACATGGGGGAAATGAATACGTGGCTCAGCCCAGAGTGTGTAAAAACTGAGCAATAAATAAAACAAACCTGGAAGAGTGCAACTGGCTTGAGCTGGCTTCAAGCTACATATTACTTCCCAGCGACTGGGGATGTCCAGCATCATGATGGTGGAGCATATAAGGACTGCTAACGGGAATCATGTTTGTATTGTGATTTTGCTGTATATTGCCATTGTTATATTATGCTTGTCTTGTGATTTCAGGATACTGCTGTATTACTCATCTAAATCCAGATCACATGCAACGCCTAATGTAAATAAGTAAATTTGGTATTAAACATGAAAACCTCCTTGGGTGGAATATACATTTTCAGCTAAACCTGGAGATACACCCCTAGAATGGATAACCCATCTATGGGGAAAAGGAGAAAATCAGGTTACCCTCACTATGGACGAGGCTTCAGGATTAGTCCTAGGGCCGAGGATTCTCCTACAAACCCCAATACTGCAACAGGCAGACTCACTGTGGGGGTGTGCTGTCTGCTGGGCCATGCAGCTCCCTGCCAGCCCAGGGCAGAGTGAAAGATAAATAGTGGTGGAATAATGCTCATGAGCTGCAAACTGCCATGCTAAAATCTGCTAAGACATGTTGGATAGATCTGAGCCTGTAGGTCAGGACGGGCAGCTGCCAAGCTCAGTGAGTTGTAGGCCAGCTGGCCCACAACTCACCGAACCTCGTCCCTCTAGCACCAAGGAGACTTGGAGCAAGCAGGATCCATACAAGCAGAGGCAAGTGGCTGCTGTCCCTTGGTTGGTGCGCGGAAGAGGCAGTTCTCTGAACAGGGCCCAGATCACTTGCCTTGGCAGGAAAAGGCAGTGGATTAAGAAGAGAGCCATTTGGTACATCACCTTTGGCATGCAAGTCATCACTGCTTATGTAAACTGTGACAGGGAGACGGGGGAGGGAGGGGGCAGGCACAGCCATGGACAAAACAAAAGGGTTGAAGCCGTGGAGGTGGACCCACCGGTATCCCATTCAGGCATGTATTCTCACCCTCACTGTGCACAGGCAAGACGGCTGGTCATTCATGTGATGAATGTATTAAGCTCACTGTGCACCACCAGTAATCGCTAGTGCTGGTCTGAGCCAGGGAGTGGAATGTCACTGGCCAACACCCCCCCCCTTGGAAGAAGGCTCAGACATGAGCAAAAAATACTCATGTGGAATATCTAAAAAAGTGTGGTCAGAGAATATTGGACTGACCTATGTACCTCTGACCTACGTACATGTGACGAATTTCTACAAATGTGCACAAACATGCTTAAACATATCTGAAGTGTGGCGGCAGATTGGTGGTGTGCACTCTCATGCCATGTAACAAATGCCAAAGTGCCAGGTCTGATCACACCTTTCTGCAGCTTCCTGATGCCACATAAAACTAACAATCCAGAAAATCATAAGTATATTTTAAGTTGTTATGTTTTCCCCCTTTTTGGTATTTAATAGAAACCTGATTACATAGTGCCAAGTTTCTGACACAAACTCAAAAATAATCATAACAAGGCTGAAATAGTGCTCTTTATTATTATTTTTTTCTATATAAATATATATATACATACACATATAGTTCCGAGCTTTAAGCAACCTGATACAGGTTAACTGTCTTCCTAAGGGGAAAAAAATGAAGGAACGTTTTCTTGCAAAATGTATTTTGAAGTTAAGATTGCAATAAAACATCAGTCAAAACACTCCTAAGCCTGTCATGGATTATAAAATGACAACCAGCTAATGGTATCAGTTTGGTCAACAGCTTGCAGGGTTTTGAGGGTTTGGAGTTCTTCCCTTTTTGAGTCTTCATTCAAACCTGCTTCATGAAACAAGACTCATTTCATATCTCATTTTCAAGGCCAATGACAAGCAAACCCAACAAATTACAAACAGCACACAGCCACATTTGCTGTGTTTACAACAGTTAGTTCACAGATTCAGCTTTTCAAAACTAGAAAACCTCAGGGTGAGCTTCTTTCTTGCCTGCTTGTTTAACTGCTCAAATCAGCTCAATTGCTCATGACTCACAGGAAAATGGAAGAATTAGACGGGAACAGTTCTCCAGGCCTGACATACATTAGTCTAGCTGAGTTAAAATGCTCAACACACTCAACTCCAGATTCTGCTATTAGTTGATTATTTTTCTGACAACAACTTGCATCACCAGAAACATATCAACTTTGAGAAATCTATCATGACAGCCACTATAATACTGTCCCCACATCTCAGTAAGCAAGATTTAAGGTCATTCACCTCAAATTCCTTCCTTCCACCCTCGCCACATAAGGTCTGCTAGCCTCTATGAAGAGTCACCAGTAAGCTGCCCTGTTTTCCTTTATACATCTGTGGTTTTCATCCACCGAAAGCCACATCTGCGACACTGTTTTGAGGGCTAGAGGCAGAGGGCATCTGCAACAGAGATGTTCACACTGAATGTTTAATTGCAGAGCAACTCAGTTGTGAGCATTCTCGAGTCTCTGCAGGCATGTTCAGTAAGGATGCTGCCTACTGCCTGGCTGGGGTGGGGAGGGGGCAGGGGGCTCGGTGATGCTCCAGCAACAACAGTGAGGCTTCTGTGGTCGACAGCTCTTTGCGAGAAGCCTCAGGAACCACAACCCTGCCAGGTCTAGAGTTACAGGAAACTCTGAAGGGGCAGGGTCTGAGCTCCCTGGAGAACCATTAAGGGGGAAAAGGAAGTACATAAAAAGTACAAAACAAAACACCTTCTTCAACCGAGGCCATTCTACAGGCAATGGTCTCCACTATAAAGACCACCCTGTTTCCTGACAACTCCTGAACTAGACCAGATTGAGTTTTCTGGAGCTAAGCTGTGGATAGCTACACCCCCTTCCCTCCCCCCAAACACATACACACAGTATTTGATTCTAAACATAATTGTTTTACTAAGCTTTTAATTTAAAAAAGAAAAATCATTCTGTTTCATTTTGTCTGGGGCTGACAAATGATTTCAAGTCTATGAGCTAGCACACCAAAAAAATCGCACTGTGAACAGAGTGGTGATGCAAAGCAGGGGGTCTAAGGTGTTTTTTGGAACCCAGAACCCCGCTGTAAGATAAAGGGTATGTGAGGGGGATGGAGTGTCTCTCCACCAACTGCTCTGACCTGAACAGGGAACAGCTGGTAGGGACATGCTGTAAGCTAGCGCAGTAGTCTTGACAAGTAGCAGAAGCGTGTGTGTGTGTGCATGCTGTTGTGTGGCAACACAAGGCTCTCCTTTAAATCACAACAGCTAGTCTGAAGGAAAATGCAGCATTAAGGGAAGAGGTGTTAACTCATAAACCTATGAGCTCTGTTTTCTACTGTGATGAAACCAACCATCTTCAGAGAAAACAATGAATCCTTCCCCAGCTGGAAAGCCAATTAGACCACTTGTAAAATCAAGACATTAACAAAAAATGCAGAAAATGGGTAAGAATTAAATACCTCTGAATCTGTGAAAAAGTTGTAAAGGAGTACATCATCAAATTCCAACCCCTTTGCTTCATAAACTGTCAGTACAAGTGCTAAACTGAGTTCCTCAGGTATCTTCTCCTTTGCAGTTTCATTTGCCACTAATACCACCTGTCGTAAAATACATTAATGAAAATAATATATTAGGAAGCAAAAAAAAGATAACAGCCTCATAGAGAGAGCACACAGACATTACGATAATGCAAGAGCTTTCCCCAAACCAGACAGCATTTAACACGGACATTCCAGCACACTCTGCAAAAAAGGCCACAAAGCTGCCACTAGAAGACTGACAAATGCATGGTATGAGAGGACAGTCATAGATCTGGTGTAAGAAAATTTGGAGTTAGAAAGGAATGGGACAGGAAACACCTGATGCAAAAAAGAACAGAAAGAGCCCGACGTGTTAAGAAGAAACACAAACCAACACAATGAAGGTTTCTAAGTTTAAAAACCATAATTTATCAGTGAGATACAAGGGCTTAAAAAAGAAAGTTGTGGGCAGTCCATATAAAATGATGATTTAGCAACAGAGCTGGAAGAATCTGCAAAAAGCCATATACCTAAGAAAAGCAAACCTGATGCGCTCCAAATTCAATGGGTTGTGTTTTCCTTCTGTTGCCCCTCAGCAGAATTGCTAGGTCACTAACACTGCAGGACTCCAAGACCGTAGGTTTTGGTCCATCAAAGAGGCCGCAGTCCTTAGGAAGGCGATCAAAAGATTCTGGGAAATAATGCTGAAGCAAATCAACCACTCCAGATGCTAAACGGAGAATACCTGTAATAACCAGAATACAGATTTTAAACTTCAGTCTGACCGTCTCATACTCTCTCGCAAACACACTTTTAAAAGTTTTTGTTAGAATTTTGAAATCAAGAAATATCATAACAAAAACACTAGCCAGAGAAGAGATAAGCTGTAAGGTCCACTTTATGTTTCCGCCATTTTGAGTGGACCTCAGTCTTGGGTCTGTGAAGATCAGAAACGATGCTACAAAGGCTTAGCAGTGTCCTCACAAAGTGAAGGTCAAATAAGAAACAAATAAGAAAAGCAGAAGTAGTACACCAATGCTGTGAAGTCTAGCGGTTTGGAGATGGGACAACAGAAATGGGTATGATTATTTGTTAAGTTTTCCTTCAAACAAATACAGTCAAAACATGCAGTAAGCATGAGTGTTCAAAAAATGTCAATTTAAAAAATGTTCATTCTTGGTTTTCCAGTTGAGATGTCAAAATACAGAATTTGCATGTCAGAAAAAGCTGACCATCTGATCTCTTAAAAAAACGGCTGGTTAAAGATGCTTTGAATTGGCCAGTAGAAAATTTCAATCATTAGTGACATCTGAAGAGCACAGGATCAGATCATAAACAAATTTGTTACTCTACCTGAATGGGACCTGTAGTTCTGGTACAACTGATATATCCTTTTTGGCTTTCTAACACGCTGCTTCTTGTTCGTGGAGTTCTTGCTTGCGTAATGAAACAGTGACCTCAGATCACTAAACCGAAAAGCAACTCCTTTCATTATGCTCTGGGCAGTATCACCAGTTAGAAACATGGCATTAGGGTCATTGATGCATTTCATTAACAGTGCTAGCTCAGCTTGGGTGAAATCCTGTATCTCATCACCATAAAACTCATGGATGGACCACGGCAGCTCCCTGAGCTTTGAGAGTCTTTGAGATAAATTATACAGCAAATCTTCTTCATCAAAGTAACCTCTCTGTGATCGTATCTGCTGATAAAGACAAAAGAGGTGATAGATTTCACTCCTGTCTTCTGTGAAGTTCGGTGATCTCTTTCGACCTAGTTTTTTGTACTGCTCCTCAGTAAGTTTACCCCCAGAGCAACTCAGTGCCTCAAAAGAGCCTTTCAGAAATGATTTTATTTCTTTCCAAACCAGTGCTGGATTGTACAAGCTTTTACCTTTTACCATTTTTGGCCATATTTCATTTGCAAATACATCGTAAGTCACAAAAGTCCGAGGATCACTTTCCCTAGAGTATGCATCTGCAGCTCCTTCATCATCACCATGTTCTGCTTCAACATTACCTTCTTCATCCTCGTCTTGCCAATTTGGTACCACCAAGTCTTCCTGAGGACTCCAACCAACAATGGTTCTTTTAAGGCTTCCATCTTCGTTTCTCAGAAAAAATGGGTCAGGCATGGATGCATCCAGTAACAGCAACAACTGCTTGGAGGTGACAAACAGTGGAAAATGTTCATCTTTAACATCTTGTAGCCTGTGAACATTTGGCTCCAGAGGCTTGAAGTGACTGGTTACCTTGGAAGACTTGCTAAGTTCAATGAAACTCTTCTGAACTTCTTGGCACAAGACAGGATTTTTTGTCACGAAGATCTGGTGCAGGTGCTCCAGTGTGTTCGATGCTTCTGCACGACACATTTGGTCTTCTTCGTGGTCATCACATGAATTCATTTCCGCACCAGCTGTGCCTGCAGGAACCTTTTCATCCTCGCTGTCCTGGTCTTGCTCATCGCTCACCTGCTCCTCACTTGAATCATCACTGTCCTGTTTTAGTTCACTCTCTTCCTTCTCTAAGCTAGCTTTTTCAACCTCACTGCACTGTCTTTGCTGCCATGTTTGCCTCTCCAGCAGAGGACCATTTGCCAAGGTGGAATTTTCCCAGTATGAATAGAATTTCTTCCAAAGCCTATACAAGCAGCAAGTCGTCTTCCCTGTCCCACTTCGCCCAATTAAAATGATTGGTTCCATGGGCTTTGGATTGAGATCAATTACCGCGTACTCCAACTCCCCAACTCGGAAAGGGTATTCAACAGAGGAATGTACATCATTTATAATGTTAAGCGCCATGTTAGTACTGAAGCTGTGAAATTTCATTATATTGTATTCCAATTCTGCTGCACTGGCTGGAGGGAAATACTCAGGTATGGTATGTTCTTTCGATTTTTCTGCCTCTGTGTCTTCAACATAACAACACGGAATGCGCTTCTGTGCTGTCACATTGTGGTTCTGATGTCCTTTGTTTATGCCCTTGAGCTTTTTCCTCAAGATGCAGGATAAGCCACGGTTGTAGGAAATACATATATTATCTAAGACACGGTTCAGCTTGCAGTGGTCAAGAACAATGGCCCAAATTCTGATTATTTCCGTGTAAACTCTACCCGATCTTTCTGGAAGATTTTTTGTCTGTTCTGCCTCCATAATCTTCTCCGCACTCTCGCTGCAACGAGGAGAAAAGTCAATTGCAAGTTCCCATAGCATTCTTGCACCTTTGCCCAACTTGGCTTCATACAGCTGGATATCAGCTTTCAAGTGTTTCAGTGGCTTCTGAAGGCCCCTAGTCCATTCCCCATTGCCAAGCTGCTTAATTGTCATTATAGTTTTAGTTTTCAGATAATGAGGCACAGCTTTGCTGCCCAACATCTTCAGCATTTCAGGAGTGCACTCTATTTCCCAGGTCATGTTATCAAACTCCTGCACATATGCCTCAATATCCAGAATCTTCCCCTTCTCTTCCTCTGGTTCTTCCTCCTCTCCATTAGGCAGAGCCATACTACATTTCTCTGCTCCTTTCTTTTTCTCCCAATTATCCCCTTTTCCTTCAGGATAAGCTATGCTTCCACAAGGTTGCAAGGACTCACTTTTTCCCTTTTCCAAATTAGTCTGAGCTGAAGATGGCTTTTGTACCAGAGGACAATCCTTTCTTACGGTATCACTCAATTTCAATTGCTGAATTAAAGCTGTGATTGCCTGCACTAGACTTTCCTGCAGTGTTAAAGGGCTCTTTATGCTTTCTGTTTCCTGCTTCACCAACTGATCTTTTTTTGTCTTTACAGAACACAGGGGTTTTGAATCTTTATGTGCTGTGTTGCCAGATGGTGCCTTTAATGAGGACCCAGATGAAGAACGCCCTGTGCTCTTTGGCTGTGAAATCTCAGAGGCTGGAGCGGGCTTAGATGTTTTAACCAACTGCCCTGCCATATCCTGCCGGTACTTCTTTTTCTCCAGTGCAGCATTATTCCAGGCAAGTAGCAGTGGGTCATTTTTTTTAATTCTATGTTTCACATCTCTTCCTAATTTGTTTTTTATATTAAAGTTAATATCAAATTTTGCCAATGAATCTATTATTCTCTTAGCTTGTTTTGAAAATCCTCTCTGAAAAATAATATGCATCACTGTATTTCCATTCTCGTCTTGTATGTTTGGATTAAGATATGGAAAGTCAGAAGGTCTTGAAGCAAAGAGATCAAGTAGATAGTTCAGGATGTTTAAACCAGTGCCATCTGAAAGCAAGAGAACATACAAAAAAATCACTTGCTTTACAAGACTGCTTTGTAGGCCAACAATTTTTAATACTTTTTTTCTGCAGCTATGAAATGAAAATCAGTTTGCTTTCAAAAGAAAAAAATCTACATTTCATGTTTGTAAAACATGCTTATTTGAAATGGCTCAGAACTCAGCTTTTCTAATATCCAGGTAAAACAGCAATGGCAGCAAAGCTTTAAAAATCCCTAGTGCTGCAATTGTTCCTGTAGCATCACTCTAATTCCTTTTTTAACCCCCACGTGCAGACAGATTTGTTCACCTTCCAACATCAGCCCTGACTGCTACCCAAGGTAGGCTGGTGACTCTGGTCATCTGGACAAGCAGCAGCTCTGAGTACTGCTCTGGGGTCATTTGGTTCATTTTAATATGCCACCCAGAAGTAATCTCCTGCAGATAACTGGTTTACTAAAATAACCTGTGGCAAATGCCAATTATTTCCTAATATCTGAGGTCCCTAAAGCAATTTCCTACAAAATAAGATTAGTTCAATACCTCTCCAGGGAAAAAAAAAAAAAAAGAGATATTCTGCAGCTTTCTGGGTTTAATCCAGATAATATATGTGATTTAAACCAGAAAATATATGTGAAACATTTCTTTCCTAAAATTTACAATTGGCAGTATCTATGCTTTTAATCTCTCTAAATGATACTTCATTAATCGATTAAATAGTTCATTAATCTATTATATGAAATGTGTGTGCTTTAAAATTAATAAATTCAGTATTTTTAATTATTTTAATCCTTCAACTCAAAAATGCATTTTTTCTTAATTTAAAATCAAACCTGACTTTGGGGCTTAATTTGATAGTTTATCTGAATTTCTCACATTTTTATGTAAGCCCTACAGTCCTCTCACTCACTCCTCCTCTGAACAAAACTTTGCTTGATTGACAACTGAACAAAAACTGAGAAACAGATTTCAGATGTCACTGTAGGATTTCCTTCCAAGTCTGCTGCCATTGCTCTGCCTTTACCTTTGTTTCTTCCTAGATCCTTCCCGTTTACTTCATTCCCACCTAGTACATATTTTACAGGGTTTCAGAGAGGAGCCTTCCTTTCTAAATCAGCTTGATTAATCAAGAATATGTTCACAAAACAGTAACTGATGGAGACATTACAGCTGCTTGATTCCCATGGTCACCTGAGCCGCCATTAACACTCCTCATAGTCCCAGCCACTGCAACCAGAAAGCAGAACACATCAGCTTAACAAAGACTGGTGTGCATCCTCTGGCCTGCAAACTTTGGGGGCTGAGACACAGTCAAACATCCTGATCTGCTGCCTCTGCTATCACATCAGTACACAGCAGCAGAAGGGGCAGTGGGCCAGAGAGGTAAGAAATAGGGATGTTTTCAACAGTTGCTATGAAAATGAATGGTGCACGTCTGCTAGAGCCCTTTGTGTCCCCTAGGCCCAGGCACACAAAAGCCTTACCTCTATTATTTAAACAGATGGAAACTGCAGCATGCAAAGGAGTATCTCCTTGCGCAATGGAGACATTTCGAGGATCTGCACCTTTGGTCAGCAGCAAATATACCAGTTCAAAATAATTCTTTTCGAGGCATATTTGCAGTGGTATTTCAGAGTTGGTTCCAATCCCATCTGGCAGAGCTGGTGTGAAGGACATGAAAATATCAGGGGTTAAATCTGATACGCCAGATCTGCAAACTACAGAAAGTTCTAAACAGATGAAGGTACATGCCGATTGCTGAGCAGGCAACATTTTAAATTTTTTTGTCAGCTTTTTACAAGTATCTGTTAAAGAGTTATTGACTAAGAAAATCTTCGGAATCTCCTCTGGTATCCCATTGTTGTGATAGGAAGACAGAAAGGCCAGGACATATCTTCTTCAAGTCAGTCACTCACTGACCGAAACAAGAAGCCTCCTTGCACCTCTGGCACTCACAGGCTGCAGCAGGACTGTGTGTCCATAATTTATAGCTAACGTCAAGTTATAAAATGAAATGAAAAATGCTAAGAGTAATCCTAGGAATAAACCTCATGCAAAACAAGAAAAATTATGATGTCCACACTAGCTAAAAAAAGAAAAAGAAGACATCTGGTCATGCCTTTGAAATCACTGAAGTAGTCAATTACTTGTAACATAACAACAGACTGAACCCAAAGACTGTGGGTTACAATTTCTATCAGGATAATATTGTGGCTGAAGACAGAGAAATTAAAACCCAAAGAAACTACAAGGAAAGAAGCAACAATAATCCTTGGCCTTTTACCTTTACCAACCCTGACAGCCAAATTTCATTTGAAAAACATCTTCCATGCCACATAGCCTTACGAGCTTCCCCATGTCGCATGCAGTGGATGCAGCCAATGGACTGCACTCCAACAAGCACTTATACAGAGCCACAAAAAACACGTGTTGGTATTTCTGAAACTATGTTGCTCCAAACATGCCAAATGAAATATCGGACCTCTTATAACACATTAATAATAACACAGTTTTTCACCTCCTTGTTCAATCAAGCATCTTATGAGATGCACTTGCTTATCCGATCTGTCACACTGTTGGATAACGTTGCCGATGTCAACATCTGAAAGACTGCAGTTTTTGAAGAGTCCTCCACCTGACGTGTCTTCCCCACTGGCTTTCCCTGTTAGCAGCAGCAAAACTTTATGCCACATTTGCTTCTCCAGCAACTGTTTTATGAAGCTGTTAGCACAGTCATGGGAGATGTTGCAAACTACCCCTTCAGGGATTTCTGCAAGACAGTCAAGACAACATAACTCACTCAAACCGCATAATAAAATCACTGTAAACTAATTTCAGAATAATGAACTCATTAAATTGAAAGTACAGAACAGCAAAATGCAATGCTTTCATCTTTTTGTCCTGATGCTGACAGCCAAGTAAGTTTGAACATTTTGATTTCATCATGCTGAAATTTTGTGCATATTCCAGTGGTTCTACGTGCAAAACACAACAGTAAAAATAAGCAAAAGCACAGTGGTCCAGTAATACCAGTTGCAGAAACAGGGCAGGGAAGGAAGGGTAAGAGAGCAAAAACTATATGTTAGCATCAAACACATTTTTCACAGCGATTAAGTTTTGTGAAAGGGAGAAATGGGAACTCGCTGTACCTTTCACAGAAGACAGCAGTTTCAGAAATCGCTTAACTGCATCTTCCTTCAATACATTTTTATTATGTGCTCCATTTTCAAACTTGTAGAACTGGACAAACTGTTCTAGAACATCCAGGAGAGAATCTGTATCAGCTGTGGCTCTGCTTTCATTCCCACCTGCAAAACATTACAGAAATTGAAAATCCAGTTCCTTGCTGGCATGTTTTCAGGGCAGGACTGTAATATGTTACGTCTCAGGGCTCTAAGAAATGTGTAGTAGCAGGTTAAAATCATGTGGCTGAAACTCCTACTGCCAAAGCCAGTGCTGTGATGGACTTCATATCCCAAAGGATATTTGATACACTCTTTACCATAATACACTAAGCTGAAAATTGTAATAGTTCACAAGTTGATCTGCATGCAGGCGGGCCACTGCTGCCTTGCAGTGATATCATTATTCAGAATTTTTAGAGTAGATGACTAAAAACAGTAATGTTTTCAGCATAGTTTTAATCAGGTATCCTGACTGTCCTGGTTTCAGCTGGGATAGAGTTAATTTTCTTCCTAGTAGCTGGTATAGTGCTGTGTTTTGGATTCAGTATGAGAATAACATTGATAACACACTGATGTTTTAGTTGTTGCTAAGTCATGTTTACACCAGTCAAGGACTTTTCGGCTTCCCATGCTCTGCCAGGTGCACAAGAAGCTGGGAGGGGGCACAGCCAGGACAACTGACCCAAACTGGCCAAAGGGCTATTCCATACCATATGACATCATGCTCAGTATATAAACTGGGGGAGTTGGCTGGGGGGCAGCGATCGCTGCTCAGGGACTGGCTGGGCATCAGTCAGCGGGTGGTGAGCAGTTGCATCACTTGGGTTTTTGTTGTTTTTCCCTAGGTTTTGTTCCTCTCTCTCTCTCTCTGTTTTCCCTTTCATTACAATTTACTATTTTTGTTTTTGTTATTATTACTATTATTGTTTTATTTTATTCCAATTATTAAACTGTTCTTATCTCAGCCCATGAGTTTTCTTACTTTTGCTCTTCAGATTCTCTCCCCTATCCCACTGGGGTGGAGGGGGGGAGGGTGAGCAAGCAGCTGTGTAGTGCTTAGTTGCCAAGTGAAGCTAAACCATGACAGTGAGCTTGTCTGATTCCTCAGTGGCATTTAGGAAATACAGCCATAAAATAATTTGTCCTCTTAAAAGAAGAAAAATAAAAATAAAAAAAAACAAAACCAAAAAACCACCCACCACACCAAAATCATACCTACAAGTTTAAGAGATACTTAGGTAATGGGCAATGGCAGATTTTAAATTACGTCCTAATAAATGCCCTTAAATTAAAACTGAAAGACTTGGCCTGACTTTCCTAAAAGCTTTGTGGAATTCAAGTACATCAAAGATCAAACATGACAGTAGCTTTATCCCTTAGGACAAAGAGACAGACAAGGTTGGTCATCTTTTTAGCAACCAGGATTAACCTCAGACTGTTATCTGTAAAGCAGTGGCTTATTCTCCAGCCTCTCATTTTGCACTAAGCCTAGAAAACTCTTGGGGGCTGTGCATTGGCAAAAAAACCCATCTGACCACAAAAGACAGCCTGAGCTACCTGGAACACCAACCAAAGCCATTACCACCACAGGGGGACTGGTGTTAACCTCCTAACTGAGAACCAATGGGCTAAGACCTTCTCCAGAGCAGGGCAGGAGATCTCTACAGTAAAGAAAGAGGAACTGTGGGAATCTGCTTGCCAGGACCCATAAGATGGTAATGCAATGAAATCTGGTGCTTTCCAGCAAACTTATATGCAATACACACATGAAACTGGGGATGTACCCTAAAAACTTTGCTTTTTGCCAAGTTTGATTTGCCTGTGCAGTCTTTTGCTCCATCTGTGCTTTGAGATCTGCACAACATGAGCAAGTTCTGGTTTGAAAAGGTTATGCTTCGGGCTAATACAGTAATAATGCTAATACAGGTGTTACCTTAAAGTTTTGGTTGGTTAGTGCCAAGGAAAACAACCAGATCAGGCACCAATCCATCTCAGAAAGACTGTACTGAGGAAATGCTTTCAAGATGAACAATGTCCATGCTTGGGACTTATTTTTAAACAGCAGTCTGAACCATGGCTTGAAAAGATCAGCTGCAGGATCCACCTCTTGAATTTCTGAACCTGAGTCCTGCAGGAACATCTTGCCTCACCAGCCAATCCATCAGTTCTCATGTGGATACTCACAAGAGCTTCTCCGAATGGCCTCCTATGAGTGGATCCTCTGCTGGAAATGTCTGTGGCCTACTACAGTCTCCTTCAGAGCTAGGATGTAAGTAGCAACCAAGCTGTAGTGCCATGCTGCCAAGAAGGTGCATCCTGCAGAGACCCTCCAGTCCTGAGGGTAGACAGCTCCCAATCTCCTGCTCCCACTAGCATCTCTCTGACCATACTGCAGTACAGGCAGCTCAGGCTTGCTCCATTTGTTACGGCAGACAAGAAGCTATATAAGGGCTAGCCAGTCTCGATACTGTCACACTGGGGTGGTATTGTACAATTTGTATGTTTTCTCATTCTCATTTGTTGGCGTGGAAGAGGAAATTCCCATTATTTGGGCAATCACACTTGATACATTAGTTTCCAGAATGGAAAATGATAAAAAACCTGACAAGGCAGAATCCTTTTCAGAACTGACAGGCTATTATAAAAAAGCAGACTGGAAATCAGTTTATCACCCCAGTTCATGAAATTTCATATTAGCACTGGGGCAATTAAGATTTGTCTTTCTGTATGACAACAGGTCCTTTGCAAACTGCCTAGAAATATCATACCATACTCCAAGAGTGTAACTAAATTTTAGTTCCCCTGCTTTGGTTATGAGAAGCTCTCGTAGTTTTAGTCTGATAGTGTAGTGTGCTCTGCTACTCATTTCCCTAAACACGTGCAGAGGTTAAAATTTTCCAGGTAATACAGGAGTTTTATCTGCATATCACCAACATAGATCAAAGATGGCTAAAACTTTGTGAACAAAGAGCTCTTACTAAAATGTTATTTTGTTTTTAAAAACGTCAGCAACTTTTCACTCATTCTCATAATTTCAGAGCTTCCCTTTTTTTTTTTCAGTATTTTTGTTATTAAAAGCATTTTAAATATGCCACCAATACTTCAATAAAACGTTTCATTTTCCAAAAACTAAAGTGAACGTAAAAGGTTAAAACTGAAAAAGCATCAAAAAAAAAAGCAGTTTCTATGGTGGGGGGAGCCTCATGTTAAGGGTGAGGAAAAAAACAGTGCCTTATAGTAACTCAGAGCAACTTGTAGTTACTTATTGCATGATATACTGAGAACATCAGTTGGACAGCAGTCACCTTCAGGCAAGGACAAAACATTCATCATTGACTGATAAGACATCAGGGTGACAACTCATAGGAAAAGTTACATAAAAACCACCTAGTATTACCAAGTACAAATAAAACAATTTTGTATCTAAAGGATGCAATTTTAAAACAGGAAAAGCACATGGTCCATGTAGTACCTGTCTGTTTCTCAGAGGAAGTGTGTTTCTCAATGTGATTGCTGACTGCTTTTACAGCATCGAAGTTTTTGTTCTTTTTCAAGATATCTATGACATATCTTGACCGCGCATCTGGAACAGTGGGATCAACCCCAAAATTCAGGAGCATGATCACATCTTCAGTTTGGCCTAAAACATTACATGAATAAACATTAGAGGAACAATAATTCTCATTGTTCAGGGGTTTTGTTCTGTTTTCCTCTGTATTTTTAATTTCCTGGCACAATTTCTAGCATAATTTTAATTAAAAAAAAAAAAATCTAAATTTTCCCAGTGTCATAAGAATTAGGTATTGTTAGGTATTTTTCCCCAAAAGAGACCCCTTCAAAAAAATTAAAACTCTATCGTCATTATTATTAATTGGGAAATGGGAGTACAGAAACAGAAAGTGACTGGGTGCCTCATGAGCATCTCACTGGCCAGAGGCAGTATGTCGAATTCACCTCCTCCCGTATGCCCCAACCCTGTTCTCCAGGCTCTAGGCAAACTGCTCTGTACATAAAGAAAAAACAAACCAAGGGATTTTGCTACTGTTTGGAAGGTGACTCAATAAACCAGAATATTTCACATATTCAGGCATGAATATACACAGCTAAGCACTGAGTTTCTTTCCTATGCAACATAAAACACATGATTTTCTTGGTAATAAGCCTCATAATAAAGATGTCGAGTTTGACTAACAGTAGGTACCATTGCTTTGAACAGAAATTACTATCCTCTATAGCATTTCACAACAAGTCACAACAAGTATTACCGATCACACATAAACACAATAAATGTAGTGGTGATTTAAAGCCTTAACACAGTATCTAATATTCTGGAAGATGACATGCTCCCTTCTTAGTATGTCACACTGCACTACCAGGGGAAACTTTACAGCCCTGCAAGCAGCTGCCTGTACTCCTCTTGCCTCAAAGAGGCACATTTGCTATAAACCGTGCCCTGAGAACAGCTGGGAGAGTACAGGAGCACCAACCCACCAAGTCACACAAGAGAAGACTGAGCGACGGTGAGCAAGTAAGTGTTAGACCACCACACTTCCCCCAGGCACACCACCATAGCACACAGCCTCTGTTACTGCATGTGCCAAAGGCAAAACCTAGATGAGGAAAAAATCATGCTGGCTAACACAAATGTCTTGCTTTGGTTGTCTAAGCCTTACCATTCAAGCTATTTTAGGGATTATTTTTTGTTAACAGATGGGTGCAAGGGTTTATTTTATATATATATATTTATATATATTTATAAATATAGGCTATATATAATATATATACTATATAAATATAAATAAATAAACTTTATTAAGTAAATGTATACTTTAAATAAATATATTCCATAGAGAATATACATACTATATAACCTTACATATATGTACTATTTATTATGTATTATATATTTATATGTTGTATACATATAAATATATATATATAATGTAAATAAATATATACATATAAAAATGTATACTCTCTATATAATATATACTACATAAATATAATTATAAATACATACAGTTAAATAAATAAATAAATAACCAAACAGTCTCTTCTGGAAATGCGAGAGTCATTTAGCAACAGATAGAACTGCTGCAAAAGACGTGTTACACCGTTCCAGAAAATGAAATTATTTAGATATAGGTTGTGTGTATTTCACTCATACTATTAACGAGAACCACCAGAATGTCATCGCGTTTAATGACCTAAGTCTGGTGTTATCTTGGCATTGATGCTCATTTCCTGTTGCCACCTAGTGGGCAGAGTAAGAAATACAAGAAAAAAAGTCAGGCGAAAGTTAACATAGAAGAAACCCCACAAAAAACGTAAAGGAAAACACTTCATTTTCTTCCTCTGAGAAGGTACACTGTTATTTAGGTTTTAAATCTTCACCTATTTAAAAGAACAGGATATGTCTCCAGGTGGTCTAATATGATTTTAAGGGCACATCAAACTTTAAAAGGTAACTTCTATGATTCTAAAAACTGCAGCATACTTGTGGGAAAATCATAACCAGTCAAACAAAAGAGCAAAGAAAATGGTCACAAATCAGGTATACAAATTTAAAAGGGAATTGTTGAAATGTTTAAATATTAGTTACCATTACAAAGTCTACGTTCAGATAACAGAACTTTCTCATTTTCTTCCTTAGCATGAAATAGTAAACACCAGGGTCTGAAATTTTCTTCCATTATTCATTTTTCCATATGAAAACAAAACACCACACACACAAAAAAAAGAATTGTATTTACTGCGTTTCTGGGAATATTCACTGGAAGATGCCACAATATGCAGGAGAGTGCATCCATCTCTGTCTTGCTCGTTGATCCTATCCTTCAAGTCTGGCCTCTGAGCCAGTAACCACCTGAAGAGATGGTTCTTTCCTGAAATGATCAAAACACCCCGCTTGTTATAAATGGTAAACAGAGATACAGCAGAAACAGATCCTGTTTTTTTTCCCCTATGGAGTGGCAAGATGCATCTGTATGAAACCTTTTCCCGAACACACAGAGTAGGAGAGGGGAGAAACCTGTAAATGAAATCATGGTAAGAGCCAGCTGCATTGTGGGAGACATGATGCTATGTTCTCCCTGATTCGCAGCATGTGCAACTTTGAGGTTGACTCATGACTCTTTAGCACATACAGAAACTGTTGCACCACACTGAGGTTGCAGGAAGAAATACTGTCTTTTTTTCAAAGCTGATATATTCAGGTTCTGAAAGACCCACATCAATCATACTTCCACTTCAAACCACGGAAGAGAACCACCATATTAGGTTCATACCACTATCAGGCACAGATGATCAAAGAGAGTGTTTACAACATTTCTTAAATAGTGCCTAATTGGCACATGCAAGGTTATACCTAGATGATCTCATCTCACTAGTTTAAAAAAAAAAAAATTAAAAAGCTCTATCTGTCAGTTCTCTGATGAAGGCCACCATCATTTCATTTTAGCTGTGGATGTCACTCACTTGCTTTGATACACAGTCTGATAACAGCATGAAGCAGATACACTCCGATGGTTTCAACTTTCGCCCCAATGGAAATTAGCCACTTGACTAACTCCGCTACTTCTTTCATCTTCTCACCATGCCCGTACAACTCAGAAGTCTGATAACAAAGAGAACAATTACAACACATTATTTTACACACACAAAAGGCATTTCTTTTTTAATCCTATTTCCGTGTTTTTTATGACAAGAATCAGCAGAATAGCAATCAAGCCATATCCACTGTAAAATGAAACATTTATTATATATGTAACAATTCCAGTAGAAGCTCAAAACAAATACTTTTCTCCTACGAGATGTTCATGAATCTTAAAAGAATCTCGTCCTGCTCTGATGAGCACTGACCCTTAGGTCTACTTTATAATACGTATTTCTGTATTTCTTCTCTGTAATTGACTGCAACTTTCTGCCTGACACTTGTCTATTAAATGTTACTGTATCTCATTGCAAATATCGCTGTAATTGGATACTGTGCCTTTTAAGCTTGGATGAAGCAGCTTATGCAGGCAGTTACCCCAAAGCAAGAAAAGGCTGGAGAAATACTTTAAACTGGGAAAAGTGGGTTAGAGACTGGGGGAAGGAGGCTTAGGGAACTCAGGTAACTAGTCCTTTTACAGCTCAGGAACCCCATGGATGGAGAGCAGGACAAAGCTCTACTCTCATCCAGCTCAGGAAGCATCTGGTGTTACTAAGACAACAATGATAACACAGACTGCTCACGCAAAGAAAAGGTGTTAGGCCTTAGGAGACACATTTTTGGCCAGATAAATTCTTAGAAGGTGATCTGATAAAAGTATGGAATTTACAGGGAAGTTTACAGACCAAGACTGAAAGCACACAGCCTGAGCAGGAGGCAGCTGAACTGAAAAAGGATGTTCCAGCAAGGACTTAATGAACACGAAGTACAGTCTACAAGGGGTACAGCAATAGGGGGAACCCTGGAGATGGGCACAGGAAGCTCAGATGGAAATTGAGACAATATGCCAGAAGGATCAAGACATGACGGGATGCTCGGAAACAGTATTCAGACATAATTTCTCCATTTGTGCCAGTCATCTTTTTAAATAGCAGTCTTCACACATGCTTCTAACATCCACAAATAAATCTTTTTTTCTAACACCTCATGCCAAATTTTGACTGGCAAGAATTACTGTTTGTGCAGTTACAAAATCAAAATACAACAAATTACAGGGAGTATGTAGTGGCAGCAGGGGAAGTTTGAGTTGTCAGAAAGCCACATTGTCTAATTTTTGCAAAAGAGAAGCAGTGCTTAGGGATCTTTCATCTTGATTCTTTCAGTCTTCCATATGTACAACAAAGCCACTAGAATAGTGAAGACTGGTGGGGCAAATTCAGCAGCGAAGGACATACTATTTTGCAAACGCAACCCACTTTTATCCTCCTCTCTCAATGAAGCATTTTGATTTGCTTGCCTAGGAAGGATGATTTTTTTGCTAAGACACCCTATGTGTTTCCTCTACTGCACTGCCATGCTTTACTGTCAGTACGAGGAGCACGTTCACCCCTTGCAGGACTGCTTTGCTGCTGTGACCCAGGCCAGGGTGCTGCTAAGAGATGCAAACCACGGCAGCGGCAGCGGGCACCTTTGACTGGGAGCTGCTTTAATCCGAGGCTCTCATGCCTTGTTCCCAACACAGCTATGCTGCTCTAGTACCACAGCCCTGCTGCTGCCTGGCCATGGGCCTGGCTGATCCAGGACTGAACCCTGACCCACCCTCCCTTCCTGCAAAAAACTGAGCAAACACATGAGGGATGATGGTGGGTAGCATGAAGTCCCATATGAGCTACTCCGCTGGCATACCTGCGTACCTGCCTAATGATAGCTAACCAAGGCATGCTTGCACATTCATCCACTAAGTCTTCTGCTATCACTATAAACAAGCCTATGAATAGATGTCCATTTATTTCCTTTGCATTACCTTTCTTTTTCAGAATTACTCCCGCTCACTGTCAGGCACCTAACTGAAATACATTTATGGAAAAAGCCCCAACTTGAAATGATTATGACAGAAGTACCACAAGCACTGTAACAGCCAAATAGCAAATTCTGGCATATTCCATCAATATGCCCTAAACTGTTAATTTGCCAGCCCGTAAATGCCAAGCAAATGTACTGTGTAGCCTACAGTTAACATCTTCTAAAGCTTCCATCAGGAAAACCACAGTGCTGTAAGAAATCTAGTATACTTCAGCATAAAGCCTAATGGAATTTTTCAATGAATATGTAACCATATCTTTTAAAAGTAGGTTACATACTGCAGAACTATAGTTAATTAACTTATACACACAAGGAAATGGAAAAATAAAACAAAAAAAATGCATACAGAGAAGAATTTTTTAATGGTCCATAAGAGATTATTTACTCAACTGCAATTGAAACAGACTGGGCATCCACTGTGTGGTAACAGACACATACACTGTGAGGTGCCTTTAGAAAGTTGGTATGTTACTGCTACGGACACCAGCTGTTCCTGAGTGGCAGAGCTGGTGAACTCCCAGCAGCTCCTGGCTCACAGTCGGCCTTCGGCTACCCCCTGGTTCCAAAGGGGCCAGAAGCAATGACTGTACACCCCTTCATGCATTCAAAGCATTTTGGCAGGATACCCATGCACAAAGGCAGAGACAAGCAGCAGTGAGCCCTACAAGGCCACCACAGCGATGTGGGCAGCAGAGGCTCTGGGGTGTACCAGCGTGCACAGCATGGCACGTGAACCAGGCAGGCACAGCCAGCCAGCAGCAGTCAAAGTATGCGTGAGCATGGCAGTTTATGACAGCTGCAAGATTTTATTTTATCCTGCCAGCATAGAGAGCTTTGGAAGTTCTCAAATGCTGCAGAACATAAGGTATCACAAGATAAATAAAAGGGCAAGTTTCAGAAGAGCAACATAAAGATAAAATTCTGCTGTCTGCAGGTGCCATCATCTCAGTGAAAGGCATCAGGAATTGTGGCTACTTGGTCTACGACTACGTGTTTCCATCTTGCCAAAATCCTCTAAGTCATTTGGAAAGTGTCAAAGCCTGTAGGGAGAATGTTTAGCAGTTGCGGCCTAGGTATAAGGCAACCTACCAAAAATTTGGGGCATTGAGGGAAGGGAAAATTCTAAAACTGCACCCAGCTCAACGCTCTTTAATCATACTCAGCACCATGAAGCAGTCCACAGACAGGCTAGCAAAGTATAAGAATACCCTATCCCAGGGATATCATAAATTGTCCTGGTTGGAAAACATATCCAACTTAACTGATGTCAGACATTTTTCAGCATTAAATTCTCAGGTTCCAAGCATGGCATGAATAGCTTGCTGTGCTTGAGAGGAAGATGGTTTACTTTGATCAAATTAAAGGAAACACTAAATTACATACAGAAGTTATGCAAATTAAGGATTTTTTAATGTTCAAATGAAAAGGGACAAAATAGGTGATTTAATATAATCATACAAAATCCATGTATTATTTTCCATTTTATTTTATTTTGATCTGTTTTAGCCTTGCAAACAAGATGGAAAATCTTTCACTAAAGTGAACAGGAATAAAAGAAAGACAAAAGAAAAAAAAAAGGATGCTACTTTACCTCAAAGAGATTCTTCAGTGATAACTGGTTGACTCTGAGATTGGTGGGCAACTCTTTCTTCTCAGTCAACAACAACAGACAAGACTGAAAAAAAATATTAGTGATCTTATAAGCACACTTAGAAACTTTGGTTTTCACTGCCTTATCAGATCTCATAGGAAAGCAATTGAGGGCTAACAACATTTCAGATCTTTTTTTAAGATCGTAAGATTACTGAATCTCCCTTTCCATTTATCAACTGAATGAATGTAATATACACTGGACTGTGAGAAGCTATGATCAATGAAAGGTTCCTCAGAAATACAAAACATGTAGAAAGGTCAGGCCCTAAAAGTCTCTCCAATACACCTTGGAAGTGACCCTTTGCTTTAGCAGTGGACCTTTACATTCATGGGGATGAGACTCCCCAGCTACACCAACATCCTGAGGCAGAAAGCAAGAAATGCACACTGTATCTTTTTCCATTTTCTCAGTTTCCCTAAAAACTTTACCTTGCTCCTTGAAAACCCACCTAGCTTCACCAGAGGACAAGGGAAGAACTACGGATGTCATCTACCTGGACTTCTGTGAGGCCTCTGATACAGTCCCCCACAATATTCTTAGCTCTAAAATGGAGAGATATGGGTTTGATGGATGGACTGTTGGATGGATAAGGAATTAGCTGGATGGCTGCATCCAAAGAGTTATAGTCAATGGCTTGCTGTCCAAGTGGAAACCAGTAACAAGTGGTGTCCCTCAAGGGTCCGTACTGAGACCAGCACTATTTAGTATCTTCAGTAACACAGACAGTGGGATTGTGTGGTGCACTCAATTGCTCAGCAAGCTTGCAGATGGCACTAAGCTGAGTGATGCAGTTGATAGGCTTGAGGGAAGGGATGCCATCCAGAGGGACCTTGACAGACTTGAGGAGCGGGCCCATGCAAACCTCATGAAGTTCAACAAGGCCAAGTGCAAGCTCCTGCACCTGGGTCAGGGCAATCCTCAGTATCAATACAGGCTGGGGGATGAAGTGATTGAGAGCAGCCCTGTGGAGAAGGACTTGGGGATACTGGTGGATGAAAAATTGGGTATGAGCCGGCAATGTGTGCTTCTAGCCCAGAAAGCCAATTGCATCCTGGGCTGCATCAAAAGAAGCGTGGCCAGCAGGTCGAGGGAGGTGACTCTCCCCCTCTACTCTGCTCTGGTGAGACTCCACCTCGAGTACTGCGTCCAGCTCTGGAACAGGTTGCCCAGAGAAGATGTGGGTGCCCCATCATTGGAAGTATTCAAGGTCAGGTTGGACAGGGCTTTAAGCAACCTGATCTAGTGAAAAATGTCCCTGCCCACAGCAGGGAGGTTGGATGGGGGAATGTGGGGCTGTGGTCAGGCCATAGCAGTCCCTCTCTGTCACTGCATCCTCCTTATGCTTCTCCCCTGCTCCAGCGTGGGTTCCTGTCAGGAGCCTGCTCCTGCATGGTCTCTCCGCAGGCTGCAAGGGAACTCCTGCTCCATGCCTGGAGCACTTCCTCCCTCTCCTTCCTCTCCTTCTCCAACTGTGGTGCTCACAGGGCTGCTTCTCACTTTTTTCCCCTCACTCTGCCAGGCAGCGTTTTGCCCTTTCTTAAACATACTTTCCCCAAGAGGCCTCCCTCTTGGCTGAGAGGCTCAGCCATGCCCTGCAGTGGGCCTGCTGGATCCGGATGGAACCGGCCATGTCTGGCACGGGGCAGCCCCGGCCTCTCCTCACAGAGGCCCCTGCAGCCCCCACTGCCAGCACCTCGCCACCAACACCCAAGTAATTGTGACAACAATCAATTTCTTATACAGTCACCATAGAAAAGAGGATTAAAATAATTTCAGGTGATTCACCTTCTGATTTTTCTAAATGATCTGGTTTTGTTTAATAACCACGTACTTCCACTGAGATGCTCCTTTATTTGTGGGTCTTTCACAGACAGCTTCAGAAGTCCAGCTTGTTATGCAGAAGGAAAAGTAAAAGGGACCACAAAGAAACATGGATTTTTTTTTTCCTCTAATTTCTTTCAAGAATAATGACACCAGATGGCACCGTAATTACAACAGAGACAACAGCAAGAGACAAGCGGGATTTCAAGTTCATCATATCCCTTCGGGAAATGAATTTCAGGAATTATTTATCACTAAAAGTATTTTTCAAGTCTTAAAAATCAAGACATTTGAAGCAGGGAACAATAAATACCCATTGTTTTGGATTTTAAAGGTAACACAAGCTTACCCTGAAGAGGTAAGGCATGAGTGCCTACCATGCAGCAGTACGTAATGCAGTGACATACTTACCCGCAACTTCCCTTTCTGGGCCAACCTTTCTATCACCGCTTGCCAAATCAGTGCATCAAACCTTGCACTGAAAATATAATCATATGCAGGGGGAAAGGTTCGTGGAAAGACTCGTTCATCTGCAAAAATAAGCAATCGAGAAAACTATTTAGTATACATGGCACTTTTAAAGTTGGGGTCTTAACTAAATTACTTAATTGCACAATGGCAATTTTAGCACTGATTAATACCCAGGAGAATGCCAAATGGTGGCTTAAATATCCCTGGCCACCCAACTGATACAGCACCTTGTTATCAGCAGCCAGTCTTCATTAAACAAGGGGAAAAAAAATTAATCCCTGCCCTCAAGAAACACCTCTAAGCCCCAAGACATTGTGAACCTCGTGGTGGTTCTTCCACTTATGGGTGAGCCCAGCTACAGATGCTGCTAAAGCTAATCAAGTTCCTTAACATGGGGCTACAAGTTCAAGTAAATGCAGCAGGGGCACAACCTGAAATCTCCTGGCACACCTGCAGGCTCCATCAGACAAAGCCTGTGAACTGGACAAAAGCAGAGGAGGAGAGACTGAGGAGAGGGCAGGGAGACATAGGGAGGACATTGCTCAAAAAAACCCACACAATGCCACAGAAAGGCCAAATTCCCTCTTTTCATTGCTGCCCATTACTAGCCGAGGGAAAGTCCCCCACACTGGAATACACTGCACTGTAAACTCAAGTTTAAGCTGAGTATCTTCTAATTATTTTCAAATCTACCTAGCTAAAAGAAAAGCAGAGTGGTTGGGACAAAACCCACTAAAGCCTTAGGGTCTGGAGCTCCAAATCTCCAACCTTGTCTCCCTGACTCTGAATTTCGACCTTTTCTAACTATTCCAGAACTGACGTGTTCTTGTGGGACACACACTCCCCTGCACAGTGTCTTGGGATTGTTGGTATCTGCTGTATACAAACTGGACCAAGTTCACCACATTCTTTTGATTAGGCCACTCAACATATTCATAATCCTTAAACAGACCTGTGGCACTAAGGACCAAATGAGTGATCTCACGAAGGACGCCCTACCAAGGACTTGTGTTGTCATCGCTACTGAAAGGCTCTTAGAAAAATTACGCTCTTAATTTGAGTTTACCGTTGACACTCATGAAGATTCCTACTACAAAATCAGCAACTTCATTCCGATCTGCAGAAGCATTCAAAAGAATCAATCCTTTATGAAACATAGAAATCGCCTTAGAAAAGTCTGATAACTTGATCAATGAGTGGCCAGCTCTATAATAAGCCTGAGAAAAAAAGAACAAAAAAGACCATTGTTGGGAAAATATTGAGGTTTTTACTACAAAACAAATGTTATAATTTTTTCCTAAATTCTCTAATTATGCTATAAAAATGACATGTAGTACTATTTTTATAGCTTCTTACACACAGATCCAAAAAAAGTTCAATAAACATCCCTTGAAATTCATGATATGCTGATGTCATCACAGATACTGTCGAAGTGTGATAAATCCTGGAATACAAAACTTGGAAAATAACTACAGGATGAAAGACATACTGTTACCAACTATATTTTAACCTCCTCTGGACAGGATTTCTTTTTTGCCACAAGGTCCAGAATAGATGTTTATGTCCCCATGTCACTGCATTTTGGCAGGAGATATTATTTACCACAATGCATATATTCTTCAGCCAATGGCACCTGAACATGTTTATATTCACCACTGAACTAGGTTGTACTGGCTCAGAGTCACAGTGGAGTCAATTTGTTCAAACCAGGTAACTGGCATGCTGCAATACAGCGCAAGTTAAATTGATATTTGCATGCAATTTTACCGTATGTAAATCAAATAACTCCTACTAAAGTCTCTGGGAGCCTGTAGTGGTTAGTCCAGAATACTATTTATTGTACATAAAAGGCAATCCAAGTGTATGCCTCCGTATCATAAATACTGTGCAACCGCTACTTATTTCTAACAGATGAGTATTTGAGTCAATGTGTACTTAATCAGTGTGTACTCAACCACGAGCATATGTGTAGTGTATTGTTCTGTCCACTGGAAATACAATATGACCTTCATCACCACGTACTGTTCCCAGGAACTGTAGGCTTATTAACGTGTAAAGAATATTAGGGCACACTGCTCAAGGGAGCCTTCAAAGCTAAGTCCCCATCCCAGACCTGACTGCTGTCCGTGACAGATGAATCTGTACCATGAGCCAGGCTCTGTAAGACCACAAGTGAACACAGAGCTGGTGACCCTCACCACAGACGGGATCTGTGCACCATGCTGTGGCCTGACCAGAGACCTGGCCGGTGCTGCATCATCCCCAGGTCTCCAGCATCACAAGGGCACGTAAGATTTTATTACCTGCTATCACCTTGTCTGGGGTATTAATAAAATAGTTATTTTCCTTGAAAGCGTTGGTGCCTCTCTTGTTGGGACTCAGAAAGAACCAGCATCTCCTGGTGCAAAAGAGAGCTGCTTCATTTTATTAAGGGTACTATTACAGCAGTAATTCTGATGCTCATGTACAGAGTCAGACACAGATTCTGGAATTTTATGCTATATTTGCTTATCACACCTCAAAACCAAAACACAATAAAAAGCAGATATTGACACTTGTTTTTAAAAGTAAGGCATGCAAAAACTGCCAGCTTAAACATTAGAATACCTTAACATACTCCGGGTCCCAGTGTAAACTCTGGTAGGCTGACCACACTGCTTCTCTCCATTTACCAAGATTATACAAGGCAGTCGATCTGTTGCAGTGTAACACAGCTATGTCCTTGGAACACCTAAAAATACGTTTTTAGGTGTTTAGCATAGCTCTTTATTTGCTTGAAAAAGGATGCATCTTACTTCATAGTTAGCAACAAGAAAAAAAGAAAAAAGTCTACATATCACCCACCTAACAAAATTAGAGATAAAAATGGAGTTGCAGAAAATAAAGATGATTTGAACATCAGCTATAAAATCTCTTAGTGACATCCTAAATGATACCTTAGCGATACCCTTAGTGATATCCTGGTCTCTTTTGAAGCAGAAAGCCAACCCACTGGACTAATGCAGAATGAGGATTTAGAAAGTGTTTAGACCATCTCAACGCACCTAGATATGGCTCAGTGAAAGCCAGCGTCCAAGAACAGGAGAAAACAGACACACAAATGGAAGCTGCTAGATGGAAAGAATGCTAAACACATTTTGGTCACCAAAAAACAACCTAAACACATTTTACTGTATCACCAGTTGATGAAGTCAGCAGAACTATCCACATTTACACCAGCTAAGAAATAAAGAAATGTATTTTAGAGAACAGAATATACTAAAATATATAAAGCATCCGCTGGATCCAAGAGAGTTTCTGGAAAGAGCTGCACACAAATTACAGGACTATAGTCCACGGCCTGCTGGGGAGCCTGGAAAGCCTGTCTTGCCTACGCTCAAACAAATAGTACATGTCACGGAGCTGCATCCTTCATCTTACTCCTATCTACTAATTTACACTCAAGAAAGTTGTTTTAACTACAGTGAATGTATTCAGAGCACACTCTTGCAAGCAAGCAAATCCTGACGAGGCAACCTATGGCAAGGGGAAAGGAGATGCTCAGGAGCAGATAGATCCCTGCGGTATGACGAAGCCCCACTGCCTGCGAGGGGCAGGTGCTGGAGGTAGCCTGCTCGGCTCTGTCCTCGCTCGGTCCTACTCCCTGCATATGCTCCAGACTTATTTTACTACTTGTCTACTAGTCTAAATGGCTAATAGTCAAAATAAATGAATGGCTGGTGTTAAATTAGGTTAACAGCAGCGTTAATACATGGTAGTAATGAGTATTTAACAGTTAACATAATACTCAACTATTTAATCACTAATAACATTAGCAACTGATGTTAACTGATGAAAACAAGCACTTAACATTAGGAAAGAAATACTCAAAGAACTGTTCTGCTGAAAAATTATTTTCTAACAAATCTGAGAATACTAAGAAAGACCAAATAACAAGAACAAAGCAATTTGCATGAATCTTTTTAAAGATAATCAGATGACCCATGTAACAACAGGCCATAGACATGACCAGTACATGGCAGAATCACAGCAAGATTAATCCATATCTAGCATGTCAGCTAAGAAACAGAAGTAATTTAACAGAAACCAACAAGGTTTATGGAAAATTAATTTGAGCTTTAATTACACTAATTTATAATTGATGCTTATATAAATATATTCAGATTACAGTCACTAACTAATCTCCCACATATATGTCAGGAACAGCAATTCCTCTTTAATCATAAAACTGGTACACTAAAGAATGTGACAAAAGATACAAGAAAATCAGGTGTCAGGGCAAGAAATACAGTTCTGAGTTAACTGTAGTACTGTACAAATTTCAGACTTGTCTTATGGTTTACATCTTGTAATTCAAGAATACTTACGGGACCCATTGCATTAAATAGCCGAGCATATGTAGAGCTTGATCATACTTTCTGATGGCCAAAGAGTAATTTCCATTTTTAAAATCCTGGTTCCCAGCTTGTCTCATATGCTGTGCATATTCCATGGCATCCATGCTAATTAAGAGAAAAAAAAATGAATCAAAAAAAAGCATTGATTTATGAGACACTTCTTTCCCTAAAATCCAGTTAAATTTTCACCTTAGTTTTTGCATATTTGAAAAGGAGGACAAAAGAGCACAACTTTTTTGTTTGCTGCAGTTGGAATAGTAAAATATAACTCAGGTGATAGCCTCATCTTTGCTGTTGATCCCTCAGCTTCCCATCTATTTTTTAATCAACTGCAGCTAACCAGATCTACCACTGGTATGCATTTTTTTCAGTTTTTCTCCTCAAGTCTTAAACCATATTTTTTAAATTAAGATTCCAAATCATTTAAATGTGTGTGCACACACTAAATGCCGGAGGAAATATCCGAGAGGACAAACAGAGTTCATATGCTTAAGAAATACATGAAGCTATACATCTCAATTAATTAAACACAAAACTAATTTACTTGCTTTTTATTTATCTTTATGACTTTTTTGTCAAGCCTCTCTGGCTAGACATTCAATAATCCAATGTATACAAAACTGCACTGAAACTTGATTACTGCATGAAAATACTGTAACATAAGTATATTAATAGTGCATGAGGACCTCGAATCAGATTTAAAACAGTTATTAAAATGAATATAGCAAGAACCTGAAGAAAACAAAGGTTGAAACAGGCATCAACTGCAACTGGTTGAAAAAAAATTTCACCATTAAAATTGTAAAATCAGGTTCATTACATAAAACTAATCACATGGTCAAGCAGATAGATAAAGGAAACAAACACAAGAGGAAAACCAGCTACATGTACGTTGAGAAACAGCACATCAAAATCACAGACGAGAAAAATCCAATGCTAAAGCCTTGTGTAGAACCATTCTTCACGAATGGATTTGATTATTAAAAGCCAATTCCATTACCTGCAAAAACCTGTATGAATCTCACAAATCTCAGTACTATTAAATAAGATTAATTCACCAAAAAGGAATGCACAGATTTACTTACTATCCAGGTATTAGCAGGCCTGGAAAAAAAACAGTAACAATCTGTAACTTCACAGCCTGCTAACATAATCTGCGAGATCTCTTCACAACAGAGCAAACTAGATATTTTTAAGTATAGGAACCTACAGACAAACCAAGAAATACTACCGGCATATTTTCTCTGTAGTATTCCCATGATGAACCTGAAACATTGAGAATCAGTACTGTATTGTGAACAGAGACGTATGAAGAGGCACGCTACAGATGGCACTGCGCCTCCTTCGTTTATCCAAGCGCAAAAAGGTGCTCGGCAGGATGACATCTGCACTAAGCAGACAGGGGAGCAGCAGCCCACAACTCTGAAGAGGCAACAGCAGAAGAACCAGGTGCAACCACAAAGCTCAGATCCAGACTGCTTCAGGCCGGGTGGGAAAAGGCCTGTCAGAAGTTACTCTGTGATGATGTCTGCAATCCAAACATCTCCTTGCTAATTCCAGGGAAGCACCAAGAACAGATGAAATTCCTGGCTATAAACTAAACTGAAGAAAAATAGCTCCCATCTACAGGGGGGAGGTACAACGATGAGTCACGCTAGAGGAGTAATTATGACATTTACCCTAGGTAAATTAAATCATCACTTCATTGAGCAATGTGCATACAGTATCTATTTTAAAAATACTACTTATCCAGACAGTGAATCAAGTGTACTCATAGCATAAGCATGACTTTTTTACACTGCACAGTATGAGCACTATTGAGGTGAAGAAAAGGAAAATAACAGAGCAACAGTGCAAAGAATAAAAAGCAAGTGCTAAAAGATGGTTCTAGCTCGTATTTTCGTAATTCCTTCAGCTTTCAACTTTTTAGCATCAGAAGGTTAGGTAAATTATTTTCACCAAGAATAATACCAAAACAGTTCAATTACACATGAGCTTCTTGATGTAGGTATACATATGAACCTGTGGTTTTCTAAATCATAGTTGAATTTCAAGCTTTTTCTTTTTTTTAAGAAGGCTATGCTTCTACTTAGAGTGAAATTTTTACCCAGAATTATATTTACCTTACTTTTCCTTGGAATCTACTTAAAGTGCAATTACAAATAAAAGGCATTTACAAGACATTTAAAGGATTATTTTTCCCACAATACAGCAAAAGACGCCCAATTGCAACATACATTTTAAAAGGACTTTCAAACGTGTCCTGTGCTGAGAAATTTTGGAACTGAACTCCCTCTTTCAGATCAGGACGTGGCATCCCCTCCCTGCTCCGGGTGGCAGGATTTCCAGCAGAACTCAAATTCCCATCCTCTTCCAGCACTGGAGTCTCCCAGCCAAAACTCCAAACTGTAGGTCATTTAAATAACTGGGATGTCTGCTGCGGGCTTTAGCAACTACACCCAAGTTTGCAGACCCAAGAGATACATGCAAATCTGACATCTAAGTTAATGATCCAAAAGAATTGCTGTGCTGACTAGCACAGCGTGTCTTGCTATTGCCTAACATCTTCCTGAAGCATAAACAATTTTAACTCAAAACCAGTGGACTAACTGAAGACGTATTATATAAAGTCTACTGAGCGTAGCGAGCATTAAACAAAAATGTTGTCTATTACTCTGGCTTAACCCGCACAGGTAAAGGTCACAGCTGCATCTGAATATAACTAATGAAAGATTTTGTTGTGGTGAGTGCTGTGGGTTAACCCTGGTGGGCAGCTAAGTGCTTGCTTCCCCCCCTTCCCCCAGTGGGATGGGGAAGAGGAAAGGAAGAGTAAAAGCAAGAAAACTTGTGGGTCAAGATAAAAATTGTTTAATAAGCAAAAGAGAAGTGGCAGAAGAGAGAAAGAAAACAAAACAAGAGATGCAAAGGCAATCATTCACCACCTCCAACTCGTAGACCAACGCCGAGCCAGTTCCCTAGCTAGGGATGGCTGATCGCCCTAAAATCCCCTCCTCTCCCTTTTTATTGCTGAGCATGACGTTACATGGCATGGACTATCCCTTCGGTCAGTTTGGGTCATCTGTCCAGTTGTGTCCCCTCCCAACCTCTTGTGCACCCCCAATCTATTCAGTGGGGGAGGCAGAGTGAGAAATAGAGAAGGCACCAACACTGTGCAAACACTGCTCAGCAACAGCTAAAACATTAGTGTGTTACCAGCGTTGTTTTGGTCACAAACTTAAAACACAGCACCATATGAGCTACTATGAAGAAAATTAACTCCATCCCAGCCAGACACAGTAGAGTAAGACAGGTTCCCCTCATAAAGTGGGAATTTCTCCTAAGCTATGGAGTCCATGAAATGCATAAATGTGCAGGGACACCCTAAGGTCTGGGAGACCCTTCCCAGTGCATTGTTGAGACGTTGTCCTTCAAAGAAACAAAAACCAGACAAGATGGTCTACTCTCGTCACTTTTTTTATGGCTCCTGAGGCTACCAGCATGACCGTGACAGCAAAATGAAGCATATTAATTTCTACTCAAAGAATTAAAACAAAAGATTATACAGTTAAATCAGAAACAATCGGCTCCAACCCCTACTGCTGCCAGTGGGCAAAATTCCCATTTATATCACATGTTGCCAACTCTTACGTTATTGTGATGGTCAGTGTCCCACTGAACTGCTTCAGTCCAACTGTCCTCAGAAGCAGGGCAGTTTGGGGGATTTACAAGGCTAAGTTTTGATTCCTCTCGCTTCAGCAGAGAAGCTTGAAAACACGAACAGACACTGCCCAGAAAACCCATTTGTCATTCTTGAAAAAATGCTGTGTTCCTTACGCCATCTATCAGTCTCAAGAGGCCAGCTTGTGCTTTCTGAACATCTGAAGCTGGCAATACTAAAAACTATAAATCTGAGAGTGAACCCAAGCAGTTGGTTTGTTCTGTCTGCATCTGGTTTACACGTTTTAAAAGAGAAACTGTGTGACACTGCTTATTCACAGAGAAAAAGTGCAAGGTCTACTCAGCCATGCTTTTAATTATTGTTGATACTGAAAGTTAAGCTTTGACGTTCCGTCCCTATGGCATTACTTGGTGGTAGAATAACGTTTTTATTCTTGAGCATAGTAGCTTTCCATAATGCTAGCAACAAATGAAGTATAGCAACCCAGGAGGCTCTGCATCTGAATTAAAATAGTGGTGAAAAATGAGCATCCTCCTATTTCCAGGAAATCCAACTTCTAAAGACTGTGCATTCCTCACTCCTATTAAGCAGAGGAATAAATAATCTTTCCTTCTTCTCCTTTAACCTAACAGGCAGACATTACCAACTGGCAACAGGTAGGGAGAGAAAAAGCCCAACAGCACATCTAAACTATGGTTGAGTGACAACTAAATACATTTCATCAGCATTCAAATACTTCATGTTTTCTCATCAGGAAACCTCCAGGCCCTCATTAGCTCTTGCCCAACAAAAGCACACTGGTTCCGAGAGCATGGTGCCACCAAGAAGGAATTGCTGTGTCACCCGGACCTGCTACATCAGAGGGACCCCTCCAGCCATGCGACCACCACTGGCACCATCTGTCCAGGCAGTCCTGCAGTCACCCAGCACAAGGACACTGCATATAGGTCTTCTGAATGACACGTTCAGTATGTCCTGGTACAGATGTATGTGAATGTCAGGGCAGGCCCAAGAAAAGAGGAAAATTACAGGATGAGAAGGCTCTAGCAGGCCATAACTTGAAGAGGCAATGGTCTGCCTGCTAGCCAGTTTTATTTGCTTTCCTGACAACAACAGCTACCAAAGACATATTTACAGAACACAGCCTCCTTTGAATGTATATAAGCATAACCCTGACAGTGAAAAGCAGAAAAAATGTGCTTCTTTCAGGAGCTTTGCTTTTCCATCAAATGCTGAAATGGCAAATGAAAAATCTTGAAATCGCCTGTACTTTCAGAGGGGGCCTTGGAGAAACGGCAGAGACAAAAATACAAGTTCTGCAATCAGGATGAACAGGTTATAACTGACCAGGCCATAAGCAGACACATTAGAAAATCCCATGCAGAAGAGGGGAAAGAAGCTGAGATTTAGACATGGCCATCCTCATGGATCTGTTCAGTCTGGAAAAAGTCATAGTGGTATTTGTGATTACCTGAACATTTTAATCGAACCTTCAGCCAGTATCTCATGACGAATGTGTTCAGTCCTTGTAAAATATGTCAGCTCATCTTGGAGAAGCTGATCAACTCAAATGAAAAGCCTATAATTTAGATAGCTTCTCATTAAACATCCCTATCATTAGGGATAGATTCAGATAGATAGGGATAGCTTATCATCATTAGATAGATTCTTACTCTGCCCTATGAAACAAAAAAAACATTGCTGTAACAAGTCACCTTGCCAGATCCATACCAGAGCTTGGAAGTGCCAAAAGACCCTTTGCTCCCAGTAAAAGCCAGCACCACTTTGAAAACAAAGAATGAGATTCTAGGTCAAATTTCAAACAGATTAGGGCAAGCAGAGCAGCATAGTGATAGCTTCTTATCGGTGTATGTTGCCCTGAACTTAGCACAAATTGGACCAAATGAAGTTTCTTTATTGCTTCTGGGCTCTGTGGCTGGCCACTGTCCTATGCATCGCAGTACTCCAGAGGTGAAGACACCATGCATCTCTGTAGCTGTTTGCCTCTAAAAGGACAAAGAAAACAATTTCCTAGGTAAATGAACAGAGAGCAAACTTTATCAGGTTGTTTCAGTCTGAACTGGAGAACACAATCTCCATAACTGGAAACAAACAACCCTAAACACCACTTAGAGTTTTGCTTCTCCAGATACACTTCCCTCCTAAGTGTTCAGCCAAAACTAGTACTAGAACTCAACCTACCTTTTTGTGGCTCCACCAGCACAGCACCACACTGAATCAGCACACCTTGCCAGCACAAAGCACTTCTCACTCTTGAGACAGGATTCGTACCTGCACTGCGTCTAGCGTGCAAGCGCTACGTCTGTATTTTGAAAGTCAGCTGTGAGACTTCTCAGTTCTGGCTGTGCTTTCAGGAGATATGTTATGGTTTAACCCCAGCTGGCAACTAAGCACCACACAGTCACTCGCTCACTCTTCCCCCCAGTGGGATGGGGAGTAAAAAGTAAACGAGTAAAAAAGAGTAAAAGTGAGAACACTTGTGGGTTGAGATAAGAACAGTTTCATCGAAATAAAATATTATTATTATTAATAATAATAATAATAATAAAATGGTAATTGTCCTCATTTCAGCTAGGATAGAGTTAATTTTCTTCCTAGTAGCCGGTATAGTGCTGCGTTTTGGGTTTAGTATGAGAAAAAAGTTGATAACACACTGATGTTTTAGTTGTTGCTAAGTAATGTTAACACCAGTCAAGGACTTTTCAGCTTCCCGTGCTCTGCCAAGTGCACAAGAAGCTGGGAGGGGGCACAGCCAGGACAGTTGACCCAAACCATCTACGTCATGCCCAGGTCCTACCCTTTCCAATACATTCCAATTAATCACCACCACTTTCCCTGTCTTTTGATATATACACACAGATATCATTCCCTTAGTCTATGGGCCATCCCTCTAAAATGTCCATTGACTTCATTTAGTCCATGACCTTGGGCTCCATCTGTCGTAACAGTCCTTCAGAGCAGGAGAGATGGTGTGTGGTGTTGGATTGCTGCATGTTGAAGCCAGTTCTGGTTCCATCATTGCTGCACTTTGCTTGGTTTCATCAAAGTTCATTCTTCATTAATCTGGGTGATTCTTACTGTAATATCATTGATACAGCATACAGCAACCATAAAAGTGACGTCATATAGTATTATATAGCAATTAACATCATACCATTTAGTTCATTGGCTATTCTCACCCAAAATCAAATCCCCTTGAGGTACACACTGGACTTCCCCATCCTTTCGCATTACCTACCAAGTGCACCCAGGTCCTTGAGCAAAAGCAATCCCACAAATGGGTTTGCCTTTGCCTAAGGCAGGAGTAACCTAGACTGACTTCCCAAGCATATTTTTTATGTGCACTACAGGGACTTTACCCCCTTCCACAATATGTAATAGCTTTGATTGGGCAGGGCCAGCTCGATTGGCAGATCCTCTAGTGTTGACTAACCAGGTGGCCTTTGCTAAATATGTATCCCAGTGTTTGAATGTCGCACCAACCATTGCTCTCAGTGTAGTCTTTAACAGTCCGTTGTATTGTTCGATTTTCCCAGAGGCTGGTGCATGACAGGGGATGTGATATACCCACTCAGTGCCGTGCTCTTTGGCCCAGGTGTCTATGAGGTTGTTTCAGAAATTAGTCCTGTTGTCTGACTCAATTCTCTCTGGGGTGCCATGTCACCATAAGACTTGTTTTTCAAGGCCCAGGATAGTGTTCCGGGCAGTGGCATGGGGCACAGGATATGTTTCCAGCCAACCATTGTAAGCACATAGTACTTGCCTTGGCAAGTTTGTGGGAGTGGGATATAATCAATCTGCCAGGCCTCCCCATATTTATATTTCAGCCATTGTCCTCCATACCACAGAGGCTTTAACCGCTTGGCTTGTTTGATTGCAGCGCATGTTTCACATTCATGGATAACCTGTGCAATAGTGTCCATGGTTAAGTCCACCCCTTGATCACGAGCCCATCTATATGTTGCATCTCTTCCTTGATGGCCTGAGGTGTCATGGGCTCACCAGGCTATAATTCACCCTTATGTTGCCAGTCCAGACCCACCTGAGCCACTTCAGTCTCAGCAGCCTGATCCACCTGCTGGTTGTTTTGATGTTCTTCAGTGGCCCGACTCCTGGGTACATAAGCATCTACATGATGTACTTTAACAACCAGGTTCTCTACCCAGGCAGCAATATCTTGACACAGTGCAGCAGCCCAGATGGGTTTGCCTCTGCGCTGCCAGTTGCTCTGCTTCCATTGCTGTAACCACCCCCACAGGGCATTTGCCACCATCCATGAGTCAGTATAGAGATGGAGCACTGGCCACTTTTCTCATTCAGCAATGTCTAAAACCAGCTGGATGGCCTTGACTTCTGCAAATTGGCACAATTCACCGTCTCCTTCAGGAGTTTCTACCACTTGTCATATAGGACTCCATACAGCAGCTTTCTATCTCCGATGCTTTCCCACAGTACGACAGGACCCATCAGTGAACAGGGCATATTGCTTCTCATTTTTTGATAGTTTATTGCACAGTGGGGCCTCCTCAGCACACGTCACCTCCTCCTCTGATGATATTCCAAAATCTTTGCCTTCTGGCCAGTCCATAATTACTTCCAAGATTCCTGGGCAACTGGGGTTTCCTATCCGAGCCCGTTGTGTGATCAGTGTGACCCACTTACTTCACCTAGCGTCAGCTGCATGATGTGTAGAGGGGACCCTCCCTTTGCACATCCAGCCCAGCACTCGCAGTCGAGTGCCAGGAGGAGCTGTGTTTCAGTACCAACCACTTCCAAAGCAGCTCGAACCCCTTCATATGCTGCCAATATCTCTTTTTCAGTTGGAGTATAGCAGGCCTCGGATCCTCTGCATCCCCGACTCCAAAACCCTAAGGGCCGAGCTCGAGTCTCCCCTGGTGCTTTCTGCCAGAGGCTCCAGGTAGGGCCATTCTCTCCAGCTGTGGTGTAGAGCACATTTTTTACATCTTGTCCTGCCCACACTGGCCCAAGGGCTACTGTATGAACTATCTCCTGTTTAATTTGTTCAAAGACTTGTTGCTCAGGGCCCCTTTTAAAATCGTTCTTCTTCCAGATCACTTGATAGAGAGGGCTTAAGATCAGACTGTAATTTGGAATATGCACTCTCCAAAAAGCCACAGCACCTAAGAAAGCCTGTGCCTCCTTTTTGCTAGTTGGTGGAGACACGGCTGTTATTTTGTCAATCACATCCATTGGGATCTGACGACATCCATCTTGCCATTTTATTCCTAAAAACTGGATCTCCTGTGCAGGTCCCTTGACCTTACTTTGTTTTATGACAAAACCGGCTTTCAGGAGGATTTGGACTATTTTCTTCCCTTTCTCAAACACTTCTTCTGCTGTATTGCCCCACACAATGTTGTCATCAATATATTGCAGATGTTCTGGAGCTTCACCTTGTTCCAGTGCAGTCTGGATCAGTTCATGGCAAATGGTAGGGCTGTGTTTCCACCCCTGGGGCAGTCGATTCCAGGTGTACCGAACACCCCTCCAAGTGAAAGCAAACTGTGGCCTGCAATCTGCTGCCAAAGGGATTGAGAAGAACACATTAGCGATATCAATTCTGGCATACCATTTGGCTGCTTTTGACTCCAGTTTGTATTGAAGTTCTAGCATGTCCGGCACGGCAGCACTCAGGGGCGGCGTGACTTCATTCAGGCCACGATAGCCTACTGTCAGTCTCCACTCTCCATTACACTTTTGCACTGGCCATATAGGACTGTTAAAGGGTGAATGAGTCTTTATGATCACTCCTGGGTTCTCCAGCCAACGAATCAGCTTATGGATGGGAATCAGGGAGTCTGGGTTGGTACAATATTGCCTCCGGTGCACCGCTGTGGTAGTGATTGGCACCTGTTGTTCTTTGACCCTCAGCAACCCCACAACAGAAGGGTCTTCTGAGAGACCAGGCAAGGTAGACAGCTGTTTAATTTCCTCCGTCTCCAAGGCAGCTATACCAAAAGCCCACCAATACCCTTTTGGGTCCTTGAAATACCCTCTCCTGAAGTAGTCCATGCTAAGGATGCACGGAGCCTCTGGGCCAGTCACAATGGGGTGCTTTTGCCACTCATTCCCAGTTAGGCTCACTTCAGCCTCCAATACAGTTAGCTGTTGGGATCCACCTGTCACTCCAGACATACAGATGGGTTCTGCCCCTACATAGCTTGATGGCATTAGGGTACACTGTGCACCGGTGTCTACTAGAGCCTTATACTCCCGTGGGTCTGATGTGCCAGGCCATCAAATCCACACAGTCCAGTAAATCCGGTTGTCCCTTTCCTCCACCTGGCAGAGCATGGGAAGCTGAAAAGTCCTTGACTAGTGTAAACATTACCTAGCAACAACTAAAACATCAGTGTGTTATCAACATTATTCTCATACTAAATCCAAAACACAGCACTATACCAGCTACTAGGAAGAAAATTAACTCTATCCTAGCCAAAACCAGGGCAATAATGAAAAGGAAAATAACAAAAAGAGAGAGAAGTAAAACCCAAGAAAAGTGATGCAAATGAAAAACAATTGCTCAACACCAACTGACTGATGCCGAGCCTGTCCCCAAGCAGCGGCCCCCCCAGCCAGCTTTCCCCTAGTTTATATGCTGAGCATGACGTCATATGGTATGGAATATCCCTTTGGCCAGTTTGGGTCAGCTGTCCTGGCTGTGCCCCCTTCCCAGCTTCTTGTGTATCTCCAGCCTTCTCAGTCAGTAGAGCATGAGAAGCTGAAAAGTCCTTGACTTAGTGTAAGCACTACTTAGCAACAACTGAAACATCAGTGTGTTATCAATATTATTCTCATACTAAATCCAAAACACAGCACTATACCAGCTACCAGGAAGAAAATTAACTCTATCCCAGCCAAAACCAGGACAAGAAATTAAATGGTTGCTGGTGCACTGAGTGAGACAGAACATCCCAGGCTGCTCTTCATTTCATACCAAGCTTTCCCCTGGAAACATGCTCTGTAGTAAACTGATGATTGTAGGGCACAGATATTGTCAGAAACAAGACATACATCCTTATCATCGTTTGGCAAACGCACCCCAGGATATGATTAGCACAGACGTCTCAATGGTCTGTTGATACCTCAAACACTATGTACAAATTAGATAAGGAAGAGATGTGTGCAAGGACTGGGTGAAACAAGGGGAGCAAGTGGATTACAAACACAAGAAAACTCAAGCTCTTGCCTAGGACCCTGCTCTGGGCAGGGCTGGCCTGAATGACCTCCCAAGGTCCTCCTTCTCCAGATTACCACTGTATGTTGGTTTCTATTTATGCAAACTGTTATAAAGTAATTATTACTAATAACTAAGCCCAGCTGCCTGATGTCTCCAGCTAGCCACATACCAAACTCACGTAGCTGACACTGCTTAGCAGCTCAGTTCCTCTTCAGATGCATGACCAGCAAACAAGACCACAGAAACAGGATCCAAGCCTGGCCAGAAGTATTGGGCCAGCCCTGCCAACTCACAGTAATCCAAGCAAAACCTCAAGACAAGGACGCTACTAAAATGTTACAGATAAATCCTCTAGAGTAGGGATTTGTGGTTGACTTTCACACAGGAAAGGTACTAGGCCAGGAAGCAACATAACAAGGAAATGGAAATCAAAAGCATGTCACTAAGAACAGGACAACACTTCCGATGAAACAAGATGGCTGCATACACCCCAGGACACCAGCTCTGTACCTGCTTTATACTGTGAGCACTCCCTGTGAAACTGGCGTTTTACATCCATGAGCAGAGCAACGGAAACCTGACAGACTGGCTCCTACAGACCACTTGGGATGTCCTGAGCCTGTCCATAAGGTATCTTCAGGTCATTGAAATTACACCCCATTTTGGGAAGCCCCCTAGAAAAATTACAAGTAAAAATAACACTACTGAAAGACAAAAAAATCACAGCGCTCTCAGTTTCTGGGCAAGACCTCAACGCATTGTTGATTAATTTGGCAACACAGGTCCTCACACAAGGGCGTGACACATCATCCTGGCTTTACGGTGGCATCTCGGAACATCCTTCCTCCTTTCCCCGCAAGCTGAACTCATGCCAAGCACACGTGGACTAGCTTTTGTTGAAGACTGCTTCACAGCTTGCACCAGTGACAGTCTGGCCTTGTTCCCCAGCACATCCTGTTTTGCTAAGGGAAACAAAACAGGCTTTTTTGCTTTCAGTTTCAAATTATTCTCCCCTCTTTGTAACCTACCAGCAACAATTTATACCTAAGAGAACATACGGTTAAGGCAAGTGTGGAGTTGCATTTTCAGGAAAAACTCTGTGTATACATACACATACTTATGATTTCCAATAGCAACACTTTTTTAATAAACTAAGAAGGGACTTGCATCTCCCATTTTATATACAGAAAAACTGATGCAAAAACATGTTCAATATGCTATCTACACAGTGTCATTACTGTTTTACAAAACAAAAAAAAACCCAAAACCTCGCAAAACAGTGTAAACAGTTAACCCTGCTTCCTATCCTCTGAAACACAAAAAATCTTGAAATCCCTAGTCCAGCTCAGCCATACAAGCCCTATCTCAGTCCAAGAGGGAGGTGTTTACACTGCTGCAGTTGTTGGCTCAGCCTAGCAATGTTCCTGTCATCAAACAGAGCTGAACAGGTAAGAAAGCAATGGCAACAAACAGTCCCAATATTTCCTTTGCATAGATTAGCTCAACATGATATCGCATCTGGAATGGGGGAAAAAAAAATTAACCAAAACAACAAGATTCCCCTAACAGTGAGGTTTTCAAGCTTCTGCAGTTCACAGCCAACGTGACAAGTTGACAAGTTTAACTGCCTGTTGGTAAAAACACTGGCAGGAAACACTCCCTTTTGCATGACTTCTTGGGAAAGTAAAGCCTCTTCCCATTCGCAATAAACCCACTCTATCAACCTGGAGTTCATTTTCTGTAAACTGGGCAAGAAAACCAAAGACTGATGACAGACCTTTTTGCCTTTTTTCTTCTGAAGTGCACACTGTGCCCAAACTCCTTTTCAAATGAAAAAGCCCGTTTTGTTAAGTGACCGCTCCACGACCTTGTACAACAGTTTTGCTTTTCAAGGAAAGGATCCAAAACCACTGAAGACAATGCGTAGCTCAGGGCTGTGCCAAAGGAGTTCTCTTTCTTCTTTTCAAGCACAGATACTACATCACATCTCCCCCAGCTCCTCCGTGCAAGCTGTACCAGGCCAACACACATTCCCAGACGCCGGGCAGGAGCAGGAATGCGCTTTTCCCTTCTTCTCCTTCCACCACCCCACACACTCCCTGGCCGGCTTCCCGACCAGCACAGCCACCCTCGCTGCCCGCCACCCCGCACGCCAAGCCCCGCGCTCCTTATCAGGGAAGCACGGCCCCTCTCCTGAGCTGCGGGCACCTCCCGCTTAAGTGCACGGGAAGTTCGCGTAAGCTCGACCAAGGTGGGAAGCCGCCCCCGAGGGGCAACGGCTCCCACCGCCGTGCCCGCGGAGCCGTGCACTGCATGGCGACCCGCGCAATGCACGCACGCAAGGGCCGTGCAGAGCAGAGCGGGCAGCTCCCGCCGCGGCGGGCAGACACCCCGACGGCGGCTCCGTCAGACGCACCCCCAAACCCCGCACGGAGCGGCCGCAGAGGCGGCGGCTCTGCCGTGCCGAGCCGTGCCGTGCCGAGCCGAGCCGTGCCGAGCCGTGCCGAGCCGAGCCGTGCCGAGCCGAGCCGGCGGGCGCAGGGCGGCCGATGCCCGCTCTCCCCCAGGCGCGTACCCCGGGGAGCGCAGTCCTACCTGCCTGTCCCCCCGCCGCCGCGCGCCGAGGCGCCCGGGGCGCGCGCCGGCCGCCGTCCCTAAACACGGGCGCCCCACGGCCCGCCCCCGCCCCGCCCCCGCCGCCCGCGTCACCGCGGGAGTGGGGGGCGCGCGGGGAATCGAAACCGAGACCGCCCCGCCCTGGGGGGTGTCCCCCCTCCCCCCGCCCCCCCGCGCCGGGTCCCGGGGAGGGCGGGTCGCGGCCGGGGGTCCCCCGCGCGGAGGGAGCTGGGTGGGAGCAGGCACGCATCTCCGAAGAGCACATTCGGAAAGCTGCAAGACGGCTTTGTGCGCCCACCGTGTCAATGCCATTTTCTTTAAATGACGTAGCAGTGTCTTCAGCATACGTGCAAAACCAGCCTTCGTCCCCGCCTCAGTCAACGCGCGTTACTGTCACCCGTGATTTCTCAAGACAACCCCACTGCTCAGGAGAAGCGGCTACTGCTTTGGTCTTCCACGGTTTAAGGAAACCCTAGGGAGTGGAGGCTTCTCCCGCTGTAACGTACTTGTTTCCCAATTCATCATTTCCCATTGTCTTGTCACACTGGGAAAAGCGGATCAATAAGCCACAGATGAATACTTTACAAGGGATCATTCAATAATCCGCTTTTCGGTGAACCACGTTTTTAATGGGGTTTTTCTCTCTCACCAAGTATTACCGTCTCCACATCTTGCTCATATAAAAATGACTTTCTGCTAATCATCCGTCTTCTGCGCTGAGTTTTCACGTAAATTAACCTGCTACCCATTTAGGGACTGGACAAACAAAGTAATGCTAACCTTAGCGTGGGTGTTTTTATCACTTCGCTCCAAGTGCATCAAAATAATGGGGCAAAGCTTCTTTAATAAAAAGCAGTCAAAAGTACAGCAACAATTGTTTCGGAGCAGTAGCCATACGAGGTGGGAAAACTGCACGCTCCCCACTGCCTGCTAAGTGACTTAAAGAAATCGAAGTCCATGGGTGGGATTTTGCAGTTCTTATTCAGGCAAAAGTGCTTGTGTGAATCAACAGAATATAAATGCGGAGAGGAATGAGTGGCTGATGGGGACTAACCTATCTGGCATTTCATGTAACCTCCGAACTATCGTTGTTGTTTAGGGGTGTTTCACTTCAGTGCAGAGAAACCAAGGACCGACTCACCTCAGTTCTGGTGCAGAAAGTGGAAAACTGCTTTTTGGCTTGGAAGGGACTCTGACCTAAACACTGTCACAACAAACAGTCTTTGCTACATCTGTTTGCAAGCCATGGGTGTGGTTGTCAAACCAGTCACCAGGCAGAAAACGAAACTTTTCTTTTTTTTTTAACTCAGCTGTAAAAATGAAACTTGGCAGCTTGTAAGTCTTTCGCTGGTGTGCAGCTGGGAGTTTCCTTCTCGTGCAGAGCAAAATCCTTCCAAAAGCTGCGTCCCTGCCACGCACACACATTGCCAGTCTGCAAATTATTGCGTTTCCTGATTCTAAACAAGTGGAAAAGGAACAGAAACTGGAAAGGGTGGACCCACTTGGGGGGGGTAGTACCGCACGTCTGACTGCACAGGCACTCAGACTGGTAAGCAGTTAGGCGTACTGGCTGATACCGGGTGCCCATGAAGTCCATCAAGGCAGCATAAAATGATGTATAAAGCCCTTTCTACCTAGCTCCTACACCCCTTCTGTTGCAACTGTAGAGTAGAGGCGTTGGCGCAGGTACATTTCCAAGGGAAAACATTTCTTTTGGATGGGAGAGTGAGTAACAGATCCCTCCGCTTCCTTGCCACTCCACACATGAACCTGCGCATCAGAGCTACTGATGGATGTGCATCCATTGGATGGAAGGGGTGGGTCTTGGCACAAGGCTGATGCTAGAAATGCTGCTTTTTAGCTCTGCTCCTTTTTCACTTATGGGAAAACCTCACTTTGAGGGGAAGAACACCCTTCGTAACATATCCAGGAAAGACAGTTGCAATGCATGTCGCAAGCCCTCAGCCGTGCTGAGCTTGAGGGAGCTACTCCACCAACAGCTCTTGCTTTCCTGAGCAGCCAGCGTCTCCCGGCTCTTGAGAGCACAGCGCCAAGCCCAGGTCAGATACTACTATGCCTTACCAGAGACCTGCGTCTGGTGGGATGCAGACTCAGCTCCCAACTGAAGGCATGGCATCCCCACGGAGCTGCCCGATGCAGCTCAGCTGCCCCCCAGCCTGCCCTGCTCCCTCACTGGGGGTGGTGGGACAGACCCTGGATGGGGAAGCCCCTGCCTGGCTGGTTCCCTGGAGATCCCCATGGCTCCCCATCCCGCGGGGAGCAGCTGGCCCTTGCTGCTCCATGACACCATACACGGAAAAACATGTTTTTCCTGGTATAACTGCCCTGCATGAGAGAGTTAGTCAACAAAAATACCCTGGCCATAAATGATGTCTCCAGCTATTACAGCTACAAGGGCAAAAGTTTGTGGCGTAGGTGTGGTTTCGTGGAGGTATCCAAGCTGCAGCTTCTATCAGGGTGATTATTTCAGGATGTTTGCTTGAATTCAAAAGCGTATCTCAAAACTGACGTAGTAATACCGGTGATGAACTTGTGTTTACTCTAGTTTATTTCTGAGGTCAAGAAACTTGTCTCGGAGAAATCAGGTACTTCAGTATAGCTTTAAAAGAACTTTTAATGGACTCTTAAGCACATAATAAATAAAGGATAACACAACACAACTAACAGCAGATACATGCCTATTTTATTATTTTGCTTCTAGTTGCTCTAATGCTGAAAAATCCCTTCACATCTCTCCTGTCTAATGTATCTTGCCTATTATCCTTTCCTGTTACTTTTCCTTAAAGCCTGACTGCTTAACCTTGCCTGTGTCAGCATCATATAGGCTAGTATACTTGTAAACCGTCTGAATGTCTACTAAGGCATTTTATAGCCCTCCAAGAAGAGGTCTGTATCATTGTATAAGCAGTTGTCAGTGATCCACACACAATCATTGGTGCTCTTTGCAAGACACGGGGTTTTGTTCCTCCTGTGTTTGCCACCAGCACAGTCCACAGCCATTTTCCGGTGTTATTATTTATAGACTTAAAACAATTGTGGCACAGTATGTCCTGAGCTGGGACTGGAGTCCTGTGACAGCAAGCACTGTGAACCTTGTTAGGAAAGCAATATAATATTTTACACCACAAGGCCTGTTGTGCATGGAAAGACTGCTGTAGGGATGTCTCTTAGCTAGACTTTAACCTGGCTATCGATAGCAGCATTAAAGCTGCAGCAGCATAAAACTCATTTCGTACCACAGAAATAGTTACCTTCCATTACTATCTCCTTTTATGGCTGCTAAACAATTTGGAATAACCCAGCCAGTTCAAGACTGCTTACATGAAGGGTAGTCACTCCTGTGACAGCTGTTCAAATAGTCTTATGAGAGCCAGAAACTGAGCCAAGCCACTTATGAAGAATGGGTAGGGAGAGCAATGGGTGGGACCAGGGTAAAGAAGCGTGCTCCTTCTGCACCTCTCCTCTCAATCTGTTTGTTTTGGAGGCAAAATAGCTGAGCAAGGGGGAGTGGGGGCAAAGGAGGAAAGAGAGAAAGGTGGAGAAGAGAGAAGAAGATGAAGGGTTTGGGAAAGGCACTCCCTGAGGCTCACTGGTACAGGCTGGGACCGGTGAGTCTCCCCAGCAGCAGTGCCTGAAGGAATCTGGAGAAAGGGCAACCAACAGCTGGCAGCAATAGAACAAACAAAAACATGGGGCTTGTCGTCAGAGATGAGTCATTTTGGGAGAAACCCATAATAACAACAACAACAACAACAACAACAACAATAATAATAATAAAACAAAGATACATGCTTTTGTACTCTTTTGTTTTGAAGTAAATCCATAAATTTGCCCCAGTTCTACTTCAGGTAATTGCAAGCCAATAACTTCAGATCCACAGCCCTGTGCTTCCATACCATCTAATGGGGTGCAGCCGCCTACGGATGGTGTGATATGGGAATGACAAAACCCCCAGGATAGCTAAGATTGCATGAAGCCAATCACAAAAATAACAGTAGCAAAGGGCCTCCGTCTGCTTTGGACCATGAAGGTGAAGCCTGAATCAGCAAAGAACATGTCCATCTATGACACCAAGGACTGGACGGGATTTTAGCAAGAGAGAGTGGCATTGAGCCTTACTTCATGAGAAACAGAGGTGACGGGCTTGGTGACAGAAGGGAAGAGGAATGCTCCTAGGAAGAGATGCCCAAAGGCCAAGAGATGTTTGTGCATCAGGAAACCAGTAAAGAATCTGTGCAGGTTAACCAGGACACCTAACTCAAATATGTTCCTACACAGGTCTCTACACCAGCACACTCCTAGCTGCACACCAAAAGAGATTGTCAGGAATTTCCGTGTTTGTTTTTGTAATGAGAACATGCCATGTTTTAAGCAGGAGGTATTTGTTTTTACTGCCAACAGTGGGCACCGCCATCATGGGTGCAGAGGAGCAAACAGCTTTTCCAAATTCCTCTTCTCCCCTTATGCGATTCAACCTCCTAAAACCAGCTCATGACAGTGACTACTAAAAAGGACACCTTTGTCCACCTATCCTCCAGGACCTTCCAACTGAGACAGTGTGATCCCCTCCATCCCAGGGGTACAGGGCTGGCACGGCCGCTCCAGTACAAAACTGAGCAACCAGCCACCGCATCCCTGTGTCCATTCCATCTGTGCAGGACGTTTCCTTCAGCTGCGGGACTGCTTGTTTGGTCTGTATCTAGACCTTTGCCTGGTTCTGGAGTTGCTGGCAGGATTTCTCTTCCTGAATCACTTACCCCTTACCAAGCACCTTACCCAACCTTCTCACTCACATACATCCCCTCCACTAAATGTCTGCTAGGTTAAGTTAAAAAAGGAACCGATGAAAAACAGATTGCTTTTGTGTCCATTTCAGTTTGTCAAGTAAAGAGCTTTATCCGACAAAAAGGCACATTTTGTTCACACATCTACTGTCATACTACTAGAGGAAGACAATATAGCTGTGATATACTCTGATTTTCTTCAAAAGTGGCGGGGATCTCTTTAATTAATGTCTGAATACTACTTATTCAAACATCTCACCAAGTTTTCCACAGCACTTTTAACTCTCACAGGTTTACAAACCTATTTAACCGTAGCACAAGCAGGCAACAAATTCTGAGTTGCATACTGCAGATACTATTATCTAAAAGCCTCAGAAGTCTCCACAGAATGTGATGCAAATTATATGCAATTCTGCGGGTCACTGTGCTCTTCTGGTTACGTGGCTCCTCTGAACAACAGCCGCGTATTGCAGCACGGGGTGTCCCCCTGATTGGGCACGTAGCTATTTGCTTTAGACTTTTTTGTCATTGGGAGCAAGGTCTCTCCGCGGAAGTGAAATTCAAAAGTGAAAATTTGGCAGAGCTTCCACAGCCCATTTGCCCTCCACTAACATAAAAGCCTCTTTTTACCTCTTGTGATTTCCCCCTCCTTCCTCTCTCTTCCCCCCTCCCAATTACAGCACAGTAAGAGGGTAAACCACACAAACTCCAGGTCATTTTTATTCAATTACTGATGTCAGTGTAGTCTCCACTGAAGGAATGAAGGAAATTGTGTCCAAAACCTTGCATGTGTTCTCAGCTGACTGAAGTCCATGGTGCTTTTGCTACTCTTGATATCCATTGAAGAGAAATTAAATACCCTGAGAACACCAGTGGTAAAAATTCCCCAGAGCCTGCCCAGTAACTGAACAGTTACATATTTACAAAAATGTGACTTCTAAATTTTAGAGCATGCAGGTCACTGACTGGAGGTGGGAGACTATGGTTTACCCACTGTTGCACTTCTTTATGGAAATTAAGCATTTTGATTTTTTTTCATCTATGTTACCTTAGAAAGTTCAGGAATGTAGATGTCATTAGAGAGCTCTTGGCCCAAGATTCAGATGTCCCTCAAGAGCTAGTTCATTTACTAAAGGAAAGGCTAAGGTATTGAAACGTCACCATATGTATCTTGTCCATTCTTGTAAGGTATTTAAGTTAAAGAGCAAAATCAAAATGGGACTTTTTCATTCTCTAGTAATCACAATAAAAATTTGGTTAAAACATTCCCAGTATTTACTGCCAAAGAAAATATTGCAAAATAATTATTTTTCCCTGCAATCCAATCATGCAATAATCACAGAACCATAGAAGAGCCCCGGTTGGAAGGGCCTCCAAAGATCATCTGGTCCAACCTTTGGTGGGAAAGGGAGCCTAGATGACATTACCTAACACCGTGTTCAGTCGCATCTTGGAAACCTCCAGCCATGGGGGCTCTACCATGTCCCTGGGGAGGTTCTTCCAGTGATTGGTTGTTCTCACTGTAAAAAATTTCTTTCCTATATTCCAAGATGAGGACACCTGTATATAATTTAAAATATGTTTATTCTTCAATTTATTTCCATTAATATATTCTATATAGTTAATATATATTATATATAGTTAATATATTATAATAATTGATAATATATAGTAATAATATATTAGTAATAATATATATAGTAATAATATATTCGTAATAATATATTCTATATAGTTAATATAGTAATTTTAAGTTCATCTTAAGCTTCCCCTAACTGAGACTATGCCAAAAGAACTGATCTTTCAGAATATACTAAATCCCAGAGGAAAAAAAACAGTGACAGACTGCATACAATGTTATGCAGTACAATTACACCATTGTACAGAAGTTACCATCCAGAGCTCAGAAAATGTTTTATAAAGATAAGTCTTGTATTCTGCATAATACACAATCATGCAGAAAATAAGTTACAAAAATGAAGGAAAAAACTAGGGCTTTTCTTTCATACTTCCTGACTGGCCCAGAAGATTTTTTGTTTCAAAGGAAAAGATAAGTAGACTATCAGAAAAACTAGCATCATTGTTGTCAGGGTTTAACCCCAGCCAGCAACTAAGCCCCACACAGCCACTCACTCACTCCCCCCCGGTGGGATGGGGGAGAGAATCAGAAGGGTAAAAGTGAGAAAACTCGAGGGTTGAGATAAAGACAGTTTAATAGGTAAAGCAAAAGCCGCTCACGCAAGCAAAGCAAAACAAGGAATTAATTCTCTACTTCCCATGGGCAGGCAGGTGTTCAGCCATCTCCAGGACAGCAGGGCTCCATCACGCATAATGGTGACTTGGGGAGACAAACGCCATCACTCCAAACGTCCCCCCCTTCCTTCTTCTTCCCCCAGCTTTAAATGCTGAGCATGATGCCATATGGTGAGGAATATCCCTTTGGTCAGTTGGGGTCAGCTGTTCCAGCTGTGTCCCCTCCCAACTTCTCGTGCACCCCCAGCCTACTCGCTGGTGGGGTGATGTGAGGAGCAGAAAAGACCTTGACTTCGTGCAAGCACTGCTCAGCAGTAACGAAAACATCCCTGTGCTATCAACACTGTCTTCAGCACACATCCAAAACATAGCCCCATACTAGCTACTACGAAGGAAATTAACTGTGCCCCAGCCAAAAACAGCACAATCGTGAACAGTAGCTTGAAAAAATCCAAACACTGTGGAACGATGCAGTTACTGTAATGGGGAAAAAAAAAGCTGACACAAATTTGGTCTCATAAATTCCATCTTTATACTATTTTAGGAACATGGAAAATACTGCTTCTGTACTAATGTGTGATTAATTTACGTAAGTGTTCTGCTTGTGACAGTTTTTAATGTCAGATGAAAAGAAGAGATAACAAGTAATATTCTGGTATGTTTGCAAAGGACAATTACAGAATGCCTTGCCGACAGTAGTGCCCTCCCTGAGAATCAGGACTTGGTCTGCAGCCAAGTAAATACCATTTTTGCCATTACAAGTGAAAGGCTGAAGGATTTGCACTGGCTTGACAGTGCAGGGTCTCAGCACTTGTCTGGGTTATGTTGGCCTAAGCTGATTTTGCCTTATTTTAGCAGTAATAGCAATTATCTAGTGGTCAGGTTGGGTTTAGGTTAGCTTTAGTTTATAGTGACAACATGTAGTTATTTTTTTCTTGATTGCATTGTATGTTATCCTAGTACAAAATGGGAGGTCCAAGAATCAAAAACGGGACGGTACCAGAGGTCCCAGGCTATGAGCACAAACCACAGTGGTCATTACAAGAGGATAATCTTAGTAAACCAGTTTAGATATAAAGGAAAGAATAGATAACTGAACAATTGAGAACCAGTGAAGAGCAAGTTCACATACACAGATTGCATTAAGAGAATATGTAAGAATAAAAGCAGGCAGTCCCCAAGACCAAGGAGGAAAAGACCTGCACCCCAGCATCATCCGCCTCCCAAGGAAGAACCTGGGATGCTGGTCTGTCTGTGACACCCTCTGCAGCCTCCCTGCCTGAGGCAGGCTGGGGCTGTCCCCGTGGGCACCCAGAGGGACGCTGGAAGAGGGAGCATGACACCAGAGAGAGAGGGTAGGTACTAGGAAGATTTTTCTGTGTAACTATTTTAACTGTACTAGTGAGACTTCCCTGTATTAATCTGGACTACGAATGGTAGTAGTATTGCAACTAGGCTAACTAATGCTTTGTTGGATATTGGTTAGAATGTCAAATTAGACAAACAATAAATGCTTAACTCCACATATACGGTGTGTCCCATTTTACCTGTAAGACTTGGAGTGTAGCAAGTCTTCAGCTTGTACAGCAGAGTAAATTAATTTTTTTCTAGGAAATTTAACTATGGATGTTTTAAGGTCCATATAAATAAATGCCCATATTCTAGGTAGAGAAGTGATATTATGGTTAACATACTGACAAAAAGAATGAACTCCGATTCCAAATTCCAATATCAGGCATGCCCTACAGGGCCTTGCACAAATCATCCTGCTCATCTGGGTGCTCTGGGGTCCTATAAAGTGGACTTAATAATAATTCCTTCCCTAACAGGACTGCACACACAGGGTATGATGAGGGGATATAAATACATAGCATAAGGACTTCAGAGTTATTTTTCTTATCATGAGCTTCCAAAACCTGCTTTCCTTCAGAACTCATAAAAATGCACTACAAACTAGGGTGAAAAACCTTAATTGGGGCAATATTTTCTAGCAAAAACTCCTCTTGCAATATGTAAATGCCTGAGGCTATGTATAAAAGCATGCGACACGTAGTCTTGAGCAACCCTTCTACTTGAAGAAGCACATTTTCACCTAGCCCTGAACCATGACATAACAACTCAGAATATAATTACTGCAGTTTAACACGTGATCCTGTGTCAGGTGAGCAACAGTAACTATTTTGAATTCATATATGTGATAATTTGATTTCGCTGGGGCATGAGTCTGATGCTTTTTTCTGTCTTGGGGTGGATTTTTTTGTGTGGGTTGTTTTGTTTTGTTTTTTTGGGGTTTTTTTAGGTAGGCACTGCATTAACCTGGAGCAGCTCCTTTCCTGTAAATAGGTTTAGTAATATATCAGTCCTGGCAGTGCTATTGCTTTTGGCATTGATATATAGCCAACCATTGTAGCACAAATTTTGTGTTAATATTTTATTCTGTATCCTAAAGTTGCATGAAATTTCACTGCAAGATGAGTACATGGTAAGGGTTAAACGAACTACCTGGACACTCTGAGTGCTTGTCAAGACAAGCAGAAAAGAAGCAGAGATTTGTGAATCAAGGTTATTTGGTTTGCATTCTTTCAGTTATCTCTTTGTAGCCAACTGGAGACAGTTTTAAGAAACTGTCATAAACTTTGCTGCTGTTTGGCAGTAAAAACTGTAAGAAGGGTGAAAGATACCATTTTCTATTAACACGCACATCAAGGAAAATTATTTAAGGACAAATGAGAAGACATTTCCACACACTGGGATATCACCTATGAAAAAAGCTGTTTCTTGCAAGGAATTTTATAAAAGTACTAGCGTGGAAAAAAACTTGTTACTTACTGGAATGCTGCTCAACTTGCTTCTCTTTAAAAACAAAAAAAATAATCAGGCTTTTTTGCTCAAGCAATCCTCATCTTTTAACCTCCTATTCCGCTTGAGCTGCAGTCTAAATCCCTAATAATTCTAACCTTTTAAATTGATTTCATCACTCTTCAGTCCCTTCTCCAGTGTAGCAGGTCTCTGCCTTTTTGTAGCCCTGCCTCATGTTACAGGGTGTAGTCTTGGGTTCTTGTTTTGTAAAGAAGACAGTGTTGTGCCAACCAGGATTTACTTGTGTCCCCTGTGCTACAATCCCATGCTCCAATTCTTTCTTAAACCTTATTTACTATTTCTTAATACTCTCTTTTAATTGCTCAAGCCAAATAAAGCAATGTTGACTCTGAATGGGTCACTAACAAATTACAAGTAAGTTAAAAACTGTTTTCTGGGCTTTTTAATACATTTGAGTTGGAATAGTAAGTACATGCTGCAGATAATAAGTGGGTAGGACTTGAAAATGGTAGATTAAGATTATCAGAACCAAAACTAGATGGATCTTTGCATTTAAAAAAATAGATTTTATAATAAAAATCAAAGAATTCAAAATCCATATTGTTTACTGGCACATGGGCCACCTCTTCTCAGCAATGAGAAAGATGTTGTTAAGACTGCAGTTCTTCCACTGCATTACTTTTTTTCTTTTTAATTAAATGGTTCTCTATGTCTCCAAGGGAAAAACTTAACTACATTTCTCTAGTGACTGTGGGGCTGTTTCAGTTTCATGTGTTTCTAAGAAACTAATTCTTGCCTTCTGAAATTTCTTAGCATTGATTGCTAAATATATCAGCTTTCCTCTTTGGGATCTTAAAAAGCATTAAGATTCCAACAGGCTTTTATCATTCATTCATCACCACTTCTGTTGCCGTGACACCTCTTCTGAGCCCTGGCATCAAAATACACTGGTTATATCTTCCTAAATTATTCAAAATTAAATCTAGATCATTTGGTTTTGATTTGCTTTAATAAAAACAAATTCATATATTCTTTATCTTCTTAGTAAAAAAAACCAATCTAAAACCCAAAGAAGTATTTTACCATGACACATATGCCTCTGCCAGGCTTCTTTGGTGAATTATTTTTAGTGATTAAATATCGCTAAAAATAAAATCATCCCCCAGGGCTCTGAGTTGGGGCCAGTCCTGTTTAATATCTTTATCAATGATCTGGACGAAGGGATCAAGTGCACGCTCAGTAAGTTTGCAGACGACACCAAGTTGTGCGGGAGCGTTGATCTGCTTGAGGGTAGGAAGGCTCCGCAGAAGGACCTGGACAGGCTGGATCCATGGGCTTGGGGCCAATGGTATGAGGTTCAAGAAGGCTAAGTGCGAGCTCCTGCGCTTGGGCCACAACAACCCCACGCAACGCTACAGGCTTGGGGAAGAGTGGCTGGAAAGCTGCCTGGCAGAAAAGGACCTGGGGGTGTTGGTTGACAGCCGTCTGAACATGAGCCAGCAGTGTGCCCAGGTGGCCAAGAAAGCCAATGGTGTCCTGGCTTGTATCAAAAATAGCGTGGCCAGCAGGAGTAGGGAAGTGATCGTGCCCCTGTACTCGGGCGCTGGTGAGGCCGCACCTGGAATACTGCATTCAGTTTTGGGCCCCTCACTACAAGAGAGACATTGGGGTGCTGGAGCGTGTCCAGAGAAGGGCGACGAAGCTGGTGAAGGGTCTAGAGCACAAGTCTTGTGAGGAGCGGCTGAGGGAACTGGGGTTGTTTAGCCTGGAGAAAAGGAGGCTCAGGGGAGACCTTATCGCTCTCTACAACTACCTGAAAGGAGGCTGTAGAGAGGTGGGGGTCCGTCTCTTCTTCCAAATAACAAGTGATAGGACGAGAAGGAATGGCCTCAAGTTGCGCCGGGGGAGGTTTAGACTGGATATGAGGAAATCTTACTTCACTGAAAGGGTTGTCAAGCATTGGAACAGGCTGCCCAGGGAAGTGGTTGAGTTGCCATCCCTGGACATATTTCAAAGACGTTTGGATGAGGTGCTTAGGGACACGGTGTAGTGGTGGTCTGGGTAGTGTTAGGTTTACGGTTGGACTCGATGATCTTAAAGGTCTTTTCCAATCTGTGCGATTCTGTGATTCTGTGATTAAGTTGTAACTGATGTTTCTCTTCTTTAACGGATTGTGACACAAAACAACAGTTTAAACTTGAATGTGTCAGAGCAAAGCTTGTAGGCTATGAACAGGCAGGGCTGACCTCCAGTTACAGCGGTTGTGATGCAAATATGGAAAAGTCTTTTGATGGCTACATGCAGCCAAACAGAGAAATAGCCTTATTCACATCAGCTTCAGCATGGAAATTGGGAGTTTGGCACAGACCACACAAGATTTTAAAGCTTCATGCAAGCAACATCCAGTAAAATGCATCTGTATGATACAAACTGTACCACAGACATAAATAATAAAAGGTGGACATTTTCCTCCCGGTGGGTCTAGGGCAGATACTGACAGGGCAAGTAGCTGTCAGCAGAAGCATAGACAAGGAAGAGTTTGAGTAAATGTGTTCTGTCCCAGATTGTGCATCGAGATCCAGCAGATATCTTCTGCTTTCCCACTCCCGATACCAGCTGTGCTGGTTAAGACTTGTGGCACACTGCCCAAGGCCACCGAAACCAGATTCCTCCCCTAGGTTCAGAACCTGGAGCAGAGCCAGATTCATCTGCTCTGAAGCTCAATGCTCCCCGTGCTCCTGATGCTCCCCAGGTCGGTGCACAGTCAAGGCTGGTGCACAATCACTCGCCCTCTCTTTGTGCCTATTAACCCTTTGTCACCTGCCCCGCTCATGCTGACAGAGGGGGCTTGTACCAAGATGCTAAACTTTTTCTGGAGAGTCAAAGCAAAAGCGCACCATGGCCCAGGTAGTTGTCACTGCAACCAGAATCCACGGCCAGGGAGGTGGCAGGGCAGGACTGCTGGCCTCCGACCAGGTAGTTTTGCCAAGGACAACAAGTGGGGAACCTGAAGTCAGCCTCAAAAGTGGCTTTTGTGGAGATCTTTCATGCCTGGGGGCACTGCAGGCACCTGTCCATATGGACAGGAATTAGACAGAGTGACACTTTATAGCAACCATCCTGGACAGTGCTGAGGACAAAAATGTCCTCGCAAGGCAAAGCACCTTATAGTGAGGTACCACCAATCCATGTTTCACACGCTTAATCCTTAACACTCAGAAAAAAATGGTTTTGCTTCATGCTTCACATGTTCCTTGCAGGGCCTGTATCTTCTTCATGCCCTTGGCCAGGGCACAGCTATGGGCACGGCCATGAGCCTCTTGTTTAAAGTGAAGGTATACTTCTCAGCATGTTCTTCTTTTTTTCCTTCTGCAAAGTGAAAACTGCTTTATTGATTGCTGTCAACATTTTGCAATTAATGTATGATCCCAAACATGAAGACAGGCATTTATGAAGAGGATGAGAAGTCACTGAAATTACATTACATTAGATGAAGAGGTGCTAATAGTGGAGCATCTTCAACTGGAATGATTTCCGTTTCTTGGCATTGCGGCTACAAGCAACTCATAAATGACGTTAATATACTGTGGCGTTTTACACAGTGACATACCCACGACACCACCCTGACAAGGCACTGCGGTGACACTGCCCTCCTGGAGAAGCTTTTGCTTCTCTGAAGCTCCATTTGCAGCTTGCCTGAGAGAACTGGTGCTTTCTGTGCTTAGGGAAATGCCGTGAAGAGCTGTTTTGCCCCAGGAGGTGCTGCTGGTCTGTTACGATCCCAGTGCCATCTCTCGTTGGAGATGGCACTATAAACAAAGAGAGAATAGTACAGATAATCTTACGTCCCTTTTTGGTGCTGGGAACCTTGAGTTGTGCAGCACTGAACAGGCCTCCAGTGCATGTGCAGCGTGCCATGCAGACCCCATCCGTAGAAAGGGTTACCTCATTTTGGTCATTCAAGCTATTGTAAGATTTTCTTGCATGAAAACAACTCCATAATTTCTGCTGTCAAACAGAAATGATGTTCACATGAGAACTTCTTGCTGCATTTCTAGATAAGGGCAAGGCCACACAGGTGGTGTAAGTGCTGGTGCAGGGGGGAGCTGCCTGCAGGCTCCTCCGTTACAGCGAGCTGAGGTTGTCCTGCAGACAAGGGGTTTGTGCAGCACAACACAGGCCCAAAGGCCACGCTGGGTGTGCAGCACTTTAATTCTTATGCGGTCCACTAACTCCTTGGCGTGCAATGATTTCCTGAGCAGGATCACTGCAAGAGCCAACAGGCTTCATTGCGTCGTGGCTATGGTCCCTTCCCCAGCTGCCATCAAGGGAAGAGGCCTCCCGCCTCTTGGACACTGGCCATACTCCAACCACGAGACCCAGCACAGCACGCAGGCTGCGTGCGCAGGCGAAGAAAGCCAGAGCTCTGTGGAACAAGTGGCTTCAAAGCCCAGGGAGACCCCAAAGCTCGGGGCTTGCTGCCAAGTTTTAGCCACGCCACCAATAATTATCTGCTTTACATTTCTGAGCAACTCCTGAGCTTCTAGCGTAACAATGTGCACTGCGATTGTATAGACATCTATCGCTGTGCATACAGCGATCAGACGTATCCTGCAAAGCGTACTGTGATCGGAGACATTTAGTGGAACAAATACTGTGGTCAGCCACGTAGCACGGTACGTACTGCTGTCGCAGACACACAGCACAGCCTGAACTGCCACCATGAACATGCACCACAGCGCTCACTGCAGTCACATGCATCACAGTACGCACCGTGGCCACAAACACATAGACAAATGCGTACTGCGGGCGCGGCCCTGTAGCCTAACCTGTAGCCTACCGCGACCACACCGGCCGCACGCTGCGGTCACAGCCAACCCTCACGAGGCACGCCGCCATGACGTAGTGCGATGCCTACGTTGGAGACGCACGGCGTCACGCGTGCCGCAACCCCGCGCGCAGCGCAACCTCCAGCCGCCAGGCGGCGCGCTCGTCCCCGGCGGCGGGCGCACGCACGCCTCGCTGCGCGCCCCCGCAGCGCCCCGCCCCTGCCCCGCCCTCTCTCCGCAGCACTGCTCCGCCCCCGCGCCGCTCAGCCAATCACAGCGGGGCCCCTTCCGGCCCCTCTCCGTGTTTATTTCTGCCGCGGGAGGGAAGGAGGCCGTGTGATGGGCACTTGCGTCGCCCAATCGGAGAGCCGCCCCCTCAAGGAGGCGGGGGGCGGGTAAGCGGCGGTTTGGCGGGAGCGGGGCCGTGCGGCCTCTTCTTCGGCCCCTCTCGAAGCGGTCCCCGCCCCGCCGCTCTTCCCTCACCCTCGTCGTCCGCCCCCCGTGTCCCCCCGCCTGCCCCACGGTCCCTTCCGTCTCCCGCTGACCCATGGGGTCCCCTTAGTGCCCTGCCCCCCCCCTCCCCTCAGAGGCCCGTTGCTGGGGCTGCCCGAGCAGCCGGCCTACCCGGCTCGGGCGCCCTTTTCCCCCCTCGCCCTTCCCGCCCGGCAGCTGCCCGGGCCGGGCTCCTGTCACGGCGCTGATGGCTGGCGTGATCCGGCGGCTGGATGAAGCCGTGGTGAACCGCATCGCGGCCGGCGAGGTCATCCAGAGACCGGCGAACGCCATCAAGGAGATGATAGAAAACTGGTAACGCGGGGTCTGCCCCTCCCGCCCTGCTGGGCGGGGGGCAGGGGGCTGCCGCGGGCGCGGGGCCGCAGCCCGGCCCCGCTCGGGGCCGGGGGCCTGCTGAGGGGCTGCTCCGGGGCAGCCCGGCGGGCTGCGGCGCGGTCCGGCCCTCGGACAGTGGGAGGGCGCCGAAGGCGTTGGGCGCGCTGCGGCTCTGTCACCGCTTCCAGGCCGCCGGCGTGTAACGGGGGGTAAACATAAGTGTGGGTGCTGAGGAGACATGATCCGTGTGTGCTCGTATTGCATGCAGAGGGGGACAACTCCGTTCAAAAAGGCTTGTCCAAACTTATGTTTGGTTTTTTCATTGTTGTTTGATAAGCTTATGAATCATTTGCTTTCAGTGTCAATAATTCGGTTATTTGTTCTGAAGATAAAGTCTGTCTGGGATTAAAATTGCTGCCTTTTCACTAGTAAGGGTAGTGAGCTGTATTGGCCATGTGAAAGCAAGCCTCTGAGTCTTGCAGTAGGTTTCGGTAATGGGGAGAGCAGGTCTAGTTCTTGGACTAGGCACCTTCCTCCTTAGTTTTTAAAATTTCTAAAAGTTTGTCATAATTGTTGTGGATGGTGATTTAGAATAATATATCACTGTTGCTAGAAGGAAAAAAAGGAAGGAGACAGTAAAGATTTATTTGAAACAGAATGAATTCCAACACGAGTGATAACTAGAGTAGAAAAAAACCTATCACTTGTATGAGAGATTTAAAATTCAATATAAGTCATATAGTCCTTTATACTCTAGAATTGCTGTTCTCTAGAATGCTTTCTTGGTTTCTGCAGTTTGGATGCTAAATCTACGAGTATCCAGGTAGTAGTTAAAGAAGGTGGTCTGAAGCTCATCCAGGTCCAAGATAATGGCTGTGGTATCAGAGTGAGTAAACAAAGTTGACAGCTGTATGTTGATGTTTAATACTACCTTTTAAAATTTATTTCAATTTATAAATGTTTCTGATCTCAAAAATACTTGGAAATTGAAAGTGACTTTTACTTGTCCCTTTCACACAGAAAGAAGATCTGGACATTGTATGTGAGAGATTTACTACAAGTAAACTGCAAAAATTTGAAGACTTGGCTAGTATTTCTACATATGGTTTTAGGGGTGAGGTAAGCTCTTCATCAAGGTTTTGAAACTGTTCATTGTTTGTTGTTATCCTGTTATAGTGGGGTTTACATACTATCTCATTCCCAATACTCTTTACAGAAGGTTCTGTTTTTCTGAGAGAGTCTGCTGTGTGAATATGGTTCAAAATACATTTCTATGTCTTTCAAGATTATATACGTCTCCCTAGGCATCCATCTATTCTTTTTGCTTTCTGGAGTAAGATTTTTTTTTTTTTAAGTAAAACAAGGCCTGGCTTCTCAAATGTTGCTTCAGGAGCCTACAGGTAAAAGACAATGAAAGATTTGAGTGGAAGGTGAATCTTCAATGTCAGACATTTGTCTAAATACAATACTTAAAACTAAATGGTTGAAATGTATATTTGTCTTCCTTTGCTTTTACTGTTAGTCACATTTAGTATCTCAGATATAGTAGTTCTCCAGATTCCTATAGGCTGTATCTAAACTTGTCTGAAAGAACAGTCCAGGATGAGTTCTGCTTTCCCCTCCAGACAGACAAGAAGATACATAAGTATGTTGCCTGTGCTCAGATGTATAGATCCTTGCACACTCCAGAGATTAGACTGTGCTTGAGTCCTCTGCTCGCACACTTTCAACATAATCAGCTCCACAGCCAGTAGAGTCCGGTCCTGAGGCTGGTTTCAGCAGGCTGTGTAGACATGTCCATTGAGTTTTTCAGGAAAACCATTGTAACCTAACTTTGTAATATTACCTACAGTCAGAAGAACAACTTGGGTAGGAATGAGGAGATAATGGCTAAAACCTTCCAGCTGCCTTTTGTTAACACAAAAGGAGGAAAAGAATACAACTGTAATAACTTCACAGATTTCTTTTAGCTATGTTATATGGTTAGCTGCTTGCATTGTCAGAGATAATGAAGTGTTAGAAAAGCCAAAAGAAGGTCCTGGATAAAAGTCAGTGTTATAGGTACTGAAGTTTGTTAAAGCTTTACTGACCTGCAATTTTCTTGTGAGGGTTTTTTATTAATTACTTGCAAGTGGTATATGAAAATTTAGTGATGAAGTGTTGTGTTGTGTGTTGAAGTGTGGACTCTCCTTCAGCAATCAATGGTCTCCAGAGCAAGGTTTACAAAGATGCTTTCTCTTTCTCTAGGCATTGGCTAGCATCAGTCATGTTGCCCATGTTACGGTAACAACTAGAACAGCTGATGCAAAGTGTGCATACAGGTATGCTACCTATTATCCAAGTGACTTCTGCTGCATGTAATAATGAACAGACGTATTTAATTCTCTTTTCAGTGCTCTTATAAAGGAGGAGGGTGGGGTATGTGTTTCTATGGTTGTTACAAAAAAGACCCAGAATGCGAGAAAACATAGTTTGAGTGATTTTTTTGTTTGTGGTTTTTTTCAATTCCAAATTGTAAAGGTAAGCTTTTGGCTTAAACTGTATATTTTAAAAATAGGGGAAAAAAAGATAATCTTCAAAGGAATTCTACTTCAGCAGCCAATGTAGGAGCTTTTTATTTTTATTTTCTGCCTAGAGCTACTTACAGTGATGGAAAAATTAAAGCCCCTCCAAAACCCTGTGCTGGAAACCAAGGAACTCAAATCACCGTAAGTTTTTGTGCATGTTCTCTCTTGTCCCTCTTCTGTTCCCTGGTCATTACACTTGCACCACTTATTGGTATGTGTTACACTGTAAGGTACATGACAGTATCACCTTAGAATATTTTCCAAATGATGTTGGGTTTTTTTTGTTTTGTTTTCTTCCCCAAAGACAACAAGGTAAATGTCAGAAGATCCCTTTTTTTTTTTTCCTCCCCCCGCCTCTGAGGATAGCATAGTCATATACTATCAAAAATATTTCATAATCCTTCTGGTCTGCTGAAAGCCTCCATGGACAGTTAGGGCTGCAAGAAGCTCAGAATATGGAGGAATGGTCTACATTGTGTGAGCCAGAGTGGGAAGATGAGGGCTGGCACAGGAAACTGCAAAACTGCTGTTTGTCTTTTAGTCATATCTTTCTTATATCTACCAAGCTTTGAATGTGGGTTGGGATTAGGATTGGCAGTAGGATTATGAAGAATAAGGAGTTTGGAATGGGAAGGAGTGTGCATGTTGCACAGTGTAGGGTGGAAAGAGAAAGCCTGGCCTGGGAGTCTGCAGGTGTGTCTTGCTGTGGGAACATATACCCAGCAAGCTTCACATGTCAATGTTCAGGATAATCTTTCTTAAAAAAGATGATGAACTTTAAACTTCTGCCTTTCTCACTATAGCAGAAAAATAATTTGCATATTGTTTAAATAAATAGTGAAAAGTAACAGTTTAAGCTGCTGTTGTAATGACATTAACAGCCTTGATTGCAGTAACTGTTTTAACACTTATTTGCATTTCATTAAAACAGTGTAATCTGGGAATCCATTGTCATCTGCAATGGAAAGCATGTAACTCACTAAAAAGTGAGTCGTAGAATTGTTGCTATTGGTAAAAATACTGTTGTACCAAAATACTTGAAAACATACATTTCTCTGGAGTTGCATTTTGTTAGGTGAACCTAAGCAGTTAAGGAATAAATTGAGTGTAAAATCCTTCATAAACTAAAATGTTTTCAGAAATTTTGTAGTATCTATTAAGAGGATGGATTTAGATGAATTATATAGCGAGAGAATATTTTTAAGATTACTTTTAATTGTGATCTTTTTCTCTGTAGGTTGAAGATCTTTTTTACAATGTAAATACAAGGAGGAAAGCTTTAAAAAATCCAAATGAAGAATATGCAAAAATACTAGAAGTTGTTAGCAGGTAAATTGAGATAGGGGGCCCCAATTTTTTCTACTGCCATTGGGAGTACTGGGGGTTTTCAGAGGGACTGGCATATGTGTGTGCAGTGTCATTTTGTTGTTGTTTTTGAGGTTTTTTAACTATTTGTTAGTATACAGTGTCAGATAACAGTCCAGTTTGATACAGAAAATCCAAAGGAGAAACATTGTATTCAGTCAATTACTATTATTAGTAAGAATTCCAGCAAACAAATGGTGATAGACTTGAATGAGTGAACTCTCAATGAACTTGGGCTGAATAGAATCCAAGTAAAAACTCTGCAAGAGCGTTGAGATTTGGCTGAATATGGAAAAGCTGAATGGTAGGAAAAAAAAATAATATCACTTTAGCTACCAGATGTTCTCTTCCTGGGTCCCTTTGTTGCATCTTTTGCCACGTGCAGAGGCTTTGTAAGCAGGATCTACACAATTTAACCAAAATAACTGCTTTACACTTTCAGTAAACGTAAAAGCTAGCAAAGAGTAGCAAGACTGTATGCTAAGCATTAGCCTGCTCCCCAAATGAGCTACTTAAGAGTCTTTCCTGGCCAGGCAGACTTCATCCAGGAGGTGAAGGGTCAGGTCCCACTGCTCCATGGAACAGGCTGATCTGAAGTCTTGCTGAGTTACAGGCTTCCAACTCATTGGTGTTTTTTTTTTCCTTTAGGATTTTACATCTTTTCATTTTGGTGGTTTTCCGCTTGAATTTTTGAGTTACTAACTGTCCCAGTCACAAGAGTCTAACCTCTGTCTGCATTTGCACGTTTCTCATCTTGCAAGGTTCTACTGTGTGTTCTTTCTCCTGACTTAGCAACTTCCCTAGAAGTTTGAGCCAGGGTTACGCAGCTGTAGTGTATCAGAACTTGGCCCTGGGATCACAGACAGCTGAACCATCTAGGTAGGGGAAGTTAGAAGGGTGAGCCAGCCATTTTTCACATCCTTCTCCATAGTAGCTGAGACTTGATTCTGTTACACTGAGGAGGTTTTGCTGCTGTTCTAGTTAAACCTATGCAATGAAACTGAACTAACCAGGCCTATAGAAGTTGATCAGGTTTTTTTGAGAAATAAGCTAAGCTGATCCTTGAATGTCATATGGTTACAGGTGAGTTATAAATGGAAAACATTTATTTTCATAGCTGTTTAGTCTACAAAAGCTCAGTTTGGCTCAAATCACATTACTGTGTAAACAGGAAATGAAATTGTTTGCCTCCCTTACTAGCTGCTTTTCAGCATTCAGGGAAAGTAACCTTTTCTGTCACATACTGCAGTCTTATGTTTACTTGTTTTTCAGGTATGCCATCCATAACTCGGGCATCAGCTTTTCAGCTAAAAAGGTAGGTAAATAAAGTCTTTAACTTCACCGTGTGTCTATATATATATATGTGTGTGTGTGTATGTGTGTATAATATATAATATGTATATCTGAAAAAGCTAGAAAATTTGCACTGCGTCTTTTGCAATGGGAATAGTGTATAGAGCCTTCCCTTGTACTGAAATGTTGAAGTGTATGTTGATGCAGTTTGGATAGAGAACACATTAGTTAAAAGTAAACAAGACAAAAATATATTTGTCAGGAGCTTGGCGTTTTCTATGTGGTCAATGTCTTATTTTGGTTTAGCTTTATGAGCTGTTTCAATTTCTTTTAAGAGTCTGGTTACTAATAACTGTGTGAAAGAGGATGTGGTAGAGTACCTTCATTCTGTGGCATTCTTGATAATTATTTACTGAACTGCTTATGTTCCTCACTTTCAAAGATGGAGTTACTAGCCTGAATGGGTCTGTGATCTAGCAAATCTTGTAATCCTGTGCCATTTACCATCTATTGTTTTTCTGAACACAAATAAGTAAATAATAATACAAAACATTGTAATGATATGTCCCATGCCTTTGTGTTAGAAATGTTATTAAGTTTCATGTATTTCTAAAACTTCAGCCAGAACTGTGAATTGATTGATACTCATTTCTGCTCTCTTTAGCAAGGTGATACCATGTCAGATGTTAGAACCTTATCAAATGCCTCAACAGTGGACAACATTAGGTCTGTCTTTGGAAATGCTGTTAGCAGGTAAGTTGATGTCCAGTTTCCTTTTGACATGAAGTTTTCTAGTAAATCTCGCTCCCCTTTCTCTTTTAAAGAACGTGGGCTGTGCTAACTTTTCCTGCTTCCTTCAAGGTGAATTACAGAGAAGAGGGACTGTTGCAATAATAGAGTTCTCCCTTGTCTTGCAGAATGTGTGACTTTTTTTAGTATATCAAAGGAAAGAGGGAAGTTGCAAAGCTGTTCCTTTAATGCACTAAAAGGGAGCCATCTGCTTATAACTTTGTGTGCTTGTTTAAAAGGAGCAAGCTTGTATCTGTGTTCTCTACAAGTTCCTAGCCTCTTCCTACACCATGAAAATCTTACCGCTTCTTACCACAGTCTGCTCTCTGATAAGTTTTGAAGCTTCCTCTAATTTGTTTTTCTGAAATCTTATGGTTTAATATTTTGACAAAAGCTACATTAGCTGAGGCTCAGTAAACCAGGCAGAAAAGTTGAAAACAAATAAAACCAATCATCTTTTGAAAATGTATCTGCTATTTTAGGAAAAATTCTCTCTTTACAAGACATTGAACTGTGAAGAATTAATTGAATGGACTTGTGGAATGGATTTGCCCCAGGAATACTTGGGTGTCAATTCAATTTGGTTACTAAAATCACACTTCACATGTAAGGAACGTAACTTTTAATACACATAAACACCTTTATGAAACACATCAAAATAGAGAGGCTGTTTAGTGAAAAGGTTTGCAGTGTTGTTTGTATTTTTGTTACATACTTTTTTGTCTACTACTAATGCTTATTTGGTTAGTTTTTCCTTTGTACAGTTCTGAATAAATTGTCCATTACAACTTAAATGTTTTGATGTCAGATGTTTTAATGTGAAACTTCTAATGTTTTAACTTAAATTTCAGATGTTTTGTAGTGAAACTTTTATTTTATCCAATTTAAGATGGTGTTTAGTCTAGCTTGTTATTTTAACTTAACACAAATAAAAATGGCACTCAGTATATACTGAGGTTGAATTGGAAATAAGTAGCCCATAAGCCTTTTCTATGTTAACTTTAGAAGTTGGCATAATGCCTTGCTAGAGCTCTGTGCTCACCAACTACCAAAGCAGATTTCCTTGACTAGTGAATCATGAAAATTATAAAAACTGTTTTGAATATTGTTAATGTTAGGATCTGTATTGCATGAGCAAGAAAGAAATGTTTACACTTCTATGACTTCTTAACAGCCCAACAATAAATATTAGACTGGCAAAAGTGAACAGAGTAGTTCAAGAACAAGAATGTTCTTACCTGGCTGCTGACAATTTTGAAGTGTCCTTGTCTATCTCTGTCAATGACTTAAACGGTGAAATGCATATTAGAATTATCAATAGATGGTTATAATATGGATACTGTGATATGTTAAGGTATTAAAAAGATACTGTTTTACAGACTCCAACCATACTGTATTACTATTTTACATTTACTTAGAAAGAAGAAACAATGCAGTTCAGGTTAAATAATTTTTGTGGCTCAGCAATGAAGGTTTGAACTCTCAAATAATTCTAATGTTTTCATTAACTGTGATATAAATAGTACTCACAAGTAGCGATATATTGTTCTAAATTCTGTTTGAAATTTGCATCAACTGAAAAACTTTTTTGTGTGTGTGTGTTTCTGTCAAACTGTCAATAGGGAACTGATAGAAGTGGGTTGTGAAGATGCAAGTCTGGCCTTTAAAATGAAAGGCTACATCACGAATGCAAACTACTCTGTGAAGAAATGTATATTTTTACTCTTCATAAACCGTAAGTTTAAAAAAAGAAAAAAAGGCAGCATGTTGTACAGTCATATGTTGCTTACATAATAATCAGAAGAACAAAACTTTCTGAAGAACTGAAAAATGTATGAGCATTCTTAAACATTGAAGAATAATGAAGTACAATACTTCAATGAAGTATTACAAAAACATTGAAGTATTACAGTTAGTTGAAGATCTTAAGGTCTTTTTTTATTTGTGATGTGCATCATGCTTTGCACTCTAATAGTGGAAAGCAGCTAAGACTGGGCCTAAAGAAACTTAAGCTTGTGAAGTACCAAGGTTATGATTGTGTCCTGCCAACTTGTACAGAGTGGTCTTTCCATTCTGTAGCAACGTTGGCATGGGATGCAACAAACCTTGACTGTACGAAATAATGAAAAGGTAGTCTAGTTATTTCAGTATTTGTGGAAAAAAATACTTCTAAGTATAAAACATACTAAGAAGATATTGCCTATTCCTGGTTTTATATGAAGAACAAATAGGTCTCAGGAAAAATGGATATAATGGATGCCCTTTGAAGATACGAAGTGTGAAGGTGTTAGTCTGAAGGAGCAGTTGGACACTGTGCAGTGTATTTCAGTGGTGCATTTTGAAAACAGCATTTTGTTCTGTGTTTCAGATCGATTGGTAGAGTCAGCTGCTTTGCGGAAAGCCATAGAAACTGTGTATGCTGCTTATTTGCCAAAAAGTACACATCCATTCCTATACTTAAGGTAAAGTAATAGGAAGAAGTAGCCTTTTAATACTGTCTTGTAGGATATAGCTAGGGTCAGTAGGTTTAGAAGGACATTTGTATTCCTGATAGTAGTGTTAAGCATTGCACTGAGGTACTTAATTGCCAGACAGGAGATAATTCACTGTGCATCTTTAATGTTATAAAAATCAATCACATTAAAGAAATCTTAAGAAGGTGGGCCTTATTTTCAAAAGTAGTGAGTGTCTGTAATTTCAGCTTAAGTCCTTTGACATTATGGATGTTCTTCACTTAAGAAAATGAGTTACACTAGGAATAGAGCAGAGCATTTAAGACCAGTCAGATAATTTATTCCAAACTTGTTAATGTTTTTCCTTGCTGGGATTTATATTTGTGTCGTTATTTTAACAGTTACTGTTCTTCTTGGTATGCTAATGCAACAAAAAGAAGTGAATTGCGTACTGCTTACAGGAAAGAAATTTTTTTTAAAGTCAAGTAATAGCTAAAATTGAACTGAAACTGTCCTTTAAAAACTGGAGAATATGATATAGAATGGAAGACCTGGCTTTGTAATTGCTAAGCAATTGAATCTTGCCATTCACCAGTGAAACTTATTGATATTTAGTGCTTTCTAACAATAAAGTTCTTGCATTTCAGTGTTTAATTGGATTCCTGCTTGGGATTATTGCTAAATGACAGGGCATCAGAAGCATTAACTCATGAGACACTGCAAGTAAAAGATCTTTCTAAAAACTGTTTTGTGGTAGTACAATGGAGAGAATGGTTTAAGCTTACATATGTAAGCTGATTTTGGTGAGTTTGCAACAGAGTTCTTCAGAGTAATTATTTTTTTAATACACTACAGTCAGATTTGTTTGGTATAACTTTAGCAGGTTTCAGGACTATTCTGGCTTCTCTGCATGGAGTAATGGCCCCAAGTCTGACAAATTTTGTACTGAACCGGTTTGTGCCCTCTCTGCCATCCATGGGAAATTTTAGGTTAACTTCTTTTTAAAATGTTTTCCAGCCTGGAAATAGCCCCTCAGAATGTAGATGTGAATGTGCACCCTACAAAACATGAGGTCCATTTTCTTCATGAAGATAGTATTCTAGAGCGTGTGCAACAACATGTAGAGAGCAAGTTATTGGGCTCTAATTCTTCAAGGATGTACTTCACTCAGGTGAGAATGTGTTTGAAGTGACCACAGCTCTGCGCTATTTTAACTATTGTGGATACATTTACTTTGTTCAATAGTACAATCTGCAGTGATTGATATTCATCAGTGTCATACTGGTAGCTTGAGATCTTTGCTCTGTGTTTCAGGGATGGATGAAATTGCTTTAATATACCAATGTTAACAATGTGGCCGTGAACTTACTGGAGAAAAAGTGCATGAAAACATTTTAAATACTCTTCTGTCAAGTATCTGTTCAGTCTTTTTGATTTTTATGATTATATTAGTCTTCACATGTGGTAAATTGTTTTTATTCTGCCGTGGTTTATGTGAAAGACATGTGACCGAGCAAATTGTTTGTTCTATGTGTTTGACAACACCTTGGATTAAATCTAACTGGGAAAAAAATCAGGAGGAATATTTCCTAATATCTCTTTATATAGAGCATAGTTTAAAATTATAACTATAATCTTTTAAAAAAAAAAAACAACCAATTTTCCTCGTGCTTTTTCACATTAAAGGTTTTCTCTCTGAGATAAGGGAACGCTAAGTAATGATTTCGTTAACTGTCAAGATGATGACATTTATGCTATGTGTCTAGCAAGTGCAAAGTTGGCAGCCTGTTTAAGCCATTGACACTGCGTTTGTGGGGCTTGAAAGTTACTTGCCTCTGAGCAGTAAGATGCTGTGAGAAATGCAGCTGATCTTTGTGGGGTTTTTTCTTGTTGTTGTTGAATCTCTTCTCTTTACTTCCCCATATCTGAACGAAGACACTGCTTCCAGGGGCTGACTGTTCTTCCAGTGAGGTTGCAAAAGCATCAGCAAACTCTTCTGCGGTTACCAAAGGAACCAGTGATAAAGTTTACGCACATCAGATGGTCCGCACTGATTCTCGAGAGCAGAAATTGGATGCTTTTCTTCAGCCGGTGAACAACCCCCTAAGTACAGGCCCCACTGAAGTGATGGCAGAGGTTAATGCAGGACCTCCAGAGGGTGTGGTCAGACCACAGGATGCTGAAATGGAAGATGTCAGTGATATAATTGAAATGGCTGATGTTCAGGAGGACACAGTGATGCCTGGGGGGCTGAGTGAGAGTGGACACTTGTCTCCTGAGACGGTGCCTCCTCGGTAAGTCTCATCTTTCCTGAGGTCATGCAAGGCTACCTATTTATTTCATGGCATGGCCCTGAAACTGAAGATTTTTCTGATCTCTTTGGACTTCTGCTTTTTCAGAAGGAAAAATTTTCCTAGAACAACTTTCTATGGCATTTTATTGAGAAATTAAACTTCATCTGTGAACTGTAAATTACATAACTTGTGATAAACTTTGTAACTGGAATGGGATTTCCATGCATACTGAAAGGCAGGAAGCAGTATAAATAATTACACTAGCTTTAGTTTAGGGAGATCATACTGGTCTGTCTCTCTTTGGAGGCCCTCCTTTTGTTGGGGGGATAGAAACTATATCACTGAATTTTGCAGACATTACCCTAGTAAAGATAAAAGTGCTGTAATCTTTTTATGGCTCCTGCAGGAGCTGTTATGAGAAGCCAAAGTCTTCTGAGGGAATCTGATTTTCCCCCTGCCCCCCCCCCAGTATCACAGAAAAATGATCATGAAAAAAATCATTAGAAATACCAACATTTTTTGATGTGTCCTTTAGAGCCTGATTCACTTGGTGCTTAAACAACAGATGTCTGATGTGATTGGTATTAAGAGAGTTGTACATTCTCTTATGAACTGCCTTTTTCCTAACAAATTATGCCTTGGAAGTAAAATAAAACAGTCTTTCTATCTGGGAAGCTTTGGGAAACTTTCTGCATTTCCTGTGTTAACATACAGCATGTAAACTGAGCATCCCATCTGTTGGTGTGTTTTGCCTAAGTGATAGGAGAATTGAACGTAATTCCTTTTGTTTCGGTATTGCAGAAAGAGACCACGGGAAGATGTGGACGTAGAAATGGAGAAAGATGACACCAGAAAGGACATGACTGCTGCCTGCACCCCTAGAAGAAGAATTATCAACTTGACCAGTGTATTGACTCTCCAGGAGGAAATTAGTAACCAGGCACATGCAAGTAAGCAAGCTTTTTGCTTCTCAAGATTATTGTTATTCCACCAACTAAATATGATGGTTTGAACTGCTGAGGAAAAAGATATTTAAAAGGTGGCCCAGTCAGCTCACTATGCTGCTAAGCGAGCTTTTAACAAAAACATTGGTTAAATGTCAGGGGCCAAACTTTGAACAGGCCGCTGCCATGCTGAGCCACGCTGGAGTACTGTTTTAAAAACTTTTGTGTACCTTGTTAGTTGATAGACGTTTTATGTATTCTAAATATTTTGCAAACCTTAACTTGCATCAAAACTAATAACACTATAAACTCACAGTTTGAAAAGCTAAGTTATTTTGTAATTTTCAAACAGAAATGGCAGCTACAATATGGTCATTACAAAAATTTTGCTGAGCCGCATGATTGTGAAGTAGACTGGGACAGGCTTGATAATCATCATTTTTATTTACTGCTTTTGCTTTTCACTTTCATTTGTATCTGTGTCACTTACATTAAATTATGAGACTGGTGAAATATTATTTTCTTTTCCGGTAAGAGTTGTTTTGGAAAAGGTAAAAGGTTTGCAATTCTTCCTAGGGTTGCTTCCCTCTTAGCTCTTTCAGTTGCCTTCAGAGTCATACTGAGTCACGTAACCCATTTTATTCAGTTAGTCTAAACGTTGGGAATCTTGTGTTCTGGGGGTTTTGTTGAATTTATTTTGATTTTTCTGGTAGTTAGAATTGGGGACGCTCCACAGCTAAAATGGCTAGACTAACAGACATCTGTAATAAATAACTTTTTATAAAGTACTAAAAATCATGATCTTTAGAAAGCATGTACTTACACTTTACTTGTGCTCCAGAAAAAGTTTTGCATTAGGCTGATAATTCCATATCTGACTGTCACTGTTTAAATACTGAAATCAAAGAGTTGTCCCTCAGCCATAAAATGTCTCAAAATACATGGTAGAGCTTGTGCAGCTGCTTGAGGTTGTGTCTTGTCTTCACATGTGTAACAAATACCTACAAGAGACCTTTGCAAGAAAGAAATACTCTTCTCGCAGTATTGTATTCCTTTGGAAAAGGTAACAGTGGAATTTGGGTAGCATAGTGTTTTGTATGTGCTGTGACTGCAGTGCCAAGCTCCTGTAACGGAGCTGCTCCCAAGGACTGCAGCTAGTGACATTTTTTTGTGGAATGCCTAAAATGAACTTTTAGTATGGAACCTGACTTCTCATACTTTTTTTTTAATATATATAAATGAGAAGGCTGGAAACTTATTTTGGGAGAGAAAAATAAATAAATTATGGACCTATTCTATCACACTTTCAGAATTTAGTCTGACAATATTATATTTTGTTGCAAAGTTTTATTTTACATCTGCAGTTTTCTTTGAAGTATGTCTGTGCACCCATACTAACCTCCTGTGGTTGGAAACAAACAAATTTTGAAAGGCTATTCAAGTCAAACACAGATATTTTTTTTTAATTTGCATTTGTAGTTTAACTGTTATATAACTAATCTCACGCTTTAATATATATGATCATTTGTGTGCATACACATATACTTAATATTTCTAAACATGGATAATTGGTAATACAGGCCTATAAGAAGCAGCAGGAGTGTAGTAGTGACTGAACAGTAATCTGGGACTTTAAGGCCAAAAAGACACAAACCACTCAACTAAATAAATTAGGGCAGGGTTGCAAATATGAAATTATATCCTTTTGTTTCTTCCCCACCCCCTTAATTGTTTCAGATCTTCAGGAGATGCTACGTGATCACTCATTTGTTGGCTGTGTCAGTCCTCAGTGGGCTCTGGCCCAGTATCAGACAAAACTGTATCTTCTTAATACAACAAAACTCAGGTAAAGAAGCTGTTAGACTCGTTGGCAGTTGAAATAAGTACCAATTACCAAGCTAATTAGGAGAAGGAAGGAAATGACAGGAAAACCAACATCGTTTTCTTGTTGCCCATCTGAAAAGTCATGAGGCTAAAGATTAAGCAATCGGTTCACAACAGTGGAAACAGTCTGGCATGCTCGGGAAAAGTTGCAGGGAATCAGTGTAATTAAAATGTCAGCTCCTGTATTGTGTGCTCACAGACTCGGGGAAGGGAGAGACTTACTTGCTTCGTGATCGTCTGCAGCGCATTGTAAAGATGAGCAAGCAAAGGCTTCAGGAAAGTCATGTAAAACGTTGTATCCAGTTGGGTTAAGAGAAGCTGCAGGACATGATCATAACACAAAATCTGTGGTTTTGCATATGCAGCCTTACAGGGCCAGCGACACAGATTTTGTAACAAAGAGGAGAATATACTTAAGATAGACATGTCTGTCGGTTTCCAAGCTCCTGTGTATTTCTTGCAGTGCAGCAAAGGATTAAAGAGGTTGAAATATAAGGTATCTGGGAATAAACTGATAGCGGCTGCATGCTTGAGTATGGTGCAGAAATGTTACAATGTGTCCAATGATGTCAGAAACCAAGAAACAGATTTAACTGTAAACATCTAGATGGTGTGTGTGAATCTTAAATTGTTTAGTTAAAGTAAGATTTTTGTTAATATGAATGGATATGTATGTCTGTTTCCAAGATGATCCTTATTTTTCCCTCTTAATGATGGTAACTTGGAGATACGTGATCCTGTCCATGTAACTAATTTTTGTACTTCAATTTAGCCAAGAACTCTTCTACCAGATACTTATTTATGACTTTGCAAACTTTGGAGTCTTAAGGTTGTCTGTAAGTATTATTTTACATTATATCCTATATAAAAAGATGTTTTAAAATTTATTTACAATAAGCCTGTCCTTTCAGACAAATGCATAGTTTTACAGGTTGGTTTTTGTCCACTACCAGAGCGATGTTTTGTTTCTTTTACAGTAAGAATAGAATGTAGAAAACTGTTAGTAATTTTGTAGCTACTACTGTAAGTTGTTATCCTGGCTGCTTGTTATTAGTGTCACTTCTAGATACTCACAAAGTTTTGCTATTGCTTGTTACATTGGGACAAATAATTAATCTGAATACACAATCTATCAGAAATACAGTGTTGATTGCTAGCGCTTATCCTGTAAATATCACAGCACTTTGCAGAACTGTGGACTGCACAGAATATATCAGAAATTCCTATCTTTTCAGACTGGTTATGATAAGCAGAACTGTTTACTCTGCAGGCCAGAAATGGTATATTACAATTAGTTTATATGTGAAGGAAGAAGCTATAGATTTCCAATAGAGCGTGTTCATCACTAACAACAGTTTTGCCTTCTCCATTCTTAGGAGCCAGCTCCTTTATATGAGCTTTCAATGCTTGCTTTAGAGGATCCTGGAAGTGGCTGGACAGAAGAAGATGGCCCAAAAGAAGGGCTTGCTGAGTACATTGTGGAGTTTCTGCAAAAGAAGACTGAAATGTTGAAAGATTATTTTTCTCTTGAAATTGATGAGGTAACTGCTGCTATTACCTCTGACAGTAAATGAATGGTGGACTTGGCAGTGTTAGGTTTACGGTTGGACTTGATCTTAAAGGTCTTTTCCAACCTAAATGATTCTATGATTCTACATTTTGGTAACAGGTAACTGCAGTAGCTTGCTTGCAGTACTTACTGGAGCTAGTTCTTAGTGATAATTAAGTTTTAGGTGGCTTGCCCCTTTTCATTAAAAATGCTCAGGACTTATGCTGCTTTTAGAATGGTGTTACACCAAGAAGTTTATATTTAATTAGTTACCAAACAAAATAATTTAGTCATCGCTTCCATAACTAGAATGCAGACCTCTTATCCAACAAGGTGTGCAGCTTAACCAGCTCTCTAGCCAGGCAGGGCTACAGCATCACCATTGCTTTCAGTGTGTGTGTGTCTGGTGTGTTTGTTGGGGTTTTTTTTGTGGCCTAATGCATCCCTTACTCTATACAAAACTGAACAGCTTCATCAAGGGTCATATAACCCAGACACTTCACTCAGATATTCTCCTGGGAAGTGGGATCTGTGTAGTCAGTGGCTAGAGGTAGAGGAGGGGGCTGAATTCAGGTCTTCCTGAGCCGAGTGGCTTAAATCCCAGCCTTGTGAAGTTAAACAGCCCCAGTAACCCTCTCCCTGCAATGTCTGCCTGGCAGCAGGCTTTAAAAACTTGTAACTTCAGATACCCCTAAGGCTCACTAAGTTTGGTAAGAATCAGTCTTACAATACGTAACAGTTTTGGTGCATTTACTGCAAGAAATAACTTTTTTTTTTACTGAAGCAGTATTATTGCCTTGCAGGAAGGAAACCTGATTGGATTACCACTTCTGATAGACAACTATGTTCCACCGCTGGAAGGACTGCCTATGTTTATCCTTCGCTTGGCCACAGAGGTATATTCTCTTAATAATTTTAGTCATCCACAAATGACTTTCTATTTAGGAAAGAATGAAGTGAATCAAATTCATTCATCAGAAGCTGCAAAGGCAAGGCTGGAGTTAAATGTACTGTTACATGCTCCAGACACTTTTGCTATGGTTACTGATTAGTTGTGCTTTGCCTCTGCATTCATAACTACTGATCGAATAAGAATATATTTTGATTTGAAAGACTGCATTTCTACCCTTTTTTGTTGTTGTTTTTGTCTATAACTTCACCTTATCAGCACAAAAATGGCCAAGACATTATTATGACTTTTCCATATTAAGAACCTCTATCAAGTCTCTGACTGCTAGCCAGATTCTATTAAATGACTTCTTTTTCTTGTAACAGGTAAACTGGGATGAAGAAAAGGAGTGTTTTGAAAGCCTAAGTAAAGAATTAGCTATGTTCTACTCGATCAGAAAGCAATATATAATAGATGAAGCCAACCTGACAAACTCTCAGGTACAAGAATATGTAACTAGTCATATGAACAAACAACTATGACCACAGAGGAAATTTCTTTTTCAACTATAGACTTCTAGTCCCAACTCTACTTTCAGTGAAGTGAATCAAGTATAGCAGTGTGGCAAAATTCTGGAAGAAAGTGGGTTATTTTCTGAAGTATTATATGTATCAAGAGAACCTTTTAACTTTGGGTATTGCAGTGTACTTAATATTACAAGTCCTTGGCCTCTGAGTTTGGGATGTATTTTTTTAACCTGCTGAGCTATGATAAATTTCTATAGAAGAATAAGGATGCATATAAAAAATATAGTCTGCTTGTGTCTAAGTATCTGCTTAATCATTCAGTTAAGCTAGCCCATTCTACAAGTGACTTTCCAGAGCTTAAAATTAACTTGACTGTATAGAATTAACTTCTCTAATACTAGCAGAATTTTATAATCACTGTAGTCTTACATAATAAACTTTCTTAAGGAGTGCTCTCCTCCAGTAAAAGAGAATTTAAATTTAACTGTTTGTCCTTTTTTTTTTTCCTGTATTTCAGAATGAAGATTCTGACCCTGGTTCAACAACGTGGAAATGGACTGTGGAACATGTACTTTACAAAGCTTTTAGGACTCATCTTTTACCTCCTAAACACTTCACAGAAGATGGCAACATTTTGCAGCTTGCTAACCTGCCTGACCTGTACAAAGTTTTTGAGAGATGTTGAGCAAGTAGTTATTATAGACTGGTGCATATCTAAAAAACATTAATGTTACACTCTGGTTTACTTAGTAGAGGATAAAGCTGCAATCTTGATGGAGGAAAGAAAAACGGGGATTTAATATCATATAACATGGTCTATTTTCCTTCTGTTGATCAGAGAATAAAAAGAATCGTTTTAGCGATGTCTAAACGCAACTGAAGTTCCTAAACTAAAATCTCTACTTATGCTGTGACTTTCACTAGTAAGCAGTATGCTAATAGAGTACAACTTCTACTGAAGAAAATTAATTGGGTTAAGTAATTGTGAAAGGAGATAGAACTTAATTGAAATGTGGATGCTTTAACTTAGCTTGCTTCTCGAAAGCAATATAGGTTACCTACCTCTCTTTGTTTTAAGAATGACTGTTGTGTGACAGTACCTGCACTGTGAATGTGCATGCAAAGCCCTTAAAATCATCTGTTACTGCAGGAGCTAGTCTTGTAACACTTCAGGCAAACAAGGCAAATCCCTTCCCTTTTAATCAAGGAGTCTGAAAGTAGAAACAAGAATCCTCTGACAGATAGCAAATCAGCATGCACACATGACATTCATTTCAAAGAAGAGTTGCAGCTGACAACCTGAGTATAGGCTCCATTAGTCTTGCTCAGGCAGGGAAAAAAATGCTTGAGCCTTCATTTGACCCCTGACCTCCCCTGAGACCATCACAAACTTGAATTGTCACAAGGAGGCCCTTGGTGCTACTCTGCAGCTTCAATGGGGTGGTCTAGAGGAAGTAAACTAGAAGCAGATGTGCTCTCCACCATATGCCAAATGAGGCTTCAGCAGATGTGAATGTTCTAAAAACCCCCAAACTATTCTTTATCTTCAGATAAAGAACAACTAATCAAGGTGCTGATGGCTTCTTCTGAACAAATAGACAAAATGAAGGCAAAGAGGCAACAGCACAGACCATCATCTGTGATCACTGAACTACAATTGTCTCCACTTTAATCAGTAGGCCTAAGGAGATCTGCTACATATGAGGCTGTTTCTCAACAGGGAAAGCATTTTTCTAAGTCTGAGAGGCATCTAGCATCCAAACCAAAAAAGAAAGCAAGCTTCAGTTTTGCACTGTAAAGATACCTGTTCCATTTAAAAGAAGCCCTGGTACAAGCAGAAGCACTAATGCTCTGGATTGCAGAGGTCCTGAAACCTGCCTTGCTTTGAGAAATACTCCTGAAGGACAGTAGTTTGCAACAGGAAAGCATCTGATGAGAGTCCAGGAGGATGGTTCCTCTCAGATGGGCATCTGCTGGCCTCAAGCAAAGTCTAACATGGGGGCAGTGCTGCTTCAAGTACTTCAGAATATAACAACACTGCAGGTGCTGCTCATTTCCCACTTGCGATGTGCCAGCTTGAAAAGACTGGAAGTTCTTAATATGGACAAAACCCACGCTGTTCCAGAAAGCACCTTCTTCCTTATACTCCCCCCCCCCCCCCGCTTTGATGGCAATACTGACAATGAGATAACTACTGGAGCATCATCTTCTTGAGCCCACCAGGCCAGCAAGGGAGAAGTGCATACATGGCTCAGCCTGTACAGAGTGTAACAACTGAGCAACCAACAAAATGAAATTTGAAGCACACAACTGGCGTGAGCTGGCCTTGACCCAGGTATTACTTCCTGGCAATGGGGGGCACCATGATGGTGGAGCATATAGGGACTGGTAATGGGAATCACATTTGTGTTGTGATTCCACTGTATGTTGCCCTTGCTATAGTGTGCTTGTCTTGTGATTTCAGCATACCGCCCTATTGCTCTTCTAAACCCAAATCACAGGTAATGCCTAATAAATAAGTAAATTTGATATTAAACATGAAAAGCTCCCCCTGTGGAACATCTGAAAGAACCTGTTTAGAGAATATTGGACTCTGACATGTGTACATGTGAGAAATATCTATAGATATGCACAAACATGCTTAAATATGTTAAGTGTGGCAGCAGATTGGTGGTGTGTACTCCCATGCCACGTAACAAATGCCAGCTCCTGATCACACTGTTCTGCAGGTTCCTGATCCCACACAAAACTAACAACCCAGAAAACCATAAGTATATTTTAAGTTGTGTTCATTTTTTCCCCTTTTTGGTATTTAATGGAAACCTGATTATGTAGTGCCAAGTTTCTGGCACAAAATGAAAAATACTCATAATAAGGCTGAAACAGCTTTTTTAATCTATATAGTTCAGAACTTTAAGCAACCTGATACAGGTTAACTGTCTTCCTAAGGGGGAAAAAATGCAGGAGATGTTTCTTGCAGAATATATTTTGAAGTTAAGATTGCAATAAATGATCAGTCAAAGCATTCTTAAACCTGTCATGGATTACAAAATGACAACCAGCTAATGCTATCAGTTTAGTTAACAGCTTGCTGGGTTGTGGAGGTTTGGGTTTTTTTTCTTTTTAGATTATACATTCACATCTGCTTCATGAAACAAGACTCATTTCAAATCTCCTTTTCAAGGCCAATGACAAGCAAACCCAACAAATTACAAACAGCACACAGCCACATTTGCTGTGTTTACAACAGTTCACAGATCCAGCTTTTCAAAACTAGAAAACCTCAGGGCGAGCTTCTTTCTTGCCTGCTTGTTTAGCTGCTCAGATCAGCTCAATTGCTCATGACTCGCAGGAAAACAGAAGAATTATATGAAAACAGTTCTCCAGGCCTGACATACATTAGTTTAGCCAAGTTAAATGCTCAACATGCTCAACTCTAGATTCTGCTATTATTTTGTTGTTTTTCTGAGCACAACTCCCATCACCAAAACCAAATCAACTTTGAGAAATCTACCATGACAGCCAGTATTGTACTGTCCCTGAATCTCAGTAAGCCAGATTCAAGGTCATTAATCTCAAGCTCCTTCCTTCCAATGTTTAAAACATAGCAGGGTTCAATCATGCTAGTTAATTTCAAAAATTATCTACCTGCTGCCAGGGGACCTCTCCAGGTGACACCAAAATGAGCAATGATCATTCTTCAAATGCAATTCTCAGTCCCTGAAAGAAGAGTCCACACTTCTCCTAAAGGCAGAAGCAAGAGCTTTGCCAAGCTGGGAGACATGGGTGCTTCACCCTGGCTCTATTGTGACAACAAGAGCTCTGTTGCTGTATTTTTCCTACTGGGTATGCTTGCAGGACACTACTGCCAGAGGAACCATCCCTGAGGAGCTGGTGTACTGTCCCAGAAGGACACCTTGGAGACAAACCATGTCTGAGGTACATGGATAAGGCTTACCACTTTAGAGCTGTTCTAAGTACAAGGTAAGTCAGCTTGCTGTCAGACTGTCACGCCAAGTAATTAGTCCATTACCCCTGGCTTTCACATGAACAATCTCTTTTGTGCTAGAAATGAAAAGCAGGTGGAAAGTGCTTCCGGGGATGTCTTTGGGGTTGCCCAAGGAGAGGAGAAACATCCTGGGGAAGGGCAGGATTGAACAACTGAGTTTTTGAGTCAACTTCACAGGTTTTACAGGTAGGTCTGAGAGGAGTGAACAAAATTATTTCAGATTGAGTATTTTAACTCTTTTCTATACTATAACCGATGCATTTTAGATTTCCAGGAGATACAACCTCTCATGGCAGCAACCAGAACTGTTTGTGGATGTGCCAAAGGGAGTAATTTCCTTGGCAAACTACCCATGTATGAAAATGGGGCATCTCATTTAGCTCAATATACAGAGAACCTGAATCATGCACCACAGGAAGAAAACATGCTGGTTTAGGAGAGGCTTGTAAAACCTTACATTTGCCATATATTCATTCATGTTTGGTATAATAAAATACCACCCCCCACCCCCCCACCCCCCCCAAGGACTTTCTGTCACTAGCGCATATGGCTTGTTCTGCTTTACAGCTAATGATTTTGTATTAATTCCCTTTTTCTAATTTTTCTGAGTACTGAGCTGCAGGAAGAAGCAGGCACTGAGAATAAGTTGCATTTCTTAGATTTCCAGAGGAATTCCATATTGCAGATTGAGGAAGGTTTTCAAATAAAGTCATGCACCTAGATAAAATTCATATGTTTAATGGAACTTTTGACTTCCTATCCCAGATGCATTTTTCTCATTGAGTTTAATATTTGGTTAGGAACATTCCAGCATTGTTAAATGACAGGTTTTGATTTTTTCTTCTGATGATTTATTCTGACCTGCACCCTCTGAAACAGATCTTGCATATTTTGAAGTGACCTAAGTGATAGACTTGATCCTTGATTATTTTTTTCATCCAGCAGTCACAGAAGAGAATTTTAGAAATAGCATACTGTAGCCCAGGTAACCACTTACTGCCTTCGATTTATACTGATCTTCAATGTGAAGGTAGACTGCCTAATCTTTTAGTCATACGCTTATTTACAGAACTGTTATTTGGAGCAAAAAGGCAGGTGATCATTTTACTGTTAAAGCTTGATAGCAACTAAAGTGAAATCAAATAGCTGTGAAGGTATTCTCAAAACCTCTGCTTAAATGTAGCGCTTGCGGACTTCCATAGCATCACTTTTATCTCTCTCTCTCCCCCCCTTTCCCCTTGTACTGCCCCCAGAATGGTCTTTATTTGGTGCTGTAACCTCAGCTCCAACAGGACAACTAAGCAAGTGATCACGTTCATCACTCAAGCCCACTTTTAATAAATGATCTTCCAGCCCGCTTGCAATGTCTCATACCCAAAGCTGAGAAGAGAAAAGAAATCTTGCATCCACACAGCCCTAAAGTGTTGAACATGGGTATCCATCTGCAATTTCTGGGGCTCATCAAATTCAGGGCTGTGAGTTTGCCAGCTGCAGTGGCTTACAACCCCCTGCTGCTAGTTTATTGATTCGTTGGGACTGAATTAAGAGGAAGACAATGTATGTTTTAATGCTTTGAGGACTGGCTTTTGGTTTGTGCTTTTAGTGGAAAAATCCTGTAAACTGAAACAGTCACTACTGCTTCAAGGAAAAGGTGTGATTGGAAGAGATAGACCACAGCCCATCCTGTCTTCTACCCACTATGCTTCTGTTCCATAGCAAAGGAAACATTACAAAGCAATATAGTCCATACACATGAGTTAACATGTGAAGAATACACTGGTACCTGTGCAGGTTGCTAATAAAACCTGATGGCTATATAAGGAAAGCTACAATGCTTACATTCCTCTTCAGGTAGAAATTAGGTGTTACCTAAAACTTTTTTGATCAAGCATCGGTTAACACTTAAGATCCGTATCTGAAAATACGCATCTTACACAGCTAAATCGAACAATTGACTACCTTCCTCTCCCTACTGGGGTAATACTAGCGTTGGCAAAGGATCACTTAGAATCATAGAATGCTTTGGATTGGAAGGGCCCTTTACAGGTCATCTAGTCCAACCCCCTTGCAATGAGCAGGGCCATCTTTAACTAGATCAGGTTGGTCAGAGCCCCATCCAACCTGACCTTGAATGTTTCCAGGGATGGGGCATCTGCCATCTCTCTGGGCAAGCTGTTCCAGTGCCTCACCACCCTCATTGTAAAAAAACTCTTTCTTAAATGCAGTCTAAATCTGCCCTCCCTTAGTTTAAAACCATTGCTCCTTGTCCTGTCACAACAGACCTTGCTAAAAAGTCTGTCCCTGTCTTTCCTATAGGCCCCCTTCAAGTACTGGAAGGCTGCCTTAAGGTCTCCCCGCAGCCTTCTCTTCTCCAGGCTGAACAACCCCAACTCTCTCAGCCTGTCCTCGTAGGAGAGGTGCTCCAGCCCTCGGATCATTTTTGTGGTCCTCCTCTGGACTTGCTCCAACAGCTCCATGTCCTTCCTGTGCTGAAGGCTCCAGAGCGGGACGCGGTACTCCAGGTGAGGTCTCACCAGAGCAGAGTAGAGGGGCAGAATCACCTCCCTTGACCTGCTGGCCACGCTTCTTTTGATGCAGCCCAGGACACGGTTGGCCTTCTGGGCTGCAAGCGCACATTGCCAGCTCATGTCCAGCTTTTTGTCCATCAGTACCCCCAAGTCCTTTTTTGCAGGGCTGTTCTCAATCCCTTCATCCCCCCACCCTGTATTGAAACTGAGGATTGCCCTGATCCAGGACCCTCCACTTGGCCTTGTTGAACCTCATGAGGTTCACACAGGCCCACTTCTCCAGCTTGTCCAGGTCCCTCTGGATGACATCCTGTCCTTCTGGCATGTAAACTGCACCACTCAGCTTGGTGTCATCTGCAAACTTGCTGAGGGTGCACTTGATCTCGCTGTCAATGTCATCGATGAAAATATTGAACAGCATTGGTCCCAGTACAGACCCCTGAGGGACACCTCTCGTCACTGGTCTCCATCTGGACATTGAGCTGTTGACTGCTACCCTCTGGATGTGACCATCCAACCAATTCCTCATCCACTGAACAGTCTACCCATTAAATCCGTATCTCTCCAGTTTAGAGAGAAGGATGTGGGGGACCATGTCAAAGGCTTTACAGAAGTCCAGATAGATGTCATCCACTGCTTTTCCCTTTGTCCACTGATGTGGTAACTCCATCGTAGAAAGCCACTAGGTTGGTCAGGCAGGACTTGCCCTTGGTAAAGCCATGCTGTGTGTCTCAAATAACCTCCCTATCCTCCATGTGCTCTAGCATAGCTTCTAGGAAGATCTGTTCCATGATCTTCCCAGGCACAGAGGTGAGGCTGACAGGTCAGTAGTTCCCAGGGTCATCCTTTCTACCCTTTTTAAAAATGGGTGCAATGTTTCCCTTCTTCCAGTCACCAGGGACTTCACCTGACTGCCATGACTTTTCAAATATCATGGAGAGTGGCTTGGCAACTACATCAGCCAATTCCCTCAGGACTCTGGGATGCATCTCCTCAGGTCCCATAGACTTATGTATGTTCAGGTTCCTCAGGTGGTCACGAACCTGATCTTCCCTTACAGTGGGAGGGGCTTTACCCCCCTGGTCCCCAACATGTTGTCCATTGTCTCGGGAGGAGAGCGGTTGCCAGAGAAGACTGAAGCAAAAAAGTTGTTGAGTACCTCAGCCTTCTCCTTGTCTGTTGATACTAGGTCACCATTCTTTTCATCAGTGGAGGTACGCTTTCTTTAACTTTCCTTTTCTGGGTGATATACCTGTAGAAGCCCTTCTTGTTATTCTTTGCATCCCTTTCCAAGTTCAGCTCCAGCTGTGCCTTGGCCTTCCTGACCCCATCCCTACACAAGCAGGCAGCATCCCTATACTCTTCCCAGGTTACCTGTCCCTGCTTCCACTGCCTGTGCAGTTCCCTCTTGCTCTTTAGTTTGACCAGCATGTCTCGACTCAGCCATGCTGGTGTCTTCCCTTCCTTGCCTGATTTCCTACATCTGGGGACTGAGAGCTCTTGTGCTTTATGGAAAGCACCCTTAAAGATCTGCCAGCTCTGTTCTGCTCCCCTGTCCCTGAAGACCGTTTCCCAGGGGGTCCTACTGACTAACTCCTTGAAGAGCTGGAAGTTTGCTTTCCTAAAATTTAGGGTCCTGACTATACTCCTCGCCTGTCCCATATCCCTCAGGACTGTGAACTCCACCACTGCGTGATCACTGCAGCCTAGGCTGCCTCCAATCTTGACGTCATTGATGAGCTCACTTGCATTGGTGACCATCAGGTCCAGTATTGCATCCTCTCGGGTAGGGTTGTCTATTACCTGGGTTAAGAAGTTATCCTCAATGCACTCCAGTGTCTCCCGCACTGCCTACAACTCGTGCTACTTTTCCAGCAGATGTTGGGGTGGTTGAAGTCCCCCAGTAGGACAAGAGCTTGCGAGCGTGAAGCCTCCTGTAGCTGGAGGAAGGTTTCATCAGTAGGCTCCCCTTGATCAGGCAGCCTGTAGTAGACACCAACCACAAGGTTCCCTTTGTTGCCTCGGTGTCTAATTCTTACCCATAAGCTTTCAACCTGCTCATGGCTATTCTTCAGGGACAGCTCTTCACGCTCTATCCATTTCTTGATATAGGGGGCAACACCTCTGCCCCTCCTTCGCCGCCTGTCCCTTCTGAACAGCCTGTAGCCATCGATAGCCACACTCCAGTCATGGGATTCGTTCCACCAGGTTTCAGGAATAGCAATCAGGTCATAGCTTTCTAGCAGCACAGTAGCTTCCAGCTCCTCCTGTTTGTTGCCCATGCTGCGTGCATTCATGTAGAGACACTTCATCTGGGCTGTCAGCCATGTCACCTTCCTAGTGGAACACCCCTTGTTTCTCTTAAGGTGTTCCATGGAAGTTTCCTTGTTGGCTCCTACTACCTCAGGAGCCCCCAGCTCATCTCTGCAAGACTTTGACTGTGGTGCAGTGTCCCCAGCACACCCCTGGGCAACAGGTTGAGGGCCCATACTAGCACCCCGTCCCTCTATCCATTGTGTGTCCTTACTCCAGTTTCCTCCTTGAACCCGAAGGACATCCACCACCAGTACAGGAGTGGGAACTAAGTTATTTCAAAAAGCTCCTTGCATCCTTTTGATATCACATATGCAACAAAGAAATGATGTTACATTACCACTAACACTACATCCCCACAGGCAGCCAAACAGCTCTGTAACACATTTTGCACAAAATCTATGCAAACTGGAATCCTCATTACCCCACAAGAAATAAAGGAGTGGTACATGCAGATTTTCAGTTGATAAAGCAACAGAATATCATAATGCATTACCCATGTTTTAACATTTTTATTTTAGAAAGTGAACATATCCATTAAAAAAGAAAATGCATGGAGTTAAAAAAGTAAACATAAAACTAATGACAAACTTGCAATAACATAAAATAATTTTACCTAGTGAGTCCCAACAATCATTAAATATACTTCCACCATAGAGAAGTTTTACTTCATTATATTACCAGTCTCTTGATTAAGTACACAAGACAACACTTTCCAGTAATTACCTAGTCATTAGAAGGATCAACTTCAGGAATCACTGAATAATAAAATACATCATGGACAAATATTTTAACACCACCTGGGAGGCAACCTAATATACATATGTCAACAAGGTACATCTTTGTGAGGTATTACAGTACATGGGAACCATTCCCTTTGCTTTCTAATGAATAAATTCTCCTGTCAGCAGCTCCGCCAGCAAGTCAGCCACAGACTCTGTTGCCAGTTTCCAAACCCCAACAACTTCCCTCAGATTTTCTTTCTGTAACAGATTACACAAGTCAAGATGAATGAAGATGCAAGTCAAGAAAACAGATATTGAAAATGGGGAGGCTGAAAAGAAAAGGTCATCCACTCTTCCAGGCAAGCACTAGAAGATTTCAAATCAGAAGCTTCAGCTTCTCAAGAACATTTAATACCTCCCCTAGCTTGAGCTTTGCCACGTGTGGTGAAGTGAAAGCATGGGGCAAGATAATTCCAAAAGTAAATGAAGTAATTTCCAAAATAAGGAAATAATCTCTCATATTTAACCAAAGTACACTACAAAAATCTTAAGACGCAGCTGCTCCCATGTAACTCATTTGTAGTATTAAAGAGACTCAGGAGAGGAAAAATCAAAGTAGTTTTCCCAATGCAATCTTCAAGATGAGTATATTTGTCCTAGACCTAAACTAAAAGAAAATCTCTTCCTAGCACTCTTGCATTACCATCTCCAAAGAAATCTCTCTCCCACTACCAAAAAGAGTAGCTTTTATACATCTGGTCCACCATTGTCCTTTCCACAACAGCCATCAGATAAATGCTGGAGGTGATCCATCCCGAGCCTGCAGCCTTTAACGTTATACTCCAGAACAGCGCTCTCAGACCCCTGGGCCTGAGTTAACCAGAACTCAGCAGCAGAGGACTCCAACTACAGGCTCTCAAGAGCCTGTCAGGATTTCCTGCTTGAAGATTGCTAAAACTGACAGACTGGGTTCAGAGATTATGAACTCCTAAATTCAGATTACTTAGAATGCCCACTGTTCAGATTACCTGGGAAGGAACTAAGAAGAAAAAAATATTTTTAGGAATACTCAGTTTCTATGCAAAGGAACTTACCTGCTTTTTCATATTTGCTATACAACTGGTTTTTCACTGTCTTGTTTTTCTTCAGAGTCTTCATCAGATCCTGAAGAGGAAGACAAGAATGCTGTTAGATCATTTGAGAGAAGAAGAAAAAAAGACAAAGACAAAGAAAAAAGCAGACCACCACTGGTAATGGCTTATCAAAAGGCAATTCAAAGCAACTATTTCCCATAAAAATACTTACTTTTTATTTTGGATTTCTTATCTTTTTGGATGTTTCGCATTGAAGGTTTTTTTTAACAGTTATCAAACCCAAAACCCACTACTGGGATCATTCTTGAAATACCTACCCTGTCAATGGATTCAGTTAGCAAGTGCTTCAAGATTTCACTACAACACACTTAGGACAATCAACTCCACATGTGCTCACTGACAAGCAGATTTTCCCACTTGCTACATCCTGCCTTTTGGAACACAACTTCAGAAGACACTTTCAAAGCAGCCAGACATACTGCTTTACAAATTAATAATTTCTGTATCTAGTGTTCGGGCAAGAGATTGTCTCACTCTAAGCCAGAAACCAGACAGCTCCCTCTGCCTCTCCCTGCCCAGTTCTCTTCTCCTTCTCCCCTGCCTGCTCTCAGCTCTCTGCTGTGACAAAGCCTTGGAAGGCCACAAAAAGAAAACTTATCTGGTGACAGGGCTACGTGCCCAGAGACAGCTCCTGCTGGAGGCACTACTTTGCAGGAAGGTGGCTTGATGGATCAGTCGTAGGTGGCAGTCAGTCCTTGTGGCAGTTAGCCCTTGGCAGGGACAACTGAGGAAACTGTCAGCCCATGCATTTCACCATACATGTCTTGGGCACTTTTAAATGAGACTCCCATGGAGGGGAGGGGGGAAAGGCTGAGTTTGATAAAATGCCTGGGAGACTTCCTTGGGCTTTTGCCATGAATTTAAAGCTGAACTATGGACCCACATTCCCTCTCACAAAGAAGTAAAAAAAGAAAGACAAAGTTGTTAAGTGTATTTTTGGCCAAACTACTCTGAAGTCCTTTCCTTTCTTGGAATAGCACACCTGCCTTTCATTTTGAAGCTCAGATTGTACAGAAACTGTAGAAATGTACTCTTTCCAGGCTGATTTTCCACTTGCTACCTCCAGAATGATTACTTGGCAACCAAGTCTAATGTTGAAGATGAAGGGTCAACCCATATAAAGAAGTGGATGGAAAAGGGTATGACCCTGGACATGTGCATCTTCAAGGAAGACATAAAAAGATAAATATGCTGAAAATTCCAACAGAGCCTGTTTTAAATGTCACCTCCTGACAGCAAAGATTTGTTTTTAGACATGTTGCCATGTCAGCAGAGGGGTTTATTCCTCTCTGCATGATCATGGGGAATAGTTTATCTCTAAATATTTTTCCAATCAATATGTAAGGCAAATTGACCAAAAATTGCTTTCTTAGAACAACACATAGTTTGTCTTATCTGAAAGAAATGTAGAATTTTGAAGAAAATATTTTAAATTGTGAGCTATTTTTACTGTACATCATCTAACAGTTTCAGAATACTTTGTGACTACCAGTGTGTGTGTTTTAGTTCAAATATATTCATTTGACTGTTTCTTTTGCTTCTCATACCTATAAAGGGTGCTTAAACAAATTTACTTGGCAGTTAGGGCAGACTAGGAGAAGGCACATGAGCTGTTATTGAAACCCAGGTGACAAGCAGCCATTCGATAAGCTGAAAGCAATGGCAGTCATATACCTGTAGTCACCACACACATGCTGAGGCATGATAGCTCACTGCACATGCAACATTGACCCAGCCAAACTGCCAAGGAAAACATGTTAGCTCCACTTATGCTTCCTCTCACACTGTATATTCTATTGCCAAAAAAATCCCAGGCTGAATCCAGTATAATACTTGCAACCATTATTCCTCAAGACAGATTCACAGCTTTAACTAAAATACATTTTCACTTTGAATCATTAGTTATACTTGTCATTGTCTTAATGCTTTGTCATCCCTAGATGGAGCTCTAAGTCATTCATTATGCCAAGATGTTCATCAACCATAGAGACAGCCATTAAACTGAAAAATATCACCAACATGTATAACTCTATAATGCAAGATGGGCAAACGTATCTGTAGCAATTAGCAGGTATTAATATTTTTAAAATATTGCATAATACAGCACAGCTTTAGAGAAGAGATTTACATTTTAGGGTAAAAAGACTGACATAGGATTTGGGGGTTCACACTGTGTCCTCAAATAACTCAAATCCCCTCAACCCATAAAGAAATTACTCATTTCCTTGAAATGCCTGCAAACGCATTCTTAAATCTTGCAGTATTTCCATTTATTTTTTGGTTTACTTGGCTCATACCTCAACTAGAACAAAGCACATGATATGCAGAGTTAAGATGTAATTAACGCCCTCAGTTTAATATACTCACACAGCTAGCCTTTTTATACAGAGAGGGCTTTTGCTTTTTGTTATGAGAAAGGAAAAGAGCCTCTGATTGAAACTTCAGTTTGCTTTAAAGCAGTTTCAGGTTTACTGTCTATCCTAAGATACTGTAAAGCTCGAAGTTTAGGCTGGATTAAATAGTGCATTGCTGCATAAACACTACTGCTAGCAGATAAGAGATCACAGAGTCACAGAATATCTCAAGTTGGAAGGGACCCATAATGATCATCAATGGCAGAAACAAACAATAACCGCCTCCTTTCAGTTGTGGTACCATTTTCTTTCAGACTTATCTTGTTTTTAAGACCTTTGGGGCATGTCAGAAGCCCCACTAACTACGTGTATTGTAATTCATCTGACAGGTAGTAACTAAACTGAATTACTGAATAAAAAAGGATCTTTCGTTTTAGGATTGTAAAGTACACTTTTCATTTAAAAAGGAAAATATATTTTTTTCCCTTCACCCACCTTACCCTCTGAAGGGGGTGAAATATGAAGGAGTTTAATGAAGGAGTTTAATGAAAAATTATTCACTATGCGAACATAGCTACCTGCTACAGATTCAGGAGGAGAATAGAACTGCCCATCAGAGAGGACTCCTGGGTGAAGAAGAGCTGCTCGTTCAGAAGCATCCTGTGCTATCAAAAATCCTAAAAGGAAAAAAAAAACCCAAATCCTCAATGCTATCACATAGCATCTTAAAGATGAAGTATTGATGAAGAATCTTAAAGATTGATGTATTATAACAAGTTACTTCTATAAATAAATATCTCAGGAAAAAAGCAAACTGTTAATTTAACATTTATGTCTTCTATATTACTTCAGGCATCTAAGGAGACACACTCTAGCAAAACAGAAGTACTATACACATGAATTAAGGAATCCTTCCTTCTACTATGTGTGATTGCATGATTACGATGCCATATGTAAATTCATCAATATTCACTGGCTAACTAAAACTCTGAAATATATTTATAATGATCAGTGAGCTGCCATGCATAACCAAATAAGTTATTTTCTCACTTTGCCACTTTAAGACTTCTCATTAATGGCTTGCCTTCACCTGTCTGTCTCAACATACGTAGTTACTCCAACCTTTCACTCTTTTTGGCTCAATTTGATCTAAAATCAGGAAAATTGGAAATGACATGGGGCTACTTTGGTGTGTTTAATACAGGACAAAAAACCAAGAGGGGTTGGGAGAGAAGCTAATTCATCTCATCCTTACTGCCATCAACAGGTCTTCTGATAATAACAGGGCAAAGATGGCATTTTAGGTCAACATAAGGCTATTGAACCTCCATCCCTTACTCTCTGCCCCATGAAGACTGATGGGAAAAAAAAAAAAAAAGAAAACCCTGATGGTTTACTGAATCAGGAGAGCTATCTGAGGTAGCCAGCAGTTATTAAAAAAATCTCTTTCTAACTCAAACTACTATTTCTACATAACAATTTATCTTATTAACCAGTACGAAGTCTCCAAAGGAGACATCTATTTTACTTATATTTCTGCTCTTTCCAAAAAAGGACGGTCAGTCTCCATATTTAACAATGAGTCACAAGACACTAGAAGACACATACTGGTTGGATTTTAGCTTTAAATCCTGCTCACAGAAGGAAACTTTTAGAGCTGGAAATCTTCTTCAGTGGAAAGACAGTTTTGCCCTTTTTTCTTTTTCTCTTTTTCTAAAGTAACAGACAAAACATCTCCAAATTATGTGCACTGTTGCATTAGGCAGATAATTGCTGTGGTGTGGGGTTTTTTTGTTTGCCTGGGGTTTTTTTAAAAGAAAACAGCAAGATGGAAAAAAGTCAGCTTCTACTCCCACTAGAGACAGGAGAGAAAAATACCTGGTCAAAAAGCAACAACTATTAAAATCTGTTTTCATTATCTGCCTCAGATTTAAAAGCAAATAAGGCACTATATAAGTACCACCACACAACACAATCCAAGTGTGCCTATCATTTGGCTGACTTAATTGCTTAAAATCAGCATTTTGCAGTGAAACCCTATCTTTTTTGGAAATATGCAGAGTTCAACTCAAAAGCATATATTTCTAAATAAATACTATCTATTTCAAGCTCAGTAGAAATGAAGAAAAAGAAAGTGTCATTGAATCCCACAGGGATTTAGCAATATCATCTCAATTTTATGAATATGATCATCAAGTATTTAAATGTGTATGTATCAAATACTTTCTTTGTCTATGAATATTCAGTATAAAAAAAATGGAAAAGTCTCTGAACTGGTTAGATTTCTTATCTGTTGAGATAAGTGTGATGCAGCCTCACCCCCTCAAAAGAGGGGGGGGGGGAAGCTACCCTAAGTTTCCCTTTCTCTAGGCAAAACCGAGGGTACTCATTTAACCAACTTATTTGTTGGAGTGGTGGAAAAGAAGAGGGAAGGGATCAAAGTAGAAAGATTGCATTTCAGAGCACTAAAAAAATGGAGGCATCCATGCCCATGTAAAATTTCTCATTTTACCTAACAGGCAGACATGCCCTTCCAACAGAGTTTCAGACTGTGTTTCAGGTAATGATGCACAAATAACAGGTTCGCTGTATAATTACTCTCCTGCTGTTGAAAATAACAAAACATCTGTAGCAGAAATCTATGCTTTCTTTTCCTCACCACTCAAGCAATATTCTCTTTCAACTAAATCAATGGGTTTCCTCCATTTAGTTGAATACATCAAGTGTCAGATGACCTGCTGCCTCATCTTAAGAGGATGAAATTCATACTTGCTCTGGTCTCATTCTGTCTGTGCATGAAGCAGTCTCTCCACAATACTTCACCTTCCCTTTTCTACCTCAAAAGAAGAGTTAGTGACATTGAGTTAGTTATTGTGCCTACTCTTCCTGAAGGAGGAACCAGACACTTATTCTGTGCATTACCCAGAAAATAAAATTTTACAAGCCCAAGTTAGTTAAATTTTCATGTCTTAAGCATACAATATTATATAAGTTCCTAAGTGCCTGCCAAATTGCTGATCTGGCCCTTGTAACTTTTAACTTTGCCTCCCTAAATTAATTAAAAACCCACTTCTTTGAAGGCATATATTCCTTTCCAGAAAAAGAAAAATTATGCCATATGATTTAATTTTTCCCACAGCTCTTCAAATTTTGAGAAGCTGAAAGAAGCATTCTTCTGCCAGATAACATGGGAGTGAATGTTGCCAACTGCAGTGACTGAGGGGAAATATCAAAAGCTTACTGTTCTCTTCTTCAGCTTCTTGCGGTAACACTTTAAAGTCCAAGAACCAAGTTTCAATCCAGGCAAGTATGAAGGATATGATGGGCAGCACGTAGCCAAAAGCACCCTGTGAGAACAGCTTGAAGGAAACAAAACCACACAACATTACAGAAATTACCCTGAAGAATCTTGCTTTCAAGAAAACAACAAAGTAAAACAAACATTTGATTAGAATATATACCTGTGAAATAATTACTTTTGCTAATAAAAAGGCACTGGTCACTGCTGTTGTAAACTGAAAGAGACAGGGTAAGAACAGTTAAGACTAATAAATGGATTTACTTTCTCATTTCTGCCATTATCTACCAGTTGCAACTTTAAATATTTACCAGCAACAGCAACATCATAGATTAATAAAATGTAACAAATATGATACAATTAACTTGAAGCGTTAGTAAAATAACCTCCTTAATAAAGATAACTCTTAATACAGACATCTCCAAATGTTGATTTCCACACAGCAGATAGGCAGTTTAGATGCTACACAGATACTGAGTTATATAAATTGTGATCTTACTGTATAAGATATAACATAACATCTTTGCAGGAGTAAATTGGAATTAATATTTTAATTAACGTACTGATATTGTGAAAAATGAATCACTTTGAAGACTTGATACTCCCTGACATATTTAAAAAATGGCAGGCTGCATAAAATGTCTGAAAAAAACACAAAAGCAGCAGTGGACAAGTACTGTTCACTTAAGTAAGGCTTCTAACTCTATTAGTGCATTTGGGTCCAGCAATTCTTTAAATAATAGCAGGACCTAACTAGCTTCTGGTAAGCACAGGTAGGATTTTAAGATTAATGGCTTCTGCAAAACCTTCAGTGAAGCTTTGTATATCTAATTGCTTACTGCCATGATGGGTTCACTCTCTCCATCTCACAAACAACTGCATCAAGTTGGAAGATGTCATTGGAAGAAATACTCTAAAGCTACACAACTAAGAGTAAGGGATTTTGAGAGGCGTGCACTTAGAAATGAACACAATCAGTGCAGCAGTTGCTATTATATATGTGTTTGTGCCACGCTAATAACAGAATTTCAAAAAAATCATGGCATGTAATCTCAGACTGCTAAACAAACTGCATGCTACTCACTTGAAGAAAGTTATACATGAACACATTCTACGAGCACCTACCACAGTGTAAGGGAAAAGAAGTCTAAGATTTACAACACACTAAGCCAGCAATATGCCTATTGTATTACAATCTATAGTACTGACTGGTGGAAGTATGACTTTGTCATCAAGTTTTGCATTCTTTCTCATCCATGCAGTACAGCTGCATTAAAGATATTTGCTCCAATCTACTGTGATTGCCTACAGTTCTCAAGAACTTCCTTTCTAAGAAGAGATGCATATTCAACATTTTGTATTGGAGCATGAAGAAATACAGGTGCTAGTGCTCAATGGGTGGCACCTAAAACTCTAAAAAGCTAAGAATGTGGAAGTTAATGGACAGCTGGATCACTGGTACAATAATGCCAATTCTTCTTTTTGAATACAGTTCACCATTTCAAATGCAAATATATTTCAAACATTAATTAACAAGTCAGAGGTAACAAGCAGTTACGACTAGCCATCCATACTGGATTCAAAATAAGTCTTCAATTTGTATTAACATGATACCTAATAAGAACCACACCCACTCTGCTATTAAATTCTTGTCTTTAGGCTAAAAATATTCCAGAACAGAAGTTTTAAATCTGTTACTGTACAGTGAATTTTCATATATAGCATCAAGATGATTCTTAACATACAAGCGTTAAGAGGCATCTAAAGTTTTGTCTGTTTGATCCATTCTAGTTAAAACTCCATTATGCTTGGCTACTACTCACAGCTATTGCCCACCAATGGCGCAGTCTGCACATTGCATATGCAAGTATTAACACCTTAAATCGAAAGACTGCCAGTAGCTATAGAGAAAGGAAAAAAATATTTGTTGGTTAATTCAGAACACAGAAGAACCACAAGATTCTCAGCTCACTGAAAATACTGTTTCAAAACAACTTAAAACAGGACAATCTAAGTTCTGTTATTGAGAAACAAATCTGAATGTGTGCTTATAAAACAGAAATAGAACATAATTTCCCATTTGTAAAGCAAATGGCACCACTCACATGCCTATGTAGGCTCAAATATGCAAGCATGTGCAATTCCACAAATAAGTTAGAAACATAAGAAAGCTACACAAAGTATGTTCATGACCATTTTACCTGGCTGGAATCTAAGCAGTTAAATCTAGATGCTGTTAATCCAGCAAATACCTTGAGCGTCACTGTGCATCTTACTGATCTTAGCGGTATGCTACTGCACAAGAATATCATTAAAAACTGTAAAGGCTTCACAAATGCAATCAGAAAATGGGAAGAATTTTTAAAAACAAGTTTCTACTTACTAAATTTTTAGTATTTATTGAAATATTAATGTTGAAACAATCAATTATTCTTTCTGGAGATGCCTGCAATAGCAAGCTGTTCCAAATATTTTGCAGTAAAGAAAGGTAAGTTATGGTATTTCTAGGCCAGAAAATGAAATCAATAGCAGACAGATTAGATTTCTGAATCAGGGACCCTAACCTTCAATTTCTCTGTTTATTCTTTGATATTAGATTGCCTCCAACTTGTTTTAAAAGATGTGTTCACAATCTAAAAGATGTGAAACGAACACTTAAAAATGAAAAGAAATCAAGGACAGACATGGCCAGAGGTATAATGAACCCATTTAATCTTATGCATATATATATGTTTCAGTGATGTGTAGTAGAAACAAAAGAAATCCTGTATAAGCCCGGAAATCATTTTGCAGAATTCAATGACCTTGTCCCTTCCCAGGGAATAAAAGTCTATTATTTTGCATTACATGTTTTTAACCCTTGGTTCAACTACAGGGAAAAACAAATTCCAGAGCACCAACATTTACAGATAACATTTTTTGCTTTCTGCAGTAAGGTATATCATGGAGAACCTGCCAGAAAAATAATGAGAGAGAAAGGGAGAAGTAGCATAGTTTGCTAGCTTATGAAATTTTTGTATCCGGTACCTCATTCCATTTGACACAGCAAATGGTCCAATGCAGAAGCAAGGATGGGTTTTTACACCAGTTTCAAAGAGAGATTCTGGGTATAGTTATCAATATAAAATGACTGATACCAAACCAACTCATCTCTGCCAGGCAAACAAGGTCTGGTAGAATTAATGGTCTTGCAAAAACATGAGGCCCTTTAGAAGAACCGTAAAGAAACAGCTTTTACGTTGAGATCAGTAACTTGGTCCATGCAGTGCAAAATGCATTGCAACTACAGAGCTACAGCATTGCTGAATGACAAGAGAAATTTCCTAATGCAGTAGAGTTCCTCCCATGTGCCCAAGGTGCTTATACATAGTCAAGGAGAATCATACTTCATATCATCTATTTTTAGTACAATGTTAAAAAAACCTGTTTGAGTTAAAACACAGAAATCTGAAAAAACCCTGACCTATACAGGCCAACCTGGGAACAAGTCTCTCCTCACTGCAACTGACTTATTTTTGTGGAAGGACAAAAATGTCAGTTTAAACAAAATTATTTTATAGCTGGAGGACTATTGGTCTTGTCCTCTTAATGAATTATCTTTATGTTACATCAGTCTCACATTCTTGACTGAGTTTTTAATCTGCTTTTCTGCGCCCCCCCAAAGCAGAAGACGCAATTTAAGTGTGCCTAAGCATCTCCATCCACAGGCTCATGAACCTGCTGCCAAAGCAGGACTGGGCAACCCCTAGATGGGTGAAATTTGGCAAAAGTCCTTCGATTTAAATTAACAAGAAAAGATCAACCCTTTCACAGGACTCAAACTAGGGAAGAACATCTGTGGAAGGAGGAATGCGGGAAAACTGTACTTTTGCTGCTTTTTTTCTTTCTTTTTTTTTTGTTTTAAAAGAACACTTACAAATATATCAAAATATGAAGAAGAGTAGTCATATTGTAGGACTTCTTTCTCTAAGGTAGTCTCAATGCCTCCTTTTACCTACAAAGAAACAACACAACACACAGCTTTAGAACAGAAGTTACTGAAGCCAAAACACACACAAATCTGAAGGGTGAAATAGTTCCCCACTGATGTACAAAAAGGTCATTAAACTAAGTACAGAGGACAGATATGCTAAGAATGTCAATTTCAAGATTAGTGTCCTCATTTGTTTTTCATTATTATATACAATTTTCAAAGTGAAAACATTTAGCATTATCACCTGGCCTATGCAAGCTACATTTCAGACTGTTCCAAAATAAAAGCAAACAAGTTGTGGAGGGAAGAATAAATTATTAAATGTAAGGTCTGTTACACAAATTCACAGAGCATTTTATGTCTCATAAGGACGATCAAAACAGCTGATCAAAAAGCTACCCAGAAACTACCTCTAGTTACTCACATGTTAGCAAATAGGAAACAAAACAGTAACTGAATTCATACTCCAGATCTTTTCCTTATCAGCATACATATATTTGTTTTAAGAGAGCCGAGCAAAAAAACCCACTGTAAAAAACACAGAAGCTGCAACTATTAGACTATTCTGCCACAAATAACTAATGTCCAAGTTTAATTGCTTCATTTGCTTGAGGGGATTCAAAATTACATCTTCTTCAGCCACTATCTTTCTCTCCAGTGGAAGGATTTGTCACTTTCCTGTTCAAACTAGGTTAGTAAGAAAATAATTTGGGATGTATTGGGTCAGAGAGTGAGAGGAATATATATCTTAGTTGGGAGCAAAAAACCTTAGAGTACATATCTTTTGGTTTTAAAATTAAATTCAATAATTAAGCACTGCATGAAATAGTTATGTAAAGCACTGGAAAATGATACCAACAGAAAGCTTTAATATTGAGTTTGACTACCGTTATCCTTTTAAAGAAAGGTGGTACCAAAGCACGCCAACAACATATGCTCACCATCTCAAAGTAATGCAGTCTAGACACTTCTACACTTTTCTCAACTATACTGCTGGACAGTGTTCTCCTGAGACTATTCACTCCAACTCTGAATTTCTTCTATTTCTTCTCCTCTCCCTCCCCTCTATGGCTACCTGACAAATAATTTTCTAAATATAGCTTCCCCTTGGTTGCTCTACTGCATCAGGTGTGATCATCTGTTTCCAGCATAAATAAGGAAGATCAACTTCCCCCTCTCCAAGCTGCTGACTGCGTGGCTGCATGAGCACCATGTTAACATAAGGATGAACAGAGAACCATGACAGCCTTGATTTAGGGTTTGCTCAAACTGCCACAGAGCTACTCCCTGAAGTGTTTAAAAATAAATTACACCTAAACACACTGGATAATGGTGACAGAGGGAAAACAATACTTAGAGGAACTCTGGCAGCAATTCTGAAGTCCCATTACTTATATACCAGTGACAGACAGTCCTAACGCAGTGCTATTTGACTTCCCAATGAACAAAACTTAATTTTAAAAAAGAGAACAAAAAAAACTAACCATGCATCAGATCCCAGATATCAAATGATGGCTTCTAATATTATAACTTCCAAGACAAAAAACTGTTTTTCATTCTTGCTGACATTTTGCAGTATAGGATGCTGGTTCATAATATGTTCTCCTTAGAACAAAGCTTTTCACAAAGAAAACTGCTAGGATCTTGAGGTCCCTTAATGCTGCAGCATTCAAAATGAAACACCATGAGTTGGCAGCATTTTCTACACAGAGTCTTAAATATTCTAAGCGCGCTAATATGAAAATCTGTACCCTGAATCCCCAACAAGAGATACAAACCCAGACCCTGCTCCTCTTAGTTGAACAAGCTGTTAAGAAACTGGCCTAAAAAAAAGAAATGCATCAGAACATGGATGCAGAACTGCATCAGAACTGGATACAACAGTCTTTCCACCTAGAAAGACAGCAGAACTCTAGTCCCAAAATTACAGCATTCAGGCAAGCAAAGTCTGCTTTCTCAAATTAAATCAGAAAGTGTATTTTTCACTGTATCAGTTAACTACTTGAACAGTCAGCTCCTGAAACTTCATAATGTCAGATCAATAACAAAGGTTATTTATCTTGTAAAGGAATGCTGACAAAAAATGTTTACTCAAGGTCTTTCTTGTCTAGAAAAGGGATTCCTCCCATTTTTCCTGTGTGTCCTTTCTTAAATGCGTATTTTAGATTACAGCTTAAAACCCAGCTCAAGAACTAGGATGCTACTTATGAAATAATAACAAATCAGCTATCCTATTGCTTTCTGGAAATTTCAGGAGAACTGTCTCATTTTCCAAATTACAAATGCTGGAGATAAGAGGGGGCAACTGTGGGAGTTTATGTTGTTTAAATGTACCCTGCCATACACAATGTATAGCATACTAAGTTCAACTCAAAGAAAATACATCACAGCAAAAGAAAGGTTTTGGCCATTGGAAGTCTTCCCAGGGACTAACACCCCAGTGAAATATCACCAGCTTTGAGTTACTCAGAAGGCAAACTCTCCAATCCTGTTAAAATTCACACTTCTTGCCAAATTCAAAGACGTACAGTAACATTTTTGTTTATTTGCTACCTGAAAAGTTCACTGGATTCCCAATGGTTTCTTCAGCATGGTTTATAGACTACAGGAACATCAAAAGGTTTAATGATAAGAAGATAATAAACCATGTATCCTAATGACTAAAAGTAGATGCAGTTAGAGATACTATGTTCATGAAAGCTTAAAAGTAAGAAGCTGCTTTAATTTAAATAGATACAAATAGCATATAATTTGCGATAGAAGAGCAACTTATTAACCACTCCTGAAGTGAATAAATAAATTAATAAAGTCTAAGGGTACTGAAAAGACAACTCACATTTAATTCTATTATCCATAGCAAGGTTATGAATAAGAGATCAAATGTAACAAACAAACAGAAAGTCCTTCTGACATCTGATATGCCTTTCTTTTCTCTGCCTTCATATGGCTCAATCCTTGCCATCAGCTGCGCTGGGTTGATGGAGTGGACATCCCGCAAGGAAGGACAGGATTCCACACTGCTACTGTGAGCATTTTCTGCATCACCCGGCACCCGATTCATCCTGGGTTTGCTCAGAGTGGTCGTCTTCCAGTTTCACCATCACTAGAAGGCTGATCCATATAGGAGGAATTTCTAAACAAACAAACAAAACCAAAACACATTAGTCACCAAAACCCCAGAATTCCAGTAGGTAGTTTCATCTTACCATGTCAGTTCTCTTTTTGCTAAACTGACAAATAAGAGAATTTGGCAAGTAGGCTCTAAAAATGGTTTCTAAAATATGATATATCTAGGCTCTCTTCATCTCAGAGGACTTGTGAAACAAGAGAATTAATGTTCAATTAGACCGGTGGGAATAAGGGAGCACTGTCTAGATTTAGAAGTCTCCATTCTCCACATTGTTAGAGTGAGATCATTAAACAGGAATGAATAAAAAGCATGATGCTGTGCATCTGATTAAATCAGAATCGGTTTCCGATTCTGATTTAAACACTATCAATAGGAAGCCAACTTAAAGGAAGTTCCACATACAACTCCTGAAAAATGGCAGTGTTAGCTACCAGCACATCCAGAGCTGACACAACCAAAAGATTAGAAGTCCATTAAAAACCCTGAATACTGTAGTAATCATTCTATAAAGCAAATACACTGCCATTTGCTCTATAGATAAGTTCAGCTGCTATGACAACTTACATTGCCAGACAGGGTCTCTCTGAAAATACTGTGTGCAACCCAGTGGTTAAAGGTAATGCAATTACCCTAAGTCTCTTCTGACTATAAGGCTTTTAAAAAAATTTTTCAGGTTAAATTTCTTATAAAACTGGAGCAGTTTGATGTATGATTCACTACATTACTCCATGAGAACCATTTTCCAATTAAAGCTTCTAGAAAGTTGACTAAGAAGGTCACAAAAGTTTCAAGGAAATGCACAGAAAATTTGATTTTATGCAAAATACTCAGAAGATTAAGCTATACATTCTGCAATACAAATCACATCAGCCAAGCTTCTGTGACGCTGGAGGAATAACATTTTGAAATTCAAGAACAAAACTTCGTCTCTTCCTGTGTGGGCTGTCTTTCAGTAAACTGCAAAATAGAAAGAGAAACCCTTCCCACTCTTCTATTCCAACAGTGTTTCAACTCCCAAGTCTGCAAGAACACAGTCAGTCAAAGCACAACAGGAAAAGCAGACAAGGGATCTGTAACGCACCGGCAGGCAAACATGAGGGATACAAGGACACAGAAAAGGAAAGGTGGGGCAGGGAGTTGCCAGTGCACACACATCACAGCCAAGGAAGAGGCAGGCTAGCCAGGGATGGCCAATGTCTAGGTCAAGTCACACATACAGCCTTCAGGTAGTTCAAAGTCTTGGGCAACGTCACGAGAACGGTAACAGACCCACACCAAGACAGAAACTACTTTGCCAGCTGAGTCTCTGCCTGAAGGGAACAAGCCATCAGAGGCAAACCAAGCTAGTATCAATCACCATCTCATTCTGGGATCCGGCTGTGGGCCGAACCAAGCACAAGGCCAAGGCCAAGGCCAAGCACAAGCACAGGCAGGCTACTGCCATCCTGCTCCTGCCTGGCAATCAACCCCAGGATGCGCCTGCCCATGGCTTTCCAAAGCCAACCCAAGGTATATGTCTTCTGGTTCTCAGTCGTAAACCATGGGACCAGAAAAACTGATAGGCCTTTTGCTGGGCCTAATCTCCTTTAAAGAGGCATTAGCAGAGCACACATGACCAGAGAAATTAAGAAGTGGGAATATGAGATTGCAATAATCAGTTTCATCATTCGCCGGAGTAAAAATAAAACCAGAAATTGTTGTACTGCACTCGCTCCTGTTTCAAGATCTTTTCAAGCAGATTTACAACTGAGCATCTTCATTACTTCCCCTCATCCATCTTCATTCTCACCCTCTTGTTTACCCAGCTTTGGGTGAGAGGTGTTGGGATTTGCGGAATGACTTTTCCCAGTAAGTAGTAGTCTCAACTCTGTAACACATGCTCCCTCCCTTCCTCTGAGTCATGCACAAATTAGAATTTATAAACACCATTAGGCAAGTGGACAAACTTTGAAGTTGAACAGAACTTGCATCAGGTTTCTACCTTTTTAAAAAAAAATAATCCACACTTGTACAGTTATAGTACTGAGAGGACTAGGAAGCTTTACAGTAGGAATACGAACACAGACTTACTTCACATTAAGAATTCCAGTGAACCTGCTTCTCTCCAACTATCCCATGTTGATATACATTTTCAGTCAGAAACTGTTTTGCAATTACTTCTATACCTCTGTTTCAAATACCAGCCACTAAAGCTTACTCTACAAATCACATTTATCAGTTAGTTTGATAATATCCACATTATCTAAAATGCCTGTCTACTCAAAACAAAGTGTATCATTTAACTATTCACTATGCAAAGACATATTTCAGTACAGGACATGGTAAAGTTGAGCAGAAACACGGTTATCCCATAACATCCTCTAGTGAAGACTAGTCCATACCGAGGGATTCATGTTGCTCCTTTGAGGAAAAGAAGGACATCTTGAAAAGTAAGTAAAAATTCTGAAGAATCATTTATTCTGTCCTCTCTTCCCCCGAACAGAAATAGTACTAATTACCATTAATTTCATTAGTACCATCAGACTCACAATTCAATAGAATAGAACAGAACAGTTGGAAGGGACCCAGGACAATCATCTAGTCCAACTGCATGACCACTTCAGGGCTGACCAAGAGTTCAAGCATGGTATTAAGGGCATTGTCCAAATGCCTCAAACACTGACAGGCTTGGGGCATCGACTACCTCTCCAGGAAGCCTTGATAGAAAGAGACCTTAATTTTTAACAAAACCGGGCTAGAAATCATCGATAATTTCTTAGAAGATCTCAAAGTGAAGCCCACACAGCTCTGCACACCAGAAAAGGCAATGGCGCTGTGCCTGCCACAGGACCCTCATGGGGCTCTACACAGAGCCAATGTTTTGTTTTCTGCCCACAAATGCTCTTTAGCTCTACACTTGCAGCAGAGGAGGCAAATCCTAAATGAAAAGAGAGGTACTAATTTTGGAGTATCATTTAGGTTTGTGGTGTTATTATACATCCTAGCCCTAGGTAGCTGCAGGCCGCCAGATGTCGACAGCAAAGAAGATCAGCGACAATGTTATGTTCCTAATTGGTAAAACCATTTTTACCCAGCTGAATCTCCATCCCATAGAATAACATGCATATTTATTTGCTGATCAGTTCTCTGACTTACAAGTGAACTTTCTCAGGACAGCAAATTCATGAGACTGCATCAGCAACATTTGACCCTAAGAAGATTTTCTTAAATCATTGACATAATAAATAATGCAGCTTGTCAGAAGGACTGAACTCTGAATAAGTACTCTCAACTGGCATTCAGCTTTGAAAGACACTGCTTCTGTTGTGGGCTTGAAGAGGGGCTCTTGCCTAAAGTTTGAGACTTTTCCCAACCATACCAATTGAGCTAGTGAAAGATATTGGCTCTTCCTACAAACCTTGTCCTGTCAAAGGGACGGGGTTTCTTTACTTGTGTGTACATTCGGTATTCTGCATGTTGCCAAAGAAAGATGATGTTTTATGCCAGCACAGGATCTGTCCTGGATTTTTTTTAATTGAAGGCGCTTGCTTGAACACAGAGCAGGCTATGAGCAATAGGCAGTGTCCCTTATCATGGGAGAAAGCTTACCCAAACTGATGACATTTTTCCCTGTTTCCAGCCTGCTGGGACATCCTGGACTGGAAATCCCCATTCAAGGAATCTATAAGGTTCATGTTGCATGTAGATGAGAATGGGAGAAAAACAACAAGGAAAGAGCAAGGTGAGAAAAGAAGTGAGACGAGGCAAAATTAAAGTATGCCAACAGAGTGCTAGCCCAGAAACCAGTCAACCACGCCCCAAGTAAAAGAAGAAAAGAAAAAAAAAAAAAGAAAGGAAGATGACAGAGAACCATCTTTGCCTGCCCCTTCTCAGCCTGTTTTATGGGTTTATAGAAAAGACATGAGGGACCAAATCCAAATTTAAAGGTTCCTAAACATCAGCACTTCTTCTCAAGCAATACAAATCCCTGAAACACCTGACCAGCCTGACAGAGTACCTGTGGGGTTTGCTCACACGCATGCTGCTCACTCAGAGCCCAACGGCCCTGCAGGGACCAGCGCAGGGCTTTTGGGTGCCCTGTGGAGGGAAGGAGGCTTTGGGTGGGCCTCCACCTCCTCCTTGGGAAGGAGGCTTTGGGTGGATTTGGCCTTTCAGGCTCACTTCAAGGAAGTGCCAAACATTTGCACCTCCCGCTGAAGTGGACAGAGTGAGCGCGAAATCATCTCCAGCCAGTGGAAATCAACAGTCAGCACTTATGACCCTGTTCTTTCCTTTCCAAGAAACATTTTCATAACTGAGCTGCTGAATTTGGACATTGAAAGCGCCTAACTCCCTTCCATTTAATTTCCACCTTGTGCCAGCTCACCCTGCCAGAATGATATTGCCCTTAGGATTATTTGCTCCAACAGTCTCACTCTTACAGATGTGGATGAAAAGGACAGATGGTCCCCATGGGAAACATTAGGAGAAATAATCAGAGGGAGAAGTGCAGAACGAAGCGAGGCAGGACATGTTCTCGTGCACCTGCTGCCTTTCCCATCACACGAGCCACCCGAGCTGGACTTGTGAAACGGGCAACCGCAAAAACTAAGCCACAGGAAGCAAAGCGCTATTGCGCTTCAAAGACTGGGGCTAATACTGTCTGTATTAGAGCAGCGTTAGCATGACGTCAGACGTGTTGCTCGCTAATGAAATCTCCCTCTCTGGAGGATCTTTTTTAAGAGCAGAAGGAAACGTCGGATATTGCTTCCACAGCGAGTCGTGTCCCAGCCAGCCAAAAGCACCAGGCAAGGGCGGCCAAGCACAATACATCTTTAAAGCTTCCTCCGTTATTTCTGCAGCAGCTGCCTGAAACATGGCTGTCAAAGGGCTTCGGAGGAGGAAGACATATGTGGCATGTGTTTGGTCAGGTGTCACAAGTGCTACAATGAACTTTGGACCACCTGATCCCAAGGGTGTGAGCAGAATCATTGCACTCGAGTGCTGTAAACAGCACTTGCTTTGTACTGAAAACCCTCACACTGAAGGGCCCTGCTGTGTAACAGGCATTCATAGGAAAACATTTGGGATGAGATATAAACCCCAGATCAGGCCATCAATGGCCATAGTCAAAAAAGAAAAGAAAAGCCAAGAAATTGTTAAAGAAAGAAAAAGCCAAGGAACACCTGCACTTCCAAAAAATTTCCATCTACATTGGCTAAAAGACATGATCTTTTTTTTTGATGTGGCAGTCAGTGCAATTATCTAGGAATTTGTTACTTCCAGTCTGGATTGCTGCTAGATACAGCACTATATGGGAATGCAATTAGTACAGCTAGAGCTAATTATGTCAGGATGTGCTAGTTCAGCATCCCTTTGCCTTGTGGGGCCCTTTGCAAAGAGGAAAGCATGGTCTTAAAATGCACTGGCTACCAGTTTGTTTTCAAGCGTAACTCAAAACATCGGGTTTAGCTTAAAAATTCCAGAGAGTCTGAAATCCTTGCTACTGACAGTCTTTTGCCTCAAAGCCCTCTGCACAGGGGGCACTCCTGGCACGGGAATTTGTCTCTAGCCTCGCTCTGCCTGCTGATCCATCAGATCCGCATTTGGACATGTGCAAGGGCCTGTCTCGTCACGCTGAGCTTGCATCAAAATGTTGAGATTCTTTAACAGAACAGACATAGCCTGGCAGCTTTCTGCACTCACTGCACCAGTTTTGCAAACCGATTAATCACAAAGTCTGTGCTACAAGATAGATTGTTTTCCATAGTCTCTTTCATTAATTAAAGAAAATAAAAGAAGGTCCTTTGTACCTGAATAACAAAACCAGTAATTTAATCACATCAACATTCTCAGGTGGTTTCAGGTGGGCATATAAAAAGCAAAATCTTCAGTCCTTCTTTGCAGCTATCTTACAGGTGCCCAGGGACTCTTAAAGAGAGGCAGTTGCCTTTTGGTGTCAGACAGCCACCTGGCCAGCCAACTCCATACCCATGTCAGCATTCCCAGCAACAACCTTCCTCTTCACTAAATGCCTGCAGAATTCATTTAAAAAGTCATCCGCAACCTTTCTTCACGCTCCTGGAGAGTAAAGCATTTCCCCACAGACAGCAGTGCCACTAACTGCATCATGGTCACCCACCAGTGTTTCATCTCTTGTAGCTTTTCCAGTGTCTAGGCTGATTTGGCACTTTCTCCAATGCAACTTCCAAAATGGAAGCTCAGTTAATGCCAGCTGTGGTTTTCTTCTTCCCTTAGGAGGCAGACATCCGTTTTGAAAGTGACTAGACTGATACCACCAGCTTCACCTTCAGAGCCCACCCACACAGCCCGTTCCTTGCTCAGACGGCTGGCAGAGGGCTGGATCTGCTGGTCGTGGCTGCGCGGAGCTGGACTCCAGCAGGCTACTGATGGGTGAAAGCCCCCTTAACACACCTCTCAGGTGTGAATGTCCACGCTTCACGCTTTGATGTCATCACATGTATGAAACAGTGAGGTTCACGGTCACGTCTTTTGAATTTAGATTGCAGAAAACCATCGTTCAAGATATGTGGGCTTCCTGCCTTCTCCAAAAGATACATTCATTGGGCACATCATATTCTGGATTACATGGCATCCATGAACCAGAAAAAGCTGTATCTCACGGTATAGTTCTACGGCCCCCATGGTCCCTACCAGCTGACGCTCTGACAGAAGGGACACCCCGAACATCAATAAACCACACGGGAAGAACTGCAGGGTAGAAATAGGTAACACAACGTCAGGTGGAGCGCCATGAGTTTCTGCTACAGCTCAGAAACATGGGAGTAGGCAAATGTTCCTGGAGGCATGAGCAGGTCACAGGGTGACTATGAGCCACAGATGTGATACAGGCAAATGCATTCTTGTGTGTCGGGCAAGGCCTTTCCATAGGAAAGGCAAGCATTGTGCAAAGCCCTGGTGAGCACTCACCTGTACCACTATGGGCATTTCTCATCACTCAGGCTCAAGAAACATAAATTCCGTCTGGGATGAAGGCAAAGACTAAGCAGTTGATTAGGAGCATGCAGGGCCTACAGAAGATGACGACAACTAGAAGGAGCAAGACAAAGGCTGAGAGGGCTGCCATCCCTTTCAAGAAAGATGTCAAGGATGAAGGCCAAAGGAGGAGAAGAGCTATTGAAGTGCAAGGAAAAATGTGGTAAAGAACAAAAAACATTCAGGACTTCTTTCCAAGAAGACCTCACCATAAACAGCATAGGAGCAAATGTCCCTTGGAATGGTGAGGAAATCATGCATGGTCTCTATATATCTGCAAAGCTCATACAGAGGGAACCAAAACCCTTTCTTCCCCCTCTGGCATCAAAACCAAATATATGGTATAAATGCCCTTTTTTACCTGAATGTACATATGAGTTTTGGTGCAAACGACAAGAACAATACCTTCCTTACTCTTTCAGTACTCAAAATACTAAATCCTAAAGGAAAATGAGATTTGACACAGTTTTAGATGAGATCTGGACATCTCGCCACAAAGCGAGCTAAAGAAATAACTCTCAGAAAGGTGAAAGTCACAAATGAGCTGTGGAAGTTTTACCCTGTTGCTGAAGCATATTTTGTCTCCCGTATAAACACGGCCAACTGCGCAGCTTGGTTTCAGTGGGAGAAGGGGATGTGATGACGATAGCAGCCATGGGCTATTTTTACAGTTTGGAAGAGTCGTCATTTGCCTGGCTGTGCTTTGGGCACAGATCCAAATGTTCTAGGTCTGAAAATGGCCAACCTTTCCACCACACCAGCGTCACCTCCACTCACTGGTTTTTCAAAGCCTGTCTTATTTCCATGGTGGTCTGTTAGCACCGTCCATCCCAGCCTATGGCTCTGGTTACACTTTGGCTTTCCTCCAGGCTGCAGCTGCCAAAACCATCCCCTGTTATGAGAAGAAACATCAACTCCTAGAGATGCCCGATCCTATCAGGTTTTTCAGCTGAATAGCAGTGGCAAGACCAAGGGAATGTCTTCTTGAGGAGCCCTGCAGAGCTCACAATCCTCCTCCTCTGCGGAACCAGGGGCAGCAGCCATAGCAAGTGGGACGCGGGGATACTGCAAGGTGTCCCAGTGCTTTGGAACACCCACTGGTGTCCTGCCGGGCACGGGGAGGATTCTTGTCCCCAAGGTCAATCAGGCCAGGGGGCATGTGGCCACTCTCGGAAGCCTCCGAGATGGCTCCAGGTTGAGGGGAGAACAGGGCTTAGGTATCTCCTGGCAGGCGTGAGCAGCCTGTGGGATAAGGGGTCAGGTCTTGCTCACATGCTCAGGGAATAGCTGATTGCCAGTTCTGGGGTCAGGACGGAATTTTCCCCTGGGGAAGATTGGCACTGGTCCCTGGGGGTTTTTTGCCTTCCTCTGCAGCACTGAGCACGACCACTTGTCAGGGCTCCTCCTGTCTGCTGTGGTTAGGTTACTGCCTGCTGCTCATACACCATGAAGATGGCCTCTCGTGCCCTGCAGCTGCGGGGAGGAAGGCTTTTTTTCCCCCAAGGTGGGCTAGCAAGTGTCTCCGGGGGTTTTTTTGCCTTCCTCTGCTGCACTGAGCAATGGCCCCTTGCCAGGGCTCCTTTGGGCCATTTTGGCTAGGTGCCTGCTGCTCATGCTCCACCAAGGTGGCCCTCGTGCCCCGCATGTGGGGGCAGGAAGCTTTCTAGACTGCCAGGGTGGGCCCCAAAGGTGGCCCCCAGAGGTTGCTTCTTGTTCCCTGTAGCATTGAGCACAGCCCCTTGTCAGGGCTCCTCTGGGCCCTTTCGGCTGCCTTCTTGCCTGCTGCTCTTGCACCTCCAAGGCACCGCTCATGCCCTGGCTCTCTTGGGCTCTCTTGCCCATTCCAAGTTTGTAGCAGGAGTGAGCTCTGCTCATCCCTTGGCTCCATTTCCCCAGGGGTTCTTGCTTGTGCAAAACAGCCTGTGCTTGGAAGGGCTCCAGGCTTGCTGCCCCATCAGGAGCTGCTACTCTTCAGCTCTCCCTGCATGCAATACAAGCACTGGGCAGGCACGAGAGCGCTTTTCATGCATCGCTGGCCAAGAAGCACAGCGGAGCAAGATTTGGAAGGCAAAAAGTATGCTTTTTACTGCTATGTGTCATACTTTTGAAAATACCGTGCATCCCTTCTTCTTTTGTGTATGATTGGTACTGATCCTCATTCTTACTCTTCAGGAAAGAGTGACTGCTTGGCCTGTATTCATGCTGCCACATTATTTGAGTTTTTGCATCCTAAGTGACACATGACATTGCTTATAGTCCTTTCTTCTCAAAGGCTAAAAGAAAAACATAATTCAGAAACAAAAGAGAAAACATAATTATAAACCAGGTGTGGGAATGTTTGGGGATTGGGGGTTTTTTGCATGCCAAAATACAAATTCATGTGAAAAAAATACATTACCAACAAAGAGAGGAAATCACGTTCTTAAAACATTTGAGTTTGTTCTAGAAAGAGCCACCTTTGTGCATCGGTTGGTTATCTGCTTTCCTGTTTCTGGCAAAGGTTAATATTTTATCGTTCATTTCTGTTTTTTCAATACCAGTTACATATTTTCAGGATTGTTGTATCATCTGTGGGTTGACCCCGTGTCTGCCTCTGATTTGAAGGAGGCTGGGTTCAGCTGGCACCCTTTCTTTCGGCTCCAGGCAGTCCCATTGTTTGGGTTATTCTATATGGCAGGCTTCAGGAAGGACGTGTGGCCAACATAAAGCACGTCCTATGAAGGAATGATGTTTACAGACCGGCATGTTCATTCTCTGCTGTGCCTGGGTGAAGGACATTCACCAGGAAGATAAACAGCCCATAATTCATGATATTGCAAGAAACTCTATGGGCAAACTTGTCTGGAGAGGTGGAGTTCATAGCAACCATGCCGGATACAAACTGTGCCATTAACTCCTTCTCACAAGAGACATGCGAGTGAGCCAGAAATCGGTATTCCCCATGCACTCTCAATAGCACACGGCTCTCCACAAGATGTAGGGGATTTGCGGCTTTCTGTAGCTCTCTGACTTTCCTTTGCCAGACTTCAAGTGATGTTTTTTCAAGCTAAACTGAGATTGCATCAGCCTGCTCCTAGCTCTGTTTGCGCATTGTGTTAATGCTTGTGAGCATCTGCCCTGAAACAGAGTCAGAAAAGTAAAATAAAATCCTGTTTCCACTTGTACCCTTTGTGTTATGTGTCCTTGAAAGTGTTTTTGGAGTTGAAAAAACCCTGATATTTCAGGCAAATAACAGTCGTCTCATTATTCAACTCATCATGAGTGCAGGAGAAGAGAAGAGAATAGTTCAGCTGGATGGTGTCTACAACGGTCACCTAGTCCAACTGCCTGATCACTTCAGGGCTGAACAAAAGTTCAAGCATGGTATTAAGGCCATTGTCCAAATAAATGCTTCTTAAACACTGACAGGTATGGGGCATTGACCACCTCTCCAGGAAGCCTGTTCCAGGGTTTGACCACCCTCTCGGTAAAGAAATGTTTCCTTATGTCCAGTCCAAACCTCCCCCGATGGATGCAGTTTTGGGGCATTCCCAGCTTTGAGCCATTGCCAGCTTTGAGCCCTGGCTCTGGGTACCAGGGAGAAGAGATCAGCACCTCCCTCTCCACATCCCCTCCTCAGGAAGCTGTAGAGAGCAGTGAGGTCGCCCCTCAGCCTCCTTCTCTCCAAACTAGACAAACCCCGTGTCCTCAGCCGCTCCTCAGAGAACATGCCTTCCAGCCCCTCCACCAGCTTTGTTGCCCTCCTCTGGACACATTCAAGTACCTTAACATCCTTTTTAAATTGTGGGGCCCAGAACTGCACACAATACTCAAGGTGAAGCCACATCAGTGCTAAATACAGCAGCATAATCACCTTTTTGACTGGCTGGTTATGGTGTGTTTATCAGGCACACACTGCTGATTCATGTTGAGCCTCCTGTCAACCAGCACTCCCAGATGCCTTTCTGCAGGGCTACTCTCCAGTCACACCTCTCCCAGTTTATACTTGTGTCCCACGTTACTCGGTCCCAGGTGCAGAATCCAGCATTTGTTCTTGTTAAATGTCATGCCACTGATGATTGCCCAGTGTTTCCAGTCTATCCAGATCCCCCTGCAAGGCCTCTTGTCCCTCAACAGGGAGTCAACAGCACCTCCCAGTTTAGTATCATCAGCAAACTTGCTAATGGTGCATTTAATTCCTTTCTTCAGATCATTTATAAATATATTGAACAGAACTGGCCCTAGAATTGAGCCCTGAGGAACACCGCTGGTGACTGGTTGCCAGCCAGCTGCAGCCCCATTCCCTACAACCCTTTGAGCTCTGCCCTTCAGCCAGTCCTTCACCCAGTGCACCATCTACCCACTCACTTCACAGTTGGACAACTTGTCCAGAAGGATGCTGTGAGGGACAATATCAAAAGCCTTAATAAAATCCAGAAAAACTACATCCACCGCCTTCCCTTCATCCACTAGGCGGGTGAAATGACAGAATTTATAAGCTTACTGAAATGTCAAAACATTTAAGAGGGAAATAAAAAATTCTGGTAAGGATCCACATTAGTATAGTTGTGATATACTTTCTCCTCACTTCTCCTGACTTCAAGAGAAGTAAGATTTTATCTTTTTCTCTTTTATTCATAACTGCATACATTCACTTTCACTCAACCGCTGCCACTAAGGTATTTAGCTAAGCTTTCTATACTGACCTATTAAAAGTCATAGACAATGGGGTTTTTTTCCTGGAAAGAAGCAAAGTTTGTGTCTATTTAATTCAAAATAAATGTGTGTTTTGTTTTCTTTTTTTTAACACATAATTGTTATGGCCATAACTCAGGCTCCCAAACAGAGAATTAAATTCCAAAACTTATCCTAGTGAACTAAAGATTTTAGTCTTATTAATAGTATTATGTAGCATACTAAGTGAAAAGTAAAGGAGTTTATTAAAATTAGCAAGGTTAGGACTGCACTCCTTCCCTGCCCTCGAAGTCTAATGAAGAATTTAGTAATACACGGTGACAGCTAGCCCATGATTTTCAGGTTACATTTACAATTAATACCATTATTTTCACTCCTACTGACAGAAGCAGATGGCACACATTGCACATGTCAGTTTTACATATATCTTAGAGACACAGGATCAGAATGGTAGTTCTCTTTTCTACCACTGTACTATCCCTATTATTCCATTCTATTTTCCTTGTTTTAAATTATATTTTGTGTTTACTATGTTAATGTATCACACATGAGCACCAGCACAACTTATGTTACTTTTTTTCTTTCCAAGGAAAAAACACACAGCAGAATTTAAATGAGAAGAGATAACAGAAGTGATTAAAAAAAAAAAAGGCTTACTCAAAGCCCTATCGACAACTCAGCAAAATCAAAAGTGAAAGCGTCACATGGAGGCAATTTTAGGAAAAGGCAACACTGTTTTAGTTTAAAATATCAGAGAAACCATATTTGCATAAAGTAACTATGCCCACAAAGTAACATTGTGTCACAATTGCTGTTGAAACCTATTGAAAACCTCGAATACTTTTTCTAGGTTTTGAATAGGTTTCAACCTATTGAAACACAATTTTCTAGTGTTGTCTCTGACAACACTAAATACTGCCCAAGAATTCCCACCATAAATAGCTTTTCTGTGAACGTTAAAAAGAAATCTGAAAATATTTTTTTCTTTTCTATGAGTAAAATAGGATGACAGCCAATGCAGTGGCCAAGATGCTAAAGTATTGTGAAAACTACAAGGTTTTCAGTACTAAATTAAAGTCTTTCCTGATGAGAAAGGTGATACTGAAACAGTAGTAATATTCATTCATAACAAAAAAATAAAGCACTTCCTTGCCAAAAAGTTCCCTCATACAGAGATAAATAAAACACACCAGTTCTTTATCTCTCCCTCTCCTTACCAAAGGAGTTATTTTCTGACAAAAGGACTTGCATTGCTGCTTACACTACCTGTTAATCTGCAGGAATACGCTATGTGGCAGGCAAAGTCCACGCACAGTAAAGCCAAAATTCCTTACAAGACCAGAGCTTAATACAGTAACTGGTATTTTAATCCTAATGTTCAAATATTTAAGTTATACTTAAAGACAATTTCAGATAATTTTAACATACATTCGTGTAACATAGAACACAACAATGTATAAGCATAACAGGCAACATAATACCTACAGGAAAGTGGTCTTCAAGTCAGCAAGTTCTGAGTTGGCAACTTTTCAAGCGGGGAGGACCCTGGGCGGTACCCCACCCCAGACCCAGCGTGGGCAGTATCCACCACACCAGCCTGTCACAGATACTCCAGGATTTACCCAGTCAGCGTAGTAAACTATGCTGGACCTGAGTTCACTAAACACGTTCTCTGGAAGCAATAAAAGACCTCAGGGTCTGGGAACTAAGTGTCATACCTGTTTGCTCTCCTACAGTTACAAAACTCCAATTTCATTCTTTATCTAGACATAGACACAAATTGCTCTAGCCAACACCTTGGACAGAATATACAATTAACTGTAAAGACTGGTTTGGTACACTGCATATACAAAGTCTAATAAACTGAGAATATCTGGTATAAACCTGTATTAACCTGCAGGAGTATTAGCAGAATTCTCTCAATGTGTTTTCTGGCAGTCCCAACATTAACCCAGATTAAAAGCCCACACAGATAAACCCAACTTCTCTGAAGATGAGGTAATGCTGACTGTAAATTAGGGGGAAAAAAATTCCAAAGAGCTGGAGACTGCCTCCAAAGCTTACCTGGACAAATTTTTTTATACTGTTCTCTACTATAAATGAACCAAAAACATTCTGCTGACACACTCTCTCCCAACGCTGTTTATATAACTGGAAGAACTAATTTTCATGAAATTCACTTGTAGAGAACACATTACTAGTGACCTCCTGATAGTCATTGCTCCCTTTCCTGAAGGGCATTTATATCCTTTCCAAGCTGCACTCATTCTGTCTCTAGCTGTAACACATCATTGCCTCAGAAGCATTGTAAGGTTTCAGTGCCTTTAAAAATACTTCTCGGTTAGTAATGTTCTGTTCGAAACAAATGCTCCTTAGTAAACATGAGGGAATATTTAAAAAAAAAATACATAGAGCATACATTTGGGGAAATACACCACCGTAATTTCAAAGCTGATTCAGTTACTTGATATTATAGCCCGACCTTGAAAGTACAGAGTTTGGAAAATGGAAGTATCTCCTGATGCACTTCCATCTTGCAAATTTGGGTTTTAGCTAAGCAAGAACCAATATTATAAAGCCCTTGAATTTCACTACCACAAAATGTTAGCCTAGAGACTGGTGAACAACAGTCTTCTACCTCCTGCACATTGACATGAATAGCATAAGCAGAATAAAAAGACAAATTCATATAAAATCTGGCTGACATGAAGCAGGCACACAGTTACAAAAAACTGAGAGAATGAAAACTCAGTAATTTGTGTAGCCACAGAATCACAGAAATGTTGGCTGGAAGGGACCTTTGGAGGTCACTCAGTCCAAGCTCCTCCCAAAAGCAGGAGCAGCACTGGACTTGACCAGCGCTAACACTTCATCAGTTGAGGCTCTCAACAGCTGAGTCTTGAAAACCTCTAACAGTTTCGCTGGGTAACGTGCTAGTACTGCACTAACTCCTACAGAGTTTTCCTACAGTTCAACCCAAGTCCCCCAAGCTGCCCCTTGTTATGTCACCTGCTGCTACTGAGATGAGTTTGGTTCCATCAGTCACTGCTTCAAGACTGAAGCTCAGTTGCATGTATTGGTTAGCTAAAATTCAGGCATGAAAGGAAGCCTTAAAAAAAAAAAAAAAAGACTTGCCATAGCAAAAATTAACCTGCAATTATTTTAAGGCAATTCCAGCCTTTCCTGAACTATCAGTTTCAGAAAACTAGCTAAGACTCATTGGGAGATCTTGCTGGCATAACTCTGATATCCAACAATACTCAGAGGTTTATAGGGCCACCCAAAGACACCTGCCCTACACATAGTAGTAGCCTTTATAGTAATGAAGTTGCCTAATGAGTGATGATGCATAATGAAGTTTATAACCTTGCTTACTCCTTGACACGTTAGATCAGAGACACAGCATCTGAACCTTGAATTAGATGAAATAAAAATATTTGGTGCTGTACTTATTCAAATTGACCCAACTTATCTGTTTTCCTATTAATTACTTCACAGCATCTTTGGGAATTTTAAGACTACTCTGCATCCTTTCTCTACAGATGTTCTTATTCCAATTAAAGCACAAAGTCCACAAAAATACTTTGTTTTTCTAATCTCTAGTTTTAAAATAGGGAGACAGAAATTTTTCAGCTATATAACTAGGTACACCATGGTACTGGACATGCCTATTCAAAACTAAAATCTACTGAATAATAGAGGACTACAAAATAGCCAAATACAAGCTAAAAGGGCAGCAGTTAACATTTGGAAAGGAGACTAAAACATAACAGGTATGTCATTTTCATTGACATATGGCATTCTAGTTAACATTCAGGAGACATTATACCATCAAAAGGCCAAAACATAGAACCACCATTTACAGAATTAAAAGCCATTGCTTCAAATCACTATTAAGTAGATTGTGTCTGAGGAGCAGGCACACCTTAAAACTCATGGCTGCGCACTGCACCAAGAGGCCCAGGCTCTGAATAGTGAGACTAATTAGTATGAACCAACATGAAGGTACCAAAGACCACCTGAAGAAGCCTAATGGTAAAAAAATGGTACCATAGATACCAATTCCGACAACTGTTCAGTCCAAAGAAAGTTTTCCCTCAACCAAAACATCTGTCCTTTGTTGTTCCTGACTTGCACAGGATTGTATTTCCTTTACATTTCATTTGTCTTCTGTGGCTCCATTCCTCTCCTCTTCAGCTTTATCCTCATGAAATTCCTGCAAACGAGTAAAGCACACCTTCCTACTCTGTCTCTAGGATATGGTACATCAGCTCCACAATGCCTACTCCAATGTTCACGCCAACAGAGATTTCATCTAGTTACACAGTTAAAGATATACCTTATCTTACACTCCATCCCCTAGACTGTTAGTTATTCCTAGCTAGTTATTTACTGAAAAAAAAGCGTGTTGCATTCAACAGGCACTAGAGACTTTAATCAAAATAAGACTGAAAAATTCAATCTGATGCACACCCACAAAATTCCCCAAACATAAGCACAAGATACTGTGTGTAACTTTTTGGCAATACTCTAGATTTTCAATTAAGCAACACAGCAGGACTTACAAGTATGCAACATATTTAAAGACTGGGAAGACTTCCCATCAGAGGGGCAGGGCAAGATTTATCAGCGTACAGGAGAGAACTCCTTACAACGAGTTTGGCTTCATGTGAGTGTTCAGAACTAGAGTAGCTCTGCTTGACCCTGAAGTAGCAGCCCTCACCTATCCCTCAGGCTAAAAGAACACTCCTCATCCAGCAGGCAAGATGAATACACAAAATATACTTGAGTACAGCTTGTATGGCATACAAATTACTCTTGTATTTATAATGTAGATCTGCTTTCATACTGATGAGCCCTGAAATAACTTCTCAGCAAGATTTTGAAAGATATGCCACCAAGCAGATGGCTAGATGTCAGACAAAAACAAAGCAAGAAGAGCAATTAAACTTGCCTTGGTTAGAAAGTGAACGGAAACACAAGTATTTGTGCTTTTGCTAGCAAATTAATGTTATTTTGTTTTGCCTACTTCTTATTATTTCTTTCACATGGGGTTTAAGTTTTATTTTCTACAAAATGATTAGACAATTCTGAAGTCATGCTATTTACTTGAGTAAGAACTGTATTTGAAAAATATTTAGATAACTTCTCCCTGTAAAAACACAACCCAACAGTTGTTTTTTTAAAAAGTTTCCTTGAGAAAGATGTTTCCCCAATTTCCTATGCTCTGTGGTGACCTCACAAAAGTAACAGGGCAGTTGCACACATCCCACATTCATACCGAACAATATTTTTCTCAGAACATTGGAAGAAGGTGCTGAAGAGTGCAGGACACAGTTTGCAAGCTAAAAGGAGAAAGAAAAAACTAAGTCAATCTTTCAGGTCAGTAGGACATCTGAGGGAACAGCAACATCACCTTCCCCCATCCCAAGAGTGAGACTCACAGATTCAGAAAGTCAAATCAAAGTGCTCCAACCTTGGACTAATTTTTCCCTGGCAGCTGAACAAGCCCTGCTACTGAGCAGTGTCCTGCAGAACGCTGCTGTCCTTTCACAATCTCTTCACTTCTCGTTCTACAAGAGCTGTGAAAACGGCAGGGTAAACAGCTTGTAAATTCAGTATCGGCACTGCCTTATTTTTATCTCCATTGCCACTTTCCCCTCTGGGTTCCTTCTTAACCCAGACTTTTGACTTCTAAAATGAGCAAGTAAAACTTTGTGCCTGCATGAGAGTATGCCCAAACCAGACATGGGAAACAGCATAAGAAAGAACAGTTCTTCAGAGTTAAACCAAAGTGACTTTGAAAATACACCCCATGCTGAATTCACGACGCATTTGAAAACACATTTGCCAGAACTCAAAATGTGTGGAGTTCAGCTTTTATTTAATCAAGAGTGTGATCTTAAATATGCAACTACATTCTGAGTAAAATACTAAAACCTAACATACAAAAAGGATGCACCATAACACATTCTGAAGGCGTGCCTCAGATCTCAGCTGCACTCAAGATATTTAACCACTGCAAAATACAAAACTGAAGTGTGTATATTTTATCACTGTTATGTCCTTAGAACATACAAAGAACAAGTATCTCAGTTACAGAATTGACGACACATCATCCCATTTGAGACCAATACATTCCAATTGATAGTATTCACTTATTTAATTAACTACCAAAACTAAGTTATTGTTCTCTTAAAAATAAAACATCACCTCTTTTCTGGTTTAAATGCTCTAGACTAGTCTTGCCAAAGTCAGGATTTTAAGGTTAAATGCAATCAGCTCCCCACAGTTATATTCATGTATCTATACAGTATTCTTATATGTTTTATGTATACGTACACATGCCAGTAACATGCAATAGCTGCATGCAATAAAAAAAATTTAAAAAAAAGAAAAAAGAAGCTACTGATTTCTTGCAAAAGCAGGGAGAGAGAAGTGGGCATAAAGGGGAAGCGGTACAAAGATAGATAAAAGACAACTAAAAAACCTCTGCCAAATCTGGTCTTAACCCTTCTTCACATCTATTACCTGCTCTCTGAAGTTGACTTTGTAGTCCACCGAACATCAGCTCACAGAAATAAAGATTTCACTGGAAATTTTACTCCACTAAGCACTAAATACTAAGCAACAAGGGCTTATAATCCATTCAGTTTCCCAGAGTTGAAACAACTGTAGGCCAAATAAACCTTTTAGGTATCAAAAGCATACCTATTTTATCATGTCAGCATTTCTCTAAATACAAAATACCATTCTTTAAAGAGACCAAACATCTTACTTATTGCCTCGACCATCAAGCACAACACTGGTTTATTACATAGGATACTCGTACACATTTGTTCCTTTGTTTTCTCCAATTCAACAACAAACACATGCCCAGGGCTGCTAGCCAGATGCTACCTGGACAGGAAAACCTCTTCTTTTGCTAGCACAGAATTGCGGGACTCTTCCTGAAATATGTCAGTCATTTTATGTATTAGTGGGAAACACTCAGGATTCTGTCACCCCCTCAAAAATTATTCAACAAAATGGTGCAAAAGTTTTCTCCAGGCAAACTCAAGCCCTGGAAATTCTTCAAACCTCTTAAGAAATACAGTATTTTAAGAAACTGACATCCATTTTAGAATACAAGATAAACTTTTGTAAGATTTTTCACTCTTAACACCTATTTTATAGCTCTTGAAGATGCTTCAAAACAAGAGGAAGTATCAGGTTTTACATATTACCTCAATTTTTCTCCTTACAAGGCTTAAAGGACATTGTAAGGAAATAATTACCCAGTCCAAGCAGCAGCAAATTCTAGCAAAGATCCACATCTGAACCTTCAGCATAAAATATTTATTCTAACACACCTCCACATAATTCATCTAGTTTTTCTGTCAGTACTAGATAGAAATTAACTCCTCGTGTCTGAAGTGATGCTGTTTCAGGGCTTCAGCTGATGACTGAGTAGCTGATCTTAACATGAAAAGCATGATGTCATACAAGATAGTCGTCTGGTTCTTTACTAAGATTATTTTTTTTTTTCCAACCTTTCAGTTTTAATCTTACTCCTTACACAGCGAGACAGAGGGGTAATATACAAGTTCTCTTTTAACACGATCACTAAGGATTTAAAATTAAGAACAGATTTTTAGCAGATACAGTTAAATTAGAGAACATTTAACATGCAACACATCTGTGATCCTTTAAAGTGACTCAGCTAAGTTGCTAGATGCTCCTGGCTAACCATGCAAAATCAGAGTTTCTGCTGTCACAAGTGTGATTTACCATTACCATGTCACCAATCTCTTCTGCAAAAGCACTGATAATATTGTGCTTGCTGACTTAATTCACTGAATGAAATCCATTAAACCTGCTTATTAGAAGGTAGGTTTGGCCCTATAAAACATTTCAACAAATAGAGTTATTAAAATATATGTTTAACTAGGATGGTCTGATGAAGTTTAAAATGGTAAAGTCTAAATACATTCTTTCACGTGAATGAAAGCCTAGAACAATTATGCTAAACTCATTTTGAAAAGCTCATGGCTAAACACTTGAGAATTTATGAAAATTAGAATGCATCACATCAAGAAAACCACATTCTAGCTCAAATGCACCAAAAAGAACACCTAATCCATCTGAACTACAAGTTTAGTAATTCACAAATTTCAGCATTGTTAAAAAGGTCAACTATTTCTTTCTCGACATACCAAGTCTATAAAGAACAACATTCATCCTGAAAAAGTCTAACATGCAAATAACTGAAAAATACTTAAAGTTAAGGATCTGTGTCATAACAAGAGGACCACAGGTGCATTTTACCCAAAATATCTTGCCCTGAACACTATCAACAAACAAAAACCCAATCACTCTGCATCTGGCCTACTTAAAACTGCAAAGCCGATGAAAAACACCTACTAAAAATAACAACAACCCTATTGGCTTATAAATAGAAATGAGCCTTCTCACAATGTTGGATCGACTAACAATGCCCCAAAACACTAGGATTTCCAGAACAAAATGACAGCTCTCATAGCAATTAATGCTCAGCACAATCCTACATCACATTATAAAAGCCAAGATGACAAAGACGCATAATAAAATGTACTGGCAACACAGTGCAGTAATAGTGTGATGGCCTTATACCTCTAGGCACACTAACATGATTTTTTTAAAACACCTCTTCCTTCAAGTTTAGTATTTGTGGTGAATAATTTCCATGGTAAAGTCAATCACTGTATCTACTTACACCTGACTACCACAAAATTTGGAACTGACTTAAAGTTAGTACTTCATCAATGAGTAACTTCAACTGCTAGTGCAGATCAAACGGCTGTAAGCTTAACCAGCTCACTCTACAACGTACCAGTGTAACCCTTAAGATATATGCAAACCGTTACATTTCAAGAATGAATGACCCACTTTTAATTCGGATGCTGAAATCGGGCAGTGCCTCTCCAAAGCTGCCTAAATTCAGTCCGACGCTAACATTAAACCTCAGCATAACATTTTCCCATGATGGACACCAGAGGTTTGCACGCCCTGGTTTGTTCACACGGTTATCAGCAGGACAAACAGGTCGCTGTACCTCCGTGAAGATGTATTTGCTGAACTAGGACCTCAGAACGAGGGGAAAAGCAATCCTCCTCCAGCCTCCAGGTCCGCCAGCAGAAGGAGAGATGCCGGGCGTGCGGCAGGCCGGGGCGCAGGAGGCAGCATACGAAGCTCTGCGGCTGAGCATTCCCCGAGCCCCCCCGCAGGCACCCCCCTTCCCGGAGAGGGGACCCCCGCCCCGCCCCCCCGCCTGCCAGCACGTGATCTCCTTCTTCCTCCTCCTCCTCCTCCTCTCCCCGTCCCTGCCAAGCGCCGTTTCTCTTCCCCCGCCCCAGCAGGACAGCGGGCGCCGTACCGGGGGGTCAAAGCCGCCCTGTGGGAGCGGGCCGCCCGCCGGCCCCCCCTTCCCCGCTCCAGGGAGAGCGGCGGCACCGCGCGGGAGGAAAGGAGGGGAGGGGAAGGGAAGGAGGAGAAGGAGGGGAAGGGAGGGCAGGGCGGCAACGGCGGCGGCGCTGCGCGCTGCCCCCCCGCCCGCACTGGCCGCCCTCGCGCCGCTCCCCTCAGCCGCGGCCTCCTCGCCGGGGCGCCGGCTCCCGCCGGAAGCGCGGCCAGGCCGCCCCTCCGCCAGCTACGCGCCCGGCATCCCTCTCGGCGCTTTCCCTCCCCTCGCTCCCCGCTGCCGGGAAAGGGGCAGCGGCGACGCTTACCGTGGGCGCGCCGCTCCGGCCTGGGGGAAAGGGCCCGCACGGCGGCCAGGCACCGCCGCAGGCCCCGGGGACTGCCGGGGCGGGGCGCGGCGCGGAAGGGGGCGGGGCCGGGCGCCGGAGGGGGCGGGGCCTGCCCGGGGGCGGGGCTCAGCCCAGCGGACCCTCGGTGGCGCGGCGGCGCACGGCTTTGATGTTAGTGAAGCGGGAGGGGTGGGCCGCGGGCCTCCGGGACCGGCCCGGGACCGGCCCCGCACCTCCCCGCCGCTGCCGCTGCCGGGGCTGCGCCACGCCGCGGCCTGACCGTGGCGCGGGGGCTCAGGGGACAAGCGGCGCTGGGGGCAGAGGCCCGGCAGAGCGCGGATGGCCCACGCGTGGCCGTGTGCCCCGCGGTGGGGGCTCTTCTCTTTGAATGTGAACACCCCCAAATTGTGATGAAGCAATCAAAACGAGCAGTGGTTATCTGTCGTTGGCCTAAATTCTGCTCAAGCTCCTGTGTCTTGTCTCGTAGCAGAGTCCTGGTATTTACAGAGAGTAGCACCAGAAAACCCAAGCGTGATTGGCATCACTGTGAAAATCTGACAGAAACTCAACCAACCAGCCACTTAAGAAAACCACCCTTTCCTTTGGGGAAGCATGGTCTCCACCCTTATTGAAGCCCAAAGCTTGTCAAATGCTTATATATGTCCTAAGGTTTGTCTGCAGTTCAGCGTTGCAGGCTAGATCCATGATACATCTCTTCTAACAAAAAACGTGCAGAGAGAATGTGCTCTGCACATTGAAGTTATATAGAGAAAAGAATAGCAAAATAAAATTTGTCACAGCTATTGCATTAGAGCAGGGAAACGGAGGAAGAAGGATTAGAGGAGAGGTCTAGGAAAAAAGGCTGCAACTATCCAGCCAGTGGTCACCCACCCCACCCCGCCTGGCTCCGCAAGACCCCACGCATCTTCAGGGAGATCAGTGCACAGCAGCTGCAGCAAGGTGATGCTGACTGCTGTGGTGTTCAACCTGGAGTTAGAACACAGCTGAAAACAAGTACCCTAAGCATTTAATATAGCAAAAACCATTACAGTGAATGATAGCTGAGGTGAATCGCTTCGCCCTTGTTCCATAAACCCAGAACCTGCAATAAAATGCCCTGTCCACTACTGCCTCTCATTAACGGGAAGAGAGAGGAATTCCTTTAGCTGTGAGGAAAATCTTGCAAGATCTTTCTTTTGCTAATCATTTTTTCTTAACAAAAGTCTGTAAACATGCAATCACTTTATGCGATTTTATGCTTTTTACCCATGTTAGTTTACTTTGATTATCTTTGGGGTTTTTTCAGAGTTATTGTACTAAATATCACTTCCAGCTTTCAGGCAGGTTGCTATATTTGCTATATTTTGGTTTTATTGCTACTTTTCATACAAATGCAAAAAGAAAGACTTTCGAATCTGAGTGGCAGCCAGTATTGGAATTACCTGTCTCCAAATAGTTTTTATACAGGTTGTTTAACACACTGCAAAACAAAAGCAGCAGCCCTCTGTCACTACATACATTGAAATAAAGGTATCTTGAAATAAAGTGTGGTTGACATTTAGCTGAACAGATTAGGAGCATAATTTGTGAAAACATGTGAAAAGCCACTGTTATTCAGGCCTTATGAGTGGTCATCAAACTATAAAAAAGCCCAGTGTTACATCTTGAAAATACAGCCAAGCTCAATAAATAGAGGCTAGCTTTTCAGCTATGCAGGCCATCACAAGTCAAGCAGAACTCTCAATATTCCTGCACATTCCTGGTGGAATAAATTGGTATAAACCAATAAAGAAAGATTATAGTTATAACCAGCTGAGACTCGGGCCTGATAGCCATACATATTCACAGAACCAGGCAGCTGGCTGGTTAATGGTAAAAAGGAGATCTGGCTGTAAAGAAAGAACTAAGTAGAAGGTGATTAGATTGTAGCTCCAGCATGGCTGTTCTATTTTGTAGTTATGCTAGATATAGTATTAGAAGAATAGCAAAACCCCCAAACCTAAATTCCTGAAAATGTAGAAGTAATTAAAGTAGCACTGAGATCAACAGAGAAAGCATCTTCTTTAAACTGTTCATATAAGCTAGTGCAATTTGTCTCTCTCCTCAGGCTTCTTGTCCTGTTGACAGCTCTTCTAGAGTACTGGTGAGAACTGGGAGACGTTAAGCTATAGAGAGAAGGAGAGCTGGAGAAAGGAGTGGTTGGCTTTAAGGGAAAGGCATGAGGCAACTGTGGAAGGGAGGGGGAAAAGGGATCCTGGATCAAATCTAGGAGAGAGGAGAAATCTCTGTCTTAAGATAACAAATTGATGTCTGAAGACCTGTCGGATTAATGTTTGAGTCTCTTTCTCCTTCTAGGTGGCCTATCTCCTCTCTTCTGCTAGCTTTGTCAAAATACTGCCTCAGAGAATCTCACTGGGGAGAAAACAGTGTTTGTTCTGCTTTTCCTGTTCTTCAGGGTGTGTGGAGGTGATCCTGATGGGTGAAGAACTGCTTCAGTTCCTACTGCAAGGAGTCAAAGACATCACGTCTTGCATTATTCAAGGGAATTCAAGTAAGGTTTGCTGAGAAGACTTTACTAAGCTTTACTAAAAGTAGTTAGTAATTAAAGTGCTTAGCACAATAAGCTAAGGCTATGTTTTCAAATCTACTGGAATTCTGAGAACCAAAATACCTTCTTGTGTATCACACACAGTATTATTGCTGGACGCCTTACTTTCAGATCATCTTAGTGAGCGAAATGACACCTTAATTTTGGGAGCTGATAATCAACTTCTGCTTTTGATAAGAAATTGAGAGATTTATGGATTTACATTCAGTAACCACTCAGGTAACTTTAGACAGATTAAATTATATAGAAATTGGCATTGAAAGTCCTTATTTATGAACAAATTTAACCAAGCAATCTTGTGATTGCAGTGCTGTCCAAATAAAGGACATTTAGCAGTGCAGACTTGGAAAAAATGAGCTGAGCATGGGCTAATGAGCTAGTTTTTCCAGGCTGTGCAGAGGTATTTTCCTAACCTTCAGTGGATCTAAGTGTAGGGAAAGACAGACAACATCTGATCATGTAAGGAAGGACTCTGCAGTTTCTTCAATAGTGCTTTACAAACAGAGGCATGTCTCTCTGTCCTGATGCTGAAGTTTGAATGTGAGCAACTGAGTTTTGTGTGCAGGTAATGGAGTGCCTGTTCCACCTTCCAAAGAAGTGGAGCAGGTTGCACATAGGTCTTGGACAACATTCCACTTAAATTGTCACCTTGGACTGTGTTCACGTGTGCCTATTACAAGGCATTAAGGAAAGAGAGTAATCTTCTGGAGCAAGAGGAATGGAAAGAGAAGCAAAGGGTCAGGACTCATAATTTACATCCTAAAGCTTTCCTCATTTAGTTTTCCTCTGCTTCTATTTTCAGTCTTTAGGTCTGCTCCCACTGTGAAAATTGTGTAGCAGTAATAGCTTCCTTGGTGGAATAAGTAGCCAGCAACCAGGACAGGTCCATATTTGTGTGTTGTTCTTAACATGCTTATTCTCAGCTTTATGTTCTTTCTTTCTGTCTGGGGAAAGACCATTAGGGTTCAGTACTTCTCTGAGGGCTGAAGGAATCCTAATTCATATTCAAAAGTGCTGTCGTTACTTGGCAGATAATAGGTGAAATCTAATTAAAGTCACTGGATGTAAATTGCTATCTAAAGATTCCTCAGCCTTAAGCTGTGTCAAGGGTAGGGCAAGAGGGATACCGAATGGAGGCAAATATACCTGAGCTCTTCCTAATGCTGCTCTTTAGAAAGAGGATGTGTCAGTCTGCAGCAATGGTGGAGTTTGGGAAGGAGCAAGAAGGCCTTCTTGTCACTTGGCTTTACCAAAGGATGGGTTGTGGTACAGAGCTTCCCAGCTTGTGCTGGAACTGGAATATGGGTCGTCTTTTCAGCGTGATCCCTCACCCAGGGTGATTAGCAGGTCTAAAGGCAGGGTGTCTCAGTTAAGGCAGGGCACTGCTCTTTGCTGTCCATGCTGGCTTTGGGACATCAGTTAATTGTTCTCACAGCAGATAATGCTCCAAGGTGAAGCCTGGGTGCTGCAACAGTTATCTCTAATATGCGTCATTACATCAAGTAGGTGGATGTAAGATGAGCCACTTTCTGATCTAAGAGTCTCAAGTATTTGTTCCTGCTCTTTCATGCTGTGGTAAACAGCTGAAATGAGTTGGTTGGTTCCTGCAACAGAACATAGACAAATAATCCTGTAGTTAAACATAGTGTCTAAAGACAGACACTAAGATGTACAAAGTCGTTACACCCCCAAATCTTTGAAATTGAAGAAGGAACTGATCTACTTAAATACATTTAAGGATGTGATGGGAGGTTCATGTTCCTGTGCATGACTGGTTCTCAAACCTCAAGCTGCAAACCCATGACCACAGACATCCCTGGCTAGCTGGGAGTTAACACCTCTGCTTCTTTAACTGGTAAGCTCTTAATGTCTATTTGTCCTTCAAGAAAAGTGAAGTAGGTTACACTGGGGGTGATCAGATTGCCTCCCAAATAGATCATACAGGTAGGATGTGATTAAGTATTTCTACAATAGAGAAGGAAGAAAAAAAATCTCGTGACTAAGAAATTATGAAGCGAGTATAGAGCTAGGATTCTCACATAACTTATCTATTATACTTCAATGTTAAAGCTGTTATTAATGCTTTCTTCCATGATGTGGTTCAATTTAAGTGAACGAACCACCCAATGTAGGAACTGTAAGCTCACCCTGTGGCAAGAAAATGACTAAGCGAAACCAAGAGCCAAACCCCAACCATTTGTCAGGCCTTGAAATAAAACACATTCTTTTTTAGATCTTTTTTTTAGGATGACGTGATGGTATTAGTGCAAGCAGTAATTGCTGCTTAACATTCAGTGCAGTAGCTGAGCAGCACTGTTCAGTATATTTCATAACAATACCATATTAAAAGGCTGACGTTCAACTTTTGCAGGCACCTTTTGCATGCCATGAAATTAGATACCTCTCACCTACACTTGTTTTCTCACATGCTAAAAGCCCCCAAATTTCTAACATGCACATGAATCAAACTTTATAACCCTGTGCTCTAAAGAGAACCTCTCCTTCTCTAGAAAAGAAACAACCCCCAAATCCCACTCTCTCTGATGTTAACGGGAGCTTTATTTGTCTGAAACCCACAGCAGTTTGCTAGTCAGTAACAGAAATGTTCTTCTCTGAGCTCTTGCCCATCATCAAAGCAAGACAAATCCTATCTTAAAGATAAGAGCTTATTCACTTGGGAGGAAGAAAGAAATGGTTGTACTTTAGTTTTAAACAAAAGACCACTTGAATTTCTGTTGGCTTTTGGAAAGTGCTTTGAGCACACAGAATGCTGCCAGGCCATTCACAGCCGATTTCTCAGTTTTTGGCCATGCACACTTGTGTTCTATCTCTCTGCAAACTCTTTGTCTTTTCCACTTCTACTGCCTTATCTTTCTAATGCTTATTATTATTTTCTATTCATTTTCCCTCACCAATTCCTCTCTATAGACACCCTGTTTCTATACATGACTTTTTCAGATTGTGCTTCCTTTTTATTTCGTACTGAGTTCCTCTGCCCCAGCAAAAGTGCTTTCACCCACAGTTAGAGCTTACGAGTTTAATAAGAGAAAAACGAGCTGTTTCAAATGTTTAATGGAATTTTTTACAGTTTCTTTTCCCTAGAAACTGATGATAAACCCTCTACCTGTACCTGAAACTAGCTTGCTATCTTTATCAAAAACCTTCTATATGCAATCCTTACATACATGAATAATTACCCCAATTTTAGCTACGTTTCTGTGCATAAACTACTATATATACACTCAACTCCCGATCTGCTTTATTCTCTTCTATCTGTTTTTATGTATGTATTATTTATGTATGTATTAACTGTCCATGGTTTCCACCTAAACAAGTTCTTTTATGCATGAAAATTTATCTAGTAATGTTAGCCTTAAGAATAAGTGTATATGCTTGTAGGACCAAATAAACATCTGGTAGTTTCATGAAGCTTTAAAAGGCAGGCACTATTTTTGTCATTCTTGTGAGCAGACTCATTGAAACTAAAAGTTCAAGTGAAAAATGAGAAGTAAAAATTAGAAAAACAAAAAACCCACCACCCTAGGCCAGAGATTTTAAGTGTGACCCTTTGTTATATTTTATTCTGCTAAAAGAGGAAATATGTCCAGATTACTGTACAGAAACTGCCATGTAAGCAAGACAGGGTTTTTTACCAAACTGGACTTTACCCAAGAAGTATTTATAATGCTCATTCTGCAAAGCCTGCGTCAGCAGACCAACAGAGTTAAGTACAGTTGCAAGCTTCATAAACAAATTTACAGTTATGGTATTATCTGTATGACTATAGTATGAGTATCACCATCTCAGTAGACAATCAATACCTCTCAGATCTTAGGCTTATGTGGTTAACAGTGTGGTAGTAATAAGAGAGTAACTGTTTCCTGGATAATTTGCATATGTGCAAAGTCCTTTGCCCCCAGTTATGTTCAATAACATTTTCTAAACATAAATATACTGACCTCTAAAGAAATAATGTATATTTAAAGCACCATCAGTTCTAGAAAGGTTGAAAATGCTGACATGTTGCTTCAGCAAAAGGGTTACTTACAAGGGTGTTTTGACAAAAGCTGTTCAAAACCATTTGAAAGGAGTGCTGAAATAGCTGCTGTCCATTTTTTTCATCTTAAATGGCCATAGAGTGAGTAGGTCCCTCTAGCCCTTGTTTCCTCACTCCTCTTCTTTCTCTCTGTTTTGCTTTAAGGGTGTTCTAATAGGAACACCGCTAACATCAAATATGTTGTTCGTGTCTGTCTGAATGACAAATATGTTTTCTGAACAAAACATTTGTGGGCCATTCTGAGTAAGTGAATGAAAAAGTACTAAATCATGCAAATAAAAAATGAGACAAGCAGAATTATGCAAGTGGCAAGGAAACCTGAAAAATTCAAATGACTAAACCTTGTACTTTTTTTTTTTCCCGTGCTTTAGCACGTGGCCACATAAGTGGGTATCAGATTTTAAAGTATCTACAGTCCTTTCTCCCAAAACAACATACACAAAACCAGCAGAATAAACTGCAGAATCCACCTTTATTTTTCTGTAATCAAATTTAATGAAGCTTGTGCATTCTGTTCTTTTAACTCACTCCTATCTGAAAGATGTCGTGTACTCCTTTCCACCTCTTTTACTGCTCCCACAACTGCAGTTTCTTGTGAAATTCCCATGCAGTTTGGGTTCGTGTTCTAAAATAATATACATGGACCTCATGCAGTGTATTGAATGCATTTGCAGCTGAATCTAGTTAGGTGCATCACTCTAACCTGAGAGGCTTTTTGAAGCTACTGTTTAGGACCTGTGCTGGCATGGCATCTACTTCTTCAGATTAGCCCCTTGCAAAGCCCCTTTTGGCTCGAGGGGATATAAAGCATAGCAGAGCCACATGAGGTGCTCAGTAAGGATCTTTCAAGCTGCTCAGAAATGTAATGGCTTCTGACTCTGGATGGGTACAACTGGGACCCTGGTCCTTTGCAATTGTCCTACTAACAAACCAGGGGAGATGCTTTTTTTTTTGGCCGTCAGCTGATTTTCAGCCGAGCCCACACTCCGAATACTGTGTTCAGTTTTGGGCCCCTCAGTACAAGAAGGACATTGAATTGCTGGAGCGTATCCAGCGAAGGGCAACGAAGCTGGTGAAGGGTCTGGAGAACAAGTCTTATGAGGAGCGGCTGAGGGAACTGGGATTGTTTAGTCTGGAGAAGCGGATGCTGAGGGGAGACCTTATCGCTCTCTACAAGTACCTGAACGGAGGCTGTAGTGAGGTGGGTGTCAGTCTCTTCTCCCAAGTAACTAGCAATAGGACGAGAGGAAATGGCCTCAAGTTGCGTCAGGAGAGGCTTAGATTGGATATTGGGAAAAATTTCTTTACTGAAAGGGTTGTCAAGCATTGGAACAGGCTGCCCAGAGAGGTGGTGGAGTCACCATCCCTGGAGGAGTTCAAAAAACGCGTAGACGTGGCACTTCAGGACATGGTTTAGTAGGCATGGAGGTGTTGGGTTGACGGTTGGACTAAGATGATCTTAGAGGACTTTTCCAACCTAATGATTCTATGGTTCTATGATTTCTGGCGAGGGCAGACCAGAAGCAGGGCGGCAGGAGCCTGAGAACTGGTGTCCGTGAGCCCACCTCAGACCCGGATGGGTGCCCGGCGGGCGGCAGGGAGGACTAGCGGGCCCCCTGCTCCGCGGGCCCCCCCCTCCGCGCAGCCCGCGGCGGCGCGCCGCCTCTCCCGGGGAAGGGCGCCCGGAGCGCTTTTTTGGGGGCGGGAAGCCAGCCCCCTCTTCTGGGCAACCGGCACGCTGCACTCTCTGCTCCTGCAAGCAAAGCCGATGTTTCGGCTGAAACACCGCGAGTTTCAGCCGAGCCGTCTGTTGCGGCAACCCGCGCTTTCTCCGAAAAGCCGGGCCTATCCAGCCGGGACAGTTTATCTCTGTACGCGGAGACATTTCTCTCGTCCATGGTTGGAAGAGACCGTAACAGTCATCTGTGGCTCAGCACGGCAAGAAACACTAACCTGCAAGAAAAAACAGCCTCTCTCATCACGCAAAAGGTATCCTGGAAAGGATGGAAGTCAGAAATTCATTTGGCCCTGAAAATGTAGAAGTTGGATGCTTGGAGATGAGATGAAGATGCATAAGAGCAGCATACGCTGACAAAAGACCTTCAGATGCGTGAAATATCTTGTCAGCGTTCATTTGGTTGTCAGCCTAGCTAAAACACTGCGCTATTCTTGTTCTTAGAGTTCAGTCTAGCAATCCTGGACCATTGCACTGTAGAGAGAAGGAAAAAGATGTCTATTAAAGTTAAAAGATAGCGTCTGGCCCACTACGGTTGTATTTGAGCTACCTCTTGTAGAGGCTTTACAAAAGAGAAAGAGACATTATTTCCAGGTTTTTGTCCAGGACTGTTTCCTTCTTTCCAGGAAATAACATGCTGCAGGAGAAAATCTTTGGTTTGTGCAGCCATCTTTTTAACAGAGAAGACAGTTTCATAATCTGTAGTGCAGTGGACTGCGACTTTAAGAAAACAGGGCTGGATGCAACAGATCAAGTTCACATGCATTACAGACATTAAAGGATTTTTTTTTTTAGTTAGTGAAATTTAGCTATGAAACATATTGCATGTCATAATAATTTGTACCCATGTAGATAAATTTGGGTAAAGAAATTAATTCAGCAGGCATCAAGAGCGTTATCTTTCTTCACATATTTATTAGAGAAAGATACCTCATATGTAAAAGTAGAGACCACATTTTATTCCCTTTTATGCTGAGGTTGCATTCAGCTGTAATGTACTTGCAATAAATGGTTCTGCAACTTTAAAATCATACAGATTTTTATAGTGATGTATTTTGTATAATCTTATACTGGTACATATTGATAGTAACACAAGCGAGAGAACACCATTTATATAGGCAGTATATACATAAGAGAATACCAGTTAAAGAAGAGGTAACCAAAACATAAGCTTCAAAAATGTAACCTTAGCTTTAGAAAAATGAAGCTTTCCTAGAGATTAAGCAGATGTTGATAATAATTAGTATTTTTGATTAAGAATTCTTAAACCTGATTAATAAAATTCCTAAAAGAAACTACTTTGAGTTCAAAGAGACTGTAAACATAAAGTGTTGATAGTTTGAGAAACTTTATGTTAAAGCTAATTATTTCAGTTGCAAAATGATGTGCTTGGTACAGCTGCTTAAAAAGGGAGAGAGGCTGCTGTTCTAATGCTAATGCACTACAGAAATGGGGAAAAAGATGCTCATGTTTTTCAGTCTGTGATATGGAAGCCTAAAACCATCCCTCGTTATGGTGGGAAATCCCGTCTGTTAGGTAGAGAGCATAGAGCAGTGCAAGCAGCTGTGGGCTGCAACCTCTGTCACCCACTCTGTGGGAGCTGAATTTGATTTTTTGAGATATGTTTTGACTGCTAGTTCATTTAGGTAACACAGCCAATTCCCTTTCCAGCGCACAGGAGAAAATCTTGAATCGTCATCTGGTGGCACTGAGCCCACAAAACTGTGTCCCCTGTGGGGACAGGCTTTGGTTTTGAACCTGCACCTTATTAACGATTGGCGTTGTTGCCAGGGTTCTGACTTCATTCACACAAGCCTCGTTTGCTCAGGAATACCTCATCGAACTTCTCTTGAAACCCTCCTGCCCTGGGCAGTGTTACGTCTTGCCACACGCCAGGCGGCCAGGGGAGATGTGGTGGGCACGTTGCTCCCAGAGCGAGGGCTGATGGAAAAGATCCCTTCCTCTTGGCTCTGCTGACTTCTTTCCTCTTGTTTACAGTAGGACCATGCTGCAATTATCACACATTTCCCAAGCGCGTTCACAGTTACACGTTGTTGCTTCCTTGCTGGAAAATATTGTCTTGTTCTCTTTCTGCGATTGCCCTGGAGGGAGAGAAACATGCGTGCAATTAATGGGTCGTTATTTGGCTCCAAGCTGGCACCTGTTGCTGCACAATGGCGTTGACAGCTTAAGCCTTTCCCACACTGGGCAGCAGCTCTGCCAAAAGCTGGTGTCTGACCACATGTGGCAGCAGATGCTGTCTGTAAGCATGGTGGGCACCCGGGCGCGTTACCCTCAAGCCTTCAGGGTTCTACAGATGCATTGGCCAGTGAAGGGATGTAGAGGGTCATTCATCCCAGGCTCATTTCAGACCTTGGGAAGCTTTGGAAACCATCTGCGCCTCTGTTTTGTTAATCGCTGCGTTGGCAAGGAACAGTCCTAGGACCTTCGTCAGGGATAGAGGATTTAGAAGCCACTCTGTTGAGCTGTTAAAGGTGCAGACAAAGTTACTGTGTTTGAGGCTGGTAGCTAGATTTCAGGGGGAGCTGGAATAGGAACTCCCAAAGGTGGATTTTTCCTGGAAGGACAATTTAGCAAGTGAGGCATCAGATGAAGAGCAGAATAATTAACTTACTCTGGTACCAAACAAAGTAGTCAATTTGAAGGCTACATATGAAGGCTGCATAGATAATAGGCCATGCTTTATGCAGTTCTGGGACAGAGGCTGAGAGGCAGGGACAGAAGGGCAGGTCAGGGAGACTAATGGAAAAAGGGGGGTAGGTGACTTAATAGACAATAGGTCCATATACAAATAGTAAATATTTAATATGTAGAGACCAAATTTTATTCCCTTTTATGCTGAAGTTGCATTCAGCTATAATTTATTTGCAATAAATGGTACTGCAACTTTAAATATCTTACATATTTTTGAAGTGAGTATACATAAGGATCTGTTAATGGAGAGGTGCAGAGATGTACATACGCCTCTACCAGTAAATGCTTTCATAAATACCTGTAGATGTGATCCCATTCAGAAGGTGGCAAAGATCTCAAGGCTGCAGCCAGAAGCTGCGGGCTGTGTCCCAAGCACCAGGTTACAGCCTTCAAAGAGAAGATCTTGACTTCCAAAGGAGAAAGTCTTTCTCAGACAAATGTTTATTTTAAAAGTGTTATCTGCCTGAGCCTCTATGAAGAAGAACTAGGGTTGGTTTGTTTGTTTTCCTCCCAGCCTTTGGGATCTAAGCCTTTTTTTAGTATGGTACAGGGCATGGGAGCAGTTCTGCTCTGGTTAAAGCTAGTGTTTGCCTTTAGAAAGGGATTTCAAATGAAGCAAACAGTAACAAACACTAAAATGGGGGGATGTATCAGGGCCAAAGTAAGCTTGCTTAATGTTCCTGTGACCTAAGCCATAAATGTAACCAGAACCTTTCCTCTTCCTAATTTTTCAAGACATAACTTATGATACATTTAGGGCTAATTACAGAAACATTTTAATATCTTGAACCAGTGGTGAAGTGTGAACTAGTTCCCTTGCATTCTGAATTATGTTAGTTAGTTCTGAAAGTCCATAAGAACAGCTCATGGCATGAACACAGTAATGCTGTTGCTTTTTGAAGGGGGATCAGACTGCATCAGGTGTGTGGCAACACACTTGGAAGAGGAGAATGGTAACTACAAAAGTCCAGGTGAGATACAAAGTACAGAAAACAAGATGAGTCTCCAAGGGCTGCTGCTACTGCAAGAGCAAGATACTAAACCAATACGTCAAAATCAGTTCATAACTGACTTACCGACTTTTGACCTGTATGCAGATCTCCCAGAGATTGTTGTTGGGATAATTCTGGTAATAAAAATAAAAGCATTAAAGCAAATTTGTTATCTGTGCCCTAAATTCACAAGGTTAACAAATACAGCTGAGGGCCTGTTTAAGGATGGCAAGGTTGCCAGAAATACAGATGACAAAGAAGCAAATCAGTGGAGAAAAAATTACAGTATGGGTAAATGGAAATGTTTAAGAAACTTTTCTATTTAATAGGTACCTTAGTAAAGAGGAATTCAGCTAAACATATTTCATCAGACAGATGCCATACAAAAAGACAATCAGGAAAGGAAGCTTTAAAAGAGATGGCCAAGTCAGAAAAGTATGTTCTACTGATGTATTAGTGGTATCTACTAATAAAGCAGACTAAGCTAAGCAAGCCATGTGTTGGTAGAATTATGGCAGTGTTTTTATAGACTGTTCTGCTTACAACCTAAAAAAAAGCAATAAGAACTTGAAAATATTTGTTTTTACTGATCAAAATCCTGTGTATTGGGCACTAGTGCAGAGTTACGGTAAGCCTGAACTTTTCACATCTCATTCAGAAGTGATGGGACGGGATAGAAAGCTGATGTTTCATTTGTGGCTTGGTTCTACTCTATTGTATTTTATTATAATTACACTGGTTTGAGAGTGAAATTACTGATGAAGTGGTGCATGATTCCCATGTCAACACAAAACCTCTACAAACAAGGATTTGGTCTCTAAAATACACACATCACAACATACTATCCTATCATTTACATCTGACAAGACATATCCAGTGTTTTGGTTGGCCATCAAATACAAGGGAATAGCCAAGTTTCCAATAGCTTCACTTTCCAAACTTTAAATGAGACTTCAAAAGCTGTAGAAATGCAATACAGGACTATGAAGTCCTATACATACAGTATCAAATCTTTTGAGAAGGAAGAACTGCGGGTGCAATGATTGTTATGCTAACTGACATAGTTTCTGGAAATTGCTTGGGATTTGTTATGAAGGCTTTAAAAATCTTTTCCATCTGTTCTTTCTCTGGGTTATTTTAGGGTGCATTTATAGAAATATATCCGCAATATATTGCGGCCACAATACATAGATAATATTTGAAATATGCATTTCCACTATAAAGCTATGTTTAAAGTAATATGAACACTGATTTCCCTAAAGAGGCATCCAAAATAATGCTAGGACTGAGAGTGAGTGAAGACTCAGACTGATAGTCTTGGATAAATAATAGTCTGAGGAAAGAAAAATTCACTTGGTCATTAGTCTCAGAAGAGTGAACATTGTCTTCCTGTTCAATGCAGATCTCAAGCCTGGGAAAGGACTGAGTTTTTTTTCACACAGGCATACTTCAGCAAAACAGGATCCAATCCATGGAAATACCCATCCTGCGAAAACTGATCATCTATCCCGCAAAAATTAGGAGGCTGCACATCCTGTGGTAAGAACAGGATAGTTATTACAGGTTAGTTATTAGCTAGCCAAGATGCTGACACTATGCAAAACACTCTCACTTCAGTAAGTCTTCGGCTGTGGACCAGTTAAGTACATGCTTTCCTCATGCTGACTTGGTTATCCAGGAGATCAGGCACACCAGACCTTTTCTTCAGCTGCTTTTCAGGATAGAAGTGCTTATAATACTAATATGTAAGTGAGATGTAGTCGTTCAAATTGCAGATGAAAAAAAATCCCCAGAGGACCAGGGCTCCAAGTCATGGTTTAGGCAGTATGAGTGCGAGACACCTGGGCTGCAACCAAAGATGTCATGTTTAAGGGGAAGTAGTATACCTCTTTCTGGAACAGCTATTGCATGTTAGGCACTGAATTTTGCAAGCATTGCTAACCCCATTGACAAAAACTGTACAGCGGGCTGAGGACTGATACAGTCTCTGAAGTGCTATAGCCTCATCAGTAGGAAAATAACTTTGTGGCAAGTGGTGAAGAAGTCAAAAGTAGAGACACTCACGTGACAACTCTGGAGAAATTATTTTTTTCTTTGTTTGTTTGGATGCCATCCATAAGCTACTGCTAAGTTTCCATCACAGAAGAAGGGAAAGTGGAGGGGCTTGTAGCTGTTTGGTTTTTTCATGATTAAGGGCATTTGTGCACTTCTGAAGAGAGAGATGATTTTTTCCTCCTGGGTATGCCTAAAGTCTTAAAGAACCTTAATGTTCCTGTGCACTGCTGAAGCTCCTGCAGAGCTGTGGTGCCAAAAGACTATCTCCATACCCTCAAGAAATTTTCAGAGTAGGAGTGGCAAGTTGGCACAAATCATCCTCAGTCTATGGAGGATGAACATTGCTCCACCTGTCTGGAGGATTTCTACAAGCAAAGCAATTGTAAAATATAATTAGAAGCTGTCAGGATCTTGAAAAAAAAATCACATTCTAGTCTATCATAGTTTGCTTTTACAAGGATGTGTATACAAGGAAAAAGTTGCATTCCCTGGCCCTTGCTCTTAGGCCCAGGACTAACATCTTCAAGCTACGGGTAGGATGTGTGTGGCTGCTCTGTTCTGTGACAATGGCTCAGTTTCTCAGCCTCAGCTTCTTCTTGTCCTCTGTCATCTCCGAACATAGTGTTGAAGCAAATTGTTATTTTTCTTTTTAGACACCAGATGCAAATCTAGGCATTCAGCCAACTTCACGTATCCTTGAACAGAAATAATAAGACAGACCTTCTGGGAAGAGCAAGTGAGGAGTTCAAAGGGCAGATACATTTCCAGCTGCATTTATGTTATGCTTACACAAGCCTCAGCACCCATGGAAAAACTAAAAAAACATTGGAAAGTAAAGTTAAGCCCAACTGCAGGTAGTTAGACTATCATCATGGAGGACGGAGGAGCAAACTGTTATCAATGCATTAGTTACCAAAGAAATGCCAGCAGCCATCATCTTTCACCAGTCATGCTAATCACAGCATTAAGTCAGGTAGAGTGGAGGGTGACATGTCATCCCCAGAGAGCATGTGAGGAGCATCCAGACCCAGCAAATGGCCCTTGGGCTGCTGAGTTCACTCCACCCCATTGAACTGTGAATAAATATCAGACGTGGAGGGAAGGGAATGAAGAGGAGAGCTTTATTTGTTCATGTGTGGGCTGAGAAGAAAAGCAGACATCTCCTCTCTCCACTTGTAAGAGAAGCCCCATGGGACAGATGAGGACTAGAGGCTGCTGCTACCAGTCTCTGAAGAAATGAAGTGCACAGAGTGTTGTTAATAAATTGCTGTTGGTTTAGGCTGCTTATTGCTGAAACTGATGGTGATAAAACTGCTTTTCCTGAAGAATGTAGCAACCAAAATAAGGCCTTTCTTCTTTTGTGACAGCCTGGGAACTTGCTAGTGGAATTTCCTAATGCATTTCCTAATCCTTATTTATTTGTCCTTCTGGCACATCCATTAGGGTAGTTGGTAGAATTTAGGGACATAATGAAATCTATGGGAGCTGAAAGGGTTGAAACAGATGTTTCTTGATGTGACTGGGACTGCTAAAAAAGAAATACCTAGAAAAGAAGGCTAGAAACCAAACTTTATCTCCACAAAGCTCTAGTACTGACAGTCCTCAATGTTGCCTGTTGCCTGAGCTGGAGTTGTGCTGCAGTGTAAGTCTGGATGGGTGTGAGGTCAAGCAAAGAATATAGATCTGCAGATGAATAAGCTGGTGATCGAGTGTTTGTGGGGTACTGTGTAGCAATGGGATAGTGACCATATCTGCATGGTCAATGACAGGCTGAGAAGATAGTGGATAGGTACACAGTCACATGGAGGGTTTGGCAGGCACCAAGTAGTGGCTTTTAGAAGTGTTGTTAGTAGTTAGTTAGTAGTTAGTAGAGGAGTGCAGAGGTAGCTAAGTCCCCATTGCAACTAGAAAAACTGGTTTTGATAATGATTTGAAAGAGCTTTTTGTTCCCCACATTGCTGACCCCTCTCACTGTACCAAAAGGCTTAGTTCTGAGGTTCTCCCAGCCCACACCTTTATCAGCACTTTACTGGCTGATTTGTTCGGTTGAGGCTCAGAAGGGAAATACACCTGGAGGACCACAAGGAAATATGGTGTATGACACCATCTGTGAGTCTGCTTGGTAGGAAGAGAAATGCTAACCAGTTTTGATGCACACAAAGTCAAATGATCGGAACAGCACCCAATAGCAATCTGTACACACTTGCATCCTGCAACATTGTTGTGCCCTACTCTGAAAGTAAATGGAGTGTGACCAGTGAAGCAACATGTGCGGCCACCAGAAAAAAGCAGTGACATTTGGGGAAGTCAACTAGACTGTCCAAACTTGTAGCAGCTTGGTTTCCACTATGACAACCTCCATGATCACAAAACTACGTCCTGTAAGACCTTGACCCAAAGAATGCCATCATCATTGCAATAATACTGTAAAAGCAAGGTGGGTTTTTTCCATCCTGGAAGACCTACTGACACACATAGCTGAACCACACCAGACAAAAAAGTGCAAACCGATGAGCAGTACATATTCCACATTAGATGTACACCAAGTGATTGTCACTGAATGCAGTACTTGCTTTGTTTCTATTTTATGAGCACTGGGCAAATATATTTAGCAGGGTCTGTTGATGTATTTTAGTTTGGAAAGAATCTGTTGGGAAATTGAACCTCTCTTAGTGATTACCTTTATCAACAGGAAATTCAACTGTTCTTTAAGCATCAATACTATTACAGAGACCCATTTAAGTAACTGAAAACAAAATTATGTTCATTTGCGCTGAAGGATAACATTTACTGAAATGACACCTATCAGATTATTTGTGATTTCTCACTTGCAAAGCTTTGGTTGATGTATTGAATTCCAGATGGAAATTATATCTACAGCTCAGTGAATATGGTGAAGATTTAGTGAATCGGGATTGAATGGTGTGGTTTTATGTTCACAAGCACAGTTGAGGCACCCCACGGCTGACCACCCCCTGTGCGGAGCAAACAGCTATGCTCCATGGCTTTCTCTCTATCTCTGGACAGGCTCCTCAGTTGCATAGAAAGAGGACAGACATGCAAGAACAGTTTTGTGCCTCCCCAAGTCCTGAGGTCTTCCAGATCTGTCTGAGGTCTGGCAACTCCGACTGCTGTTCAGTGAAAGGATTAGGTGGCCGAGCAAGGTTTCGGATTAGGAGCCTAAAAGGAGACCAAGAACATCAGCATCTGTATTTCGTCAGCCAAGGTCTGTAGCATCAGTTGTCCTTGACTGTTGTGAGGTTGCATTATGGGTTTCACAGGACCACCAGTGACTGAATGGAGCATGCCCATGACCTGTTTCAGGCTTGGTGAGTTTATTTTGACCGTCCAGATCCAATTCAAGAATGTTTGTCCCTAACATAAGCAACTGGATCAAAGAGTGCCATTGGTGATGAATACTGAGAACTTCAATCCTTCCAAGTCTTACTCTTCTTGTTACATCTCTGGGGCTGAAGCATCTGAATTACTTATTTCTAGCAGCCACTTCTGACTAGCCTCTAGAAACACCCCAGTTCAGATTTGTCAATATTTTGATGGCATGGTTGTCTTTAGGAAGTTCTCCTGGCACCCATACGTTTGACAGAAGATGATCAAACCATATCAGTTTTTTTCAGGGTCTTCTGTGCTTCAGATGCCTAAATAAATTTTGGCAGGACTCAGATATGCGAGATCTGAATTCTGATGTGGAGTTGCACTTTTGTCTCTAAATCCTGCCCAACCCTTTCACAGCTGAAGCTTTTAAGCCAGTTCTCCAGATCTAGCTTTCTATGCCCCTCCAGCCTAAGGGCACTGAAGTTGTCTGCTGCCTTCACAACTTGTTTGCTCTCTTGAATGTCTTACATCTTTGTGGTTTGGGCAGGGAAACTGAGTTTTCCTCTTTGCTCAAGAAACCCTTAGGGTAAGGACTACTGTCACACCTGAAGCTTGTTTGTACTCTTTTGAGATTTGGCCTGGCTGAAAGGGACCTCATGAGTTTTGTATATGAAAATATTTTAAATGCAAATCTATTTTTTGTCTTTTTTTTTAAGGCATATACTAAAGAAACCCAAATCCTTTCATTCAGGAGAATGCAATGCACAAATTTATGTAAACATGTGATAAAGTCAGGAACTATAAACATGGGAAACGTTGTGGTGAGAGCAACAGGGTTTTTCCTTTAGGTTTTTAAATAAGGGTTTTGGGGTTATGTATCTGGACTATATGCTTATAACTTCCATGAAGTCTAATTAACCAGCCACTTGTAAGCTTTAACCCTTTCTAGATTAACTGTGCTTCATCCCATCGTTTGCTGTGGAGGAAAACAGAATAAAATGTCACAGTGCGGACACAGGGTCTTGTTACAATGATTAGGCATAAAATAAATGTATTTGTTTTCCAGTGGTCAAAGTGGGGTTTGAAACTTTATATTACTTGTGGCCAAAAAATATTTCTGAGAGGACTTTTGGTCACAAAGGGAGACGATGTACTCACATGGTTGGTATGGCCTGTATGTACAATAGAGTGTGCAATATAAGCTTTTCTTTAGCTTATTAAAAATTCTCATGCATAAAATGCATTAATATTTTTCAGTTTCACAAAATTTAAAAAATTAAATGTAACGAAGAATTATGTAGCCAGTTAAATGGCATATAATGAATTTTTTTAGTATCTTTTTTCTACAAAAATGTACGCCAGCAATGAAATACAATATTATGGGATTAATATAAAAGGGTTGTTTAACATTACAAAACCAATAAGAATCATTCTGATACTATGTTAAACCTTGTATAACAGAAATTTTTGTATAAAGAAATGCAGAAATAACAAAGGTCTTTAATGGGTTTATAGATGATACCTGTGCAACTGAGCCATTAAAATATGTGCTATGTTTGTTTGATAGATAGCAGTAGCCCAGACAGCTGCTCACTTAGTTAGATATAAATCAGTACACTAGACAATTGCAGGGGAATTTTCTGAAATGACTCACTGGGAGAGCAGGGTGTTGAAGGATGAGGTGGGAAGACAGACAGCAGAGTCATCATTAAATTTGAAGCAAAAGGCAGATAAAATCCGTGAAATTGCTGGTCTTCAGAAATAATTCTTAACCCAGACCATAGAATAATTTGTTTTAATTAAAATAGGCAGCTCCATTTTCCCTGGAGTCAGCAACATGAATTGTCAGCCCAGGATTTTAGACCTAATTTTGGCATAAACTGAAGGGAGACTTGAAACAGAGACTTTAAACTCACCAAAGTAAAATTCTGTATATAAGCACAGCTAAAATGAAAATCCTGAAAAAATAAAAACATTAAAGTAACTGATTAATTATGATTAACTTTTTTAAAAAAAAATCTGCATTATGTGTCTTCATGAGGTATGTTCAGTGGACTGGCTATTGGGCTTTGCCATCTTTGACCATCCTTCACTAAGGAAGTGATTGCTGAGATTCCATGAAATTAAACTTCAAAGCCAATGGTCTGACAAAACAGCTTTGCTAACAAGGAATTTTAAAAGAGTGTTCAAGAACTTGCTTGGGTACTTTTGTAATCAGAGACATGATATACAGTGTTTATGTCATGCAGTGAATTTGCCATGTTTTCTTTGCTGCCAGAAGGCACTTCCTTTATTTGAAGTGTTCTCATAATAACTAAAACCCTGTAATTTGAAAAAATAAGTACTGCCACTGCAAAGCATCAGGGATACCAAGTATGAGATTCAGATTTGAAGCATATTACCACTGCTAAGGAATGGAACTGACAACCAAGAAGGAGAAAGAATAGAAAAATTAGGAGGATTCATAGCCTGTAACCACCAGAATTTAAAAGACCAAACAGCACAATGTATGAATGGACATGGATTTAAACTTGGGTTTCTTTCTGATGATCACAGGAACAACCCATATCAAGTTCTCAGTGTAGAAAATTGAGAGAAAATATATTCCCCCTGCCTTGCTGAGAGGCATCAGCTGAGCCTGCAAGGCTTATCCAGCCTACATGGAGGGAGATTGCCGAAGGTGATGGACTGTGTCAGGCAATGCTACTGTGCTAGCAGCAGGAAATCAGAGGGACTGGCACCAGGGAGGGCAGTTGCTTTCTTTTCCTTGGTGCCAAGATAGAGCTGGAGGAGCAGAGGCTGCTGAGCCAAGCCCCGCCGTGATGATGCAGGGCTGTGTTAATGGCAGGCAACATAGAAACACAGAAGGGAGCATGAGAAGCAAAACACAGGCCCTTCCAAAGCCACCAGAGCAGCACCAATGAATGCCCCAACAGTAATGCCTGGCTGCTCTTTATTGGGGTGTTTCACCCCAATAAAGCTCTTGGTGACAACTGACCTACCCAGCGACTGTCCTCCAGCAGGATACATCCTGCCCCATCTGTCATCCCAAGCAGTGAAGATTGGTTGTAGAGGACATATGGCTGTAAAATATTCTTTTTCTAACTCTAGGGTACTGTGGTGGGTCAAGAAGGTGACCACAGGCCATTGAGACCTGCTGCTGCTAAGCTTTCCTATGGCAAGTTTCCCCACCGGCTACTGCTTTTCACCATGAATGCCCATTTTGCCTGTTGAACACCTTTGCAGCTGGCTGGCTTGCTTGCTCTGCCTTGCTCCAGTCATTTTCTCTAGCTATCCTGGCTGGGGTGGACCTCATAGCAGCCTATTTCAGTAACTGATTTCTTTAAAGAGGGTGCAGTGGCATGCAGGATCCACGCAGAGTCCTTGCCACTTAAAAAATGACGGCTTCCTAAAAGGAGTTTTTTCTTTTTTTAAAAAGCCCTCTTTGCCCAACATTTTGCTAGTCTATGGCTTGAGCCTCTAATTAGGGTGGCCATTCACTCCAGGCATGTCATGCACAGTGGAGTTGCCTATGGTTTTCCCCGCAGGGTAGTAAATGTCCGAGTTTTCCCACCTTTAGGAACTCAGTATTTTTTAACTGAAATATCCCAAAATATGGTATCAAGGGACACGAATTAGATCTATGTAGGCCTGCTCACCAGTCCCTTTGCATCAGTGCCCTGAGGGCTCCCCTTTGAGTCAACCAGGGCTCGGATGGAGGCAGCTGCCAGCCACCCTGGGCTCTCAGAGGGGAGCTGCTCTTGCACCAAGCCATCAGCCAGACCTCTGCAAGGCAAGGGGAGATAACTTAAACCAGCTGTTCTGAAAATTACATGCTGGTGCTAGGTGCAAAGAGTTTAAAAATATATATCTATATATTTATTTTTGAAAAATTTACAACAATCATTGTCAAGCTTAATTTCAAGTAATAAAAGTAACAGCTTATGTCACTGCATGTTAGTTAAGAGGAGCGGCAATTTCACCTTTTTGCTATATTAGGGGAAATTTCCAACTAACACCAACACACAATATCTCACAGTATCTAAGTCCCACTATTTTTTCTTCTGTTGTTTCTGGGATTCATATGATAACCATCTGTAAAGTCTTCCACAATGAATATCATCATGGCACCTTTAGTGGATATTTTCACTGTATGAGCCTGCACAGTGCTTTGCAATCCCCCCAGAAACCTCAGGGCTGCTTTTAAGCATACTCACAGGTCATGAAAGAATGTTTTTCTAGTCTCCTGTTCTTACATTTTGTCCCTGATGTCCGTACATAGGACCCTTAGATACACATATGCAAACACACACACACATATATATGTATGCACATCTATTTGCAGACATACAAAGACACAAAGACACACACATTATTAACTTGTTTCCCAAGAAAATAAAGCATATCCAGGATATGCTTGGCTTTATTATTCTCTACTTTTTTTCTTGCATAATGTTTTTCAATAAAAGTCTGAAGGCAAACCACTTCATGGTAAAGGCAGAGGAAAGGGGAGAGCAGCGCACACCTTGGGCAACTGTCTGAGCTACAGGAATTGCTCTCGTGAGGCCAACAACAAGGTGCAAAGACTGTAGAAGACTTAATATCCCATTTTACTGTGTTTGGCGAAAAAACATGGGGACAGGGAAATCAGAGGATCCATTAACTCACTCTGCTAAATACGCAGTCACAGAAAATGGCCATATAGAACATTGCATTGGGAGTAAAGAAGACCAAAACCACTCCTTTTGCACATCAGAATGAAAAGTAAAACCTTCAACCTTTAATCTAAATCTTTGTTTTATGGGCTTTAGTCATAAACACAGACACCCTAATGGTTACTATGATTTTCCTTTTGGAGGTGGGGGAGGGGGTGCATGTATTTAGAGAATTTCAACACTAATCTTAGAAATACTTATTGTCTTAGTGACCAGTGTGGCTGCTTTTTTGCTGTGTTTTTTGTTTTTGTAGAAGCTAAAAATATTTTAATTGGTTTGTGTTAGCAAGAAATGCCTGGTTTTTCTTCTGTGCTGCCATGTGGCATAGTCTGGGATGTGGGTTTTTAACGGCCAAAGTAGTTTGTGCTTTGTCCCCACAGTATCATCAACACCACATGTTCCAATGTACCCTTATGTTTGTACAAGAAAACGAAACCTCCAGGCACTGCAGCCTTTCTTTTAATAACTCTTCCACCTGCCGGACCTGAGCCAAGGTTAGACTATACAGCTTTCTAGTGTTGTATAAGGCTTTGGCAGACAGGAGAGTTTAAAAACAACAGGGGTTGTTCACAGGTGCCTTTGGTACTTGAAATACCCTTTTGTGGTTCTGTTTTTTATTAGTATTTCAATACTGCTCACACTGGACGTCAGAGGTACCACCTTCACATATTAAAAAAAAATTTAAAAGACATTCAGGTGGAGGACAAGGCTTCCAATGTCTGAGTTTAAGAAGATTTATGGACAAAAGGAGCTGTGTGACCCTGGTGCTGAGTTGTTGTTCATTGCAAATAATGAGCCTGAGAAATTGAACAAGAGTTGCTGGCTTACACTGCTGTCTGTAAACCTTTTAACTTCTTGTAGCAGTAGTTGAAATGATATACTTGATGTTACAGGTCCCTAATCAGCTACCCTCTTGGACCTGGGAGGGAAGAAAGGCAGGGATGGGGAGGAAGGAGGAAAGATCACTCACCTGGTAGTCATATATGACCTGGCATTTTTATTCTAGTTAGTATGAATCATCCTGTAGCACTATGTCAAAGTTTGGACGATAAGGCAGGATGTGTCTTATCCCAGAATATATGAAGAGCCTTATGCTATGCCACTGGTTCGTGTTTCTCTTGATCAAGCCAGATGCTTTCATGTTTTAGTCTGTAAACTTCTGGCTTCCAACCTTGTTCAAGGAGCAGATTTTAGTTCAGGAAGGAAACCAGGCAGTGTGGCAGAGCCGGTTGTGTTACTCAGCTCACTAGTGTGACTGTCTCTAGTATCAGGGCACTGTAGAAAAGTATCTCTTTCAAGAAAAGCACAGCTACTGATATATTGCAAAAAATCCCCCTTCAGCTGTATTGTCTATATATATTATGGGCAATTTGGATCTACAGAGTTTCTGAACAGGAACTGTTTATGAGATGAGAGTAACTTTCTCCTTTCTGTTGCTGCACCTTCTTTCCCCCTCCAGCTCACAGTAAAACTCTCCTTGCAGAAAAGGTTTTGCTACTGTCTGGGACTCTTAAAAGAGCCTCTGCCTAATGCAGTTAAAATTTTGTGTTAAGATTCATGCTGCTTACAGGCTTTCATCATGCTCCAAATGAATAGACAGCAAGGTTTTTATTATGGCTGGTCTAACCGTGTGAAGTTTGCTTGCTCTGATATCAAACTCCTTTCATGTTTTTCGCTTACAACTGAAAGACCTCTAGCCATGTCTTTTCAAGGGGCATTTTAAATCATGTTCCATTGATTTTATTTGCTATGTGCAATTAATTTGCGTATGGGTTGGTGAATGATTTAAAAATTTTCTTTACCATGAGATTGTCCATTGATCAAAACTTAATTATCCCCATAAAAATGTCTCAATTTATTGTTCCTTAAATGAAAATGGCTATTATATCAATTGAGTGATAGAGTAAGTAATACAATCTCTAGCTCCTCTGAATGTAGTAAAGCACAGATTTATGTGTGGATGCTCAAGAGAGCAAGGAAGGTTTTGCCTTCCCCTTTGTCCATCACCATCATCTGTCCCTGCTGAGGAGGCACAGCTATGGAGCTCCACTACCACCTCCATGGCCAGACCACCTCTGCTAAGAAATAAATGTGTGGATATTTAACGAACAGTCTCACTGGCCTCCTGTGATTTCCCTGCAAAATGGTTATTTTGTTGTGCTCTATTCAACACCTTAAAAGCTCATCTAATAACATTCTTAATCAAAGCACGTATTTCTTTTAAATCAGTCATTCACCAGTATTCATGCTGAGTTTTCTCTGTGCCTATGCTAAGTTTTGCTTTAGGTTTTTTTGGGTATGTATGCAGTAACTGTGAGCAGGCACAGAGTTGGCAAGGTAGAGAACAGCTAGAGGAAACATTAATCTACCACGATAAGACATGAACTATGGATCTGACTCAGGGACCAAATTTATGAGTGAATGTTAGAATGTGGCTAGGAACCAGGGTATAAAAGCCACCGTAACCAGCCAGTTAATGCCACTGAACGATGAAAACCATGATAATTACATGCTTGTATTTGCCTTTACAGCCATAGGAAATTTGTGGTAAAGCACAAACTGAAAAGCCAGCACAAAAACACTATCAGTATCTCCAAATGGGTGTCAGATTTTTACAAGAACATAAAGAAGTCGTTTTTCAAACCTCTTTTTTTAATCTACTTTGGTGTCCTAAAGAATAAGAAGGCCAAAAGCTGCAGTTGATAAGTTTATGAGCAGCCTCTAAGATGCAATCCATATTGCCCTGCCCCGAGAGGAGATGGGGAACTGCTGTCTGAGCTGCTAATAGGGACCAAATAGTCCTTGAAAGTGCAGCCCAGGGGACTCCCTGCGAACGCCGCTGAGACCTGAAGAGCATCAGTGTCAGCAGGAGCAGAGGGAGAGGGCAGCAGATGCATGTCCTGTAGGTAGCCCTGGAAGCAGGAGTTCACCTGCTCGTCCCATCAAGGCAGAGTGCTAAGGCATGTCATGGCCTTTGAGTTGTCCTAAAACCTTGACTCATCCTCCAAAGTTTCTGAAGTCAGAACATTTTGCGGGTTTAGGCAGCAAGAAGAGAGGTTACATAGTGCTCCTTGAATTCTTTATAACTTTCCAGTTATACTCTCAGCTACGCCATAGTTTCTAGGGAAGAAAGGGAAGAGCGGAGGTTTATCTGCAGGCAAAGCCCATATTATGCTAAATAACCTAAGCTTTGTCTGCAGATCATTTTGGGGGTAGCCTTTGGCCATTTGCCTAGAGGTCAGTCCTTTTTAATAAATCATCAAAGGCTTGGGACATATTTATGACTGGTTTCTTAAAACCCCCCACTTGATGTGAGCCCTGTTGTTTCAGAAGATGCACCTTGGGAAGAAGGTGCAGCTGGAGTGAGAGGTGGTGAAGGGTGACCCACACTTGCTCTGCTCCCTGTCAGCCCTGGCTGTGTGGATCCAAAAAGAGCTGTTGTAGTGAGCAGGAAAACTCCCTAAAATACCAGTGGTTTTTGCGGACAGACAGTTACCTTTACAGCAGGCTGGGATCCTTCTCATAACATATTAGGATTCTTTTATAGGACCTGCTTCCTTTCAGCTCTCTGAGCTGGAAGTTGATGTCTCATGAAGCTCCTCGCAGTGTTTTCTTTTGTTACTGGGAGTTTGAAGCTTGGGGCGTGAAGACCGTGACCAGTGGCCCAAGGGATTCCCTGGGCTGCAGCCGCAGCAGCAACCATTTGTTTTCCTTTGACAGCCTGTGGGGGCCCTGAAGGCAGCTCAAATCCACCAGTTGACTACAAGCTACAAACCACAACCCCTCTCCACTGTTTTAGAACATGTACCTGATGGGGATATAAGCTCTGGAGGGCCTAGCTGTGCTTTCCCAACTGTTCTCTTGCATTTCACAGGGGTTTTTTACCTAGGATTTGCCCGAAGAAGCTTGCTTGTATTTTGGCATCCCTAGAGGTGATGGCAGCAGCTCCAGCTGCAGCCTTCCCTTCTGGGGGTACCTAGAGGGAGAGGTTTTCAGAGGGGTGGGAGATCTTTCATACTCCTTTAAAGTAACTTGGGTACCATAAGAGGTCTGCAGAAAATATGTTGTCCCACCCTACAAGTGTCAAGAAAGAGTACCTGAACCAGGTTAGGAAATTATAGAAAGGATGTTTCATCCCTGAAGCTGTCTGTGAGATTGCTGTTTTCATGTCTGAGAGCACTTCCTGAAAAGCATGGCTAGAAGGAATTTTAGACAAATTTGAGCTGGAAGAAGACCATTTCTTCACTTTGTTCAGTGAAAAATACTAGACCCCAATGGCCTGTTCTGTCATCCCAGTAGGTTCAAGCAGAGCAAGGCTGAGCAGGTTGCTAGCACAGAGGCCATCGCCACGCTACTGCTAAAAACTCCTTCTTTTCCCAAAACACGCAGGAAAAGTCTTGAAGCTCCTATGAGAGGCAGATAACTATTATGGAGATGTGTTCTTTCAGTGACAGTGGATAGATGCTGTAAATGAAGGATCCCCTCTCCCCTACCCCCAGTTTTGGGTAGATTCAAACCTTGTTGAAGACAATAAAAAAAAAAAGCCCAACCATACACACCACATATGAAGGTGGTTTGTAAAGCCCGACACTTATTTATGGATATGGCCAGACACCATGAATCCTGCCACATTTGATGTCTGACCTCTCAGTCTCTGTGGAAGACTGGGAGTTTTCCGTAGGCTGCCTGGCAGACAGTAATCTCCCCCAAACTCAGCAGTCCAAGACCTGGGTCAGCAACTGTTTGCCTACTCTACCAAAGGCTCTACTTAACCTACACAACCAGTCTGGAAGGATAGTTATAATTGCACTGCGGTGGCTAGTAGGATGTCTTCTCAATCTGCTCCATGATAAATTTACACAGGGGATGGGTGACCCCCACCTCAACTGTTGTGCATGGTACCTTTTTCTTTAAAACTCTTACAAAACTACTGAAGAGATCTAAACACAGCTGAACATCTCAAATGAATGGTGGGTGTCCCACACTCAGTCTGCTGCATGTTATAGTTAAGCCCTACCAAGGTCAGTAGAACATATATCCTGCAAGGGGACAGAGGGGCAAAATGTGACATAGCCCTTACTGAGGGATTAAGCATGCCAATTTCAGCAGGAGAAGAGAAAAAGACAGTTGCTTATTGCTTGGGGCTTTATCATAAACAGGCAGGTCTGAAAACCATTTTCTAGCAGTGCACAGCTACAAACACAATATTATTTCTAGAAACCACCCATGGCCTCAGTGTTGAAAGATGCAGAGGGACCTCAGCATGAGGAACGTCAAGTTCTCGTGTTCCAGACTGCGGTTTCCTTACACCTTTCCATTTTGGCATAAGTTTGCAAAGCCACTCTCCATTTTTAATATTTAAAGGTTAGCTGACGCACCAAGCATATTCTTGGGAAATAGTGTAGCTGCAATTCCAATAGGCATAGCTGAAAGCGGGGAAAGTAACGCAGTTAGTTGTATATCTCACAACAAATGGGGCGACAAGCTGCATGAGCCAGGAAATCCATTTTTGCCTCGCCTAGGGAGTAAGTCTTACTTTTTGCTTCAAACTATAAAGATGCTGGTTAAAATTAGATGATTCATGTTGATTCACTACAGGTTTAAAAACAAAAAGCCTCTCTGACCAAATTCTTTAGTGGGCAGGAGAGCCTTCTTTGTTAAAAACAAAAAAACATAAAAACAAAAAGCACAACACACATACACATTCACACACGCTTAAAAGTTACTGTTTTTCCCCTGGAAAATGTGGTTTCTCTAATTGAGGGTTGTAAAAAAGAAAAAAACCTTTTCAAGCATCCCACTCGATTAGTCATTCCAGGGTGGGTCAGTCTTATCATATCACGTGATGTCCAGTAATGGTGATGCAATGAAACAGATGCTGTCCGAATTTCGTGCCACCAGTCAGCAGCAAAACTATGCAAATCAAACCACCGTCCTTTTCTAGAAATTCCAAAACATCCCATCTCTTCCAGGCCCTGTGCTTAATGGTCTCTGCCTTCCCAGACAAACTAAATACATGATCATTTCTTCTTCAGCAGCACATGACAAGAATGAGGCCCAGACTACTGGGAATACAGCTGGGTTGAAATCCTCCTTGTGTACAGAGGGGTACTCCACCTTGTTGGAAGAAGAGGTGGGAAAAAATAAGATTTCCATAAATCGATTACATTGTGGCAATCTATACTGTCTGGCAACCAGTACTGTATGTAAAATCTCATACTGAGGCAGGGTCAACCCACTTAGTCCTTCCAAGACACTATATTATCCCTGAAAGTTTTTACCCAAGGAAATAAGGATGATGACAAAATGGTATTAATTCTGTTTTTATTTTGTGTATTTCTCATCTAACTGCTATGTGGATACAGAGAAAGAAAAGGTAATGTGCTGTACTGCCAAAGTTAATAGCTAATTTATTTAAACACATTTCGATTAAGTAGCCCTCCATGGTAGACTACTTATAATCAGCTTTTACCCAATAAATGAGGGAAAGCCTAACAAAAGTGTTACACCCCAAGATTTTATTGCCACTAAGTGAGACTGTGTTAGCAACATATGAAGAAGTACAAGGATGCAATCAGAATGACTATCACCAAGCACAACAGTCCCTATAAATCAGACTGTCTGAAGAAGTGATAAGGTATGATTTTTATGTTGAATCTGGTTTTACTTGAAAAAGTGGCAATATTTCTGCTAGAACATGAAGCGTGGAAGTTATTTATGACTGAAACTTTTCTTCATTCTCCAGCTGCCAACAACAAATCTACAGCAACACTATCATCTCCCTTTAAACACTTTCTTAAGACACATGTCCTGCCAAGTTGTGGATGAGTTTTCTACCTTATAAGTAAAGTTCTCTAAAAACTTCTGAAGCTACTTTGGGTATGTAAGTAAACCCTAATGGGATTTTCCCTAGTGGGAAAATGTGCTCCATCTCCAATTGCACTTTCATAATTTGTAGACATGCTTTTTATAGCTAAAGAAGTGGTACCAGAGATTAATTTGATTGTAATTAATGCCTGAAGAATGAAAAGCAGGGTTTTCAAAATATGAACGCAGCTGTAGTTAAAAGACAAGATGCGATGGCAGCGGCCACACGACAAGTGCAATTGGGCAAAAAGCCCGTTAGCATTGGCTTGCTGCTGATCAGAACTGGCCAGTGTACCCAGAGAAGAGACAACCAGGGTCAATAGGTGTCTTCCTAAATAAAGCTCCAGAAAGGTATGTTGCTATTAACACCAGAAGTTTGCTCGACCACCGTAGCATGTACACATCAGAGAAGTCAGCTGAACTAAACACACAGCTGTGGCAGAGCCGAATCATCCTAGGACTCACCCTCCATGCTTGAGTAGCTTCATAGTCTTTTTGCTGTGGGCAGCGATGGTGACCCTGTGAGGCTGAGGCGTCAGAAGCTTACTGCGAGACAGCTCTGTGCCCTCCAGCATCCGATGAAGCCAGCATGTGGTTTGTGGGAAACAATTCAGGAATACAAGACATTTTGAAGGGTCTCCAAGTGCTGGCCCAGGAGGAGGGCTTGGGACTTAGACTGGAAAAGGCCTGGGGTAAAATCCAGCAGTGACTGGTGGAGTTAACTACTTGGAGAAGTCGAAATTGGGGCAATATAGTGTTTGGCCTGAGTAAGGGAAATAGGGAAACAGACTTCTGGCAGGTTTTCAGTGGAGGAGTAGTTGAAGAAGCCTAATTTGCAACAGACTGTGTGTGTTTGCAACAGGCAGCGAAGTGTGTTTAAGGACTGAGGGCTGGTGTAGGAAACCTTAACAAAACCATTGCTTTTCACAGGACAACACCTTTCCAAGGTGTTCAAGTTTTCCCAGAATCAAATATTCAAAAAAGCTTCAGCAAGGCTTGCAAAAGACCTACAATGCCACTGTTTGTACCCTTGGCTTGCTGCTGGGTTTCATGCTCAGTCCTTTCTCCATCAGCACAACGCAGAGCAGCTGATGTATGTAGGCTCAGCCTGACTTTAGTTGCAGCCTTGAGGTGCTTTGAGAGGCATGCCCAGACTGGATACCAAGGAAAGGGCTGCCAATAGTGGGTCTCCTTGGCCAATATCTCAAAATGGAAAATGTCCTTCAGTATCTGCAACCATGTGCTCCCAGATCCTCCTTAAAAGAGAATCCCCGTCCCTTGTGTGATGCATGATGCTCTAGCATGGCAACTTGGAGCAGCTGAGCAGTAAACAGCAGTTTTCTGAGCTAGGTCTGAGATAGGGTGGAGGGATGTAAATGGCACTTGGAAGAGGAAGAACAGGAACTGAGATCTGTCAAATGAAGACTGAGAGAGAATGGAAATATAAAGATCATTTCCCTCCAAACAAGAACTTTGAACTAAATATTTCAATACCCTTTATACCACAAATCAAGGTAAGTTACTGCAGTTGGAAATGAATATGCAATCTTTATGCATTCACAGGAACGTGAAATGCTTAAAAGCTCCATAATATTATAGTCTACAGCATTTACTGGACACAGAAAAGACATGCAATGGTGTGATGTTTAATTTGGGAAGGGAACACATTTTCTGGATCTTTTTTATTTTTTATTTGCATTTTGTTTGAGAGAAATAGTCTAGCCTCATTAAACATTTATGCCTTGTGAATTTATCCAGGGTGATTTTATGAAAACAATACAGAACAAGATATAACCCATTCTGCTTGGAAGAAGCATTAGCATGAGAGTTTTGGAACAAACTGAAGGAGTGTTGCAAATGCACTGTGTTGTAGTGACATGCATTGTCTTTTACTAGTATCCCACATGTTTAAGCAAGGGCCACTATACATGCACCCTGTTAGGTGTAGCTTTCTGATTGCAAGACTGAATACAATGAAGGAATAATTCTGGAGTAATTTATTGTAAATGCTGCCATGTCAAAATGGTTAAATAAACTATTAGCTTCAGAACTGACCATGTAGCATGTGAAGTCAGCAATGGCAACACTGGTTTTACTTTTTTCTCTGTGATATTTAGTAATTTTTGAACTTTCTTGCCTGCAACATTATGAGTGCAAAAAACTTTCAGAGAAGTCCTGGAATCTAGAAACATTCTGTTGGGTAATTTGGCAGAGAACAATAGTACTGTGAGGAAAAAAAAATGCTTTTCTAGGCTTAAAAATAGCCAGCGTTAACAGGTCTCTAATCTTGCACAGATCTGTCACTTGAGCAATGTAGTCATAAAATTGAGTACTGAACACTTGCATTGTGATGTTTCCATTTCTTAATAATTCAAAGTGCTTGCCAAACATAAGGAAATTTAAATTCCAAAGATGCTGTGATGCTGTGTCAAAGAGGAATCAATCATTTTCCAATAGATGATGTCCAGGAACGATGCCTGCCAGAATCTCAGTGGGAGGCTCTGAAGGCATATTTTCTATAACTGAAGGCAGAGGCCAACTTATTTCACACAGCTCTTCAGCATGATTAAGTTTTCCAGTGCCTGGTACCTACTTTGAAGTAACCATGGCTGTTTCATCTTGCTTTCTGTATTTCCAGTGTTGGATTATTTACCTTCCTTCATCTCCAGCTCTCAGTTGCATGGCTTGTTAGTGGCTGACACTTGGTAATTTATACATATGAAGGATGTTAGTCAGTGAGCTGGTCATGGATTAGATCCCCCCATCTGTGTCTTCTGTGTGTGTGGACTCACAGAGTCCCTCAGGCAGGAAGGGACCCGAGGAGGTCCCTGGTCCAAGAAGGGTCAGAGCTGAGTTCAGACCATGTTGCACAAGGCTGTGTCCACTTGGGTCTTGAAAGCCTCGAAGGTGATGATGTCTTCTTGGTAACTTGCTCCCGTACCTCAGGAGGCTACACTGAGGTCCCACACCAGGTGACCCTGCCAGGTTAGTTTGGCCTGAGGAGCCAAGCTAGACAGTGTTGTACAACTGAATGCTTGGACAGCATTAGAGCACAAACATTCAAAGACTTCCCCTGCTTTTGGGTCATGCCTTCCTCTGGTCTCATATCCTTGTTACTGTCCACTGCCCTGGGGAAAGGTGTCTTGTGGAGGGCTAGTGGAGACCTATGGATTTTCCCTATTGACCTAAGGAGTTGTATTTAACATGGGAAAGGCATAGGAGGGTGCTAACACACCACGGTCATGATAGTAGCATAGCACACGTGAATGCTGTGTGGGAGAAGAAAAGATTTCACAGAGCCAGAAATAAACACAACTTCTATTATCCATCTGCTAAAAGTGACTTGTCCTTATGTTTTCCACTCTTAGAGCTGTGGACTTGGACAGGCAACGGAGGAAACCCTCCCTTCCCAGAAATTTTAACCAAGCTGGATGAATTTCTGGGAGAGAGCTTAAGTGGCTAACACTGATGGGAAAGATAATCAGTGCTAGGGTGAATGCTTTGCTTCACTGACTCAGACATTGCTCAGTTAATGTTACGTCCAGTACTTGCAAGATCCCAGCACAACCCTTGTGGCTTTCCCCATTGGTTTACTTCACTGAGTATCAGTTCCTGGTAGGGCCAAAATGGAAGCGGGAGAAGAGAGGCATGCACTGACAGAAGCAAGTAATATGGGCCCCCACAATTGAGCTAGTGCTCTGTGTTAAAATACAGCCAAGGAGTATAAAGTAGGCATGAATAAATTCAAGCTGGAAAGTAGAAGGTGTCTAACTATTAGAGTAGGGAGATCTTGCAACATTCTATTCATAGGAGCAGCAGGAGGCAAAACAACATGATTATTTTTAAGATGGAGCAACCCTGTGTGCTTGTGAAAGGGAAGTGTGGTAATAAAAGGACCTGGCCTTGGTGCTCCAAGAAATCGTAGTGCTCCCTTGATCCACAGGAAAGATGAGTTTAAGGAAGCTGCTTATTCATATAGGGCAAAACAAATTCATTTTTCTATATTCTGGAAATGTGTTAAAATGGACTTCTGTAATGTGAGTGAGTGAGGAAACACTCATAGCTTCAAATGCAGAGTACTCCATCAAAACAAGGAATGCAGCCTCTCTATTTTTTAATTTGACTTGTGGTTAATGAAGCCCTGGGAACATTTTCCTTGCCCAATTAAACATCAGCTATAACAAAATGTTTGAAGATAAGTGTCATGTTTCTGGGTTCTTTGTTTTTTTACAAAAAAACTCAAAAACCAAAACCTTTCAAAAACAGATGTGTTGCCCTTATCTACTATTGGGTAAACAAGTGTTGGATTTTGGGGTTTGGGGTTTCATGACCTGTTTGTGCCACAACAGCTACCAGCATCTAAGACACATCAGGTGGTTTCATTTTGGCTCATGCACACATATAAAATCCACAAATGTTAAAAATGTGACTGCCAGAGCACTCACCCTCTCCTCTCTTACTGTCAGCCCTGGCCCACTTTAAGATGTGCTGCAATAACCTCCCTGCATTTCTGTGTGAGTGTTCAACAAAAACACCTTTATGTCTGGCTGACCTTCCACTGAGGGTGGTCTTCTGCAGCCACTGAGCTAAAAATCGATGATAGGCTCCTTACTGTCAGGGTACACTGTTGGGAATTCAATTTATTTCCAATCTGAAATACCAGTCCAGATAGTCCTTCTACAGAAGGTCTAACTGGTTACTGTTCGCCACAGCTATTAGTTACCTTTCTCTGCTCTTAGCTGTCTGTCAAGCCGATTTAATTTCCTCCTGTCACAGACTTTGTGGGCAAGGCAAAAGCAATAGGTGTCATATATCTTAGCCGTGTTTCATATAACACTCATAAATAAGCTAGGGAAGCACGGTCAAGATTAAATTAATATTCTGGGGGGGCAAAGCTTCTAGAAAACCATATCGTCTGTGAATGGGGCTTAATCTGAGTCTGATACTATGCAACATTTTCATGAGTGACCTGATGATAGACTAAAGTATTGTATTAAATTTGCAAATGACACCAAGCTGGGAAGGAGGGCAAGGTTAGAACTCAAAGAAATCTTGCCAAATTGGAAATATATTATGGAAATAAAATGAAACAAAACACTTTTCAAGAGGGACAAGTGTGGGGTGTGCAGACACTGAGGAGTAACAACTGGCTAGGCAGCACATCAGTAGGAAAGGGACTACAAGCTGAACATGAGTCAACAAAGTTGTAGAGCTACAAGAAAAGCAAAAACGGGGCTGCATAAACAAGAGGATGGAAAAACCCAACCATTGTGTTACAGCACAGCTGCAGCTGAAGCTCTGCGTCTAGCTGGGGGGACTGCACATTAAGAAGGACATAACTACTTGGAAAGAGTCCAGAGAAGAGTAATGGCAAAGAGCAGAAGCCTAGAAAACACAGTCTTTGAAGAAAGATTGAATTTACTTGTGTTTCTCCTGAAGGAAGGCTGGCTAAGCAGGGACATCACAGGTTTCTAAATCATGAAAGGCTGCTGCAACGGTGAAGGGAACAACCATTTTGCAATACCCATAGGGTAAGACAAATGACTGTGGGCTAAACATCAGCTAGGACACTCCTAGGAGTATGGGAAGCAAAGCATGGGATAAATGAACAGAGGAGGCAGTGAGGTCTTCAGTTTTGGAGGCTGCTAGGAGCAGACTGGTTAAACGTTGATCAGGGATGATGCAGACAGAGCTTACCTAGCTGTGGGGCAGCAGAGATGGGTTAGACAGCCTGCCAAGGTACCATCCAGCCCTGCGAGCTGGAAATCACTAACCTGGTAAAACAACACTGGGAAATATGGATGAGGGCTCAAAGCTATTTTAAAACTGAGCTCGTACCACTTCAAAGAAACTATAGCTTCACAGTTCTTTTTCGTGCCTGCCTGGAAACGCTGGGCAGTTGTGCTGTGGGGAGATGGGGCTGCACGATACCACTTGAAAGCAATTGCCGGAAAGCAAAGGTTTAATGCTTATCATCCAATGGTGGCAATAAAATGTTTCTGCGTTAGTGTCTCGTTTATGAGAGTGTCTCTCTCTTCTCACCATTGCAACACAACCAGGAAAGCATTTATCCCACATGTCTTAGGCTGCAGCATTTGACCTTAAGATAAAGAGAGAAGCAGTAAAAAGGAGATATGGAGTTTAGTTTGGGTTGGTTTATGTTTCAGAGTACATGCAAAATAAGGTATCTATCTATGCCAAAAGGGCCTGAACTACCCAGAAATCAGGTCCTTAGATAACTTCAGAGACTGTCATCAAGCGTTACCACCACATCAGATACATTCAGTGGCCTGAGCTCCTTTCAGGTACCATTCAGGGCTCTCCTAACAAGTGCATCAGTCTGGGGGTTATGGGAAAAAAAATGCAGGATCAAAACCAGCTGTGTGGATCATGTGGTCAACTGATCCAGGTACCCTTAGCTAGAGCTGGTCCCAGCACCACTTTCAGAATTGGAGAGCTGCTGTTCCCAAAGGTTTTGCTAGACAGGGCTCTCTCATGGTGTGAAAGGACTGAGAGGGGGACATTTCCATGAGTAAGCCCCAGTAATACATCTTCTGGGCCATGTTTATGTGATACATGGTACGTGACACATAATGAAACACTGTCTCTCAAAAAAGCAAATGTGCACAAGCACGTAACAGCACCAGTGCTTATGGTGAAACAACTTTTGGTAATGCCTTGGGATAAAAGGCGGTGTCTAAAAACTGTGGGGAGTTGATGTGAAGAATAACATGTCTAATAGCTTTTTATTAAAAGTACTCTGGTGCGACAAATACGTGTTATTTTTTATACTATTTTGATGGTTTGATACACATGAGATGTTTCACTGAGGACTGGAATTGTGCCTTTGTTGAAAATTTACTATGAACATTTACTTATCAAGGTTTTACAAGGAGTAGCTCTGAAGTTTAACCTCCATAATGCCTATGAAAAGTCCTGAAAAGACAGAACCCAATCTGCGTGTCATCAAAAGTTGCACAAAGATACAGCAACATGGAGGGGTGGAGGTCAATCACAGAATTATATTGTCTTGGGGTCTTCCTTGTCTGTTATACCACAGCAGGCTGCTACAACATGGATGAAAGACATTTCCTACCTGGTATTAGTTTCATTCTCAGCAAAATCAGTGAACAAAATCCTGCAGGGGAAGGTATTGCTGAAGTGGTCAAGATACTAAAGATCTAACAGATTTATAAAGCTGCATAAGCAGGTTTTTACATAAGATTTCTGGGCTGAGAAGGCATACAAACCCCTGGAATGTTTTCATTGCAACCAGATGGTACACAAGACAGGGGAAATGTCAAGTGGGAAACCATTAAGAGAAGGAGGTCAAATATCAGCCACTGAGGTGGTAACATCTGGATGTTTAGTAAGCCCATGTAGGAAGAAATTCAGAGGTCTCTTAGAGCGAGTGCTCCATTTTCAAGTTAAAGAAGTGCATAGATGGTGGAAAAACTCCTTCACTTCTTACACTAGCAAAATCAAGCAAGTTTTTGTTGTCTGAATAACAGTTCTTGTAATGATCAGCACCTTCTGCATTCAAGTGTTGAAATTTTCCATCTGGTTGATGATTAACAGAGTGAGGCTGACAAGACTGTTTTTCAGCTCCATAACACACTGTATCTCCTAGACCTTACTGTGGTGATCTCTTCTTTTTCCCCTGCTTCCTTTTAGAGCAGTGAAAGCAGGAAACAGTGTTCACCATAGTGCCAGAACTGAGTTTAATGAATTTACAACTGCTAATGGAAAGAAACCTTATTTCACAGGCTTCTGTGATCAGAAATACGAGGTAATGTGAATAATTCTGGTTGTCCATTTGCCCCAGCTTACATTGCTGCTGACAGTAATAACACCTTGAGAGCACTCACTCAATGCTTGGAACTTGAGAACATTTTCATGTATTACAGGACAATTGCTGTCAACTTTATTCTCATAACATCAAGGCATAATGAAAATTATTTCATCAGCTTGAAGTTTGACAGTGATTAGACCGAGTGTCAGACCAACAAAAACTGGAAACGTGATGATCAGAAGTGTGTAGTCTTCCAGGCACATCTGGCACGCTTCTATTTCATGTAACTTTTTGAACTTGCTGCAATGCAGTTCCTCTGAGGAGCTCTCTATGTATGAAAGGCATACTTTTTTTTCTTTTATCTTGAAATAAAAAAAAAAATCTTTACAAAGAATATTGTCTTTTTTACAAATGGGATGCTAAACCAGAGATCACTCACCTAATCTGTCATGGTAGATTTGGGAAGCCAAGAGGAGCCTGAGTCATCCAGGTCTCTGAGGTCCCAAATTGTATCTAGTTTCCTAACTTCATGCTGAGCTCAATAGGAAATTAGTTGCCTAAATAATTGTTCTTAATTTTTTTGGTAAAATCTCCAGACTTTTTAGCAACCACATTCTAGATAATGGAAGGATTATACAAACATCCTTAACACGTTAAAACCATCTGCAGATAGCCTGCTACTAATTATTTGGATAGCGGTAACACTATCAGAAAACAAATCCTTTGTTGCAGTCTCAATTAAAATACTGCCCTCCCCCAACCAATGCAAATGTACTGTTCAAAAGAAATAAATATATCTCTGAGGAACATTTTTAATGCCTCGCTTGGATATGCTACATTTCTCAGTAGGTATCCGAAGGTGAAGTCCTTACATGTAATAGAAACGAATAGAAAGAGACAGAACGACAGAAAAAGACGTTTCTCTAAGTAACTGGGAAGAGAAGGGTCAAGGCAGGAAACATTTTGTTGTCTTGAAGTTGGTTTGAAGCAGTTTTTGAAATGTTTTATGCTTTAATAATATGGCTGGGGGAGTGGGGAGTTTTCGCCTAGAATAAAACTGGAAGAATGATTCACCGCATGTCTGCAACTGTTCCTTGATCCCAGTTAAGTTTGACACCACTAACACCTATGAGTCAGCGGAGGCTCCTTGGGACGGGCTTTGCCTGCCCTGTTTTGAGCCTGTTACAGTAGGATCTTTACCCAAGGCTGGAAATTGGCTTCCAGCATTGCCTGTGTCAGTTTTTCCTACCCACTATCAAATACCACCAGCCTCCACTAAGAGCAGGGATCTATTACTACATCCCATGATCTCTGCAATGCAGCTGTAGTAGTCTATACTTTACCGTTTATGTCCAGGACCTCAATACTGTTTATCATCTCTCTGTAGCCAAGATAACAGATGTTCCCATAGGGACTTTGTGACACAATGTTGAAGATGAACATCTGGACTGGTCAACATAGCCTAAAAAAGGACAGCTGTCATAAACAGTAGCCAAGCCATGGGAAGGATTTGCGTGTCATGCTTGAAGATCCCTTACTCTCCTTGAGTTTTCATATGCTCTGTGCTTAGGTTTAGAAAACAATTCTGCTTCTAAAAAGATACGATGTAATTTTGGGATTTGACTAAGTAGAAAATAAGAGAGCTCTTCCATATCTGATGCCATGTTTTTCACATGTTACAATACGTCTTTGTCTTGTTTGGTTCCAAGATTGCTCAGCCTCTAAGCTGCTTCAGCTTTCTATCTTGACTTGGCCTACAACTCCCTAGACAACTGTTACAACATTTAAATTTTTGGCTAATGAACAGGCTTCTATCTTCTGAAGCCATTTTCCAAAAAATGTGATGAGCAAATGGTAATGGGAATACTTGGAAGCACATTTGATGATTGATGTGCTTGCTACATTTATCCAGAATTAGAATATTTTACAGTAGTTCTCATTATTTCTTTTAGTTCTACTCCTAAACCTAGTTGTTTGTTGGTTTTTTTTGGGGGGTGGGGGATGAGGTGGTGTTGTTAATGAACATCTTACTAAAAGTCTTCTCTGTACTGCAGTGGGATATACTGCTGGCTGTTCTGAAAATGAAATAATTTCTGAGAGCCATTTTTCTCCAGATTTAAGTATCAGCCACCACCTCCCATCAAAAATATTTTATATACACAGCACATGGGCTCCTTCTTAAAAGATAAACATTAGCGAACAATATTAACAAATAATTCAATAAATGTGGAAGAAAGATCAGTTTAAGCTATTTGCCAATAGTCACAGCAAGTCAGCGACAGGTCTGGAACAGAAGAAAGATTTTTTTATGTGAAAGCAAGTGTGGATGTGTCTTCCAGATTTCACTTCAAAGTATTCATTGCAATGTGAACTGTTGGACAGTGATAATGGATAGTCCAGATAGATAAGAAAAACAACAAGTTTTCAAATAAATCCCCATGTCTGTAGTGCTTGCTCTGCACATATTGATTGTAGCAAATTGACACCTAAAGTAAGACCAGCTTTGGGAATAAGAGTAAGGTGTTTGGGAGGCATTTGGCAGATGCTTAAACAACTCTGCAAAGCTCTTCAGAAGGAAGATTATCTGCTAAATTTTTCACTTTGCAAGAGGTGATGAGTAGTTTTCCATGTTGGTCAGTCTGAGTAAGCAATCTCCACAGTGATATCACCTGGAAAAGCAATGATTAAGGGGTTAGTTAACATCCATGTCAATCATATAAAGTCATCATTGCTGTTGGTGATCACAGGTTGCTGGTGTAGAGGAATGGTTTTGTTTCTCATCTGTTAGCTTCGGCCTGAATTACGGTGATGGACTTCACCTTATACCTGATGCTTTTCCTGAAGTGGAAGGCAGCACAGGATTCAGGACACAGCTTGGTACTGAAGGCTATGTCTTTCCATGTTACATCATGCCCATGTGCCAGGAACCAAAACACTCATCTGTTGAATGCTGAGTAGTGTTGTCATATTGGGTTTTGTTCATAAAGCATTTAACAAGGTTGTAATTATTTATCTTGGTCTCTGTCTCTTCCTGTGCCATGCGGTTTACAGTCATGGTCAGAGCTGGATTCTTGTTCACTGATAGATAGACAGTTTTCTTTTGGAGACAGGGAAAAAAATCCACTGGCATTTGGCTTTCTGGCTTTCCTGAAGGTACAGTGTAATTCTGTTGCATCTGACTTCAAGCTATGCACTAATTTTTTAGCTGCTCTTTCTTTGATTTATTATTGACTGGACAAAAACAGGGTTTCTTGAATGGATTATTTATTTAAAAAAAAAAAATTCAGCAGGAAAAAAAAGCATGTTTTTGAAATGCTTACGTAAAAGCTTTATATTTATCTTTGTTGCTTTTAATTGGCTTCAAAATTTGCAATCTCAAAGCCTGACATTGAGCACATCCTGCCTGAGCTTACACTGCCCTTGAACTTCCATCATGTCTTCAAAAATGAGGGAAAAGTACCTTGGTTCCTACAGTCACGCTCTCTTTCATTCAACAACTCAAATAAAAAATTTATTTAAAATGACAAATATATTGTTATTTTAAAAATATGTACAGGAATGATTCCCATCTTGTCTGCTCACCACTTGTAGATGTAACACTCTGAGCTTAAATTCTCTTTACAAGCCCCCAGCATTCTAACTGTAAAAGGTTATATCTTTACCAAAGCATGGTCTTACAAGAAAAACTGAGGTCAAATTCAGAAAAAACAGTTCCCGTGCTGCAGTCTGGGATTTTCAGACGTCTTCAAGCCTGGCCACCCATCTCTCTACTCCTCTAGAGCTTCGAGAGGAAAAGATTGGAGCACAGCTTGGGATAAGGACTTTTAACCTTTAAGGTAACTTTGCCAGTGCTGTAATGACTGTTCTTTAAGGTTGCACTATGTGATAATTTATTTGCAGGAAGTTTTGGTTGTCTCCATGTTAAAATATTGTTTTTGTTACAACAAAAGACCTCATATGATTGTTAAATTTGCAGGAAAAAAAGGTTCAACAAACTGGTTTGTTTTCAAAGCATATGTAAAAATAAAGTTAAAATATTATCAAAGGGCTATTTGGGAGGAATTTATAAATACTTCTGCCAAGAAAAATACTTTTGGAAGCTGATGGCAAGGTCAATATTTGAAGTTTTTATTCTTTAACTTTCTTAACAAAGTCTTTTCAGTACAAACAAAGATACCCTATCATTAGCCATCCACTCGGACGGTCCTGCTGGATTTTCTCTCTCATAACTCTGAAGAATGGTCATAAGTCTTCATGAAGGAAGGCAAAATTTTAATATGCCAAAAATTATATATAAGTGAGCTGGAGGTGAAACATTTATTCCATTAGAGGGTCCTGCCTTTTAAATGACACACAAGAATTTCCCTCCAGACTGGTCTTGTGAAATGTAGTGGCTTTGTCTCTGTCGTGGTTTGGGTTGGAGGCCTTTTGGTAAATAATAGGTTTTTTTAGTTCTTATCCAATTATTCCTTCAGATGCAGTCTAATATCTGTCTAGGATTCCTTCTGGGGCAGTGATAATATTATAGTAAGCGCTCTATCTTCAGTGCAGAAGAAAGAAATGGATTTTAGGAAAGGACATTCAGCTACACCTAACTTTTGCTGTCAGCTGACCTGCAACTATTTTTCCCTCCAGAGTGGGCCAGCAAAAGGACTTGTATTTTATCAAGGCAGTAAATCTCCTTTTAATTCTGTTGACAGGTACAGTCCTTGAAGGCATCTCCAGAGGGCTGAGGGCACGCACGTCACTGCCAGCCCTTTGTGGCCAGGGTACAGGCCAGCAGAGGAGAGAAAAAAGCAATCCTTCACAGGGTCATTAGAAAGTGCACGTCATCGAGGCTGCCAAGCACCTCCCTTTTCTTTCAAAATGGTGTGTTAATGAAATAGCGGTGGTACTGGTGGGGTGGATGATTTCTACAAGGACCAGTATCATTCTTCCCATCCAGTATGGACTTTCTCCATCTAGGTCTTTTAAAAGGATACTAAATACCTAAGGGTTTTATTGCAAATCTGTACATAACTATCTGCAGCCATAGCACAAAGCTGCATAAATACTGCTGTTGTACTGAAGGGTTTAAGTGCTCACTAGAAAATATCACTATTTATTTTAAACACAAGGACAAAGATTCAGAGGCAGCCTAAGCATGAGCCTTAAGGTGCTGATGAGTAGCTCTTGGTTTCTTGCCTGCCTGGGTATGGCTGAGCTACCCTGGCCTGGAAGGTTAGGGCTAGAGTTTATTGCCTTGTATTGTACAGTATGGCAATTTGCGTCTGGAAACTTCTTAGGTCGTTGGAGGAAGTGAAAAATAAATTTGAGGAGAATGCTTGGTCTCCCTAATTATATACCCAGGTGCTTTACTTAGTTCAGAGGTGGGTGAATGCTGCACTTCAGCTAGAGCAAAATACTTCCATATTAAATTATTGGTTATGAATTCAGAACGTGAATTTACATCAGCCACTGAGGTTATGTTTGGAGAAACTGCTTAGGTTTAAAACTAAAATTTGCCTGACTTTTCCAAGTCTCTGTTCTCTGTACTCCTGGGATTTATACCTTGCTCTTTTTTTTTTTAAGTTATCCATCAATTGTGAATATTTGAATAATAAGCTAATAGCAGCTTCTACAGCTTTGATTTAGACAATGCACTCAGTTGACTGAGGAAAATCTGTACAGGCACTGAGAAGCAGAGCAGTTTATGCCTGTATATCAACCTTGGTATTATTTTTTCTGTAACTGCTATTGTCGTTAAAGTAGTAAATTGCTTTCTCCAGCCAAAGCCACAAACTTTTCTGCCTCACTGCATCAGAAATTGGAGTATTTGCCACAGAAAGTTGAAATTTCAGTTCTAGAGGATGTTGCTCGGTCTAAATGGCAGTGAAAACAAATCAAGTAAATTGAAGTTATTTTCCTCTGTGATCTGAAGGTGATCAACTCTTATGACTGCATTTGTGTTTTGTGATATTTTGAAATTGTCATTTGAATTTAGAAGACCTGTCTTCTAAATGAAGAAGACCTGTCTTCTTCATTTAGAAGACCATTTGAATTTAGAAGACCTGTCTTCTAGCAATGTTTCTAAAAATGCAGCTGGTTCTATTGAAAGTTTTTTCCAGGATAATACTATTAACAAAGATACTCTAATAGGAGACCATAAATTACTCTTCATTTTACAAAATATGTCTGTCTACATATATGGCTTACCATGCCATGTCTGGGGACTTCATCTATTGCAGATGCCTCTTCATCCTCTTGTGTGTCAAAATATGGGTTTCCTTCGGTAATAGATCAGGATTTCATTCCCAAATTCACTTGAAAATTAGAAAGCTTGGTTCCAAAGGGAAAATGGCAGATGTTGTAAAATACTGATGAAAATATAAAAAAAGTCTTCAACCCTTCAGATTTTCTGGAATTAATTTGTCATCTCCTCCGTTCTTCCTACTACCTGTTTACACACACTTAGGGGAAACAGTGAAGGGGACCGAGGTGCAGGATTCGATAGGCCAGACTTTGTAAACCTCTGCAGATCACACAGCAAGAGTGGCAGAGACCAACGTTTCGGTACCCAAATACCCTTGGAGTCAGGAAGAGGAAGGTGCTTCCCAGGATCTTGAGCCCTGGGAGCTTTTGGTGCATACCAGAACCAGAGGGCTCCTTGGGGTGCCTGAGATGGAGAGCAACCTGGGGGGGCAATTGGTACCACAGACCCATCAAAGTGGTGATATCATGTCTGAACGGGGCACACAGAGCAGGCAAAGGGGGAGGATAGTTGCTGCCCTTCACCCCCTGAGGTCTGGCTAGAGAGTGGATGGAGCCAGGCTCTCTGAGGTGCCCAGGGAAAGGCCAGGAGGCAACAGCTGAGATTTGCAGCAAGGTAAACGCTGGCTGGACTTAAGAGGAAGAAAAATCCACTGGGGCAGTGGTGCAGCCCTGGGAGAATGAAAGCTCCATCCTTGGAGATGCATTCTTTGGAGAAGCTCAGGATGCAGCTGGGCATGGTCCTGAGCAACCTGACTTCTCTTTGGAGATAGCCCTGCATTGAGCAGGGTTGGACTTGAGGGCCACCAGCAGTCACTTCCAGCCTCAACTATCCCATGGGTCAATGACTCTCATGTAAGATATCCAGATAGGGTAGAGGTGTAAAGACTGAATAAAACATTCTCACATCCTTCAGAGGGATAAGGTGAAAGAAGAGAAATGGCTCCAGAAGAAAGGTTTAGAACAGAAATCTTGTTCAGATTCTCAGGTTATAGAAAATACTCTATAAAGTTCTCTCATGGATGCACTTTTTGCAACATACAGTGAGAAATCAGTTTTCTTCTGAAACGATTTAGTTCAAATCCTTAAGTCATCAGCAAGCTTGACGATAGTCAGTGTTAAGCAGATGAAAGTTGTTGCTATTTGGGCAATACAGATTCTGGAAGCGAACTCCTCTTCCAATTGCTTATGGTATTGCGGGTTTCATTTTCATTTAAGAGAAAGTTCTTGCTAGAAAACATTCACTGTGTCTGTAACGATGATATTATAATAAGTTTAAATGAGTGCAATTTTCTGAAATCCTCAAAAATGTTCTACCATTTTTTTTTCTCGGCAAACTTTTTCCAAAAGTAGCTCTGCCTTTACTGCCTTTGCATGTTCTCTGCCTGAGAAAAAAGTAACTGTAGTGAGACAGGAGGAAATAAAGCCATTCATAAGCCAAGTGATGAACTTCTTAAGGCTGAAAATACTCTGAAAAGAAGACAGGTAAATCCCTTCCTAAACTGTTGTATAAACAAAACTACCACAGTCTTTAACTCTCATGTTAACATAAGGCTTTATGAACATCAGTTGAGGCTTTCTAGTCCTCTGCTAGATATGCAAACATAAATTATCAGTTTTCTGAATTTGGAGTCCCACCTAGAAAGGAAGATTGTGCTTGGTAAAATGATGATTTAAATGCAAATTAAAAACCTGTCTTTAAGAAGGAGTCCATGAGTAATGACTTTTTATACTGCTTAGGTTTAAAATTCCTCAGTAACAGTGGTTAAAATGTTTTAAGTGCTAAATTACAAGTTAGCTTCCCAAACTAATTCAAGTGGATGGTACAGTAGATTGCAAACCAAAGTTTGCAAGTTTTCCTTGAGAGACTGGTCCAAAGCCAGTTGAAGCTAACTGGAATCTTTCCAGTGAATTCACTTTGGACTTTGGAAGATAAACAATATGTAAGTGCTTATGTCTTTTTAATCCCCTTCTGCTCCCATGCAGGATATGCAAAGAAAGGGGAAACTAATGAGTGGATACAAGCTTCTGAGTGTTGGGTCTGAGGTGCAGTAGTGACACGTGCTAAATATCCCATTTCAGTGCTGTGGCAAATAGTCCACACATCCTGCAGACAAGCATTGACAGCCAGCGCTGTTACTGGATGCACGGTCCACCATTTCAGGCCACAGATCTTACAGGGGCATTGGGTCATCTGCGACAAGAGCAAAGTCCTTCCTTGGATCTGCCCCAAGGCTCCTGCAACCCCCCTCATCCCCCTGATTAACATACCTGCAGGAGACATCTGTGACGTGCCCAGGGTTTAGCTTCTCTTACTGATAGCTCTAGGTGTCCATGTACTGAGTTTGAGCTCTTTGCTTGGCATGATTCCACTGCTAAGCCTGATCTCAATATTTCCAAGTGCATAAAATATAGTCTTACGTCTTACCATGGAACATGAGATTCTTAGCTCCATCTCATTCAGCCACCTGCAATGTGCTTTGCAGTCAAAAGGCTACCTGAAACTAAAGGATATTTTTGATGCTCACCTGTCTCATAGGTACTGGTATCATATGGCAATCAGCCAGTTTTGCAATTCTTTTCTTTTTGCATCAACGCAAATCAATTTTGCACAGGTAAAATCCCAGAGCATAAAGGGAAGCAGGACAGAAGCTCTGGAGAAGTCAGCTTATTCATCCTGCCACTGCTGGGAGTGGGGAGGAGAGGCAGAAATGGGGTCTGTCGCTATCGGGAGGCATTATCCCCATCCACAGCCCAGGCACTGCAACCCTCGCCTCCTGTTCAGCGCTTTGTATTTACACAGCATTTTACATCTGCATGGAGCAGGGTTGCGTGTGCTTTAGGTGGCAGGGGTTGAACTTGGTGAAGTGAAGAAGTTTTGGCATTGTCTCCTGCCAAAACTGCTGCGTCCACTAATCGCTACAGCCCCATAGTGTTTAAAAATGCATTACATTTTTAAATGTTTTTGCAGGGCTAGAGGCTACCAGATCCCAAGCATTTCAGAAAAAAAAAGGAAATAACGTTCTGAAATGCTGGACATCTGCATCCTATAATGGCAAAAATGCAAGTTTAAGACTGTGCTCCTGTCAGCTCTAGCTCCAAGTAATGATGCACAGACCTGTAACAATAAGAGTGTTTCCCAACAGATTTCTGGGGATTTAGATGAAGTTCAGTGGCAGTATTGTCAATAGATACTCTGAAGTAGTTGAATAATTGATGAAAATGTCTGCTGTGAAACAATTACCTAGGCACCAAAACACACCGCCTGATCGTGCTTCTTTCATTGGGAACACTTGCACAGCCAAAGCCTGAGCCCTCCCTGCCACCGGGTGCTGAGCTAATTGCTGCTTGCCTCGCATGACAAACTCCTCCCCTCTTTCTTAATGCAAAACTGCTGATTTGGCTCCTTTTCCCCACTTTGTTCTTAAGTTTAAACCAAGGGCTGGGTGCAATTCTTTTGAGGTCCCCAGCGTGCATGCTCACTCTGACCAAGATTTTGGTATAGTACCATCTGATTTGTATGCATAATCTCTAAATATTAAATGTGCGTCCTAGCTCATTCTGAGGTCTTTTGTTTTGTTACCGTAGTTAACGTTTTGTTGTAGGAAGCCTGAGCCTAGTACCTCAGCTGCAATGCAATGGATGTTTATGGTAAACTTCCCTTGCCCAACCCCCAAACTTACCCACTCCCTAAAAAGCCCAGACCTTTACAGACTAATACATGTGGGCAGACCTGGACAAAAACTGTCTGTGAGTGTAAAGCAACGCATACAATGAAAAATATGTAGCTTACAGGGTGAAACTATAATTATGTTTTTTCAGATAACTCTTTTCTACCTTAGCTGCTGAAGAGGTGGAGGTGCTAAAACTAGCTACAGCCTAGTTTTGCCTAATATAAGGGGTTAAGACATGGGACAGACATGAGGCTGTAGAAGAGTGGAAAAGTGGGGCTGTAACTTTACTGGGACTGGAAAGCTGGCCATAACCAAGATGCTCTCTGGGACAATACCTCTTATGAATTTCCTGTCCTTGGGTAAAACACCAAATCTAGATAAAAGGCTCCTCCTTGCTTCAGGAAGCCTGCTTGTTTGCCCGCAGAGGTTAGGCTGGGTGTCAGGACCTACTTGCAGCTGCTCATGCTGCTCAAGAGAGCCACGTGGCAAACGCCCTTCTGCTGCAGGGCAGGATCCAGACGTCGCTGCGCAGAGATCAGTCCTCGACAGCGCTTCCTTGCTTCAATATCAGCTACCTGTCAGTCACAGTCTTTGGAGCTGGCTTTCCAGGAAGATAAAAGCGCTCTACACACCAAAGAAAAATCTACAATCATCGACACTGGGCACATGGACAGAGGAATGCTGTCTGGGCAAAATACAAAAGGCAGCAATAAAACATCCTGCTGCTGCAAAGCGTTCCCGTCCAGCCTCATGGAAACCAGCCTAGAGCCGGAGAAGCCTGTCTGTGAAGGAGGTGGAAAATTTCACAAAGTGAGAAAAGCTTGAATCTATGCGAAGAATCTGGGTTCACCCTCCCGAGCACCGTGATAGGCGATAGCCCTGCCCACGGCGTGGGGCCTCATCTTGCCCCACTGGTGGGGACCATGGGGCATCTTGCAGCATCTTCACCACCCCACTGCACCAGACAAGCCTAGGGAAAGCAAACTCCCTTTGGGAAACTTTGTCCCCATTGGCATGCAGCAGTGTCTGACCGTGGGTTGCAAAGAAACAATTGCATATCCGCTGGCAAGCTCACACACTTTAATTTTAGGGGGATTAAGCCACTCTCATTATATCTGGGAGCATTTTTCTTGATGTTTGAATGCTTGGGGCTGGCAAAACAGCCTCAGTGGATGATAGTTGGCACTTCATATATTTTCCATGCAAGGTGAGCCAACAAGTCCGAGGCAGCTGGGGCTGGGCAAGTCCTCCTCCTTGTCGTGCAGACTCATGATGTGCCAAGGAAGCCCCATGAGTGGCTGCAAGAAGGTGGGAAGGCAGCAGGGGGAGAGGAAACCTTGGCTACCCATTTCACCACTCTTCAAATGGTTCCTAACATCCAGGAGGAGAAACTACGGAAGAAACCTCTCTCTGCATCCGCAGCCTGGCTAACAGGAGACCTTTGTACTCCAGCCCAACACGTGATAGTCCTTTATTTGGATGCAGCTTCTGTCCCACTCCCTCACCGCTGGTGATGAAAAACCCCAAATTTGTCCCAGAAGCAGCATACCTGACTGTGTGGAAAAGGACAACTGTCTGCTGCAGAAAGAGCAGCAGATTGGGCTGTGGTTACTGACCCTGTCTGCGGCTGAGGGCTCTGCCGATGAAGGAGCCTACGTCCAGCCCTCGGCGATGCTCCCGCCTTCAAAAGGTGGCTGGCAGATGTTGCTGATGTCTTTGGCTGCCCCGAGTGTCCCTCATTCAAGGTCCTGCACAGAATTCTCTCCTCTGCCAAGAGGTTTAAAAAAAAAAGAAAGAAAAAAAAAAAGAGAAAAAGAAAAAAAAGAATTAGACTTACATTTAAAAAAAAACAGTTTGGAAAATATGTTGCTTAAAATCAACCCCCTTTTAAAAAAATTAGTTCAAGATGTTGTCACTTCCCGAGCCAAGAGACATTGGGAGCACAATGCAGGAAGCCTGTCCAGCCCCTGCACTCCCCTCGGACAGGGACACGTTATTGTCGTGTGGGTGAGATAAAAAAGGTCTCAAGCACCCAGACAAAATTTTCCTTTGACTCTGTGCAGTGTATGTGTAACCCAGTCTGTGACCTACACTGTCCAGGGGGATGGAAAAGAGATTCATGGTCCCTTTTCAGTTATACCTCTATGAACTCATCTGTTTCGGATAAATTACAAACAGCAGCTTATACCCATGCTGTGGTAAAGCCTATTTCTGCCACGTTGCCAGCGGGATGTGGCTAAAGAGGGCTGCCACAGACCTCCTTCACCCCCCCTCCACCTCAGGCCACCCTCAGCTCAGGGCTAGGCAAGCTCCAGGCCAGTCCCTGGTGTACCAGCAGTGGGCAAAACCCTGCAGTAGCATCACACTTGCCTGCATGACAAAGCAAGTGCTGCAAAAGAGCTGTCAGTGTTTGAGGCTCCATATCTGAGGCTTCTGCTGGTGTCTGAAAGTGTGGCAAAGAATAGCTGAAAGTCGGCAGAGAAATGCAGCAGCACAGTGCAAAGAGCAGATCAAACCGTAGGACTGTTGGGTAGAAATGTGGCAGGATGCTGACGCCAAAGTAATGCAAAGGGACAGTGAGCCAACCAGGAGACATAGGAGTAATTAAACCTTTTAAGTGAGCAAGAATACTGCTCCGCGTGTGTGTGTGTTAGGTTGTGATACACACTAAGAGCACTGAGACATAGGATGAGCACTGAGACATAAAGATGCCCGTTTGCTATCTGTTATTCTGTTACCACAATATCTGTCTTCTAGCATGACAGTGCAATCACATTCACGATTTATTTTAGAAGGGGAGAGGAGAGGAGGAATAGCTTTTTTTCTTTACCACTTCAGGAACAGATCCAAATGTCTTTAAGGTCAACAGGCATCTTTCCAGTGCTTTCATTAGGTTTCAGAAGATACCAGATTGCAGTAGAACAAACTGGCACTATTATATAGGCAGAGAAATCATCCATCACCTTTAATTAGCAGTAAGTTTCAGTGCGAGAGTGACATAACTCATATTTGAGAGTCGATATATTGTTTAATAACTCTCTGGCAACACTGGGAGGTACGTGTTTTCGGATGACTCTGTAGAACTGAACATCCCAAAGAGAGGAGAAATGTAAATGGGCATCTGCTGGGCATAAGGTGTTACTTCCAAGAGCTCCTTCTTTTTCTTCTCTTCTTTCTTTTCTTCCTCATTTCCTTAGCCTGCCCAATGTCTCCTTTTTTTCTTTTACCCTAAGGTTTTTATTTCAGTGAGCCAATGCTCAGTGTGTAGAATATGGACTCCAAGGTGAATTTTTTAGTAACATGGTTTTAAGGCAACTCAAATTTGATCTGTCTCCATTTTTTAGCATTGCAGCTCTTTTCAATGTCTTATAAGTTAAAATGTATAGTATTGTAGTGTGAAATAACGGCTTGTAAGACACAAGCAAAGAAGTGCAAATTCCATTCTCAACACATGTTTTAGTAGACAGAACCACCTACTCATTAACTTAAGGAACTGTATAATTTAATAAGAAACTGTAATTGTCTATATCTGTAAGTAGAGCTTACAGAATTATTTTTTCTCAATACGATCTGTACACATTTCTGAAGAATAACAAAAATGTAGTTTAAAGGGTCTAAAACATATTCTAAAATAACTTTTACATGTAGAGTATTATAGCATTGAAGCTGGATCTCCCAGGCTCCTCTGTAGAAAGTACTATATTTCCTACTTTTAATGTTTTCAAAGTCTTGACTCTAATTTTTGAAAGTGAATGTCAGAAGTTAGGTTTCAAGGCAATTTGCTGGCATTTGAAATATTAATGTTTTGGGTTTTTTTCAGAGGTGAACATTTAAGAAACCAGAGTCTTTGATATTATCTTGGAAGTGCTTAAGTATGAATTTAAGAAACTGAATTTTTAAAGTTGAGTGATATCTCTTTGGCTTCATTTAACAATTTTTAAAAAGATTTTTGTCTGTAAACTAACCTTAAGATCCATACCTATACACTGATGAGGTTTAATTTCAGAAAGTGATTTACACAAACAGAGGTATTTTCCCCTATCATTTAAAGACAGTACACTACAGAAATTAGCAAATACATGATATTTGCCTCCTCAGGTTTTGGTAGAAGAGAAAACAGTTGTTTTCTTGTTGAAGTAAAAAAAAGTCCCATTTTATCTTCAGTTATAGGAATATTTGCTCCATATTTAAGTAAATGAAAAGCCTGGCTACAGACTAAAAAGTTTTAATTTCAGTTCAGATAACAATGATAGTAATATCCTGAGAAATTAGTTATATGATAAAGGAGGATGAAAAAAAGATCTAGGAAATTAATCACTTCACCATGTAAGATTTGTATCACTACCCAAAGGGAAAATCATAGCAACTCTTGTTAAAATATGCAATATGAGGCAATAATACTTGCACAAAAAGGATATTCAAGTTTGGGTGCCTAAATCTGGGAACTTTGGGCAATTTCCTTTAACAACAGCAGAAAACAGAGACAACCTTCATGTGGTCCAAGGCAGGTGTCAACAAAGTTACCTGTGTTGCAGCTGGATTGGAGAGATTGATTTTTTAGTCAATGCAGGTTATAAATGAGCACCTTGAGAGACTGATTTGTCTCCATCTAAAGCAGACTTCTCATTCAGGTCACATAGCTCACTCCATAAAGTACCTCTTTTTATTCATTGCCTCTAAGGGGAACCGAGATTGTTCAGCCACATGTAGAGCTTCCCATGCTGGTATCTAAGATTGGGTACAATGAATCCTACCAAAACTGTCTAGATTGCACGTGTAGCTTTGAAAATATCAGAGTGATTTTTAGTTGAGAAACCCAAATCTATGACCTTTTTTTTTTCAGACACTAAGCTTAAAAATTCCTGCTGAACTGAAATATTTTATTTTCATTAGAGGTATCTGAAATGAGTCAGGAAGTCTTTGACCTAAATTGCGTACACAGGTTTTCTCCAGAAGACAGAACTAAATATAATTGTGCTTTAGGTTATTTTTCAAACTATGTGTTAATTTCCAAATTAAATGTAAAAGAAATTCTAATTGGTTATGTATGTCTGCTACCTGTGGCTGCTTTGCCCTCTCTTTCATAGGCACATCTGCACTGTGCATTTTTCTCATTGAAACAGAAATAAATCCTATTCCAAGTTTCTTCCTAAATTGAAAATATAGGCAAAGAAGGTCAGCAAAGAAGAGGTTAAGCATAATTTCTAACCTTACTAATCCATTCAAGCCATAAATAGCAAGGTGATTTGGTTTCTTAATGCATACTATGACTTTAAAACTAGTAGTAAGGAGTCTCCAATGCTGGAAAGTTGAAGATTATTAAGGGTTATGAATATCAACCAGTACGTAGATGTTAGAAATGGGGGTATAAAGCAGGCCAAAGCTGTGCTGGCTCGGAAGAAGTAAGGGTTCCAGAGAAATTCTAATTTGAACAAATCATTCTGCAAAATCCACTGTACTTTGTCCGTGTGCCATCAGCTTTCACAAAGGCAAGGCGTCGCAGTGGGACATTTCCTGCTCGCCCCGTGCAGTCTGGTGCTGAGCGCCAAGTGAGAGCAAACATGTTGCGTTTCAGACCTCCAGACTGAGACATTGCATGCTGGGTGCCACAATGGCAAAAAAATGGACAGTCCTCGCCTGGGAAGGTAAAGCTTGCTCTGGAGTTACCTTGATGGCCTTGGGTTAACCTTTGGGCTTGACTTTGAAGGTGCCCGTTCGCAGTCCTCCGGTTAGGGTTTGGGTCTTGTTTTGAGTTCATTCACCTTGAACAGCCATGTAGCTCAGTATCATGACGCCCTGGTGTTAGCACAGAGTTATACACTGGATTTTTCAGTAGATTATCTCAGTTTTGCTGTTCTGGTTCAGGTCTTCCCCTGGTATCCTTACAAACATCCCTGTGGCCTAAGCTTGGGTCCTCTCAAGGCATTTCATCCAAGAGGAACTGATTATCCAGATTATTAACAAAGGATACCACAAACTACATTGTATGGAAACCTCAAGCAACAGGGACCTCTTGGATTCGCACGCATGCCTGTGTATATGCACTACAACTTGGGAGGCCAAACATTAGCTTTTCTGTTTGTTGGGTTGGGACTACCTTTTGTGGTGCTTCAGGTGCATGGAGGTTAGACCCGTGGGGTCTGTGCACCAAACAGGACACCCAGGCAACATCACAGAGCCTGTGAGTGATGCTGATGAGCTCTGAGCTGAGCATGAGCAAAGAAAATCCAATTTGTGCAGAGCACCAGCTTGCACGGCTCCTGAGCCTTGACCTTATGAAACACAGTTATAGGCAGAAGGCTGCTCTTTGCTTCCGCTTTCTTTTTCTCTGGAGCTGTGTCTTTAATCGCAGTGAGTGCCACCCCTGCGTGGTCTGGCATGTGCTCGTTAGGGGATGCTGAGCTCCCAGCAGCCTCCTGCCAGGAGTTCATTAATTACAAGAACAGAAGCGCCGCCTGTGTTCTGTGCCAGCGTGTGGCTTCCAGGTCTTTGATGGCGTGTGTTTATGCAATTGCGGACAGCGCTGGCGTCTGCTGTGCCTTGCAGGGTGACAAGGAAATGACAGTAAATTCAAGGGTGTGCTTGTCCACCGCTTACGCAAAAACATCCAGCTTTCATCATGCCAGAGAGCGGCCAATGTCAGCAGTCAGTGTTATGAGGTCACTTCACCGGTGTCATGTCACATGTCCCCTGGGGTAGTTGCATGGATGGACTAGCAAAGTTGAGGGGATTCACATTTTGCTTCAGAGGCAGTTGACCAACATGCCACTGCTGAGGTTGTTTGCCTGGATTTCACGGATAGCAAATGCTAAGTAAGAGTCAGTGGCTCGCTCGGCACCAGCCAGCGTAGCTCCACTGGATGCTATGGACTGACACCGGTTTGCGCCCTGCAAGGATCTGGCGCACAGTCTTTTGGGCCTCCTGATTGCTGTGAGTCATACACATTCCAACTGAAAAATAAACCCATTTCAAGACAGTTTAAAAATGTAAAATTAGTGCTTAGTTTCTTGACTGCGAGCATCAAACCTGGCCAAGGCAGATATCTGTAATTTTAGAACGTCTCAAGAAGATTTATAAATCTCATGAAAACACTCTTTTCCATCTCCCTGGTGATTTAGCCTTCCACTTGCTTTTTAACTTCAGTCCATCTTTAGATCCTGTGGAAACAACACTAAAGCTAAACACAGAATGAGAATGAGCTCACACCATCTGCAAAGACTTCTCTCCTGGAGATGCTGTGTTTAACTTAGGAAGACCCCTACCAGGGCAGCCGGAGTTCAAATGAAAAGCTTTCTGTAACAAATGTATTTTAAGGGTGTATACAGCAATACAGAGCACCACACTCGCTGATATCCTTGCCAGGACTTGCTACAAAGGAACATCAAAATAGAAATGAGTTTCATGAGCAGATGTCAACCTTTTTTAATGTTAGACTGAAACAAAGCTTTATAGGAAAAGGAAAATAGAGGAATAAGACTGGAAAAACTTAATATAATGATCATAGCAGTGGTGGAAACTTCCAAACATGGTGTTAATAACCATTGCATGTAAGATGAACAGTCTTCTTAACAATAGTTCCTATGTAAATAACCACAGTAATAATGATTAGTGTTTTCATACTTGGCAATTACATATGTTATCCTTGTATTGTACATATATATATATAACATGCATCTGTAATATAATACGCTGTTAAGAGTGAGGGGTGAGGTGTTCTCAACTGCCATCTGAAAAGGGATCAAGCATTTTAGTACCATAAAGGAATGTTTACAATACGCTTGTGAGTGTTTTACAATACTCAAAAAATGGAAGCAGTGGGATGGAGTAACTGGAAAAACAAAGTGGTATGAGAGAGCTTGGAGCAGAGGCCAGCCATAGGGTGGGTAGAGAAGGAAGGACTTTTGACAGGAAAATATAAGCTTAAACTTCAGCTGAGCTCTGCAGCTACTGCAGATAACTTGAAATAAAATACTACGAACTATAGAGCCAACACGCCTGTGCTCTTCCGAGAACTGCATAAATTTAGGACACCAGTTTTTCTTCTTAGAGTTTTCCAGTCTTCCAGAAAGATATTTCACAAGGGAAAATAAAAAACCGCAATGAACAATGAACAAATAAGGAGCCCAGATCATTGCCATATTGGACCTGGAACCAAAGATATTTGATAGACTCTTTCATGATGCTCCTTCATGCCCATCTGCAGATTCCAGAGCCCTTGAGACTCCTGCTACTGAGCGTTGCATTGTCAAGCTTGAATTGTCTGCTGGGATGCTGCTTTCCTGTCATACTTGCCAGGAAAACATGTGGCTGAAAGTCTGATCTGAAGCTGAATACTTTATTTCTGTTATCTGATGCTACACAATGGGTGAGACTAACTTCTCAGTGTCTGTCAATGAAATTAAAAAATGGACTCCCTGGATTCATCTTCCAACAAAATAAAAAAAATAGACTTCCCATGGATTAATCTTCCAAGATCTGTCTGGTATGAGGAAGATCTGAAAGTTCAACTAAATTGTCCTTGGCTCCATACTTGCATAAACTCACATAAAGTTTAGGCTTTTAGTTTTCTAAAAAAATTAGATAATGCAGTAGTCCAGGTGCTCTTCACAGAAGGCTGTACTACAAGTATATTACCATTACAGCCAATAAACAAGAGCTATATTCTTGAAGGCATTCGCAAACTCACTTTTTGTAGCCCAGTTAGCCAATTATGCTACTCCAGCAAGCATGGTGATGGAACCAGGTGTTTTTATGCAATAAAGGTCCTCACTGAGTGGAAGCTAGCCAACGTTATTCCAATTTACAAGAAGGGCATGAGGGAAGACCCAGGAAACTACAGATCTGTTAGTCTAACCTCACTACCTGGAAAAACTATGGAGAACACCACACTGGTTGCTGTTGAAAGGCATTTAAAGGACAACACAATCATCAGGTGCAGTCAACATGGGTTCACAAAGGGAAAGTCCTATTTAACTAATTTGATATCCTTCTACAATAAGGCCACCTGCCTGTGGATGAAGGGAAGGCAGTGGATGTAGTTTTTCTGGATTTTATTAAGGCTTTTGATATTGTCCCTCACAGCATCCTTCTGGACAAGTTGTCTGACTGTGAAGTGAGCAGGTAGATGGTGTGCTGGGTGAAGAACTGGCTGAAGGGCAGAGATCAAAGGGTTGTAGTGAATGGGGCTGCATCTGGCTGGTGACCAGTCACCAGTGGTGTTCCTCAGGGCTCAGTTCTAGGGCCAGTTCTGTTCAATATATTTACCAATGATCTGGAGGAAGGAGTTAAATGCACCATTAGCAAGTTTGCTGATGATACTAAACTGGGAGGTGCTGTTGACTCTCTTGAGGGACAAGAGGCCTTGCAGAGGGGTCTGGATAGATTGGAAACACTGGGCAATCATCAATGGCATGAAATTGAACAAGATCAAATGCTGGATTCTGCACCTGGGACGGAGTAACGTGGGACACAAGTATAAATTGGGAGAGGCGTGGCTGGAGAGTAGCCCTGCAGAAAGGGATCTGGGAGTGCTGGTTGACAGGAGGCTCAAGATGAATCAGCAGTGTGTGCCTGATAAACACACCATAACCAGCCAGTCAAAAAGGTGATTATGCCGCTGTATTTAGCACTGATGTGGCTTCACCTTGAGTATTGTGTACAGTTCTGCGCCCCACAATTTAAAAAGGGTGTTAAGGTACTTGAATGCGTCCAGATAAAGGCAACAAAGCTGGTGGAGGGGCTGGAAGGCATGTTCTCTGAGGAGCAGCTGAGGACATGGAGTTTGTCTTGTTTGGAGAGAAGGAGGCTGAGGGGCAACCTCCCTGCTCTCTACAGCTTCCTGAGGAGGGGATGTGGAGAGGAAGGTGCTGATCTCTTCTCCCTGGTACCTAGTGCCAGGGCTCAAAGCTGGCAAGGGCTCAAAGCTGCATCTGTCAGGGGAGGTTTGGACTTGACATTTCTTTACTGGGAGGGTGGTCAAACCCTGGAACAGGCTTCCTGGAGAGGTGGTCGATGCCCTATGCCTGTCAGTGTTTAAGAGACATTTATTTGGACAATGCCCTTAATACCATGCTTGAACTTTTGGTCAGCCCTGAAGTGATCAGGCAGTTGGACTAGGTGACCGTTGTAGCCACCATCCAGCTGAACTATTCTATTCTATTCTATTCTATTCTATTCTATTCTATTCTATTCTATTCTATTCTATTCTATTCTATTCTATTCCATTCCATTCTATTCCATTCCATTCCATTCCATTCTCCTGCACTCATGATGAGTCGAATAATGTCAGGGTTTTTTCAGCTCCAAAAACACTTTCAAGGACACATAACACAAAGGGTACAAGTGGAAACAGGATTTTATTTTACTTTTCTGACTCTGTTTCAGGGCAGATGCTCACAAGCATTAACACAATGCGCAAACAGAGCTAGGAGCAGGCTGATGCAATCTCAGTTTAGCTTGAAAAAACATCACTTGAAGTCTGGCAAAGGAAAGTCAGAGAGCTACAGAAAGCCGCAAATCCCCTACATCTTGTGGAGAGCCGTGTGCTATTGAGAGTGCATGGGGAATACCGATTTCTGGCTCACTCGCATGTCTCTTGTGAGAAGGAGTTAATGGCACAGTTTGTATCCGGCATGGTTGCTATGAACTCCACCTCTCCAGACAAGTTTGCCCATAGAGTTTCTTGCAATATCATGAATTATGGGCTGTTTATCTTCCTGGTGAATGTCCTTCACCCAGGCACAGCAGAGAATGAACATGCCGGTCTGTAAACATCATTCCTTCATAGGACGTGCTTTATGTTGGCCACACGTCCTTCCTGAAGCCTGCCATATAGAATAACCCAAACAATGGGACTGCCTGGAGCCGAAAGAAAGGGTGCCAGCTGAACCCAGCCTCCTTCAAATCAGAGGCAGACACGGGGTCAACCCACAGATGATACAACAATCCTGAAAATATGTAACTGGTATTGAAAACAGTCAAATGAACGATAAAATATTAACCTTTGCCAGAAACAGGAAAGCAGATAACCAACCGATGCACAAAGGTGGCTCTTTCTAGAACAAACTCAAATGTTTTAAGAACGTGATTTCCTCTCTTTGTTGGTAATGTATTTTTTCACATGAATTTGTATTTTGGCATGCAAAAACCCCCAATCCCCAAACATTCCCACACCTGGTTTATAATTATGTTTTCTCTTTTGTTTCTGAATTATGTTTTTCTTTTAGCCTTTGAGAAGAAAGGACTATAAGCAATGTCATGTGTCACTTAGGATGCAAAAACTCAAATAATGTGGCAGCATGAATACAGGCCAAGCAGTCACTCTTTCCTGAAGAGTAAGAATGAGGATCAGTACCAATCATACACAAAAGAAGAAGAGATGCACGGTATTTTCAAAAGTATGACACATAGCAGTAAAAAGCATACTTTTTGCCTTCCAAATCTTGCTCCGCTGTGCTTCTTGGCCAGCAATGCATGAAAAGCGCTCTCGTGCCTGCCCAGTGCTTGTATTGCACGCAGGGAGAGCTGAAGAGTAGCAGCTCTTGATGGGGCAGCAAGCCTGGAGCCCTTCCAAGCACAGGCTGTTTTGCACAAGCAAGAACCCCTGGGGAAATGGAGCCAAGGGACGAGCAGAGCTCACTCCTGCTACAAACTTGGAATGGGCAAGAGAGCCCAAGAGAGCCAGGGCATGAGCGGTGCCTTGGAGGTGCAAGAGCAGCAGGCAAGAAGGCAGCCGAAAGGGCCCAGAGGAGCCCTGACAAGGGGCTGTGCTCAATGCTACAGGGAACAAGAAGCAACCTCTGGGGGCCACCTTTGGGGCCCACCCTGGCAGTCTAGAAAGCTTCCTGCCCCCACATGCGGGGCACGAGGGCCACCTTGGTGGAGCATGAGCAGCAGGCACCTAGCCAAAATGGCCCAGAGCAGCCCTGTCAAGGGGCCATACTCAGGGCTGCACAGGAAGGCAAAAAAACCCCCGGAGACACTTGCTAGCCTACCCTGGGGGAAAAAAAGCCTTCCTCCCCGCAGCTGCAGGGCACGAGAGGCCATCTTCATGGTGTATGAGCAGCAGGCAGTAACCTAACCACAGCAGACAGGAGGAGCCCTGACAAGTGGTCGTGCTCAGTGCTGCAGAGGAAGGCAAAAAACCCCCAGGGACCAGTGCCAATCTTCCCCAGGGGAAAATTCCGTCCTGACCCCAGAACTGGCAATCAGCTATTCCCTGAGCATGTGAGCAAGACCTGACCCCTTATCCCACAGGCTGCTCACGCCTGCCAGGAGATACCTAAGCCCTGTTCTCCCCTCAACCTGGAGCCATCTCGGAGGCTTCCGAGAGTGGCCACATGCCCCCTGGCCTGATTGACCTTGGGGACAAGAATCCTCCCCGTGCCCGGCAGGACACCAGTGGGTGTTCCAAAGCACTGGGACACCTTGCAGTATCCCTGCGTCCCACTTGCTATGGCTGCTGCCCCTGGTTCCGCAGAGGAGGAGGATTGTGAGCTCTGCAGGGCTCCTCAAGAAGACATTCCCTTGGTCTTGCCACTGCTATTCAGCTGAATAACCTGATAGGATCGGGCATCTCTAGGAGTTGGTGTTTCTTCTCATGTCCAGCAGCCTCATCCGGCCTCTGGTCTTCCTCCCTCAGCCCCCTCCAATAATACCACTGACTCCTCAAGAACTTCCTCTCGTATGTCTTTGGGCTGCCCCTGGGCCAGCTTTGGCAGCAGGACACAGGAGGATGTGTGTCCTTTTATCCTGCCCCGGGGCATTGTGACTGCTGCGTTGCTGGGTGGTGGCCCTGTGACATGGCGGTGACGGGGCCCCCATGCGCAGCCCTGCCTACCACCCCTCTGTCCAACATCCTTTGGAGGAAGGCCTTTGGGGTGCTGGCCCCGAGGCAGTCCCCGTGCCCAGGAGGCCCAGGGGGCTGTCCCTGCCCTTGGTGGCCATGCACTGGGCACAGCTGCTGGGCGTCCCTGACTCCTCCTCTGCCACTCGGCTCCCAGGGACAAACCTGGTGCTGTTGCTCTTCTGTCAGGCCGTGGCAGAAACCAACCCTGCAGCCCAGAGACTACCCCTATTAGCCATCCCCTCTCTGTGCCAGAGCTAACCTCCATGAGGCCATGCAGCGAGGAGGACCAGGGACACAAAGCCTTTTCCAGGGGTATAACAGGGGGTGGTTTTGGCAGCTGCAGCCTGGAGGAAAGCCAAAGTGTAACCAGAGCCATAGGCTGGGATGGACGGTGCTAACAGACCACCATGGAAATAAGACAGGCTTTGAAAAACCAGTGAGTGGAGGTGACGCTGGTGTGGTGGAAAGGTTGGCCATTTTCAGACCTAGAACATTTGGATCTGTGCCCAAAGCACAGCCAGGCAAATGACGACTCTTCCAAACTGTAAAAATAGCCCATGGCTGCTATCATCATCACATCCCCTTCTCCCACTGAAACCAAGCTGCGCAGTTGGCCGTGTTTATACGGGAGACAAAATATGCTTCAGCAACAGGGTAAAACTTCCACAGCTCATTTGTGACTTTCACCTTTCTGAGAGTTATTTCTTTAGCTCGCTTTGTGGCGAGATGTCCAGATCTCATCTAAAACTGTGTCAAATCTCATTTTCCTTTAGGATTTAGTATTTTGAGTACTGAAAGAGTAAGGAAGGTATTGTTCTTGTCGTTTGCACCAAAACTCATATGTACATTCAGGTAAAAAAGGGCATTTATACCATATATTTGGTTTTGATGCCAGAGGGGGAAGAAAGGGTTTTGGTTCCCTCTGTATGAGCTTTGCAGATATATAGAGACCATGCATGATTTCCTCACCATTCCAAGGGACATTTGCTCCTATGCTGTTTATGGTGAGGTCTTCTTGGAAAGAAGTCCTGAATGTTTTTTGTTCTTTACCACATTTTTCCTTGCACTTCAATAGCTCTTCTCCTCCTTTGGCCTTCATCCTTGACATCTTTCTTGAAAGGGATGGCAGCCCTCTCAGCCTTTGTCTTGCTCCTTCTAGTTGTCGTCATCTTCTGTAGGCCCTGCATGCTCCTAATCAACTGCTTAGTCTTTGCCTTCATCCCAGACGGAATTTATGTTTCTTGAACCTGAGTGATGAGAAATGCCCGTAGTGGTACAGGTGAGTGCTCACCAGGGCTTTGCACAATGCTTGCCTTTCCTATGGAAAGGCCTTGCCCGACACACAAGAATGCATTTGCCTGTATCACATCTGTGGCTCATAGTCACCCTGTGACCTGCTCATGCCTCCAGGAACATTTGCCTACTCCCATGTTTCTGAGCTGTAGCAGAAACTCATGGCGCTCCCCCTGACGTTGTGTTACCTATTTCTACCCTGCAGTTCTTCCCGTGTGGTTTATTGATGTTCGGGGTGTCCCTTCTGTCAGAGCGTCAGCTGGTAGGGACCATGGGGGCCGTAGAACTATACCGTGAGATACAGCTTTTTCTGGTTCATGGATGCCATGTAATCCAGAATATGATGTGCCCAATGAATGTATCTTTTGGAGAAGGCAGGAAGCCCACATATCTTGAACGATGGTTTTCTGCAATCTAAATTCAAAAGACCTGACCGTGAACCTCACTGTTTCATACATGTGATGACATCAAAGTGTGAAGCGTGGACATTCACACCTGAGAGGTGTGTTAAGGGGGCTTTCACCCATCAGTAGCCTGCTGGAGTCCAGCTCCGCGCAGCCACGACCAGCAGATCCAGCCCTCTGCCAGCCGTCTGAGCAAGGAACGGGCTGTGTGGGTGGGCTCTGAAGGTGAAGCTGGTGGTATCAGTCTAGTCACTTTCAAAACGGATGTCTGCCTCCTAAGGGAAGAAGAAAACCACAGCTGGCATTAACTGAGCTTCCATTTTGGAAGTTGCATTGGAGAAAGTGCCAAATCAGCCTAGACACTGGAAAAGCTACAAGAGATGAAACACTGGTGGGTGACCGTGATGCAGTTAGTGGCACTGCTGTCTGTGGGGAAATGCTTTACTCTCCAGGAGCGTGAAGAAAGGTTGCGGATGACTTTTTAAATGAATTCTGCAGGCATTTAGTGAAGAGGAAGGTTGTTGCTGGGAATGCTGACATGGGTATGGAGTTGGCTGGCCAGGTGGCTGTCTGACACCAAAAGGCAACTGCCTCTCTTTAAGAGTCCCTGGGCACCTGTAAGATAGCTGCAAAGAAGGACTGAAGATTTTGCTTTTTATATGCCCACCTGAAACCACCTGAGAATGTTGATGTGATTAAATTACTGGTTTTGTTATTCAGGTACAAAGGACCTTCTTTTATTTTCTTTAATTAATGAAAGAGACTATGGAAAACAATCTATCTTGTAGCACAGACTTTGTGATTAATTGGTTTGCAAAACTGGTGCAGTGAGTGCAGAAAGCTGCCAGGCTATGTCTGTTCTGTTAAAGAATCTCAACATTTTGATGCAAGCTCAGCGTGATGAGACAGGCCCTTGCACATGTCCAAATGCGGATCTGATGGATCAGCAGGCAGAGCGAGGCTAGAGACAAATTCCCGTGCCAGGAGTGCCCCCTGTGCAGAGGGCTTTGAGGCAAAAGACTGTCAGTAGCAAGGATTTCAGACTCTCTGGAATTTTTAAGCTAAACCCGATGTTTTGAGTTACGCTTGAAAACAAACTGGTAGCCAGTGCATTTTAAGACCATGCTTTCCTCTTTGCAAAGGGCCCCACAAGGCAAAGGGATGCTGAACTAGCACATCCTGACATAATTAGCTCTAGCTGTACTAATTGCATTCCCATATAGTGCTGTATCTAGCAGCAATCCAGACTGGAAGTAACAAATTCCTAGATAATTGCACTGACTGCCACATCAAAAAAAAAGATCATGTCTTTTAGCCAATGTAGATGGAAATTTTTTTGGAAGTGCAGGTGTTCCTTGGCTTTTTTCTTTCTTTAACAATTTCTTGGCTTTTCTTTTCTTTTTTGACTATGGCCATTGATGGCCTGATCTGGGGTTTATATCTCATCCCAAATGTTTTCCTATGAATGCCTGTTACACAGCAGGGCCCTTCAGTGTGAGGGTTTTCAGTACAAAGCATGTGCTGTTTACAGCACTCGAGTGCAATGATTCTGCTCACACCCTTGGGATCAGGTGGTCCAAAGTTCATTGTAGCACTTGTGACACCTGACCAAACACATGCCACATATGTCTTCCTCCTCCGAAGCCCTTTGACAGCCATGTTTCAGGCAGCTGCTGCAGAAATAACGGAGGAAGCTTTAAAGATGTATTGTGCTTGGCCGCCCTTGCCTGGTGCTTTTGGCTGGCTGGGACACGACTCGCTGTGGAAGCAATATCCGACGTTTCCTTCTGCTCTTAAAAAAGATCCTCCAGAGAGGGAGATTTCATTAGCGAGCAACACGTCTGACGTCATGCTAACGCTGCTCTAATACAGACAGTATTAGCCCCAGTCTTTGAAGCGCAATAGCGCTTTGCTTCCTGTGGCTTAGTTTTTGCGGTTGCCCGTTTCACAAGTCCAGCTCGGGTGGCTCGTGTGATGGGAAAGGCAGCAGGTGCACGAGAACATGTCCTGCCTCGCTTCGTTCTGCACTTCTCCCTCTGATTATTTCTCCTAATGTTTCCCATGGGGACCATCTGTCCTTTTCATCCACATCTGTAAGAGTGAGACTGTTGGAGCAAATAATCCTAAGGGCAATATCATTCTGGCAGGGTGAGCTGGCACAAGGTGGAAATTAAATGGAAGGGAGTTAGGCGCTTTCAATGTCCAAATTCAGCAGCTCAGTTATGAAAATGTTTCTTGGAAAGGAAAGAACAGGGTCATAAGTGCTGACTGTTGATTTCCACTGGCTGGAGATGATTTCGCGCTCACTCTGTCCACTTCAGCGGGAGGTGCAAATGTTTGGCACTTCCTTGAAGTGAGCCTGAAAGGCCAAATCCACCCAAAGCCTCCTTCCCAAGGAGGAGGTGGAGGCCCACCCAAAGCCTCCTTCCCTCCGCAGGGCACCCAAAAGCCCTGCGCTGGTCCCTGCAGGGCCGTTGGGCTCTGAGTGAGCAGCATGCGTGTGAGCAAACCCCACAGGTACTCTGTCAGGCTGGTCAGGTGTTTCAGGGATTTGTATTGCTTGAGAAGAATTGCTGATGTTTAGGAACCTTTAAATTTGGATTTGGTCCCTCATGTCTTTTCTATAAACCCATAAAACAGGCTGAGAAGGGGCAGGCAAAGATGGTTCTCTGTCATCTTCCTTTCTTTTTTTTTTTTTTTTCCTTTTCTTCTTTTACTTGGGGTGTGGTTGACTGGTTTCTGGGCTAGCACTCTGTTGGCATACTTTAATTTTGCCTCGTCTCACTTCTTTTCTCACCTTGCTCTTTCCTTGTTGTTTTTCTCCCATTCTCACCTACATGCAACATGAACCTTATAGATTCCTTGAATGGGGATTTCCAGTCTAGGATGTCGCAGCAGGCTGGAAACAGGGAAAAATGTCATCAGTTTGGGTAAGCTTTCTCCCATGATAAGGGACACTGCCTATTGCTCATAGCCTGCTCTGTGTTCAAGCAAGCGCCTTCAATTAAAAAAAATCCAGGACAGATCCTGTGCTGGGATAAAACATCATCTTTCTTTGGCAACGTGCAGAATACCGAATGTACACACAAGTAAAGAAACCCCGTCCCTTTGACAGGACAAGGTTTGTAGGAAGAGCCAATATCTTTCACTAGCTCAATTGGTATGGTTGGGAAAAGTCTCAAACTTTAGGCAAGAGCCCCTCTTCAAGCCCACAACAGAAGCAGTGTCTTTCAAAGCTGAATGACAGTTGAGAGTACTTATTCAGAGTTCAGTCCTTCTGACAAGCTGCATTATTTATTTACTTTAAAGTAGAAGTTCTAAGGCTGAAAAACTTTAGCTTAAAGCTACAGATTGCTTTATAGATATAGCTTTTGTGTCACTACAAGTCTTTGGATCTTTCTACATACCATTTCTTTAATTCTAAAATCAACATTTTCTGCTGATAATGAAGTTTTACATCATTTCTATAGAAGCCTGCTGGGAGAAAACATCTGTTCTTCTGTCCCTCTATGAAGCAACTGCTCAAGAGTGAGCTATGGTCACACATACAGGATTTAGTACAAGATATTACTTTAGTAAAGTAAATGCAATGCGGGCTGCCCAGCATAGCACCTAATTTTCCTTTGGAGAGATGTAGGCTATTTCTTGGGGCGAAGCGTCTACAGCCTCTCCAGAGCCCCCTCCTCAGAGGTTTAACACTGTCATGGTACTTGGGAGTCACTTGGGCCACCAATAACAGGATCTCTGCTGTCACTCATCATTACTTTCAGTATTCCCCCGTGCTCTTACCAGTGCAAGCTGCTGCCAGCATCAAGAATGTCTATCGCTATACAAGTCACTGAGTATGGGATATTGCAGCAATAAGCAAGGCCGCTACCTGGCACCAAGAGGGTGATTAAAAAAGCCCAAGCTCTGCATCCCTATGACAAATCACCCTATCAAACTAACAGAAGGAGCTCTCATATAAAGAAGAGAGGAATCAGCTGAAGCAACCACATCAAAAATGAATTTCGAAATGGCACGGCAATGAGAGGAGAGGAAGGGTTTTTCCCACACCTTTGCAAGCCCCATAGGAAAGTGCAGAAGACCCGCCAGCCCTGTGTGTGGGGACAGCAAGGTCCCTGCTAGACCCTTGCTTGTCCTGGGGAGTGGGGGATGGAGAGGGGACAGTGAGGACAGGCTGGGGAGCACTGTCCAGCCGCCCGGGGGGCTGTCACAGACTGCTGGATGGGGCCAGGTGGCATGGGTGCAAACTCCTGCTGGCCGGGCTGGGACGGCAGCGGCAGGGGCAATGGGAGTGGACATGCTTTCTCCACCGAAAACAAAACTGAGTCCCTGGCCTGGCCTGAACGATAATTTTACTGCAGAGGGTGAAACCCAACCCTCTCCTTCAGCGTGTCACGGGCTGTAATCCAGAGCTGGCAACTCAGCTGCTGCTGTTTCAGGAACATCAAAGCTGTTTATCAGTGTTGGGCAAGCGTGGGAAAATCCCTGGCGGGGAGCGGGGCAAGCCCAGCAGGCTTTCCTTTCCTCTCCTTTCGTTTTGCTCATGAGCCCCTTTGCCTGGTGTCAATGAAGCCCGAGCTGAGCCCAATTAATGGTGATGGCCAGGTGCTGAGCGCATGTGCAACAACCCTATGCACTGAGTGAGCATGCAGGGGTGCAAAAGGTAAGCCCACATGGATAACACACACGCATAATTTTATTACACATTGTAAGGCAGAGGCTGGGGACCCTCCATGACATTCGTTCTACTGTAGCAATGCCTCCAGGCCTCCATGGGCCCTACTGGCTGAGGCGGTGATGTTGGCCCAGAGCTATCACAGTCAGGAAGACAAGGGCAGGTGGAAAGCAGAATTATTGCTCCTACTTTGCAGAGTGGGAAAGTAAGGACCCTGAAGCAGGTTCCCACAGATGGGGTGGTGAGAAGAGTAATTTTTCTGTCCTCCAACATGCTCAGCCTCCGCTCAGAGGCAGCAGGCAGCACCCCTCCTGAAAGGCACATATATTCCTGTAGCTAAACAGGCAGGTCACCAGTCACTCACTCATGCCTGCAAAATGTGCACTGCTGGGCTATTTGTTCTTACTTCAAACAAAATATCATACTATAACTATGTGCATAATTTCATTCAGTAGGCAATTTCAGGCTCTACGCTGAAACAGCCATATCAAACCACGTGGATCTTTACCCTGGAGCGTGTTAACTAGTATGCGCTCCAAGTAATGTTTGGAAATTTACTCTAGCAGCTTCATAGCAGCATCTCATCATTCTTATCCTACCTGTCACTGTTTTCTGAGACTACTCATTGGATCATAAGCTTTTCTCCCTCTCCTCTTACAAAGCAGTAAATGCTTAGAAGCGTTTAAAGACCCTTCCAAGCTTGCTTTATGCCTAAGTGCAGATGTACATGCAGTCTCCTGGAAAGGTAGCTGAGGGAGACCTCGGGATCTTTACAGTCAGGGACCTCTGCCTTGTTGTGGGGGTGCGCTTTTGAAATCTTTATTCCTCACGGCTAGGGAGCAGGCAACTAGCTGATGATTTCCTGATGTGCCTTTCCGTCATGTGGGAACGTCCTGCAGCTTGCCTTCAGCACCAGTTTGTGGCTGAGGATGCAGGACATGCAAGATGTGATGCAGGAGCTGCGCCGAGACCTCTCATCTATTGGGATTTTGGGGCACTGGCAATTGCACCTGAGCCAACACTGCTCTCACAGTTGGTCACCTACATGTAGTTCAGCATATGTTGTTCACATTTGGTTACGGCTGGCAGCGCTCTTGCACTTGAGATAAGACTGCTGGCAAAATTAAAGATGTCAAGTCCAGATCAGATCCATCAGGTATTTAGGTGCTGAACTCCCACTGAAATAAAGGCAAGTGAGGGTTGTAAATGCCATTTTGGAAGTGGACGCCACTGGCATTAGGAAGTAAAGGGTGGTGGGAAAAGAGATGCAAGGCTGCAAGGAGTAAGTGTGAGCACTAGAATGAAATGAACTTCAAGGCGGAAAACACACAATTTTTGTTAGAGTGTCCCAAAATAAGAATATTGTATTGTTTAGAGATTTCTTGACTAAAATTTACTTTGACTATGGATTATTGTATTTCTTCCTACATTCTTCATGAAACTTGGCGTGCTCTGGTAAATGGCAGCACTTCCATGGTGTGCAGCATGGCTTGAGGCAGCAAAATCTGGCCCTAATATTAGAGTTAAGCAAACTGTTAAAATAGGAACTGAACCAAATGCCCAGATCTCCTCCCCAAACTCAAACTAAACCTGTTTTGAGGTTCAGGAATGTTTGGTTAACTTTAAATAAAACAATGTTGTGTTTCTACACATCCTGCTTTCAGCGAAGCCTCCAAGCAGAAATACAAAAATATGGCAGGCAGATCTTTGTTTGCACTATTTCTGGCCCAGCTTAAACCAGGAAGCACTGGAAATCTCACAAAACCAGCTTTGTCTCACAGGATATCCAGCTCCCAGGTTCTGTCACCCGGTAGAATACAATGTAACCCATGTACATACCGATTTATTATTAATTTTCCACCCAGATAATAGTGATAAACAAATTCCCCAGAGTATCAGACATATGAAAGCCCTATTTTTACTTTATTGTGGTGGCACACTATATGGCTACTTTAAAGTCCTTTTATGCTCATTCTTATTGAGCCATTGGCACAGTCGCATAAAGACAAAATGTGTCTTGTGGTACATGATAACAAACCACAGCAAATGACAAAAAAGATAACAAAACAGGCATACGCCATTTTGTACTTCATATTTGGTTCATGGCTAATTTAAAACACGTAATCCAAAAATTTGTTGTTTGACACCTCTTTGACAACTCTCTTTATTGAATTTGCAGAGCATAAATACAAAGACAACAGCATTGTTTTAGAGGTACATATTTAGCCATATAAAATTGCCCTGTATGTCACGGCAACATTTTTAAAGCACTTCTGTGTACTAGACTTTTGCAAATTCATATTCAAAGGAACATTTAATGTTATTGCTAGAAATGATATCACTGTCAGCAAAACATAATACAAACACCCTGATTACTCAGCCATCTGCTCTACCACAACAAAGTCATCCCAAACGATACAGTACCACAGCTTCATGTTTGCTAGCCAGATTTATTATATTTTCCAGATTCTAACAAGACACAGATATTAAGAAATGCATGTTAATCATTGCCCTAATGAGAACAATATGCAGTTAGCATTTAGGTTGTCACAAAAAATACAGAAGAAGAGTACAGACCAAATGCACTCTAAATTCAAGGAAACCCAATCCTTCTTTCCACTAGCACGTTTCAGTGAAATGGTCATGTCTGAGAGAATTTTTTTGATGAACTACCTAAATTTTAGCAGGTATGTGTATATGTTTTCATTAGGCACAAGGCAAAGTAAAATGCCATTCTGACCAGAACTGTGAAAGCAAAATAACCACTGTACCACTTGCTTACGTACAAAAAACTATGAGCATATAAAGTACTAAAAGCCAGCCCAGCATCTCTCCTCCAGAGACACCAAACTTCCCAGTGTTGCACTGTTTTCAGCCAGACAATTTCTGGAGCAACAACTACCCAACACGTGTAAGAGGACAAGAATCTGGCTTTAAACGTATTTGCAAATAATAAATAAAATGCATGCCTAGACTTACAAAATAAGCCAATTAATTTCATTTGGTAAAAGTGCAAAACCCATCACCATTCCACACTTCTGAGGGCCTGAAGGTGCGCGAAGATTTGGTTTGAATTTTCTAATGCAAAATATGTGCACTTCCCGTGCTTGTTTTGCTTAGTTATTTATTTCTCTTAAGGAAACTTTCACTCTGACCACCAGAAAAGGATGTGGAGATGATAAGGTTTGAAATGCTGGCTGAACAGCAAATATGGCAGGCATCAATGGAGTGGGTGCAAAAGAAAGCAAGATTGTCATTTCTGCTTAGATTGCAGTGCCTTGCAGTCACACCATACAGAAGATATCTAAAACCTCTCCCTCTCCCTCCCATTCCTCCTCCCACCTCCCCACACCGCTCTGTCTTTCATGCCATTAGGATTGCCAGGCACTGCAAAAACGCTAATTTAGCCTTTACTAATTATGCACTAAGAACAGCTTTTTTTCACTTCTACCTGGAATTATAAAGGTGTTTTCGTACTCTTTGAGTAAGGAAAGACTTTTGAAAATAGTTACAAAATATTAAAGCCATTTAGAGTGCAGTACCTCTTAATCTCTTTGCATAGGTTAAAACTAGTATTGCCTTGAAAAGTGGGTGCTAAAGTAAATATGATGGAAAAATGTCTCATTGCACCCTATTGGAACACTTCAAAGTGTAGTAAATGCAAGAAAACTTTGGCTTACTTTTTCGGGGGATGTCCCTCTCCCTCCTTCCCTTCCTTTCACATCATTCTCTCAAGAAACAGAAAAGAATTTTTTGCATGTCAGCTAGCATTACATGAATAGAGCTGCTCCTGTTTCTTTTCAGAAGGAGAAAAATCAGCTCAAACATTAGACTACCAGCTTCCTGAAGGGCAGAAAGAAAAAAAAAAACACAAAGAAAAACCAAGAGAATGAGTTTCCATACTTTTGATGTACATTGTTTAAAATGGGGTATTTTTTGGTTAGGGATGAGGTCTTACCCGGGACAGATTTCCCCTCCCCTCAAGTCCCCAGAAGTAACAACAATGACAAAATCTAGCTTTTCCTTCTTGATGTTGCCATTATTGCAGTCTGCTTATGCTTTTTCTTCTTGAAAAAATAAATAATGAAACCTTTGCAAAAGGAAAATCAGCCACAGCTTAAATAAATAGTATCTATAAATATTATCTTAGTGGTAACAATATAATACTGCAAGTGCATCACTGAACAGATTAATGTGATGAAAGAGATCTTTTGTGTTACATATTTTACTCAGTTAAATGTTTATGTTCTCTTTCAAGTGAAAAGTTGCAATTCCCAAAAGAGCAATGATAAGCTTGAAAAATCAGGTTAGACGTCAGCAGCTGACTATTAATAACCATCCTCTTGGCTAATATTTGTTTGCCCGGGGCAGCCAGTGTGTCCATAATCAGCATTCGTCCTTCATCTTCCTCGGCTGGGCTGTCTGGCAGGTGCTGGGTGGGGTAAACACTGAGGGGTCGGCAATGCCCAGGTGTAGATCAAAAAAGCGAGTGGAGGTTGTCACGCTGTAGTTCTTCGTGTAGGTTTCCTGTACTGGGTAACAGTCTTTGACTGTGTAAACGCCGACCCAGGATTCCACTGTAACCAAGCAGAAACGTGACTACTTTAGATGACAAACATGAATGAATGTGTCATGATGATGTCAGTCAAAAAATTGGCCATTCCTCAAGCAAAGCCTATAGGCTGGAACTGCCCATAGTTCTGTCCATACACATGGCAACACCAAGAAAGGCCACAAAACTGGTATAATTTGGACACCACAATGATTTTAAACCTGAACGTGTTGGTGTCAGGCACATTTCAAATCATGATACTGTCATGGCATCAGTATGTCACCTTTCAAGTATATGTCTACTGAAGGACCATCACTTCTGCTTACTCCCAAATTTACTTGTGTTCTGCACAAGTCTGATTTCTCTCATCTCTCATGCCACTTGCATGTCCTCACTGACTTACGTCACCAGTAAAGCAATTAAATGGTCTGTTTTCCCAGAAGGCAAATTTTGGTGCCATCAGCTTGGGTAGCATGGGGACATTTCACCTTACACTCTATTCTTGACAAGTTGAAAGGTGTGATTACTGAAAACCTGTGGTCCATTTCACAATGTTGGCCCTCAACACAGCCTTTGACACGCTACAACACTTAGTCCCCCCAACTATGTGGGACATCCGATTCCTTCCTGTGCACAGGAAGTTCTGCACTCACCTACCCAAGGAAGCACTTGTTCTCTGCTGTGCTGGGGACTCCTCTGCACCAGAACTGACAGCCATAACATCTTGCTTCCACAGCTTTTGGTCCTCTATAATCTTAACTGTCATTCTTACAGTGATGATACTCACCACATCTTTAATCCAAATAAACATGACCTTGCGTCATCTTTTTCCATCTTACTGTCTCAAGCAGAGAGGGTCTGTCTCATTTGAAGAGGAACATTCACAAATACAAGTCCAGTGCCTCCATCTCTTCTTTTAAATCATTCCTTCTGTTTACCACCATTGATTCTTATGATCATTATCATGTTCATTTTTTTAATTCCTATTCCTCTCAAACATTTCCACCGGTTCATTAATTATTTCAAGATTACACTCAATGCTGATCTCCTCCACGTATGTGATGTAGCAAGTCTGTCCCTTTTTAAAACTTCAGTTTAATTCCATGATGTGCTTATCTCAGAGGTGTTCTCTCGCTCTCTTACCCCCTCATCCTCTGCCATTACCTCTACTTTCACCACTAATCTATTTCTGCAGTCAATACCATCGAGGTGGTTTCCTCTGAACACCCTTCACTTTTAAAACCTCACTTTTAAATCTCTTTTCTTTATCCCATGCATCTCTTCTGTGATCTTTCTTTACCTCTTCCATCACACACCATCCAGTTGGCTCATGTATTTCAGATCTCTTGATAGTAGAAACTCATGAGGTTAAAATACAAAATTACCTGCTGTGACCATTAATCAGTTCCTCTAAGTGATACTTCTATGATTTTTTTCCAGTCCCAAGGAAACTTATTTTCTCTCACTCGGCAGCTATCAAACATACTTCCTTTCTGTCCTTCCAGTGTGATATCCTGCACCACTATCACGTTATTGCAAATAGATAAGCTGTGACATGAAACGCACATACAGTATCTAAAAAAAGGGTGGCAAGCTGAGCAATATATGAACATACCTCTCCAGGGCATCCTAATATACCAAAAGCATTCTGACCTCAATGAGTTTGGGTTTGAGTATCCAGAAGTGGAGGATTCTTTTCCTCAACAGGTCTTTTATCAGAATTTTGAATGAAAAAATAAGACAAAATATAATGGTATCAGGGTAGCCTGTATCTCTACTGAAACCTTTGTAATTTTAACAGAAATATAATTCCTAGAATCCAAGGCAATATTAGCTGAAAGGTGGATGGGTAGATAACTTCAAGATATTATTTTTCTGAATGATCATACAGAAAAGCACTGGAGATACAAAATACTACAGGATAAAAATCACACATCATTAACTGAAGGTATCTGGATATTAAGTTCCATAAAAGTTAAAAAAATACTGGATCTGAAAAACAAAATTCTTGGAGTGAGTGATAATTTGCCTCTTGTAGAATACCAGAGGATATATCGACCTAGTTACAGAGGTCTAATGACCTTATCCTTCATTTTCTACTTCATTCTTTCTACTTTCATTCAAGAATGAAATATTTTCCCCTGGCTAAATGCTCAGGTTCATAACCAGTCTATATCTTAGGTGTCTATAACCATAAGTATTGCATTAGCTGAATAATGCCATAAATTTCATGGGGGTTTTAAAATTATTTTTATAGTTGTCTGGGTTATCAGTAAACCATAGATGAAATTGAAGCCAATGTTTTAATAAATTGCTATGCATCCAAAACCTAACATACTGTACCTTGGAAGTATTTTCCAGCCTACTTTCTTTTATGATGCAGGTGTTCAGCTGCCAAATGCAGAGCTAAACCTCGTGAGTAGATGTTTCTTACTAGTGTAGTGCATAACAAAACTTAAGTGCATATTAACGATATCTATTGCTGCAGAACCATGTATTGGATGTATTCTATAATAACATTCCATACTAGTGTGTAGACACACACTGACACCTACTTTGTTTCTATTATGCACACTCTAGTTCAAGTGTGCCCCTAATGATATTACTAATTCTTCTCTAGATAAATTTTGGATACAAGCTGCTGGATTCAGATGCAAAATTATGCTGTTCCATGCCAAAATCTGAATTCTTTAGTTCATGACATGAACTAAAATACAATCAAGTCCCTTTGACATATTTGATCCTGCTGAGATATGAAACATTTTCTTAATAAAATGCATTGATAATAAAATGATATGCTGTGCACAGGGTATATTTATTATTTCTTCCAGCAAACTTTATAGAAATATGGAAAGCTGGGGTGAAACATGAATAATTTTATTTTTCCCTGGGTAGCAGAGACAATGATTATTATTAAGATGAAACAAAAGCATGCACATACATTTCCTGGCTGGTTTTCTGTCAGACCATTCCTGTACCATAATTTCATCTCCAGGTCCCCCAATGTAATACTGATCTTCATAGGTTGAATTGGCGGGAATATCATATGGATCCCATGGCTCTGTCAGAGCAATCTTCGAGCAAAGCTTTGTAACTTGTTCAATCTGAAACATCACTGCATCTTTGTAGAGCAATATATACTCAAAGAATCTGAAACATTAAAAAAAAGCAGTTAATATATATAGTCTTTTTCTATACTAAGCAAGGAGCATTGCCGATAAGTAAGCTTGCCTTTGGCTTCTCAGTATAAGACCATTTTCACTTGCATTAAACTTTGCCAAACTTTGAGAAAGTCTAACCAGTTGGGCTGCAATTTCCCATGCTGAAAGTTTGTCTCAGCTGACTCTTTCCAAAATAAATAAATCAGGCTGAACTGGTTCAGCCATTTCTGAGAACAACAGAACAACTTTTCTGAGAACAACTGAGAGAAAAACATGTTATTATTCCTAGTTTTGTTTTGTTTTTTAATAACTGTTTCATTAAAAAGCTCTAGTGCCTCCATGTTTTGGAGAAAGGGCTTGAAATTTGGCAGGGGAAAAGTTTTTAATGAAAGATGCCCAGATTTGGCTAAGTTATAAGCCTTTGAAAAAATCTGCTTGCATAGGCTGGATAGATTCAATTCCCCATGAATGTGGTAGAGGCTTTCTCTGTGCTGGTTAGATGTGGTATCTGCCATCCTCACAGATGCTCCTCCATGGCAACCCATGTAGCTCAGTGGGACATGCCGGTGAAGGGGGAAGTACATGGTCCCAAGTGCAGAACTGAGAGACTTTCCCTCCTAATGGCAAAGTTTCTCTCTGGAAGCCACCAGACTCAAGAAGTACTGAAAGGAGAAAGCAGAGGAGCAAAATAGTAAGGCAGAGATAAGGAGAGGTGTGGAGATCAATGAGCTTGAGAGGCCAGAAGATTAGGTCAACAAAATGGATAGTTAACAGGGATTTAAAAGCAATCTTCTATAGAGTATGAAGTGACCAAGCCCTGCTCTGAGGAAAGATGATAAACCTCTTCATGGACCTTTTCATCTAGTTACTCGTTATAGTAGTTGGGTCTACCACAAACACTGTGACTTTGCTTTCATACCTATAAAAAGGAGGTGATATGCTCCTTGCCTTATAACTGGGGACAGAAACAGAGAGAAACTGAAATCAAAATTATCAGAAGTACCAGCTGGTTTTGAATATGCAACCAGAAACACCAGAAGCCTAACCTCTCCAGGGTACTTAGCACGATCAATCAGATAATGAGTTGTTCAAAGCACAACTCAAAGCATCCTCATGCGTGCTCTGCACCTTTTGCAAAAGAGAGCCAGGAGTCACTCTCTAAACCCCCCAAAACTGTGCACTCATTATTAGAGGCTTCCCGTGAATATCTTGGCTTAAGTATTTGGCTACAGTCTACTGTTATGCAGTGACTCCAGAGAAAAGGAAGGGATGGTATTAATTCCCTCAAACAACTTCATCTTGCCTATCTGTAATAGTGTCTTTCCATCTGTAATTCCTTGCTTCATTCATGATGCTGCCTCCATTTCCTGCAAAGAAAAATGGCTTGGGTGTCCTTTGTACAGTGGTGTCTTCCACTTCACAAACCTGATGCTAGCCCCTAACACTATGCGTCCTGTGCTGTCAGCAAGATGGGAAGCTGGTGGAAAACAGTGCATAATCCATGTAATTGAAGAGATGATGCACAAAAGCAAGAGGGGACCTTCTCTGTGGTATTTCCCAACTCCTGCGTGTTTGTCTTTGCAGTCTTCACATTCTTTTGGGGAGGATGTAAAGTTTACATAAAATAGGGCTGACAACAAAACAATTTACAGTTTTAATTGTTGCACTATACAATTGCATCAGACAGGAATCACTTCACCCACCACTGACACAGAGGTTAAACGTTGCACTATGAGAAGTGTCTAAGCATGGTTAAAAGCATCTGAGCAACATTCCCATCACTTCTTGAGAGGATCATTTATCCACCATGCGTGGAAACATAGGCAGGCTAAATGGCCTTAGCCAAACTGAAGGGTGATGAAGAATGTAAAAGGGGACAAGGAGGCTGACATGAGGCAAGTTGGGGCATACCTCTCGCGCACGACCTTGCACAACACGGGAGGTAGCTTGTCCCGCTTTCCGTGAGGGAGTCAGTCACTGGGAACTTCCCACACATTAGTAAGAACTTCTCACACAGAAAGGCTGATAAGCTGCAAGACTATGTATCAGCTTCCCTGCAGTAAATCATTCTCCTGCCCATATCGTAAAATATTTCTGCTTCTGCGATGACTTTTACCAACCTAAACTTGCCTGCCATTTTCTTAGTCAAAGGCAATGTCTCCACAGTTGTGATACACTACTGAAGAATTCAGTATTATATAAACTGGTTTCTTATGTAAACCCAAGCCTGTGACCACATAAGGACATATGTAACTTTTATATCGTGTTCAGTCCAGAGAACATACTCACAAGAACACCAAAATACACTTATTTATGTGTTTGCAACCAGGCTCTAATGACTCAACTACTGTTCAGCTGGCTGCCCAGCAGCTCCCATAGAAGTGGGATGGGGAATGCCTTATAGATGAGTCTATCAATTTGTTTGAGACATTTGAGTGATAATACAGTCATTTTGTGAAAGAACAAAAAAGCAAGATATTAGTGAAGCATTACAAACTACTAGGAGTAAAATTTAAACAATTACATTGCTTTTTAATTTTAAATCCTTACTTAAAACTTATTTCACACAGAAATTTTATTTGCATTTTTAACAGTATTTTTTTCATGTTTTCTTTTTCCTTATCCTTTCATTTATACATTATTTCATGGAATAAATATCTTTTATTCTAAATTTTGTAACCTGTGAATTGATATCATTGCATGAGGGACATGTGCCACCTTTACTCAAGTGAAACAGTAGTTCAAACTTCAATCTGACAAATGCATGTATTTAACTTTCAGCACATGGATAGCCACTCTGACTTCAACAGATGGCCTGAATACTTGCAGAAGAAGGGCCACAACACAAAAAAGCCTACTTTCTTGACTTTGCCATCTTCCATGCATACAGCAAGATGTGCATTATGAAACAACAAAGAAAAGAAGAATTATAAAAATCCAAACAAATCAAACTCATCACCAAGCATCTCTCTAGCACTCATTCTGCAGAGCAAGAGGCTCCACCACCTACATTTTGGTTCTGGGAGAGGCAGAGTGAACATATGTGGAACAGACACAGTTGTACCAATTTGATGCGCTGCTGGGATGAACTCAGCAGCTACGGTGGCACACACACAACATGAGAACTGCAGAGAGTGTGGCTCTACTCACTGTGCATGGCAGCCCTGGGTAAGCAGTGAACATGATTTACACTGTCAGTATTCAACCCAGATGTATCTCACATCCAAGTTTTAAAGAGAATTGCTCCTGTGTGTGTCCTGGAAATAGCAAGCACAGAAACCTAAGATTACACAGGATCTGAGTTTAACTGCATATGAAAGGTGAATGGTTAAGTTGTTGTTTTATAAAGAGAACTATTTACCAGCCAAAATTAATAACAAAATGTGCATGAATATAAAAATGACAATCTAGCATATTTTAAACCAAAATATTTAAAAATAATTTCCTCTTTTTTTTTTTTTTACCAGCCAAATCCTAAGTATACTGCTTCTATTTGTTTTAGGTGCCTGAGATTTCATTGGCTGCTTGAGGAGAAGCACAGAGTCCTGAAAATAGGTCTTGGCAAAGAAACAGAAGAGGAAATAATTTTTAATTAGTTTGTTTTTTCATAAAAAGTAACACATTTGCAGCCTGTGCCCACCTCTAATATTATTTTTATAATAATTTCATTCCTTAAACTGTTAACTTCAAGAAAGCCCCAACCTGTTCACTGGGCACATTCAAACAGATTTGAAGTTACTTGGACAAGTTACCCTATTTGCCTGACTGAGATTATTTCCCTTCCTTTCCTATCCTAATCCATCCTACCCTGTCCTATGCCTCACACCCTTTGTACACTACGCCCTTAACGGGACTCTCTCATGGTCCTCAATACTCCCTTTGTCTCTGCCTGAAAATGGATAAATTCCAGCATATAAAGACACACACATGTTTTTTGCTCCTATGCTTTAAAGAATTTCTTAACACTGGACCATATCCTGCGCAAATAATTCCATTGACTTTGCTGGAAGTAATCACGTCAGACAGGTGGGATACATGCTGAGTTCAGTACTCTCTTCTCCTGACCTAAGGAAATTATTTTTCTGAATAAGAGACCAACTGAATTCAATGCAAGGGCAGAATACCATGCCCACACAATCACGAGGCGAAGCACTTGCGTTGAGGACATACTGTGAGGAGTGGGCGTCCATCCAAATACTGTCCTATCTCTGAGATTCCTCCTGAAATTTGGGGAGATAGTTAGAAGTGCCTCCCAGGAGACAGCCCAGATAACATAGAGACACACTCTTGGACCTTCATAAATGACTGAAACAAATAAACTTATCTGATGACTTGTCTTTTGAATGGATTATTGTTCTGCATGTTATGAATGTAATTCAAAACAATGAATTATTTTTTAATATTTGTCAGGGGAAAAAAAGTCATTAGACTCAAGACCATGCTACCAGCTCTGTTTCCGGTACTCAGTCTGCACCGAGTCCTGCCAAAAAGTGGCAGTCCTTCCCAGCTGTCAGTCCTAAAGCGTGCTAGCCTGCCCATCACCTAACACATCCACGTGACTCCCAGGGTTTACTTCTGCCTTACTTCTGAAGGCTTCCTCGTGAGCATCAAACCTAGAAGGAAGGAGCTGCTTGCTGTCTGATTGCCTTTGTAGTGACTCAGAGGAGCAGAGGTGCTGGCAGTAGCATACCAAGACCCGTGTGATGCATCAAAGCACATCAGACAAGGTCATTTGCTAGAGTGAAGCAAAATAATGGTCTGAGGTTGAGACTGGGTAAAAGAAATTCCTTGTGTGCTAAATCTGGCTCTACATCATTTAGCTCTGTGGCTTCGAAAAGTAACTTACAGTACCGGAGCCTTAAAATGCCATTATTGTTATTTATTTTTTGATTGCTGTAGCACTAAAGAGATACTAATCAGGGATCAATAACCAGTTGTGTGGGGCCTTGTATTAACAAAGAACAAAACCACAATTCCTGCCCCCAAAAAACAATGGAACAATGGTTCTTGTAAAACAGACTTTCCTTTCCTGCAAAGACATATGGGGTTTCATGCATCCAGGACTTCAACCTGTTGATTCAGTTTTCCCAGCTGCAGATATGGTATCCTTAAAAATCCCACTCACGTTAGCCAGGACTTGTATTACCTAGTAATTATTATAAAGCAATTGAAAAATGAAAGCAAAATTTTATGTATGATTTGTATCAGAGATATTGTGTTGCTCAGCAGGGAACAGTATTTGATATTTAAGATATCAGGTTGAGGTTGCTGCAATTATTCCAAAGCTAACTTTGCTTTCTCTTTTAAGATTAACTGAAAGCTTGAAGCATCTGTCTGCCTTTGTGGTATTATTTAATTCCTTGCTGGCTCTGTTTGTAAAAAGGCATTTTTAAACATTGTGAAAGAAGTTAGAAACACTGCTAACTAGAAGAAATTTCACTAAAAATATCCCAAACAAATTCTCTGTTCTCGTGTACGCTGACAAGTACATCCAAATATGTAATTCTTTAGATAACTTGTATCCTCTTGATAACATATCCCACAAAATTTTAATAACAATACCACTATCTGTTACACATTTCTTATTGAAGAAATATGTACCGGGAGAATGGGAACCTTTACTAGATGGATGACTACAAAACCTCATCTTCTCAGCTCTTCAGATTAAGAACATTTTTCAGGGAGCAAAGCTGCCGAGCAGACACGCAGACAGTTGATAAACACTCGTCAGGTCAAGAACATTCATCTGCTTTTGGAAAGCTCTGGCGAGCTCATTTCAAAACTGAGAAGCATTCGTTTTTCAGTATATTTCTGGGAACTCCTTTCCTCTTTCCCATGAAGTTTTCGGTAATTTCAGACTTGTGTTTTTCTTCTGGTGTATCAGACCTCAACAACAACAGTAATTTACCATATTTGATCTCACATGTTTGGCAGTGGTGCTGGACTATGGTATATTGTACAAATACAGTATTGTGCAAATACATGTGACAGCACATGTAATCTGATATTGTGTAAAAGCAATATTTTTTAGTCTGACTTAAATCACTCACAGATTGTAAAGGCATTTTTTTTTTTCCAAGGCAACCAAGCCCCTTGTATCAGGTATCTAATTAGCAAGGTATATGAGGAACTTTGACAGCGCTACCAGTTTCCAAAGCAGAGAGAATTAGTCAGTTTAAGTCTTGTTAATTACGAAGTTCGTGTAGGAAGAAAACCTTAAATATAGGAATCAAAAGCTGGAAACTCAAAGCTACACCAGCTAAACGATGACATATTTTTGTGACTTTAATTATGAAACTCAATTAAAAAATTATGCAATGTCTTATTCTTTTAATAGTTTTCCCATAAATTAGATTAGCTACTTTGGCAAATACTAAGGGAAATTAAGTTCTTCAGCAAGAACGCTGTTTCCCTTGCTGTCCCTTTTTGGCTATTTGACATTCCGTAATAATCACCCTGATCCACCAAGTTGCACCCCTGAGAACAACACATTCTAATTCAAGTTGAAATTCAGGAAAACAATAAAGCATTGTGTTAAGGGAGTCGTGTTTTGCAAGGAGCTAAAAGATGCGCTGTCCTTAATAGAGAGCATCTGTGTGTTTCCCTAAGAAATTATATATTTGTGAATCGGAGCCCTCGGTAGACAACGGCATAGCTCAAAAGGAAAAGAATGGAAAATGTAGCCAGAATACCATAATGCTTTCCAATGAATCAATGGAATAACCTCCTAGGGAATATGGTATAATACCAGTAGAGCCACATGATATCAAAATATACTTGAGGTCAGAGATTATTTTCCTGTTCTGGGTTTCTAAAAAAGTCTAGTACCGTGAGGTCTTGCTGCCCTGAGTAGGTTAATAATAATAAAGGTTACTGAAAAATCCCAGCAGGGCTTAGAGGAGACCAAAAAGAACAAGGAAGGCCAGGATTTGCCCCTCAATGTACACTAAAGACCTTAGGAAGGACAGAACAATAAGGAGGGAAATGACAGAGGTACGTTATCATTTATTTATTACATTTCTCATCCTCTTTGTGTTATATACAGAAGAGAAGTAAATAACTCATTCGAAAGAGTGGATGCTCAAAACTGAGATGTGGAAATGCTCTTGGGAGCGTGCAATTATATTAAGGCACTCTATGAGCTTGGAAAAATGCAAGAAAAAGGAAGCAGAAATTTAACATGTAGAGCGCACCAGAAAAATCACGGTTACAATGATTGAGATTATCTCCAGAAAGAAAAAAACAAACCAAAATAAAAGAAAAGACATACCTGTGTTCCTGTTTTTAAAGTTACCTCTAATTGTCAGATTTATCTGGAGTTTTCACCCCTCTCTCTGAATCAGGCTCAGAGACAGGATTTTAAAGTTTTACACATCAGAAAGGCATAGCAGAATGAGGTCCCTAATCACAAATAACTAAACTTAAACAACCTCCCTTTTCCAGGCACTTACTTTGGAATAAAAGAATAATAAAAAATAAACACCAATTTTTCAGCTAGGACTGGGCACTGCAGGTTCTTACACATCTTGACTTCTGTGTATAAACAGAGAAGGATCTTCAGATACCATGAACAGGGACTACATGAAATTCAGGAGAGCTATATTGCTCTTCATTGAGATTGTATATCCCATCACGCATATACTTGGCCAGTTAGTTGCTTTTCAGTACGCATTCCTGTATAAAAAGTAATCACAAAGAAGTCTGAGGAACAGATTGCCCTTTGGAACAGATGGGGAGTAGGTCCCTATTCTGATAGAGCAAACTTTTATTTCATGGTGGAATATTCCCTGGAAAAATTTGTGAGGATATGTGCTTGTACCAGATTACTGCCCCAAGATGTAATGATTTCCACCTTCCATCTGCAATGATTTCCTTAAGAGGGATGATTCAAGTCTTTCAGATATCTGTCCAATGTGAAAAATAAAAAACACTAGGTCTATTTTCAAGGGAGTTTGGAAGTCAAGCCAGCTAGGATAATCAGACAACAGTTTGAAAGCTAAGTACACTTTAACTTTCTAACATCTTTATCCAAAGATCTGAATATAGCTTATTTTTAAATAAACTTTGTCAAAGATGGAGATTCACTTGACTGGAAATAAATGCAACCTGAAGTCCTGGCACTGCACTTCATTCTCCCTCCCCACCTCCAGTGTAAAAATAACTTCTTCATTTCATCCAGAAGTCTTTGTGCAGGTCTTTTTCTTCTTCCTTCAGCAGCTATCAATCAAAAGTAATATTGTTTGCTGAGTGCATAAATTAGTGACTGGATTCAAATACAAAGAGTTGGTGAGTTAAAAGTCCAGGTGGACTCGACTGAAAGTGTGCAAAATAGAAGAATTATGGGAAAGAAGAGAATGTCTGTGTGAGAGAAAACGTATCATTAGGGACAAATGTTAATTGCTCCATGGTTATAAAGCAAATGGCTTTTGAACACATACCCATTGAGATGTGGTACAGTACACAGTAACAATTTAGAAAAACAAATTTACAGGTCTGGGTCAATTAGGGAGGTCATTTATTCTGTTCTGCTTAGCCCTGATGAGGTCAGAGTGGTAATGCTGTTCCTGATTTTGGATGCCATCCTTAAGGGAACAGCTAAACAGACTAGATATAGTCCAGAGAACAGCAAGAATGGTGTGATGTTTAAGAAACAGGACCTATGAAGAAACTGGGTGTGTTTGGTCTCCAAAAGGAAGACTGAAGTAGGACACATGATAAGCTGTCCAGTACATAAAAAGCTAAAAGAGAATACCAATTGTTCTCCATGTTACCTGAAGGTAGCATTGGAAGAAAACAGCATCACTTTCAGCAAGGAGGGTTTAAGTGAGATCCTCTGGAAACGCCTGTATGTGTAAGTGCTGCAGGTTTCCAAGGAATCTTCTTAAGCTCCAGCTTTTACAAGAACTGCTAAGAAAATCAAGGGTCAGAGACATCCCAAATACAGCTTTGCTTCTCTGGGATGGAGGAACAGGTTATATGGCAGCTCAGAGACCTTCCCAGCCTTACACTTAGGTGATTAGAGAATATCGATGGCTGCTCATCTCTTGTGGTAACAGACAAGCTTAATCAGTTCTATGACTTGGATCCTTGACACTACTACCTGCCCAAAGGTGCTGAACAACCTTCGCGGATCACTTTCTAAGACCTCTCAAAAGCAATGGTGGCAACTGTGCATCCTCTCTGAGGAGTCTCGGCAGAGGGCTGAGCCTCCATCTTATTTCAGATGGGGAGCCTGGGGATTTGAGGGATGGTGCCATCTCCTGCACACTGATGATCCTCAGCCCTGTTCACTTTTACAGTTAACCTTAATTACACCATCACATTGTTTTCAGTGCCTGAATGAGTTAAAGACAAATACTGTCTAAAATCAGGACTGGGGAGATAGGATTCAAATGATACATGCTCAGCATTCAAAGGGAATAATTAAAAGGTCAAACTATCTGTTAAAATTGCTCTTCACAAAACTGCTTCTTTTGGTCCTCTATTGAGTTATTGTGCTTTTTGTTATTACAACTCTCCGGTAACCCACAACTTCTCTGCCTTTTATGGGGTACTTTCAGCAGTCTCCACACATATACTGCTTGTAGGAATCCTCTGTATACAATATTGGATACATATTCCATCATGGATATTGCTTACGGAAGGTTACAGATACAAGAAACTGGCAGACCTCAGTATGTTCTTAAAAATCAGCTGGACTGCAACTATATAAATAATTAATAGATGAATATGAATCTCAAAACCTTTCTCTTCAAATTATTGAGTACTGCTTTAGGGTACACATCGGTGTATTTGATGTAGAATCATTTCACAGATTATCTGTTAGTCCATCACAGAAACAACAGTTGCTGAAGACATAGCAATCAGCTAAAGTAAGCATGGCTAAGAATACATTTCTATTTTTAAGACTGTTTATAGCCATTTTAATTGTATTAAAAACCTGACACATTTATTTTTCATTCAAGGACAGTTCTAAGAAGCAGTAGCAAGGAGGGCAAGACCTGTAAATAATATTGGTATAAATATACTGCACTGGCACAGCTGAAAGTTTTCCATTACTCAGGAAAAGGTCACTAGACCTATTGAACATGTTTATACTACCCATGATGCTTAAAACATGACAGAAATAGCTTTACCATTTAGCATCTGACACAAATACAAACTGAAGTCTTTAGCAAACAGGTATGCCTACCTAATTTTGGGGTGTTTTCCTGACACAGAGCCCAGTGTCATACATACACTGCCAGGGAGCCACAGTTTTCTTTGAGCTTTTAACTAATATGAATTCAGAACTTTTGTACATGCCAAAATTATTTTACTTTACCATTCCTATAACCATAACAAATATGAAAATAACTCTTTGTTTTTAAAGTATAAATGACTTTATAATTATTTAAAATTTACACAGAGTCTCATATTTGCATATTGTATTATTTGTTGTTTCTAATTGCGTTATTTTATACATTTAATGGGCAAGATGTTCAAAACTGACCAGTGATTTTGAACAGCTTCCTAATCTGGATGTTCAGCATGAAGATACTTGAAAAGGGCAAATTTTCAGAGGGACAGTATTCAGTATTTTCTAAAATTCAGTGTATCAGTGTAACCATTGCAAAATTGAGGTGCCCAACATTACTAGAAATTTTTTTTTCTATTCAAAGACTGCATAAGAAACTCCTGAATTCTCTCCCCAGAGAAGTGCATCAGAAAAAATCACTTTTCTGCCCATCAGATTTTCCCTCCCATCTCTCATATTTCCCCTGGCTGTCAAGAGACAATTGTTCTTTCCACATCGTAACAGCAGATCCTCATGTAACTGCCACTGTTTACAATTTCCATCTACCAGATATGTAATTAGAGATAAATCTGGCTGTATAACTCCTTCTCCAAAATTATACATTAACCTGACTCAAAGCCCTGTGAAAGCAGCCAGAAAAGTTTCACTGATTTTTACAGATGTTAGATCAGGTGTTTATTAGCCGTTCCACTTAGAAGAAAAAAAGAAGCTGAAAAATGTTTAAAACCTAACACAACTATCAACTTATCTCAAATGGGCAATCTGAGAACATGCTGGAAGGCAAAAATAACATGTTTTATGCACTCTCAACTCCCCAAAATATATTTCCACAAATTTAAGCTGACTTTGAACATTCCAGCTTTCATTATATTTCTTGTTCTCTTCTTTATAGTGTTCTGGACTTTGGTTTTAGGCAAAGTAATTAATATCTTTATGTCCTTAACTACAAACACTTAAATTATTTTAAACATCTTTTTGTCATGAAAACTCGTCTTTGGGACCTTTTTTATGTAGTCATTTGCTACACTTAACTTCATAAAAATCCTACAACTCTGAGAGTATGGAAACTCAGAAAAATGAATTCACTTATGGGAAATCTTTGCAGCATTTTCATTTATCCATTTGTTTTCTGGTCTACTGTATCTCTTGGGGTACTTGCTCTCCCAAGTTCTCTGCACTGTGCTAACCCTGTAGTTGGACTCATTCAGGGAACAGGAAAGCAATTTCTGAGGGAGGGAGCTGGTGAGGAGCAAAAATCGTAGAGGAAACTCACTCTGGCCAAGACGGTGATTCGGCTGCTGCTCACCTCTTCTTACAAAAAGCATCTGGGTGGAGGTATGCCCAAAGCCTTGTGCAAGTCCTAAGAGGAGGCTTGTGTGATACATCACTTTTCTCACCCTGGAAATCCTCCCTATCCTTAAAGCTTTACAGGGCAGCAAGCAAAGGCTATTTTATATCACTCTGGTTACGACAATATGGTACACCAGCAAACCGCTTATTAACATGGCCATGCTTTGGGCAGGAGGCTCTCTGGCCAGAGACGTGCTGCTGTGCTCCTGCGGGTCCCCTTCCTGACGGTGTCCCCAGCAGCATGGGTCAGCTGTTCCCAGCAGAGCCAGCCACCCTCCATCAGGGCCGGTGTGCTTGCTGCTGAAGCAACCAGAGGAACAGAGGATAGAAAAGGCCAACGAAGAAGCCCTATGTTGTCACCGCCTGCCCCGGCTCTCTACACAGCAGGTGTATCGCAAAGGCACAGTAGCCGGAGGCTGCTATGATCAGCTCTCACAAAGCTTAATTTTACATACACTGCTTCAGTATAAACAGTTCGGGCTAATGATTTAAGCAGATTTTTGTCTTTATACCTGATGCTTGTTCATACACTACACTAATTTCCTAGCAAGCATCATATGCATATTGTAATGATGAGATGTTCTCCCTCTTTTCATAGTATTTTAAATGACATTTGCAAAAATACAAAAATGATCTATGGATTTTTACAGCCTGCAACTGCATTCAGATATTTGGGGGGGAATGAATTATGAAGACTAGACTGATTATAAATGGGTGTATAGCAATTGCAAACAGCAGATAATTCATTAGGCCAACATGGAGGAGAATACCGGATATTTAAAGAACACTTCCATGGTTAAAAAAAATAATCCAAAGGACATGGAACACATTGAACAATGTTTATAGTTACTATTGCTACAGTATAGAAGCATCTCAGTTACAATACATATCCTGCAGAGACTTAACACAAGCTTTGTAAGTGAATTTTCCCATTCTTTCAGAGGAAGGAAACCCAGAGAAACAAACTGTGTTTCAGATGTGTGCTAGACTTCCAAAACACAGCAAGAGAGGAGATCCCACTTGACCCACCATGGATCCCTTTACTGGGCTCCAACTAAGCAGCTGTGGTACCTACATTTGGCAGTGCCTCAAACAGCAGCTCATGCCTCCATGCCAGCCTGTACGTCAGTTTGACCTGGCCTGACTGTATTAGCACAACCAATGTGACAGATTGGGTACCCTGAACGTATCTGAATCATACCCAATTCTGCCTCCATCTCTGATGGCCAACTGTTTTCTACTTCAGAAGACTAGATTACTTACATTAAGGATTTAGGAACTTGAAATAACCTGCCTATGGGGTATGTATGTTGTGAGATCACCTACTCTTAAAGACAATGTAACTAACCAAAAATTAAGATAAATATGTCAATAAACAAAGAATACGTATAAAGTATTGGGAATCAATATCTACATGCTTACATTTCGTTTTGGAGACAGGCAGCCCAGAATATCAGTTAAAAAAATAGCAAGTATTTCATCTTCTGCTATGTTGAGGGAGTTAGATGGTCCCTTACATTTTCACTCTTCAATAACAAGGTGATAAAAAAAATACAAGGGGTGTCTCCACTCTCACATCCTTATCTCCTTTTATTCTCCCTAATTCTTTTTCCCCTCTATAAAAAAAGTACAGGAGACGCCACACCTTCACACTTTATCGAGCACATTATCCAAATCTGTCCCTTTCATTCTCTCCTGGGACAGGGAGGGTATCAAACTAGTCTGACTTTGCAAATCCATGTGTGATTTTATGCACAGGTATTTAAAATGACACAAGGACGTGTCCCAGTCCCCAGATGCCACCACAGATAAGAAAAATGAAATGTGTTTCTTCTACAGAAGATGTAGGCCAACAAATCTGGATCTAATTAAAGTGATACATTAATTTGGGAACTAATTGTAGTAAGAATTCCTCATCCTGTATGGAACTCTGCTTTCCAAATAATAAACATCCTCTGAGAATTACCATAACTACATAGCATGAGTAAATTTTCCAGTGCTGGCTGCCTAAAAGTATGGCAGAATCATAAGTTTCCTGGCAAGAAAAGTATCTGAATATGATAAAACCACAGTTGCAAATGGTATTAGGAGATACTGAAAGAATGAAAAATGAGATCTTTCTTTGCTGCATTCACTGCATCGATTCTGTGCCCCATATGAGTGTTTAAAAGCCTTTAGCACTGCCATGCACAAAACTGCCCTTGGAAAACTTTGGGGAAAATCTGGCCATTCCCTCTCAGAAACATTAATTTCTGAAACAACAGGTATCCATACAAACAGCAGGTTTCCATGCAGACAGACTACTTAAGGAGAAAGTCCCAGCTGTTCAGGACCTAAACACTATACAGGTCTCACAGCAGCTTTCCTGCGTAGGGTTTCACCAAAATAAATGGCAAATGCCAAGCACACCACATTTTTAGGAACCCTCTTATCTACTGAGACATCTGATTTTCAGATGAAGCAGCAACCTCACCGTGAATTCCCACAAAGAACTGACAGGAGGAGAGCAGATAAGGCTTGCTAAGTGTGAAAGTACCAGAACTGACAGAGAAACAGATGGGCAACATCAGACTGAAACCTTGGTGGGAAGTTTTGTAAATGGTTGTCTTCATTGCTGTCTTACACCATTTTTTCTCTGCAACTGGTCCCAAGCTCAGAATAAGAACAGAGCAGAACAAAGGCAGAGGTTTTTGTTCTTTATCCTGCTGGTAAGTGGTACCATTCTGTGGAGGTGTTTTGGGGGGCTTTTTTTCTCACCCCATTAAAACCTGAAGAAAAAGTAAGTTCTTAAAAAAAAAAAAAATTATTAGAAAACAGTTTGTTCCCAATAGACAACCTGGGATATTAGTTACAGATGTTATAAAACTTTTCCTGCTTTACTGCTAACTCCAGTAAAGCAGTTGACAGTGTGTTTTGAACATACATACACTCAAAAATATGAAATAATATTTGGCAATAGCTATAAAAGAGCAGATTCTGAAGAGCATATTACTGCACAAGAAGTCAATCAACAAGGGTCAGTGAAGCCATTTTTGGAATGAATTACTTGTGAACTATTCAACTGACCAAAAGGTAAATATGCAGAGCGTTATTACAATGTTATTTTTTAAACAGAGTAAAGAAACAAGGTTCATCATAAGTAACCTTAATATGGGATGTTGCAATACATGTGGTAATTTTGGTCTTCTGCATTATTTTGCTATCAGTCACAATATCACATTTCATTATGAACTGTCCTCAGCATAAATAATACATGTAGAAAATAAGATACCCAGTAAGTATGCAATATTACCTTCCATTTGGGAAGGGCAAATGAGTTTAATGAACTTAAGGATAAGCCACATCTTGGATATTTCATACTAAAAAACAATTTCAACTGCAATGAAGAGATTGTTTTTGTGTATAATTTAGGGAGGAGCTAGAGCAAAACAGTTTCAGCCTTCTAAGATCCAAAAGAAGGCAGCAATCGAGATTTTTACTACTCTTCCAGAATTCTAGAAACCTTATGTGCTTTTGTACCTGTAGCCTTTAAATGGCTCTTTGGGGACATTCGTGTTGACTCAGACAGTTATGCAGCTCTACACGTATTTCTATTAAGTTTTGAAACATGTTCTTTTTTTTTTATTTACAAAAAAATGCAGACAGAGCTCCAGATTTAGAATAATTTGGTATCTATCAATGATATCTGATAATCCAAATCTTCTTAACTGCCAAGATCTTACAGGGTTTTTTTGTCAGACAAGAAATTAATAATGCCCCAAGATCACTCAACCCTGTGTTGTTTTATATGCAAAAGAAATAAGCTATACATATGCAGTGTGGCATCCGCACATATTATCAGTGACTTTTCCATTACTCTTCCAATATGGCAGTGCATACCACTGACCCTCATCCACAGGGGTGATTGATTGGGGTAATTTCCAGCCTATGCATCTAGTTCCTTCTGCTCCTCTGCAATGGACACAAGGGCAGCAACACAGGGGGATCCCAAGTGCCAGACAATTATTAAAGCAAAAAGGAGCTATTCAGCGGGGAAAGGCAGAAGGCTGGATGGAACTTCCCTCTGGGCTGGATTTGGCCCACAAAATATAGTCTGGATGATGCCAGAATGAAAGGGTAAATTTCATAAGGAATGAAAGGGATAAAATAGGCTTTCATGGAATGAATAGCTAAGTAGCTCCCAAGACATATGAAATCTTAGTAGCCAAAGACTGAAAAATTGTAAGAACTACCGTGTGAGCACTTTACAGGAAGAAAGTGCCTGCCAAATTCATGTTCTGATGCCAGAAATTCTGAAAATCATGAAAATCCAAAAACAAAATCTGAAAAAGCAAAAATATGGTCATTGCTAAGTTATGGGAACAGCCCTACTGACTGTAGGAATGTTGCCAATAAAATTCTCAGAGCAAAAGCAAGAATTGCAAAAATTATTCTTACCTTATTCACTTTTTGTGGTACAAGGGAAGCATCTTTTAATGGTCAAGTGGGACATAAAGCCAAATGTGTGCACATAACCTTCAAAAGAATGATTAAACTGATTCTCAGATAAATGTTTGTCAAGGATCTATATTTATAAAAGATTAAAAAAAAAGTACAAGTTCAGATGAAAACAAGTGATTCTTTCTTTCTTACTGCCACCTGTCATAAATTAGACTTTGGACAAGGACAGTTATGCTGCTGTTGGAAAGCCCTTATTTACTCCTGAGTATGAAAGTATAAAAGGTACCAACTCCGGAAATTAATACACTACTGAAAACAAGGACTGTCTCACATGTTGAGCCTGTACTTTCATGCATGGGAACAAATTCTTGGCAGAAAATCCTGTCCTTGACCTGTGACTCTCAGGTATCAGAGACTGACCACGATATAGGCAAAAAGCCGTCCTCTGGAGCCTCGGGAGGACACACAGTTTCCCTGTGGAATCTAAGGCTTCTTGTCAACATACATGCATCTCCCCCATAAAAGTGGCCATAAAAGCAAGGCAGTAAACAAAAACAGCTGAAAGAAACAGGTCTGCTTGGCAGAGATGAGGAAAAGTTTCACTGGCCAGTGGTACCTTCAGGTTATGCAATGCCATGCTGAGCATAATGCTCCTTATTCTAGAAGAGCCAAAATATTGCACAAGGTGGCCCTGTTCCACCCAGACATCACCCCCTCCCCAGCACGCCAGACACTATACCATGCCTTAAAAACACTTCGGAGGAGAAAATAATTTCCCCTTTGAGTTAAGAAGAGCAAAAATACTTTGAGAGAGAGAACTCAGCAAGTTGCTGAGCATGCAATTCCTTGCAAATCTACAGGGAAGGCCAAGCTGAAGGTTGTCTGAAGATAGGGATGAAGTTGGCCAACATCAGGGTCAGGAGTTGGATTGCTGCTGCTGCAGCTACACAGATCCACAGCCCAAAAGTCACTGGCCGGGTGGCCACAAGTCCATTTCTCCAGAAAGCAGCCATAGTGTGACAGGCATGGGAAAAGACTCTTTCCTCCAGTCTTTGCACAGATCTGATGCCTCTATCCTGGCTTGAGAAGAAGACCGTGTCCTATTTTCTACTGTGTTCATCCTTGAATTTTCAACAGTCCATTTCTAAGACTGCATCAGTTTCTAATCTTACACATTTATTTACATGCCTCTTATTCCTACTCTTACCTCTTCACTACACCTGGCCACTGTGGCAAGCATTCTCCTTTCCCAAAGCTCCTTTAAATTTAACCTTCTCCCATATTATGTGACAGAGAAGAGTATTTCTGCTTTTTCTGAATGACTCAGTATTATTTGCTATGCCACTGTCCTTTCCTGGACTGAAACATCTAATCATGTCAAGTTTAGCCATCAGTTCATCACAAAATGGGGAGGATGGAAGGATATTTGAACCCTACCTTTCAGTTCTGCATCAGCTAATGATCTGGAATACAGATAAAGGCATAAATTAGTACCATTTCACTGACTTCATTTGTCTATGAAAATGTCATCCAGTTGAAAAACTGTCCCATGCAGTTAATAAATGGACAAGCCTGTTGATATGCAAAACAAATCAGTTCTCTAGCTGGAGAAGAAAACTTTCAGAGCAGTATGACCTCTGACAGGAAAAAAGCACAAGAAGAGCATCCTCAAACTATAAAATAATAAACTTATACAAAAATTCTCTTGTCACATGAACAAATCAATAGTGATACTCACCAATGAACAGCAGCAACACAAAAATTAAGTACATTAGTGAACAAACGGACTGCAAAATGAAATGTAGGGAAGGTTAAAAAAAAAAAAAGTCTTATGTTCTTATAATTAAAACATCCTGTCTCCTTCCCTGAACACTTCCTCTCCTCTAACTGGCAATCGCCTACCAAAATTCATCCTTGGAAGTGCAGAGGCAGGGTGTGGACCGGATTCAGAGGCACAGGTTTTATCACTACATCTTCCAATTCCACTCAGATGACACAATATTGAAAGCTGTCCACCACAGTTATACCATTGCTGTCATCAATAAGGCTAGAGGCTGAATGATGGTTTCAGTTTTGGCAGTGTGGACCAACCTCAGGAATTGAGGCCGAGTTTGAATTGGAAACGAAGAAATGTATTTCTTGTACATACCTCCCACATATGTTACAAATGTGCATCTAACATAAAGTCCTGGGATGAGATCCTTGTGCCAAAGGCAAAATTCCCATCAACTTCACTAAGTTTGCAGCCCTGAGTTACAAAAGTAAGCAAAAAGTAAGGGAAAAATCTTTTGCTTGTTAACCCAAAGTCTTCAGCTTTTCAGTATGCTCTCAACTGTAACATATGCAGCCATCATATTCAAACCCCTTCTCTTTCTGCCATATCAAGGAATGGCATATCAAGCATATTCCCTCACCCTGCAACAAAGGAAGCCCTGGCACACACCCACCGCTCAGCCCAGGGACAGCTACAGCCACAACTGATGGATACACACCACTGAGAAGAGACTGTGCCCTAAGCCACCCTATTGTATCATGCACTGTAATTGCAGTGAACCAAACTGGGATGGAAAGATATGGAGAGCCTACAGATAGGAAAGATTCTAGAGAGTTATACTGCGTTATACTAACCGCGCGAATGGACAAATTTCTGGAGGCATTTCAGTAAATGCTCTCTTGAATATCTAAAACTGTTTTAAATTACTGGCCCTTTAAGGAGACTTGGATCCTTAACTTACACAGATTACAATTGAAGGACTAATGCATCAACTAGTAAAGTGTCCTCTGGATGCTTTTATCCCTCAGATTTCTCTGAAAGCAATGTACAGTCAGTTTTTTCTCAGCTCACAGCAGTGCAAGATCAGCCCTAAATTAGAAGATTATGGTTTATACTTCAGAGGAGATACTTTTTCAGACAGATGGCATTTGGTCCTGTGAGAATAGGTGTGATGTTGCCAGTTGTGCCATCTGAATTACATCAGGCCTCAAGCTGAATGGAGCCCAAATTAAGATCATGAATATAAAGATTTCTTTCATTGTGTTTGTTTAGCTGTGTAGTCATGTCACCATCAACTGCCTGCATGCTGTCTGCGAGCACAGAACAAATTATGAACTTGAATCTCTCTCTATTCATCTCCACTCTAAGTCTCTACCAAAAAAAAAAAAAAGGTAAAAATAATCCCTGAATAAAAATGACAGTGATTTATCTCGTGAAAACTCTAGTCCTCTGGTCTGAGTTACAGAAATATAGGCATATTATATCTTCAGTGCAGTCCTCATTTTGCTTTAAGTTTTTACCATTTTTTTAAGTTTCTATGCAATCACACGTTATTCCAAAGAGTTCAAATAGCCAAGGAAGAGACGGTAAGAGGGGGGAAGTATTCCCCTAACTTTAAAGGGTTCAGATGGATAAAAGGCTTAAGCCAATATCCACTAGTATCAACAGCAATATGGTGCCAGTGGCTATCATTTAACAATGTTTTTTAGAAAAACAAAACTTCTTGATAAGAACTTCTATTTTCTTAAGAACATCCAGTCAACAATATCTGTAACTGATGGGATAGTAATGACCCCATTGAGTGTCTGACAGCGGTTTCTAAGCATGCTAACCAGCACTCCAGAAAATTATCAATTTGGGGTCACTGGACACTGCTTATCTACATTTTCTCTCCAGCTTTAAAGGGTTTTGTGGATCCTGCTCTTTCAAACTTAAGAGCCAGTTTATTTTTTGCAGTCTGGGTGGGTGCTGTGTTTTGGTAGCGTATGAAATGGCTCCAGAGTACTTAGTATAAATAAGGGTTTTGAGAACACTACACTAAACAGAATATGGCATCTCAAAGCAATGGATCTGCTTTATTCATACTCCGTTATCTTTTTTTTTCTTTTTTTCCCCACAACTCTGACAAAGATGCTGCTGTCCAAGGAAGTTATCAAAAGCATAAAACACAAGACAGCAAAAGCATTGCTAAGCCAACAGTTCCCAGCTTCCTCTGATAGAGTCTGCTTCCTTGTTAAGTGCTGCAGCTCAATGGCTGAAGACTTTCAACCACCTCCCCTGAACGGTGTTTTCAGCTCTTCCCACCCAGCCCACCTGTAACAATGAAGACAATTAGCTTCACTGCCTCCCTGAACTGTACAGCCTGGTCGACCTCCAACAAGATCAAGAACTTGGAAAGGGAAATGGCTGTTGCCTCTCGTAGGCAGAAACAAACAGAATGAACAGTTTGGGCGAGACGAGATGACGGGATGCTCTTCCATGCAGCCCTCGTGGACCATGGCTCTCTCCTTGTACAGTGCTCTTCTCCAAGGAACTGGCAGCCTTGGCAGGGAGCATCAGTGAGGGACTCAGTAAACGGACTTGTAAATCAGCTTGTGATGGAAATGCAAAAGTTGAGGCTTGTACAGCCAACCCTTTGTACCCCAACAGCACAAAACTCTCACTAGAACAACTGCTGCATGCTTCAGGCTGTTGCCTAGCCTCTGACTGCCAGCCCGCATCCATCACAGCAGCTTTCCAAACTCAAGTGCCACCTTTCCAAACTCACAGTCGTTACCAGCAGCAGACACCTGAGAGAACTTGGCACCTATGGGAGGAAACTAAATGCAGGAGGTTTGAGTACCTTCTCTTAGTTCTTATTCTCAAAAGTAACTTACATACACAGCAGCTTATGAAGCATTTTAGATCCTAAGAACTCGTGTTAGATTTAGAGAAACTGCTGAAAATTCAATTCTATGTTTCACTGCAAATTAAGGGTCTCAGAAGTTTGCACACTCTACATAATCTTAAAAAATGGGGCTTGGGTTCCCAAGTAACTTGGCCAATTCTGAAAATTTTGCCCATGATCATCGTTCATTCCCCTAAACATTAAGCTACAGAAACCACTCCCAAAACCAAGTCTGGGAAACAAATTTGCAGTCGCTCAGGGTAGCTCAATACTTAGCCTGTTGAGTCACCATAATGACCACAGAACGGATGGATTATATGATTTTAATAGGTCAGACACCACTGTTTTTTCCTTTACAATCACACATCCTAAAACAACTAAGAAGTAGTTGAGATAAGTCAGACACGCGTGCCCACACTCTGTTTATTTTGAAAAGTCATCACCTCTTCTCCAGATGAATGCTGTTATATTTGCACCTGACCATACGCTGCTTCTCTTCAGTCAAGGACAGGGATTGACACATGCATGCAAACAGCCTGCCGGAATAACAGACGTATTTTTCTAAACACAGCTTTGTTGCTCCTCTATTGTACTAGCAGGTTTTGTTGCCAAGTGAAGGAGTTAATCCTGCCCATAACTGTGCCTGTCTTTTGCAAACACAACTGAAACTAAGAAATTACCAACATGCAGTTCTGTTTTTAAATAAACACTGATATGATATCTCCAGGTTGTTTTTCTGCTCTGCAGTTATGGTTGGTTGTTAAGACAATAACCCTAGCAGTCTCAAATACATAGACATCCCGATGTGCTGCACACTGTACAATGGCCCATGGAGGTTACTGTTAAGATATGCTCATGGAAGAGAGAAATTAATTTTCTTCCTTCTACTGACTTTCCTGACCACATGGAAAATTTTTTCTCATAGGACAAACTGTTACTGGGCCTCTCCTGAAAATCACTCTGTGAAAAACAGTATGGAAGATAAGGGTGAAACTCTACGAATACGGCATGTGATAAGTAACACCCCAGCCCTCAAACACCACCTGCGTGATTTCTGCTCTGCTCCCCACTTCATGCTTTTCTTCCTACATAACTCAGCACTAATGCCTGTTGAGTGGCTTCAGCAGTGCCAGGCAGTACACTTCTTGCTCTGTTTCTCCAAGGAAATGAAAGGTGATGCAGGACACGTGAAGTTCTGGCCACAACGCAGTCCATAGGATTTTTGGTTTAGACCTTTGTGGTGCCAGGATTTTTCACCCATTTGCAGTGATATTCAAATCTGAACTGGTAGATGTTACCTTAAAATGAAACACTTTTGCCCCAACAGCAAAACTGTGCTGATGGCTGTTACCTATTTTGTGAAGTGTCCTGAGATGGTGGCCAACAGACGGTTGAACAAGAGCGAGGAATGATTAATATACAGAGAGCACAAAAGGAAGTAACTCCATGCAGTAGGCAATAAAGGATTAAAAAATACGTCCTGTGTTTAGCAGGTAATGTGACACAGCTCTGCCTCAAGAGCTCTAGGGAACCGTTTCAAGTGCTCTCCTTTCACATCGTATAATAACGCTACTGGCATGACCTCTTCCAAACGGCAAATGGCACAATCTACTCAATAAAAACCTCTGGTTTTTTTCTTTTCTCTTCTCCTGGTATCAGCTGAGCGCTACGCGAAACCAAAAGAGAAGACTGTCCCCACCCTCCTTGTCTATCCCCAAAATTTTGATCTTGAAGGGGAAAGAAGCAGCAGGGCAAGGCACACTGGAGAGAACATAAGATGCAGAGTGTAGCTAAGGCTGGGGCTGTAAAAGAAGCGAAAAAGAAAATTTAGTAATGAATCCAACTGGAATAGGTTCTCCTCTAAAAAGCTCAGCCTAGGATCATAATTGGTAATTTTTACACTCTAAGCTGGAGTGCAGGCAGTCAACAGTATGACCCAGAGAAACACACACCCAACAAGCTGGCTGAAACAACCATCAATGACTGCTTTAACGAACCGGCTCCACTTGGTTGTACAGCGAGCGAGGTTGGTGCTCAGGTGCAGGGGACAATGCCGCAGCTGGCCGACGGGGAGTGGACAGCTTTTACCAACACAGTCACTGCATCTCGGCTGCTCTTGCAATGACTGGTGAGCAAAGAAGTCATGTTAATGAAGCAGCAGTGGGATATTTACCTTGAGGTTACTTTTTCAGGAGTTTACTTAAAGCACTGAGTTCATGTAGGTATGAAAATGCCACATAGCAAATTACATGAATTTGAAACATATATCTACAATAAAAACTGAAAGTTTCAGGTTTTCCTGTGGTTATGAACCTGCAAGCCATTCCACACAGGCAGATCTTTGTGTCCCTGATTAACCTCAGTCAACTAACTTAAACAGGGCTGTGTCTGATTAAGGTCCACATTCGCAAGCTTCAGAAAACGCTTTGTATAAAAATTTGGTTGTTGGCCAACTCTGATTGCTGCATGTAAGTTACATCTGATAGGAGCAAAATGTGTCCGTTTGCAAGCATTTAGACTGAAATTTCCCTAGAGACCAGGACAGCACTATTTTTCTTGTTGCTTTTGTAGTCACTGCCCTGGTGTAATTACCCTTTTCTTGCCAATGTCAAAGCTGAGTGGGGGAGAGGTTATTTTTCAAAAGACAGGATAAATCCCCTCGCCTCTAACTTCTGAAGGCTTCAGTTTATGACTCACTGTGTCCACAGTGAAATGAAATTGTGATCACAACTCCAGACCCGATCCAACACACATTGAAATCAATGGGACTCTTTCCGTTGACTTCAGTGGAAGCTGGGTCACGCCCTTAGCAGACACTAGCTGCGCACATAACAAAACCACCCTCCAGTTTTGGATGGCAGAAAATATGGTCAGCCTGGAAACAGCAGGGATCCCTGAGGTCAGAGATTGTCTACAACAAAAAGCTAATACAGGAAAAACCAACAGAGAAATGCTTCAAGTGCACCTGTCTGCACTCTGCCTCTTTCTAGCCCTATCAACCCAGACGAAACTGCGTCCAGAGCAAATATTTATCAAAAATACAAAAAGACCATATCTTGGCAAAAGCCAAAATCTGGCCCAGAGTAGAAAATGTAGAATAATTATTCAATCTTAAATAAAATTTTCAAATAAAATAAACATAAGCTTGAAGAAATGAGCTCAGTACAACTTAGAAGCTAGAAAAGACTTGCATCAGACTTCGTAGCACAGTTTTATGCTTGTCAAACATGAAGGTCAACGTAGGCCTTCTAAAAGAAGGGGAGTATGAGCACAGCCAGTGTCAGACCCTATGTTGTATTTTAGCAGACCACCAGCAAACAGCTGTATGTTGCCTTTAACATTCTTCATATGGCTCCTATATGAAAATAGTAATAAAGAAAAAAGCTCACAATGACGGAAAGATAAACTTGAAAATGAAACTCATAAAACAGTTTTACGAGAGTTTTGGGACTGTCAGAGAAAGGGCGGAGGAAGAACATACACTTTGGAAAGATTAAAACAATGACTATGTGATGTTGGTAAGAAATTGATCATTGTCAGGACAAAAAGCCAGGAGCAAAAAGGAATATTGATCTTTCAATAGCAGAGACCATTTAGTTTGGATGATACAGCATTTGTAGGCTGGTCTTCACCTTGGCTTATACATCCCCAGGACTGACACACTATTATTTGAACAATTTTTAGGTGGGAGAGGCGGAGGTACAGGTAGACTGGCTACCCTCGTACTGGCAGGTACGTCTTGACACGGTGTCTGAGAGTTACTGACGCTTGGTACCCAGAAATGTCTCAGGAAGGCCGCACTTCTTCCACTCAGCCTGTCAGGGCCCGAGCTTGGCAGGTTGAGGAGAAAAAAGAAGGCCCTTCTTCAGCCAGCTTTTTTCTACTTATTTTTCAGCAAATCAAGAAAGGCACAATGACGCAGGGATTTTGTTGAGTTAGTTATGGGCTTAACAGACACGTACTGTATAAATTAAGAACAGGGAGGTCCTCTGGGGCTTGGCAGCCTGTGCAATGTCAGTAAGTACACTGTACCACAGGTAATAGATGCATCCTGACACCCTGCACTGACTTAGCACTTGCAGGAACTGAGAATGAGCAGAGAACTTGTAAAATATGACTCAAACTTGTTAGCAAATTACTGGACTAGAACCTTCCCCTCCTCCCCCCGACATTATTCCCATGTTTGAGTCTGATCTCTTCATTATACCTCATTATACCTGTTATACCTCACATTTTGGGCTGTATTTTCGGACTTGCTTCCTATTCCATTTAAAAAAACAGTTGGGAGAGAGGAATATCTCTGAAGGTAAAAAGCTGCCATTGTTGATGATGAACCTCTCTCTCTCTCTCCCGATATATATATATATACACACGCGGAGCATGGATGATGAACCTCTCCAGATATATCTATCTATATATACACGGAGCATGGATATAAGTCCTGTGGGTTTTCTGCGCCGGTTGCTCCCAGCAGCTGCCTCCCCGCAGGCCTGCCCAGCGCCCCCTCCGAAGGCGCTCCCGCCGCTGCCGCCCCCCGTCTCACGCAGGGGAGGTGCCGCCCCGCCACGCCGGGGGCCGAGGGAGACCCCCCCCTCCCTCCGCATCGCCCCACACCCCCCCGGGAGGCGCCTCCGGGCTCTGCGCCGACCATCACCGCCCCGCCCGGCCCGGCCCGGCCCGGCCCGGCCCCGCCGCGGGGTCCCGCCGCGGACACCTACTTCTTGCAGGGGATGAGCGCCTTCCTCTCCTCCAGGATGCGGAGGCGCTGGTTGGGGCCGTCGTAGGAGACGGCGGCCCGCGTGTTGCGGCCCGTGCCGTGCTCGTAGGACACGGTGCGCCCTTCCCACTGCCGCGGCGCCTGGCACGGCTCGGCCCCCGCCGCTGCCGCCCCGCCGCTCCGCAGGAGGAGGCCGCCCAGCAGCAGCAGCCGCAGCCGCAGCAGCAGCCCCGGCCCTGGCCCCGGCCCCGGCCCCAGCGGCGGCCGCCGCAGCCGCAGCCCGCCCGCCGCCCGCGCCATGCTCCGCGCCCCGCTCCGCGCACGGCCGCCGCGCACGGCCGTCCCGCACGGCGCGCAGGCGGGCGGGCGGGCAGGCCTGCGCCGGGGGGGCGGGGGCGGGCCGCCTCCAAACCCGCATCACCTCAGCGGGGAGAGGCGGTTTCTGCTCGAGCTGCTGCGTACAGGCGGGATGGGAGAGCAGGAGGCAGCGGGGCGACAGGCGACGGGGACCCTCGCCCCCCCGTGCCCCCTCCTTGCACCCGGGGTGACCGGGAGGGTTTGCTTGCCCTGGCTGTGCCGGCGAGGGGTGATGGCAGAGGGGCACCTGCAAGGCCCGAGCCTTGGGGTGCTCCTGGGCACTCTGTGTAGGCTTTGGGAGGGAGGGGATACACGAACAGGAGGGGCACCTCCTGGGCGAAGCCGCTTTAATGTTGCTTTTTACTTTTTCCTTGCCAGTGGCTCCCCACAGACAATGTCACCAAGCACATGCATACCTTCATCTCCCACTGCCCTCTCAGGTTTCTCAGCCGTTGTTTGCTGCCCGCTCTGGATGTGCTTTCCTCTCGCACAAAGGGAGGGGAGAAGCCTCCGCCCCACAGATACTCTGAGGCACCCAGGCCTGAGCCCTGCCGGACCCACGAGGGGAAACACCGGTGGCACCACGGTAGCTGGCCAGGGCAGGCCCAGGAGCTGCTAACGCTGAGCTATGCTGGCCACTGCAATAACCTGGCATTGAGTTATTCTTGTTTTCTCAGCGAGTCCCTCAAAGACTGGGGTGCAGCATTTGCCCTCAGTGGAGGAAGGGCCCATAGACCTCTTCCGTGCACAGGGAGTGGGGTAGGAGGGAGCGCCTTGCTCCCGCGTGGGCATGCCGCTCCGCTGTGTCAAGGGTGCGTGGCCATGGAGCACCACGGAAACCAAAATTAAAAAAAAATCTTGGAGAAAGTCTGAAATCCCTTCTCCTACCCATTTGCAGATGCTACTGTGGTGGACAGAGGTGGGGGGAGCGCAGCGGGGGCCCGACTGTCCGCAGAGCGGCCCCGCACCGGCCCCGCACTGCCCCGCTCCCGCCTCGGGTCGTCCGCCGCCGCTTCGCTCCTCCCGAGCAAACCGGGCACAGAGCGACTTCCCCGCCTGTCTGCCCGTCCGCCTCACGCGTTTCCCCGTCCGTGCCGAGCTCACGGAGGTAACTCTGTAACGCCCTGGAGGCGACGGGAACAGCCGCCGGAGCTCCCCCAAGCCCGCAGAAAGTTTCTGCTCCGTGTCCCCTGGGAAAATCCAGCGTCAAGTTCAGCCCCGCAGGAGGGGGGCTCCGGCCGCGGCTCCCGCGTTCCTCCCGCCTCCTCCTCCCCTCTCCCCGCGTCGGAGCGCGCAGCCCCGCGGCAGATGCGTGCGGCTGGGGTTTGCTTCCCCCCCGCCCCTTCCACCTGAAGGAATTTATGACACAGATGAAAACTGAAACGGAGCTGGAGCCGCGGACGAGCGACGCAGTGATGTCGCCGGGGGATTAAACGGGGTGGAGGTGATGTCACCGCGCCTGCACAGCAAAACACACACACACACACACACGCGCGCGCGCGCGCACACCCCCCACCCCCCGGAGGAGCGGTGCTGCCAAGGGAGCGCGATCGGCCCCACGTCACTCGTGCCACCGGTATAAATGCGGTCCCGCGATGTCCATGGCTGTCGGCGCGGCGGCTCCCGCGACTTGACTGCAGCCGGGCGCCGGGAGGCAGCGCCGCTCCGCGCCCTTCGGCCGCCGCGACCCGCGGGGCGGCGGCGGGCGGCGGCGGCGAAGGAGAAGGAGAAGGAGAAGGAGAAGGAGAAGGAGAAGGAGAAGGAGAAGGAGAAGGAGAAGGAGAAGGAGAAGGAGAAGGAGAAGGAGAAGGAGGAGGAGAAGGAGAAGGAGGAGGAGGAGGAAGAGGAGGAGGAGGAGGAGGAGGAGGAGGAGGATGAGGATGCTGCGCGCCTTGGTGGCGGTGTCCCTGTGGCTGCGGGTGAGCCCGCGGGCGCAGGGCGCGCCGTGCGAGGCGGTGCGCATCCCCATGTGCCGCCCCATGCCCTGGAACATCACCCGCATGCCCAACCACCTCCACCACAGCACCCAGGAAAACGCCGTCCTCGCCATCGAGCAGTACGAGGAGCTGGTGGGCACCGGCTGCAGCCCGGTCCTCCCCTTCTTCCTCTGCGCCATGTACGCCCCCATCTGCACCCTGGAGTTCCTCTACGACCCCATCAAGCCCTGCCGCTCCGTCTGCCAGCGCGCCCGCGACGGCTGCGAGCCCATCATGCGCCGCTACAACCACAGCTGGCCCGAGAGCCTCGCCTGCGACGACCTCCCCGTCTACGACCGCGGCGTCTGCATCTCCCCCGAGGCCATCGTCACCGACCTGCCGGAGGGTGAGCGCCCCGGGGCGGCGGGCGGCCGGCCGGGGGCGGCGGTAGGGCGGACCCCCTCTGCCCCCGCGGGGCGCCCCGGGCGGGGGGCTGCGGGACCCCCACGCCCCTGCCCCGGGAGCCTCTCCCCGACAGCTTTCCTTCCCCGCCGCGCCTCTGTTTGCAGATGTGAAGTGGACGGACTTCACCCAGGGCGTGCTGGTGCCGGAGAGACCCCCGGAGCCCGACTGCAAGAGCCGCGGCCAGGGTGAGCCTCGGGCGCCCCCCCTTCTCCCCCTCCCCGGAGCCAGGCCCCCTCTGACACCCCTCAACCGTTTCCCTTTCTCCTCCTTTGAAGAGCGATGCAGGTGCAAAAAGACAAAGCCTACGCTGTCGACCTACCTGGCCAAGAACTACACCTACAGTAAGTGCATGGGGGAAAACGCTTCGCTTTGCCCGTCCCACCCCTCTCTGTGCCCCCCGCAAGTTAGGCAGCTCCGTGTGGGTGCTGCACCCACACCAGGCCCCGTCCAGCAAGTGCGGCGTGAGGACACCGCTCCGCCGCAGCCTTTCCAAGTGGGTTTTTGCCCAAGGACACCTAGCCGTCCTCTTCCAAAACCCACCACTCACGCACACCTCGTGCAGGCAGCAGTAGTCATTGCGCAGACGATGGTGTGTTTCTGATAAAAGCAGTGAAATGTCAGTAACGTGCACTGGCATCAACAGGTCGCTCTGCAGAAAGGGTGCTTGCTACTGTAAAGGTCACTCTAGTAAGTGCAATTATGTCTAATGTGAGCATGACCATGTGCTGCCTGGCCACCTCCTGTTTTCATCCAGCAGCTGGAATAAACAGAGGTTTATCGCCTAAATAAAACTTGTAAATGTGAACGAAGCTGAAGCAAGGTAAAAAGTTATTACGTAGAAATTCATATATTCTCTTGCTTACTAGCCAGAGTTTCATCTGGTGCGGAATTGTCAGAGATTAATTGAATTCAGTGACAATTTGCACCATCCAGCCGAGGAGTTGGCCGATAGTTTTATTGTATGTTGCATGACATATTGACAATACAAGTAAGTATTCACCCCTCTTCCCCCTTGGTCCCTGTCCCCCACCGCCCCAGTTTTCTGTTGCTGGGAGTCAGGAAGAACTCTAATTAAGATTAGATAAATACCAGATTACATGTCTGTAATGGCAATAGAAACTCCTTATTAACTATGAATTTAACACGTGGTATCATGGTCTTTTGCACTTTTGCACTTTTGCTTTTTCTCAGATGGCAGTTGTTTCTTCAAGGGATTTATTCAGTTCTTATGCAATAGGGTTATTATACCCATTCAATTCCTATTTGTCTGATATCAAATGAAAGTAAGTTTGTAGATATTTGCTTCTTTGTTAGTATAGGAAAAAAAACCCCAAACCCCAGTTTGGTGGGAATAATAAAGCTGAACATCTAACTTAGGTAATTGTACACTTTTTTGTTATGGCATTTTGGTGCATTTATATCATATATTCTTTTTATATAATTCCTTAATCTCAGTACAACACAGTGATATGTTCACGTGGGACAATGAACTTCCACACTTGTCTGAAATATATGAAAAAGCAGTGATATAAAATGACTACTCCAAAATGAAATACAGGTGTTAGTCATATAAATTCTGATTCCGGTGACTTCAGTCGGAGTGTTGCTTGAATAACAACTGCAGGTTGGGGTCCAAAATTTAATTCCATTGAATTTGTGAAATAAAGATTTTGTTTTTGAGAGGTAGATTTTTATTCAGCCTCCTCTGAAATAAATAGACATGCTCAAATGGAAAATGAATTGAGAGACAAGACAATGCAGAACAAGTTGCAAATAAAATCCAATTTTTCTGAAATCTTTTAAAATAATATATACAGCCAAATTGTGTTTCTAGCTGGTCGGAACTTAGATTCAATCAGACTTGAAAATGGATTGTGAGCCTCCAAAACTGAAATCCCTCATGTGTTTTGTGGCTGTTATACATGTCCTGATAAAATTAGCACATAAAACCTAGACTGCATTAAAATTGCTGGTCTCCTGTTTTCTACATGTGAAGTTTATTCCAAACCTTAGGAGGTCCATTTGAGGGCTTTTGACCTGGTGGCTGCCAGGGGCAGCGTCGATGCAGGCTGATCACCCTGTGGGACATAGACTTCTCATACTTCTTTCACTGAACAATTTTGTGGTAGTAGGACCCTTGCTATTTTGAAATTTCCTAGAGACAAAGTCCTTCCTGTAAAAATCATGCTTCATTTCTCTCATTTGGTAGCTCTCACAAGAGAGAAGTGGTGAAATGCTGCAGTGGTAAGTACTGCCAGGGTTCACAGGTACAAAGTTAGCCAGGGATCATCCTCAGAGCAATCTACACAGTTTCACCTTCTTGCATCCATGCAGACATGCATTTTTCCTCAATAAAAGGTAAAAATATGAACGCTTGTGTATTCAGAGTCAGAAGAACGCATTTCAGAGTCTGTTTTATGTGAGGATCTTACTATTGATGGATAATCCAAAGGCAAAAGATGAAAAAAAGTACAGACCGAGTAAATCATGACCATGCTAAGCCTCTTAGTTTTTGACTACTTGTTTCAAACCTTCCCCTCTTTCTTATATTTAAGAAAAGACTTTAGTTCCTGGATGCAACTTACAGGGAAATGATTTTATTATTGCAAAGACTGAATTCATGCTAACTGTCTCTGAGGTAAATTATTCATTACTTAATTGGAAATAGCCAGATCTGGCTATAGAACGGGTCCGATTTATGCGAGGAGTTGTTCAAGTTTGAGTCAAAGGAGCTGTTTGTGTGTGCAATTCCAGGCGAGATCGCTTGGCTTGATCTGGCAAAGATTTAAGCACATGTTTAATTTCACAGTTGCCACCAGTCCTACTGAAAACCAAATTGGTATCAGGCCTCTGTTATTCCAAGCCACTACGTGCCTACTCATGCAGAAGTAGTTCTAGTTTCACAGCCGAAACAACAGCTTTCAATTAAATAAATTTTATTTCGAGATGTGTTTAAGTTTCTAAGATTGTTTGTTGTTCTTACGCCTCTGTTTTTCTAATTGCAGTCATTCACGCTAAAGTAAAAAGTGTAGAAAGAGGGAACTGCAACGAGATAACGACTGTGGTTGAAGTCAAAGACATACTCAAGTCTTCAACACCAATTCCTTTGTCTCAAGTGCCTCTTCTTACAAATTCCTCCTGCCAGTGTCCACCTCTTCAACCGAAGCAGGATGTTCTCATCATGTGCTATGAATGGCGCTCAAGGTGAGCACTGGTGATGTGGTGGAGAAAAGCGTTGTAGCTAGCTGTGACAGACAGGAAGGAGGGCCAGCAAAGCTCACTTCCTCATCGTAAGCCTGTTTTGCTGATAGTTTTTCTTAGGATAACTCACACATACACCTACGTGTTTCAATTACCTTCGCAGTTAACTTTTCCCACTTAATCAGCCTCAGCTCTGAGCCACAATGTGGTGTTCACAAAACCTGGTTCACACATGGAGCGTAAACCCTGGTGGCATTAGGTGCTGACAGCATATTGCTTAATGCATCGTGCAGCAGTTCAGGTGTTTCCAGCTGTTTGGGAGTGTTTTTCCAGGACTGCTTTCCATAGGTATGACCTGCTTTGTATGCTACAAGCCTGATGGTGGCTGTAGGTGGTGGTCCATGTCAGCAGGACCATGGGGAAGGCATAGTTCTGCCTCACCAACCCCAGGGGAGGGGACAGGAGATGATGCACATCTCCTGTCTGCAGAGCTGCTGGAGACAGAGCCAGGCCCTCTCCACCGGCCTATCCATACTTCGGACCGGTGCCATCAGCGAGATGTTTCTGATCCCACAGCTGTACCGGGACCAGCCAAAGTTGCAGCCATTGGAGCTCTGGCTCCTGGACGGCAGATGAAAAGTAAATACTCTCAGAGCAGCTTGCCAGTCCTGCTGTATGATTAAAAGACAAAACAAAACTAACTTTACCAGACCTTTCATCTGGCAGTCAGCCTAGCCCCAGGCATGGAAGGAAATCCAGCATGCTGGTCTGGACGGGAGGGAGTGATGAATCACAGCTCCCTTTTCTCTCTGGGTTCTTGAGGCAGAAGGGGACATCCCATCCCCGTTAGCACCCCAAGTGTACCAGTAGCAACAGACGCCAACAGGACAGGTTGTGGCGTGGTAGGTACATGTGGCTCTGTGCTGGGGGTCAGGGGCGAGGCTGTTTGTAAAATGTGCAGGCCGGTTTTGCATACAGTGATGTGACTGTTAATTGAACATGCGCACTTGTAAGGACCATAGAACATCTACGTGCAGAACTTGATGGGCCATATCCATATTTTCAATGAGTTTTATTTTGATCTTTTAAGTGTGTTCTACAGGTGTTTCTAAAAGTTGCCATCTGATACCTTATTACCTTAACTTTTTTTAGTGAGCTGTCAGGCACAGTATTTTACTATTACACAGCACGTTGCCCCTCCAGGTCCGGAAGTATTTCACAAAGATTAATTTAGAGCCCTCTACTTGTGTTAGCCATTTTAGGGATACATACTCTGAGTCATGCAGAAGGACCACGACCAAGATTGTGATCAAGGAGCTCTGAGCTGCAGAGCTCTGTTGGAGAGGACCCTCAGGAGGAGTTTTCAGAAGTCAAAGATTGCAATCTGCTTCTCCATTATTATGGAAAAACACACCATTCACTAAATATTTTGTGATGGTTTTTAAAGGTCACTGAGGTTTTTAATTTCATATAGTGTACTAAAATGGATTTCAAAAAGAAACATGAACTATTCTATGTGTTTCCTGTTGAACTCAGTGGCATGCAAACAGAAGGTTTTGAGTTACAGTAGCTTTCTAAAATGCCAGAAGCAAAATGGGTGGAAGCTTTATCTCCACTGAAGTCAATGGGAAAACACCCATTGCCTGTCAATAGGGCTAGGGTCTCACTCAATAATTTGACCTGAACAGAAGCTGTATCAGATGTACACCGTGTTATGGTTTCATTCATCATGATGTGACCTTAGCATCAATCCTATATGTTAATTCTCTAATCTCTCCTCAGAAAGAAAAGGAGATGTGTATCATGTTGGTCTTGATTCCCCAGGGCTTGCACTCACTGTAGTACTTTCATGTTTGGGCAAAGTGGATGCACAGTGGCTAATAGCTACAAGTGGCAGCATTTTGTACTCTTTTTGTAGAACTGGGAACTGGAGAGTGAGGCCCTGCTATGCTGTGTAAACCTCACCCTCCAGCAAAGTGCTGTCTGAAATTGTCTGCATTTATAATGATATTTTGATGTCTTCAGCCAATGCTGATGATATTAGGGCATATTATGGCTGAGTATCTCAAAAAAAAAAAAAAAGAAAAAAGAAAAGAAAAAAAAAGAAGAAAAAAAAAGTTAAAATAGTTAGCAGTAGAAGAGATACAGAAATTCCAGCATCCCTATGCTATATAATAGTTGTTTCTAGGGTTGGACCTAGAGGGTGTGACATCAGACTGCTTTAGAATAAACTGTTTTAGAAGCTGCTTAAGGCATAGACATTAAATAGTTACACTTTTGTTTTGTTCATTTCATAACACCTAGACTCAGTATTTTCATAAAGGAGCCAGCCAGATTTCATTGGTAGGCAAATATCACTGCCCATACATATTCTGAATGTACTTTAAAGCACTCATTAAGTAGTTACACATAGGAAATACATAATACCGCCCTAATGTATTTATAGGTAGCAATGGAGACAGTTGTAAGTGGTCAAATAATGTTACCATTCAACAGCAGAGCTTTATTAACTGGTGCATGTAACACTTAGGTTTTTTTTTCAATTCAGAAGTAAAATACATTAATTTAAACTGCTCTTCTGCTCACACACACATGCACACAAACACAAACATATAGTGGACATAAGTAAAAATATATGTGATAAAGACATTTAAACAGTTTCATGGGATGTTACCCGACGCATCACTTTTTGTTAACAGTGATCAAGACAGGACAATTTTCCCCTGCAGAATAGCTGCAGGTGAGAACAAAGGGCTCTAAATGTTTTCTCAATACTGGCCACGTGCTGCAGTTTTGGCTGTAAAATCTGATTTCTTTTGAAAACTACTTTCTGTTTTTACAGAGTTTAGAATAGAATTCCAGAAGGATCCATATAAGCATTTAGAAATCCATTAGAAAGCATTTAGGGATGGAGAAAAATATTTTTCTGCCTATTGTTCTATACACAGAAACTGTCAGTACCAGTACCTGCTGGTTCATTTCAACCTCAGTCTGTGTTAAATCATCTGGAATGACATCTCAGGAATCAAAATCAGAAATATCTGTAAGTCATATTTACTTCTTAATTTTCAGGTTGATGCTTCTTGATGGATGTCTAGTTGAAAAATGGAAGGATCAACTAAACAAAAGATTTAAGGTAAATACCACCAAAGAAAAGAATGCTGATGTTCTTGATAAAAAGTTAAACACCTTTGTTCTACTTCAGCATTGAATAATTTGTTTGACTTTCAGATATCCATAACACCTGTGGGTATTATTATTGTTTTCATTTTAACATTTTCTTACCTCATAATTACATATAAGTGTAAGTGAAAATTTGAAAATTTTAGTCTTGCATTTTAGGATCTCTAAAATTTTATTTCTATTTTATCTGCAAACTGTCCCTAAATAGGATGGTTGGATGATCTTTCTGTGAACTCTGACTTATTACAATAATGACTCTAGGAATTTCTTTCCTATCACTGCTAAGGCAAGTAACTGTCAGATAGGTGATAGGCAGATGAGTATATAGTCCACATTAGGTAAGAAAGGAAGTTAAAATCCACTGCACTGGATAAATGGGCTTTGCTGCATTAAAGGTTGCAGGCTGGAGACACAGACTTCTCACCAGTTACTTCCCACTGAAGACCCACTGAAAGAATTGGGCGTCCCCTCAATGGTTTCAGGGAACATTGGAAGGAAAAGTCTATAGTATAGAGACCTGGGAGGCAGGAGCAGCAGATGCCCCTGCTTTTTGGGGCTTCAGGATAGCACTTGCTATCACTCTCTGCTTGTAAACTCCTCTTTATAATGGAGAGAAAGGGTGGATCAAGACAATGTTTGACTCTTCCTCACACTTTTAGAGGTGGAAGAAAGTTATTTCTGGAATTCAGAAAAGGTTTCAGAGCATTAAGGATGTACATGTATGTTTATTTTAATTATGAGCTGACTGGCAATTGATAGAGAGGAGGAAAATAGATGCATGTATCCATCAGTAGAAGCTTTTAGATTACAGACCAACGTCTTGTAGGAAATTGTACTTGATGCTTTTATCATTCCCTTTTCTCCTCACTTGCTCATGTAAAACCTATGTGTGAAAATGAAAACACGCTTTAAATCTTAAAAAAATAAATACATTGCAATTGCAGATGATACCATGTGGGATTTAGGAGAATATGGACATACGACTCAGACTCTTAAAATCCCTTAGCTGTCAACTTAATGGCCTATTACTGGCACACAGTGTATTTTAGTGGCCTCCTCACACTGTTTTGTCATTTCTAATTGTGTCTTGAAACCTGTTCGGACATTCATTTCTAGACTGTCAAATAGATGCATGACTGCCAAACAAAATACTTCTCAAAGCATGTGTCATTCCCTCTTATATTAATAGTTTCATAAATTAAATCCTCATTAAACATGTTTGAGTGGGACATACCTAAATGCCTGCTGATACTTTTTGTTTTATAAAGATGCATATAATGACCCTGACTACACAAAGATAGCCGGTATGGAGCTAGGTATCACAGTGGCTTTATTTTAATGCCCATCATTCGTCTCTGAAGACTTGCATCCAACTTTTATCTTGAGTTACCACTTAAAATGAATGTTTTGAGCTGTCTGTGGACCACAGAAGACAGCTGTTAACATAACCACAACATGGCTGGTCTCTTCTCTAGCCAGGACAAGAGTCTGAGTTGCAGCAGGGTCAGTGCAGAGATACTAAACAGGAAAGCTGGAGAGCACTTCTCTTGCTCTGATCACTGGGCAAAGACCCTGCCTTTGGGATTTTCAGAAGAGAAAGTTCATTAATAGAGGGGAGAGGTGAGACCCTTTCCAGGTTCTACTATCTACCTCACTTTCCTTAAAATAAGCATTTCTGTTCCTAGAGGTGAAAGACTGCAATCTCTGCTGCAGTGTTGTGGATCTCTCTGTATTTTGGACCGCCTAACCACTTAACCTCACTGTAAAAACCTGTTTTCTAACCACTGCACTTTTGGGTTTTGAAATCTGACAGCTATTCTCTTTGGTGGACTCTTTGGTCTAAATGCTTCTCAAAATTTCCCGGGGATGCTGCTGAATAAAGCTGCAGGTGCCTTATTCACAACCATCCCACTGCAACTCTGAACACTGTGATTTCAGTCGTCATCTCCGTTGTCTGTCCGTAACATAAGCTCTTTCATGCCCAGTCCTCTCCACCCCAGGGAAAAACAGAACCAGAAAATAAATACCACCTTCCCTTGTAGCTGTGTGTTTAAATATATATTGTGAAAGGATAGTTTGCTTTCTGCAGACTTGTTTGAGGAGAAGTCAAGTAGCACGTTCAGTAAGACAGCAAAGAAGGGGTTTGCAAAGGAGTCCCAGCGTGCAGATCCTGTCTTTTTGATGGCATGGTGCCAGCTCCCCTGGATTTCTGAAAAGGCATGAGATGTACACTCACATGCAGCATGCACACAAGATGTGCAGTTCTCATTTTCATCAGCTGGTATCATGCAAATTCCCCCACCCAAGAACACATGGCAGGTTCCCCCTGCAGACAGCCATAACATACTGACATCAATGGCCCTGCAGGATAGAGCACAAAATGGTTAAAAGCAGCGCTAGTATCAGTGGTTGAGGATAGCTTTGATTAAGACGTAATTATTGCTGATTATGTCCTTCCCTAACTCAGCGTCTTTGTCTTCTGCATTTCCACAGAGGTGGGAACAGAGACTGCAAGAACAAAAGCTGCGAACGGCCCGCAGTAAGAACCAGAATGCAGGACGCAGTGGTCAGAGTGGAGCCTCAAAACCATCAACCAAGAACACCAACCCACCCGTCAGTGGCCCCAAAAAGGTCATTAAAATAAGAAATGGCCAGAAAGAAATCAACCCTAAAAAAGTATGAGTGTGAAATTTCCAAAAGGAAAGACTTTTCCTGCACGATGAGGGTCACAATCTGGTTTGGTCGGCATGTTTAATTAATCCAGAACTCATCGACTTAAAAACTCATGGCAGTTTCTACATAGACATTTTTGCTGCACTTTACTTTTAAAAGGTTTGCTTTTCCTTTCAAGCCACTGCAAGCCATAGAGCGTAGGTTTGCACTAATATGTGGTAGGCATATTCAAGCTGACTGAACTTTATCTTAGGGCTCTGATTTGCAATTCTAGATAGATCTAGCCTTGGCTGCCCAGAGGTTTTAACTCCTTATGCCGGTTGCCTGCCCTGCTTCCTTGCCAGACGTTGGAGAGCTGCATGGGGCATCTCTTCTCTCTTCAGAAAGTGCACTGGTTTAGTAGTGGGCGAGTTAGTCTGTGAGTTAGTCTATGAGTTAGTCTTTGAGTTAGTCTATGAGTTAGTCTGGTGAGCTGAGAACCTGAGAAGCAGCAGAGGGATGGTAACCTCTGGCAGACATCTGGGGCAGCAACCACTGCAGCTGCTGGAGCTGAATCTATCTGCTATTTGGAATCACAGCCCTTGTTCAGAGCATTCGGAAGCATAGTTTACCAATAAGCATCTGGGTATGCATTATGTGATTATTTTTATGTGTGTGCCAGAAATATGCTTACAGTGTTAGTATTTGATCTTGTGGGTTTGTGTAGCAAAAATGCATTAAAAGCAGACATTTAATTTTTTTATTGTACTTCAGGCTGGCTTCTGTTGTTATAATTTCAAATATATTTAAGCATCTAATTGAAAAATCAGTATTTTTTAAAAAGACAGATTAAAGTGAAGCAGATCTGTAGAATTCTTAAAAGTAACACTTATGTTTGCTGTAATATAGCTTTGTTATGAAAACTGGAATAGAAGCATTATTCTAAACATAACTGACAGCTACTGTACAGTATTAAAGAGAAGATAGGGCTTCATGTGGCTCAGCGTTCATTTGGATAATTTTTTATCATTTGACACCATATTTCTAAATCTTTCTCTGATACCAAATAAATAAATAAGTAAGTAAAAAAATAAATATGGCTTGTCCCTATTCCTGAACTTCTCAAAACAACTGGCTATCTGCTGTTTTGCTGATCAGAAGGTAACATTTACCCTGCAAAGGGTCGCAGAAAAAGCAGATGCTTTTATTTATGAACTAAGTTTTACTGATAACATTTGCTGTGTGAGGTGTTAAAATAGCAAAGGTGATATAAATCTAACTGGCGTAACTCCAAGTTGCCATTCATGCTATTCCTGCCCAAGCTCTACCTGGATAAGGTAGTACAGCAGCACAGTCTGCTTTCTGTTAACACATAAGAAGATCACCTGCACTGACATTGTAAGAGCTCATGATAGACATCTTAAAGACCTTCAAGAATTCCTGCAGCAAAACTAATGACTAGACTTGGCAATCCTGGTATCTATAAAACAAAATGAGCATTTCTAAAATAGAGAGCGTCTACGTCAGAAAAAAAAAGTTCTGTGTAGGTTAACATAAAGAGCTACAACTGGTCATATCAGTGTTTTGATCTATGTTATTACAAGAATTCCAACGAAATTTGCATGCATGAAGTTTAAGGCAGAATATGCTGGAGTGATTTTGGTAGCAGCAGTAATATACTTGTTAATATGCTAACACAAGCTGAAGACGTAGATGCCAAGTTAGAATGCTTAAAACAAAGGGACAGAGGTGTTACAGAAAAATTGAACAACAGTGTATAAGGTAGTTCAGGGGAAAAAACCAACCCTACATGATCATTGGTTGAGTTTTGAGCAGTTGGTTAAAATATGCAAAGGTCAGCATTTGAATGTAGCCCTTCCTGTTAATTCTGGGCAGATGCAGAACTTCATCTCCATGGAACATCTGCAGAATTAGATCCAAAATTCAATCCTGGTGCCAGGAATGCTGAGCTTATATTGCATCTATTGACTTTAGTGGGAATTATGTGTGTTTGACATGTCTAAAAAAACAGGCCACAAACGTAGGTGCCTAAATACAGACTATAGGTGAAATCTTAATCCTGTACAATGAAATGGAAAAACTGAAATAGAAATGAAAGGAGACAGAATTTCACTGCAGGTGACTAAATTAGGTGAGTTTGAAAATGCTGACTTTAGTAAGCATGATCTAAAAGATCAGTATGATTGAAAAGCTTCTAAAATAGTTTTATCTACTGTGAAGCAGCAGTTCTTAAGCTTTGATTACCTATTGATCCCAATTGAAAGTACCCCAATAAATAGGTATAAGGTTAGCCATTAAAAACAAATGACAGTCCTATCAATGTGATCTTGAAATAACAAATACCCAAGTTGTGATATTTCACTTTAACAAGTTTTATTGTGAACATTGTCAAGTGTTTGTTGAATGAAACCTTTGGAACAGCTAGCTAGACTTCATAGCAACATGACATACTATTTTATAACTGTTAAAATTAATTTTTTTAATTTTTTGATATTGGAGAAAAAAATGTAAAAATTATTTTCTACAGAGAATTGTCACCATTGCTTCTGTAAATTACTGTAATTGGACTGAGGATTCCAGTATGTTGGAATAAACTTTGATGCACCAAGCCCGTTGTTTCCTTGACATTTTTATGTATGCTTTTTTCATTCTGATATGGTAAAAATATGAAAGAAGGAAAGGCAATACAACAAAAAGCAGGGGATATCGTAATACAAAGAACAGATGTGCAGACAGGGGGAATGAATTAGTAAGGTTTCCCTTACTGTTCCCTTTTGTTTTCTCAAATCCATTTTTTCTACTTTTTGAGAAGCCACGGGTCAACCCAATTCAACACTAATATAATTCACTCCATTTTGAAAATCCCTTACAACTATTAACTCACTGTGACATCAAATGCTGGCTGAGTGCAGACCCAGAACATCCCCACGCCTCCAGCCCGCTGCCATTCCCTTGCGAAGGCACGAAACAGATGTTGGAGCAGCGAGGGCTGTTTGAGAAGGCAAATGTCTCCTCCTGCATCCCCACGTGGCCCACTCACCACTTCTGCTCCCTGGCATGTGGCAAAAAGTCAGACTCACCTGTCCTCGTGCACATCCATGGCCAGGTGTAGTCATTGCCATGCTAGTTCACCCCAGCACCGGAGTCATGAAACCTCGGTTTAGCAGAGTGGGCAAATAGTCCGCTGATGGACAAAACTAATTACTGTACCTATTTACAGCTGAAAAAATTAACAGGCCAAAACTTGAAGTGTCAAATGTTTTTTCTCAATGTTACAGCTGAGGGGCTTGGCATTTTTTTCATATAAAATAAAAATTGCCTAGAACAGATGTTTTTAGTGCATTTCTTATTACCTCCCACACAGATGTACCCGGTTTAGTAAGAAGTGCCATTGAATATTTTCACTGAATGTTCTAACCTCAATTCCAAAAGAATGAAACCTGAAAAAATATTTACTCTAATTGTGAATAATTGGCACCGTTTTAGAAGCTCAATGTAAATGCAAATCAGAACTCTTTTATGAACCACATTTAAAAAAACATCATAAACCTCCCTCCAACAGGACCCGAATGACCCGGTCACTTTAATTCAACTCAGTGTTGCAGCTTTGTTACTTTTGTCCAGTCATTGCATATAACTGAGAAATACTTCCTGTACAAATAAAAAGATTTTTTGAGTCCAAAATACTCAAACAGCTCTTAAATTATTGTGTCCAGCATTGTAACCTAGATTCCAAATGAATGAAACCTGAAAAAATATTTACTCCAATTATGCACAACCGACACACACTTTTTGGTTGCACTTAGTAGTTGAACGTAAAAGCACATCTGAAAATGTTTCCTCAACCAGATTTTTTCTGGTAAACCACATCAGCTCCAATTAATTTTGTAAATAAATATAAATCCATCAATATGGGTCAACAAAGATTCAAAATTACGTTTCCATTTATGGTAAAAACCAGTAACTTGCAAGGGCCTACAAATAAGTATTTAATTTCTATAGAGGTAGATTACTTCTAATTAGACCTAGTCAAGGCTCTACATTTAATTTCAGCTGCTGACACTCTATTTCTTGTAACATCTCCAAAATTGAACACCAGCCTTACTGGAAGGTGAAACAGGATTTCAGACTTACTCCTTAGGGATGCAGTAAATTCAGGGGGTTCCAGGTAATCTATTAATATCAGACTGGCTCCTGTTGTTGCTGCCAAAAGGCTTGTGGATAAATCAGTAAGGCAATAAGCATAAAGGAAAGTATCTGGCAGGGAGGACACACTCCTTTTCTCTAGATGAGAATACTAAGATCAAAACCCCAAAGTACCTTAAATATGTCAGATGGTCTACGTTACAGATAGAAGGGTAATGGATGCATCAGAGTGATCAAGAGATGCCCCAAACTGACCAACACCCTAAGTATTTTGATTCCTTCTGGTTACAGTATGATGAAAACTTTAGTTTGTAGATATTCAGAGCACATCAGCATTTATCCTCTGAACAAGGTATCAGAAAGCTAATAATTTGCTCACAAAGAACTGTGGATAAAGTGAATAGATACTTGCAAGGTCTGACTTGCCAAGTGTAGCTCATTCAGCAGTCAGAGCAAAGGAAAAACAGTGCAACGGTACACAGCCACAAGCTGATTGACTCCATCTTCTTGGCAGGAAAAAAAGCTTTTTCCCACTTCTCTTATTTTATTATGCAGTAATTCAGTACAAATACTCACTACAATCAGACATACTAACTCTTCTTAAACAGTATTTTGAGATTTAGAACCAGCTTGTTTATCATTCTAAACTGAAACAGATCTTTAATGTAGTCTTAGTGTCAGATTATGATTTCATTAAAGTTCCTAAACAAGGAAATATGTGGTCTGTTGTACAAATAAACATGCCCTGTGGTTCCATTTCTCTTCTTCTGGGACAAAAATCAGAAGAATAATTACATTATCTTTTGTTAGTGTTGGAAGAATTTCCATCTCATCTCTGCACCACCTAATTCTATGCTGAACCACGAGATATTTTCGAAATAAATGGTCGTGAAGGTCACATTCTCTCTTGATCTGGCATTTAGATATGAGATGAAAGGACAGAGTCAGACTTTCTGTAAGATTTGTAGGCAGAGGAGTTGTGTAAATTTAATTGCAAGAAGATTTTCATCTGTGAGACTCAGTGGAGTTTATGCTGGAACACATTCCTCCTGACTCTATAAATGCAAATGCTTGCCGATCCCATCACAAGTGCTCGAATTCTTAAAAATTACATCTGTGTCTATGTCACAGTAATATAAAATTCAAAGAAGAGTGGCTGGCAGTCTATATTATGTGTACAATACCTAAGTGTTGAGTTAAACTTTTAAAGAGACAAAGTAATCTTAAAATACTGACATGGTTTCAATCACCATGCTTTTGAATGCATGATATTTTGATAATTCTACAAAAGTCTGTATCTCAAAGTTATAAAACCTTTGTGAATCTGAATCTCTCCATTAGCTGACTGAAATGGTTATTTTTATTGTTTTGAAATGTATCTCTTAAATTCCTCCTTTCCAAAGCTGCTAAAAGACATTAAGATCAAGAACATATTTAGGAGAAGAAAATAAGCATTAATAAAGTAAATGTTCCCACATTTCAATTGGGTTTGGATACTTATGCAACATGAAGAAAAACTGTCATAGATCTATGCATAATATTTCAATGTAATCTACTGGATCATTTTAACCAAGCACAAAACAGGAATCATAATTGGCACACATGAATATATGAACCCAAATAAATGGAATCCTTCAACATCTAATAGTTAAACCAAACTGAAAAAAATGCTATATTGATTAAAGGTGATGTAATGGAGGACGAAGAATGATGGATAAACAAGCAATAACTCAGTATATAAAATTATATCACACTTAAACAGGCAGAGCTACTGTACACCTACAGCTAACTGAAATTTCTAAGACCAGTGCCGTAAATGATCCACAGTATTCAAAACCTGTGTATGACACCTATCAAGCTATTTGATTGTGAACTTCCATCAGAAGTTTCATGAGTCTTAATAAGACATAAACACATTTTGCTGTTTTCAGTATTTCTGCTCCTGTCAAAAAATAATCCCATCTAAACTTTCAACATTGTATTTGCCCCATTGGTAGAGAAGCCCTTAACTCTAGCAAAGATCTTGGGAAATGAGCTGAATGGATGTATCTGAAATCGCCCTACTCAAGCCTTTTCTGAGACTGCTTCTTGGTTTAAAGTACAATGTGCCAGCACCCAAAACACCCAGAGTGCTGAAATAATGCCAGGAAGAACAGTTTTAACGAGTTTTTGAAGTAAAAAACAAGCCAAAGAACATACAGCAATTCTGAAGTATGCTTCTCAGAACTAACCTCACTGAGGCGACATATAAATTCTGCACTAATCACAACTTCCTACAGGCTAGCTAGCCTCAAGTCAAGTTTATGGCAGTAAAGCAGCTGTAGGTGAAAATGGGCCACCAGGAGAATGCTCAGTCCAACTTCTGCTGGAGGAATGTCTATAATAACAAATGCCCCATCACAACAGAAATATTTGTCAGGAAGCTCTTTAAAACAGCTAGTTGTATTAAATACAATAGGAACAATAAAGAAAGTGTGAGAAAGACTTCATTCTTTCTGGTCTTCACACTTATAATCAATGCTGTAAGTAAATTGCTTTAATTGAATGCCATTCTTTAGTATCTCAACCTTCAACAGACGCGGACAGCAAAATTGAGAATATATCAGCTACAGAAGAATATTTGTGTTCTTCATGAAGGCTAGCCAAGTCAGACTGAGACAGGATACAAATTCACTAGTTTGGCAAGGAGGTATATGTCAAGAATAGCTGTTATGTAAGAGCTGACTTTATATTTTACTTCATCTGATATATTTGAATTGAGTAAATGGACTGGAAAGGACGTTGTAGTTTATTATCCTACCTGTGACAGTAATCATTGGAAGATATTTAGGGAAAGGATAAATAAACAATGCAAATGTTTTTCAGGGCCCTGAGGGAACCAATAGGCCGTAATAGCCCTGAGCAGTCTCACCCTGGATGCACACCCATACTGTTGGCCAACGGGCCCAGGAGCCCCATTTAAGCTCACACTTGGGCTTAATCCTTGCCTGAGCTGTGTTGCAGGAATACCTGTCTCTGGCCCTCTCACCTGTTGTTCCTGACTGGACCCTTGAATGGGTCCTGGACCTGATTCATTACTTGCTTTGTCTGGGATTGTTGATGGATGTGGCTACCCAGTTCTGCTTGGATGCTGTGGGGCTATGCCCCACTGGTGAGGGCACAGCCTGTGCTGCGGTCGTGCTTGGCTCCTGGCTCCTTCTCCCTTGTGGAGCATTTCCACACTTACTGCTGCTCCCTGCGAATGTTGTAGCAGTGCCTCCACTACCTTTCAGTATTTTTCCTTTGTAGGCTGCCTGAACTGGAGGACTCGATCCACATCACAGTGGACATGTCATTAATAGTGTTTTAATGACCTTCCTCGGCCCTGTTTTTTTAAGTTAGTTATATACAAAACACCTTAAACTCCTGGAACCATTGGGAAGGCATAAATCTGTTAAAGTGATAAAAGAAAAACTATCTACTAAGCATACATAAAGAAATCATTACTAACTTTAAACTTCTAGCAGGTATTACTTGTTACATTGATATGCTTTGCAATATGGCAAAGCTGATAACAAAAAACTGGCTGATAAAAAAATAGATGGAGTATGAAGGAAAACGTGTGTGTATATATAGTCTTAAATGTAGGTGGTTGGGTAGACAAATGCATCTAATGACATGAATACCAATTTTCAGAGATTGCATCTTAATTTTTCAATCTATATCAATCTCCCCAAATACACACTCAATGCTTTTCAGTGCATGTTCTCTATTAGATGATCCGTGAACAGCATTGGACAAAATATCTTGTGCAAACCGAGCTCGAATTGATTCAGGAGAGGTCTCTTTTGCCACTTCTGGATCGGTTGGACCCATTAGTTGCCTCCACTCTTCCACAGCATTTACCTTTGTTAAGACCATTATCACCGATGGGCCCCTGTAAAATCAATATAAGGAAGCTCTTATGCTATTCTGAGACACAGACTTAGCTTTGACTTCAGAGGTACCATGAAGGGTTATGATAAGCATTACGCTATCTAAATTTTGTTAAACTGTTTAAATTTTAAAATTTGTTTCTGAGTGTGTTAAGACAATATCCTGTATTTGAAAGCCAAAAAGATTATGATGATCAGCTATTTGGATTTTAAAAAGATTCTCACCCAATAATTTCCGAAGCAAGACAATACAAACTGTTTTATCATAACAGTATTATGAGGAAGATATTTGTCCTTCATGGGAAGAACAAAGATTCCATCAGAAATTAGTTCTTTTTCTGAGAAAAAAAATCCAAAATAATAGTCACTATCCATAAGTTTGGAAAGAATTTTAAATCTTCCTTTTAAAGGTAGAGCACTCCATGCTAGAAGCCACTAAACTTGCCAGAAAGAGTGACAGAGTATAAAATCCTTAGCCCACTTTGGGTGTAGCAAGGTTTGTTGGCACTGTAAATTCAAAGTTTGATGTATACTTACATACCTCAGTATTGTATAACGAGACACTTACTCGGTCATACAAGTCACTAGCTCTTCAAAAAAGGGTTTTCCTTTGTGATCCTTATAAAACTGTGTAGCCATTTCACGAGTTAAAGCTTCTTCTTTAATCTTTGAGATGGTAAATCCAGCATCTTTAACTTTTTGCATAATGTCATCTAGGAGAATAACAAGCAAGCTCATTTTTGATTGAAATAGTTTAGATGCAAAAAAATTTTAAAAGTTGAGATGCAAAAAAACCACCCAAACTTTAAATGTTTCAGAAAACACTAGATGCTTTTTAAAGAAAATCACCAATACCTATTAAAATTCTACGGACAATATCAATCATGGACAGTATGACAAACACTTCAACAATCCTCTAAAATATACAGAAACTATTGTCACTGCATTAATCCATCTCTATGCAGGTGGCAAACCCAGGCTGTTATAAACTATACCAGTAGCATTCACTGTTGTTTCTCACATTGGACAGAACATGGATTGTAGTTGTAATGCTGTATCACACACCAGCTGGCCTGCTAAAATCAATCTGTATTGTTACAAGAAGGGAAGAAAGAGTCATAAAAGCCAATGATGAATTAACATTAGAAAGACTACCGAAATTTGTTAGGACAGAAAAGAAGAATGCCAAGAAGCAGCTCTGGATATAGGGTTTAAAAAAAGTGGCTGCAAAAATCTTCAAGGTAAGATTCCGAATTGTACATAGTGTTCTCTTTACTTTGACCTTTCCTGCTCATTCCCTTTGTCTAATGGCAAGTTAAACCAAGGATGGGAATGCATCTAACTGGGCAATGACCCTTTTGGGGCAGTAGAGATGCCTGTCTGAAGTAAGTAACATGAATTTGGAAAGCCTCTCTCTCCTTTGACTTAGAAGGATGCTGGGCAGCTAGTTTGCACAAGTGCCTGGCTTTTAAACAGTTTAACTCAGCTAAGAACTCTCTCACCTCAATTCACCACCATTCTTGTGAAGAAAGAGCTATTGGCAGCTTAAGCAAAGGAAATGTCACATTTGAGCCCTCAGTATGAATTATGCAAGCCCTGTAAAAGCATTTCTCTGCATGGAAAAAATAATTCAGAGAATAAAAAGAAGGCATCTGACATGATTTACTGCAGTGTACATTGCTAATATTTTGTAGAAATTACATCAATAGACATAGCCCATACTTTCTAGATCACTTACCTTTATGCTTCTTAGCAGCAGCAGGTTTGATTAATGCCAAAGTGTGCTCCTGAGGGAAGAAGAACTGTAATTCCTTCTGAGCATCATCAGGTGTAGAACTACCATGCAGCTGGTCAATAGGTATGTTGTTGACTGCATACTTTGCACGTAAACTAAGAGTCATTAAAAGAGTGAAGTTACTTAAAGGAATAGCCATTTTGAGCTTTAACTATGAGTAGCCTTAACCTGGTGAATATAAATTAATGTTGACCTGACGATTTAAGTGCTTGATGATCTCTCTGTAGGAGTAGGAAGCCTTCATTGTCTACGAAAAGAACAGGATTGGAAAAGAAAACATTGTCTACGAAAAGGATTGTCTCCTTTTTAATTAACCCCCTGAAATATGAACACCTTCCCTCCCAACTCTCATCTTGTTATATTTCCAAAATAATACCTGTTATTTCTTAATGAAACAGCACTTCTGTCAACAACAGGTAAGATGATACCACAGCAGTTTCTTAAAACAACAGGATTAGCAAGTAAAACTAAGATGTCCATTTATAAAATGCATAGGAGAAACTTGGTCACAAACAAAATATTCTACTGATGCAAAGTTTTCATTAAACTGAGAAAATAAGCATCTGTTCTAAAAAATAATGGTGCTATTTCAAGAAAAAAAATAATAAGAATGAGATATTACCAATATTTTTTCTCTGACTCAAGAGATCTCCTTTCACTTCAATACCCTTTTTTAAACTCAGTTTTTCATTATATTTAGCAGCCATTATTTCTCAAAAAATGCTATAATTTCTATGTGTAATACAACATTTCTTTCAAGAAAAGCTTAACAAATTGCAGAAATATATATCAGTTTCCAGATGATGGCACTATAGTTACACCAGTTGGAATGTGATATTCATTGAGATGAGGAATGTGGAAGTAAATTGGAAGCTGTGAATGATGGTTTACTATTGTAAGTATTACCTGTTTGGATTTTCCTTCTTAGCCTCTTCGACAGTCTTTGGGCCTAGTAAATCTCTCCAGTGTGCTACAGCATTTTCTCGTGTTAGAGCAAGTACAAGAGTTGGACCACTGTAAAATGGGAAAACTGGCATTAAAAAAAATATTAAACTCTCTGTAATTGGTAAAAGTAATTTGATTATATATAGTCCAGGCTAGGAAAACAAGCCCTAGTATTGGAGGATTTTAAAACTGACCTCTGTTTAAACAGCTACAGTCTGATAAAACCTTATGGGGCTTAAACATGAATTTAAATTTCAAAGTTACTGAATGCTACCACAACAGCAAGAATGTTATAGAATTGGGCTGTCTTTATTATTAGACATAAAAATGCTGATCAGCTCCTAAGGTTTTGTCCCAGCTGTATCCCAACTTCATATGAAGGCAATATCCAAACATGATTTATTTTTCGTCCCCAAGGAATCCAGCACACAGCCTGGATGAAGATTTCAGAGCTCTCCTACAGACAACCTAAATGCAGTCTTCCAGAGCAGAACTCAACTGTTTTAATCCAAATCAATGGAATTGGCTGCTGACTTCAATGTCATACATACAGAGATATGGAGTATCTCTGTGAGTTTTAAAACCTCACTTATTTATCTGCTGTACTTGGGAATTATCTCATTATCTGCAGTTCTCTGAGCCTGTTTTGAATTTTACTAAACTCTCAGATATATGGGTATCTTGTAGCCATGTATTATTCAGGCTAATTATTCATTGTGAAAATTTCAGTCTTATTTATAGATGCACATTCTCATTTTTCATTCAACATACCTTGTCATTTGCTCTAGAAGGACTGGGAAGTAGTCTTGATTTTCATGCTCTTTGTAAAATTCACGTGTTTGCTCTTCAGATAGGATTATTTCTTTCTGCATTGCTATTTTAAAGCCATCATCCTTTATTCTTTGCATGATAGAATCTGTTTAATATGTTGAAATAATGCTAAATTGCCATCCATTCATTAATTTGCACACTTGCGAAGAAATGACATGGACTTTCCAATCATAATGTTACATTTTTACAGGTTTATTAATTTCCTCACTGAAGAACAGAAACCTAATTTAAAGCAACTGCTAGAGGGCTTCAGTAGTTGCCTGGACACTCAGAAAGCTGATGCTCACCTTCTTAAGGCTTTCTCTCTCTTCAGAAACCTCAGTAGGAATTCCTGACTGAGCAATATGATATGTGTTACTATCACCAAAAGAAGGTTTAACAGTTTTGAAGAGGTGGATACTCATTTAACTAAGTCTTACAAGACCACATGTGTAAGCAAGCAGTATTTGTCACAAGTCAAAATGACTCTATAATTACCTACACATGGACTGCAGAACTGCTGTTCTAAGCAACATACTAGATAACAATCAAGAAAATAAATACACAAGGAGAGGTCAAAATTGTAGTCTTTCAGAGCTCTGTGTGTAGGTTATTTCAAGTACAGAGATTCTCAAGTTAGAAATAAAAACGCTATCTAGAATCTAGGAAGAAATCCAAATGTATGCCTGAGAAGAAAAGTAAACTTGTTTGGACGGAGCTTCATGCTAACAGGCTAGATTTTTTGATTTAATCTGTAAAAACGTTGTCTGTATAGACCTGCTCTTGTGCAGCACTGCCTTATGCAGCATAGAACATCCCGGGTCAGATCTTTTTCACCTTGCCATTGATCTACCTTGGACCTGCCATTCAAGAGTAATATCAGCTACCTTATTATGATGGGAAGTATGATCCCCTATACTATACTTTGAAACTGCTAGCTTCTCTGAGAGGTCTTCTAGAAACATTCAATCCAAATGTATAATCTAAAGATGTTCTTGAAAAATCAGCCGAAGGAACAAAATAGCATTGACATTTGCATTCTCAATATATCAAAAACATTAACCATGTAACTTTTTTTCCTGACAAAGATTGCTGTTGACTTAATGCCTGGGAGACAATATAACCTAAGAACATTTCATTAATAGAGTCAGAATTTTTAAAATTCAAAATATGAGACTTTTTATATACCCTAGATAGAAAATGTAGTTATTAACACTTACGTCGTCTTTCCTTTAAGAGAGAAGGTCTAATTAAGGCCAAAGTCTTTTCAACTTTTTGGTCTGTCTTCTTTATATAAAAATTTGGGAAAAAGAAGGCAAGTTGTCTGCTGGCATCTTCAACACTGTCTTGCACATCACATATATTTAATATACTCTCAGTTTCCATGGTTCCTTCCAACCTAATGAGACACAAAGTAATACAGTATTTAAGTCACTGCATGCATTGTGTTAACAGTTGACTTCTTGAAGATGTACTTTCTTAAGTGTAGTGAAACATAAGAATAGAATGCCAAACTAAGTTTTTATTAAATTCAGATTCATGGCTAAAGTAATGTTTCTGAGAACAGAATTCTTAATCTTCTCAAAAAGTGCCTTGTCATGTGCTATGAAAGAGAAATCTCAGCCATGCGGCTTTTCTAATTCCCCTCTAGCTTATTCAAAATAGTCTTTCAGTTTCACTAGACAGAATTACTACTGACAAGTGTACAGGGTATAATGAATGATCAATAAAAGGATTGTGCTTAATTCATGTACAGCATGATCATAAAAAAGGTATCACTACAGAATTGTCTTTAACAGAGATACTTCTCATTGTTACTTGCCTGTATTTCTAATATAACATTTAGCTATGTAAATACAGTCACTCTTGGTCACTTACAGAAAATGCAATATTACCCAGTTGTACTAAATTAATGCAGAAAGGGATACAGCAGGCATCAACAAAAGTATCAATTATTATGACAAGTTCTTTTTTGGAACAAAGTATTTAGTTTCATGTTGCTTTAAGTAAATCTCTTGTCTAAATATAAAACTTGATCCAATATCTGAATTTTTGTGAACACCCTCTTTATTGTCTGATGCTGTGTGTACAACTATCATCCTCTTTAAAATTCTCTACAAATACTTGGCATAGGAGAAAAACAGACATTTCAAGATACCATGGCTGTGAGCAGCTAATCCTTACAATGTTTTTATGCATCTCGGGGCGGGGGAACAAACCCCCAAAACCTTCCACTTTTTTGCTGGCTTCTACAGAGTGGTCCCAGGGAGCACATCATGCTTCAGGTATCCCCTAGTCTCCCTTGGGCCACATCTGCAGCTTCCCAGCATGCATAGGAGTAAACATGGGCAAGAGTGCAACCCTCAGTAGGCAATGCTGGCAGTCACTTTTCCTGGGTGAACTAGTATGAAGTGGAGTTGCATGGGCTACATCAGCTTTGAAGTGTAGCACTGTTCCCGTTGGTCTGACGACCCATTCAAGGCTAGTTCAGAAACAGCAAAAGATCAGTGCCCTTTGCTTGTCATCTTTACCTAGGAAGCATGGAGTTTCTATGTCCCCACAGAAACTGCGGCTGCATCTCTAGTGGTGGTCCTATGAAGGACCAGGTGAAGAACTCTGCCTACTCCCTGGACCCTGTGCACACAGGCACGTGAGCATCTGTAAGAATGTGCCTTGGTTTATGGTGTGCTCTGAATACTGCAACTGAATCACATATACACATTTTCACTGGTAGTTACCTGTCTGGCTTCTCAGCCTTAGGCTCATCAGGCACACTCTCCCTCAATTCACGTAGTTCTTTCCAGTGAGGAATAGCATCAGTTGCTTCTTTTTTAGTGATTACCAAAATGTGGCATGGTCCACTCATCATGAATTGAACAAAATCTTCAAAATCAGGCTAAAAAACATAATTTTTTCCCTATGAATTGCAGGAATTCTGAGTTTATCATCAGAAATTAGAAGTCCATCCTTTCCAAAGTAACTCATAATTCCCATTCTAAAATGATATTCACATACATTACTCAAAACCCTGCCAAATTGTTTGGGAAGTTCTTTGATCAATTGTTTGAGACAACGTTATAAAATGCCTAAAACAAAATTGAGATAAAGGAAGTCATAGAACTACATTAAGCAACTACCACATGTTCTTCCAGGTTAAAATGCAAATGACAAGTGTGAAGAAAACGATCTAGAAACTTGATGTGATCAAATGCTATGCTTGCAGTAGCACATATAGTGTGACATAACAAACTGCAATGCAGTTGAATGCATAATTTTTAAAACTAAAAACCAAGTAGCTGGCTGTAAATATAGAACACTGAGATATTTGCAAGACATTTGTATGCCTTTCCTTCATTCTCTTTGCTATGTTCTTTTCACTCCTTCAGTTTCAACCTTCAGTCCTATAAATGTACATTTTCATCAGAAAATATCTTTTGAAGCTGTTGTGAGTTTTTAATCTTTTTTCCTTGTATGTCACCTTTTTCTTCAATATTGTCAATTTCCTCAAATATCTTCTCTCCTTTTAAATATTTGACTAAATATTTGCTTTACCAGTCACCCTCATCTGATTGTGTATGATACATTGTTCCTTTAATAATATGAGGATGAAATATTCACATGTATGCTTTCAATTCATTGCTTTTCTCTTTCCATTATCTTCATATCTATGCATACACTTAACCCATTTCGCAAGATGAACAAACTCAAAAGAGATAGAATGAATGCAAGTACAAAAACATTTAGTACAATGCATAAAGGGAGCATCTATACTGTTGTGGCTTCAAAAGTATGCTTGCTCACATTAAAAGAAATAGATGTGGATATTAGATTTGGCTCTCCTGGCTCACACAGCTTCATCGTTAAAAAGAAACAATTTCTGCTTCCAGTTATATCTGAAGGTCTATTACCTTGAGTCTCCATTCTGTTATCATAGGCAGCCTCTGGACCTTCAGCAACCTTGCAGAGCATTAACTCAGGAATAATTTTGCCCACTGAGCACAAAGGAATCTGTATTCCATATTGTCACTTTAACATAATTATTTTTCAGCTTAGAATTACACTTAAAGAATGGCAAATAATGGGCTTCTCAATATGCATAGGACCCTCTGAACCGCTACTGATAGTTCACAGCAGTTTTGTTATTCTCCCTGTCCTAATGTTGGCTAGGATCTGCTGCGGTGTAGTAGTGCTGCCATATATCAAACACTGCATGCTTTTTCCCTGTCTTTGTTCCTCCCATGTCTCCCTCTACACCTAACTAATCTCAAATTTGGCTGCTGTTCCCATGAAGATAACTTATTTTTACCTCTATTTCAAAACTGTCCCTGTCTAAACTAGAATCCCAGCTTTGCCAAAACCAAGGTCTTCATGATTCCTTACAAGCTTTCCCTGTTACTTCCTTTCTAAACCATAGTGCAGCCATCTGGTGATTACTATCAGATTCCTTTTTTCCCTCTGGCTTCAGCAGGAACCATCTTGTCTCACTCTCATTCATTTGGAATGCCACAGGAACACTTTCCCAGCTTCTTCTTTTGATTATGCCAACCCTTTCATTGATCCCTTCCATTGGCCCCTCTAATAATAGCAAACTAGTTGTCTGCATATAATTCCAGCCTCTGTTTATCTTATGCAGATCGTAAACAGGAGAAGGTATAAATATTTACTAAGCAGCTTCATTTTTGTGATTCAGATCCTTCTGTAAAGTTAACTTTATCTATCATACTGCCAAAGCACTTGAAAATATTCAGGTGCTAGTTTGCTAGACCACTGTCATTTAATGGTGACCAGCATAATTCCATAGTTTTCTTGAACTTTCTGTCTGTCCTTAGCTATTTGTTGTCCCCTAATATAGGATAGGGCCGGAAAAATAAACTTCGATGGAGATGCTTTCTCTTTCTGCCTGTGCATGTGCTTATTCCCCATACTACCCTATGAAAAAAGGTGTAAAGAAGAAAAAACGTAATATATACTATCACTTATTTTCTGGCTGGAAGCATATGTGTCAAATAGATATATACTGTCATATAGATGACACTGGATTTTGGTTTTGTGCTACATTTCAACACCTAACAGCCTATGTTTAGGGCCATGACTAAGGGTCATACACATTCTGATAACAGAAAGAACTACAAAATCTTTTGGGACTTAATTGGAGTTCAATTTAATTTAGTTGGAATGTTAGAGTGCTAGCAAACCATATTTATATGAGTTGGTAAGAAAAAAAGAGACATAATATCTCCTTTTTTCTATGCACTAAATCTACCTTAATTGAGTTCTTCAACATACTAAAAATTTACAAGACAGAGATTTGCAAGCACATATAGCTACAGTGGCATGTTTTACCTGTTCCTTTTTTTTTAGGTTTTCTGTTTGTTTTTACCTGTTCTTTATTCCGGGCATAGAATACTCTGATTTGCTCTGCAGTTAACATTTTCTCCTTTGCTGCTTCAATACCAAATCCTGCATCTCTAATCTGCAATTATTCAGTTATTACTCAGTGGCATTTGAAAATGGATATATACAAAATCATATGTTATTGTAAATCTAAAGATTGATTGATTTTTGGAAGCTATCTTAAGTTTAAAATTCTCTGAAATATTCCAAATATAACTGCTACCTTTACCTAAATTTCCAGCTTTTCAAAGCACTTCATTAAATTCAGTATTACAATGCCCACTAAGTTAATGCTTGTGAAAAATATAGTGCTGTTCAATGTATGTATTTATTCAGTAGTTAATAATCCCTTTTATTTAACATTGAATAAACTTGTTTTAACCGTTGCGAGTGATTAACATGCAACCACTTCTAAAAATGTTATTATAAACTATATCATAATCATAGTAGTCATATAAATGTGTACTTGTCAACAATTGTCATATTTGGCTAAACTACTTGGCTTTAGAAACAGCAAATAAACAAAAATAAAATCTATTTTATGATCATCTATTTTAAGTTACATTACTGCACTAAATTCAATTATGTGTAAGAGATGCACACTTACATGACCTATATCAAAATTCATAGTCCACTGATATGAGTTTTATACCATATACTGATATTTAAACAACAAAGGCACTACCCAGCCCCAGTACTGATCATATGCCAATATTAATCTGCTTACCAGCACTGTGCTCTTTAAAAGCCTCTATGATGCTGCTGAGTGTTTCCAGACTGCCTTGACAAGGCTGAGTGTGGAAACAGTATGGGTACACACCTCATAAGGCAGTGCAAAGGCAGAGCCAACTAGCAGCTGCTCAGCTCCAGCTAAATTGCTTTCAAGCACTGCCTGCTTTTTTTTGCCTTTACTGAGCTTCCTTCCTTTCTGGCCAAGGTAGACTAATTGCAGAAACAACCTATACAACACTCTGATTTTCTTTCCTGCAAAGGTCACTGGCCCTGTCATAACACTTTTTAAGATTAGCATAATTTTATCTTGATATATAGTGTTATGAGGCATTTTTTGTAACAGAAACAGTGAAAAAATGCTGTAATTGAGATGAACATTATTGTAGTATCATATTCTGGAAGGCAAAAGAATTTTTGTTTCACTGTGTGATGGCTTAAACAAATACTGAATCCTTGGATGCACCCTTGCGTACTTGTTGGAATCACATTCTTAACTGCAGGAACAAATACTGCACTACTGACAAATATTAGCATTCAATTACTAGTGCACATGAATTAGCCTCCCCACCTACACGAATATATTGTCATATGTGTCTGCGCACACACTCTCTTCCATAAGGAACTGGTTAGTTGATTTATGTGTGCCTACAATTCTTAAAGATGCTGTGTGAAGAATTAACTTCACCACCATAATTTCTAGTTCTTGTTTCTGTTGCAATGTGAGGAAAAAAAGACACATTTCTGTTTGTAGATTTCACGTGTCACTGATCAACACAGTATGAATCAATGTCATACCTCACCTAGTGACATAAAATATTAAAGCAATAGTGTCAATTTGAATACCATATTATTTCAGGTCAAATTTATCTTGCTTTTATCATCCTTATCAGAGAAGCATTAATAGGTCTTGTTCTAAAGCCTGGGCATAAATTAGGATCTACTTAATCTTACATCTTGTTACTATGCCTATCCTAAATAGGATGAATGAATCTTCAAATTTTGTCTACCTTTTGTTTAATTTCCTCTACGCGTCCCTCTAAGACATCGTCAGGTTTTATAATTCCAACAGAATATCTGACTACTTCTGGGAAAGGGAAAAAACATGTGTCAATGAATAAATTTATCAAAATAAATACACAACTGAATTGTCCATTATTTACAAGTGGGTTTTTCTAACAATTCTCCATTTTAATATTGAGATGTCCAAACAGTAGTTCCAAAAAATAAGTAACTCCAACACTTAAAGCATGTCTTGGAGTGCGGGACTGTCCTTGGCCATCCCTGGAATTCACATTCCTGATGACCACTAGTGTTTTGGGTTATATGGTGGAGAAATGTTTCACATGCAGCTAGGTGTGGTGGAAAAACTACTATTTAAGTTGGGTGCTTTGTCTAGGGAGCTCTGTATGTACAAGACTAGAACTGTGAAAGGAATGAATATCACTAAGGAAAATCCACTAAGTGAAAATTTGTATGAATATTGGAGATTTCCAGTAAAATATACATTCCTTGTCATAATAGATGTTTGTTTCCCTAGCATTGTGGATGCTGAAGTCATTTGCAATAAATAACTGTTGAAGTAACATATGCTTGCTAACACAATCTAATGTTTAAAACAAGAGGTGTTCCTGGTTGTAGACATAAAGTTACAACATCCAAACCGTACAGATCCTTGCAAAATGACAGAAAGTGGTCAGAAGAGAATATAAACTCCATCTTTCTTTGCAGAATCTGAGGTTTACAGTTAAGGATTAGCACGTAATTCAGTCAGATCCCAAACACTTGGGGAGACCTGATAGCTCTAAGGGAAACACCAGACTACTACTTGTTTCCAATACGAGAAAACACTCATAGGCACCTGCATGCAGTAAGGAAAACATTGCCACAAAGTCTTAGTGTATTATGGCTTCTGAGGGATCGTCTAACCTGAAGCTGAATCCAAGCTGAAACCTCTGTTCCCTGATCTTGTCGCACATTTAGGTTCTGTGGATTAGTGCAAAGTCTGTATATAATTGCTAAAGTATTTATAATACTGTACTACTAGGTCTCAGAGGGTTTAAAGCTAAGGTCAGGAACATGTCACTTGAACCATACAATAAAGAAGACATGAAGAGGAAGGAGAATGGACACAACTTAATCTGTGACAGTGATCAAATGCTTTATCAGAGGAAAAAAAATCCAAGATAAAGAAGAAGAGAGAGGACGGAGGAATTTGTTCCATCTGAGCATTGCCAAATGACATTCTGTGCATATATGAAGCAGTAGGAAGCTTCAATAGCCACTGATAACAATAAGAATAGAAAAGATGTAGGTCCCAGCTCATGACAAGCCTGAAATAAATCATAGACACGAGACTCACAAGCAGGATGGTGGATATTTTTCAATCTTTTTGGAACCTTATTGTACTATTGTGAATTTATGCTCTTATGTAAGCCTGTTCTTTAGTGCTTAAATCTAGTCTGGTGAGAGAGTTAAATAAAAATAATCTGAAATACAAAGCATGCCATTCCTTCAGATATTAACTCTTCCAACCTTCACAGGTTGCCCCCATCTTGGTGTTTCTGTAGAACATCCAAGGGTTAACAAGCACCATCTCAACAAAAGTACATAGCTAACACAGGGACTGTGTAGAAGTGACTTTCAGGCACTAGTTTTACACAAGAAAGTTCCTGGCACATAGCACTACTGCTATGTGCCAGGGACCTGAATTCTGAAGGTTCCTAAAGCAGGCTGAAAACACTGCTGATGACAGTGCAATATCTTAATTCCTTACAGAAGAAAGCTTCCCCTCAGTTTGATATCCTCAGTCATAACCTCTCATGTTATTAACTCAAAGGAAGGTCTATTGGTGCTGGACATACACAATTCTTAATCAAATAACTAAAAAGACGTTTACTTTTTTTTTTCTTTTAACATTTCTAAAATAAATCAAATATATTTACCCTCAGGTACATTCTCCTCAACAGTCTCTTCTGATGATTTCTCTTCTAGGAAAACAAGTTCATCTACCTAAGGTAATTGTAAATACAGTACATCACCAGTGTGAAGCTAAAGTCACCAAACACAGCTGTCAGATCTTTACAACACTTTTATCTTAATTTAATATATTTGCTATGCAGGAAAGCGACCAATTCTAGGAAAGACCTTGGGCTAGGCTGATTTTCCTTAACTGAGCTACAGTTAGTTAAAAGTTTCCTTTTACTGTAAGCAGAGTTCTTTGATCTCCATTTTCACTCAAAACAAGCAATGAGATATGACTATTTCCCATGTCTTTATTTGTTTTGTATGATGCATTCTTACTGAGTTATACATGAAAAATACTCTGTCCTGAAAGAAAAAAGATGACTAAAACCTTTATGTGCCAGTGACATTTTGTTCATCTCTCCATTTTTTGCATTAATAGGCAAATCTGTAAAGTTCTAAAGTTTTTATAAAGTACCATTTAATGGAAATTTCTAAAAAAACCCCTTCACATATGTCACTATACTGTCAAGAAAAAAATACAAAAAATTATATATTACATTACAGAAAACACTGTCACAGGCATTAAGAGGAACCATGTAAGTGTAATAAAAATACTCATTTATATTTAAGTATCTGTTTTGCAAGTACCTCGGTACGTTCCTTCTGTCCAGCTGCAATTTCCCTCTCTTCTTGCACTAGCTCTGTTATTTTCTTACTTATAAGAGGAGCATTTACACCTCTCACTATTGCAATAATTTTGCCATTCTGTAAAAGAGAAGATAACACTCTTGGTGAGTTTTCGTCACTTAGTTTACACATTAACTTGAGTTTTGGAACATGCTCTATCTTGCTATTTTTCCCAGCAACAGGACCACTTCCTATGCCCACTGAAGTGAATACCAAATCTACTACTACCTCTACTAGTTCAGAATGAACCTTTCTTACTTTTACTTCCTCCCTTCTTTTTCTGCCTCATTTTCTATGTTTATTTCTAGGCTCACCATTAACAGTACAGTCAGAAATAAATGCAAATATGGAATTTACTAGCTCTTAATTTCTGTGACATGGAGTTTTCTATCTTTTCATTCGCGTTATGTTTCAGTGCATGCTCTACCACACTCAGGAACACCATGGTGAAGCTAACTACTGGTGATCAAAGATACTGCCAACTTCACTTGGCAGCATTCAGATTCAAACCTGAAAGTGTCCTGAAAGTATTGTTGTTCTCGGCCCTTAGTTGCAGGAATTCAAATCCTAGCACCCTCAAGCTGCAAAAACCCACTGCCTCATAAATGAGCAGTGTTCTACAGTGGAGTCCTAGGAGAACAGTCTTTCTGTGTCCACCAAGGAGAGATAATAAATATATGATTCATTGTTACAATTGCTCAGGTGTGAAAAACACAATTTTAGTTGTTTATCTTAAAAAACTTGAAGTGGCAGGAAATGTAAACTCTTTTTCCCTGAGGGAAGGTGTGCATAAAATAATCATTTCACTGTAGCCTCATGTAGACACTTTATGTGAGGCAACCCTGGAAAACTTATACTGATTTCTCATGAAGAAATTACCAAAACTGTGGCTACCACAAATCTTCTGTGGCTGTATGTGCAGCAGCCACAACAAAAATGTGCTCGAGAACCACAGATTTGGGCATGGGAATCAGCCTCAAGTAAACAACATCTGATTATATGATCCTACATACTGTAAAAAGTAAAGATATGATTTATACAGCTTCACATTTCTTCTTAATCTGCTGAAAAATTAATGCAAAAGTAGGCAGCACATTAAAAGAAACTGATGTGATATACTTACAACACAAAAAAGAAACACAGGTTCACATTTATTCCTAAATGGTTGCAGAGTTGGAATGCTGTCAGCCTCTGCCTGAAGTCAGATGAAAAATATTATTTACTTACATTTGTATATGTATGCATATATATATATATTTTATATATATATATATATATAAACCTTTTTGCCTGCAAGAAAACTGCAATCTTATATACCTTAGTGTTACACACTCAAACTGCAGTCTTAAACACAATTAGCAGTCCTTATGGCACTTGCTGGTGAAGAAGAAAGAACAGGTTTGGTAACATGGGATTGGCCTCCCTTCATATTACAACAGCTATCACGGAAAAATATCTTAACCTAATACTGTTTTCGCATATAGATTATAATAACATACCTAAATGAGGAAGTAGTCCATGCAGTCTTGACAGAAGAGATTATTCACTGTACTAAGTTCTTTGTGACATGTGGTCAACTCTATGAAAGCACTTGAGATAATCCCCGAACACAACTGCCTACTTTTTTGTGTGTAAACAATAGATGTATTTTCTGCAAAAATGCTTTGATCAGGCAATTGAAAGTTTTCAGTAACATAAAAAAGGATGAGCTTGGTCAACCTCTGGGAGGGAGTGAATCTGTGAAACAAATTTATCTACTTTAAATGTGATATATACCTCCTATTTTATACTGCTAGTGTAGAGGAATACTTTTACTACTATAGTTTTGTGATAATTTATTTTTCAATTCCCCCTTTTTCTTCTCTTAAACATGAAATACAAGGGGATATTTGGGAAAAAGATGTAACAGCATTTTTCAGGGATGTAAGAATTTAAATGTGATAATCAATAATGTACAGGCTTAAAACTAAAAATCATATCATCCAGCTTTTGAACATTTCTGCAATCTCATCAAGAAAAACAGAAGTTGTGGGATATCAGCTCCCTTTCTATTATAGCTCCTTCCATATTTGTTACCATTTCTAATCTACCTCTAAACAAAGTCTTATGAGGAGATATGAAGAAGAGGCAACGAGGCCAAAACTATGACCACTCAGTATAAAGATAGTAAAATGAAAGCTCTGTATATGCAGATGGATAAAAAACCATATTTAAAATAAAATGTAAATAAAGTTCCATACAGAATTTACATCCTTACCACTGCAAAATGCAACACATCATCTTCACCAAACTCATTCTTCAGTTTTCTGAATAAATTCACCACAGCTTTGCAAGGACCACACCAAGCTTGATACACATCTATTACTAAAATGTAATAGTTTGGAATTACAAACAGCTGACTTGTGGAACTTATAAAATGAGACATATTTATGAGTGTATTGGAACAGTACTGGGAAGGTGTTCATATGCATCTTTCAGTCCTCTCCTAGTCAATGAATGCATGATGAATACATCAATGTATTCAGTGGATACATCACGGTTTCCTCTTTTATTTCAATTACTTTTGACATCAACATCCTACTTCACAATACTATTTGAGATGATTAATCCAAACAGCTACATTTCTCTCATATTCCTTTTCCTTTTAATTGTTCTTTTTCTTTTCCCACTGTTGGCTTTCATTCTTATCTAGATCTTTATTCTACAGGACTTTTACCTCCATGAGCCCATGCGGATCATTTCTTTCCTGTTACTACTCCTCTGTAGATATGATCCCATTACAGATTTTTTCCTTCTACCCAAATACAATTCCTAGGAGACCTAGGAGATATTGTTATTTAACTGAGCGAACTGAAAACTGGGGATAATACACATCATAGAACATGCACTCTCAAGACTGCTGACCAATTAACTGCTAAGTACAACTGTACAGTATTAATTTAGTCTGTACAAGATTTTAGGGAAACACTTCCACAGAAGTGTCCTACCTCCTACCATACGGAATACCATATTGGAAAAGTATTTTCTAAACATTGGTCTATAGCCGTGTATAAAATAATGGATAGTATGGTTTGTGACAAGTATTTATTTATCAGAGGAGACATATTCATAAACACAATATATATATATATAAATATAGTAATATAACCTTTCTTTAAAAGATAATATGGCACTAGTCTTCTAGATTTATGACAAGTATCTATTAAAGATGATATGGTATATAAGTATGAAAAACTGTAAATGTAAACGTAAATGTAAATCTCTCATGCCTTCATGAGAGATTTAACAGAAAATAGTAACAGTTAGTACCTACTACACCTTTTGTCAGCAACATTTTATCCCACTGGTTTTGATTGGTTATTATGGCCTGAAATAAAATGAATTGACATTTTAACATCTTAAAAGGGCAGAAAAAATCTATTCATCTCTAGAATTGTTCAAGTAATTAGGATTTATACCTGGAGCTGGGTTTCTTTCTTCTTGCCTTCCATTTCCCTGTGATTATAGGAAACATATCAAAATATGAAGAACATTTAACACTTTTTTAAAAGAACATGTGACATGCAGAACTGATTTATATGGTTTTCAACACAGCACTACCTTCTGATTCCCTTAAAAATTAACTCAACTGAAGCCCCTACAACAGTGGCAGTTAACACTCCATGTCAGAATTCTGTGGAGCAATATACAACTTATTTGCAAAACCCACATAGCACAGGAAACAGAATAAAATTTAGTTTCTTAATCTGTTAGGGTCTTCAAAATTTTTTGGCCTCAACAATTTTTCAAGCTTATAATTACTTTGTTCAGAATGGCCACAGGGACCTTGGATGGGATGACAGCTGCTGTAACAGTGGATCATTTTTAAAAAATATTGATTAAAGACCTTCAACTCTAATGATGTCAAATCAAGCTTACTATCTTCTGGGATACAAGAAAAGCAATGACTTATATGTGTCCCATAACTAAACTCCCAAACGGAATCCTGGTGCATTCATCATTCTGTCATTAATAAAACATGCCTTTCATATCTTTTGCCTTTTTTTTTTAATAGATAATTAACTAAGAACTGGACAGGAAAACCATCTTAGTTAAGTTACATACTTGGATGAAGTCTGACTTCAGCTTCCAAATGAAGCTTGACTGATTAATAAATGTTATCACTGGATCAGCAGCTTGAGTGGAGGCTTATAAAGGTCTTGATAGACTTTGTCTTGGGGAAAATGAAAGTGCCACCACGAATGTCATCTCCACTGGCACTGATATCTGACAAGTCAACCAGCAAATACATCCAGCATTTGAACTATCCTGGTATTCCCACTGGAGCTGCTCCTTTTAGATCACAGACTGAGGCACAGTGGCCAACATGAGAACTCTTGCCCTGATGCTTGTTTCACATTTCATCTAAAAATATTATTAAGGAATAAAATTTTAAATACAGTATTTCTTCAAATCATTTAAACCAGATAGCGAGACAGAGTCGTCAGCATGGCATTAAATTCAGTCCTTTAAAGACTCTGAGGAGATGATGCTAACTATTGAAACTATAGGAAACTGACAGATGAAAATATGCCATATTAGTAGGAAACTTTCAGCTAAAGAACTTGTCTTTCATTGTTACCTGCTGTCACTGAGCAATAAGAATCAATGTACTGCAAGACTAGATCTACAAAACATATACCACATACATCACAATGGGCTATACTTTCCAATTGGTCTATACATGCTCCCCAATTAAAAATGTGCAGTCACGCATTCTCAGATGGCATTCTCAGATGGCAAATGAAAGCACTGCAGAACAGATACATGATACGCATGCAAATACAGAAATATACGTATTAATCTGGCATAGTAGCTGTATGAGAAAGATGTGAAGATACATATGACACCTATACTTTTGGATAAAATTTTGGCATAACATTCTCTCAGTAATACAGTCAGTATTACACTGATAAAACATGAACAGACAAGCACATTTTCTCTGTTATCTATGATATAGGCAACATGCTTCTCTAACCTTGATACAAGGCATTTTGCTATCCACATGCTACACCTCTTACCACACACTTTACAAGCAAAACTGCTTCCTCAGACTATTCACATGTAAAAATAGACCTAGGGGCACCCTCAGATACACTGTCAAACTGACATTCAAATATGCACATTCTTTGCTGCAGGTAGACATTCAATATCTTAGCACAAACCTTCATACACATATATACATGAAAATATCCAAGTGCTTGTGAGGTTTTGACATGCACCCGTGTATATGTACATCCATACAGACAAATAGTTCCCTGTGCATAAGCACTTATGTATGACAGAGGGTACCTGCACGCTCCTAGGTAGCACTCTGATGGACCATCTGCTCCCTACCCTTGAATTCTATGAAACTGGATAAAACAAGAAAAATCATGGATGGAAAACACTCATTGAGGTACACCACACTTCAGCTTGCACACACCATGCACACCTGCATGCTTTCACAAGTACGTGCAAAGACACACATCCTTCTGCAGGCACCTGAATTATACAGGTGCACGCTCATCTGTGCAGGCCCTCTCCATGAGCACACCTGGGTGTGCACGCATGCACACGCTCTTGTGCATAAGTCCCCCTTCTGCATACACACACACACACACACAGAAACATGGATAAGTGAGCAAATGTGTGGACACACGGCAGCTCAGGGGCAGCACGCTAAGCAGGTTCCCATAACCAGGACGCTCAGGTGCTCGTGCACCCAGCGGTTCGGCACACGCTCTCCATGACAAGCACGCTGTCGCACAACAGCTTGGGTGCCTGTTCACCCCTGAGACAGGGGCCCACCCAGGAGCAGACAGGCACCCCCAGCCCCATGCCAGCGTGCACACCTTGTCCCTGTCCTGGACCAGCCACTCGCCTGGGGACGCCCTGCGGCCACCCACCCGTCACCCCCAACGGCTCTAACCGCCTCCCCCGGGGCCGTTACCCCCCCCAGCCCCTCTCGCTGCTCAGCCTCCATGGGTCATTTTTCCGCCATCGCCCTCTCTCACCAGTCTGGGGCTGAGGTGGCCCGGGGAGCCGGGCTGCAGGCACCCAGAGAGGGGAATGGGGAGGGAGCTGGGAAGAGCGGGGGTCAGAAGAAGCGGTGCCATTTCCTGCACTCTTTCTCCTCTGTTTCTCTCCCCCTAGGCAGAATCCACCCTTACCCTTTAAAATGTGAGAAAATTAGTCTTGGAACCTAGTTAGCAATCTGCCCTCACGCTGTGTTACTTGCAAATTGTGAGATGATGGGGACGAAAAGAGGACATTTTTTGTGGAAGTTGGGGTGACCAAAGGAGGGTCTTGAAAGCCAAATAATGGTGACTGCTCATGCTCACTCACTATCAATGCAGGTCTGTGACTGCACCAGTTCAGAACAGAGTATCATTTTTCCAATGTAAGCTTGCATGTCAGCAGCCCCAAAAATTCACAGAAGATAAAGGCGAAATTCATTTATAGAGGTAGAAAGCATGATTAGTCCAGAGTACAGTGTGACTATTTTCATATATAGATACTCTTAAAGGCATCCCAGCTGGTGAGAATTTCTTTGTGGAGGTATAGGTTTAAGAATGATGGCAAATCAAATGTAGATGTCTCTAAACTGTTCACATTTCACATATGCATGTTGTTCCTGACTTATAAATCGTCCATGCTTCCAATTTACTTCTGAAGCCCTGCCCAGGCATACTAAGTGCTCTTATGTCTATCTACCGCATCTTAAGAAAATCTAGTTTCAGTCACTTTCTTGTCACTTTTCTTAAGCTTTCTGGCACCGCTCACCAAAACATGACTTGCAAAGTCCCCACTGAAGAGGTGATTTTATTTCCGGAAACTAATATGAAGAAAAAAGTAGGGTAATAACACTTAAAGGAGCTAGAATAGATGTTCTTTCTCACTGTTAAATCATCCCAAGTTGACAGATGTTTGTTCTGCAGCAGTGTGAATGAGGCAACGTTTCCACAGAGCTGCAGAAGTTTTCAATGCTGAGATTGTGTTATGCCCTAACAGCTTGGATTAGATCAATTAGGTAGCAAGACAGACTTCGCATTCAGATCAGGAATAATGCATTTATATAGCTAACACTAAATCACTTCCTACATTTTTTTACTGGAAAACTCTAGCTTTGGAACTAGTATAAACTCTGCATTGGCCTGCTTGGAAGTGGGGGAGTGCCCTTGAATAATCTTTCTTTTCCTGCGTGAAGTAGGAAAACAACTTTTGAAACCTTAATAGGCTTACAAAATTAGAAAGGACTACAAAAGATGAGATATTTAACCCACCCGCCATGTGAAAGTTAAAGCCCCAAAACATAGGCTATGTTTTTGAGGTTTCCTTTGCAAACTGCTAACTTCTTTATCCAGACCACTTTCTTCATGAACACCCACTTTTTTATATATTAGGAAAAAAAAAGTCTTGAAGAGAAACACTAGAATGAGGTAATGCTCATGTACCAAATGTTAAAAGGCTGACGCAGCCTGTTCCTTAACCGCTCTGCTAGAATGGATTATATGTATGCTTTGGATATGTCGTGGTTTAACCCCAGCCGGCAGCTAAGCACCACACAGCCGCTTGCTCACTCCCCTGGTGGGATGGAGGAGAGAATTGGAATGGTAAAAGTGAGAAAACTTGTGGGTTGAGATAAGAACAGTTTAATAATTGAAATAAAATATTCTAATAATAATAATTAATAGCAACAATTATAATTATAATAAAAATTGCAATGAAAAGGAAAACAACAAAAGAGAGAGAGAGGAACAAAACCCAGGAAAAACAAGTGATGCAACTGGTCACCACCCGCCGACCCATGCCCAGCCAGTCCCCCAGCAGCAATCGCTGCCCGCCGGCCAACTCCCCCCAGCTTATATACTGAGCATGACATATGGTATGGAATAGCCCTTTGGCCAGTTTGGGTCAGACTGGCTATGCTCCCTCCCAGCGTCTTGTGCACCTCCTCGCTGGCAGAGTATGGGAAGCTGAAAAGTCCTTGACTTAGTATAAACACTGCTTAGCAACAACTAAAACATCAACATGTTATCACATTATTCTCATGCTAAATCCAAAACACAGCACTATACCAGCTACTAGGAAGAAAATTAACTCTATCCCAGCTGAAACCAGGACAGGATATCACAAAATATTTGATGTAAAGGGACCTCATTCATAAATTTGGTATTTTAAAATATTTGACTTAAAAGAAGAGGTTGATTTTCACTGCACCCATCCCCATCAACACATTTGCAAAATTTAGAAGCAAGTAGTAAATGAAGATTGGAGTTGTGTCATCTGTTTGCTAATCAGCAGCTGAACCTCTTCTTCTTGGGTCTCATGCTGTGCCCCATTTTTTTTTCTGATCATCAACATTTCAGTGAGGAATTAGGTCTACACATTACTGTCTAGTAATTGCTGGGTAAAGTTATATACCTGGTTGGGGGTGGGGTAGGAAGGAAGGGAAATTAAATAGTAAGGGCCTTGAATAAGGAAAAATATTTTCTCCAGCTTTTTATCTTTAACCTCTCCCTTTCTATAGACTTGATCACATTGTACTAGTGTAAACTTATTTGGGGAATAACAGTCAATGACTGTTTCTTCTTTTTGTCCCTGGGATGATGTTTGAAAAATCATATCTACAGAGACATGAAAGCAAGACCTTGATTGGAGGTTGTACCTGATTTCCATGTCACTTTTTTTTCCCCAAAACAAAGGACTTTCTTCTGTCAGAGTTTTTTAGCTGCCAACTTAGGCAGTTTCAGTGCAGCTTGTTGATTTTATATGATGTTCTTCAATAATAAACACTATCAAAAAACTCTGCAAGTCTGCACTTGCAGTGGAACAAGTATAATAAAAAGATGTTTCTTTAGGTTAGAGTGTATAGTTCTATAAAATTCTTAATGAATTTAATGATGATATACTTAGCTTATCTAGACCAGAACTTTCAGTGGTTATCATAAAGGACATCAGAGAAAAGGGGTTAGGAGTTTACCGTCTTTTTTTCCTGAATCAAAATGATTCTGTAAGTATACTGAAAATATGCAATGGATAAACCAAAACGGGTTCATGATGAATGACTACATAATTTTTCTGAGTAACTTTAAAACTATTTCACTCCATTTTGTGCATACCACTTGATTTCAGGTCTGCTCTTTGTCATGAGTTGTTAATGCCCAGAGTGACTTAGTTTCAGATGACTAACATTCTTTTACAAAGTAATGAAAACCAGTTGTAGACATTGCTGAGACTTGTAACCCTTGAGACAAAACTAGAGATGGGTTTTCCCTGCAAGTCAGTCTTTTTATGTGCCCTAGTACATGCTCGGATGCCAGTGCCTATGTAGCTGTGAAGACTACCTGCTAGTAAACACACTGGAGACCTTAATCACCTTAATTTATAATCTCTTGTGATCTCTTCTGTAACTGTATAGTCCGCATGCATGCCCATGCTGCAGTTTATTCAATCTGTGCCTTTTGCTTGCTAGGTTTCCTGGATCTGTCCTGGTGTTCCTCCTGCATCTCTGCCTGGATTCCCTCTAGGATTGCTCATGATGAGAGAATGTCTGACCTTCCCAGCTCTTCTGCAGAACTGTTCTTATCCTGGCAGTGTAGCAGTCTGTGTAACGTGAAAGCTCTGTATGTGTGTACTGGCTTTCTCTGTGTCAGCCATAAGTAGACCGTGGATCTGACAGCACTGGAAGAGCTTTCTGATTTCTTGTATTGTTGTGGAAAACAGAAAGAAAGTATGTGAAATGGTGGACATTTTCATTTCTTGAAAACCAAAATAGCTGTTATGGTTCAGAAAGTTGCAAAACTGAAGGACGTGATGCTTGCTGCTGCAAGTGCACATCTCCATTGCACAAACTGTTGCTGGTGCAATAGTTCTGTGTGGTAGAACTATATTGATAAACAAAGAAACAGCATCAAATAAATTAACAATCTAAGAAATTTTCCGTAAGGACTTACTGTGACACACCAGCATGTGTGATCTCAAGGTCAGAGTCCAGATGACTCCCAAAACAGGCAGTTAGCTTCTAGGTGGCAGTCCAAGACTACTACAAGTTACAGTTGTGGAGGTTTGAGGGGTAATTAATATTAGTTTTGCCCATAAAGGGTAACTAACATAATGGAATTGACAGCTTGCTTTCAGAGAATGACCTGGCTCTGTTAAGTGGTAGGTACATCCCCCTAATTTGCCCTGAAGACAACATGAATGATAACCCTAAAGGATGTTACTAATACGTAAAGTTTTGCATGCTTTGTACCACAAAAGAGAGGTTCATGAATGCTAGATAGAATATATAGAAAATGTGCAGATGAAAAAGAACTGAGAGAATGTAATGTTTTAGAAGTCTTGATAAATATGGACATTAATCCTTCCAAGTAATGTGGCTATCACCTCTGGGACTTGGGACCCTAGAGCAAGAAAAATCAGGGACATTTTATTCTACCTTACCCTAGAATCGCAAAATGATGTGAATGACTGCATGGCTAATAGTTGTGGATGTAGTACACATGACAATGTATTTTTAAATTTCTACCTTTGTTAAAGTTTTATTTGTGTTTGGTAATTTGTGTATAAATATTTCTATGTATTTGTCATTCCTGGTCCATATATTGGTTTGTCTTTTGGGTGTCTGAAGCATATTCAACATCTTACATACTGATTTACACAGTACTAAAGTATAATGCTGGGTTCATCCTTTGTGCCCACCCATGAAAACAAGAGTGCCACAGGAAATAATAAGTGTTTTTCAACAGCTCAAGTAGTCCTCATCAAAGAAACTGGTAACTCTGATCTGGATCATATTTAGGCCAGCTGGAAACAGACTAGTAGGTTGCTCTCTGGCAGTCTCAGACACACTGATTCACCAGATCCATGTACAGTTTTCCATTACTCGTGTCCTGGTTGGGACTGTACTAAAAGAGAGATAGAGAAGACTGGTCTTTGCAATGGGATCTGGAAAGTGTAGGAAAGTGAAGATACATTGACTTGAAGCAGCTTCGTATATATTGAAGAACAAAACCTGTGATATCAAGTAACAAAGATAGATTGTAACTGGGGGTCACATAAGTATTTTAAATCAAAGTTAACTGGTAAAGATACAGAACTGGTTTCTAGTTTATCAAATCTAAAGTTCTTCAGAGCCTAGTTTAAGGACCTCCAGAATAGTTAACATGGCTGGACTGAACTCAGACCTCTCTGTATTTTATGGAACTCCAACTAGTAACACCTTGTTGCGTATTCCTGTTTTGACTGAGAGATCTTCATCTGCAGACACAATCTGAACAGGTATATGTGAAAAGCTTTAGCATATTCATGATAGTAAATCACAACAGGGCAGAAAAAATAGGGGATCGGACAATCATCATAATGTATCATCTTGATACATTAAGGTGAGCACCAAAATATGCTTGAGGAAAGGTTTAGGGTTTTAGAGAATACCAGACCTGAAAATATGATGGAAAATTACATGAATACTTGAATTGTGATGTAGTCCAAGCAGAATATGCTGTTACATTCCAGTCATGGGACAGGCTATATCTGCACAGTTGTACTGGGTAGAAAATTTTGTAGTATATGAAGTACTGTTCCTTGCTAAGATAAGAGTGGAAATTAAACAGCACAGTAAAATAGCCACTAAAAACTTTGCCAGAGACTAATTGAGGTATGTTTTTATGGCCATAATTAATAAAATAGTCAAGCAGTTGGAGCACAATTTGGCTGCTGTAAGAGTTTGGTTTGGTTTTGTATTTAAATTCCCTACTAATTGGCACTATGTGGTCATTTAAAAGAAAAAGTAGGATAGTGGGCAGTTTATAAACAGGAAGAGCGCACAAGGCAGAGATAGTTGAACAGATCACATTGAGAAGGCTAAATCTAAAGAAAATTTTGTTAACTTGCTCTGACTCTAAAGAATGTGCCAAAGGAGTTGAAACTTTTTCAAGCTATACTCATTCAAGCTTATGTAGGAAAAAAATTACACTGTTATTCTCTTTATTGACTCTTTCAGACTCTGATCCAATTCATGCAAGTAAAAAAGACTATATATTTCTAAATAATTTGCTGTATATCTTTTATAAGAGGATAAAATTATTAGGAATAGAAAACAGGTCTTGATACAATGTCTGCAGTCATCACAACATTTAGCCAACTGTAGCTTTCAAAAATATAACCCAGTCCTTAGAAGACTGCCAATTAGAAATGGTGAATGCCGGTGCCACATTCAGAAACATTTTAAATGGTAGATTCTGTTTCAGATGTCACTTTAAGATTCAAGGCTTTACGCTGGTTTAACTTGTTTAATGGATGCCAAGTCCTGGCTTGCACTCAGCATGTATCTGCATATAGAAGTACTGCACAGGCCAGCAGTAGCCAAGCTTTCACCTGGCATGGGCCACACTTTTTTCACTACGGAGCTGGGGGATAAATGCCATATGCCTCCACAGTATAAGACAGAAGCATGAGATAAACCACAAGTGATCATTTCTGTCATATGTTCCTGTGGATGGGAAAAGGAAATCTGGGGTTTGATCATGTAGTGAGTGATCATATGTGAAACAGGGTGGTCATTGGGAGAGAGAGTAATAGTCATTTGTTAGCAGAAACAGGAAGTTTTTATGTGGCTGGTGATGTATTTTTTCTATAGATGAAGGGGCCTGCTGGAAAACAGTGATATGGTGCAAGCCCGGCGCTAGATGACTCATCCTATTTGTGAGCTGCAGCTTGGGTTTCTCCCAGGGATTCCAATATAGTTTGTGCTAGAGGATCAGAAATCACCTCCAAGTCATCTCAAAACCAGATTTGCCTCTGCTGTCGTGGTTTCCTTCCTGTGCTCCAGTTGTACACAGTGCATGCATACACTTTATGTGCATAGGAGGTGCTCCCGGTTGTAAGGACCGCTATTGCACAGAGCCCAAGTGCCAAATACCCTGACAGTCCTACGGGCTCACCACAGAGGTTGAGGGAGGTAACAAACTTGTTTCCCCGGTACTGGTCTTGAGCACAAAGACAAATAGGAAATGTATATATGCATTCATATATACGCTGCAAACTCAGTACATGAAAATGTCCACAGGAATTCCTTGTTCACTGATTGCTGATAAACAGCTATGCCATCCCATATGCTGTTCCTAGTACAGATGGTAACGTGGCCTAACAATTTTTTCCTGAAAAAAGATTTCCTGGTGGAAGACAATCCAACAGTGAAATAAAGTAATTGGAGATCCATTTGGGAACCAGGGATTTATATTTCAGATATATTGAGGAAGGCTTATTTAAACTGCTTCCTGATTTTTTTGGCATTGTAGTTTCTATTTACCAGTGCTCTTTTTTTTCTTTTTTTAACAAAGTCAGCTGCTGATCCCAGTGAGTTATCCTCACTGTTCAAATTCGATGAACTTCAAGACCAAAGCTGATGAATTTCAATCTGAAGCCCAACTGAAAGTTTATAACCTTTTCTCTTTTAATATACATTTTAGTTCTAGAGTTCCATGTGTTACTGATAACACAGTATATAAATATATACTGATATATTTATATATCAGTATATGCTGATATAAATGCAGTTATATGGTCATCATACCTATCTGGGAGGGCTTTGCTGATAATTTATTTTAAATTATTCCCCCTCCTCTTCTATGTGTATAAAATCTCTATCACACTGCAGGCAGCTGTTTGATCCTTAAATGGGAGAGGTTCTAGCTTTATTTAAATGACGAAACAGGCTATAAAAATGGTAATCCTGTTAAGAATAAGTAAATGATCTTCCAGGTATTCCCAAGATGACATATTAGTTTCAGCTTTTTGCTCTGTAAAACAGTACAGTAGTTTTATACTGTACATGTGTGTCTAAATTCAGTATTTTATAACTACATGTTAAACAGAACAAGCCTAGTTGTTTTATACAAGTAGATATAAATCTAGTTTTACCTTCAACTTTGAGCACATACAAGTTTCAAAATCCGATTGCACACATTTTTCACCTAAATTTGTCCAACGACCTCCATTATCTGCAACTATTCAGTTAATGTATCGCATAACTACTTTATAAGTTTTCATTAACTCAAGCTCAAAACTTCGAAACTTTTCCGTATGAGTCTACTGCTAATTTCACTTTCACCACTTTGCTGAAAGTTTCAGCATCTGAAACACACAGAGAAGCAGAGGGTACTTCAGTTAGAGATGGCAGAAGTATGTTTGTCTCTTGTGTAAGAACTCTGATAGCTTTCCCTTTCTAATGCAAGTCAAGTGGTGTATGTAGCACAATAGAGCCATCAACATCCCTAGAATTTTAAGTAACACACTATCTGGATCCAGAACATTTTTTCCTCTGTGTCTCAAACTCATTTCTAATTTCCAGGTTTAAATATAAATGGTTCCAGGTTTAAATATAAATTACAAAATAGTAATGATATATAACTTCATCTCCAGGCCTAGTGTTCTATCACATCACTCAACTTCACTTGTTTTGCTTCACTTGTATGATCCGCATCAGACAGGAGTGGTAGCAGTGACCTGATGAGTTCAACACACCTTAATCTCGGAAGGTTGCTCGAAAGAGAATATTTGATATTAAAAACAGCTGCCTGAAGAAGAATCTGAATTGCAGAAATTTCTCTTTGTTGAAGGCTTCCCAGTGACTTGGCCTTGTCGTTAAACTGAAACGTTCCATACAAGTTTTAAAACGTTTTGTCTGTATGTGTGGAGGAAACCTGGCAGTAAAACATAGCCGTAGCAGCAAGTTACAGTCATACTGAGTGAAAACACACAGAGACGTCACCTCAAGCCAAGGGAAAGTGCTCAGATTTTCTTGTATTCCTTGTAATGTCTGTCCAGCATCAGTTCTATATCATCACACTTTGGTTGCATTTTTACTACTAAGTTGAACCCCGTGCACATTTATTCCCTGGCATTGGGCTTTCTTAGTAAACCTATAAACTCTTAGAATCATCTGTAAATTTGATGAATGGTCTCAGGAAAGTATTTATTCCTGACAGGCAGCACTGCCCTTAAACATCTCCTGCACATGGTGTGAAAGTAGGGGGGTGCTAAGGACCACTACTGTTTACTACTATGGACATGACTATGCTCGCTTTGACATGGTACTCTGGCAATGTCTCAACAAGCCTTAGTCCATGCTCTAGGTTCTACTGGACATACTAATGGCATGCTATAAAAACCCCATTCCTTTCTTTTTTGACCTCAAGTTGAAGAAGGGCGTGGGGCTGGGAGGATGGCTGCCTTTCTCCTAGCCAAAGAGGATCTGAGACAAGAGTGAGAGGAGTTCAGCTCCAGCTGGGACCCCTCGGGGACCACAGGAGTGGAGGTTCTGAGTATCATGTCCTGTTTTCTCAAGACACTGAAGAAGACAATGGTGATATTCAGGATAGCACAGGGCTGAAACCTCAAGTCAATTGCAGCTTGGCATATGTCACTGTGTTGGTCTGCAGCAGGTCTTCAGGTCTGAGGCCTGGGTCAGGAGGAGGGGATCCCAAGTATGCAGTCTCCAGCTCCCCTTTTGTCTGTGTGCCATTCTCCAGAAGCATCATGCCAACCTCCAAGAACAACCCAGGTGAGGGAATCTTCTCTCACATTGCTGACATCCTGTTCAGACCATCCTGCTCAGCAATAGGATCTGCCCTGTGGTGTCCTCTGAAATAGGAAAAATTAGGTTTATACCTTAATTTTTCTCATGGGAGGCAGTGAGACTGAATACTGAGGAGGTTTAGAGACAGATGCCTGTAGACGTGAGCCAATACATGCAGAGGCAGGGAATGTGCTGTAGCAGACAGGAGAGTGGAAGGGACGGAAGTCAGCAGCTCCTCCTCAGCTGAGAGTCTACTATGGCAACGGCAGCAGATAAAATAGCATCAGCCAGAACTTGCCTGCTGGCAACCAGACATGGTCCCCACTGGGACCTCCGCTCCCTATCATGCTTGGCACCAGGGTGGCAAGCACGATAAAGTGGTTACAGCTGCCAGCTGAGACTGACTTTGGCAGGCACATAGACTGTGTGTGGGTCCACGCTACCCCAGAGGCAGTAACTTTCATAGCCTGACCCTTCTTCCTTTGCATGTGGGGCTGCCAGGGCTCTGCCACACTGGCACCCACCACAGACCACAACCTTGGTGACACAGAGAAAAAGGCATACAGACCAAGACGTAATGAAATAAGGAATAGAGCCTGGCTTCATTTGCAGAGACAAGCCTGGTTGCCTAGGGAATGCCCATCTGTCATGTACAGTGCTTAAAGATGGTTCACAGGTAGAAGAGGTGCAGGTAAAGGTCTACACATTGAGAAAGGCTGTATGTACAAGGTCTGCCAAGGGTGAAAGACAAATCTAATCATTTTCAAAAATGTGAGCAGGATGGCTGCAAGGCTTTGATGGTTTAGTGCACTGATTTATTTGATTGCTGTGGTGAACTAGCCCTAGCCCTGAACCAAGTGCACCAGATGGCCTCATTTAATTTTCTGTCATTAGGCCTTGGGATGCCAGTGGGGCTGGGATGGCTATCCAGGCATTGGAGGTCCCAGGTTCTCCACTGTCATTTTGCTAGAAGGGTGGTGATAGTACACAGTGTTCACCACACTGTTGTCCAACCTGTGCCTCAGAGCTTATCACTTCATGGTTATGTAGCCAAAGCAGTGGCCTGCTGCACCCATAAAAGTAGAATCACATGAAGCAGGATTTAATTAACAACAGCTTGTTTTGAACTCCAATATAGGCAAACTAATATAACATAATAGGTAATAATATATAAGCATTTCTGTAGCCAGTGGCCCAGTAAAAAATCCTACTGCAATCACTAGAAGCAGGTGTTAGTGTGCCTTTTGCTAACCATACAAGGCTCCAGTCCTGGTCTGTTAGATTTGTTATCAAAGTGTTATGAAAATTTGTGGTGTGAACCAGAGTTAGGTACCAAATGTCCCATGTTATGAGATACAGTCTAAGCTTGGAATAAGAAGAAAGTTTAAAACTGGTCACATTTATCAACCTTCTAAGCATTCCTACCACAGAATCCTCTAATTCTCTAAATGATATACCTATGTGCAGTCATACCAGTTATTTGCCCAAATGTGTATTCCTCTGAGACGCTGGATATCTGCGTACTGTGATCTGAAATAGCACGATCTGTGCTTTCTGCCAAATGACCGTGTGGCTCAGGATTATACCGGGTAAGCAGCATCTGCTATAAAGTGGCACTCAGATCTCATACAAACAGATGTCTGTGGGTGAGAGGAAGATGCCATTTCAGCCTTTGGAGAGTGTTTTACTCTGGCAGCAGCAGAATGGTTAGTATAGCTGCTGACGGTGTCCATGAATCTTCCTTGATGGCCCCTGAGGCTTGCAGTTAACATTTGACAGGCTCCTTGCAGAGGCCACCAAAAGGAAACAGGAATTACACTGCATAGTTGGAGAGGCTACAATGAGCAAAAGACTGGTCAGCCTTGACAATGTAGTCTTGAGTGATACCCTCCCTTGTGATGTGGTCTATTGGAATTGTCTGCTAACCAGTTGGACACTGATGAATAAGAGCCAGGGGTAGCAAAAGGCCATCAAGTTATCACAACGCTGTTTTCCACCAGGATGGGCTCCCAGAAGGTGGTGCTTTGGCATGCAGTGATTGGTGCCACATCTTTGCACAGGGCCCCAAAGCTAACCCCACATGTGGAGGTCAACATGGAATTACTGGCAGGAACAGCTAAGTTTGCATTTTATGTAGAGCTCACTTTTGTCAATCCAAAAGCAAAGTGATTTATTTTACTAGTAAAAAAAAAATCCCATTAAACTGAAAATTTACTCAATAAATGCATTACCACATGGCACAAAAAGCACATAACAGAATGATCTGCAAGATACTGGAAACTGCATCTGCCATGAGAAAAATAAACCACCTACCATGGATCAGTGAGATTGTTTTCTTCCCCTCTAGCTGGTGGAACAGATACAGAACTCACTGCACTCAGTTTCAGAAAGCCAGGAAGTCTGTTAAGCAGCTAGATTTAAGCATGAAATAATTTCAGTGACTGAAAGAAAAACCATTCCTAGAACACTATTGCTTGCCTTAGAGTCTTTGCCTCTTCTCCCCTCTCCCCGCACTTTTCTGGGTCTCTTATTCATCTGGTAACCAACAATTTCACCTTTTTTTTCTGTCAGTCAGCTGTATTTTGACATGATATCAAAAAGTTTTATGTATTCCCTGAATCTTTTTCAGGGTAAAAGCTTGGCTTCTGAAAGGTAGATAAGACAGGATGCACAAACTAAATGTAGAGCTTGGGATAATGTCAGTCTTTTACTTCCATCCATGACCAGAAACAGGAGGTAACTCCAAATCAGTCATTCACTGCCTGATTTACCAGTGTGCAACAAACATATCTTAAGAGTGCTGTCATTCAATAGAGACCTTAGCAACTGCAGCAGAGCAGCTTATCTAATCAGCTGGCACAAAAACCCGCCACCATTTCTGTAGAAATTTGAAACAGTACCTAGGAAATTTGACTTCCTCTACACATCATGAAAATCTGAATTCTTTCTAACCTGTTGTTGATTGTTTTTTTAATTGTTAGTTGTTAATTAGCAATTTACTATTAATTAGTGCACGTTAATTGTGTAGTCTTCCTTGCAAAAAATAAGGGCTTCAAGCACCTCTTGCAGTATTGTATAAAAATCTGATAGTCACAGGGTGCACCATCTGTAGAAGTCACCGATGGGTTCCAGGTTGCTTTAGGCACTGTCTTCATGCCCGGTGGAGGCTTACTTTCTGCATCAACTAAATGTCTTGAAAAAGAATCTGATGATTCATCTGGCTGTTCAAAACAATCCAAAGGACGTCATTTGTACCTCTTCTCAACCACAAAAGAATGAGTAGACAGAGGACAGAATTACAACAGAAGTACTCATTTCTTGTCTTGAGGTCTGCTTTCCATCATCTTAAATTGATTAGGATAATTTGTTATAAATGGTTTGTTTGTTTGTTTTGATGGATTTTAAAAATGTACATGGTTATAAACTCAAGTAACTCAAGGTTACATTATATTTTTAGTTTGTGATTTACTACATGTCTTGGCTTAGGTATTTGTTTTGCAAAATCACATAAAAGTATGCTTCTGTTTCATTAATTTTCTTACTTTTTTAAAAAAATGCCATTGTGGATTTTTTTTTCCCAAATGGAGGCATTTTTGTTGAGTTTGCAAATTCAGAAATTAAGGTAAAAGCTGACACTTTGGGCAGCAAGCTGTGGAAAAAATGATGCATAGCCAATTGTTGCAATTGTTAAATGGTCTTTTGAGACATTCCCGAGGTAAACTTGCTATGTGCTTTTGGCTTTAAAGTTCCTTATGAATAATGGGTTCTCTTCTAAAAATATATAGAATTGAATATCGCAAACATTGAAACTCCCAGTTTGGTGAATTAAGAAAGTTATCTTTACTCAATTTATTCTGGAAGCAGGAATCCGTGGTAACTATTTGTTCTTGTTGGTCAGTTGTTTCTGACTCTAGAATTGCTGTATAAATAAATACAGCAATATATAACAATACATATTTTCAATCTTTACATAGCTTCTGGGGAAAGGAAGTGAATCCCAAATGAGATCTTGAGAAGTACTTACTGATTTATTTGAAATAAAGTTCTCACCGCAAAACAAGAAGGCCAATTTAACCATGACCAAAATTCACAGGAGTATGGGGTACTGCCTATCTAATATGCATCTTATTCTTGCACAAATGAAAGATGTACATGTAATCCTCTTTAACATGAATAACACTCAGGACTGGGCCTACTTACAAAACTGATGTTTCTTTTCCTATGAACATTTGTGTTGTAGTCTGGACAAATCCAAGAACCTCAACAGAGGAAATTAAGAACAGTTAAGAAAAGTGAATAAATGCTCACTGGTGCCCAGTGAATGCTGGGCACTTCAATTTTATACCAGAAGAGGCAAATTCTGTTTTTTCATGGAAAGTTGCATACTTTTACTAAACTATTTTGTGTATGAGACTCAAAAGATTTAGTAGAGAGGTGATTATGCACCACTTTTTCATGTCTCTTCTTTTTTATCTGACTGCATACACAGCAAACAAAATTTTTTGTGGCATAGACAGCTATACCATCTGTATCTTTGACCTGCTTTTGAGTAAATTTGCCAGAAGGTACTACTACAGCTTAATTTAAGAGGACCTGGAAACATCCAACACTGGATTCTCATACAGTGTGGTAATGATGTAAACTCTGTATTGCACATTTAAAAAAGGCAGATTAATTTGTTTCACTGGCAAGCAGCCTATCTGTGGTTAAAACTGAGTGAAGATACATTGTGAAAGCTGTAGCATAATATAAATGTAGTGTTCCCAATATCATCACAGAGAAAGGTTGTATATGAAATTTGTTTATATGTGTACACAGTCAGAATGTAAACCTACAGGAAGGAAGCCATATTATTTTTCAACATTTGAAATTAATTCAGAAAATCAGCCTTGAGTTTTCTAAATTTTTCAGTTATGTCATGTTCTTTCTTCCTGTTGCTGATTGCTAGCTTTCATTCCCTCCACCTTGTCCTTTGCTGGTGTTGAAATACAAATTATTGCTTTAGTGAAATCATTTATCCTGCAGGTTTCACGAGTGTGTTCTTTGAAATTATTAGAGAAGTCAAATGCATATACTTTAAAACAGCTGCTACGACATTCTCTCTTGCAAAAAGGATAAACTTGCCAACAAATGCTAACTAATCCTGAAAAGGAATCATTTGTAATTTCATAATGTAGGGCCAATATGCATATACTTCTAAAAACAAACATCCTGGAAAACATGTGTTCATGTTTCAAACATTATGAATATCATATGTCAAAGGTAATTATCTTGAACACCCTATTATATAAATGAAATGGAATCATTTGCAAACCATTAGATTCATTATGATTAGTGCCACTTGCAAACTTTCTCTGTATTGAATCCATCAATCATTTTTGGATAACTGAGATTTTCGTCAATGTCATTTTCAACAGATGAAGTAACTAAACCAATTAAATGAGCCTGTTATGTATTAGAATGAAGGCAGATATATTTTGATTATCTGCTGCCACAATAGTTGCCAGAATTGCTAGAGATGCCTGGAGCATCGTGCAGCATCAGCTGCATAATGTGTGAATCATAGGTCCATTTCAAAGGTGTAAAGGTGTCTTTTGAGGGCAGCTTTATGGGCATGGTGCTTATTAGCACCGCAAGTTCATCACAGAGTTCAGCTGTATCACCATTAAAACCCCATAAAGGCAGGCTTGGAAAACATCTCATCTTCTTGGTGCTGAAATGCCGTGTAGAAATCCTAGAAGTGTTACACAAGCATCAGGTTGATTAAGCAGTGGTTGGGCTAAGCAGAGTTGTGTCAATCGCAGCAAGAAAGCTTTTGCACCTAGATCTATGTTGCCTGATATTCTTACCCTTTAAATGGTAAATTTCTGTCTCTGGTATATATTCAGACCTGCCTGAGCTCCTCAAAATGGTTTCAAGACAATCTGAGATTTTATTCACTATGCGAACACTGTTTCAAGATGCTCTTGCAGCTCTGGGAATTAGTTCTCAGCTGTAATGGAGTACAGCACTGAAGCAGACTCCATTACTGTGCTATAACATGCTTCTCACTGTGATTTTTGTAAGGACACTGCATCAGCTCAAAAGTAAGACTGATTTGTCATCCAGAATCTGGGGTAAGACAATAATTCCCTTTGAGTTAGGGATCTCTTGAAGATCCTGCCAAGGATGATCAGCTTCTGTGCTCTTCGTGTATGTCCAATGTTTGCCTCCCTGTGGCATTAGCATGGGAGCTAAGACTTTTCCACTATGGAGAACAAATAGGAAGACAATAATATATTCTCAGTAAAGAAATAAAGCTGAAAATTATAGAAGGGCAGAAAGACAAATTTACTCCTATTGATTTCCAGTTAAAAAATCCTTTCATCAGTTCTGCTGCCTTCATTTACTGCAAAGCAAGAATGAGGGTGTTTTACCAAGTTTGTTTTACATGGACTAATACTTGACTGATTTCAGACATTTCAATATCTTTTCATTTTCAACTACTAATTTCTTCTCTTAGTTCTATGTGATCAACCTTGTATCATGCTGGGAGGCTTCATGTTTACACTCATACTGTATGCATGTTCTCATGCATTAAGCTCTCAGATTTAACAATAAGTTGTACACCCAAAAAGTCCCACTATACAAGCAGGAAAGTTTATGTGGTGTTCCATGAAACTCAATGTGGTGAGTTTTTAAATACTATATTATATAAAAAAGCTCCTCTTGTGCCAAAATTGAAGTAATTGCTGATTTTGGCCATGCAGGGGGGTACAGTCAGACAGGCTCTGTCAGATCCTGAGCCACTTCTGCATGCTAACCCAGTGGTCCTGGGGCAGTTCCTGGTCCTTTAAACAAGTACTCATGAGTGGAATATGGATGGTGCACCTCAAAATTACATTATAGTGGAGACACAAGCCTGGTTCTGGCAAAGAAGAAATAAACCGGTTGCTGTTCCTCGTATCTGCCTCTCTCCCTGCTATTAAAAAACCTACTTGTATGATGTTCTTTGTATGAAGCTTCTTTCCTGATTTGATTTTTCCTTTGGAAAAAATTGATTTGTGAAAATGAATTAATGTAGGGCTCCCATAAACATCGCCACACAATTCCCTGACAGGAACAGCACCTGTGAACTTTCCACCGCTGTCTCACTAAAATGGTGACTTACAGTATGGTGAGTCCTTCCCCAGCATCGGGCAACCTGGCTTTGTGAGTTCTTCTTCCATGGGGAGGAAGACGAGGAGATTTCTTCTACATATGCCATCGAGAACATTGAAAATTTCTAAACAAAAATGTAATAAATTTTTAAAAAATCATAGGATAAAATGAAATATTTTGCCTATTGCTGCCCAGTTCATCCTGCCCAGTGTCGGTACTCTTTTTTTTTTTTTTTGTCATTGTAAAAGTAGGAAACAGTAAGACCAGGGAGTTAGGGGATGTGTTAATACCAAAGTCTTGTGGTTATGAATCATTTCAGAAGTTTTAAAAAAATTGATATAGTCTATGCTGAGCTGCTTGCAAATTGTGTTAGTACCTCAGCAGAATTGGATCCTGAAGAGAAATATGAATGGTGGAGGAGTGGAGTGAGGAAATGGTGACAGCTGACAGAACAGTAACGAGTTTGTACTAAAACTTCACACTTACTTTCTCCTACTGTTCTGAGGTGACAGACATGTGATATCATATAAACAGCCAAGCAGCAGTGCAGTTATCACTGCTTCTCCCTTCCTGCAGTCGCTCAGACTCTTTCTTTAGAGATGTTTTGTCCTTAAAATAAGAAGCAACTGAAAAAGGAAGGAATAAACTGGTTTGGTTTTGGTTTTTTTTTTTAGTTTGTACCATCTACGTGGATTCTTCAGATAGACCTCAGGCATTTTGTTAAAAAACTTTATTACTTGGTATATAATTAACATATACCTTGGAAAAATCTCCTTAATGGGACTTTCTCGTGGATTTTTGTGTTCTGTGATGCTTCCTTCTGTCATACGCATATTTTCCTACAAGAGTAGGAATTTAGTACTAGCGCATTTAAGACAACACTTGTACATCTGGTCAGAGCGGCTTAACGCAAAACTAGCCTGCCTGCAAGCTGCCACTACATCGTGGTGTTGATCTTTGCTGCCAGGCTGTCTATTGCCAGAATTGGTAGATTTTATATTAAAGCAATGTTTCTTTGGAGCTTCGGTTTTATCATAACCTTAACTTCCGAATGTATGGAACTGAGTGGGATGTCCTGAGCTTATTCCCCAGAGCTGAGTGCAGTATGAAAGCTGTACTGGAAGCAGAAAGCCAGCAGGTGGCATTAACTGCATTGGGAGAGGCTGCCGGCAGGGCCACCGCACAGGCAGCAGCTCTGGCCCTGCCCGTGGGTACCTCCACAAACTCGCAGGTCCCGTGGGATAACGCAGCAGCGGTTTCGTACATACTTCGTGGATGTCACTCCCTTCTATGGTAAGATTGAAGCTACCCTTTAAACAAAAGACACCTGACGTCAAAAAGTAATACTCTTAATAGCAAGACTTGAGGAAATTCATAATAATCTTTTTTTTTCCTGTGTGCTAGGGAAATCTGTATATTCATCTTTCAGATGATAACACAGTAATTTCAAGAATAACTATAAAACCAAAACAAAATAAAGAAGTGTGCCTACCGTGTAAACCCATACATTTCTCACCCTTTTTCTGTCACAGAAGAAATTCATTTTCAAATGTTGTTTAAAAAGATGCCACAGAGTGGCAGAGTCTTTTGGTTTGTGGGGGAAACATTTCTTTTTCCTTTCTGGCTCTTTTTTTTCAGTCTGTGTGTATGTTAAATTTTGCTTTTCTCACTTCTTGATTCTCTTTCTCTTTTGAGTTTGGCTTGTATTTTTATCATCCTTTCATATCTTTCAGGTTCTAGAAACCATTCTGGCTCACTGGATTTCAAGCTGGGTAGTTGTAGTTCTTGTACGCGTACTTCTTGTCTTCTGATATTTTGTTTCAAGTCAAAGAATAAGTTATAACTGAAAGGAGGGTTTGCTTTCTAAAGAAAATTGATCTATAGCCTGTTTTTAACTATAGGTTCTGGTTTTCATTTAAATCTTTATTCATGACTCACTGAAATGCTTCTTTTACTAGTAACTACTTTCTGCATAACCAGGCTTTCTGTCATCAATCATATTGTCTGTTCAGCCAGAAGGGAAAAATTTAAAGAATGATAATATTGCAGTAGCACTGATGTGCGTTCTCAGAGCTTTAATAGGATAAGTGTCAGCACTGATGCACTTAAACATTGTATATTGCAGCAATACTGAAAAGTGGTGGAAGAAGACAGCCGAGTTAGTTGACTTTTAAGTATGTATCTTATGCATGATCAACTTCGTATCTGCTCCCAATTGAAAGCAAAAGTATATAAAGGAGAGGATTATGTAAAGTGAAGATTACTACTCTAAACACATCACTTACTAATCTAAAATTATGAATGGAAGACTACCTTTCTGTGAGGAAAGACAGAAAGACTGATGCAGACATGAGAATTCGCTGTGTACTTTTGTAGCTGATTAACTTATCATTTTGAAGGAGAGAGATGGGGCAGGGAAGAAATAAGTTCTTGAAGCAGCTCAACAAAGCAGCTCAATTACAACTCACCTCAGATTCTCATCTCCTTGGGTTTGGTGTTTGCTTTTATTTTTAAATATGATGATGTCAGTAGCAGACTGGTTTCAAGCATACCCTGCCTCTACCTGCTATGCAACTTGTTGTGTGTTCTGATTAGTGATTAACATTGGAGAACCTGAGACTAAATTACAGCTCTCCACCAGCTTCACTGTTATGTGACTAAAAGCAGTTACGAATTCTGCACAGCTCCTTTCAAAGAGCTCGGGTAACTTGGATCATTCCCCACAAATTTATCAGCATTGTACTGCCCAGTGTGGCTCACTTACTGTAAATATTTCCAAAAGAATATAAAAAGGTCTAATGAGGCCATGAAAACTAAATCATAAAGCACTGAAAATTAGATCAGTTAGGCACTTTACAATAATATGTGTAATAGGAAGTGCAGAAAGCTTGGGTGTTTGATCTGGGAGTGTCAGAGAGGTGACCTATCAGTTTGGTTGTTAGAGCCAAACATGGATGGAGATGAGGTGGGCAAAATATTTCCCTTATATTGCCAGAGGTACAGGTATTTTCCTCATACTGGCTTCCAGAAGTTAGACAGAATAAGGCAGATATCCGGACTCTGAGTAGTGATAAAGATAGATTGGTGAGTTCAGATATTAATTCTATTTATCTTAAACACCTATTTTTGAAAGGGATGGACTGCCTGCTGAGAGTACCTGTCTCTTCAAGATGACTGGCTTAAACTATACAGGTATCTTTTGGGTGGCCACAGCAGCAGTGAGTGGCTTTATGACGAACGGGAAGTTTAAACAGCGGAAAGACAAGGAGAGATAACACCAACCACAGAGTGATTCATTACAGCCAAATGGAAAAAAGACTTTGTAACCTTCTCTAATCTGTTTTAAAAACAGTCTGTTAAATGTTACGCACTGCTACTCTTTTTCAGTGTACGCTTTTCAAATAGTAGATTACATGATATAATTGGTTTACGGTAGCTCCACTGGTATGAGGCATGTTCTCAATTCCAGGTGTTTTTTAGTGGCATGTTTGTCTGAGGAAGCGCAGAGGTGTCTGTGAGGGGTAGCCAGAGGCAATCTGTTCAGAGGCCAGCTCAGCTTATAGTGAGGAACCTGACAGACCTGGGTGCTCTTAAAGAGGGACTAAGTGTAGGAAGCACAGAAACTATCCAGACAAGTTCGAGAATGTCACTTGGTGGCTAGGCTACTGCCGAGGAGGAAACAGATATGAAAGTGAGTGAGAGGCTTTCTGAGAAGCTGACAAGTGGGCAGACACATCTGAGCATGAAGAAGGAAGGGAAGACAGTGCTGATGAGTAATCCCTCTTGAATCCCACTTGAGTCTTTCATGGCACCAAAACCAACAAAAAATGTCACAATACCACCAAGTACCACAGTTCTGTTGAACAGATTTGAAAACAATTATTTCAAAAAGGCTTCTAATGGTGGCACATTTTGAGTCATCTAACATAAATGATTACGGTATCAAACATACAAAGCAGTTATTGGAAAATGTGTCTGAATGACTTGAGTTAATAATTGCATTGTTATGAAAGCTTTATAACGTGATGCTCTTCATGCTGTCACAGCTATTGCCTATGCACATACAACATTCTGCACAATAAAACTAGGGTGCTGCTTAGAGTGACAAAGCTGAAGACTTTTTTTCTCGTGACATTACAGGAAAAGCTACTTGATAAAACAGAAGTCAAGTCAAAAGAAAGAAGCTGTCATGCGTCTGGGTTTCCAGTTGCTACAGTGGTTGTGCTCAACCTAGCTACCTTTTTAATGAAAGAACAGGTGTCATCAGTTCCTTGAGAGAAAGACGGCTGCATGCTGGACTACAGATAAATCCAGAAATGTTACACACTACCTGCTGGAGATTTGCTGCAGGGCAGCAGATATTTCTTTGCCACTGAAACTATTGTGGTGGGGGAGAGTTTCTTGCTAGCTTTCCTCCTCATCAATGAATCAAGTTGTGCTTGCACTATTTCTGCATTACTTCCAGCTGAGTTCATATTGGCAGAAATTAAATGTTTTAAAACATATCTGTGAGCTTCTAATTTCCAGCAATACTACCAAACTGCCCATACTTTCCTTAGACAAACTTCATTTGTTTCAGCATCTGGTTGATTCAGCCAATCTTCAGCCAAAGTTGGTTGGCTGAGTTTTTTTCTTTAGTTGTCTGAACTCACTTCAAAGGAGATGCAAAGTCAGATTCTGACATACCATCGTGATATTGGCAGTTTTAGAGCTAGAGACAAGCTATGTTCCTGTTAGACACCTAGTGCAGCCTTCTGTTTCTAATCAAGTTTGACCCTTGCAACAGCATGTTTCATTTATTGTGCAAGGTGAGCACACATCTGAGAAGCTCGTAGTACAGTCAGTATCTTCCACAGCACAGACCCCACAGCACAGAATGCCTCATGATGTTCTCTCTGCTGCTGTCACCAGCCATGTCTGACAGAACTGTGAGGACATCTTGCTTTTTCCAGTCTCAGTGGGTCAATATTAACCAACAGCCTTGATAGTCTTGACATGCCTTGCACTCGCCACTGCCTGTTGTTCCAGTACACAGTCACCTGGGGCTGATGTAAGTCCTGTTTTGACTGGCACATGAAGAGATTACAATATGAAACACTACCAGTCCAAAGCAATAGGTTCACCTACGGATGGCCCCAAAACTCTTCTAAAAAAAAAAAAACTTTGTATGTGCTTTTGGAGGTGGTTGTTGATGTACTCTACACCAGTTGCTCATGTAATCTATACCAGTTCGGGATGTTCAAGAATGCTGCCTGAGATGTGCAGCAGTTCAACACATCCTGAACAGCATCACTTCTTTCCCTGTAATCAGCAGCCACTGCCATAAGTAGGTGCATAGTCTGCTGGCCACTATACTGAAAGCATGAAAAGAAACTAAAGCCAGAGACTGATAGGGTTCCTGCGTGAAACTCTGGGGTTTCAATTCCTGGTGAGAATTTGCCGGTAGGTATTTGATTTCTCTGTAGTCCTCAGAAAGTTCTGAAATCATTCTTTCTCCACAACGCAAACTGGGATTTTGTCCTTGCCAATAAACTCTAGCAGTATCTTGGGAGTCAGTGAGATAAGCACTGTGAATACTTTGTGCCATTTATTCACTGCTGACACCAGCACACTTACTGGGTAGACCTGCTGATCATTTCCTTCCGGATGTAGAGGGCATGAGATCCAGTCCACCCAGCTTCCACCTGTGTTTTAGACGTAGTGAAACAGTCTTGCAAAATGTCTACCTTCCCTGAACAATCAGTGGGGAGAGGTATGTGCATTGGAACACCATGAGTAAAACTTCACCTCGGAACAGGTACTAGCAATGTAACTTACGGGCATATTCTTGCCTTACTTCTTTCAAGACATAGGTCTCCTTTCTGAGACCCACCAACTTCACATGTAGAGGATCTCTAGTGGCATTGTGATGGACAGGAAGAGGAACTCTAAGCACTAGAAAGGAAAAATTAAGAGCATTAGAATAGGATATGGATCATTACTGGTCCGTTCTTCCCATTGCTGGAACAGAATGATCACGCAGCTAGAACTGCTCAGCTTTGGTTCATACTGAGGCAGTGCTGAGCCTTGCCAGGCAGAACAGTGTGATACTAGTACTGCACATATGTCAGTAATACCTATGCCTAATAATATTAGTTTTCCTCAGTGTCATTTAGAATCAAACTACTACCGTAATGCTGATACGCAACATGAGAGTTTGGCAAGAGAAGAGCAGAAGTTCTCTACAGATCTGATGGATGGGGACATGTGACGTTAATCCTGTAAAGAAGTCTGCACTGTTAATTCCACTGAGTGTCCTGAAGATTGGTTTTTTATGTGCATTTCCATGATGCCCACTGGTTTATCTGAGGACATGCAGTAGCATACTCCATTTAAGAGTAATTAATCACAGAGTGACAGGACATGCTAATGATATCGTGGTGTGGCACAATTACACCTCAGTTCAGAGGTTAATGAGTTCTTTCCTCTGAAAGCTTATACAGGCTTCAAGAGGCATACCTCAGAGCAACTAACAAGGTTGTTTAACGATTGCAAAACTGGGTCCTAGCATCATTGTCGGGTCTATTTGAGATATTCCACCAGGGCCTCTTCTAAATCTCTGTAGAAAGGGTTTCTTAGGTTACTAGATGGATTAATGGCATATTTTGACTGCTTGAAGTCTTACTGCATTTTTTCATATGCGTTCACATAATTATTTTTCTGATTGGCTAGCACCCATCTCATTTAACTCTCTGAAAGTGTGTTTTGTTGGTTCTGCTAGCTGCTTATAAACTCATATTCCCACTGCCCTCCTTCCCAGGAACAAGTGCCCAGCCATGTTCCACAGGCCAGCTGGCAGCACCTCGTGAAATGCTCCTGCTGCAAGGACATTACTCACCAGGAAACAAAGGTTTACCCTTAGCAGCAAGAAATGGTGGATATTGTCTTCTGGTTTTGCAGAAGAAGGAAGACTTGATGATCCAAAATTGCTGGATTGCAGTTTTGTGTAGATTTTATAGGCGGACTCTCTTCTAACTTACAAAATTGGCAGAAAACACCAAGCTCTAGCTTACCTAGCTATGTGCTAGAAGAGTGTTTCTAAAGTCGAAGGATTGTGGCTTTACAGCCTGGTGACTGGCGGAACTTGCACGTATTAGATGACTTTTGTTTTGGTCAGACAACATCTGAGACCCTTACCCCTCCCTGACTCCTTGTGTTGTTCCTGTACTGTGATTCCCCCAGGCAGAGGTATCCCAGGCACATCGCTGCACTCCGTGCCTGGATTACAAAGTGACGCTGCTGGGGTGGAGGTGCCTCCATGACACTTCAGCTGTAGCCTTCTCTGATGGCAGCAGCTCAGGGAAACATTGGCATAAGGAGACAGTCCGGTGGCTGACAGCCTGTTACCTGCTAGCAGAAAAGCCAGGATGCTTTGATCAGACTCCTACGGGCTCATGCAGTGTGGGTGTGCAGGAACAGAGGTGAGCTGAGAGCTTTTTCCCAGGAGCTATTTCACGACGAGCTAGCCACTGCAGAAATAGGTTTAGAGGATGTATTGCTTTCTTATTAGATTATTATTCCGTGTGATCAGAGAGGGTCTGATTAAACAGATTCTATTCTGTCTGATAACGACAGAAGAGCATTTTTTTTTAACTGAATTCCTTTTCAAGCTCTGTGAACAGTAGTAAAAGAATAATTCTAGAGGAAAACTAATGGAATTGGATATTGTTATACTTAATAATAGAGATACTCTGATTTGGGGTGACTTCAGAGAGCAATTCAACTTCTGCAAGTGCAATCCACTGTTTTGGTCTACTAAGACTCTCCTAAAAATACCTTTCATTTTTCCCTAGCATTTCATCTTCACCATTACTCTGTGTTCATGCTTATTTCAGCCACATCTGTTTATCAGCCAGCAATGACCCATCAAATGTTGTTAGCTTACTTCAGAGACTTCTTTTTGAGCTGCCTCTTTTGTTTTGTCTTCTTATCTATTTCCCTCTTACACTCTCTTAACTACTTTGTCATTTTAAATAATAAATAAGCAAATGATTATGAGTTACACGTTTCCTTCTTCTCCCATTCTCCTTTGCATTGTTTTGTCTTGACTTATAATAGCCTGAGTTTTGCAATTGAGCTGTTTCTCTTTTATAAAACCTAAGATTTTGTTGTTGTTGTCTCAGTTTTGCAGACTTCTCAGAGTTCCTTCGTTTCCTCTACATGGTTCTAATCTTCCTCTGATGCTTCTCATTCAGATACTGCTGTTGTGAGATTATTTCATAAACAGTTCTTCTATTTATACAGAGTGTGCTGTCAGAGGAAGCTGCCATCAACACTGCTCAGATATTTCAGCAAAAAGCCCCTGCTTTGGCACAAAGATTGTCTCGTGAATCAGAGGGCTGTGTCCATTCCATGTATGCGATATGGGTCTTGGAACGAGGCTATCGAGGTGAGGTGGTTGCATGGTGGGAACCTTCCTAAACTGCAGATGCCCCGTCTATGGGCAGACACTAGGCTTTGTAAGAGTTTTTGTTACCTAAATAAGCTTTAAAGCTGTTTAAATGTTCTGGAAAGTGATTGTAATTGCAGCATAACTTTGGTTTAAGTCAGTGGTTCCCAAACCTTATACTGGCTAGCCTCCTTGTGCCAAAACTTGGCTGGCAACAAGCCAAATAAGTCAAGCGTTAAGGTCATCAGTAACAGACTAGCTCAAGTCTGGAAACTTGGAAAAATTACACTGAACTTTCTGGTGCTCAGTGGGTTAGTTTTCCCACCCACAAACATAAAAACAGTATTTCACTAAACAGATGAAAAGAAAACAGACGATGAGGAGATGAACCATGTGCCATATGATACCAAACTTCTCCTTCCTTAAAGGGGAGTAAGAGCTACTTACAAAGAGCTGTTCATTCAGCTGTTGCTGAGGAGCCACGCACTAAATCCATGGTAAGTCGTAAGTTGTGACCATCTGTTGTCATGCAAAAGGTGTGACATAAATTGTACAGAGACATTTTGTTCATCAGCTTATGTGTTGCCTAAAATCTTAGAAAGTTGTAACTAATCCTGTAGTAACTTTTGCTGATGTTACTCTTCTCAGGGAGAGTTAGAGGGTAAAATTTCCAGGGAAGGGCGAAGTTTGAGATAGATAAAAAAGACTGGCAGTTTTCAAGAGCCATTTGCCTGAAAATATATTTCTCCTTTGAAGAGTGCTACGGGTTAGGAGGAAAGATTATTAGTAATTAGGAAAATTGCCTTTCTACATATAGAAATGTTTTTAGGGTAACTGTAGAACTGTAGAAATGTTTTTAGGGTAACTGTAGGGTATCAGTAGAGCTAAAGCAGGAGAGTGCCTGGTCACTTATGTTGCATAGCCGGTGTATGTGACAGGCTCCACCAGCCTGTGCACTGACATTTCATGCTTTCACAGCAGAGCCAGAGGACAGTGAGAGAGACACCAGGAGCAGCAGCTGAGTCATCTTGGTGCTCCTCATTGCGGAAAAGCCTCTTCCTGAATTAGTTCCTTCATTTGCGCCACCGACGATACACAGGCAGTCACCTGGTTAGGTTAAGCTTTGGGAAAGGAGGTTGGTATGACAATGCCAGGGAGAAAATAAAGCATGGAGCTTGTGAAGATTCCCCTTTATTCCCAGTTGCTTTTATAATTTTGGGGAGAGGAAGTTTTTTTCCAGTGGGTAGCCTTTTCATGTGAATCTGCTGATTTTCATAATACAAAATTTTAGAGGGGGTTTCCACAGAGAGAGGATGTGAAAATGAAAGAGGAAGAATTGCTATAGGAAGAGGTTTTATTAAAAAACTATGGCTGAAGGATTGTTTATCACATCTTAGAGTAAACATTAGTGGTGTACTGACAGAAGTGTCACTGGATTTACTTAGCATACGATACTTCTGCCAAGCAGAGTATGAAATGAAAGCAGCATGTGTTTTTATGCTATTGTTTAATATCATATAAAGGCTCTACCTTATCATAGTGGGTTTTTTTATTTTCTTGTTTGATAGATTAATGCCATTTATTGCCATGGAGTATTAGAACTTACACTGTGTTTCATGCAATGGTAGCATGTCTTGGGTAACACAAATCAGCCTTCCCAAGTATTCAGGAGAGATTATGAATGAAAGAATCGGCATGCAAGGCAAATGTCTTCTAATCTGTCTCCTGCAGCCTTCTTTCCTCTGAAACATTTATCACCTCCCTCCTTGCTTGCCAGGACCTAAAAGCAGGCAGCTACTTTCTTGTTAGCACCGAGGCAGAGCACTGAGAGCCACCATTACATCTTTCCTTGGCAGAGAGAAAATTACTTCATCTGGAGCCCAACTTTTCCCTCTTCTGCTGTGGGCAAATCTGGTGCTTCACAAGCAACATTCACTGGCTTGTACGTTTCTACATGTACCTCAGTGCTCCTGTGTGGTCTTCCATAAATGATCATATACAACTACTCGAAGCGGGAGAGCCTCTGCAGGCAGGGATGCCATCTCAGTCCCAAGTGGGTCAGAAACTGGGACATGAGGAGTGCGCTTGAGGGTCTAAAGTGGGGAGAGACAGCTAAGAAGCACAAGGAAGAAGAACAAGGCTACCAAGTTTTCACTGAGTGCACAATGAATGTTTTTGCTGAGGACTTCACATCCTTTTGGAGAGAAGTTCCTGAGACTGGTTGGGAGCACGCTGGATGGATCAAAACATGAACCCTTTCAAGAGTCCAGGTAGAAGCTGTGGGGTCTAATGATTCAGAAATGGGGTTGATCAGTGCACCTGCTTTTGTGCTGTCAGACTTTTTCTCTTTCTTCTGTAGAACTCCCAAGAGTTTGTATTCTCTATCTGTTCAACACAATAAATCTTCTTACAACTGAGGAATAGGTGAAGCAGTTCACTGGCAGCTCCTTGCCTTGCCTGTTCTTCTGTTAAGATAATGACAGGGAGTAGATGACCGTGAGCAATTACACTCATCAGTGACAGCATTTAGAAATTACATTTTTTGCTATTAACTTGCCATTGCATTGTATGGTTTTGGTGATGTAGCGCTCTCATCTTGTACAACATCAGCATCTTCCTCCTGAGCTGTGGCTCCTGCCCTTTGATTGTCAGTCTGGTCACAAAATTATCAGCTGATGAACAAAATATCTCTGTACAATTTATGTCACACCCTTTGCGTGACAACAGATGGTCATGACTTACCTGGATTTAAATCCAGGTAAGTCAACTCACATGGATCCTTACATGGATTTAGTATGTGGCTCCTTACCAACAGCTGAAAACAGTGTAGTAAAGAAGACATGAAGAAATAATGGGTTTTGCTGGCCATTTGTAGCTTTGTTGGTTTTTTTAAATCTTTTTTCATGTTTCTGCAGGTTTAGTTTTGTCTAATATTTATTCTCTGTGTAACAGTCATTGCTATAAATGCTGCCTCCTGTAGCTTTTCTGCAATGTTTTCATCCATGCGCTTACAGGTAAAGTAATTTCAACACAAAACTCCTTTCATAAGTTTATCCACATGTGGTTCTGCTCTGTATGCCAGATAGCTGCTCCGTGGCTCATGGTGGCACTCAAAACCCCAAACTGGAGTGTATACGATAAAAGGCAGGAACTATAATGTGTTTTTATGTTTAGGACTGCAACGGAAAAAATAAAGAGACTGTTGTGAAAACTGCTGTTCAGAACAAGGACACCCTGATGCACATGAATCCTAGTCTTGGGGACTGACCCCTTCATAGCAAAGAGCCACCCTGAAACTCAGGGTATTTGGATAGCCAGGACCAGGGATTCAGGCTCAAACAGTGAAAACAGGAGACAGATTATAGCTTTAACCCTGACTTCTGGGCAGAGTACGTGATGTGAACAATTTTATTATTCATGGAGACAAAGTTGGTCTGTCTGTGTCCTATACACACTCTGCAAGTGTGCCATCCCCACACCATTCTCCCTGTGACCTCTTAACAGATCACTGTCTTTAGTTCATACTTCTGTAACTTGCAAAGGAAATGATCTTCAGCTATTGCAGACAGGAGAATGGGGACTGTAAATTGTAATGAGCTTCCTGCTATGTATGGGTTGGGCAGCTTGAACCATCTGAGGCAAATAGCATTACTTGATCATCCTTTCTTTTTCCCCACCAAACTCTGTTAGTGCTCAGAATGCCAGTGCTTGAGTGGAGAAGAAAAAAAAAGGGAGGGCGAGTGTGCTTTTGTTTCCTCCTAATGCATCTGTTCCTTCTGCTTGCTTACAGTGAGGGGCATGCCCATCTGACAGCATCACCAATATGACCTTTCTCTATAGGCGGGCAAAAGGAACAGATGCACCAGAAGAAGATGGAGACATTTTCATTTCAGCATTGCTGTTCTGGATACTAGCAGATATGAATTTAAAAAGATATGCTCCTTGTGCCGTTTGCCTGTGAGGGGGCTCACATCACCCTCAGCACTGTTTAAAAGGATATGCCTGAGTTAGGTAGAAGCAAGCCACCTATAGTAGCACCGTAGTTGTGACAGCAGTGAGCACACTAGTTTTTGATGGTAAGAATCCTCTTGCTCCCCCTATAGCTTTCTGTCATCAAGCTAACTTAGGAAGTCAGGTGTACAAATGGGATTTTGGTTTTGTTTTGTTTGCTTGCTCTTTTTACGCAGAACTTCATGTAGAGAACAACAACGGAAGATACATTTAGCAGTTTGATATTCTTTCCTTCAGAATGTCTGGGGATTTTCTCAGCGTTCATTTGATGGCATTAAAAATGAATGGGATGACTAAATGGTTTACAATTTTACATATTCAGTTAACGTGAAAGCAATTACTAATGTGTATAATTATCTCCAGAATTACTTAGATCATGCAAATGGCATTCAAACCAATCATTTTTAACTGTTTTCCAGGGGATGTGTCATTACATAATTCATAGTAAGAATAGTACCCTACAATCTGAGCTCAATATTATTGCCCTTTCAGAATTTACTTCTCAGATTATCCTCCTGGAGAGTGATAACTTTCTATTTTAACCAGTTTTTAGAGTGCTTCCAGATCTCAGTGGGGGACTGGGTATTGAATACAGCTTATCTCTATCACTTTAATGTGAGTCTCGGACGTAACACACTGGAATCAATGCTCAATCCATTATCCTCTGAATTAAGAGGACCCTACTGAGACCAGTGAGTGGTTTGACCTCACATGACTGAGCCCTAGTCAGTAAGAGAAGGTACAGAGAAAATGGTCAACCGTAAAAAAAATAAAAAGAAGCTGAGATTAAAATGCAGGAAAGATAGATCAAGTGGTGAAGGCCAAGAGGCAGAGAGAAGTGTGGTTCATGAGTAGGGTTAAAGAAAGTGACTGTTGGGTGGAAGAAGGAATGGGGATGAGGTACAATCTGGATGGTACAGCAAGCACTAGAATGAAGTTCTACCTGAAGCCTTGGTGCAAAAACTGGTATTTTTTAATAACTGTGAGAAGAAGCTGAAGCATAAGCTGCACTTCACTTTCCATACTTTCCCTCATTGCAATGGTTAATAATAAAGGTTGTTTTGGCTGTGGCTGCAAGGAAGAAGCACCACAGATGCAAGTTTCAGCTACATCCAATTTTCTGGCAACGGGGGGGCAGGGGTCTCACCGACAAGGGGTGTGTGGTGGGCTGACCCTGGCCAGCAGCTGAGCACCCACACAACTACTCTCTCAGTCCCTCCACCCCCAGCAGGACGGGGCAGAGAACAGGAAGAACAAAAGCAAAATTCATGAGTTGAGACACAGACAGTTTAATAGGTGAAGGAAAAAGAAAAAAGCAAACAAGCAGGAAATCACTTATCATCTCCCACAAGGAGATTGATGCCCAGCCAGTCTCTGAGCAACCACCACCAAATAAGTCAATCCCCTCCCTTCTTCTTCTTCTTCCACCTCAGTTTGCATTGCTGAGCATGTCATATAGTATGGAATATCCCTTTGGCCAGTTCAGGTGAGTTGTCTCACCTGTGTCCCCTCCTAATGTCTTGCCCACCCCCAGCCTACTCACTGCGGGGCAGAGTGGGAAAGAGAGAAAGCCTTGATGCTGTGCAAGCATCAAGCAGTAGTCAAAACACTGTGTGTTATTAGCACTGTTTTAGCCACAAATCCAGAACACAGCACCATATGGGCTGCTACGAAGAAAGTTCACTCCATCCCAGCCAGACCCAGTGCAGCATGCAATCCCATGGTACCCGAGCAAGGCAAGCAGAGCAGATCCAATGACAGCCAGCAGTCAGTGGTTACCAGACAACTGTGAAGGGCAACACAGCTTCAGCATCACGCCAGGAAGACAAGTCAGTGGGTCATGGTTATTTCAGCAAGGTACACAGCCAGGCACAGGTAAAATATGTCAGGCAAAAGGCAAGGGCAAGGCCACCAAGGCACAATTTGTTACCATAGCTGAGGACATGCATGCCGTCTCCCTTTTCCTCTCCCAAACTTGCACACCATTATGCTGGACTGCTAGATTATCAGCAGGCTCACAAGCAACACCAGATGACTCTGATCTTTACCAGGTAAATCATCTTGGAAACACTGGGCAGTGAGAATAGGCAGTGACACAGGACATTTCTTCAGGTAACAGAAGGGAAAAACAAGGTACTTGTTGCCCCACCTGGAGCTTTGCCAGTTTTCCTAAAGATTTTGGTGGATCCAACTTACCCCCACTCTTCCTGGTGGCAGAGGTGCAGATGGCTTCTCTGCAGGCCATGCCTTTTGCCTTGTTTTCCTCAAAACTATCCCGAAGTACCAGAGCTTTAAACTTTTTCACCTTGAGGGGCCCTGGCTCACTTATCAGCTACGTATGCTGCATCCTGCCTGGAGAAGGATTTGAAAAGCTGCTGGTTTGGGAGCTATTCACCCATTTTAGAATCTGTTCCTTTGCATTTCATCTCTGTTGTATTGTATTGTACCTCTGGCTGCCGTCTTTGAAAATCATAGGCTGAGCAGACTGTATTGTATGAACAGGAGTGGACCTGATAACACTAGAGGAAGCCATAAGGGCAGGATTTTCAGAAGACTTCAGGACTTGCTGCTGGTCCCCTGGACACCTCCCACTTTTTAAAAGAGGCAGAAAGGATCCTGGAACCATCGGGAATTTTCAACAAAGTTTTTTTTACAGAAATGTAAAGGCAAAAACATTTATTCAGGATTGACGAAGTAGGTGTAAGCTCTTTCATTCAAAGAAATGCTATCAATCTGAGGCATCACTAGCATTACTTTATAGGTGTAACTTTTTAACCCTCCCAAATCAACTTTTGACCTGTTTGAATCCAGGGATCATAGCACTTCTGTAGCACAGATTGCCAGACTAAAAATTATGGCAACTTACGGGGCTATGAAAGAGGAAGCGTACCCTTGTGTGACTCCTGGGAGTCAGGGGTGGGAGAAATCTGGCCTCAAGCTGTTGGGATACAGCAAACGACAGTGGGGCCCTTGGCAGAAGGGTTAGAGACCTTCTGCACTGAGCAGAGCAGGCAGAATGCAATCATGAAAAAGACCTTTTACATAATGAGGATAAAACAGATTCCCAGAACGGATGTGGTTCCCAAAGAACATAATCTGTCTAATGGAGAAAATATATACTACAGCACAAGTTTGTATACACATACGTGAGCATATCTTGAACTGATTAAACACAGTTCAGTTAGTTTATTCTACTTTTGCTTTGTTACATGTGCAAATGGAAAAAATATGGCATCTGACAGTAAATCAACAGGCAACTGAAAGTGACCAGACATCAAAGGTTTTTTGAAGGCTGATAAAATATTTCCCTCTCCTAGAGAGCTGCTGATCCTTCAGTAAATTACCAGACTCCTCAATTCAGATTCCAGATCCAGTTATGGGACCACAGTAACTTGTATTTCTTTGGCTACAATGGACCTAAGGGATAACAGCCACAGATCCAGCCCTGACGGGAGAGTGACATAATGCAGAAGTTTTGAAACCTGTGGCCTGTTCTGCTCTCACTCACTCTAAATGTGTAATTACCACAATTCAGTGAACTGCTTGTGGTTTTGGAATCAAGCAAGTAAAGCTGAAGCTGTGAAAATGATAAGTGTTTTCACATCATTTAATTTAATATACACTTTGTATAAGTGCAGAAAAGAAGGATTCTGCTGAAATATGCTACTACAATATTTCATTCATACCCTGTTTCATGCCTTGAATACTTTTTATTTGAATAGAGTTTATGTCCTTACTATCTAAAATCACTAATACAAAAACCCTGTAAAGGAATTTCTTTCTTCCCTCTCTTCCCTTCAGTATCACAATTGCCAGAAGAAGTTGTTAGACCTTCTGAGTGGACAACTTGTTGGGTTGTTGTTGTGGGTTGTTGTTACTGAGACACTTTGAGGAAAAAATAGAAAGGAATGGATACTCGGGCTATAATTGTTAGAGAGGGACAGCTGAGGAAAATCTTAATGAAGCTTCAGGGCATGACTCTTAGGTCAAAGACTAGAGTAAGACTCATGTGTCTGCCTTCAGGAGAGAAGATAAAAAACAGTAGCTTCTGGAAGATGGATCTTACTAGTCTACAAAAGCCAAACAACACTACAGACCTATACAACCAGGCCAAAAACTCAGCAGTCTCCCTAGCTCAGCGAAGTCCCAACACAGTTTTATTTCTGCCAAAAGCCAGTATTGACACGCTGCAGCTGGATTTCCTGGTAGTTCACAGTTCAGTGGGCTATTCCTGCTATGAAGCACAACATATCCAAACAGCACATTGTTGTTAAAGCTAAAAAAATTTCATTGTATGGGAGTAGTTTATGGTCTTTATCCAGGTGGCAGTTTTGGATGTAATATACTCTGAATACATGATGAGGCATAAAGCACACTAATGTTACCAAGATGAAGAAGAAACTCTTTGCCTGAGCCCTGAATTCCACATGGGAGTTGATGTCAGGCCAGTATTTCACAGCCAGTCTACAGATCACACACAACTGGATTACGGTGAGCACAGCACAAACTGCCACCAAAATCCCAACCAAGCAGTAGTTTATGATCACCATGGGCACCTCTTGTATCTCCTTGTGGAACTGAAAGCATTCGGAGGAGTTGTATGGCTTAGAGGTGCCATAGTATGAGAGAAGAACAGGTGTGATCACCAGCGCTCCCACCAGCCAGACAGCCATCACCCAGGTTGTCGTGTAGCACTTCCTAAACTTGAGTTGGAAGAGGCGTATTATGATGATAGCCACATAAAACGTGAAGGTGGTGTACATGTGGAGGTAAATGATGGCGCTTGCCAGCTTGCAGGCGAACCTCCCGAATTTCCATTCTTGTAAAATGTAATAGCTGAGGCGGAAGGGGATGCTGAGTAGCATAGAGGTGTGCAGCACCAGGAGGCTGATGATGATAATGGTCATCACAGATTGTGATCTCCTTTTAAACAACTGATGGGACATCATGATGACCCCAAGGGTGCCGCCAGTGAAGTTGATGATGTACAGGGCTATGAGAATGGTGCGGAGCCTCTCTGGGGTGCCCAGCAGCGTCTCGTTGGAGGAATGGTTCTGCTGGGTTATGCTACTGTCAGGCATGCTCCTAAGCTCCTGTTTTGAAGGTTACTGAAAGTGAAAAATGGGAATTTTTAAAATAGACACATTTTCTTTGTTGCTTCCTTTACTGTTAACTATGGAATGTCAGATTCATGAAGGGACATTTTACTGAATTGTGTTTGAAATGGTGTTATCCCATGTAGTATACAACCTTATAACTGTTGTCATACTGTATATGACAGCAATGACCCATGCCTCTCAGTGTTAAAACCACTTTTTATATAATTATGAATGAGTTTTTAATTTACTAAACTGCATTCTAGGACCTTTTTTCAATTATTCACCTCTAGATTTAGCCATTTGAAATACCCAAGACACTGTCTGTAAATTATACAAGTTTAATCTGCACTCATGTTATAAAGCTAAAGTTGAAGGTGGGAAAAATACTGAAATGTGAAGAGGTTGTACCTATAATTAGTGGATACTTTATGAAAACACCTGAGCCATCTTTTTAGCATCTTGCAGGACACCCATAAGGCAGCAACAGTTTCAGTTTCTGGATGCATAGAGCACATTGAAAATAAAGATCTGCAGATGAAAATTCAATTACTTCTTGCTTCAGTTCCAAGTCCTTTTGCTACAGAATTTCACCTGGGCTACTCTACTATGAAAAGTGAAGAAAAGCTAAAAATTAATTTAGGAACAATATTCTGAAAGATATAATCCTATTGGCACTTGTTGAACATAGCCACATACAGCTGCATTCCTATTAGACTTAAGGCAAAATGTAGACTGTTCAGTTGTTCGGACTTGCATACAGATTTCTGTACAAGTATATGGGGATAGCATGCAGGGTACATGCATACTTTGCTAATGAAATCTGTCTTTACCTTACGAAGAGTTTCAAAAGAACAAAGAGCTGAAAAATGGTCTCTTAAAAAAGCAGCATCTTCTCTCTCTGATTCCTTTGAAGTTTGAAATCAGTATACTTGTTTTAATCGGCAATTCTTAATTCTGTTGCACTCATCTGTAAAATGATAGACTGCAACTGCAAAACATTTTCAGAGAAACTTCTTATTTATGAAGCATCAGGCAAAGCATCTTTAGAAGGCCATTGGAGTATTGTGTCCAAGACTGATATAAATCTTTCTGTTCACTCCCTTTTAAAATGCATTATTTTAGAAGAATTTAAATGGTTAAAGTTGTATACCCGTCTAATATTCCTGAGACGGGCATGAGAAATTTGCTTTCCCAGAAACTTTGCTATAAGAAAAGTTTTACAAGCTTTAAGAAGATGGCTTTCCGCTCTTGACACAAAATCATTTTCCAATGTGTATTGTTAATATTTCAAACTAGCTTTAAGAAAGTACAATCTTTTTGTTGTTATAAACAGCATAATTACAGCCTAGATGCCAACATTTTATATTACTCAGAAATAGATTATGTTTTTTCACTATTTATAGAAATAAAATACTTAAATTTTACCTTATCATGTCTTATTTTTGTGACTTCCCCCTTCTTCGACATTTCATGCATTCATAGCATATGGCATATAGAACCAGTATGAAAAAAAGAGCCTTTGGTGTTACTGTTTGACCGAGAACGATTGAGGGTTTTCTCAGCCCACATACAGGAAGGCATAAGCCTTTTTTCTTGCTTCATTGCGATAGCAATCAATCACATACGTTCAACATCTAATACTATTTTGTTCATGCAGAGAGAACAGCTGAAAAGCTGCTGAGCTGACCGTCACTGTGCTCGGACATGTAGGACAGACCCACTCATCAGGACTACTGCCCACAGTTTGGTCAGTCTTACAACTCAGATGGGCAGTGATTCCCTGAGCTGTACAACTGCTACGAGTTACTGGGTTTTGCTACCAAGCAAGTAAGAAGTGCCACTGATCAAGTGAAGAAATATGCAGCTGAGCAGAGGATTTTTCATTATAAATGCACTTTTCCGCTGAACTTGTTGTATGTTTAATAATTAAGTTAAATGTGCCAGAATAACAAAGTGTTTAGCAGAGTCAAAAGATTTCACTCTGACGTGCTATTAGATCTTCAAGAATTCAGAGGAGATTACTCACTGTTTAAATATTATAAGTAAAATAAGCTTCAGACATATATGAAAAGCGACTTAAGAGTTCCTGCTGTTAAAAAAAGACATGCAGAGGCCAGTGGAGCTTGAAGATTATGCCTGACCTGCAGGCGTGAATGCTGACCCTAAACCATATCATTAGTATAAGGTATCTATCTCACTAAAAAGAGGAAAACATTGAGTCAGGGCTCTTCTAGAGACATTAAAAAGCAGTTTCTTGATGAGAAATTAAACAGAAAAATGTTAGCCCAGTTTATTTTTCAATTAGAGTTCTGGACTGCTGTCAGAATCATCAGTACTCAAACACGAAAGGACAACACACAAGGTTTTGTGAGCAATAAAGTAAAAACAATATTCCAGCAGGGCTGAACTAGCATTGCTCCTGCCATCATGCAGTTGTCCTCTGCTGTGGATGTGAGGATCATTCCCTCTGAGAGGCTTCTCTCCTATTATTAAGTACGTTAGGAAGAACAAGATGTGAAAGAGAACTATTAGAAGTAAATAAATACAAAGACTCAAAAAACCAAGGGCGCTAAAAGTCAGGGAGAGAAACAGAAAGGTTTGTGAGGGTGAGAAAGAACGTGGAGACAGCAGTCTGTGAGACATTCTCAGGATAAACTCTGAAAGCTTTGAGGAAGCAGTTACCATCTCATCTAGACCAGGATTCCAGAACAGGAGGGATGCCCATTTTGGAGACTGCATATACTCGCGGGCTTGGGGTAAGAGAAATGTGCAATTGCTGCAGCAGACGAGAGCACTGAAGGAAAACAGCTACGTGAATAATGGTACTCACCAGATGTGGTTCCAGCATCACTTAATCCCACGTAAGGACAGGCTGCTGCCTGACATGGTAGCAACGGTGTCTGGATGGCGAAATGATCAGCTGGTTCTGCAGAAACACACAGGAAGGTAGGGAACAGCCTGGGTGTCACAGACTGGTGGTTTAGAGTGATCATGAAACTACATCCACAGCCTCTGGGTAAAGCAGGGAAATGCCTGCAGCCTTGTGTTCTGTCCGCAGGACCTGAAGTGATCCACAAAGCTTGAACCACCAAGTAATAATGCAGAAGAGACATGAAGAAATTGCATTCCTGAAATTGCTGCTATGTGACAGCCAGCATTCCAGACAGAGCCGAATCAAGCTAAGAGATCAAGAGCTTTGCGCACTCTATTATTCTGTTGAGTCCAGTCTGAGCTCTTTGGATGTAAAGTGATGCCAAAAACCCTGCAAAGGTGTTGCATAGATAATTCTCTTGTCACCTTGGGGAGACCACTGTTGGCTGACACCAAAGCAACTCAGAGGTATGAAACATCAATTGGACTTCACATTTGATGTTTCATATCTCTGAGTTGCTTTGTCCACAAAATGTTCCTTGAAGGCTGTATGTTGAAGCTGTTCAGTGTGTTAACCTTTCGTCTTCATGTTCTTCTGTTAAAAAAATCACTCAACTCAGCTCTGTAATCTAGGTCTTAAGTTTTAGGTTAGTTTCTCATTTGAGTACAAAAGGAAATTGAGTCACACCAGCCTGTTCGAATGAACTTTCAGATCTTGCTTTTGCTTCTTACTTCATCAGCACATAGATTCCCTTGACCAGTGGTGAGAATAAAGGTCAAAAGAGAAATGCATATATACACATCAGAGATCCAGGCCAAGACTAGCATCACAAATAGATTTTAAGGAATGAAAGAACTGGGCATGTCTGGTTCAACATTGGGGGAAACAGAAGACAAAGAAGAAAGGTGAAGGTTTATATTATTAAGAAGAGAAAACGAAACAGAAGAAGAAGCAATAGTTGAGAGAAGAGGAACAAGGCCTGTTGGATGTTCAGGGACGGGGTGAGTCTCACTGGAAGTGTTACTCACTGTGCCTATGCATGGGTGTAGTGGACTTCCTTTAAGCAGGGTCTAGATCCACAGTAGAACTCTAAGTTCTTGATTTCATTTAATTTCTGCATGATTTCCTCTGCTTTCTGTGTCGCTTTGTAAGAAAATGTTACGTTTACTGGTCAGTATAATAGCAACCAAGGCTTCACGTACAAACTCGAGAGCTCCTTTCTGTCTAGGAACAACCATAAAACTGCTCTACCTTGTATTACTGGATAGGTTTTCAGTTTTAGCTACTTCCAACCTAGGGTCATAATTGCTGATAATTTCAATTATTTCCTATTAAGCCCTCTATTGCTAGTTACTTATAAGAACTGAGCTACGTATAGGTCAGTCGTAAACAACAGTAAGATAGGGAATATCTGTATTATGTTTTAACATACTGCTTTTTCTGTGATTACAGATGTAATCACAGCTCTTGCTGTCTCATTCCCACTCTGTTAGACATGAGTCACAGGTACCAGAAAGTGAGCAAATCAAACTCCATGGTTAGTCAACTTGCAGGATAATCCCTTTAATTTGCCAATCCCACCCACTCATGCAGCATGAAGAATTTAATAACTTCAGCCAGTAAATGGTCAACAAGGTTAGCAGGAGATTTGAGATTCTTGGACTAATCTTCTACTTATTTGGTTGCAGATTTGCTGAGAGGTTTCTCAGGCTTTGTTTGTCAGGATGGAAGAGGCTATCTGGCTTCTCTGTTTATTAGAAATAATAACATATAGTTGCCTCAGTCATACCTATTTAATATGCCTCAAAAGTAGACATTATGCTTTATATAAGCAGAAGTAATATATCATGGATTTCTGTGGAGGAATTTGGCAGAGTATATCACAGGCAGGCTATGACTTGCCTTTTGAAACAAAACTGTTATTTCTTGGGTTTGGTGCAAGGAGATGAGATTTATTATTACAAGTTCAGGAACTTGTCACTATTCTCCTGTGCTGGTACATACCAGTTAGTTTAGTAGTAAGTTAGAAGATTTATGAAGTGGTTATGTCCTACTATTTGGTCTAGTTGCCCTCCAAGACCTGTAAAGGCAATTAAAGTTGTTGCTGCTTTAGGTTATTCCAGAAAATTGATAATGCTGGCTTTAAAGCGCTATGGTACTCAGGAACAGCTGCAGAAAACCACATGCGAGCCAAGGGTCTGGCACTGACAGCATAACCTTTTCCTGGTCCCAAATGCTTTCCTTTGTGCTTCAACACGCTGCCACCCATCCTCCTTGTCAAACTTAATTCCCTTTGTTTTCAGTCCCCCAGCCTTTCTCAGAAGTCTGCATTTCTAGGGATAGCCCCACACAATGCTACTTTACCCTGTTTCTCATGTTCTTTTGCTTGATAAATACAGTCACAGCAACAGAGCCCAAATTCTTCTTCCCTGATACTAATATTCAGAATCAACAAGCCTCTGCAGGAATTAGATCCCTGCCACAAACGTTTGCTTGACACAGAGTTGGACAAGGCTTAATGTTTATTAAACTAAAAAGCAATTAGGAAGAAAACACACAAACTAATTAACTTATGCAGGAAAGCAGAGATCCGCATTGCACTGATAGCCATTTTCGATGAGTTACAGGAAGCATGGAGGGTGCCCAAAACAGAGGTGGTGCTTTCAAGGTGAGGTGGAGAGGTTGGTTTTGGGGTTGTTTTTTGGTTTAGTGTTCTTTTTCCAAATTCCCATTGATCTTAAACTCCCAGAAATCTTGCAACTGTGTGTTTGTGACCATCTCCCATGAAAATGAGCCTTACCTTTACTGAGGAAAGTTTCCCATTGTTCTGGAAGAAAGGCGAGTGCTTATGTTCTGGATGGAGATGCAGAGAGAGCACTAGAAAACAGGGACTAGGACTCTGAAAATAAATGTTTGCATTTGTCAGAAAATTAGTTTATAATTTGATTATTCTGGTGTCTAGAAGCCTGTCACCCATTTTCGTCAAAACACATCCCAAAAAGCACATCTACTATTAAAACAATGATGAAAGAGGATTTTGAACTATTGAGAACTTGAAGTATCAGATATCAGCTCTCTGGAAGCCAAACCAATGAGCAAATCAGAAAAAATAGGTTACCATTTATCCTTAGGGGGGATCAATATCAATAGTGTGAATTCTGAGATATAAAAGAAATTAAATATCAGTATGAAACAGAAGACCTAGAGCATCTCCAATATATAGTGGTAATATTTCATGCTGTTCTCAGTAGTGGAAACTGGACTGGTTGTGAAACTGTAAGATTTTTTTAGTTCCTATCACTGAATAGAGATTTGAATACAAAATCTATGCTGCAGGCTACCAGCCTTTTCCGATTTAATTTCCTGTGGGATTTCCAAAGACACCTAGAGAAGCTAGAGTTTGAGATTTTAATATTTTGGCTAGTGGATGCCACCACAGAAGCTGCTTCGCTGGAAGAAAAGACAGGGCCAAGGTTTGGAAAACCTGCAGTGGGGCAAATCCGCAAGCAGAGGAAACTCCAAAGCTGAGGCCATTTGTGCAGTGGACTAAGTCCTGTATTTACAAAAACTGACTCTTTCACCCTCACTCAGAGTGCCTTGTCCATAGCATGGCCACCATTTGCAGAAGAAAATACAAGAGAGAAAAAAGCAGTTCTGCAACACTCAATGACAGAAGTGGCTTAGGAAGCAAAGCGTTCTGCAGACAAGAATAATCTGAAAGGATTAAAAAAAAAAAAAAAAAGAGATGCTCCTCATGTATTTAAAGTATACTTCTTCTCTGCCCTGCCTTGTAAAAGATTCTGTTGACTTCATCAGAGGTGCCAGTAGCAACCAGAAATGAACCTATGTGCTGGCCAGCCCATCACCCCTGGTAAGAGCAGGAGTTCCAGCAGACCCAATGATTTCTCAGGGCAGAGTTGTCATTTTATATTCCAATCACAAATATCACTGGCATCATCAGATCTGGCAACTCAATGGTTTAATAAAAGACTGCCAAAGTTACCAAAAAAATAGCATCTCTACTGGGGTCTCTCTCTAGGCCTCGGGTTTCTTTTGGGTCCAAAGCACCCAGTTCTTCCTCTTTTCAGGAGGAGGTTGCAGACTACTTAAATGACAACAGTGATTACCCCAGCTGCTCTGACTTACATCCATGCCAGCACTTCTATGTGCTATGATAGTGCTATGATAATGATAAGTAGTGACCACAGCTTCCTTACAGAAGGATATTTCTTTACCGGAAACAAAAAATGGCCTTTAAGAGGAAAGACATTTAAATTAATAAAGCAGACTCTGTGCTTATTTAGATCTTACCCAGGTTTGCTATTTGCTGAAATGTGAGGAACCATTACTTGAGTGCATGTCCCAAAGCAACTCAGAAAGGCTTTTTGCTCACTATATCAGAAAATATCTTTGAAGTTATATATATTGTACATATTACTAAATAATTCAGCCAAATTCAGCATTTGGAAGATGAAACAACAATGTCATTTCTGCTGCCTTTTTGTTAATTGGGAAATCTCTGTGCTTCCATTATACATGCTGTTTGCAGGAATGAAATAAAATGAATGCCATGCCGTATGTCTGTTTATACCCCATACTGTCAACACATGGCAAAGAGAATATATGCAACCAATCAAAATGCTCTCGTACTAAAATGATCATGATCCTAAGTACCACCAAACTGTCTGCATCAATTCATTCAATAGCTTTCATTGTTTCTTTGTTTTCTCAGTTCAAGGATTTGAGCAATTACTGTAATTGTAAGAACATTTCTACCCTAAAGCATAGATGGGCCATGCAGCTAATTAACATACTTTAAGCTAACTCTATGAAAATGAAATATGTGATAGGTTTCAAATGAACTATTTAGCGGAGTCCTGTTGGACTTATCTTTCCATTGTAACAAAAATAGATTGTAGAACAAGAGAATGGGATGGAGGGGAACATTTAAAATGAAGTGATTAACTTAATTGCTTTTCTTTCAACCACCAGCAGTTCTTAGAAGTGAAGGATGGCAGAAGCCTTTCTTAATGCAGAAGATGCAGGGAGGAAATTATTTCTGTATGTGCAACATGAGGTTACTTTATAAAATCTTGTACTCAACTACCAATCATTTTTGAATGACTGAAACTCAAATGAGTACAAAATGTCACAAGCTTGAAACTTGAATATTTTAATGCATCAGTTGCCAGCTGAAGAGAGGTATGGAGAGAAGGAGTCAAGAGCAATGACCAAATCCCTCAATTCCTAACATTATCCCACTGTAGGCAATCAGTCTTGGCTTCAGAGAGATAGGAGAGGGCTACCTTTAAAAACAGAAGAGGGTCTTTAGGATTCAGCAGTTACCTCCCTTTGGGGGTAAAGGCAGCTCTTCTTCTGGTGCTTTTTCTCTACTTTCCATGGGAGCCTGCAGGGGTTACTGGGCGGCCAGTGTTCCTGAGCTCCAACAAGCCTCTCCTGTCTCTGCTTCTGGCTTGAAAGTCTCTGAGCAAATATGGTGGAGCAGAGATTAAGAACCTGCTGCTCTTCATCCAAAAATTCAGTAGGGGAACATCCCCAGATCCAAGAAGAGCCTTAAATCCATGTAATCCAGCACAAATATAACACTTGTTAGTGATGCACTCCTTTACCCAAGAGCAGAGGGAAAGCCCGAGGCCTGTGGATGAAGAGGACAGACTGCAGGAAGCACCGTAGCTCTTGAGACTAACAGGAGGAATCACACCCCCAAGATGTTTAGAGATTGAGGGGAATGCTCAGCTCCAGGGACAAGGCCTACGAAAGAGGGGTAGAAAAGTTCTTAGAATTAGATAAGACAACTGAGAAACGCTCGACAATTTAAAAAAGGAAAAGGTAAATCAAAATAACGTTGAATAGCAGGGCTAGGAAAAGTAAGGTTGCTGTTGCTCAGTGAGGCAAGCGAAAGAAAGGAGAACTTTGCCTCTTTCATACCCACCTACAGCAGGAGGCAGGATTTGACAGCGCCCACGTTGGACTGCTGCAAGTCTGAAAAGGCATCTGTGGTAGTACTCATATGGAGGTTCATCCACAGGGTAAATATACATTCTGGAAAGAATTAAAAGCAGAAGCTGATGTTTCTTTAATGATAGCTGGTGGGCTACTAACGTCCTTGCAAACCCGCCTGACTAATCTATTGCGCAGTGACGGTGTTGTCAGCCGGCTGTTCGTACAGACCTCCAGGACCTCAGAGGGTACAAACCTTTCTGTAGAGAAATGCAGTCATCTGGCCTGTGAAATAATTGAAAGGGCCTGAAGTCCTTGCTCAGCTCCCATTTTAAATACCTGTAAGAAAAAAAGTGATTGCACTTCACAGAGGACCATACAAAAAGGATGAAGCAAACTCAGGTTTTATAAATCGCAATGCTTTTAGATATGTTTTCTGTATACCTTTGAGATAAATAGAAAGCAAAAAACCAGCACAGGGGTTTCTCTGCCTTATCTGCTATTTCTGTCTCACTTGGAGGTCCATTCCCTGTTCATATAAAAGCCTTCTGGGTGGTACTGTCCTTAGCACCCTACAGCTGCCTTCCAAGGATGACGGGGCAGGCAGCTGTTTCCCCAGGTTTATCACTGACCCACACTACAGATTTGCTGCCCTAAGTGTTTTGCTTGCAGGATAACTGCAGCCACATACACCTGCATGAGGAGATTTTCCATGATCCACATACCATGGTCGTATACCTACTCCAACCACATGTAACATCCCTTCGGCAGCTATTTACTCACTATGAAAAATAAGCTCGGGGGAAGATTTTCTTTTCAAGAGGTCATACTTTTCCTCTAAGCAAATCCTGACCTCTTTGGAGATTTATCTTATTTAAATCTGAGAGAGAGAAAAAGCTGCCTTAAATATGATTAATAATTTGATCTAAAGTGCAGATGAAAATCAAGGAGGGAGTTTACCTACATGTTTCAAAGGTACATAGATTTATGTGTTTCAATTGTACATTCTCAATGCACAAAATAGCAGAAATAATTGTAGTAGAAATAAGCATCTTTAAAAACATTGTATTTATCTGTAAAGCTGAAGGCCTGATTCATCTAAAAATTCAAAGTTATGTTCCTTTGCATCAGAAAATGCAAACTCTCAAAAATAAATCCAGGGATTATGTCCTCAGATCAAAGGAAGACAGTGAAAGAGGCAATTAATTCTCTTGCTTCTTTTTCTTTTCCACTAAGCATGGTTTTAGGCATGACTGTCAAACTGTTGTCAGCCAGCATCAACCAGTTGTTACCTATGAGAAGCTAAAAATTAATTGATTTAAAAGTTGCTTGTTAGATCCTCCTGATACTTGAAAATCCTTCTGATTAAAAAAATGAATAACTAACATAGGTTTTTCCCGTTTGAGCCTTGGGGATTTTTTGCTTTGCAGTTCAAATTTAACAATTTGAATAAAAATAAAGTTGTATCAAAATCCAATTTTATTTGCTAAACTAAAGCTCTTTGGTGCAATCCAAACTACCAATTTAAGGAACTTTACAGTCTTTTAACTCCTTCTTCAAAAATGTGGCTTAAATTCTAAAGTGTGGTGGGTTGACCCCGGCTGGCAGCTCAGCCCCCACCCAATCGCTCACTCAGTTCCCCCAGAGGGATGGGGGAGAGAATTGGAAGGGCAAAAGAGAGAAGAAAACTTGTGGGTCAAGATAAAGACAGTTTAATAAGTGAAGGGGGGGGGGGGGATTAAATTATGCAAAAGCAATCATCACTCACCACCAGCAAACCGATGCCAAATCAATCTCCAAGCAACAGCTACTTGGGAAAAACTACCCCCCAGTTTTACTGCTGAGCATGATGTTATATGGTATGGAATATCCTTTTGGTCAGTTCAGGTCAGCTGCCCCAGCTGCATCCCCTCCCCACCTCCTGCCCACCCCCAGCCCGCTGGCTAGAGGGGCAGACTGGAAAAACAGAGAAAGTCTTGGCGCTATGCAAGCATGGCTCAGCAAGAGCTAAAACACTGGTGTGTTATCGACACTGTTTTGGTCACTAATCTAAAACACAGCACCATACAGGCTGCTATGGAGAAAATTAACTCCATCCCAGCCAGACCCAGTACAGAAAGGAAAAATGCAATTTTGAAGCAAACAGTTGAAATATTCTGAAAATGTAACAAAATATGAATCTTTTCAAAATGAAAGCTTTTGTTTGGAAAAATTAAAAAAAAAAAGTATGTTCAGAAAGCTTTTCTGGAATATGGATTAATCCAGAAAAAAGTCCTTCTAGGGCGCAATTTTCATCTGAATGGACCATACTTACTTAATATTTTCCCCAAAGCATCTGTCTCTAGTAGAAAAAATCCCTCTTACTGTTTGTAGAGGAAGGCAGGGGCAGAGTGGGGTGAGTTATAAAGGCTTCGGTCACTGGAAGGTAGGGCATATCAGGTGAATGAGGACCTCAGGTGTGAGGGTCAAACAAGGCATTGAAAGACCACTGAAGAGGAGCTGGCAGGAAAGGCGGGAGTCAGCTGGGAGCAAAGCTCCTCAGTGCTGAATCTGATACGCTTCAACATCCTCACCACGAGCTGCATAACAGGACAGAGCTTTGTGGATAACAGCAAATGGGATGGAGCAGTAATATGCTGGAGGGCAGGGCTGCTGTTCAGAGGCACCTCAGCAGACTGGGGGAATGGGCCAGCAGGAATCTTATGAGGATATTAATAATAATTTGAGAGTGTGCAGCACTAAGCCAGGAGCCCAGAGGAGGTGTTTGGATTCTCCGTCCTTAAAGATTTTCAAAACACAACTAGACACAGTCCTGGGCAGCCTCATCTAACTTTGACTTTAGCCATGCTTTCAGCAGGGGATAGGACTCAAGAGGTCTCTTACGATCTATTTTTTCCCATGATTCTGTGATTTTAACTCGTCTTAATAGCACAGAGGTGAACCTCCCTTCCACATCTTTACTTCATGTTCACAGCTTTGTGAAGGTTCAAGTTACTAAATCTGGGTACTAAATATAGTAACTAACTCGCAGCAATTATTAATGTGGAACATTTAGTAACACATATCTAAATTACCATTTGCTCCTACACGCATTCTGACCTCTAGAACAAGATTTTGTCCTTGCTATTATTTTATCAGCTCAGGGTTTTTCTGTTATAGCAAAAATACCCCTTGACATTAAAATACATTAAATCACTTTGGTCCAACATAATTACTATTTTTTTCATTTTTCACTTCACCAGTAACTGCAGTGGTTTCACACTCCTACACACTTTGGTAAAAGGTGTTGTTATGGTGATGTATGTCACATGCTGTTCTTTTCCATATGCCTCTGGTACCACTTTTTTTTGTGTCCCTTGTATAGTTAAATATGCCCACGAGTGACCATTTTGGGGTATTTAACCAAGGAACAGCTGATATTTTTCTTGCAGAATCATTTTTGTCTCACAGCTTGGCTTTACTTATTTGTCTGTGAACTAAATGCTTACTGTCTAATTTAACTTGTCATGTTTTTCATGTGTTCTTGTAATTTTGCTGCTTCTCTACTTCACATTCATTGGGGTGAAAAGTTTGCTGCTGGTGTTTGACAGCCTTCTTTAACCTCCGCACCCCAGTACTGCATTACAAAGAGCTCCATCTCTCCTAAAGCACCCGAGAAAGCTCAGCCTTTCAAACTGTTTAATCGACTGAACATTAATAACACTCAATGAAAGAGGTATCAGCTTGGGTTTGCAGTCTGCTGTTAGTGGTGGACAGAATGAGAACTCGACTTTCACGTGTGATTATTTTTCATTATTTTATTTGTGACTGAGTTTCCAGATCAATTATTGTTGAGACAATGTAAAATGCATGAAAGTGTGCGATATCCACTCAGCAGCCCTGAAAGGAGCATATTCTTGAATATCAGAGCAGTGCTACAGTAAATTGCCTCTTATTTATTACAAGATTGCATACAGAGGAGATAACAGCAGAGCTAACGAGACTGCATATATATGGGTTACATTAGGAATGAGAAACAGCTACGCTAATTAACTCTGCTCCCTAATGAAATTAAATTCATGCAGTAAAAGACATTTATAATAAAGTCAATACAAAACCAAAGTATATCAGTTTCTAATTCCTTCACTATGGGCAGGGTGACATAAACAATATCATGATTATATATTATCATGGAACAGTAATCATTGACATGGAGGAAGGGGGACTTAGTGTTGGTAGGCTGAGGTTGTTCCAGTTTCCACCGAAGAAAACAACAGCTTCCTTTCCTCACCCCTTCTCTCCTCCAAACATGCAGACTGGTAAATTAGTGAACTATTATTTCTCACTTTTTAAGTTAATTTTGGAAAAATAACTTGATACATTAATTCGCACATGTAAATTCCTTAAAAGCAATGTAAGCTCAAAATGTAAGCTTGAGTAGAAGACATAAAGCAGCATTTTTTTCCCACTGAGCTCACAATTATTTTCACAATTGAGACAATGGTGACAAGGGCTGCTTATGCTTCCATTATGCCCTGTAACATTTCAGTCAACTTGCTTGCTGGTCCATCTTGGGGACAGTCACATCGTCTCCCTTGTTGCCAGCTGGATGTTGACTTGGCTGTGCCTTCTCGTCTCAGTTGTCAACCCACGTCTTTCTACCTGGCCAGCCTAGTCTGCCCATGCTCCTTCATCCTGCTGGTGAAAACAGAGGTCAGCTTTGGAGTGTGGGGTAGCTAGTGGTTGTCCACTGGCCATGGACTCTGGTGGCAAAAGGCTATGTGTCTGTACAGTCTGTGTGGGTGGAGGCTTCTGAGGTTGTAGGTGAATTTCATCTGCCGGAGACCAGATGCAGGCTCTGTTGCAGCTCAGCTCTAGTGGCAGTACTGGTGGGGTCCTCTGGAGCTTCATGGGCTGTGGGGACAGGTGATGCAGCAGGGGTGGTCAGCACAGAGACCATGTCCTCCTCAGTCATTAGGCAGTTGATGATATCCACTGGAAGAGAGGTTGAGGTGAGCCCACACCTGGGATCTGTTCCAAACAGAGCTGAGTACGGTGTACAATTTATTCCCAAGTGGTGAGCTGAATTCTTAGCAAACTGCACAAAGCATATTCCCATACACCAGTCCCACAAATTATTGTTTGCCATCCACTCCATAAGCATGTCCTTTATATTGCTGTTCGGATGCTCTGCTAGCTCTTGGCTTTGAGAGTGTCCTGGTTTTCCATGCACTGAGCTGAGCTGAGGCCACAAATACATTAGTTCTTTCATGACTTGAGTAATGAATTCTGTTCCATCATGACCCTGCAATACAACAGGGGCTCCAAAAGTGAGAATGATGTCAAGAAGCTGTAGAGCCACCTCAGCTGCTTTTTTTGGGATAAGTGCACAGAGAACACAAAATTTGGTGACGCAGTCCTGGTACACCATTATCTACTTCAAGCTGCCTAGACAAATGGACTGCATATTGATAAAGTAAACTTGCCCCCGCGCTAAGTGCTCCTTGTTCAGAACAGGCCAGCCAGCAACCTGTTCCAAGTGGTGCCTTCTTTTTTCTTGGCACATGACACAGAAGGATTTGAAGTGCTCAGACGCATCTCTGGTGATGTTTGCATACTTAGACAAGTGTTTTGTGACACGGTTGTGGCCACCATGGCCAGTAGCCATATGTGCTTTTTTTATTATATCATATGTATCTTCGATGCTCACATAATATGTGGGAGATCCCTCTTTCGTCTGCCTCCTCTTAATCAGCTTCTCTGTGTCTCCACATTGTAGAATTTCATATCTGAAATGAGGGAAATAGCAAGCAGTTTATTAGCAATAATGCTGTGTATCTAAATGGGGAAAGCAGCGATGTATACAGTTAGAGTTAAAAAACCAGAAAGAGTAGGTTCTCCACACTTACTTTGTAAGCAGATAGTATTCATGTCTTGACTTTGACTTGGGATTCTGTTTTGTCTTCTTTATTTCAACAATAGTTGCACAATACTCTGCCTTTGGGATCATGTACTTGGAGCATTTCTTATACTTTTTGTATAGTTCTCTAAATTTAACTTCGAAGTCCTGAGGCATCTTCAGGATTGATTACTTAGCAAGTAGAGAAATCTGATTCAACTCCCTCCTTTTATGTACAACTGCTCTTGCACCAATTTCTGACGTATGCTACAGTCATATTGTGAAAACAGTCATTTTGTAAAATGACTAAAATCTCCAGCCATCTCTCAAAATGACTTCCAGTTATTTTGCAAAATGACAGAAAATGTAGGCAGGTATTATGCAAAATATCTAATCTCTAGCTTTGTGAACTTATTAGCTTAAAAGACAACAGAAAGAGCTGCTGTATTTCATTTTATTTCCCAAACTGTTCAAAACCACACAGTATATTGCAGAGCAAACTATATATTACATTTTCTAAAATAAAGACTCTTGTGAGGTTGTCGTGGTTTAGCCCCAGCCAGCAGCTAAGCACCACGCAGCCGCTCGCTCACTTCCCCCCCGGTGGGATGGGGGAGAGAATCGGAAGAGCAAAAGTAAGAAAACTCATGGGTTGAGATAAGAACAGTTTAATAATTGGAACATAATAATAATAATAATAATAATAATAATAATAATAATGAATTATAATGAGAAGGAAAACAACAAGAGAGAGAGAGAGAGAGGAACAAAACCCAAGGGAGGGAAAAAGGAACAACAACAACAAAAATTATACAACCGCTCACCACCTGCCGACCGACGCCCAGCCAGTCCCCGAGCAGCGATCGCTACCCCCCGGCCAGCTCCCCCAGTTTATATACTGGGCATGACATCATATGGTATGGAATAGCCCTTTGGTCAGTTTGGATCAACTATCCTGGCTGTGCCCCCTCCCATTTCTTGGGCACCTGGCAGAGCATGGGGAGCTGAAGGAAAAAAAAAAAATCCTTGACCAATGTAAATACCACTTAGCGACAGCCAAAACATCAGCGTGTTATCAATATTATTCTCATACTAAAATCCAAACCACAGCACTATACCAGCTACTAGGAAGCAAATTAACTCTATCCCAGCCGAAACCAGGACAGTATCCACCCCTTATTCTATACCATTTACGTCATGCCCAGGTTCTACCCTTTCTAATACAATTAATCACCACCACTTTTCCTGTCTCTTTATATATATGTACACACAGTTATCATTCCCTTGGTCTATGGGCCATCCTTCTAAAATGTTTATTAAGTTCATTTAGTCCATGACTTTGGGCTCCATCTGTCATAATAGTCCTTCATGGCAGAAGAGATGGTGTATGGTGTTGGATTGTTGCATGCTGAAGCCAGTTCTGGTTCCATCACCACTGCACTTTGCTTGCTTTCATCGAAGTTCATTCTTCACTAATCTGGGTGATCCTTATTGAAATACCATTGATATGGTGTATAGTAACCATAAAAGTGATGACACACAGTATTATATAGCAGTTAACATCATACCATTTAGTTCATTGGCTATTCTCACCCAAAATCAAATCCCCTTGAGGTACACATCGGACTTCCCCATCCTTTCGCATTACCCACCAAGTGCACCCAGGTCCTTGAGCAAAAGCAATCCCACAAATGGGTTTGCCTTTGCCTGAGGCAGGAGTAACCCAGACTGTCTTCCCCAGCATGTTTTTTATGTGTACTACAGGGACCTTATCCCCTTCTACAGTGCGTAAAAGTTTTGATTGGGCAGGGCCAGCTCGATTGACAGATCCTCTAATGTTGACTAACCAGGTGGCCTTTGCTAAATGTGTATGCCAGTGCTTGAATGTCCCACCACCCATTGCTCTCAGTGTAGCCTTTAACAGTCCATTGTATTGTTCGATTTTCCCAGAGGCTGGTGCATGACAGGGGATGTGATATACCCACTCAGTGCCGTGCTCTTTGGCCCAGGTGTCTATGAGACTGTTTCGAAAATGTGTTCCGTTGTCTGACTCAATTCTTTCTGGGGTGCCATGTTGCCACAGGACTTGCTTTTCAAGGCCCAGGATAGTGTTCCGGGCAGTGGCATGGGGCACAGGATATGTTTCCAGCCATCTGGTGGTTACTTCCACCATTGTAAGCACATAGCACTTGCCTTGGCGGGTTTGTGGGAGCGTGATATAATCTGCCAGGCCTCCCCATATTTATATTTCAGCCATCGCTCTCCATACCACAGAGGTTTTAACCGCTTGGCTTGTTTGATTGCAGCGCATGTTTCACATTCATGGATAACCTGTGCAATAGTGTCCATGGTTAAGTCCACCCCTCGATCACGAGCCCATCTATATGTTGCAACTCTTCCTTGATGGCCTGAGGTGTCATGGGCCCACCGAGCTATAAATAATTCACCCTTATGTTGCCAGTCCAGATCCACCTGAGCCACTTCAATCTTAGCAGCCTGATCCACCTGCTGGTTGTTCTGATGTTCCTCAGTGGCCTGACTCTTGGGTACGTGAGCATCTATGTGACGTACTTTTACAACCAGGTTCTCTACCCGGGCAGCAATATCTTGCCACAATGCTGCAGCCCAGATGGGTTTACCTCTGCGCTGCCAATTGTTCTGCTTCCATTGCTGTAACCACCCCCACAGGGCATTTGCCACCATCCATGAGTCAGTGTAGAGATAGAGCACTGGCCACTTTTCTCATTCAGCAATGTCTAAAGCCAGCTGAATGGCTTTTACTTATGCAAATTGGCTCGATTCACCGTCTCCTTCAGCAGTTTCTACCACTTGTCGTATAGGACTCCATACAGCAGCCTTCCACCTCCGATGCTTTCCCACAGTACGACAGGACCCATCAGTGAACAGGGCATATTGCTTCTCATTTTCTGGTAATTTATTGTACAGTGGGGCCTCCTCAGCATGCGTCACCTCCTCCTCTGGCGATATTCCGAAATCTTTGCCTTCTGGCCAGTCCATAATTACTTCCAAGATTCCTGGGCAATTGGGGTCTCCTATCCGAGCCCGTTGTGTGATCAGTGCAACCCACTTACTCCACGTAGCATCAGTTGCATGATGTGTAGAGGGGACTCTCCCTTTGAACATCCAGCCCAGCACCGGCAGTTGAGGTGCCAAGAGGAGTTGTGTTTCAGTACCAACCACTTCCGAAGCAGCTCGAACCCCTTCATATGCTGCCAATATCTCTTTTTCAGTTGGAGTACAGCAGGCCTCGGATCCTCTGCATCCCCGACTCCAAAACCCTAAGGGCCGAGCTCGAGTCTCCCCTGGTGCTTTCTGCCAGAGGCTCCAGGTAGGGCCATTCTCTCCAGCTGTGGTGTAGAGCACATTTTTTATGTCTTGTCCTGCCCACACTGGCCCAAGGGCTACTGCATGAACTATCTCCTGTTTAATTTGTTCAAAGGCTTGTCATTGCTCAGGGTCCCATTTGAAATCGTTCTTCTTCCGGGTCACTTGGTAGAGAGGGCTGACCATCAGACTGTAATTTGGAATATGCATTCTCCAAAAACCCACAACGCCTAAGAAAGCTTGTGTTTCCTTTTTGCTAGTTGGTGGAAACATGGCTGTTATTTTGTTAATCACATCCATTGGGATCTGATGACATCCATCTTGCCATTTTATTCCTAAAAACTGGATCTCCTGTGCAGGTCCCTTGACCTTACTTTGTTTATGGCAAAACCGGCTTTCAGGAGGATCTGGACTATTTTCTTCCCTTTCTCAAACACTTCCTCTGCTGTATTACCCCACACGATAATGTCATCAATGTATTGCAGATGTTCTGTTCCAGTCCAGTCTGAATCAGTCCATGGCAAATGGTAGGGCTGTGTTTCCACCCCTGGGGCAGTCGATTCCAGGTGTACTGAACGCCCCTCCAAGTGAAAGCAAACTGTGGCCTGCACTCTGCTGCCAAAGGGATTGAGAAGAACACATTAGCAATATCAATTCTGGCATACCATTTGGCTGCTTTTGACTCCAGTTCATATTGCAGTTCCAGCATGTCCGGCACGGCAGCACTCAGGGGCGGCGTGACTTCATTCAGGCCATGATAGTCTACTGTGAGTCTCCACTCTCCATTAGACTTTCTCACTGGCCATATAGGACTGCTAAAGGGTGAATGAATCTTACTGATCACTCCTTGGCTCTCCAGTTGACGAATCAGCTCATGGATGGGAGTCAGGGACTGTCAGTTGGTGCGATATTGCCTCCGGTGCACCGCTGTGGTAGCAATTGGCACCTGTTGTTCTTCAGCCCTCAGCAACCCCACAACAGAAGGGTCCTCCGAGAGACCAAGCAAGGTAGACAGCTGTTTAATTTCCTCCGTCTCCAAGGCAGCTATACCAAAAGCCCACCGGTACCCTTTTGGGTCCTTGAAATACCCTCTCCTGAGGTAGTCTATGCCAAGGATGCACGGAGCCTCTGGGCCAGACACAATGGGGTGCTTTTGCCACTCATTCCCAGTTAGGCTCACTTCGGGCTCCAGGACAGTCAACTGTTGGGATCCCCCTGTCACTCCACAAATACAGATGGGTTCTGCCCCTACATAGCTTGATGGCATTAGGGTACACTGTGCACCAGTGTCTACTAGAGCCTTATACTCCTGTGGGTCTGATGTGCCAGGCCATCAAATCCACACAGTCCAGTAAACCCGGTTGTCCCTTTCCTCCACCTGGCTGGAGGCAGGGCCCCCCTAATCCTGGTCATAATATTCATTACCCATTTCTTGTGTATATGAGTCAGGAGTTTCTTCATTAAAATCAGAAGTAAGATCAGCCCTTTTACTCTGTCTGGGGAATTGTCCACTGGAAACCGGAGCAGCAATTTTCCTGGAAGAACCCCCTTTGGTGATTGTTTTTCCTTGCAACTCACGTACCCATGCCTCTAGGGTTGAGGTAGGTTTTCCATCCCACTTCCTCATGTCCTCTCTGTGGTCACGCAAGTAAAACCACAGGGTGCCCCGTGGTGTGTACCCTCTATATCCTCTCTCTTGAGCAGAAGAGCGCTGACTCCTAATAGCTGAGACACTGGTCCATATAGGTGAGGAGTAGGACATATCTTCTTTGAACCGTTGGAACTCCCGGGACAGTTTCTCCACAGCTGAGACAAGGGAGGAAGAGATACTTTCTTCATATTCCCAGAGGTTACTAGCAGCTTCATTCACTGTTGGACCGTCTCCATCTTTCCAGGTCAGTATTGCCAATGAGTTGGCACACGACGGTGGTGCGTTTCGTACCAACTTCTGCCACATAGGTCTTGTGCACTGGACCTCATCTGGATCTGTGGGTGACCGCACGTCGTCCAGGTCACCATAAATCACTTCCAGCACAGCTAATTCCCTCAGGTACTGGATACCTTTCTCCATGGTGGTCCATTTCCCGGGGCGATATACAACATCTTCCTTGAAGGGACATCTTTCTTTTATAGCTGACAGGAGTCGCCTCCAGAGGCTGCGGGCTGGTTCCCCTTTTCCAATCGCTTTGTCAATGCCCCCTTCCCTAGAAAGGGATCCCAGCTGCTTGGCTTCCTTACCCTCCAATTCCAGGCTACTGGCCCCGCTATCCCAGCATCGGAGCAGCCAGGTGACAACGTGCTCCCTGGACGACGGCTGAAATCTTTTCGCATATCTCGCAGCTCACTCAGGGATAGGGATCGGGTGGTTTCTGTCTCATTTATGAGTTCTTCCTCTTCCTCTTCCTCTCCCTGTGATGGCCCTGCTCTTTTATCTTCCCTTTCTAAACGAGCTGACTTTCGCTTCCAGGATTTCTTCTTATGTATAGGGGCGACTGATACTGACACGGGTTCGTTCCCTGTTTGAACCGCAGTGCTTGTAACGGAGTTGTCCGGAGCAGCTGCAGCTGCAGTGCCTGTTGCAGGTGGGGCTGGAGCAGCCGCAGTGCCTGTTGCAGGGGTAATTGGAACAGCCGCAGTGCCTGTCGTAGGGGCAATCGGAACAGCCGCAGTGCCTGTCGCAGGGGGGGCTGGAGCAGCCACAGTGCCTGTCGCAGGGGTAATCGGAACAGCCGCAGTGCCTGTCATTTTGTCACCAGATCCTTGAGGGTTCTGAATCGTGTTGAACAGGGCTTGGTAGGCATGGGCCAGACCCCAGCACATTGCAGTGATTTGTGTCTCCCTAGAATTGACAGGGTGACAGCATACTTTTTCTAAATATTCTACTAATTTCTCAGGATTCTGCACTTGTTCAGGGGTGAAGTTCCAAAACACTGGAGGTGCCCACCATCCTAGGCATTTGCCCATGCTATCCCACACACCCTGCCACTCATAACTATCCAGCCTTGGGGCAAATCTCTGAATGATATTCTTAAATTGCTTACTAACCTTGGACAAGATCGAAACAATATTCCCAAGCAATACCAATAGAAGTATCTTAACTACTCAAGGTTGTTCAAAATACTGAAAAGTTATTGTAATAAAGGAGGAAGCATTGTAGAAGAAAGTAGTGAAGGTACAATTCTGCATTTCCTCCATAAAAAACCTCTCAGAGGAAGAGGTATAATTGCGAATTGTCTCCATAAGATGATACCCGACATACAATAACTGTTTCAGTACAGCACTTAGATACCAAAATAAACCCAAGGTCACTGTTTTAATAACAAATCTCACAGGCAAAACATCACCAATTAAAGCAGAGCACAGCAAACTGCAAAAACCAACACCGATCTTTAACATGTACAGCAAAAAAACGAGCATGGTGCAGATCAGGTAAACCAATGCTAGGAATAGATGGATCAATATCACGTTCCACAACTACTAACAGATCTGAATTCCTTAATATGCTCTGGTTAATCTGTTATTATCTCAAACCCTTTGTGCCCCACGTTGGGCGCCAAAAAGGACTGTCGTGGTTTAGCCCCAGCCAGCAGCTAAGCACCACGCAGCCGCTCGCTCACTTCCCCCCCGGTGGGATGGGGGAGAGAATCGGAAGAGCAAAAGTAAGAAAACTCATGGGTTGAGATAAGAACAGTTTAATAATTGGAACATAATAATAATAATAATAATAATAATAATAATAATGAATTATAATGAGAAGGAAAACAACGAGAGAGAGAGAGAGAGAGGAACAAAACCCAAGGGAGGGAAAAAAGGGAAAAAAAAAAAAAATACAACCGCTCACCACCCGCCAACCGACGCCCAGCCAACTACCCCAGTTTATACACTGGGCATGACATCATATGGTATGGAATAGCCCTTTGGTCAGTTTGGATCAACTATCCTGGCTGTGCCCCCTCCCATTTCTTGGGCACCTGGCAGAGCATGGGGAGCTGAAGGAAAAAAAAAAGTCCTTGACCGATGTAAATCCCGCTTAGCGACAGCCAAAACATCAGTGTGTTATCAATATTATTCTCATACTAAAATCCAAAGCCCAGCACTATACCAGCTACTAGGAAGAAAATTAACTCTATCTCAGCCGAAACCAGGACAGAGGTCAACTTTACTTTGTAAAATTTGCAGCTATTGTTAATTTTTTGTTCCATTGGATTGATATTTGAAATACCTGACCTTTCCCACTAGAACAATAGTGACAATAGTTCACATTTTGTGAAGTGCTAGAAACCATTAGGCATTTCAGGTGATGACCAAGTAAAGAATGCAGTCCAGTGGTGTAATAAAATGGCCATTATTTTCTGAAATGCCTAAACCCAGTCATTTTATGAGGCTGAAACAGTCATTTCATGAAAGAACTGTAAATTTCCAATTTGTGGTGTTTTGGGTTTTTTTTGAAAATAGCCGCTTTCACAGTATCATAATATATACAGGTCGTCTGCTGTTTGGGTTTAAACTTCTGAAGGCCAGTTTACCGTAGAGATAGTTTTATTCTTGCAAGCTGAATTTAACTTATGAACTGCTTTTCATTATGTGAAACTTCGTGATGCTATTTCTAGCATATGGACACATTTCATGTCTTGAGCAGATCCTGATTCAGCTGCTCTTTCTGTAGCAGAGGACGGGAACTGTGGTCTGTCTCCATGTATGTGGAGTTCGCACCCGTTCATGTTTCTCTGCATGCAGCCCCCAGACTGGTGAGGCTCTCCTTCTCTCCAAGGGTATGATTCAAGGTTGTCCGCCACAGGATTTTCCATCAATGCAGATACAGTCTGTGCTGCCCTTTCTTATTTCCTTATTTTCTCCCATGCTTTTGTAGCACCTGACTAGTGGAGTCTCTGTGAGGTCTCATGTCTGCTGAGGAAAAGCACTGGGAAGACAAAGTCCTATCTGCAATTCTTACACATCTCTGTTAGAGATTATGGTGCCACCAGTAGTGTATGCCACCCCCTCAGCCATAGGCAGGTTGTTGTGTTTCTCTATGTTGTATACGTCTAAAACAGCTGAGAGGCTGTGAGTTCTTTTCCATGAGTCTCCTCCCCTTAGCATGCAGCCCCTGCTGAGCACAAGTCAGGGTCTTGCCTCCCAGGTTCAGATGAAGCATTTGGAGATGCTGTTAAATTTCTGCACTGACATCTGTCTTGCCTCGTTTGTTGGCATTGGGCATGTGGCCCTTCCTGACCATGACCCTGCTATGGATGGGGTTGCCTGTGGATTTGATAGCTGAGTCCCCAGTTGGTTGTGTGTTACCCTTCCCAGCTATGGGACTGGCACCGATTCCATTAGCAAGACCACAGAGTCAAGTGAGCCCCAGCCATCCACAGGTAGCACACAATTCATTGAGGGCACAGCTACCCGAGCTAAAGAGCAAAACCAGCCAGGCTCTCCCAGACTGGAAGTGTTACTGGGAGAGAGGGAAGTGTTACTGGCTGAGAGCAAAAGCAGCCAGCTGGCCTATCTGCTGCCTCACCAGAGGAAAGACGACTATATATTACTTACAGTTATATACTTCAGGGAATGGATACTGTATATTATCTTTATTGGTATTTCTCTTTTCAACAAAAATCTGGCTTATTAAGCAGCTGTTTACAAGTGGGGAAAATTACCTCACTGAGTACCAGAAAGTTTAGTTTGATTTTCTGAAGTTTCTGTCTGGGAGGTCAAGCTGGTGTTTTATTAATGACCTGTTGTTTTTTGAAACCAGGCCTTGTTTCCAAACAAGTCCTAGCCATAGGGTTTACTTACACAGAAAGTGCACACAAAGTCCTATTTCTCTGAGAACAGCAGAAATGAGTGACTTTATGGGTTAGAAATGTCCAGTCCTGCAACTCTATTGAGGTTTCTGTTCAGGAACTGCTGCCTCTGCCGCCTTCGGGGGTTGCCTTGCCCATCTTTCCCCATCCGTGGAGAGAGCATCAAGTGCCTGAAACCCCTTTCCTGGCCTGCAGCTATGGAGGTCCATCCTTCCCCTGCCAACACCTCTAGTCTAAGGCACCCTGGTCCTTGGGAGCACATGGAAATGGAAATGTCAGTTGATGTGGATCCGTGGAAAACTGCCTGGAAAGAAAAGATCTGGATCCTAAGGGGAATTAGACAAGTAGGATTGCAGTCTGATAAATGCCCCAGATCAGCATTTCTGCAAAAAGCAGCCTTGGTGTATTTATCCTTGCATTGACTTGATTTTCCATGACTCCCTGGTGAGCTAGAGAAGGAACTGATACAGCTGAAAGCCATTCAGCAGAAGAATCCCAGCCCCATGGAAAGAGTGATGTGGGAGTGGGAACAAGGAGGGGTTGAGGGCAAGTTTGCTCCCATCAGTGAGAGTGCCACTTTTTGGCAACTTTAAGGGTTCAATAAGCAACATGAGATGGCGGCCAGAGACGCAGTCTATGTTATCTTGCCACTGTGTGGCAGAAACATGCTGATATTCTGCTCTCCTAACCTCATCCCCTGTCACATTCTCCAGGCCCTATCCCCTCTATATCCTGCTGTAATACAGCTTTTTGTGTTCTCAAGTGGTTGTTTTCTAATCCAGAACTATCCTCCTTGATCCAGAGTCAGCAAAATCAGGGTCTCCTTTAACCAAGTAGATGATGGTAACTGGAAATTCCCCCTTCCTCTATAGATCCTCTCCCACATGTCAGCAGTTCCCCATCGCTGCCTCTGCCATCCCCAGTCACAGGAACCACTGGGCTACATTTGGATGCTGCTCTGGCCTTGTCTACACTTTTGTTTTCAGGAGTTATTCAGACTCTCCTTCTGTGGCATTGCCTGGCAGCACCTCCACCCCTCCTCAGCCCTCCTGGGGGAAGTGAGCAGGGAGGGTGCCTGGCAGGGTGGGAGAGAGCAAGAAGCCAGTGAGGGACAAAGCAGGGGGAGGCTGGAGGGAGCTGCAACCGGTCCTCCCTGCAAGCCCTGTCAGCACCCTTGCTGGAAGCATCACCTCTGTCACCACCTGGCAGAGCAACTCCTGCCAGTGTTAACCGAGGTTTCATTCTCTCAGGGCGCAGGCAGGCTTTCTCTGCCAGGCACTAACTTTCACAAAGTCAGACGTGTGGCAGATGTAAAGTTTGCGTAGACAGCCCCATAGAAAGCATGACTTTGTGCTGAATAGTATCACCAACTTAAAGCATGGAATTACAACCCCCTAATTCTGCTCATTATCATCCTGAGTTAGCATTAACATCATTAACATCAATTTTTGTTTGGAAAAAACCCCAGTATCTAGTATTTTTTGTGATGCTATGGTGCAGGACATTGTGAATGTGTACATTTTTACAAGAATTAAACAACTTGTGATTTTAACACATATATGAACAAGATTGCTTAAGCTCTGTGGTCAGGAGGTACTGTTTGTAAATGTATGTTTTATTTTTTGAAAGTCTTGCCAAATTCAGGTACAAAATGCTTTTCATTTATATGCATATTTGCAGGAAGGACTTGCCTAACTTTTTCAGCACATAGTCATTTTGTTTGTTAACAACTTTATTATGACAGAAGGGTTGTAATATAGTGTTACAAAGGTATGCAGTGCCTACAGAACACATGCAAGGTATTTTCTTCCACCAATGATGTTGCTGTAGGAGGAAAGAGAAATGTTGTGCCGTTTTCCATCTTCTTTCCTGCCACAAGGAAAAACTGCTTTGTTCGTGTAGTTTGAAAACAAATCTGGATCAGAGCAGTTTATTGCTCTCTTAATGACACATAATTAACTGGTAGTTAACTACACATTCAAGTTGACTCCTCCCATGTTATGAAAGTCTGTGTAGTTCCCCGACTACTGTTGAATCAGGCTGGTAGTTGTCTTCCTCTTTACCATGATCCTTTTGGGGCTGATGCCTTCTCAGACAGTTTTGTCTCAGACCCACACACACTGCAAGCTCTCACATTTCTCTCTTTCCAACTTTTGGTGTTATATAGCTTTATTTAGATGTTGACCCGAAACTACTCTCTCATGGTCAGACCTCCCAAGAGATATAGAGGAGCTCGAAGCAAGAAGGAAGACATGGAAGAAAGACTATAGAAGAGATGGGATCCGATAAAGTAACTATCTTTGGTGGAACCAAAAGCAATAGCAGTAAGGGAGCTATTGGTGGGAGCATAGCAGTAAGATTGTACAGGTACAGCAAGATCAGCCAATACTTATTTGATTGCTGTCTGATGAGCAAGAGATGTTGAAGGTGAAGCAGAAAGGAATGGAAAGATTCAGAAGTATGAAAAGGTGGACTTCAAGAGCATCATGAGGAGAGACTGCCACTGGAAGTTAATCAGCTGATAACGTCTAATTTGTCAAATGATTAAAATATGATTCCACTGACTCTAGATGAAAAAATGTGACCTTATGCAGATGGCAAGAAGAAGAAAGATAAATTAGCCATTGCTGTCTTGGGTTATAGCAGTCAGAGATTTACACTCTTTTTTTGGGATAGGTGTAAAGCAGCTGAGCTATGAAAGCCTGAATATCTTTCATAGAATTATTTTGCTTATTTTTTTTCCTCTTTTCAAGTGGAATTCAATTCTATCTTCAGATATAGCAACTCACAATGCCTCGCTGAGATATAATAAGTTTTTTAGCTACGCCAGGTTTATTAGCTTTTTCCATCCCTCCAATCCAAGCAGTAACATTTTAATTTCTTCTACTAGTACTAAATTTATAGAATTGATTTCAAGCTAAAGATACTGTGAGTAATTAGCTATAAACTTCAGAATTGCACAAAATCAACATAGGAGAAAAAAAAAATCATTGTTACCTTGGAGACCTAAAATATTTGACTTTCTAAGAGAAGACAACTACTGTCTGAAAGATCTAAATAAAATGACCCTCACTGCTAACTTTCTTTTTTAAATTGAACAATTTTGTAAATAAAAATACAGGCTTTTGTTTGAAATGACAATGTCCATTTCAGTAACAATGTGTAATTTTTGTTGTTGGAGACATTTTCATAATGTGTGAAAGAGAACGAAACTCTTTTCTGCAGTGATACCATCTCCAAAAGGTAATTTTGAGAAAATCTTTTAAGAAATAAATATTTATTGCTAGTTTGTTTTTAAAGAGTTGATTTAACTGTTCAATTCATTTAGAAAGTTATACTTGTCTTTACAGTGAAGGAACAGACCTACTCAGGAGGAACAATCGTTTCCCTGATATTTTATGAGAGATTGTGGGGAATAAATAAGAAATGTATGTGGAAAACTATATAGATCTTTAAATTTCAAAAATCTGTACCTTATTCCATAAAAAACTGCTTTTCTATTTGTGGTTCTACATACTTTGCAAATTCTCTTGAGTCTCTCCTAGTGCCTTTGACTTCACAAAATTTGATGTAAAAAAAGTGAGACAGAAAAGCCCATGCCCTTTCCTCCCTCTCCTCCAGGCGCATCTGCAACTCAGTAGGTATCACCGTGAGGAAATCCCAGAGGTAACCTTCCAGTTTACCAGCTGAGACACTGGAGGCAGTTCGCCCCATTATTTTGGGAAGCAGGTGTGCAGAGCCCTGCACGAGTGTGTTGCGCTGTTTCCAGGGCCCAGCCTGACTTGCTCAGGAGGGGGTTTGCCATGCCTGTCCAGCACCGTGCTCTGCCAGGTCCAGGTCCACGCACACTGCAGGAGGTTGACGCTAGCAGCAAGACAACCTACTGCGGAGCATGCCCACCTTTTGCTTGAAGAGGCGGCTTCCGCTCATCATGAAGGATAGCAAGTCCAGACAGCTGAGGGCAGTCAGACTCAAAAAAACTTCATTGTAGCTTTCTAAGTGGCTAGAATCATTCACGTGCTGTATATAGAAGGCCCTAAAGAGGTGATAGGGAAGGAAGCAAATTATGATGACGCAGATGAAAATCAAGTTTTTCACCTGGGCCAAGAACTCTTGGTGTGACCAGAGGGAGGTGGAAAGTTTTCTCGCCACTTTTACCAGGATGAAAATCTGCAGGCCTAAGAGGACACAAGTAATGCAGGCGACAGCTACAATTATGGTGTAGTTCAGGGCTTTCACGCTCTCCTGCTGTAGCTCTTTGTGGAACTTAAAGCATGTTGTTTCGTTGTATGAGCCTGACCGTCCATACTCAAAGAACAAGACCGGCACGACAAAGACCATGACAAGGACCCACACGGCAGCGCTTGCCGCAATGGCGTGCAGCTTCCTGTAAAACTCCACCTTGTCTTTCCATTGAAAGAAGATGAGCCACCGGCTCACCAGCGTGATCACATAGAATAGGAAGGTCAGGTACATGTGGATGTGCACCATTGCACTCACCATTTTGCAAAATGGCATCTTGAATACCCACTTCTTTTTGACATAGTAGTGCAGGCGGAAGGGCACCGTGAAGAGGAGGAGGCTGTGCACAACGACCAGGTTAATGACGGCTGTAGTGGTCACGGACAGAGTGTTCATCTTGACCAGCACAAACGACATTGTGATGGACCCGATCCCACCTCCAGCAAAGGCAACGGAGTAGGCAGTAATCAGTATGGCACTCATGGTGTTGGTGTGAGTGAAGGCAGAGGAGGAGTCACTGCTGTTCCTGTTCTCTTCAATCATGTTCCTGAAATCTTCCTTGTACATATGCTAGAAATGAAAGAATACATGAAGACTGAGATAAGGTAGGAATGAGAGGGCCCACCTGAAAAGCCAGCAGAGCTTTCCACCTGGATCTTGCTTGAGGGATAATCCTGGAATCTCACAGCTGGCACAAGCTATAACCAGTAGTTTTATCCAAACATCCTCCAGCCTAGAGAAAAAAGTCTGAGAAGGCTGGGTGGAGAAGCTGCTCTAGTCTTTAAGACATTGCTAGCCGTACCCTTAAAAACAAGCATGAGTTAGTAACATGTGGGAAGAAGAGATCCTTAGAGAAATGACATGATTTTGGTGGTTTTGAGCTCTCTGTGTTATTAGTTCTTGTCTCTTCTGAGCATCTGCATGCTTTTGCACTGAAGATCAGAAATATTGTTTGAATTCTGCTACTCATTCATCAGTTTGTTTATTTGCAACACAAATCTGTCCTTCCCAGAGCCAGATAATAACCATATGTTGCTCTATCAAAGATACGCATTTTGTTTGTTACCAAGAGCTGAGTTTTGCACACATTACAGTCCACTCCTTCTCCATGGACAGTTTATCTGAGAAGGGATTAAATACCATGGATACCCAGGCTCCATAGAGATCCTGCTCAGATCCTGCCAGACCGAATAGCGTGGGTGGTGCTGTCCTGGTGCTCAGGGCCATTTCACATCTAATATGTGGTAACTGGGTGTTACAAAATGGGCTGTTAGAAAATGTTAGGAAAGGACATCCTGGGTTAGTGTAAATAAGCCTGCCTGGCCTGAGCTGAGGCTAGATGAAAGTTAATAGCAAGTTTAATAAATATGCTATACATTTTTAATATATTACTGTTTCAAAGAGAGATTGAATATAATTCTTACAATTCTAAATGTAACTTCTGGTAGGATTTTTAAGTACTACAAGATTGTGTGGGAGCGGAAGAGTTCAGGTGGGGTGTTATCCTGAAGCATGTTTGCATCTATGAAAGTATCAAGAGGATGTCCACACTACAGTCACAGAAAAGAAGCGGGGAAAACTGAACAGTGCTGGGCTCTGTACTAGCCCAGTTATACTGCTACTGCTACCCGAACTATAATTTAAAACTGACTTTGGTATGTCACCCATTTCACCAGTGAATCCCACAACACAAGAGGGGGTTTTCTCCTGAGTGAGTTTTTGCAATTTTTCTTTTAATACTGCAACGTTGTTAACATCACGAAGTAGTTCCTCTATCTCTTTGTATGAGTGGTGTTTCACCTTATTTTCATTTTTAGGTAGCACGTACTGCCAGAAGTTGGGAAGGGAAAAAAGTTCTTTAGCAATTCTCTCTTTTGTGGGAAAGAGGAAATACCTATAACAGTTTTATAAACAGGTTTTGCTCGCAGTGGGGAATGAATGTCTGTGATGCATCTCAGATATTTTTTGTTGTTTCTTAGCAATAATTCTAAGCATTTGCCCCTACAATAATCAAGATCTCTTCATACATTGAAAAGTCAGTTATTCTCTAGCTATCCCAACGCATCTAAGACTCCAGATATTTTATTGTAATCAACATAAATATAACTGCCGTATCTCAAATTGATGTGTTGGTAGTTGGCACTTACTGACCTTTTCTGTTTGAAACTGCATTTCAGAGTTATGTGGACAACTAATTCCAGTTCATTATGAGAAGTAAAATGGATTGCAATGAAAGCGCTTTTTCTCAAAGGTGCTGCTGATTGGCACACTGCAGCTCTTGCGTCAGAAACCATGCAAGTTCCTTCCAGTTCTGTTCTCGTTTCCGAGATGTTGCATTTCAGTCTCACAACCATGCAAGCCAGAAGGGATTAGCAATAGCTGTTCATCAGTTTCTCCAAGTTGTTAAGCTTTAGTTCGAAAAGATGTCTCTAAAAAGTGGCATTATCGCACTGTTTTAATTTTAAATGCATATTTAAAGTTTAAAAAGTGCCACAGCCCTAAAGGCAACATGCTGGAAATGAGGGTTGGTGTGAGCAGCCCCAGCAGCAAGGCTGTGCTTGGAGAGGAAGGACCCTTCAGAGCCTGGAAGTGAAACTTGAACTGAAGGCAGTAAGGAACAGATAAGCAGAAGTCAGATAACCGGTATTTTCCTCAGACAGTCCTTTTAAGGGGGCAGCTAGAGACCTACTTCTGGCTGCAAATAAACAACTGAGACACTGAAATGCAGGTTTCTGCAGAACTTTTTGGCCATCGCTAAATCCCTTCATTGTAAGATTCTGCAGAAAATCTCATTTTCATTAATCTTCAAAAAAAAGCTACCGGCAGCTATGATATGAGATTATCAGCTCCCCACTGCTACAGGCATTCCACTGAAATATAACTGTATGATGAATACAGAGTATAGAATGACACAGGGTATGTTTCATAGAGGAAATGCTGCTTTCTGGTGAAATGAAGTTTCCTATTGTAATGACATTCACATAGCTATAACCTACTGACCTGAAATACAACTAACAAGTCCTTTGGCCAGAATTTAACAGGAGATACATGGAATGAGAATGAATGCAGGTCTTACAAGAGACTAATGAATTATATAACATAGGCTATGTACTGAACCTAACTGGGAACATGAGCTATAGAAGTCTCCAAGAGCCAGAAAATATCTCACAGAAGAGGAGGAACAACAGAAGGGACCACTGAAAGTGGTATCAAGCTATCTAAGAAATGGTCTTCCCCCATGCTGCTTAGCCCCTTGCCAATGTCAGCTGGTGTAAGCTCTTGCCAGCTCTAACAGCATTGCTTCAGTATTGAATCTAGCTTGCTTAAAACTAGCTTTTTCAACTATCTGGCATTTTACAGAGTGGCTGTACCCTGTCCACAGAGTTACAGTTCAGTCTTATCCCTTCTTTCCTCCTCCCCACACACCCCCTGGCCCCAAACAATGTCTGAAGCACCAAGGAGCTCCTTCAGGACAGTAGTTTGCAGCTTTGCCTCACCCAGGCAGTTTCCCTTCATGCACACTAATGTTAGCTCTTGACATCTGCAAGAACAGAAGGACTGCAGAGAGGACTTATCCCATCACACATCCAAAGGCAGAGAGTTTCTCCTCCAAGAGGTGTTCTTGTTTCCGTGCCTTCCTACCCCCTCTAGCTACTGCCAGTTCAGTGATACTGCTCCAGTTTTGGAGCAAGGTTTGGTCTTCCCCTGTGTTAAGCCTCTCATCACTTGGCTGAACTTCTGCCGGACATGTGCTTTGAACAGCCATGAGGCAATGATGGGCAACCACTTCACTGGGATGCCATAGCAGTTAAAGAGAAATCTGCTGGTGCCAAGGGCTTGGGGACAATTGCCAAAGTAGCTGTGTTTTAGTTTGAGAAAGGAGGCAGATTGCCAAGAGGCCAATTCCAGAAATATGATCAGCAAAAAGATTCTTGTGCATTCAAGATTCATCAGTTATCAGTGTGGATAAGGCCATCACATTCATTTCCTGTGACTTTCTGTGCAGCACAGTCCACGGGACTTCCCTGGACTGCTCTCTTCAGGCCAGAGCATGTGTAATTTACAAAAATGATTCAGTCTCTGTCAAAATTTTCCCAGTAAAAGAACATTCATTCCATCCTTCAGGAACTTGTTTCTCTTTTATCCTACTGTTAATTATCCTACTGTTTAAAAAAAAAAAAAGGGTGAACCACATTTCTAGACAGTTTGTACAGCCTCAGCTTCCAGGCATAGTATGTACTTCCGTTTTTGCCTTCAGATTTAAAAACCCTTTATCAAATTTTGGCTTTCCCTATAGATAACTGGAGATTAGAAGAGATAAGAGACAGAAGATACTTATCTTCACTTCATCCCAGTCATATTTTTTCAGTCACTGAACTGCCTCCATCAGCACTGTACTCCTATTCTTTCATTCTTAGATGAACAACTTTGCATTTGGCAGTGGTAAAATGCATGTTGCTAGTTTGCACCTGACTTAGCAATCCGGATCAGTCTGTCACTCACTTGTCCTCTTCATTGCTTACTATTTTCCCAGCCAGGTTTGTCAGTCACCATTATGTCATATGAACATTATATCAACTTATTAAAAAAAAAATCTCATTTGTCAAAAACGATGACACTTTTACAATCTTTGCCAAACAGTGAGCTCTACTCTCTGTATAACAAGCGTTTGCAAAATTTATCCCCCCCGTATACATTTGCTGAGGGACTGGCAGGCTTCACACAGCTTTTCATGTGTTCCGACAGTTGGGTCGTGCAGAAGAAGCGTTTGCAGCCTGCATGCACCCAGCTGAGAAGTTTCATTTGAATTTGGAGGGGAAAAAAGTTAAATTCAAATGAAAGATTTCTACTTTTGACAGACTTAATAAAATGGAAAAATGAGTGTTTGTCAGAACTGACGTCTCTGCATTGAACTAGACTAAGTTGGAGGCAGTGCAAAATACAAATATTATTTAACAAAAGTCTGTTTAAAATCTGCATTTGTTTCACAAACATCATCATTTAGTCTCAGAGCTGCTTTCTGTTGAGAGCATCGTAATTGCTTTTCTATTTGCTCTAATTCCATGCTGTGTTATGGTAATGGAGGCTATGCCACTAGAATAATTGCAGCATTCTCTTCATTTCAAAATAACCACACACACCTGAAGTTTGAAGTATAAATGTCGGCTTAAAGGAAAACATTATAAATTAAAAAGATGAAATAACAAGTGTGTGTTTACATTTAGATACTGACTTTTTTCAAATAACTTTTAGTGATTCCTCTGACTCATTCACTAGCTCATTGACTCATGTCTTGTAGGCTGTGTCATCATTATACTGATACTTTTTAGTTTAAATCCAGTCTATTGAAGAAAAAATGGGATGGAAAAACATGTTGAGTTAGTCCTCTTTTGCTTGAGATTTTTGCTGTCTTACACAAAAATGGAAACCATGGAACCTTCCTAAAAATAATTATTTACCATCCTGGCTGTATCTTATCAAAGAGAACAAACTTACTTAACCTTCTGGTCTTTACAGGGATTGAATGATATCAAACACATGCACAAAGATGGATGAAAACAAAAAAGAGTTGCCTCCCACTTTTAGGAGGCAGTGTAGAACCACAGGACAGCAATATGAAAAAGGGTAAAGCAATGTTTTCCTGTAGTACGAAATTACAAATAACGATGACAAAAACAGTTATGCAGAAAAGCGTTAAAATGTGTTCAAAATAAAACAACTAGACAATTGGATACTTTTTTTTTTTTCCTAAAGTTGCAAACATTGTTTTAAAAGCATTGCAAACAGGCTTTTGTTCATTCTGTGTATACTTACAGATTAGTGTTTATCTCCACTCGTCAAGTCTTGTTTACTTGTCTCTTCATTTTACATGAGCTCTAAGAACAAAAAGCAAAACACCTGATATTTTAAAGAGTCATTGCCTTATGTTCTTCTTTGAACCTATGATGAAGCAACAACCACAAGCCTCAGCTACATGAGGGCAGGACTGCCCATAAGCACGCAACATTTAGGAAGATGTTTAGTTGCATTCCCAGTGAGAAGTTCATGGGGAGAAGAAATGCCCCCTTGTCTTGCATGTTGCTATCCCCTACCAGTCATCTGATGTCCTGTCAGAACAGCTCTTTTGTGAATTTAACACAGGATCGCCTAATTTGCAGCTGTTTCTTAGCCATAGGAAGACTTCAGAGCCTCCCATTTCTGAACAGTCACATTCTTCTACTGCCTAAAATGATCAAGTCTGCACATAGATGTAAGCCCCACAGATCACACAGACGCTCATTTGGAAAGGTTATTCCCCAGAGTGGAGGGGATCATTTGAAAGAGTGTTTTGAGACAACAGGGTAGGACAGGAGCAAAATATGATCTATATTGTAACTGGCTAAGTGTGGGTTTGGATATGGTTAAAGTATAGACATCAAAGTGTAAGGGATGAAATGAAGCTCACGCTAAAGCCCAGCAGTATGCCTCAGCCCTGCTTTCTGCCAAGATTTTAGCTCAGCATCTGGATCTCTTGGGACTTGGTGCCATTGCTACACCTGTACACTGCTAGCAAAAATGAAACTAGGGGATTTTATTAAAAAAACATTGTCCATGTCGCTATCGAAGGCTCATCAGCAACGATGGTTGTTGTGTGGTGCGTGTGGTAAAAGATGTCTTACTGCTGGACTGAGTCTCTATTACGAGTCTGTGCAAGGTCAGTTTTGCCCTCCTGCAGGCTTAATTCGTTTGTGTCAGAACACACAGTTATATTTGAGTGTAATAGTTTTTGAAAGCAACGGTATTAAAATTCAACATTTACAGGTAATCTTACATAAGAACATTTTAACTGACTATATCCTGTTGCTTCACATTTGGTTAAAAAAACACAAGGGATGTACTGTTCTGTGGTACTTCACAACAGACCGGTATGTGATGGAGACCATCTTCTTGCATTTTGCAATTTTAACAGTGGCTAACAGCTAAAGAGCTGTTCAGATAATATTAAAAAGCAATCGTAATAATGCTTAGCTCTTACCTATCACCTTTCTTCAGCTGATCTCTAAGCTCTGTTAAAAGGCATATGTATCATTCTCCCCATGCTACAGCTAAAAAGCTGAAACCCCTGTGGCAAAGGCAGATATAAAGCTAAGATACCCTTAAATCAAGTCCTGTACCTTCTCAAGTTAGTTATGTTGTCTTGGCTTCTTGTAGGTCTTGTTCTAGAATAAATACATCCCAATTAACAGTGGGAAGAGATCCAAGATATCTTAAAGACCTGCAGGTAGCATCTAAATGGGGGGGTTAAGTTATATAATATTGTTGATACATATAATAAATTAATGCGTATAAGATGTTAATATATATAATATTGTTGATACACATTGTTGATACATATTATAATTACCTAACATATAAGTTATATAATATTATTGACAAATTACAATGTTGTTTTCCCAAGCAGTCATCACAAATGGGGCTTTCCAGGTTGACTTCTTTCCATATGTTTGCATTCTGTAGATTTTCAATCCTTGCACTGACTCAGGATTAAAACAAATACTGAAATACCAGAGCATGGTCTGGGACAGACATCCTCATTATCTTTGTTCATCTCTAAGCTGTAGTTAGTGTCAAGCTCTAGATAGGTATAGGAAGCTTAATACTTATGATTGCAGTTCATTTTCCTTGCTAAAGTGATGCAAATTTGCCCAAGATTTAGCAACAGCATGTATAATCTCTGGAGTATGTTTCTTGTCCTGTCGTTCAACAAATAGATTCCAGTCTGGTATGTTTAGATTTTCACCAGTAATGTACTGAGCTGGTGGCAGAATGTGATTATTTTAGAACATCACACACCAGCTGAATTTAAACACAGGTGCTAGAAATGCACGTATTAAGTTTTGAGTAATTGCTGATGGTCTTAGCAATACCCCAAAATCTAGAAGAAGTATGATAGTGGGTTTGCACAGTACCATTGTATCACCTGGATCAGATCTTCACCTAGTTTGAATTTGCATTATAGCAACAGTTTCATGGGCCAAGGTGTTTAATAATAGTTGAGAGTCTGGCCCAGATTTCAAGGACGACTTGTCCTGAGATCTGAGTAGCATCAAGGCTCCTTTACTCTGGGTTGCATAAAAGGTCCTTGAGAAAAGAGAACTGTGTCCTTTATGCTCAGGCATAATACATGCTGTTAGTGATTTTTCAGCTGTTCCAAACTCGGAGATATACATAGAATAACCATGGCAACCCAGGTGTTTTGTTTGTCTACATTTATTGTGCCAGGACTCAAGGATTTGGAATGCTAATTCAGAGGTGGACCATACAGGGTGGTAGGAGGTATGTGGCTGTGGTGGTTGGGTCTTCTGGAAAACTACTCCTCTCCTTCACTTATGTGGGTGGCAGAAAGCAAAAAATAAGATCCACCTGAACACCTTAAATTCACTGTGGGTAACCTGACTGTTTTAGTTAGTTGAGGGTAAAGCTGGAGTGACACTCCTGAAAACACCAAGCTGATGTTGATAGCAGAGAATCAGGGCCCCAGAGAGGTCTCTAAACCTGTGATTGCTAAGGGTGAGTTTTGAAATATTCCCCAAAGTGCGGGGGACAGTTACTTGAATAAATCAGCTTTGCTGGACAGTTGATCAGACTTCTGCCAGCCAGAAAACTCTATTAGAAGTAGCAAAATATTCCTTAATTATATAATTTTCATTTACACTGGAAGAGCTAGACCCTGCTCCCCATTACATTCATGAAAGAATAAGGACTTGAATTATCGAAAAACTACTTCAGTGCTGGTTTCTAGCCTTCTTTGTTCCTTGTATATATTCAGATCCATCACATAAACTTCATTTATATTAATAAATATAAGCACGTTTATACCAGCCAAGGCATTGTCCCATAGTTGTGTATTAGTCTTGCAGTAAGCCATGAATGTGATTCTCCTCTCTAGTGCATAATTTTAATACTGTTCAGTTCCAGTTTCACCAATGACACCTCTGATTGAGTTTGGTGGGACAGCAGATCAAGACCGTGCTTTTTAATTTTTTCCCTTTGATTTGTGCCTGAATACAAAGCAGCCAATCGCAATTATGACATGAAGACAGGTTCCTCTGAAACCGCCTTCCAAAATCCTGCAGTAGAGATATCAGGGTGCTGGACAGATTAAACAACGTTCAGTTTCTTGACAACTAATCTGATATAATCTATCCTTTCCTAAACTGGGGAAAATCCCATATTGCCATGTATGTTTGACTGTGAAAGAGATGGTTTTAGTAGATGTGGGCTGGCCAACACAAAGTGTTGGTCACCTATTTCTCAGGCCTTTTCTTAGGATGGGTCAGAGCAGTGTCCTCAAGCAAGGGCAGTGTCTGCTTCCTAGGTAAAAGGATGAGATACAGGGAGAGCATTGCTCGCTATATCTTGTGCTCCTTAGGCAAAGCCCAGATCTGCTGAGTCCCTCCCAGTGCCAGCTATGGGCCTGGTCCTAGTACGTAAGACTGGCTGGATCAGTTATTAGGCTGTAATTGTGACAGGTTAATTGCAAGTTATCATTATGTAAAAGATCAGCTGCTAATATGAATAGCTGAAAGGCAGTATGTTGTTAGAGTGGGTGACTTTAGCTGCTATCAACAAAATTATAATTTTGACTCATATTTCTAATGTGCCTTACTATTTCAAGCACCTTACTAGAAAGATATTAATTATCTACAAAAGGAAAAATATTCAGTATCTATAACAGCCAAAACCATTTTGTAGATAATAGGTTTCTTAAAATGTCTCTATCTGGGTTCTGAAGCAGTTGTGATTTGTGGCTGTCACCCAGGCAGTGCAAGGCATCCTATGAGTGAGAAATACTGCTTGTGATACATCTGAAAGAACATTTTGGAAAAGTATAGGGAGGAAAATGTGACTCTCAATTCCTCGTTTCACACATCTTTGCAGAGCAGAGGTATAAATTCAAGCTCCTCTGAAAAGTGGAAATACATCTGGTGGCCTCCTGCTAGTTCCCTTTTCTAATTTAGGGGGAAAAAATACCCAGTTTGCAAGTTACTATCCTTGGGCATTATTACTCAAAATAAATTTGCTTAAAAGTTCCTCAGGCAGAGTGGTGTGGAGAAAGTCTGTTTCCCCTTCACTCTATCTCACTACCTTTCCCTCCTTTGGAAGCACCAAAATTGCACCTCATTCCATGTTGAAGTATAGCATATCAATAAAACCACCTCAAATTTCTATTCAGCTCTTATTATAATCCAAATCTTTCAACAGAGAAGTACTGCAAACAAAACAAAACCTAAATCCACATCAAAATCTGCTGTACTTCTTTAATAGTGTGTGTGGGAGGGATCACAAATCTAGAAAACAACTGTTCTACCACTAATAATTTGCCCAACTTTCCCCATATCTACTTTTCTACCAGCTGGTTTTCTACCAGCACTCAGCTTTGGCCTCAGTGTTTGTCACTGAGGATGGGAGGAGCAATCAGAACTGCGTACAAAAGATATCTGTGCAGACTCCAGTCTAAATGGACCTTTTTGAGAAGGTGCCTTACTTATTTTTAACAACTGCACATTTCCAGCAGTCTATCACCAACTTTAATATTATCTTGTTCTGCAGGATTTCACTAGTTCACATCTGTCACATGCCAGTACGTTTTTCAGGAGATATGCCTTTCATCAGGAATCCAGCACAGCAATTCACTCGTTATCGGAGCTTGTTCTCACCAGGATAAAAACAAAATAGAGGGGGGAGCTGATTGACAAGGAGATGCATTATTGCTGCCATAAGGATGACATTAGACTGCAGAGAATGAAATCATACATGCGGTACCATGCTGATCCTATATGCATATATGCATATATGCCTTTCTGAGAAGAAAAAGCCCTTCCTTTCACCTGAAAAGACAGTGCTCATCCTAAAATTGTTTGAACTCTGTACTAGCCTCTCACTAATTGCCTGCTGAGGCAGGCAGCATGTTGTAAGGAACAATATTTAAAAAAAAAAATATTACAGCACAAGTCTATTGCTACTTGCCCTCAAAATGTTTACTGCAATTGCTAATACTGTTTTATTCTCAGCTTGTTTATTTCATTTGATTTCTGACTGCAGAGGTAACACAAACGCTATCATCATGTGAGTGGAAAAAATCATTTTACTAATGATCACTTTCATGCTGAATATGTACATACAGATATTTATGAAATTTAGTATGCTAAAATGTGTTGCCTGTGTTGACAGAGGAACAAACCTCCCTGCATTAATCTAAGAGTGTCTGCCTAGGAGCAGAACAGAAAGCAAAGCTTAGTACCCGTACTGCTAGATTGATACTGAAGATGCTTTCCTATCTCAGCATAAGCACAATGAGATACATGACTTCGTTACTACAGTTGGGTTAGATAGGTATTCAGGGTTCCTCCTATCTCTTTTGGAAACGAGGAATTTACTGCAAGGGAATTGTTCCACACTGCATTCATAAAGTACATCATTAATTTGTAAGAGCCCTTCCTGATTAGCACAGCTAAAGACTGCATAACGGAATGAGGCACTGTATGCATGCGGGTGGTCTATTACATCAAATTGTTTGGGCTGAAATGGTTCATTCTGCTGTTAAATCTGGAGGCTTCTGTTCTGAGCTAATGATAAGCATTTGTGTTAAATTAAGATCTTCAGTGCATTTGCCAAAGTGTGAAGCTAATTGTGTTAGGAATAAGCTCATTACTGATGCATTTTTAAAGACTTTTGCCTATTTGAAGTTCAGCTGAAGAGTTCAGGATGCAGCTAGAGAGTCCAGCCAGGAGCAGCTGCAGAAACAACCAGGGTAAGGGCTGCTGTTCTGGGCTGTGGAAGGAGTGGGCTCCACACCACTCTGCCTCAGGTACTTCTAAGCAAATTTATTTTGAGTAATAATGCCCAAGGATAGTAACTTGCAAACTGGGTATTTTTTCTCCCTAAATTAGAAAAGGGAACTAGCAGGAGGCCACCAGATGTATTTCCACACTTGCCCTTTGCCCCACCATCCTCCTAACTTGCTTTCCCTAAGCCTCTCTCCCCATTTCATTGACACAGGACTCCCCAGAAAATCTTGGGCATGCTGCTTGTGGCCATGTGTGATAGTTCTTGCCCAGATCTGCTTATTTGGTTTTGGACTGCCTCGTGCTGTGGTATGGCACAGCGCACCATGCCACTGGGCCCCTATTCTTGGTTGGTCTTTAGACCTCTCTGTAAAAAATAGAATTGAAAACAATAAACTATCAATTAGCTTCCCTGCCTCGCTTCGTCCTTTTCATTTCATCCAGGTTATTTCAAGTTCTGTACAGCTTTCCGAAAAGCATAAGTGCCAACTATTTTACATCGTTATTCACTATAGCTCTTACCAGCTCTTCTTAGCTGAAGACAGACTGACAGGACATTCCTGTATGATATTATGAGCCCTACAAGATAGATGTAAAAAAAGAAAAAAAAATTGGTAAAAACCAGCTGGAGTCAGCGGAGCGTGGTGGAGAAGCCCAAAATAGCACCAACATAAGTTAGCCCAACAGTGCGTGGTGTAGGAGATGATACCCTGTGCAGATATGAGCTCTGATCCCAAAGCAAAATAGCCACAGTAGGGCAGTGACATGCCCTTTAGCTTCTCAACAGGATTTGTTGAGACTGGCCATAGCAACATGCCTCTTTAGCCCCATTGCTTCTGGTTCTCAAGTTAGCACATTAAGCACTAATTCGAATACATCTTCACAGAAAAGATATCCTCAAAATAGCTTTCCTGTTGATATCAGTGATGTTAAGAATTTGGGGAGATTAAGAAAATAAAGTGCACAGTTAATGTGCTTAATTGTGCTACTGAATTGGAAATGAGAAGCATCAACTCACTGAGGAGAGATTCCCGTTGCTAGCTTTCTTTTCTCTCTGCACCATCAAATCAGGATCATCACTGAAAATGATTCAATGATTTCTACAGCCCTCATGGTGAGAGATCTCACCATTCACTGCTAAGTATCATAAGCACAATGAAAAGTGCACATAAAGCAATGCCTATTGAGTATCCACTCCAGATTTTCCCTTATGCCTCTTACTTTGACTAAAACTCTTTTCCCCTTAATTTCACTTAAGAAGAAAGATTTCACTCTGTTCAGTGAGCTGACAATAAAATAATGAATTCTGTATCAAAAGCTATCTCCACTTAATTTTCAGATTCAGTTTCCGCTAGACAAGTTACTGTGCATCTGAGCTCATTCCGTTCCCACACCTAAGATTATCCTCACATGAACTGAATTTCAGCTGTGTACCAGAGATCTCTTCTAGGTTGGGAAGAAGTCTGTTAATCTGGTGAGAGGTTCCAGCATTATATTTTGGTATGGTTTTTTTGAAGTATTTTCCCCCTGAACTTTTTTGTTTCAGATTCAGAAGCAGCCTGCATGTGCTGTTTTAGGGGTAAAAGGGTAGAATTCATGCAGTCTTTCTGTATGGCATCAGCAAAAGAAGATATGCATGTTACCATGTGAGTCGGAGGTACACGTGCAATTCAGAACGCAATGCTATGCAGAAATACCTAAGCTAGCTTTAAATAGGTAGTTGGTGATAAATCTGTGTTGGTGTGACACTCCCTCTAGTCAGATTTATCCCAGTTTTCCAGGCTTAGAGGCTGTAGTATTTCCAGCGCTTCAGTTAGCTCCTCCAGAGCTAGTTTCGGTACTTCTGCGTGACACTGCAGAAAGTCACGTGCACATCCCAGTTTGTGTCTATTGTGGCTGTTGAATCATAAAAACATTCAAGTTGGCAGGAACCTCCAGAGATTTTACAGTCAAACCTCCTGTTGAAAGCAGGGCCTTAGACTGGGTTGTCCAGAGTCCCATCAAACCAAGTCTTGAATATTTCCAGCAAGGGATATTTTGCCACTCCTAATTTTTCAATGTCTGTCTTGGACCAGGAAGACCAAACCTGGACACAACATCCCAGGTGTGGCCTGAGGGGTGCTAAGTGGAGTGGAATAATCACACCCTTGACCTGTTGGCTGTACTATTGCTGATGCAGCCCACGACAAGGTTCCCTTTCATTGCTGTAAGGGCACACTGCTGGCACACATTCAGGCTGCACCCCAGGCTATCAATCAGACACATCCCACACACATGCACCCCACTGCTGCATGGGATTACTCTGTCCCAGGTGAGGGCTCTAACAATTACTTTTGTTAAACTGCATGCAATTCTTGTTGGCCCAATCTTCCAGCCTGTCGCAGTGTCTCTGTTTGGTGGCCCTTCCTTTCAGCATCTGTATCCTCCCAATTTGTTGTAATCTGCAAACTTGCTGAGGGTGCATTCAGTCCTGTCCTCCCAATTTTTTTTAAAGCTATCGAATACTATCAGGCCCAGTATCGACCCCCAAGGAACTCCACCTGTGACTGGCTCCTGGTTCAACTTTGAGCCATTAGCCACCACCCTTTCAGCTCAGCATTTTAGCCAGTTCTCCACCTACCTGTGGTGCATCTGTCCAGTTTGTATCTTGCCAGCTTGTCAACAGGTTATTAAGATGACCATGTCAAATGCCTTGCTAAAATCAGGGTAGATGATGTCCATGGCTCTCTCCTCATCCACTGAGCAAATTGTTTATCAAGGAAGGCATCACAGAATGTCAAATAAAGTAATTGCAATGCTCTTTGTAGGATGACAAATACTTTTCTCCTAAATAAACCACCCTTACACCAATCTCTTCATCATTTGACAGCTATTTGTCTCAAAATTTCCTTCAGACGATGCCACCTATACTGCTAACACCTTCTTAAATGCTCAAAATAATCCTGACTGTGAAACCAAATACATGGAATGAATTCTTTCTGCCCTTCTTCCAAAAACTGCTTCACCTGTTTATCCTTCCCTGTAGGAGGTCAGGGAATGAAAAGAGGCAAGCTTTGAGAAATGCACAGCTCAACTGGGGAGGCCTCATGGCATCTCCTGCAGCAGAAAGTACACACCTGCAATCACTCGCTTCTGCCAGGACGCAGCAGGAAGGTGAGCATTCCCACCACCAAGCAGAGGGCTGCCTGGTGCCTCAGCTTCTGAGATACAAGGTTGGGAGCGATTAAACCAGGCAGGTCCATGTAAAACCACCCCTACTTATACACACCAATATATCTGTCACCTTGTGATGTAAACTGAGATGTAAAACTTCCCATCAGCTGTGACCGCCTGGAAGGCAGGCCTGATGATGGTCTGATCTCTGTCTGTGACACCTGGGTCACCCTGAGGCTGAATGGCAGCTGCACATATTTCTGGGACATGAAGTTTAGGCAGCTCCAGCCGATATGAATGTCTGCAGTGCAGAAGTCCATGCTACAAGAGGGTCCTCTACCTCAACACCAACTTCCCACAGAAGATCAGGACCCTGTTTCTTCTCTTCAAGATCCTCCGCAGCCCTAGCCTTGTTTTTCTAAGTAGCTACTCCCAGTTTCAGAATGAAGATCATGATGAGCATCCGCAATTCCCAGAGACTCTTTAAGACAAGGATAAAGTGATTGAGGTGGTCTCTCTCTGGAATGGCTCTGGGGCTGAGAACCATGAACTAAGAACCACCACAAAGCCACAAATGTGGTGCAATCTCTCTGCCCAAGCTATTGCCTCTCTTACCTCTTATGGAAATTCATAGCAGCATATTTATTAAAAAAACCAACAACTTCTTACCAAAATAAAATATTGTGCTGAAAAAGTTTCTGCATTTGAGTAAGGAGAAGACGTGGTAAGAAACAATCTGAGGCAGCTGGTTAATAGTCACTTTATTCAATCTAGCTTTGAAAAGTATTCAATGCTATGAAAATGTCATCATTATATGAACCTATACATAATGGTAACAGGACTCCAACTATTTTATCCAGTTATTGGTATTGCTAGCTTTTTCATTTATGAAATGGTGAGCAGAATCTTCTCAGACTCTCATTGCTTCTGACAATGTACTTGAAAGGCTGGTTCCTTTATGTACCAAAATGAAGCACAACCCTATAGCATAGAATCATGCAACAAAGCAAGGCAAAATAGCCATCACGCTTCCTACTGCCCTCAGCATCACTTATGAATAATGTGTGATTTTTGCAGCAGTTCTCTTAGAAACACGAGTCTGTGTTTGGCTCACCCCCTGAAGAGCAGCAGATACCCTTTTTTGGGTGCCAAACCTAAACAGCATACTCAAAGGAGCAACGCCTTTCCATGGGTGCTAAGAACACCGGGGAGGTTTAGGCTTTAATGTAGTGAGATGCTCCTGGACAGCAGCAAATGCATGGACAGTTATTGTGGAGCAGCTGGTGCCCTTCAGATGTGCAGCCTAATTTTCCCTGATGGAAGTTGTTTGTGTGCTTCAACTGATAATGCTGTCACAAAGATGAGAACTGCAATGGTACATCTCAAAGCGGAAGGTGAAAAACCAATTCTGCTACTTTCTGTCTTCTCAGCAGGAGGGGTGTGGAGTCTGCAGCTTCACAACAGGGGGAGTAAAAAGCTGCCACTGCTGTTACAGAGGTAAAAATAACGGATCTGATACCCCATCACTCAGCAAAGTTAGGGAGTCCAAACAGAACACCACTGCGTAGGTACCTGGATAATACACATACACCAGTCTGCATTTGGTGACACAGGTCATTTTTGCTGGTGTACCTTCTGATCACTTTTCTCTGTCCTCCAGCCATAGCTCTGTCTTGTCTGATTTATCTGTATTACTCAGATGCTTTTCTTTTCCCTGATCGCTAAGACACTCAGCTGCTCTTCCTGGCTAATGAAGGAAAGCTCTGGTACATGAATGAAATGAAAAAACCTGTCACCCAGGATTCCTTTGTTGCCTTCCTAATGGCATCCTGTATGCACTGAGCTACAGGAGAACAGGGATGTAAAATTCAGTATTGGAGCAGATAACCAGTGGCTAAGCCAGCCATCCAAAGCCCCTCAAGAAGTGGACACTAAACCACTCAACAGCCATCCTTGCTGAGCTGTGCAAGTGTCTGAGAGCAAGAGGGAAGGTGTCCAAAAGCACTGTAGGGGACTTGTGATCCTCAGCATGTGAGGTGATTTTGAAAAATTTACTCTTCGTGAAAGAGTATCAAAGCCTATGAGAAAGCTAGTAGAAGCAGTATGAAAATTTCCTTCTTATTCGTTGTTTAAAGATTGATTGTCAAAACCAATAACAGTACTCTTGTCCTTCTGGTTTACATTTTCTTTTAATAAATTAATTTTCAGAAAGGATTATGAAAGTGTGGGTGCTATTGTAAAAGGAGCCCAGGTGCCCCTCCTGCAACGATGACTCCCAATATACACTTTTAACTACCTTCTACTTTGCTTCCACAGATTTCACAAAATCTGACATTCACAACTGCTGCAGTGGACTAAAAACCTGAAGCACTTTTAACTTCCACCCTCTAACATTTCCTCCCAGCTTTGCTTTAAGCTTACCTGCCACCAGGAACCGTCAAGCTCCATCCAGATCTGCAGCCTCCTCATTAGAGCTTAGTAATATTTCCCTCCTCCTCTCCAAGGTAAGGGGTAAAACACTCCTTTCTGCATGTCTGCCTCCAGTACCTCTGCTGAGTACCTTTGCAGCACTTACCCACGGACTCTCCAGGGGCATAGCAGGAGACTCACCTCGCTCTGTACAACTCCTTGGCTTTACAGAGAAGTGCTGCTGAGGAACTGAAACTGCAACCCAGCTCTATCTGCTTCCGGAAATGTCGCCCATTGCCCATAAACCACAAAGAGCTGACCAATGTGATTGGACCAATTGCCATCAACTCACCTATCAAGTCTATTGATGTTGATGTGTTTGGGGGTTTTACTTATTCTTGTTCTGCTCAATACATATTAAATATTTCCAGCTATTGCAAAATGTATCTGCTTGTAAGCAGTTACAGGTGCAAGAAAGAAAGAGGGCTAATCGGACTGAAAGTGAAAAAGCACATGTGGAAGTGTGCATTTATAGTCACGTATGTGGATATATAGATACAGTTATTTCTCTCCTGTGGCATGAAGGCCACTCAGCCTCTCAGCAGCATTTGCTCAGTTGCTCAGATAACACCTGAGAGGTGAATATATTGATCTGAGAGCTCTTGCAGGAACTTTCCTCATGATGCAGTGGTAAAATATATGTAGTAATCCTGAAGCAGGGCAGCCACAAGGCTGAATGCTTTCTGGTACTCCTGAAATGCTTCTGTCTCATTATCAAACAGTAGTCTTCCAAAGAGATGTGAGTACCCACTCTGCATGTGCTTTTTGTACACTACAGTCTTTTTATAAATGAAAAGTATTGACTTAGTCTTTTTATAAATGGAGAGGATAAAGCATGTGAAAAGAAAAAAGTTTTGGCAGGGATTTGCTATGAGATTATCATGATCCTCTTCATTATACACTGTTGGCTATATTCTTAATTGTATCCAATTTATAAATCTGCTACCAGAAATCTGGCAGAGCAGCAGAGGTGCACACAAAGGTGCTACTATTCCTTCACCCCCTTTAATTTCAAAATGTTGTTCTCTATCAGTGGTGCAGCAGAATAGCTGCAAAACCCGGCCATGTAAGAAGTAGCAGGACAAACTCATTTGTCTTCAAAAACTTGAAGATACATACCCAGGAGTTTCAGTATGAATAATAAAAGTGTTCAGAATAGGGATGTTCTCTTTCTTCCAAATTAAGGGGATATGCTTGGAGACTTGAAAATCCAAAAGCTCATTAAATGTTCTGTTCTATCCCTATGTTAAGATTCTACAAGATAAAAAGCAATAGTTGGAGAAAATGTAATACTATCCCTAGCAATGTCTAACTGCTCTTTTTAGGGTTTAATAAGGCAACTATTGCTCCAATTACTGGTTGAGCTTAGAAAATATTCTTGTAAGATTTTAGTGACCTGCAGTTTAAAGCACAACCAGTTCAATGTATAAAAGACATAGTAATACCTTTCATCAAATAAAAAGTACAGCAATATTTTCCACTACACCCAAATGCAAAAATTAAAAACAGTGTTAAATTTGTCTCAACTGTGTAATAGCCTACTAGTCCTATATTACATGTTGTGAAGGAAGAGTTCAGATGATTTCTTCAAAGTCACTTAGCAAGTCTGCTACTGAATCAGAATTAGACTACTTTTTTTCTAATGTTGTGTCTTATATTTTAACCTGTAGGCTGTATTTTGCCTTTCAATAACAGTAAGGAAGGCTTCCAGAACTAAACTTTTCACATGAACCTGTGAAATCCAGTAACCTCACTGTTACCTCAAGCCAAAAGCAGCTGTAAGTTTTTAAGGAGCTGCTCATCCTCAGCACTTATATGGAGCATTAAATATCCCTGAGACTTTGCTGCTTAGAGAAGTAAAGTTTGCACTTTCCCTGGGAATGTAGCTTTATCCATGGCTCTTATAGACTGATCTACTTGCAGAGTCCTAGGGTAATATAGGATATGGACTTCTGGAGGTCATCTGTTTTAACCCATCACTCAAAGCAGGGCCAGCTTACATCAGGTTGCTCAGTGCCTGGTCCAGTGGAGTTTGAATATCTCCAAGAATGGAAATCCCATCATCTATCCCATCACTATGACAGTTAAAATATTTTTTTCCTAACACCTAACTGGAATTTCCCATGCTGCAGCTTATATCCATTGCTTCTTGTCCTATAGCTATGCACCTCTGAGAAGCATCCATCTCCGTCTTTTTCTGCTGCCTCTCATGAGGTAGTTGGAGAGAGCAGTAAGATCTGCCTGTGCTTTTGGTAATGCAGCCCAGGATGCGGTTGGCCGTCTTGGCTGTCAGGCCTCATGTTCAACTTCTCTACCAGGTACCCTCTGCTCCTTTTCTGCAGACCTGTTTTCTAGACAGGCAGTGCCCAGCCCATACTGTTTCATGGGCTTATTCTCTCCCAGGTGTGGGGCTTTGCATTTGCCTTTGCTGGCTCTCATGAGTTTCCTGTCAGCCTATTTTTCCAGCTTTTCCAGGTCCCCCTGAATGCCCTTAATCCCTGCCATTCAGTGTACCAGCCACCTGCCCTAATTTGGCACCATCCTCAGACTGGCTGAGGGTGCAATCTGTCCCATCAGCCAGGTCGTTAATACAGATGTTAAACAGTATTGACCTCAGTATCAGATGAGAAACGCTGCTAGTAGCTGGTAGCCACTTCAACTCCATACCATAGATCCCAACCCCTTGAACCTAGTGAGCCAGCCAATTTTCCACCCAACCTACTGTCATCCATCCAAGCCGTATCTCACCAATTTGTCTATAAAGATGCTATGGAAAATTGTGTCAAAGGCCTTGCTAAAGTCGAAGCATACAACGTCCACTGCTCCCCCCTCATCCACAGAGCCAGGCATAACATCATAGAAGGCAATCAGGCTGGTCAGGAAGGATTTGCCCTCAGTCAATCCTTCCTGACTGTTCCCAATCCCCTCATCTTTTATGAGCCTGGATACTATTTCCAGAAGATTTGTCCCCTAACCAGTTGCCACCGCCTTCCAAAGATGCTAGATGTTGATGTTGATGCAAAGATGTTGTTACTGCTAGAGTATCCTTCTAGCAGTAACAACAACTCTCAGCAACCTTGGATGAACATCAGGTCCTGTGGATTGGGCCCTGTGGGATGTGGGCTGTGAGCAGACGATGGTGTTGGTGGCCACTGGTGAGGGCGTAAACAAGGCTGGCATCAGGCATGGAACCTCCCCACCATGCCCACTGTTTGCATCACAAGGGCTGGCAGCCCTGCTGCAACATTTCCCGAGGCTGGATCGCTGCAGGCACAGACATGTCCATGCTTCTGCCAGGGTAAAACATCCCTCAGGTAGGCAGTAAAAAATATAGCAGTAAGCCAACAGCTATTGCTCATGTGCTTGATTTTGGGAGTAATTTGTCCTGATGGCTTGACCATGCCCATCAATAAATCACACCAGAAACCCAAAAGCCTTCAACTGTCTCCTTAATCTTTACAAGAGAAACCTGCTCGATTCATACTATCACTTCCAGAGAAAAGCAACAGAACTGTACCAAGTCTCCCACTAACTACAGAACCATGAAGAGAGAGAAAAAAGTTTAAGCAAATATGTAGTCAATACAGTAACCTTCATGGCTTTTCTCTTCTATTCTCTGTCCAGTTCTTTTCTCTTGTGTGCAGAGTCTTACAACATACCAAGGTGAGGATTAAGGATAAAAGGGTAGCAATGGAGCAAAATGGGACAGGGAAAGGGTGTGGGGGCAGGTGTGAAGACAAGGTCACTGTCACCAGAGGAACAGACCACACCTCCTGACCCCCTGTCTGCCTTTCATTCTCTTTCCTGCTCCTCCCCAATCTTTTTCTTACTCTTTCAGATGAGAAATATTTGACTCTTTTTCAGCTCGACAGTAGCAACCTTTGAAGGGTCAAAAGCATATGAACATGACAATGCATTCTCCCAGTTCCTAGATGGCTGGAGAAAGTTATTACAATCAGAACAACATCAGAGCTTGGCAGTTGCCACTTGAGTTATCATGGCCTTTCTCTAACATTCAGAAACTACGTATTAATGGACCAGATGTTCAACCAAATATCTGTACTACGTGCTACGCCACACCATAGGCTGAAAAACCCTTTCATGCTCCTATAATAAATGTCTGATGCATTGTGAAGAAGAAAATACTAGTAGTATCAAAGTGCTGCTGGACACAAATGGCTTCAGCCAGTGAGTCTTCAGCCAAGTGTTATTTCCTGCTCTGTGCAGTACAACATCTCTGTGAGGACTACAGTTGCATTTGATGAAAATGGGAGTGGTAAACATATATCCTTGGTGTGTGGTTGAGAGCAGATCAGAGGACATCTCTTCATTGCTTCTGAGTATCTCTTTGAGCAATGAAGAGGAGGATAATGGATAAGCCTTTGAGAGAGAGAAACAGAAATTGCCCATTGTGACTTATCATTCCAGGAATGTTATGCAAGTGAGTGAGTGATACAGTACAGTCTAGATTGAGGAAGACTGCAAGGAGACTGAAGAGTTTAAGTATCAATATGTCACCCCAACTTACAAGAAGATGTCTTCAGTAATTTGTACAAATTTTCTCTATGTTCATAGACCTGACCAGAAGTATTCAGTAAACATGGTAGATGCTTGTTGTTTGCATTGAGTTTTTACTATTTTATCCAATGTTTTTCCCTTGGAATCAAAGTTTAGAGAGACAGTGATAACTATTAAGGTCTCAGGATCATGTGTAGACTATGTGAACACGGAAAAGATTATTGAACTTCTTCAGAAAAGCCAATTAATTGCCTTGTTAGAGGAAAAAGTGAATAATTTCTGCTAGAATAGGGCGCAGTTGATTTTAGCTGACCTTTACTAGCCAGAAGAGGAATGTAGCTGTTTTACAAATATTTCTTGTATCTTCCACAAGACAGAAGAGCAGCAGGCAGCGGTCAAGAGCAGCTGCTGAAGCCTTGAGTTATCCACCTTGGCAACAAATTCTCTGGAGGGTTTGTGTTTCCTGTAGTGCAGGATGACATGTTTTTTGCTGCAACGTCTGAAGAACAAAGTTGGTTGGTTGTGCTGTGCAATGCTGTGCAGAAAAGAAAATCTAAAGCATCCTTTGCTTCTGCTATTGTGGTGGCCATGTTTGGGAACAAGTTTGACTATGGGCAGACAGAACTAGTTTTGAGGCAATGACAATCTATATTCTGCCATTTGGGTTTTCCAGTGCAGTTTATCAGTGAAATGTGGTCAAAGTCTCTGGTCAGCGAGGAGAGGGAAGCAGCTTAGACACAAGAAAGGTAGACTAGATACTAGAAGCCATGAAACCACTCAGAGCAAGAGAGATGTCCTGAAATTTTACAGCATGTCAGCTCCTTTGCTGCAAAAGTGTGTGACTTACTTTTGCAAAGCAAGGAACTCCAAAGCTTTCTGTGTTGGAGTCACCTCTTGTCTGTCTCCTCTCCTGGAATAAGCACAGATGTCTTGGTCTGCTGAGAGGGGGCCAACCTTAAGCAATGGACCATGCCTCTGGGAACTGTCTGAGGTGAAAAGCTAATCCCAATAAGGCATAAAAATATCCCTGTTTTTATCCCAGTTCAGATGCTGGCATGTGGTTGTCATGGTTGCAAAATCTAGCTTAAAAAAAAACAAAACAGGAAAATCAAGTCTTTCCAACCACGTGGAAGAGAAGCGGAAGTACTTTAAGCACCGTGTCTACTAAAAACAAGATGCAGGCATCCACTATGGGAGCATTCATGGCAGACATCCTTCTCTGAGCAGACAGACTTGGAAATAACAGAGGATTTTAAAAAATACCATTGAATAAACAATGAAATTGCACTTTTGACAACTCATGATGAATACAGAGCAGTGATGAAATCAGATGTGGGTTTTTTTACCCATACACAAGCAAGAAATCTCTGGATAAATGAAATTAAAAGGACCATTCAGCTGCCCAAATAGGACAGACATCTGTACCACAGAACAGTCAACCTTGCCTTGTTCAAGTGAGGCCCTCTGCATCTGGTGACCACAAGATTTCACCTTCCTCTGGAGGATGGGAGACCTGTCTTGTGAGCGACTGCGAGCGGTAGTCCAGTACTTTCACAGGGTGAAATACATGGTCTGTAAAGAGCCAGTGATGTCTCTAAGAAAGAAGACAGCCACAATGGAGGCATGAAGTCAGGAATATGACACCACTGAGACTGCAAAATCAGGCACTCAAAAGTCAGGGAATGGGGAAATTTGAGCAGAACAAACCCAACTCTCTCTGTCTAGGTTTTTCTCAGAGACAGCTTCCTCCATTTGGGAGACAGCATTTCCAATTTGCTAAATGCTGGGAGGATGGAGAGGGGGACAAGGCTGGCACTACAGCCACCAGCAAGCTGCTAGGGTTAACCAGATCTGTCTGGGATGCTCAGCCTGAAGACTGTGCTTCCCTTATTTGCCTCAGTCACACTGTTCTGGTGATATTTCTAGGAGATCTGATGAATGGGAAGACCAGGCTGATACTTTCTGTTGAGTCAGCTGAACATTGAGCCTAAACATATTTCATTTGAGCTATACCTGCTAAAATTGAAATCATTGTGGATGTGCTCGGGGGCTGGTGTTCAGCATGAGAGCCCCATAGCACTGGCTGCGTTTCGTACATTGTTGAGAGGCGGTCGCTGCCTGACAGAGCTCGCAGTCCGAGCTGGCAGTTAAGGTAAAGCTTCTTCAAGGAAATAGCTCTCGCTGTTTTAAACTGAGACAAGCCAACATCTTCCTAATTACCTAGGCCTCTTGTCTCACCTCCCACACTATTACTGCTTCAGTCAGTGACCCTCTGTACTACCTTGTCTATGGGAAAAGAGTCTTAAGGCTTCACTCCCACTCCCTCTATAGTCAAGACATGGCTTCTTCCTGGAAGGCTGGATGCCATTCCCATCTCTAGGTCTTCTCAGAAATGGATGCAAAGCCAAAAGTATTTAATCTTAGGCAGCTATTGTTTTTTTTTCTTCTCCCTATCCTTTTACATGCATCTATTCACACACACATGCATACACAAACACAGCAATGTCTTGGTTTAGACAGACTTGTTCCATAGTCCGTAGCTGAACATAATTGAATACAAGTTTTAGATGTCTGAACTAAAAATAAACACTCCCTGCTAACACATCACACACCTACACAACTAAAACTGCATGCTAACGATCGTAACAGCCAGCTTTCTAGTTCCGTTTTGCAGTCACGGCAGTGGACTTCCAAAGAAGACTTCAGTGCACCACACTAACCCGTCCCTAGAGGCTGACAGGGAGAAGAACATCCCTAAAATGCAAAGAGGCACAAAACCAAACTACATGATGAATCTAAAACAACAACAGCAACAACAGCAAAATCATTCTTCTGTTTAAAATTAAACTGAGAAATTCATCTGGGGACTAGTGGAAATAACGCCAGCTCCAGCTGGTCAGACACGGACTGCAGCAATAATTTGGTTCAGGTTATTGAATCCCATATATTAGCATGTAGCACCGCATCTACCTTTAGCATCTGTAGTTCCTCAGAGACTGTATCTGAAAAATGACAGCCTAGCTGGGCTGCTCGTCGCAGACCTCAGTAATAGAATGGCAAACGAAGACGTCATGAGCCAGTAGCTTGCTGTATGAACCACTCCAACCACAGCTGCACCACAGGTTTTGTCCATCACACAATTTTTGTTGAAAGAGTTGAAAGTTTTGACATTGTAGTCTTCTCCTATAGAAGTATGTGGTTTAATAGATGAGCTCATCAGTTTATTTAGGTTAGGGTGTCTCTGTGGTTAGTCTAAGTACAGGTGTACAGCATAAGATCCCATTCGCTGGTTAGCAAGAGCTCTGAGGTGGTTTGCTCATGAGCCTGCTTGTAGCCTATGCCCATGTGAGATTATATCTGGCTTCACAACTAGGTATCACTTCTAATCACTATCTTCAGCTCTATCTGCATAACCTTGTGGATAGCATCCTGGCTTTCCTGCTGTTCCCTGTGCAGTTAATTCTTCTGTCACTCTCATGTACTTTTTGGTGGGCCTACTGTGATGCATACTAGAAATCTCAGAACTCATGTGACGTCAAAAAATACTTAGTTTTCAGATCCACTGAGACTGCCTCAAGGGAGAAGAAAAACTCCCTGTTCGGCTTTCAATATGTAGTCCACTTGTTCATTAAAGCATTTAATTGATTGTTACTGAAGTGCTGGCACACTGCATTTTCTGGTTGGTAAGAGTTAGCAAGGAGCAAGCCAACACATTTTTAGTCTTTGCTATGTTACTACTGAATGTTGATAGCTTTTTCAAGGCCTTATCTGCATCTGTTTCCCCTTTTGGGGAAAGAAAGTCCCGGGCATGTATTTGTTAGCTGGAGCTTGTAATTGAGTAGATTAATGATTTGATTGGCATGATATAAGGCCCAATTTTAAAAGCACACAATTAACTTTAAGCACTAATATTCCCATTCAAGTCACTCATTATTCCTTTGCTTAAGTGCTTTGTTGAACTGAGTCCTGAATATGAAGCAGCCCTGAGTTACAAAATTAATTGCCTCTTTGCCCCAGGAGCTTAGCTGCTTTGCTGACAGAACCAACACAGGGAAATTATATACACCGTTTGCAATGAGAATTAATAGCGCAGCTGACATGACTGGTACCTGAGAGAATGACCATCAGGAGAAAGACATTTCAAAGCAAAACTGAAAAATAACAAGCCAAAATCAATGAGCCTTACTTCTCGCTGGGGTGCATGGCTGGTTCAGGTCCGGTGAGCTGCCAAAGGATGCGACCCCTGAGAGCAAAATCCTGCAGCCAAGAGAGCGGGGGCCGGGAGCTGTCAGAGCGTGGTGGGGTGGAGGGAGCAGTGCGAGGAATGGCCTCTCTGCACCGCTTGCTCAGCTCCTTGGGGCTGTGCTCATGCAGCAGGAAGGCGGCAGGAAGCCCGCGCCGGTGAGCTCAGGCACCATTGCTCGCCCCTGCCTGCCCCGCTCGACCCACGCTGCACGCTGCTCGCCCCTCTGCCACGCTGACGGGGGAAATGGTCGAGGACACTGTGGAAATTCAACCTACCTGCACCAAACCTGTGGATGCAAAAGCCATGTCAGGGACAGTGCCACTGCAGGGATGGTGGCAGGGCTTTTTCAGCTGGGAGCAAAACTAAGCCTCCTTGGAGAAATACAGAGGCAAGATGCTGCGTAGTGTCTGTTAACTAAGAAATTATTATTTTATGCCACCTCACTGTACTCAAGGGCCTTGGGAAGTTGGATGTGGTAGATATATCTGTAACCATGTTTGGAAAAGAGGAGTTCATCTTCTGCAGTCAGGGAGCGTGGCCCTCTGACCTTAGCTTTTACTTTCTATGCCAGGTTTTTCTTCATTTCCTTCTTATTTTGCTGTGTTTTGTTTCTGGCTTGAGTGCAGGGTCCACCTTTTGAGGGGACATGTAAATAACTCTGGCTGGCAGGGGTCCACCTTTTTGGGGGATGTGTAAATAAGTCAGGCTGGCAGGATGGTGTGAAGGTGTAGAAGAGACTTCTGGGGTTTTTTTTCGTGAGTTCTTGCCAGGTTTGTCTCTCTGCTTGCTTGGTCCACAGTGGTGAATTTTGGTGAATGACTGTGCAGGAACAATGCAAGCATCCCTCAGGGCCCTCTGACCCTCCACTCCTTCCCCTCCACAGTGCAAGTATTTACAGGGTAATACAGAAGACGAACTTTTGTAAAAATCTAAGGTAGTTTCTCTGCCTGGATGGCCAAATCGAGGAGACTTAAGGCACATAAAGTGGCTTAAATAATGTGGCTTTTAGAGAGGAGAGGATGCGGGATGTCATCCTCCCTAGGAGCAAAGTGTGAGTGTCTGGATTAGCTGGGATTATCCCGCATTTTAGAGATGATATCTAAGTGTAAAGTGTTGTGTGAATCCTCCTTCATCCTTGTTCTCATGTGCTCTGTTCAGTAAAAATTTGGTTTATGTCAGAGTTTTCACACTGCCAGACTGAGACGCCTGCGTTTCCCCTGGCACCCTGCATATATCCCCACCTCTTGCCTCTCACCCCGTAGACACTCTTGTTCATTTGGAGTGAGCCGAGGGATTTTGGTGTTATGCCCAGCTGCACGGCCACGAGTCCTGCCCATAGACCCTTGCAGGGCTGCAGGCTGCACCCACGGCAGCAGCCAAGCAGTTGTAGCACTCAGAAGGCCAGCTGTCCCAAATCTGTCCCTCAGTTTATATCTGTCATCCTTGCCGTGAATGCCAGAGGAAGAATCCCTTTGCTGTACAAATAGGGCAGCAGAGCTATCCGTGGGAAACTCCTCCAAAACCTGCTTTCCTGCAGACCATTTTGTCCTTGAAAGCCTGTGCAGATTTTCAGCAGAGCTTTTTGTGCTTGGGATCAAGAAAAAAAAATGCAAATAGTGTCACAGCCTCACCCGCTTCTTCCTTCTGCTGAGCAGGGACTGAGTGAGCTGCTGCAGCCTCCTCCCTTGCAGCATCCCTCGGGGCATGGGTACATAGTCCTGTGCCTGTGGGATCCTCCTAGCCAAAGCCTGGATAGGGACCGCTCTTTCTGGCCGAGTCCCTTACATGCTGTATGATGGCCTTGAGCCTATTTGTGCCCAAATGCCCTGCCTAAAAATGGAAATAGGGATAAATTCAGCAGTTAGTGTACTAAAATTAACATTCGACTTGCCATGGGTTAAAAAAAAAAGAGTCAAGGGGTTTTGTGTTTGCCTTTTGCAGTTTTATGGCAGTTGCTGCTATGAAATAAATTGTATTGCTCTCTTAGAGCTTGGTATGAGGATTGGTTTTCTACCAGCCTGTCTCAAAATCTAAAAAAATTTAGTATTACAAACATATAAGAGACAACCCACTGTGAGGTCTGTCAGGCATGAAGAATTTGGGAGAGCAAATCACATAGTCCACCTGAGCATCTTGTTCCAGCTCTGCAGGAGATGGGACATGACACAGTGTTTAGTGCGAAACAACAGATTTTTTTGTGCCATGTTTTTGTAGGAAGATACTGTTTTCAGATGTGACCTTAACTACAGAGTGCGAAGACACATCTCAGCAAGATGGTTCCCAAACTTCTTGATGAAAACAAGCAGCCCCTCAGCAAAGGTGAGGGGCAGAGGTGAGTGCAGTCTGAGCAGATTCCCTCATTATTGTGTCTTCTAGAACAAGCAGAAAGCAAACAACTTCTAGAGTATTTAGTGTAATAAGGTTGCGAGGTAGATATTTTCTGGTGTCACGTAGGCCTGAGCAGAAGTGCAGGCACTTCCCACTCAAAACTGACCAGGAAAACACAATTTCTTTTCCTGATTTTGTCAACTTCCTTTTTCTTGTTAGGCTACAATAAATGCAAGATAAGGTTGTTCCCTATGTATTTGGTGCACCTACTTTTTGGCCAAGTCAGACAATGAAAAAGCGCAGAAAAAGATGAATGCAATAAAAAATTTTGGGGAGTTCGTCAAAACCTCTCATTGGTCGAAAATGAGATTAAGTTGGTGTTACATAAAAAGGCTTGATTCAGTTATTCCGTAATCATCTCATGTAACAAGAAAAAACGTACGGGGGGAGGAAAGAAATGCAAGAGGTAAGGTGAAGTTTGAATTTAGGTTTTAATGCTCTCGCTCCTGCCTTGCCTGTTTTCATGTAACCAGAACGGTGGCCTAGGCTGTGATCCTTCACCTGACACTGTAATTCTGTAGTTTTCAGACATCGCCTGTGCATCCAAGGACTGAGATGAGACAGAAAGATGTTGCAGGCTTCACTTCTGCAACGGTCAAGAAAGAACTGGAGTGGCAGACAGAGGAGGTGGGACAGGGGCTGCGAATGAGTCTCTAGTCAAGGACCCATAACCATCTTGTAGTGCCTACAGCTAAGTCATGGTGAGACCATGGGCAAGTCACTTGTACTCCCTTGGCCTCACTGCAGTCGGCAGAATCTTTCTGGGGGATTCAAAATGGCTTTCATCCTCTGTTTCATGTGCTTTTGGGCAGAGACAGGGAGGGAACATGCATACAATCACACACTAAAATATTTACCAGTAGCATCATGGTAAAAGAAAACTTGTGAGGTCAGGCGATATTCTACTTCAGCTAATTGCAAAGAAGGAAAAAAACAGGTTTTATTTATGTACTTTCCAAATCCTGTGAACTTCCTGACAATTAAAGACAAACGGAAAATATGACCAAAATACATTTTAAGGTACTTGAGGACTTACCTTGAAAACAGCCTTCATCTTTCCAGTGTTCCTAAGTGACACCTATTGTTATCGTAGTATTTTAGGCATGTTTTGAAAATTAAGTTATGTCCTTGATGGGTAGCATAACTAAAATATCTGTTCTTGCAAACACACATCTTTAGAAATTTAAGGGTGAAAAAAACCCTTACTTCCCACCGCATTGTTGCTTCTTCATGACATATCTTTGATTTTAATTTTCAGATTTCTGCATTCCATGAATATAAACTTCTTAAGCATCAACAGGTTCCGTGTTTAGAGGACGTAAGTCATTTGAAGGCAAGTGGTCAAATAATAACATATCCTGCTATTAATGATTTGATAAAATCTGTAGTGCACACACTTTACACATTTTGACTTGATGCACAGAAATGTCCAGACACCCCTATTTCCCAAGGGCTGGTTAACTTCAGCAAGAGCATCTTTTCTGGGGAAAAATGCAGGTAAAAGTAACACTGGCTGGTGATAAAGAACTAACCTGTGGTATACAGGGTCCTTAACCAGGGATAGTGTTTGGTATACCAGGTATTTTACACGCATAAGTAAAAATCCAGTTCTCATCTAAAGGCTTTACAGTTTAGACACATTCACAAGAACACTTGAGATCAGAGTTGTTGCTATTGGTAAAAACAAGCAAGAGGACTTTTTTTTCTGTTCAGCTGGCTCTTCCACTGATTCGTACATATAACTGCAGTAAGGAATGGGTTGTAGGCTGAACGCATGAACACACACATGCGCACACACACTTCCTCCATCGTCTTGCTTGTAAAAAAACCGCAAATAACTGGCGCAGGAAGGATTTGATTCATTATTTTCTGATAGGAATAAAACCAAGTGGCATAGTTAGCATTAAGAATGCCTATGGATAGGTATTGAGACATGCAAAGCTTACAGCAAGAGTTATGTCTGGTCTCCCATCTCACCAACCCCATGACTTCTCCGTGTGCCTCACTCTGCCCACCCTCACCCACTGCTAACCCTTTTTCTGTGACAGATATGTTTGCAGGAGCTGGCGAGAAGGTTGGAAGAAAAGGAAAAGGAACTTATAAAGGTATTGAAATGCCCTTATGAAGAAAGAAATAGGTATGAGACGTGAAGAAAGAGTGTGAGAGTCAATGATAAGATTATTAAAAATAGATTGTAAGTTTGGACTTGCCCCAGAGCAATGAACACCATGTCAAGGCAGCTCTGTGGTGTCTAACTCTGCACAGATGTGAGCCCACCAAAGATTTTGCTGGCTGTCATTGGCATGACAAAACTCCCCAGTCCTTGCTGTCTCTGAGTGCAGGGATGGCCTGAGGGCAGGCTTTTTGATGACTCAGAGCGACTGCGAGTTTGTGGCTTACTGAGCCTTTGTGGTCTCTTCTGATGCTGCCCAAAGTGGATCACAAATTATTTGCTCCTGAGGCATGCAGTTATGCATGAAGAGATGTATGTGGTCCACCTTTCTTTCACAAATATCAGCTGGTTACTGACCAATTTTCCACTGTACATTTTCCTAATCTCCTATTTTGTGAGGATAATAATGACCTAGTGCCACAAGCTTTCTTCTCCTGTTTTACCACAGGAGCACACACAGGCATGTAGGTATCTGATGTCTTGGTTTGTCCCTCCAGTGGAAGGGGCCTCGGGTTTCTAAACACACAGCTGGGATTTAAATAAGCCTTTTGGAAATAAAATCTTCCATATTTCATCAATCATCATAAGACTTTGAAAAAGCACAGTGCTAAACAAAATAGACTGTTTTGATTTACAAATTCCTTTTCCTGCCTCCCCCCCCGCCTTGACTGGCTGATAGTTTCTTTTTGTTCAGTATGAATAAAGGAGATTATTTTTTTCCCAGCGAAACAATTAAATGCAAGCATTTGTCATAACAAAGTCTCCAGCAAAGTTTTGAAATGGTGCATATGTCTGTGATTTCACGCTAAGCTACAGAAAAGCAACACTTTTATTTAGGAGAGGCTTCTATAAAGCAAGCCTACTTGATTCATGAGTCAGCAGCCTCATGGGATCACAGAATAATTCAGGTGGGAAGGGACCATGGCGGGGGGGGCCTTGGTCCAACCTCCTGCTCAAAGCTCAGAGGAGGGTGCTCAGGGCTGTATCCAGCCGGGCTGCAAAACCTCCTGGGATGGAGCCTGCACAGCCTCCTGGGGACCTCCCCTGAACTCCCTGCAGTTCATTGACATCCGTCATGTGCTGGGGGGGACGCAGTATCCACATGTGGTCTAACGAGTGCCAAGTAGATGAAGATAACCCCTTCCCTCAACCTACGAGCCATGCTCCTGCCCATAAGGGTGGGATGCTGCTGGTCTCCATCACTGCCAGGGCATGCTGGGGGCTTACGCTCAGCTCCTGCCCCACCACCCCCAGGCATTTCCCACACTGCCTGACTCCTGAGGATGCTTTCCTGCTCAGGATGTTCTGCATCCCACAAGCTACTGAGCCCCCTGGCCATGTCTTTGTGGTGGCGGAAGAGCCAGGACGCTTGGCTGATGCATGGCATCTTGCCCGAGTTCGTGACTGCATGCGCAGTGTACACCCCATCATCCCCTCTGCGTTAGCCCACACAGCCGTGGCTAAGTGGGGCTGTGGGTGACTGCGGCATCAGTGATCCCCGGTGAGCTGCCTGTCAGACCAGTCTGACATGTAACGCAGGAGCTGCGGGCATTAGTTTCTGCTGATAATTAAAAAAAGCCATCCTGGTCGTCACAAGCAGCTTGCTTGTGTAGATCCTCTGGGTCTGATAAGACAGTTATAACACCCTCAAAGCATGTATCTCAGCATGGACACCAGCATCAGCTTCTGTTTTCTATCCCGCTGCCTATTTTTACCAAAAAGATAGGAATTTCATTTCTATAAGATTTCCCTTCACTGCTGGTATCAACCACAATTTCTGGGGCTAGAAAGACTGTCAAACACACAGTGTGATCACATAATCCTCACTTCTAATAAATGTTTGATGGATAGAAAGTGCTGGTTTGTAGCTTTTTACTAGTCTTTTACATTGAAAGTTTAACAAATACTGCTGGTTTAATATTAATACTTTTCCCCTAACAAGTTATATTTGATTTTGTTGATTTTTAGGAAAAAAGTGAGATATTGGAAGAAAGAGGATTAGTCATACAACAGGACAAAATCTTAGAGGTACAACACCCTATTGCGTATCACAGTACATGCTCGCTCTTTGTTTAGACCAGCACCATTCCATAATAGCTTTTACAAAGGTAATTACAAGGGTGTCAAACAGCGAAGCGATAGAGTAAAATATAATACAAGTAAGAGTGTGGGGAGTAAGTCTACCAGTAGTCTCAGGAATACAAAAATAATGCAACACTGAGAAGTTTTGGGTGAGAAGTTTCGCAGATCATAGTCTGCAAACCAGCAAGTATGCCTTTAATATGAGTAACATTGTATTATTGGGAACATAAGTCATCCAGAAAGTTACTGCAATATAAAACTACTACTGGGAGGGCAGGTTCCTGTAGATTTCTACCAGAGCCTATCTGGGAGAGCAGAATATAATATCTGCTAGGGCAGCACTGGTGCTGATCTCATGCTAATAAGCTCTGACTTGACTTTTATTGCACACTAGACTGATGGACTAATATTAAGATTGTTTGCTTTTCTTTTGAACTTTTAAGGACATGCAGATAAAAATAAGCCACTTAGAAGAGCAGCTCAAGCACCCTGAACTAATTGGGTTGTAAGTATTAGCAATGCCCTCCATTCTGGGTTTCTTATTTTATAGTATCCAGAATATTTCCACATCAGCCATACCTGAAGCATGTGCTATTGATTGTAAATTAATACGGTTTATGCGGCATCAAACAAGCACCTCATATTTATGTAGAACAGCTTCTTTTTCTGTCATGTAATCACACAACCACCGAAATGCAAATTAAGTTTAGATTTGGAAAGTCTCATCTCACTCTTAGCAGATTCCAGGAGTAGCTTATCTTTTCCTCAGAAGACCAAAGTTGTGAGGCATATCCTGGGTATTCATTTCAATTCTCTTTCTTAATAATCTGCACCAGGTTCATATTATTATTTTGCAGAATAACAAGCAAAAGCAGAGGCTTGAACAGCAGGAGCAGCAGCAAAGCCTGCAGCTACACAGTTATTTTCAGAGCAAGTGCTCTCTTTTCTTGGCCAGAGTTCAAGTGCCATTAAAACCATGCCCCGCCCCCCCCACTACTGGACAGTAGTTTCCTTTAAGTAACAAGGTTATATAGAATCTCTGAATTTCAAAACACCACATCTAAGTACAGAGCCCAGGCCATGTGGGTCTAAGCACCGGACTTCTCACTCTCACTCTTCCCTTTCTCAGCTGCTCTGCAATGCAGAAATCCTCTAACTTCAGTAAACACAAGGGGTTACGTATTCCTTCTAGCAATCCCTCCAAAATTAAGCACTAAGTATGAAGTGCCTGCAGTAAGTATGAGCCCTGTTTAAAAACTCCTCTTTCAGTTCTGTGAAGTGATTTGAGATTCAGTTTTGTGCTCTCTGTGTTCTGGAGAAAAGAGCCATGTAATGATATTATGTATGCACTGCATGAACTGTAACCATGGAGGCTGAAATATAATATAAAGTTTACAATAACAAGAACTTCGGAGGAAATCTGCTGTTTGCAATAGTAGGGCTATCCCCACACCTGAGGAGCACTACAGATCCTCTATTTTAATTACTGTAGTGTCTCCATCAGGCAAAGTTGGAGGACATCATAGAAGACAATACCAGACCCTTTCTCCTACCTTGCTACCATGGTAGCACGTTTGATGGGAGAAACCCAGCAATACTAATGTTTTCCTGCAATAAAATAATCTAAATAGTGTCAGCTCTGTGCTGTTGGTATGCCCCCTTACCACTGTGTGGGTACTTCAGGATTGCCTAGTTTTGCCTGTTATCCAAGACTGGATGAATCCATGAATTCAGTTGTTGCATGTAGTAATTCCTATGACGGTGCACCAAGTAAAAGGATTTCCTCATCTAGGTGCTTACAAACACATGACGAGGTACAATATCCCACCAGAAGAAGTTTGAGGCTCTCTGTAAATGATTGTATAACATGCAGCAGGGACATGTATAGCATAGCAGCCCTGAAGTGATTGTGAGCACAACTAAGTAGATGGAAATAATTATTTTTCTTTCTGTTTACAGAAAAATCTCAAAGCAATTGCGGAATCGGATAGAAGCCTTGGGAGCAGGAAGCAGGTAAAAGAGAGGGGAAGATGAAAAAGAATACACAAGATAAAAGGCACATGGTGCAGGGGGAGTTTGAGCAGCCTGGCAATAAAAGCTGAAAAGAAACAAAATCCTGATTTCAGCCTGTTAACACAGTAAAGTGATATCAGTGCTTGGCCTGGAAATTCACTGTGTGCCTCTCCTTGTCCCTGCTGTTGCTCCTGAAGGCTGACTCCATCCTGGGAATCCTTATTGGTTCTCCATTGCCTAGGTGGCTGCTGGAGACAGATGCTTTTTGGAAGATGACTGTCCCCAGACACCATGCTCTTCAGGTCCTTGCTCATGCCTAGTCAAAGCAAAGTAAATAGACGTCCAAAATGAAACATAGCAACATGTTCTTTTAGAAAGAAGAAACCAAAACATCCTCAATCTAGAAATGTGAAATTTAAGATGGGGAGAAATGGGAGGGAGGGAGAAATTAAATATTTCTTACGAAATATTTCTTACAAAGTTCTCAACGGAATTGCTTGGGTTTGCCGTGAATCTAGTCTTTATCCTTTACAGTGCTGCTGTGCAATACTTTTTAATGCAATTGCCTTTGTAATGAAAAGCAGTAAGAAACTCTTCTCCACAACCTAGGCATCTGTTAGTTTGCAGCTCCTCCTCATGCTGTAGCTTTATTGTCTTCATTAACGAGCACTGCTTGCAATGAGCCAAGTCAGCTGCAATCTCTGTTGGTGTTTCTTTTTGCTCCACAGCCAACAAGGAGAGAAGGTTGACAACTGCCCAAGCTCTCCCACTCAGAAGACAGCCATGGTGAAACTGGTAAAAGAGAACTGCAGTGCTCCCTTTACACCTGCACTTGCAGGGCCTCCTCCATCTCTCTTTGTTCCAAACTGGAAACCTCCTTGTTTCATCAGATGTGACTCATCATTGAGGTTTTCAGCCCCAGTGATTCCTTATATCATCTCAGCTCCTGTGTCTCAGACTCACCGCTTCTTGCTCAGTTTTGTTAGTTTGCAAGCCATTTTTAATTCTTCAATGTTTGTTGTCCTGGAAGTAAGAAAACTTCATTTCAAAGAGATTCACGTCTCTTCTCTCCCTTTCTAGACCCAGAAATCAATGACCAGCTACCTAAAAAAATTCTGTTTCTGTCTTGGGTAGGTAAAATTTTCTCATTGCATGCACACTTGGTTAGTTACACCTGGAACACAATGGAGTCAAGATTATTCTGACTAATGCTGGAACATCATGGCAGAAACAGTGTGAGCAGGGAAGAGAAATGTGCTGCAAGTGCAAAGCTGTGTGTGTGCAAACTTAGCGGAGCAGCAGACTGAAGTAATCGGGGTGCAAACTCTGTTCTGGCTCTTGGGTTCCCTTGCATTCCCTTATGAATCTGCTCACCTGCCACCTCTGAAAATGCAGCATTTACATGCACGGTGGCAAATGTCTTCTTCCTCCCTCCTCATGGGGAAAGGGAGGAAGGTCTAAGGTCTGAGCACGTGGTTCTCTCCTCCTGGGTGCTCCGTTATCAGCCCTCCATTAAACCACTTCTCTGCCATACTCCCCTCACCAGATGGATACTGAGGGGTTGCTGGTGGGCTTTCATCTGCCTGGACCAAAGTAGTGTGGACTCACTGAGCACCAGGGAAAGCAATGCCATTTCTCTATTTTCTTAGTTCTGGTTGAAGGTAGTTTGAAGAAAAGGAGATATTTATGGATGAATTCTTCAGTTAGTCACTTTGTGGTCAGGGTACAACTGCTGCTGAAGCTATTTATAGATCATTTCATGAAGGCTGTTGGTATTAGATTCACCAACCATTGCTCATTTGCTTTGTCCCCTTCCACCACTCCAGCGCCAGCAGGAGTGTCTTGAGATATGTTTGCCTTTCTGGATAGTCTTGTAGTGCCTTTGAAAAAGGAAAACAACCTTCAGTTTGCTTCTGTATGGTAGGAAGCTTTGCGATGGATCTTACAGGCAGTCGTCCAGAAAATGGATCAATTGTTATTTCCCCTCCTGAGGACAGAGAAACATTTTTACTATTGCACAACCAAGCACAATTAGCAAGTGCTTATGGCTTGTTTCATTTGTGGAGCTTCATTTCCATTTAAATCTGTGCATTTTAATGTCAGGAAGCTGTTCCTGCTAACACAGGGCATTCACCTGTGGGAATAATCTTCCAAAAGGAGCAGGTAGAAGCATTGCAGGGTTTGTCTGAACAAAACAATGGAGAAGCGGTATTGACCAAGAGCGTGGCTGGGCTCACAATGAACGCCACACACTCCCTACATGACCTCAGGCAAATTTCTTCCCTGCAGGCTTCAGCTGCCCACCTGTAAAATGACAATAGAATTTATTTTATCCGCTTTGTGTCTTCATGTGTTCACACCACAAAACCTTTGGTGGCAAGAGCCATTGTTAAGTGTTTAAACACTTGCCAGGAACGGACTCCGTGGTAATATTGCCAGCAACAGGAAGGAAGGATTCTGCTTTGACCAGGGCAATGAAATACAAGATTAGATGCTCCAATAGTTTTTAATATTAATAGAGCTGTTTTACAGTGTCTGTATTTTTCTCTGTGCATTTGTCTTTCTCTCTTGTTGCAGGAACTCTTTGTGGCTGTTTGGCAGGCTCTTACTGCACTCTGGCTGCTCATGCATAACACTGGTCTTGTTTTATAAACACTTATCTGATGCTACCTGGATATGTTGGCTACTGAACAGAATCTCCCACCAGTACCACAAATCTTGGCTGTGGCCACATTAACCCTAGAAGATTTTAAGACTCCAGGCTGGATTTCTGTAGGGCTACTGTATTGCTTCTGGGAAGACCCTGGACTTTAAAATAAAGCATTCATGAATGCTAAAAGCACGTGATAATGTCTGTCTTTCCTGTGAGAATTGCATTAGCTCCTCAGAGGAAGAAACTAAAGCCCGTGTATCTCAGCAAGAGGGAGTATGCTTAAATGCATTCAGTTCTTTGCTGTTGGAGGTGGTTCTGACAGGCAAAAATTGCTTCAACGTCCACGTTCTGATCTATTCCCCAAATCCCTGAATGTCCTGCCCCCATCAGCACAGGCATGAGTGCGGGAAATCTGTAATTAAATCTAAATAGGATCTTCTGTTAATGCAAATTGAAATGACCCCATTATCAGCAGAGCAGTGATAACTGATAGGAGCTGAAGCTTTGTCCTAATAAATGCCTCTTGGCAGACTCAGGACCAGTCAGCTCTGTGGATTAGTACGTCAGTTGACCACCTTGCTGCAGAATTCCTGCAAATGGCCTCTCTTGTACACACAGAGCAATAATACTGCACATCCACAGCAAGCCTGAAAAATATGGGGTTGCCCCCTTTGCTCACTCAGCATAGGGACTATCTGCAGGCTGTGGCAAGCCCTGGTGTACTTTGGAGGAACCCGTGTTGCATAGACTACCTGTGTTAGGGCTGTGACAGGGCTGCAGATTTCAAACGCCCTGCGTAGGCAGAGGTCATCAATATGGCTTCTGTGTGCTTCACTGAGCCGTCAGGCCTTCCCCATCCACTGCAGCATGCAAGAGACCTTGATCAAGCTCTCACTGGTCTCACAAGACAGCTCTTTGTGGATGCTTAAGAAGACTTCAGTGCAACCTGCCTTCTGGGCTTGGCTGCCCCAAGAGCCTTCCATGTCCTAATTTTCTACCTTCCAGAAGGACATTGTGCACCCTCCGTCCTTGAATCAGTTTTGGAAGTAGGCTGTCTTTGACCATGATGGAAAACATGCTACCTCACAATGTCATACCCAAGTATTACAGGACAAGCAAATTGCTTGTCCTAGTTAAAATTTCCATGCCTAGTCTCTGAAAGGAGACCAGGATGGTCTCCACACAGAGGTTATATCTACTTCTGGATTTGAAAAAGGTATCTCAGTGCTTCAGCAAGTATCAGCTGGTATCTGTGTTTCCCAGTCTTGCCAACAGCATGTTTTTCCCTGCATCTTCCAAATTCACCAACCATCAGCTGCACGAGAGCAGTGGGAAAGAGTCCTGCCTGGCTGTTGTTGCTGAATAAGTCATGCAGCAGCACGTTAGAGCTGTGGAAGATCAAAATAACCCAGAAAATGGTTTTAAATTCCTTCTCATGTTATCTCCTGCTCCAGATATTTTTGCTCTTTTTCACAGATTAGGAAGAGCATGAAAACTACTCTCTAATGAGACAGTAACTTGCAGGGCTGTCTTGTCATATGCCCAATTGCCTTTCATGGTAAGCACCTGATGTGAAAAAGGAGCTGAAACACTGAAAGTTGGGAATGCAAACACACATAAAATGTTTATGATGGAGAGAAAGTGTGCTGAAAGCAAAGCACAGTAGCAAAATGCCTTGTTTCTATGTAGAAAATGGAGCTTTCAAATTTGAAAAAGAAAATTCACTAAAGCTATGAAGAGGGAATATGATTGCAGGAAGCCCATCTTACAAGACAACATTTGTAGGAACTCGTAAAAAGCCTCAGCATATTACAAATAACTGTGAAAGCCTTTGAAAATATCATCTAACTGACACGAGATGTTGCATGGTGTATCTCCTGCTGCTGCCTGCTTTCCTGCATCCAGCTCAGGGCACGCTTCTAACACAGGCGCTCTGTGAGGCTGGGCTTATGTAGCCTGGGGGGAAATTTGGAAGTGTGCTCCGAGATGAACATCTGTGCTTACTACTCTGTCTCCATTAAAAAAAAATTGTCCTAAGCTGTCTCCATTTTTCCCTGTAATTGCCATAACCCAGGTTGTAATCCTTGTGACAGAAGCCTTTAGCAGAAGGAAGTGTATTGAGGGATGATTTTAGTACTGCTGTTCAGCTGTGAGTGCAAATCTTTGTGGGCAACTTGACCATACAGTTTAAAACACAAGGTAAAGCAGCGTGACACTTGCTGGTGGCATGAAAGAAAAGAAAACTGATTGAACAGCCCAGTTTGCAGCTGTGCCTGGTGGAGTGGGTGGTAGTTGCTGTAGGGAGGGCATGTGGGGGCAACAGTAGAAGTTCAGGAGAGACCAGCTCCTCTTTGCTTCTAAAAGTCAAAGTAATTTCCCTGTCTTGTCAGCTGACAGCTCCTCCTCCTCTCCCTAGGCAGGAGGAAGGGCACTTTCTGTTTCAGCCCCATGGTGCTGTGCTGGATGGGATGCAGAGGGAATCCTGCAGGGAGCTGCAGTGGAAGTGATCCTAAAGGTGCTGCTGGGAGCAGCCTTTCAAACCCAAGCATTTAGCCACCGATGCATTACATACCGTGCAAGACTTAAAAAAGGGTGACAATACCATTGTTTATCTGCTTCCTTCCTTTGAACATCCTAAATTTTGCTTTTTTAGTTCCGACTCAGTTTACGTGCCCCAGGCATACAGTGTGTTTAGCAAAGTCGGGTGGTTTTGTGACAGCTTTCCGTCTTTGGTTTTGCCTAGTTGGTTATCTCACTAGTACCCTCTCCTCTGATGGGACTAGATTAAATCATTGCGTTTGTAAAGGAAATTAATTCCCATGTCAGCTCCTCACTCCTCTCCACCCCCACAAGTGCACAGTGGTGCCCAGTGACAGGATCAGAGGCAACGGGCACAAACTGAAACACAGAAGGGTCCCTCTGAACATAAACATTTTTTTACTCCGAGGGCGACTGAGCACTGGCACAGGTTGCCCAGGGAGGCTGTGGAGTCTCCATTCTTGGAGATATTCAAAAGCTGCCTGGACACAATCTTGGGCAACTGGCTCTAGGTGGCTCTGCTTGAGCAAGGGTTTGGACCAGATGACCTCCAGAGGTCCCTGCCAGCCTCAACTATTCTGTGTGATTCTGTGATTTCAGGGGGGAAAGGCATCCAGTTTTGATTATATAATAGTTTTCTCTTGTAGGTTTTCATACTTTCATCTCTGAGCCGATGAAAGGCACTGTTTTGGGTGCAGCTCAACCACATGTTCCTCCTCACCCTCCGCAGGGAGGAGGGAGGCCTCAGGGCAGGACAGTAGGTCCCTCCACCAGATCCGTCAGTCAGTGGCTCAGAGTGGCCTTGCTGCAGCTAATTCGAGTTTTCTTGTGTCGTGTCTTGATTTATTGGATCTACCAGGAGGGCTCAGTTGTCTGCACCATGGAGTACCATCATTTTATATATTATCATTTTTATGCTGGGTGGGATTTTCAGGTGTGCTCCTTCCTGGTGTAAGCCTGCTTCTCCTGGCATCATCAGCAGCTTTACTTCAAGGGCTCTGCAGCATCATCCAGGTGTCCAGCATGCTCTGGGTGGCCAGGGACACTGATGTTTGTGATCCCCTTTCTAAGATTTTGTCCTTTCTCCACTTTTTCCTCTCTCAGGTGGAGAAAAGATGGTTGCTGAAACCAGACCGCAGTATCCTGAGGGACAATGTGGTAATTTGGGTTCAGACTGAATTGCCTGACAAATCCTTCAAAATTTCTGCAGCTGTTTCCCTCTGAACCAGGAAAAGGTATTTGGGGGAGAGTTTTAAACTAAAGGAGGGTAGATTTAGGCTAGATATAAGGAAGAAATTTTTTATGATGAGGGTGGCGAAGCACTGGAAGAGGTTGCCCAGAGAGGTGGTAGATGCCCCATCCCTGGAAACATTCAAGGTCAGGTTGGATGGGGCTCTGAGCAATCTGATCTAGTTAAAGATGTCCCTGCTCATTGCAGGGAGGTTGGACTAGATGACCTTTCAAGGTCCCTTCCAACCCAAACTATTCTATGATTCTATGATAACCGGGCACACTGCGAAGCACGGCACCTTTCCTGGGTGCAGAAGAACCACTGACCATTGACACTCTTTGGGGGGACCCTTTCTTCGCTGTTGCAGACCCCGACTCTGAGGCAGCTTGTTGTTGCCCTAGATGGGTTTAAAAAAATGCCAATGCATTCAAATTTGTCACCTTAAGCAAGTGCTTGTGTAGCTCCTATGTTTGCATAACCCATTCCCCAGCACAACACTGCCCCCACCAAATGGCCTTCCTATCCTTCACCCCGCAAAGGACTGAGTGATGCAAAAAGTTTAGATGGATTCACATCTGGAAGCCTGAACAAGTAGTTGGAAGAGAAATGTCTTGATGGTGACTAAACAGGCAAAATGCATTAGGTTCAGGAAATCCTCTGAGCTGAAAATAGCTGGAGATGGGGACAGTACTCAGGGGAAGTGCCATCTATCTTTGTCCTATTCTTACTTTTCCCTGGATGTCTGCTTATGGGCACCATTCTTATACATTCTGCATATTAGACACATTTATCAGTCTGGTCCTAACAAAACTAAATACATTTCCCCCTGACCCCCCAAAAAATCAGGTCCCAGAGAAAAAATAAATGGTGGGGTGGCGAGGGGTGGGGGTGGGAACAATAGGAAAAATGGAGAGAGGTGAAAGCCCAGTAGTCAAAAATGAAGTAGTTTGGGCCAGCCTAGCCCTACTGGCCTGAGAGGGGAGAATAGGGTCAGACTATGGCTTCATGTAAGGAGCACAGTCAGCAGGGATGGGGTGCCCAACAGGAGTGTACAAGCCACCCTCTGGAAGGGAAAATAAATCCTCAGAGCCAGCAAAAAGGGAGAAAAAGGCCAGGGCAGGGCCTGCAGCAGTTGCGTTGCTGCAGCAGTAGGACCCCGGTGCCCCAACCCTACTGGGAGATGCTGCGGAGACAAGGTTGCCTGTTGGCCCCATGGGCACTTTGGGAAGCCCTTTCCCCAGCTCTGGGGTTGGTGCATGCTCACTGCCAGGGCTACATGTGTAAGCAGCGGTAGTCTTGATGCAGCTCCTTTTGCTAGATCCTGGAGCATTAGTGATGACAAACAAGTCAAGGTGGCCCTCAGGACAGCACATTAGTCAGCAAATGAGCCTGCTGACAGGTAATCCGGCAGTAATGCAGCATTTTCATTTATTCTGGTGCGTCTAAACAGATATGCTGATGGCCTCCAGTTTAGATATTCATGTACACTGTCTGTAATGGTAGCTGCACGCCAGTCTTTCCTGGGAGAATGAGCAGCAGTGATTTATCAGGTCTTGTACAAATGCAGACCTTGTGCTGGCAGGCGGAGATACTCAGCTATTGCCAGAGAGAAGATGGAAAGGACGAATCCAAAGAGGAACAGCCCAAAGAGGAACAGGAAGCATGTTCCTCCGTGATTTCAGTGGGCTACAGGTCCAGGCATTTGCATGAATTATCTGAATTACTGGGGAGAGGCTTGAGGCTACAGGAGTTAACGCCAATGATTTCCATATCAAAGGGCTTTCTGAATAAGTACCAGAACAGACATTTCCCTCTCTGAGTGTTTTGGTGCTTTTTTTTTTCTTCCAGAGATCAGAAAGAGTAACAGCTTAATCTTCTTAAAGAAGCCTTGATAATTTGTTAAGCAAAAATCTGGCTCTGGGATGAGGTTCATAACTTATATCTATAGATGGCCAACCTTGAGCAAGCAAGAAACGTCTAGATTCAGAAAAAGGAGAAGACGAAATAATTTCTGTCATTTTCAGGGAAAAATTGCCTAATGTCTTCTAAAATATATTATACATTCAGTGTGCATTAATGTATTTGGTTAAAACTCAGAGAACTATACTTTAAAGTCTGAGCCACACCATCTGGTTCTCTCCCTGCTCAGTGCCCTAAGCATATGGCCAGAGAGAGCATATTTCTTTTTCCCTTCTCTTCTGTCTCCTTTTTTATTCTGCCTCATTACCTTAGATATCCTTACACTGAATTTATGTGCATAAACCATTTATTTGCCTTCTCTCTCAGTCTAGCTGTGTGATTCTGAACATCACTTAGGCTGGACTGGCAACTCCACATTTCACCTTGTCAGAAAAATTATTCACCTTAATGCATATTCATTCTCCTAAATCATGATATATAGGGAATTGGATTGGTCCTAAGGATGTTCTTTGTGTCACTTTACTGCCTGTTTCCTGTCACCAAGGACCATTTTCATGTCAATTCACTCTTCTGTTTCCAAACTCCCATGTACAGAGTAATTGTGATGATAAGGTAAAGCTGTTATCTGCTGATAAAAATGGCTTTGAGCAGTGCTTGTATGTGCTATGGTTTTTTTAACTACATGGTTCTTCACTTGAGTGAAACTCCTTGAATAAGAGCTTTTTCATGCTAAGTAACTTGAAAAAGACTCTGAAGAGCAATTTTTTTGCTAAGACCACATTAGTTGTGTTGGTCTTCAGGTGTGGATCCCTACTGGGCCTATCTCTCCATCTTAGCACGTATATTAACTTATCGAGAAGATATTGCTTCACCCATTCTTGCCTCTAGGCAGTCTGACTGCAGCGCTGTTTTTCTGACCGTGGAAAACTTCTCAAGCTACAAAGAAACAAAACTTAATGAAGGTCCAGCTGTCTGATTTTTGCAGTGTTCATAGTGATAAAAACATTGCCAGCACTGTGCAACATGTACTTCCATTAAGTCTCTTCCCTGAACTTGTTCCTTTCTGCAAAGACCTCATCGTAGCAAGGGGTTCGGTTTATACTTCCCCTTCCCTTGAGCCATGCAGAGCTTCCATCTAGGTTTGTGTCCAAAGCATGAGGCATCACTGCCACAAGGTATTTTTCCAATGCAGGTCTGCTGGGCATTGCTCATGGCTGTTTATACAGAAACTGCAGAATTAGTGCCCACAGAGGCATATCAAAGCAGGGCTACTCACAGATTACCGTGTTTCTATGGAAAGCAGTTCAATTGCAAGCAGACAGACAGGTCCTGCACAACCACCTCTCCAGCAGCACCTGAATACCCTCAGTTCTCTTTCCATATATGATCCCCGCCTAAGGAAAAAAAAGGGCTTTCCATAGCCCATTATAGCCTTTATTACAGTGATGTGTCCAAAATACAGAATGGCATTTGGATCATTGTTTTTGCTTCAAGGGAGTTGCTGTGGTGGTATTTCAGTTTTACTGTTAACCAATACAGCACAGCAAAAATCAACAGCATGTGGAGAAACAGATGTGCTGATGTCCTTAACACCAACCAGGACTTTCTTGGTAAAGGGATATTTAACCTTAATTGACTTATCCAGATGCAGCAAGGTTTCGTAAAATAACAACTGCATCAACATATGGTACAGACTTGCCATTTTCGTTTGAGTTTCATTGGTGACACAATCCTAGAGTAAAGATTTGGAAGAGAAATAAACCACCCCAGTTTGGAAACAAAATACAATACAACTACTCAGTAGAAAAACTACAGAGACAGCCTTCTGTTTTCAGGGATGAGAACAATTTTGCTGCCTTTCACCAGCAGACTAGGGAAAGCTGAATGCTGCTGGGAAACCATTGACATTACTGCCTAATATCTGTGGAGCATTTTGCACACAGTAGAGAACAATATGACCAAAGCTGATGTCGCACATAACAGCCAGGAGTATTTTATCTCCCTGGTATGGGAAATGTTGTGTTAAATGCAACTATTACAAATGTTTATTTGAAGGAAAGATGATCTTTAGGTTAGGGCTTTGACTTGATGCTTGGGATATGTTGAGTGTCTTTCCTAGCTCTGCCCAGTGCCATGGGCAAATCATTTAGTATCTGTCAGCCTCAGTTTCATATCTGTAAAATTCAGACCCTAATTATTTCTCCTGCTCTGTCTTTTGAAGTGGGCAGGGCTTTCAAAGTCTAAAATACACAGGTCAGCAACTGAATCACTGGGTGTTTGAGGAGTGCCCAATGCAACTGCACCCCAGCAGTGAGATACCTGTCCCTAGTGAACAGAAGGGGAGAAAACCTGTCCAAAATGAGTGATCAGTACCCTCCCGAAAGAGCTGTGGCTCTGATGTTGTGCTTCATGCAGGGGCTTTTCCCCCTGAAGGCAGAGCAGTGCAGGCCACCACAGCAGCGATGCTGCTTTGCCTGGGGCTGCTGAACTGGACCTCCCTCCTGTTGCAGGAAAGGGGACAGGGAGGATCCTGAGGTCCTCTCTAGAGGCAGACTGCAGCAGTGCTGCCTCTCAAAATTTTCTTTTCCCAAACAACTGTGGAAGCACAGAGGAAAACGCCATTTTAATTTGCGTTGAAATTCTCTGCAGAAGAAAACTGAATCCTTTTTGACCTGTTGCAGCGCAGCTCTCTGCCCCACGTAGACTGGGTATCAAACCCTGGTGTGACAAAAACACGGGCAATAGATCACTCCACACCACCCACCACCCAGAGATGGCAAAATGCTTGCCAGGGGCTATCCTCGCTCCCTGAGCATCCCAGTGAGCAGCTGAGGTTCAAACAAAAGACCAAGGCCATGAAAAACACAGCAGATGCGAAATGCCTTCACTTCAGTCAATTTTGTAAATTGCTTCTGTTTCGGTGGCCCTGAAAAATATCTTTCTTTCTATGTTGAAATATTATTAACTGAGTTGTGAGTTGCCATGGATGCAGCATTCGGTTTATTGCAGACTTTGTCTCTTACTGTGCAGGACTTCATTCTCAGCACTCTCCTGGGCTTATAAATATTGAATAAATTGGCCCGCTTTTTCTCAGAAGTCAGAGGCAAAATTGCCACTAATTTAAAGGTGTGGGCTCAGGCCTATTATATCGTGTTAGATTTTTTATAGCATTGATCACCTCTGTTTTGGCAGTCTCCTGATTCTGCCTAGCAAGTCAGGCTTCCACTCAGGTACAAATAAATCTTCAAAACAATAAAGGAAAAAAAAATCCCTCTCCCTCTATAAGCCAACATGGGAGACTGTTTGTCCCTGGGAATGGTTTTGGCTGGGACTCCAAGGCAAGTGTTCTCATGAGTACACGGAAAACTGTAGAGAAACTGCCTCTGCATTGCAGCAAGGTATTTGAGGAAATCAAAGTGATCTGCATATAGTATGTTGTTTAGCTGCAGTAGTTTTCCAGCCGGCCACAGTGTCAGGAACTGAGTGGATGGTGCTGACAGATAAACATCTGAGAATTGCTTGGGCTGACTATAGCTGCAATTACTGTAATGAAACAGAATTTGTCTCTGGCCCTCTCAGAAGTTATCTACAAAGAAATGGGTAGGGATAGGGTCTAAATCTTCAAAGCCAGTTGGCAATATTGCTAAAAAAAATTATGGAAATTGCCTTATACTCAGTTGTTCATTCTTCTTCTGCTCTAAACCATTATCTTTCTTTTCAGAGGAAGGAGCTCTGCAGATGCACAGACGTCTGTACAAATAGTTTTTCTCCACAGTTAAATCTTAAGCATTTCTTCAGTGATTATAAAAAAAAGAGTCTCAACATTTCAGGGCCACTCTTGAATTTGAAGTTGAATTTCCTAGGCTCTGATGCAAACCATCAGACTTTAATCTTCCTATTTATCCACCTGTGCAGTTCAAGCCATGCAAGGACAGCTTGGACTGCCATGGAGCATGGGGTCTCACCAGAGCAGGACCCACTCTGTGAGATGCTCTACATGCATAAACCCTGGGGCAGTTTTCATGCAGGCTTGCTTCTATGCATTTAATAAGGCATCTTGTGATACTTGCAGTGCTAAAAACTTCCCAACAGGCTTCCTCATTTTCTCAAAAACTTTGAAGCTGTCTACAGCCGGTGACCCCCATCCTCCTCAATTGACTTTTGCATGCAAAATGAGATGTCTAAAGTAGAGAACAAGGATAATGTAATGACTTGGCCAAAGTTGCTTTAAATAGTGGAATCCATCATTATTATTTATTTATTCAATGCTGACAGCTTATTTCACTTGTTTTAGACAAGCAAAGAGAGGAAAACATGGAACTTCAATTCTCCTCCCTTACGACTTATTACATCCACCTCAATCACCCCGATGTTAGCAGTCCTGATTCAGGGCAGCATACGTAAAGGGAGAATTAGATCCACAGTCACCTTCCCAGCGTGGACAAACAATCCAGTTCCTAACCGGGCTGGTCAGAAGGAGACACTTTTTAGTTTGCCAGGTTGATTAAACTGGTTCCCCTTTCCTCCCCACTCCGCGCTCCCATTTTACACTTGCAGCCCAGAGGGTGCCTGTGTGTTCCCAGGGCTCAGCCCCAGTCTCAGCTGGGACAAAGAGATAGCCAGGGATGCGGCAAAAGTTGGGGTGCTGCTGTGTAGCCTGAGAGGACTTGGGGCTACAGCACTGGGATGGACTGATAGAACCTCAGGCATTTTTCTCATGATTACCTACAGAGGATAATAGCTTGCTAGCTGCTGTAGGGATACACTGTGTGCAGGCTCAGCATATGATTCACAGGGGACCTATAGAGGGTAAGGTATAGGTTTGTCTTTCCCCTGCAGCCACCCACGTTGTGGTCTCGCATCTTAATTTTTCTCCATTAAAATCATCTCCGTTCTGGCACTGGGATCTCTATGTCTCATGAAAGGAAGGGCAAGTGCCAAGAAGAACCTATGCCCTGTCCCATCCTATCCCCTAAAGAGTGTCTGTCCCAGCAGGATGCCCTTTGCAGGAGTCAGGATGGGGGCACTGGCCTCCCAGCTTCGTACAATTAGGGTTTTAACCTTTCAGATCCTGCCTTTTTTTTTTTTCCCCAGACATGATGTCCTTGCAAAGGCATGTTTTCAACTGGAAACCAGTTCTCTGGGACAGAGAGAAAGAGACAGAGAGAGCAGCGCTCAGGGCTGCTCCTTGCTTCTTGGCCTGCTCAAGCAAAACAAAAAGCTATCTTTGCAAACTAAGAGCTTTTTGTCCTGCACCGACTGAAGTTTTCAATAGTTATGGAAAATTGGGGAGGGGGGAAAAGCAAATTCTGGAAGAGAACTGCAACAACACACAAAGGACATCCTGAGGATTACTGGACCATACCGGGCTCAAGGTGTTTGGAAATACTGTAGGTGAAGGGCAAATGCCACTTGACAAAAAATGGTATGGCTTTGACTTTAAATAAGATTCCATAAATCCAGGCTTTGCGAAGTGAGAGAAGACTGGGAGAATGAATCATCCCAAGCAATTTCAGGGTAGTTTACATAGTCTGACACTTTATGTCAAGCCACCTAGCTCTTCTATTTTTAGTACAACTAGAGATGGGTCCAGAATGTGAGGATTAGAGGTAATACTTCCCAGCATTTGCAGATCTCTGGATAGAGATTTTTGGCTCGACTGTCAGCAAAGATTAGGTGCATCTGCAGAGTTTGGAAGCAGAATTGTATATGGGTTTTTTCCAAGGTTCAGGTTGCATTGTGTTTCAAGGCTTTGGATCAGGAACGTTTTGACAAATCAAAACCACAAGTATCTAAATTGTGAGAACAATGAAGGAAACAAAGATTTCAACCTGATGATAGCTTTTCTGTTATTCAGTAAAACATATTATCATGATTGAAGCTACCATATGAAGTCCAGGGTAAAGAAGCTATTAGCAGTACACAGTTGTCCTTATTTCATAATTAGGCTATACAATAGCTTACACTTAATTACACCGAAGTTTTAGAATTACAGAAGAACTTTAATAAGTAACATCAGTTTGTTAAAATACAATTTGATTTTATTTCTGTAAAGGTTCAATTGCTCAAATCCTCATCACTTGTTCTTACATTTACTTGGATTTGGAGGGGGATTTCAAATACCCCAAGCAATGTTGATTCTTCCATCAGTAAGACCTTGGTTTGCCATGCATGGCTGATAGCTATGACTGTTTTCTCTGCTATGTCTCTGAAGTGAAAATATCTTACCTGTATAAATGAGATATCCATATGTGAAGACTGGTTCTGGGAGAAACACGTTTTGTTTGCTTTCCCACAAAGACTATGCATGTGCTTGTTTTCCCGAGGTTTGTTTGGGTTTTTTTATTGCTGTGATGGATAGTTTTTTGACAGCATAAAATAAGGGCTGGTGTTCCTGACACTAAGGCAATTCATGTCAGCCAAGGATTTTGCCTAGGGGCATTTTCTGTTCCAGTTGCTGCACCAAGGTGGCACGGCACAAACACCGTCCCCACCAAGGTGGTCACCTTTTCCAGCTTTTCCCAAGCAGCCAGATTTATGTTAGCCATGGAAAGCCAGGCTGCTCTTGCAGCCCCTGCAGGGAACAGTACAAGTACAGGGCAGCAGCTACTTCTGGAGTCCCTCAACCCAAATGACTGGCTTTCCTCCATGTGTTACACTAGAAAAGATGACATTACGGGGTAAGATAATCTTATGGTATTTCTTGAGAGACCAGTCAAAAAAGTGACTGTTTCCTGCAAGGCTTTCATTGAGATGATTTTACAGCCATTTCAAGTAAAACCAAAGCTACTCTAACCTTGACTTGATTAGATGATTTCACTTCACTGAAACTATACTCTTAACAAGCACATGTGTCAGAGCTGCTTATGTTCATGCCCACAAAGTGAAGAATAAGTTCAAATTTATGGAAGTTAATGAATTTCCAGTTTAAAAAAAGGAGGGAGGAAAAATAAGAGAGAAAACAAAACAGGGGGAAAAACTGCTTTAAATTCCAGTTCCTGGTTTTGTCTGGGAGTCACAGGATCTTTTATGTTCATGTGACTAAAACAGCACAGACTTAGTTACCATAGTATTTTGGCTTTTGTTTATGGTTAATGTGGGGGGGGGGATTGTTTTGTTTTGAGGGGGGAATCTATTTTTTGGCATACTGTGAGTCATGGGAGACTTTAGTGAGAATTTGCCAGTTAACAATCAATGGACAGGAGTGTCTTTCCAGTACACAGAGGAAAGGTAGATGTAACAGACATCTTCTTCAGTGTATTATTTATCCCGCATTAGACCATTGAGTTGCCCACAGAACAGGCAGTATTGGATTCACCCTGGGTGCTGTACAGCATGTAAAAACTTCAACTGTTTTTAAAAGAGTTATTTATTTTTTTAAATAAGCTACTTCCAAGGCAGTTCTTCAGCAGGGCAAACTCCAGGAGCTTGCCTGGAGGTCCTCACGAGAAGCTTGAAGAGTTTCCCCATATGATTTCCATGCATGTGAAGGGATGGAGGGAGGTGTCTCTTGCATGTCACAACACGAAGGGCTAGGGGAAAACTCAGGAGCAATCTCTCCATGTGGCTGTTACTGTTTCCCCTCCAGCAGCAACAGCACAAAGCTGTTGGTATGATGGTATCCATTGTACCTGTCTCTCCAGCAAATGATTTCCCAAGGACATTTAGCTGTAGTTGTGGGAGGACCTTCAGGACCATACAGGTGGCATGCAGCTTTACCTTCCCCTGAGGCACATGCTATGGTGATCTTTGGCTTATGTCCCAGCACTATACAGAAATATCAGGATCACAAAATCACAGAGTGGTTGAGGTTGTAGGGGACCTCTGGAGGTCATCTGATCCAACCCCCCTGCTCAAGCATGGCCACCTAGAGTCTGTTGCTCAGGACCACGTCCAGGTGGCTTTTGAGTATCTCCAAGGATGGAGACTCCTCAACCTCTCTGGGCAACCTGTGCCACTGCTTGCTCACCTCACAGTAAAAAAGTGTTTCCTGATGTTCAGACAGAGCCTCCTGTGTTTCAGTGTGTGCCCATTGCCTCCAGTCCTGTCACCGCACACCACTGCAAAGAACCTGGCTCCATTTTCTTTGCTCCTAGTACCCTTCAGGTATTTATATATATTGATAAGATCCCCTCTCAGCCTTCTCTTCTCCAGGCTGAACGGTCCCAGCCCTCTCAGCCTTTCCTCGTATGTGAGATGCTCCAGCACCTTAATCATCTTCGTGGCCCTTCGTTGGATTCTCTTCAGTATGTCCATGTCTCTCTTGCACTGAGGAGCCCAGAACTGGACACAGCACTCCAGGTGTGGCCTCACCTGTGCTGAGTAGAGGGGAAGGATCACCTCCCTTGACCTGCTGGCAATGCTTTGTCTAAAGCAGGCCAGGATACTATCCACCTTCTTTGCTGCAAGGGCACATCGCTGCCTTATGTTCAACTTGGTGTCCCCTGGGACCCTCGAGTCCTCTTCTGTCAAGCTGCTTTCCAGCTGAGTGGCCCCTAGGATTCATGAGGAGAAGCCATAAGCAGAAGGACCTGCTTCCTTCTCTGACCCCAAGCACAGGTCCTCTCTTGCTCTAGGTTACAGTAACTGCTTCCATCCACCTCCAGGACCTCCTCCCCTGATTTGCCACACTGTGCAGCTGCTAACTCACCCCCAATGTCTCACTTTGAGTGAAACAATTAGTCCCATTCAAAACTGAATGATCTGTTCTGGGGATACATCTCCCTAGGGACCTCTCCTACAAGGCAGCATAGAAGAATTTGTGCTAGATTTGGCCCTCTGCATTTTACCCTCCCCCAAGGCTACCCCAGCAAAATTTTCACAGATAAGCAATAGCTAACCTGTGTTTCATGCTATAAAAATCTCCCCTTTGGTAAGTAACAGCGCAGCCCTCATATTCTTACGGACACTGCAACTGGAAGAAAACTCTAGATCCAAAATAGTAATTGTGTCTCAGAGCCGCAGGGGTATCATATGGGGCCCAGAGGAGTTGCATGGTCAAGTGCTACCTGTGAGAACAGCGCTGCCTGCTCCGAAGGACCCATCTGCTCCCCTTGGCCTGGAGGCCAGGACCTATTTGCTGAAGCAATTGCAGTAAGCAAGGTAGCTTAAACAGTAGCAGACCACATAGTCTTCTATTATGATAACAGTTATTACTGTAATTATTAGTAGTTATTCTCCAGCCAAGCAAAGAGAATTGAACTGATTTCTGTCCTTCAGCATCTATTATGAGAGGTTTGGCACATTTGACAGCAAGGATCTATTCTCTTGCTGTATTTGCCAGCCAAAACATACTGAGGACGCTGATATTTAAAACCAAGCATGTAAAACAACCATCATATGTCCAAATTTAAAGTACAGGTATATTATGTAGTAAATATTTGCAATCAGTAGATCCGAATTCTTGAAACTGAATCTGCTGTCTTCTTTTGCTGCCCCACAAGATGACTCTAGTACAAGTATAAAGCTTGGCAAATAAAAGGCAGCAGGACATATTCCTTGTCACTAAATATAGGAAAGCCTATGCACTCGCAATCCTGTGGCTGAGGTTTGGCATGCTGAAGTAAGTCAGGATAATTCAAGGTTATGGTTCCCTCAGCAACTATATTTCAGTCACAGTGCATGTATATAAGACGACATAAAAGTTAGCATCACATACTGTGATACAAAATGTTACACATGCCCAAGGGGCTTTGAGTTATGATTTTTGCAGGAGTTAATTTGGTGCTGTTAGTGGAGTGATTCCTTTAAAGATGCAGTCAAGGTAACATTTTACATTTAATTTCCCCACTGCCATTTTCTTTGGCCTTGTCAGCTGTAAGAAAAAATCAATGGTGCATAAATCTCTGCTCATGTAACTAGGTAGTAACAGTGGAAGGCACAGTAGGGAAGGCACAGATATGACTGTACCTACTTAAAACTTCTTGGAGCTTGATGATCTGCTGTCTTAAGGATCTGTTTCCTTTCCAGATGCTTAACCTCAACTGGTGGAAAGGCACCAATAGAGAATTAGGGCTCAAAATAGAGGCAAGATAGTTATTTGCCAAGTCTAATAATCGTTTTTTTCTCCTTCTCTCTGACCATATCACTGGTTCACCTTCAAACAGTTTTCCTCTGGAACTCTTCAGACTCTAGCAAGATATTGACCATATGCTAATACAGAAATACTCTTCAGGTACTGTAATTCATGCTATGGCTTAACAAAGTGTTCCCTCTAGGGGTTTCTCCTAGAAAAAATACATAACAATAAAGCCAGGGGGAAGTATTTGCCTAACACTAACATAGCAAGCATTATTGTCCCACATTTGGGATGCCATAGACTGGTTTCTCACTGAGTGACAGAACTCTTCTTCTTGCTCCCTCCTTCTTTTCCTCTTGAATGTAGCTCCAATAGTAAGTAGAATTGGGAAAATCAAGAATTGTTAGTAAGAATGTGTAGCAATAGCCTGAGAAATCTTACTTAATTTAGCCCTTCCGATTAGTTATTTTATACATGACAGATGTACCCACAGTAGTGACCCAGACATGAGTGCATTTCTCAAAAAAGCAACCAGATCCATGCAGTTTCATTAGCAGAGACACAACAGATGTGCCGTGAAATTTAGATGTTGAAAAGCAACTGGGATTTGTTGGTAAAGCTCATGTTTCCAACTGATAGAAGAGGATAGCAAACCTCCTATCACTACTGTACAATCCTTCATCTGTTGCTAACTAACGGCTGGTGGGTATGCATTTCATCCACCGAGCCAAACAGCAGTGGGTATGAGTTACTCACAGGAGTCCCAATTCTATGCATGCAGTAACTGAAATGCAGAGGTTTTGTAAAACTGTGGAAGCCTGGTTTTGTGGACTTCACCAGGGACAAAATATCATGCCCTAGTTAAACAGCTGCAGCTATATTTTCACATGTGATTGTAAAGAGGCCTGTCTTTTTGTTTCCAAAAAGAGCAAGGTCACACAGATCTACTGGGAGCTGCAAGCACTTGATGTCTTTGGAAAGTAGGTCATTACTATGTTTGTGCCTAATTTGAGGTAGCCAAAGCTTCAGCGCTGCCCTGATTGCCACAGAAAATAATATGCAGCAGAGGAGTGAGATATTTGAGAATAACAGACTGGGTATCCCACCTTCCAGTCCTGGCCATTGGTCACATCGTGCTTTCCGCTGCATGCTGATGGAGAGAAAGCCTGAACTGCCCCTGATTTATTTTTCTATGAATTGATTTATGTATTCTTCTTACAGAAGTGCCTAAGCATCGCTGCATCCATATTTTAGGAGATAATCTTTATTCTCTTTCTTGTCTGGACACTATCACAGCTCCAGAAAAGGGGAACATACTTTTTTGTAATGAGGATTGTATGACTTCTTTGTCCTCCCCTGTGCCTGTCCTAGAAAATCATACCCTTGTTATCTGATGTCGCAGGCCTTAGCTGATGTAGCACTTGCTCTGTGGGTCCACCCTCACCCCTCCTTCTCAGGAGCATCGTTACTCTGCATCCACATTCCTCCTCCGTCAGACATCGGCTGGTCACAGCTTGGAGGATTCCTGTTCCACAGCAGCCCCGAGGCAGAGATTTATGAGAAACACAGAAAGTCCAGAAAGAGCAACCCATGCGGTGGCACTGCATTTCTGGATGGGAGCCTCAAAATGAATGGGGGAGGAGGGCAAGGAAGATTGGGACTATTCAGCCGTATGGCCATGCCCACGTGTGTGTGAGATTAAGAAATGCTGCTGCACTTTCCTTAACTCTCTACTTGTTGAATGTCTGCGCTGGAGCCAGAGGACAAGGTGGGCTCCTTGCAGTTCTGATGGCCTTTCATCCACCCCAGGTGAGCAGGAAGACCTGCAACGTGCTGGCTCGGCCACTTCAAACAGCTTCATCCCAAGCTGTAGAATGAGTACATTGAACAATATAACAAAATAAGGGCTTTTCTCAAGACAACAGAGATAGTTTCCATGCCACAGGGAAAGCATGATCAGCAGTGTGAGGAAGCTGCCTGCCTGCCTGCTGTGCTCAATAGAAGCCAAGGTGAGGCATTTAATAGTCTAAGGGGTTAAGAGGCTGAAAATTATCTGCATCCAGACAGATGAGCTTTGCAAGCCAGCATTGCTAATGCTGCCAACGGCAGGTGCATGAACCCAATCAGAGAGTTTGTGCACTTCATTTGTTCATGAGCAATGATGGAAGAAAGGCCAGGAGCCGGCAGACCGAAGAGTTCCCATTTGCCATTAGTGCCTAATGCTGCACTGTCTGCTTGTGATTGCTTTAAGCTCGTGTAGCGGCTGTACTGACCAGTAGAACTCTGTGTATTTGTAGAATTTTGGATTGGGAAATTGTTTAAGAGCAAATAAATCCAATGCACAGTGGGATTTCATACAGTGGTGTTTTTCCATAGTTAATTACATTTTGCTCAGTGAAATTTGAGCCAAGAAACAAATACTCAGCACCAACTTAATTTATCACTGAATATGCAGCCAAAAGCTAAAAGCAGACAACCAACACAAGTTAAAAATTACTATGACGTGAAAACAATACCTATCCCATGCATGTTACTTGGTGGGAAATGTTTCCTCTGAGTTCTTGGTGACATGTAAAATGAGTGGATGAGCAGGAGGCAGTGCCAAATGAAGGACAGGGACCCATGGGACAGACCCACAGCCAGAGCAAAGGACAATTTACAGGGAGTTTCTCCCAGCTGTCAGGGCACAACCGCAGAAAGCAGGAAGGTGCTTGTTAGAAAATCCCAGCGCAACATCAAATGCTCTCCCTCATATGTTATGTTGCCCACTTGCCTATTCATCCATCACTCTGTCTCTAGGCACCTTCCATGTAAAATTGCTATTTTGTCAGTGGTCTGCAATTCCGAGCTTCACTCCTCAGTGACCAGCCACTGGTGGCGGTGACCTAAATGGTGAGCAGGAGGGACAGACAGCTGTATTACAGAAGCAGATGGTTTTGGAGGAGCAAAGAAAACATTGTGGGTTCGCCCTGGAATTCAGAAGCACTTTGGAAAGGTATGTTGAAACAGGACTGGAAACGCTGTGGGTATCTTTATATTGTAGCCAGCCACTTCTCCAGAGCCTGCTGCAGGCAGACTGCCGGCAGTCCTGAAGCGAGTTAGGTGAAAGACAGTTGAGTCATCTCTACTCCGCAGTGTGGTTGATAGAGCTGTGGATATAAACCTTGAAGTCAGAGACGCTGTTTCTGTCAGCCTTTCTATGACACATAAAACGAAAGGAGTTCAAGGACGTAGGGGACAACACCATTGAAAGTAACATAATATTTAAGAGCTCGCTACAGCTAGAAGGAAACAGAGAGGACTGTTTGCTGTCATTCCTCATTAAAGTGCAGAGCCATGTCTTTGTGCACTCTGTAAACATGACTATTTCTTCTTTTCTGCCTGTGAACTTTGAACAGATATAAAACTTGGGTATATCAGGTTCCAGAGGAGATATAGTCTAAAGTATTTTTCCAGGAAACATCAAAAAATATATCTTCACTATGTGTCTTTCATGATGCATATATATGTAGTGGGAGCTGGGATGTAAAAAGGCGGGGAATTTAGCTCAAGCATTTATCCTGCCCACTTTGGAAAATACCATGGCTTAAAAATTCCCTGAGTATTCTGCAAAAGAGCTCTAACAGGGTTCCCCACCATATTTATTCACCACCTAAACCACCATAAACATGCAATAGCAGAGTCTGCAGTGACTCTTCCTGCTGCTATTTCTCTTTCCTGGAAAGCTTGTTGCTCTTCTGTTAAGAAATATTCCAGCAGAAATTGTTCCTCCAGACGTATTGCTCACTCTTGCTGCTCTGCCTTCAGTAAGTCTAAGCTGTAGTTCACAGTGGCCTGTGTGAAACTGGGACCGACAGAAAGTGCTATTCAGGCACTGCTCTGGAGCCAGCATCCCTGGGAGACCCTTTGGAGTCACTGACCATCTCCTATTCTAGCTGCACAAGATCGCAGGGGACACCACCAAACCTCCTGTTTCCAGGGTTAAACCACTTCAAGCTGCAGTGCACCACACACAAAACTTAGTGTGAAATCTCCACATCTGGCTTTAAAATCCAGGTGCTACTCTAAGTACATCCCTATCACCGATGGTTTGGTGCAACACTTATTTTGTTCTGGTGCACCATGCAGGGGCAAGAGGGTCTTAATTTCCTTAGTCCTCACCTTGCCTCACCCTCTGCTTTGGGTCCTATACCGGTATGCTATGATTAACTTGATCATATTTTCCTTCCAGTTTGTGCCAGTTTAAATGAGATTGGCCCCTGTAAACTCTGAGAGCCACGGACATTCCCACTGCTTTTAGTAACACAGCTGAAAGACTGAGCCCTCTTTTGAAAATGTAGTGTTACCTTCTACTGTCAGCATCAGTGACACTGTTTAGGAACAGAGCATGACATGTATCCAACCAAGCGGAAGTGGGGTGGAGCAAAAATGAGAAATTAATGTAACACATATGGCTTTATTTTCCCTGCAAATCATGTTCAGTTTGGGCCATAATGATTTATTCTAAAAGCGCATTTAACTCCAATTTGGTTCTATATAACAGAACAGATGGGGGAAATCCACAGAGCTTTCTGCATAAATACTTTTCTGCATAAATAAGAATGATTGCATTCATAACCTGCTTCTTTTTTCTTTTTCTTCTCCCCTCCATCTTCAGCTATTTGATTTTTACACTTAAAATAAAATAAATTGACAAATAATTTATGTACTGAATTTATGTGGTCTTATCTGGGGGAGAGGGGTGAGTTCTCAAACGAGCACGTAGCCATTGCTGTGCAAAAACAACTTTGTCATTCTGGTCTTCTGCCTTCCTCCCCTTGTCCTATATTCACACACAAATACCATTGTTAATATAGGGCCTACATTGTTCTGAGTTCTGCTTCTGAAGAACACACCGAGCAGCGGAGAGAGAGGGATTACGTGTATTCCCACAGCTGTGCTGGCACAAAAGGAGATGCTGGTGCATCAACATGGAAGCTATCAAAACAAAGGCAAAAAAGGCTGTATTGTTTCGGTTTCATTGAGGAAAACAAGAGAGAATATTTTCTTTTCCACTCTTGAAAAAGCAGAAAAGTAGTATAACCGTCCTTGTGATATTTCCAGTTTGAGAAATCAGCATCTTAAGGAATTCCTAGGAAAAGAAAAATCTCATCTTGAAGAATTAAGACGAGGTCAAATGCCCTGAGGCTCCCTATTGCTTTCCTTTCTGTTTGCCAGGCTTGCTTCCCAGGCCAGCAGCCCCCAGCCAAAGCAGGGGCTAATACCAATTGCCTTTGCTGGGTCAGTCAGAGCTGAGGCTGGGTTGCCAGCCCAGTGCAGGAACCACTCTGAGCCAGCAGCCCGCTCTGACTCTTTCCAGCAAACAATTTTAGAGACCTGGAAACAACTCTGGGCTGGCAAATGACATTATTTTTATGGGCCATTGCCTCATTGCAGCACTTTGCTCCATCCACTTTAGCGTGATGTGTCTTTTTATGCACTATTTTACCACCCTGTTATCTCAGCTCCTTACAGAAGCATCCTGCCATAACGCTGTTTCCTACCACGCAGGCAATGTGCCTTCAGAGCACCGTGCGTTAGCCTTAGCGTCACTTGCCTGGGCTTGGCAGGCCAAAGACCATCATTGCCTAAGGCGGGGGACCATTTGCATGCCTCTGCAAGGGCTTTGCCTCCCCCATGCACATTTACACCCCTGCTCAGTATATATTAGCGCTACACCTTTGGCTAACGCCTGCACTCTCACAAGCCTTGCACCCAGGTTCTCCTTCCACCCAGCGCAAAATGTAGCCTTATTCTGGGGGGCTTGGGTTGGACTGTAAATGTGCACAAGAGTAACGTGAGAGTGAGGATAGCTGGATTTGGTACAGCTGGCACTACTGTTGTGGCCTGTAGGGCTCAGGGAGCTGAATCAGAGTTTATCCTTGTCTTCAGGAGGAGGAATCTGAAACCCAAAAGATCCTTGCTTAATTTGTGTCTCTTCTTTACAGAGACTGTAAGTTCTTGAGAGCATGAACAATCTCATATAGCTGAAAACTGTCTAGCTCACCAGGGACCCCACTTTTGGGGCAATAGTGGATGTCGTGGTTTAACCCCAGCCAGCAGCTAAGCACCCCACAGCCGTTCACTCACTCCTACATGGTGGGATGGGGGAGAGAATCAAAAGAGTAAAAGTGAGAAAACTCGTGGGTAGAGCTAAAGGCAGTTTAATAGGTAAAGCAAAAGCTGCACACGCAAGCAAAGTGAAACAAGGAATTCATTCTCTACTTCCCATGGGCAGGCAGGTGTTCAGCCATCTCCAGGACAGCAGGGCTCCATCACACGTAACAGTTACTTGGGAAGACAAACGCCATCACTCCAAACGTCCCCCCCTTCCTTCTTCTTCCCCCAGCTTTATATGCTGAGCATGACGCCATATGGTGTGGAATATCCCTTTGGTCAGTTGGGGTCAGCTGTCCCAGCTGTGTCCCCTCCCAACTTCTCATGCACTCGCTTCAGCCTACTCACCTACTTCAGCCTACTCGCTGGTGGGGTGGGGTGAGGAGCAGAAAAGGCCTTGACTCTGTGCAAGCACTGCTCAGCAGCAACGAAAATATCCCTGTGTTATCAACACTGTTTCCAGCACAAATCCAAAACATAGCCCCATACTAGCTACTATGAAGAAAATTAACTCTATCCTAGCCAAGACCAGCACAGTGGACTATATAAACCCCATATATGTTTCATATATGACTAGCCCAGTCACAATGGTGTGCTTTGAAAGTTCACTTCAGTTAGCTTTAAACCCCTTTGAAAGTTCATCACTGAGAACAAATAGGAACTCAGAAGAGAGGACAATCACTTTCTGGAAGAGAGGGTCTACCTTTGCAAGGTTCAGAAGCTGTAAAGACTAAACATCCCTCTGACACTCTAGCTCCTGCTCTAGGCCCTAGGTCAATGACAAGGGCCTAGGTCTGGCCCTAGGTCAATGACAAGAACCCACATTGGTGGTAGTTCATTAGCCATGCCTCCAAAGCTATGCCATGCCAAGCCCTGCTGATAAATGCATAGCTATGGCTGGTAACTCTTCTGAATAGCCCATGAGCAAATTATAAGTCCAGAAGTCCTTTTTAGGAGCCCAGGAGTCCTTCTTTAGGAGTCCAGGAGTTCTTCTTTCCAGAAGTTCATCCATTAATCCCAAAGAGTAAACTCTTCAGAGGTATAAAGGTAAAAGACAATGTCAGATGCTTTTTTGAACTAGAAAGATTAATACCATTGAAACCAATAAAAATTCCACAGGATTTGTTGGTGGTCTAGCCATGGATCAGAGGACAGGAGGTGAGAGGTCTCTTCTATACATTAATTGATCATTTGTTACAATGAGCCTTCTAAGCATTCAGAGGGCTTCCTGCATTTTTTACTTGATATTTTCAGACCTGTCCCAGCTGGCTTTTTCCTCCATCTGCTTCTTCAGCATGCCTTGATCTCAACTTCAATCTACTTTTCTTTCTCATCTCTCTTACCTTCCTTTTCTTTCTCTTTCACTGTTCTCCTTGTAATTAACCACCTCCACCTGCTCTCCCCATCCTAATTTCACATACAGCAGGACCTGGCCTGTTCTTGGGTCCCCTTGGGCTGCCTCCCTTGCTGCCTGGCCATCGCTAGCCATATCTTGCTGCCTAGCTTCACAGAGGACCACAAGATGGTGGCTTCTATGCAGATGAAAACATTCATAAGCTGCAGGCTTCAGCCAGTTATGGGAAGTGGTAAATATATCCTGGGTACAAACAGGCTTCAAAAATGATCTGACAGGAAAAAACAAGTTGGTCATCCTAGCCAACAACTCTTCTGTTCTGAGAAAAGCAAAAATTGACTCTAACATGGCAAAGACCACTGTGCACCATGGTGGGACTGACATCACCAGGACAAGTCAGTGAGAAGTAAACGCTGTAAAGCATTTCATGCTGCCATAAAACTGGCTGTAGATCAGTTTTATATATATATTTTTAAAAGTCTCCTTTCTTCTTCTGTCTTGGGGAGCTGTGCATGGCACATGTTTTTCATAAAAGAAATAAAAGTAAAGTAAAAGAAATAATGTGGGTTTTTTGTGTTAATTTCCATTGGTGTTTTTCCTGTAGGGTTCCTGGCCTGTAAGATGCCTATTACAAACTTTTGTGGCTCTGGCCCCTTCTCCAGCCCCAAAGTGATGTGGCAGGGGATTGCTCTGGAGCTGCTTGCCTTGATGCACAGGTAGGACCAGACAACCTGCTAGCAGCCTTCATGGCCAGAGGGAGCCCTGACACATTTCTTACCTGCCCCACTCCTTCCTCTGGATGATTACATAGGAAAACAGCATCGTGTTTTGCTCTAATTCACTCCTGTTTTGGGTAGGTGAGGGGAGAAGGTGTACAGGAGGTCCTCAAGGCTAAGGGAACAAAACAAGCCTATCTGTGAAAGTCATATTTTCAAGCCATCAGAAACCAAAGGCCAGACACCGAACACTTTGCCTTGTGTAGCCTGCCTGTACTGCACATGCAGCAGTCCCTGGGCTGTGCGTTTGCATGTGTTTATAGCTGGGGGTGTGTTTAATTGCTCATTTCCAGAAACAAGCCTCTATTTGTATTCAGTTGTGGATGGACTGCCAAATTAGGGACTTGACCATGCCCTGTTCACACGCACCAAACTAACTTTGCCATCCCCAGAGCCCCAGTTTGCTCCTGCACCCTGGAAAAGGATGTGGCTACTTGCACCCCCCTGGGGCAAATGTAGTCCAGTGGAGGAGGGGGGACTTTACACCTTTATTCCTGCCAGCCATGGCTGGTAGGAGGCACATCTGAGAGCTAAGCAGGAAGCTGTGAAGGGAACGCCATACCTTCCTAAGAGGCTGATACTCAAAACACATATAGCAAAAGGCTAGAAAGGCTGAAGTGTATTACCACTTGGGAAAGGATGCGGGGGGCTGGGAGCTGTTGATTTTTTTAGCTTTTTTTTCTTTTTTCTTTCAGAAAAAGTAAAGTTTGCAAACAGTAAGGGAAGTACTGAGATAAATTCAGTATTCGAAGTCTTACATTTGTGAGCTTTTTATATGGAATTCGAAATATCCAATGCCTTTATAAGTGGAATGACTCAGATCCAAAAAGAGATGTAAATGTACCTGTCTTGATACCAAGGGGATTGTCCCGTGGTTTGCTGTCCCTCGTGTATTCCATTTGCACCATCCATATTTGTTCATGAACTTCCTTAGCTATCAGAAATGATGATTTCTGAAAATTGTTTGGAATCCAAGACTCTCGTTTCTTGTCAAACATCTGCACAGAGCTTTGTTCAGCTTCAAAGCTTAAGTCAACTGTGTTTAATATCTGAATTTGTCTCTGAAGCAGCAGCAACAGCAACTGACAGTAATAAAACCCTACAGGAAATAAACTCGGAGTAGAGCATATGTGAGCCAGGTCTTGGTGAGATCTATCTTAAAAGCCAGGATAAAAGGCAAAGCCAAGAGGACTTTGCATCAGCAGGTTAAAGCGTGGTTGCCAATTGCTTGTTGGAATTAAAGGATCTTATAGAGCTGTTCTATTCATCCCTCTCACACAGAGGCTGCTAGGCATTAAGTCAGCCAAGGGTCTTATATTTCTAGCTATTTTGGTGCATTTTGAAATTGTTTCTATTCTTAATACTCTGTAGTCATTAAATTACAGCCAGCTGTGTCCTGTCACTGACATTTTTTGCAAACTGTTTTTAAAATGTAGTGCTAACAGTTCATAGATGTTTGGTTATCCGAGAGCTGAATGACAAAACAGCATCTAACAGCAGAGCAGAGAGCAACCCATGAGCTTGTCCTGCAGTATTTCACAGTTAATATGAAATGCAGTCAAAATGTAGAAGGGACTGGACACTGAGGAAAACTGATCATGAAAGGGGTTTAAGGCATGAAGGAAATTAAAGCACAAACTGACTTTCCTTAAATGAACAGGGGTGATATTTTGACATGTCATTTAACATTTCCCATATGGCTTCAACTAGAGTTGATTTGAAACCTTTGAAAACATTTTCCTTGTGTGCAAAATGACCTGTTACAACAAAGGAGAAAAAAACCCATAAACCATTTGACTGTTAAAGCCATTTTAATTAAACAATCGAACTGGCCTGTGTGTGTCCCAGGTGGGGAAGTCTGGGATGCTGCTTTTAAACAGTAGTGCTGGTAGAGGCATGTTTGCTGCAGGACAAGGAGAAGGGGTGAGATGAAATCCCCCCTCAAACTTGTTCCTGGGCTTCAGGGGGGCTCACTCGGTTCTGGCCACATGAAGCTCCTTCCTGGTGTGTGGTTGACCACGTGAAGGTAAAGATTTTTTTAAAAAATAATGTCTGATATTGTCAAAGTGCTTGTGCACAGAGCTAGGACTGCTATGTGGCAACATGATTTTCCAGCAGTTGGGAGCTCTGCACTTTTTGAAGGTGTGGCTCGGAAAGGGTATACCACATTTGGCAGTCAAAAACAGACAGCTGCCTTTGAAAATCAGGAGCCCAAATATGCGAAGGTAAGGTGTCAAAGTCTGACTATTTCCTTTCTTTTTCTAGACCAAGTTTCCACCCAGAGTTCAGGTTGCAGAGTAGTGTTATTTGCTCCGTGTCACCGTATGGTTCCTCTGGGAGGCAGAAGCTGTGACGGGAGCTGTGCACAGCCCAGACACCGGCTGGCACTTATCAGAAATAGCTGGGGAGGAGAAGGAAAAAAAAGGGGAGGGGGGGAATGCAACAAACAAACAAAAACCCACAAGAATTCAGGATACTTCTGCAAATCAGTAACCAAAGAAAGAATTTTGTACAAAAAGTTATTTGCAACAAGTTGCCTGACCCCCTTGCCAGGTGACCTTCATCTGCTTTGCAGCGGAACGGTGAGCCCCAATTAGCCCTTGAAAAGCACCCAGCTTTGCTGAGGAAAGGTGCTCCTGAAGGGCAGGGGAATGTGAGGAGAGGTGTTTTGCTGAAGGCTTGCCGTGCTCCATCAGTACTGCTCAAGGGAGCTGTGGGCTGGAATTTCAAAGGTCCTCTTTCCACTGCTGTGTGCTTGAAGCCAGGGTTTTCTATTGAAGGAACAAAGGCAGAGCTAAACCTGCCAAGGCCAGAAATCCTAGGGGAGGGGGGGGTTTCTACCACTTTGCAAAGCAAATTGATTTTTGAAGTGTACAGCATAAAATGCTCAGAGGACTGCTACTTCTTTGCCATAAAAATACTGTTCCTACATGGCTCTTGATAGAAGTTAATGTTTGCCTCTGTGTGTGTGGCAGGGACAGGTCCACACACTCAGGGCTCTTCCACAGCCTTCATTTCTGCAGCTCTCATCTGGCTCCAAGGACAGTTGATTCAATCGTCCAGCACTGCCGAATAACATCTCGCAAGCAACACTTTCATTTCCTCCTCTTTTTTTGGAGTTATCTCATGCAACAGGATTACCTGATAACCCCCTGAAGAGCAGGGAATGCTCTGAATCCCAGTGGGATAGCAAGCAGCATAGCTAATTTCTTCTTCTGCTTGAAAATTGTCTAATTTTCAACCAACTGTTGCTGCCAAGCACTTCAGCAAATAATAGACTGAGGCAGTTTGGGCTGGAAAAAAGAAAGACAGTGACTAAGATTCCCTGTATTCCTTATTTTCAGTGGAAGAAACAACTGAGCATGCTCCTTCAGAAAACAGAAGCTAGGGGAGGAAAAGCAGTAGTTTGTTGGGGTTTTTTTTAAGATTTTCAGATGTGGATGGGATTGCAGTCAAGGTCATGACAGTTTCTTCAAGGACAGTAATAGCCCATGTTATAAACACACGCTTATAGTAGGAAGAAAACCCTGCAAAATCACAGGATCTTGAAGCACACTGAATTGTAGGAGGGAAAAAAAATAAACCCATACCCTTCTAATCATGATGCATCAGTTCACATAAATTCTAATGAGTGGGTGAAACAGCAGCTATAAAACAACTGTATCGGGCGATAAATCAACTTTGCCACGACCAAGTCCCCTCCAGTGTCAGAGGCTTCCCTAATGTGGATATTTGCCCAGTTTTGTTCTTTCATGAGTCATGACTTGGCACACTTTCCTCCTCGCTCCTCCACACGTGCAGCAGCAGAAGCGTGTCCCTGGCCAAGTGCAGGGTAGGCTCAGTGCCAGCGGCAAGCGCGTCTCCCCAGCCGGGCTGTGGCCAGAGGACTTCTGCTGGAGGGTGTTTTACCAACAAGTGGGTCTCAGTTGACCGGCTCCAAAGGGCTGATGTCTTATTCTCTTCATTGCAGGCACAGCCCAAGCTCCCTTGCTTAGGATGAACCCACTATACCAGCGTGGGACTGGTCTCAAAGTATCCCTAATGTGGCTTCCACTGAAGAGCCTTGCTCTGAATTACTTCATTGACAGAGCCGCTGCCACTTCCTTTGAAACATTATGAGCCCTTTTAGCCCTTTGCAGGACATGTTTCTGAACAGCATCCTCTCTGATGGGGATGAAACTACTTTCCTCTGCACTAACACATTCAGGGTTGTGGAGAATGTGGGCTGTTTTCGGTTTGGTTTGGTTTGGTTTGGTTTTTTTTAATGAATGGGCTGCAGGATTTGCACTATACATTGTACTGAGTCATGTTTGGGTGTGAAAGGATTCATTTCTCCTTAGGAACAGGGGAATAAGCCTGTGACTGCAGGCTGTGAGAGCACATTATCGGCAGTTACCAGGCATCGTGTATCCAGGTTGAGTATAGGCTGTTTAGGTAGGAATGGTGGCTTGGGAGTTAGGAGAAGAGAACTTTCTTTGGGAGCAAAATTGCGGAGGCACAGCCTCAGTCTAGTCATCATGTGGATGTCAGGCTCGTTTGCTGGGCTTGAGCCCTGTGCCTGCTCTCACCCCATGCCCTGACGATGTCCTGGGGTTGCAGTGCCCCGGGAGGGTTACAGCTCTGCACTTGCTCACCAGGTATTCGTGCCCTCCTTAGCTCCCTTACCTTGCTAAAGCTGCAGCAGCACAGAATAGTACTTGGAAGAGAGTAGCAGGAAACAAGGCTGAAGCTTTGAAGTCACATATTGACATGGGGGGGTCAAGTTACAGGACAAAAAACCCACATAAGGCTGTTCTTGCTGACAGAGACTTTAGCTTGAATATACTAATATAAGGACTAGTGATGGGCAGAACTACTTGATGTTCTTCCCCCACATCCACTGAACTCCCAGGACCTGTTCCTGCCCTTCCTGGTCCCACAGCAGGAGGAGATAGGCTGCAAGGGACCCGGTCATGGGAGGATGGAGGTGGGAGGTGGTGCAGCTGGGGCTTTGGTGCACCATGCAGAGCTGTGCATGGCAGGGAGGAAAGGGGCACAAGATTACTGTCTAAGGTACCATGGCAGCACCTGGTGATTCTGATCTTGTCTGGAATTGGAGGCACCTTCATATCACAGTTTTATTGTGGCAGCAGTGTGTCACCCATCACTGATACGTGTGCTCTGTACTCAGGTCCAGCTGACTGAGACATGCTGACTTCTTTGGAAAAGCCATGTGCATCAGCCACGGCCACTTCTGTTGATGTTGCTCACCTGTTGGCACAGTCCTCATGAGCAGCTGAGCTCATTTAGACTCAAGGACAGACAACAACAAGCAAAGGGTACTGAAAGCAAAGGTGGGACTCCATCCTTTGAAAACTTTTCAGCTGCAATGGTTTTCTGTGGATGTTTAGAGGAACTACACCTAGAGCTGAGATTTCAAGCAACAACTGAGTCCATGACCAGAGTAACATCAAAAGAAGTAAAAGTATTCCTCCTGGGGATGCTTCTTACAAATCCAGGATAATCCAGCATTGGAGGCAGGATACAGGACAGTGCATGGGTGAATGGGTCTGAGCCAGTCATGGCAGTTCCTGCATCCCTACAAGAAAGAATAATGTAACTGAGAGCCAGAGGAAGCTGCACAGTGGGGACAGCCAGCAAAGGCCTCTGGAATTTATTTCTGCTTAGTTTACTGCAAAAAAACTGTAATCTTGCACAAATTCAAATAGAAGGCAGGCAGCTCAGCATAAGCTGTGGAAAGAATGGAAAGCAGGCAGGGTATTAAATAAGAGATGAGAAATGTTGGTAATTTATTATTAAGGCTTTAAGAGAAATATATGACTTTTCTGAAGATATTTTAATGAGCAAGTTAAAGAGAGAAGTAATTCTGGAAACGCCGCTCAGAGATTCGTATTGGGAATCACTGAAATGCACCCACCAAACCAGCCTGGGGCTGCTAAGGAAGTTTGAGTGGGTATCAATAATATATTTGGAAAGAGCTAGTCTGAAAGTGCTGCCCCACTCCCAGCACCCCTTGGGATCAAGCAGTTGGTCACCTGGGGCTGATCTGCTTTGCCCTGTGCAGTGGTTATGTACACCAGGTAAAACAAGATGTGAGATCCACTATGGCATGGAGAGTGCAGGTCACATCACTGGACACTTGGCAGGCTTTATTCGCAGCCTGCCCACATTTACTGGTACAGAGGGAGCCGAAGCCCTGTGTTATCTGCCCATATCTCCACAATAGGGAACCTAAAGCAGCTATAGGAACTTCTGAGACATATCTTTGTAGCCAGCTTCCTCCTTTGGTGTGCCCCCCCCATGCTCAGCTTCATCCACAGGGTCCTATGTGTCGGGAGCAGTCCAAAGAGCAGCTTTACAGCTCCTTTGCAGTTCAGGCTCTAAGACTCTCGCCTCCACAAGGGGAAACGCTGTGTCCAGCTAAGGCTCCAGCATCCCCTAGCATGGCCTCGATGTACTCACCGAGTCTCTGAAATCTGCCTCATTGTGTGGGGTGGACATCCAGCACCAGAGAGGTTCAGAACAGAAAAGTAAACTGCTTTTCTGATGGTTTCATATGGCACCCACAGCCTATGCAAAATCAGAGACATCTGCAGAATTGCATTTTTGCTGCACCTTTATTTTCATTCCTCCCATCTGTGGTCCCTTTACTGGGCAGAAGATCCGAGCATCCTGGAAAACAGCCTGCTTGATCATTCATTTGTGGATCCACATCCTATACCGAGCAGGAAGGACTGCTCACTTTCTCCAAGGAGCACTTCAGGACATCACACAGACTGTGTTTGTTGCTTCTCAGGATATGTCGACCTTTTAAAGAAAAGGAATTCAGAATGCAGCTGGGTTGTAAGAATTACTCTGCTTCTCTTCAACACTTCTGTTTGCTAACAATGGGTTTCCTGTTTTTAGATAAACCCCTGTACTCAGTGCTGGTGAGGCCGCACCTTGAATACTGCGTTCAGTTTTGGGCCCCTCACTACAAGAGAGACATTGAGGGGCTGGAGCGTGTCCAGAGAAGGGCAATGAAGCTGGTGAAGGGTCTAGAGCACAAGTCTTGTGAGGAGCAGGTGAGGGAACTGGGGTTGTTTAGCCTGGAGAAAAGGAGGCTGAGGGGAGACCTTATCGCTCTCTACAACTACCTGAAAGGAGGCTGTAGAGAGGTGGGGGTTGGTCTCTTCTCCCAGGTAGCAAGTGATAGGATGAGAGGGAATGGCCTCAAGTTGTGCCAGGGGAGGTTTAGACTGGATACGAGGAAAACTTTCTTCACTGAGAGGGTTGTCAAGCATTGGAACAGGCTGCCCAGGGAAGTGGTTGAGTCGCCATCCCTGGAGGTATTTAAAGGATGTGTAGATGTGTCACTTAGGGACATGGTTTAGTGGTAGACTTGGCAGTGCTAGGTTAACGGTTGGACCTGATGATCTTAAAGGTCTTTTCCAACCTAAACGATTCTATTCTATGATTCTAATAATTAAAAAAAAAATTAGCAAACAAGGGTATGTGTGATTTGCTGCAATGCACGAATGTACAAGTGAGATGCTGATAATCCTGGGACCAGAGACAGATACTAGATGAATAGTAGGTGTCACGTCCCACCTGTGGGGAGGGGGAAGTAAAATCATGATGCCAAATATGTCATGTTAAGGACGTGAGTCTGGTGTGTGGCTAAGGGAAAAGAGGTGGCCCTTCCATTGAGTCATGAGGTTCAGAAAGGACCCCCTTGCTTTCTAAACTCCTTCTCAGGGAGGAGTCTAGGTGCAGCTGGATCTAGTCTTAGTCTCAGACTTGGTCAACGGTTTATGTCTAAGGGTTACGAGGACAATAAGGGTAGCCACACGGCAGAGTCAGCGTCTGCCTGCCAGGTCCCTCTCAACCCCACTCAAGAGTGACTCAGATTCACAAATCCCCTCGGTGTGGATTAAGGTGAAACAACACTCAAGGTCCATAAACAAACATCAGCTTTACTAAGAATGAGAAACTCCTATATGAACAATATTCTATAACTGTTGGTTATTGCACAATTATATCGGCCTGAGCTGTGCAGCTTTGCTGAAAGTAAGGTAGGCCTTTTAACAAACCTTGAGAGAAAAGGAGGAGAGAAAGATAAAGAGGGAAAGAGAGAGATTTAGGTAGAAATATCACCAGTCCTGGATCCAGCGTTGGTCCTGCCAACGGGGGTGTTCAGTGTAGAAGAAGCCCCCAAGCACCGGTGCGTGCCCCTATTTATTCTTCTCTTTCTGGCCTCAGGAGTGGTTGATACCTCTTTTTAGGAGCTTTGCACCCTTGTGTCGATTACCGCCTGACCGCAGGACAGGAGCTGAAGGAGTCTCCTCCCCGTCAGATGCGGCAAGGCTGTCAGCGCAGTCCTGCCTGGGTCGCCAAAACTGTTATCCCACAGGCATGAGGTCGTCTACCCGGTGTGCGAGACGCCAACATACACACAGGGTGCAAAGATGGGTGCTAGGTGGTCATTCCACACCACTATCACAAAGTTCGGTCCAATGTTTATATAGTCTAGTTATAAATACGCATAAGTGACCACACAAAGCAGTTTTCCATTGGTCTACACCTCTGCCATTTCAACTCAAAGCCACAGTGCTACTTTAATATTCTGTGCATGCTTGCAGGAAGTGGGAGGGTAGCTTTGTTTGGTCTCTAATTGAGTTGGTGGTCGTGATCTCCCCCTGCCGCCTTCACCTTCCCCCTAGTTACTGCATTTTTTTCTCTGACTTCATATTTCTTCGGCACTCCCCCAGTCTTCACCGCCTTCTAGGGCAGGATGTTCCCCTTTTATCACTCCTTGTTGCAGTTTCTTCTTTGAAGGTTAGTGATTAATGAGGCCTGCGTGTTCCCCTTTGACTGATTAGCAAATATGTGAGTTAGTTAAGCCCACACAAGACAACTATTCATCCCATAAATCTACCAATTCCCCCTTTTGAGACTAAGAATAAGTCTCATTTTCTCGCTAGATTGTTTAGCTAATGCTAAGCAACACTTGCAGATAATAACACATATAAACATACAAATATTCTTAAAGAAATCAGTATATCTATAAAGGATACGTTAGTAATACTATTGTTCCCAATAATGTAAGAAGATACAAGAATAATTCCCCTTGAATACAATCTATATGGGCTATAGATTCTATTTGAGTCCAAGTGCAGTTCATTTAATTCCAAGTCAGCCTGTCAAGCCAAGAGAAGTGACACTGGGCCACTCCTTGTGGCTTCCACTTTGTCTCTCAGGGCTCACAGTACAGCCATTTGGGGCTCGTCCCTTACAGTAGGTTAGGGCTACTAACAGCTGAAATGTGAACCTAGACCCATTCCCCTACAAACAGGCAAATTATAAGGTCTGTGATAACCAGTAACTTGGTGATTCATGATTAAAAGAGCAGGATTTGCAGTTGTTTTTTAATCATAAGCAAGGACAGGGTTGGCTCACAGTGATCCCCACAGGCAGAGGGTTCCTGGAGGAAGATGCCCTGTTCTCCAAGGGCTGTTTTGCTCTGGAGGAGATAGATTGCATGCTAGGCAGAAGGTGGCCTTCGGTTTGCTACCAATGTTTTATTGAAGACAATAGTCTTCTTGCAGGAGAATAGCAAATCATATTGATGCCGTTCCCCTCACTAAAAAGCCATAGCAATTCATGGGCTGTTTTGGGACAGGCTCCACCAGCTGCATTTGGGGTCTTGTTTGAGACCTGGAGCTCCGGTATGCCTTTCAGCTGCAGTGTAAAGTTGAGCAACCAAAGCTGTTCTGTTCGGGGACTGCTTCCTTCCAGACTGAGCCCACAGGGGCCAAAGGATATGCTTTCAGTACAGCTCGCGAGGAGCACAGTCCAGCAGAGCAGCCTGTCTCAACCATTTGCAGCAAGATAAACACATGGGCTAAGTTTCCCTTTCCTAAGGGCTGTGCGCTTTATAGGTGTCTGCAGGGCAGGCACTCGTGCTGACAGCCTGCCACTCAAATTGCAAACAGGCGAGCTCCAAAGGTCACCAAGTCGGTTATAGGAAGTGAACCAGAATAAACAGCCTCTTTATCAGGCTTTATTTTCTAGCAGACTTGCAGAACGCTCCAGAGCTTTGCTCTCGGAGGGAAGTTGCCTGCCATGAGACGCCTGGGGATTTATCTGGCTGCAGCTCAGCTAACTTACACGCTTGGTCTCCTCTCCCACATCTGCTTCCTCTTCCACCTCACGCTTGGCACCTTCTCCTTCTGGCAGGCAAGCACAGAGGTTCTGCGAGAGCCAGTTTGCTGCTCTCTGGGTTCAGGTAAAGACTGTACTGGTCATGTTATCCTATATTGAATTTTTCCAGCATTTTCCTCCTGGGAAATTAACCTGTTAAGGTGGCTTGCACTTCCATGAGCTACTGGGAACCCCCTGCCTGCGTCGCTGTGTACAGCACGTCTCTGATTTCAGCCGGGATTTTTCAGCAAAAGCTGGGCATGCTGTGATTCGGGGGTTTGCAAAGGGGAGCGGGCTGTCACATTCGCCCTTGCTCTGTGGCCAAGGTAAGCGTGGTGCTGCTCGCCCCAGCCCTGAGAGCGCAGTGACTTGCCTCGCGCCGGGCCATCTGAAGAGGAAAGGAAGCAGGCTCTTTTCTCACTTCCCACTCACTAAAACAAAGGCTTGTTCACAAGGTCTCATGCTTTTTCCCAAACTCTTTTTCTCCATGGACAACAGCCACAGACCAGCGTGTACTGATAGCATCAAAGTTTTCCTTGGAAACCCTCCAAGGGATTCAGCTCAGTGGACCACACAGTTGTTATTCATACACGGTTTGGGAACTACTGATCTGCCTGAATCCAACTAGACTTTTTTCTTTGTGCCATTGATCTCACACTTTCCTCAACTACCAGGATGCAGTTAGCATTTCCCATCTCTCTAGCAGCTAAATTTTATTCTTTGGGCTTCATCTGTGCATTACTTCGTATGTCTGCACCCACCCACACGCGTGCACCCCTTGAAGCAACACTGGCCCCATCCTCCAAGATTAAGCTCACTTATTCTCTTGTTTTTAAAAGGTACTTAACAGTTGCATGTGCCTAAGCAAGAAGGGAACATTTAGAGAGGTGGGAGCCCAATACGCATCTTCAAGACGCGCTGCAGGTGCGATCATCCAAACCCAGAAAGATGAGACAGAAACACTCAGTGACTAAACACAGTCCTTGAAAAATAGACTTTGAGATGTCCTTGCTATCAAGTTGCAACAAACCTCTCCATGGTGGTTCCTAACCTAGAACTTTCTCCCAGCTTTTCATGGGTCTTAAAATTACATGAGCATGGGATGGCTTGCTGGGTAAGCATCTTTGCATGCTTTTCTGCTGGGGTTATTTGAAACCTTCCTGAAGAACTAACCAGGCTGTTGTGGGGCCCATAATGGGGATTTAGCCCTTTCAGTGTCCCATTGTGGAGCGTTTTTTTGGCCCTATCCCCAAGCTACTGGTCTGTGACTTCACCCCTTTCTGCATGTAATTCACAGGGCAGCATCTGCTGAAAAACAAGAGGGAAGCTTTCCTAACTGGCCTCAGGCTGTGAAGCAGGAGGCTTCATTGTCCAGCACAGACACAACTTGCACTTTCTCATGCTCAAGCTGTAACACAAACCACTGCATGATTTCTATCCCTGCATGATTTTATCCTAATGGGTTTGCTATCAGGAGAATCCACTTGTCTTGCAAGATCTTTATTTGTCATTTTGGGTGTTTACTTTTGGGGATAAGCACGAAGTCTGAGAAATGGTTCGGTGGGCCCATATTTGGCTAAGAGGTGCCAAAGCTGCAGGCTGGGACCTTTGCCTGCTCACAGCCTGCCCACCAAGTGCAAAGCAGCAGAGGTTGCTGGAGGGGAGTCAGTGGGGACAGCATAGTGCTGGGGGGTCATGCTGAGGCACTGCCACCCCAATGGGTCTGCAGGGCAATTCCATGGGGCTATTCCTTAGGAAACTGCTGAAATCCTATTTCTGTATATGGGGAGGGAAAACAGCCTGGAAGTGGTGCTCCTTCCGAAGTTTTGAGCTTGTTCCTACCAAGCCTCACTCCAGCTTGGCTTACACTGCATTAAAAATAACTATATTTTCATGATGTTTAAGGCCTGGTTTACAATATGCTAAAAAAAGTCTGATTGCAGTTAAGATCACAGCATAAATGACTCAGAAAAGCTGCTTATTAGGAAAGGGTTATTCTGTTATGGACAGCTTGTATAGCAAGATGTCTCTTCAAGGAGTACCTCTGCCAGGAGGAGCTCAAAAGCAGTATCTTGTGGGGAGTAGGTGCCCTTTGGTGCTGTCCTGTACTGGAGCTTACAGAAGAACATATTTACATTCATACAGTCTGAATAAGTCATAATTTGAAAGTGTGCCCTGGGATGTGACTGTAACTACCATTGTTCCTGTTTCTAAAAGTATTTGTTGGCAAAATGAAGCGTGAGTGTCTGACTCGAGCTGTGGGAGCTGCCATCTACTCTCTGCCACTGCCTCATTGTGTGGCCTTGGGCAAGTCCTGTAATTACACTGGGACCTTGTTTCCCAGCCATGAAACTCATATAATAAACATCCCCCCACTCACATTAGGTTTTCTGTGACACTTAAAGCCAGCCACTGATTCTGCCTTTCTCCTTCGTGCCTTCCTCAGCAAGAAGCCACATTAATTTCAGTGAAGTTGCTCATTGTAATAAGGGCTTCTCTGGATAAGGGCAGCAGTGAGGTCTGCGGTGACCAGCCAGCACTTGGAGATGTGTGGGGGAAAGACATTGTGTCATTACAAACAACTAATTACATTATTATTAAGTTCATTACTGTTTCCTGCTGAAAGGATCAGTATTCAGGGCCTGATGCGTTCTCACAAGAAATCAATGGGATACAGGGTTTGTATTCATTTCTCTGAGAGCTCAGTAGATCCTTAGCGAAGACTGTGAATAGCATAAAATGCTATTTAAAAAGTAGTTACTGTGCCTGTACAGGAACGCATGTGAAGTACAGCATTGAAGTTTGGGGAAATGTATCTTTTTAAACAGGAAGGTTTTATTTCTCTTAAGTTAAGCAATAAAAGCTTACAGATGTGGTTTTTCCTAATAGGTAATTTTAGAATGGCTTAAATATACTTGCACCTTACCTCTGTGTGAACTGCTCTTCATTGCCTCTTTAGGCTGCAGTGAGCATCTTTCCCAATTATATTCTCGCTCTCTCTTGCTCTCCTTTCCCTCCATCCTTTGACTCTTGCTGAAATAAGCCATTCTAGACAACATCATAGTCTGCACAGATTTTGACATTTTATTAACACCCAGGGATGCAGATTAACATTTTGATTATTCATCAAAGATGATTCCAGTGTTGAATAGTCATTACTATTTCAGCTGCCCTGCAATAGGAACACCAAGTTCTCAGATAAATAGAAGGAAAGCTGCCTAATTTCACTCTAGCAGTAGTACACACCACTATGTATTTCTTGCCCTTCCTACCACAGTTGAATAACTCTAAGTATGCTCCATAGCCCAGTGACTGGCAAGGTATGCTGCTGAGCTGAGTTGGTAGTGCTCCAGTGATGAAAAACTCCAGGACTGTAGCAAGTGATTACTAAACTAAGGTGACCAAAAGCTGGACTTCTGGAGGTACGGGATCAGTAGCAGGTATAACAAAGGAGTTTCTCACTATGGTAAAGCACTGCTTGCTACTCTGGTGAATTCTGTAGTTTTGCCATTTTCTTCTGAAGCATCTGTACTGGTTGGTGCTAAGGGGAAGATGCTGGATACAGGAATGGTATAAGCCGTTATAACATCTCACATTTTCTGAAATATCAAAACCAAAGTACCCCTCTTGTGCTCCAGCTCCCCTGTGCTATTTTTTGTAATGTGCCCACAAATTGAGAAATAGTACACATTCAGTAAAACTAGCAAGACCGGAGGAAACTGCATTAGGTGTCTTTATTGATGTGCTGCTGTTTTGCAGTTGATTCTCCCTGGGAAGAAAGTAAACAGAGACAAAATAAAATCTGCTTTATTTTCTTCCTTTTCCAGACAGCTACATTTTTCCACGGTAAGGGTTTCCAAGATTCTCCCCAACCATCCTGGCGATCATAGCTGGCATAATATGAGACTTGGACAAGCTGCTGATATAGTCATTTATAACAGTACTCCTTAAGCTGAGACACAGGCAAATAACCTTTGTTATCTGTGGACTATTAGTGCTCAGATATAAAGGAGCCCTAAAACCACGACAGACCAAAAGATACAAGTGATCTTTTAGGCAGAACTATGGGTGGGACTCTCCCAGCCTATCAGCTCTGCATGATATGAAACCTGCTATTTCTCTGCAGAGTTTTGTTTAGAGAAGAGATATCATACTAATCCCTTCAGGATCGAATAAGCAATAGAGAATTTCATACGATTTCCCCAAGTGAGACCTGAAAATAGATGTTAGGAAGGTGTATTTCTTTCTGTTCCCCTCCCCAAGATGATGGATGAGTAATGGCAGTGTATCTGTCTGTGTTCATTTAAAAAAACCCAAGACTTAAAATTTTAATGTAAAATAAGTTAAAGGGGGGCAGAATGGAAAAGTAGATAGCCCTCTGGCTTGGTGCCCAGAGTCAACTTCTCCTAACTTTCTTGAGGACAAACCTCCTGGTCAGCAGCCAGAAACTTATGATTCCAACAGGTTTATTATCACGCTGGTTCTACAGTGAAAGATGGTATGAAAACAAGAGTTGCCCAGGGACATTGTGTTTTGCTGGAACAAAAAAAGAAAATTCTCAGAGAGAGCTTCTCATTGTGCAATCCAGCACACTGTAATGCACTGTGCACTCATCCAAGCATTAACAAAAGAAAAAATTCCAGTAATCGTAAATTTGCCACAGATCATATGAGAAGTGTAATGACACCAGACCAATTCTGCTCCTGCCTGAAGACAACAGACATCCAGAAAAATACCCCTCTCTCCCAGTGGAGTGACTCTGGATTTACATGAGAGCAAATCAGTACCGAATTCAGCCCACTGTGTTCTGTTTTGTTCTTCTTTGTTAGACACAAAAGACAACTGCATTAAGTTCTGTCCGAGCAGCAGCCCCCAACCGAGCCATTGTAAAGGGCTGCCCCATTCTCGGGACACATGATTGGCACTTTGAGGTTTCTCCAGTCAGACATCAAAAATTACAAACAACTTTTAAAAATGCAGGCCTCCAAATGACATTACCGAATTCTTGTTGAGATTATTAAATGAAAAGGCATTTTCATTAAGATGGAAATTCTGGCCCTGCTGAAATCAATGGGAAGATTTCTACTGGGTTGGTTGGAGCCTGGGTTCCCTCATCCATATTTTAACAGCATCACTGCTCATTCTCCAGGGGAAAAAAAGGAGACTTCAGGGGAAGATTAAATTTGCCTTTCCAAGTGATTCTTGTCCTCTCTAGCTAGTGGGAAATCTGAGTGTAGATCCCATTTGTGGGTTATGCTCTTACCTAAGGAAATAAATGGGGAAAAGAAGAACAGAGCAGAAATCCCTTCCTGTTGCTTAATAAGCAGTTATGCTTCCAGAGCCAGAAAAGCCAGTTGTCTTAATTGACTGAATAATGTTTTTCCACTACTCCTGATCTTCTGTAAATTAATTACTAATTGTTTTCAGTTGCACCCATCTGTGACAAGCATGATTAGGAAATTGAGTCAATTATGAGATCACTCTGAATTTACACCAAATGCAACAAGAGTGAGGGAACAGCTGCCTCAAATATGAGGTGAAAAGGTTTTGAAGCTACTCCATGGTCCCAGGTAAGCAGACATACAGTATGAATCCTTCTCCTATGAATCACATTGTGCATATCAATTGTTTTTTTGTGATTTGCTTTGCAGAATAAATGAAGCTTGCTTAGGCTCTTTTGTCCCCAGTAACCTTGCTAAAACTATATAGCCACTTCTGGCTTTTAGGTCCCCTACTTTCAGATCTTGATTTTTTTTTCCCTGTCTTTTCCAGAACTCTCCTCAAGGGTATTCTTTCATTTAAGGTCTCCTTTCTATCTCACACAAAGAGATGACTAAATGCAACACCTCAAAAGGAATTAGTTCTGAACTGCTCATCGCCTAGGGAAAACGTACTAAAAGGTTCTTGAGAACAAACTGTAGAGAGAAATTGGCAACTGTAGAGCTAATGTAACTGTGCAGGTACTGTGAGGATACTGGATTTGGGAAAACATACCACTTGCAGAAATTCCAGAAATGAACTGCTGCAAAAATGTGATACTTCTGATTACATAGTGTATGGTTTAGGTCAATAGTGTGCTCTGTAATTCTTTTGTCCTGAGAAAAGACCCCAGAGATTGTTCAGTCAATAGGCTTGGTTGGGAATAATACAGTTTCTCTGATCCTGTGGAAGTGTACTGGTGTTCTGTTTTTCTTGCAAGCATGTATGACATCCCACATCAGACAGGCCTGTTTAAGATCCATGATTGCAGCAGGCAGCCAAGGACCAGAGCCCCAGCTGGAGAAAACCAATTGAGGCCCCTTGTTTTTAATGGGTGACTGCTGAGCCACACCACTCCAGCATCCAGCCCCCTCCTTGTGGGATGCAACTAATTACAGCAAAAAATTAGGTTTCCTCATCCTCAGCAGATCCATTCTGCAATCTATTTTTAGTACTTATTTAACAATAGGCTGTCTGCACCCTCAAAAACTATCCAGAAGCCCCTTCCCAGTGTTCCTATCAAGCAATAGTCACTCCTATTTTCAGTCTCACCATCTGGCTAAAAAAAATATAAATCCCCATGGTTTTATTTGTAAATTCTTTAAAGGGGGAGAAAATAGATCTTTCAACACCTTCATATTTCACAGAGAGCCTTCAGGGTCCCTCTTTATCTTTATGAAGGTCCACCTTGCAATGAGGGAAAAACCTGTAACAAAGTGTGCTAATAATGGGACTTCACAAAAGAACAAAAGTCCAGTAACTGTTTGCTTAGTCCATCTCTGGGGGGAAAAAAAACCCCAGTGATTTCCAGGAACCAGTGACCGCCTTCTCTGTGCCAGGCACTCTGCGTTAATTACAGCACAGCTGGCATCATTCAGGTTCACAAGCAATCTGTAGTACACAGCACATCAAACTGTGTGATACAGACCAGCGTGAACACTTTCGTCCCACCTGTCTTGAGATGCCTGTGTTTTTAATATACGTTGTGAGCTCCTCATTTTGATATTGTGATTATAGCAAGCAAGAAGAGCCAGAAAGCCATTCCCTGGGAAAATATTTTTGAAGTGCTTCAGCAACTTACTTGCTTCCAAACTACAGCTCGTAATGGGCTTTAGTGATAACTTCAAAAAGGACCATTTTGAATGCACTGAACTCAGGACTGGTCTTTAGAATTGTCTGCTGGTGCTGGGAAGCATAGATATGGTCTTTTTTGGTGGGTTTAATCTTAAAAGACATACTGGGGAGAGAGGGGTTGCAATATAAAGCCTCTTGTGTTGTTCTGCAAATGTATTTCTGGTTTCTACTGCTCATGTGCCTGGGGTCTTAGTCTAAACTGTACGTGGGGTGTATGCCCCTGAGGGGACTGTTAGGTTTTTCTGGAAACAAAGCAGTAGATTTTTGTTTATTCCCAGTTGAGAATAATGGGGAGTGAGGGAATGAAGCTGTGTGTATGACAGACACTCCCATGTAAGCTGCTTTTCTGTTTTGGTTAGAGCAGCTGTTTCCTCCAGAGCCATCATGGGCAGGATCTCAAGGTGAGGCAGTGGGAGGAGATGGTGCCCACATTGCACAGCGTGGTGGCTCCAGAGAAGGGTGATAATAGGAGAAGAAGGGGCTGCCCTAGCCTGGAGGGAGGGCAGGCGGCGTGTGAGGGGAGCGAACACCCGCAGAAGCTGCCCTAGAGCTGCTCGTCCTTCCCTCTGCCCAGAGCCCTGCTCCCTCCCTGGGCTCCCAGGCGCAGAGGGGAATTGAGGGGAGCAGAGGGGAGCTGAGCTCCCAGCAAGCCCCGGATAGTGGGGACGCAGTGACACAGTGCGGGCTTTGGGCTGGCAGGGGGATTCTCCACACCACAGGCAGCTCACGGTAGTTTTAATTCCTTTTTTATGACGGCTGTGGGAATAGCTCAAGAAGAGATACGGGGTGGCCTGGGATCTGGCTGAGTCTGATCCAGTGTAAGTCAGAGGAGTTCACCTAGGGTAGGAAAGTCCTATGTGCAAGCAATGAAATGCAGGTCGCTCCATGACTGCCAGGAAGCAATGTTTGCAGTGCTTTGACGGTGCGAAGAAGCCCTGGAAAGGGCTTACCTACTACTCCAGGTAGACACAGCAGTCCTGTGAGTGTGCAAGCTGGCCAGAAGAGCAAACAAGCAATGATCTTTCATAAAGCGCCGAGTGCCAGGAAGCATCCGTGACTGGGGTAACTGGTTTGATCTCCTACGGAAGAACTGTCCAGAGCACTGAAAACCCAAGCAGCTGCCAGCGGGGAAGGCTGAATTCCCATATAAGAAAGAATTTGCACTGCAGTATCCAAACAGCAGCGTGGAGAGTTCAACGCCGCTGAGCACAAAGCTCCTACCAAGGCATAGGATGAGCACAAAGATGCATTTTATCAGCTGTGTAAAAAGGACTCAGCTGGATTTTTTGTTGTGATGTCTGCATCTTGCTGTTTTTTTGATGAGCGTCAGTGTCAGAATCCATGAGCTGATGTAATGGGATGGCAACAAGTCATGGGAAGGAAGAGACTGGGAGAAAAACAAAGAAATAAAATTGCTTGGCTCTTGTCAAAACAACTCTTTGATGATGAGATAGGTGACAAAAGTTGATGGGGAATGGGGCGACAGCTGCTGCCTTTCTGAGATAAAATAAGTCCCCTCACTATCATCCTAAAAACACAAAGTCTTGAACAAACATGGCTACCAAGGAAGAGATGAAGATGACCTGATTGCTGGTAAAGCAGCAAGATAAATGGTTCAGATAAACATGGAGAACAAAATAGAGAGAGGAACAATATTTAGGGATGTGTGCATGAGAAAAAGGGAAAACTGCCTCTGGCACAACTAGGAATAATGCCACCAAGGCAGCAGGTCAATCTACTGCAAAATAATGAGATTCATCTGTTTCGGGGGACTCCCAAAGCGGATTTAATTTAATGCATTAGGAGACCGCAATGCTCCTTTGGAAATTGTCCTTTCCCCTTCTTCTTGGGCAGTGCCAGAGAGAAACCCACAGCAGAGGAGAAGGAAAAAAAAAAATAAGCAGAAAGGTGTGTAAATCGTCTCAGTGATGAAACAGATCTTTAAAATACTGAGAACTAGCTATAGGACAGTTAAGCCATAACTAGTAAGCACCAAATATTGTTGCACTAGACCCACTTTAAACAGGCTGACTTCACTCCTTCCATCTCTTCCACCTCAGGAGATTTCCAGGGGTAAACAATGGAAGAAGAGGGAATGGCATTGAGGCATTCACTGGAGGAGAGTTAAGCGTACGAAAAGCAGGACACATCAGAGAAGTAGTGATAGAAAAGCCAAGCAACGTAGTTGGGACACGCACTGAGAAAAAGGTACAGAGAAAACTTTTGGATGAAGTATAGATGAACAAAGTCGTTTAGTCCATCAACTTGTCTTTTGTTGTTGTTTGATTTCTGTTATACTAAAGGAAATGCAATTTAGTTACATTCTCTGTAAATTGATGAGTCTGCATCAAAGATACCAGACTCCGCTTTAATATCTCTTTCTAATGAGAAAAAAAACACAAAAAAGCTGCAGGTCTGAAATATTTGACTAATGGTACAGGACACAGCATGAAGTCAGAGCTAACAGTAGGATGTAAATGATAAAACCAGCATCAGGTCAAATAAGATATGGACAGAGATCTTATGTGATAACTCAAATCTGGTTAAAATCACAGCAAAGTTAGTTAGGTTTCTTCTGACAGACAGTATTTTTTTCAAACAAATAACTGCCTGGCTTCTCAGTTGGAGCAATAGGGAAGTGGGTAGGTACAGGGGAAATTTCAGCCACATAAAAATTCTCAGTCTAGAGAAGTGTTTCAGGCTAAGGCTTGAGCACTCATGCCTGTAGCGTGACCTGATATTGAAGTGTGAGGACTGCCATCTGAGAAACTCCCTTTTGAGGCATGGCAGATCCTGCCTGCTGCTGAGGAGGAGGATGAGCATTCATCAGAAAGAAACGTAGAAGTCAGAGGAGTCCAGCTTCCAGCTGAAGCAAAGCAGGGAGTCTCTGCAGGAGCACTGAGACCAACTGCCTCTCTAAATAGGTGGCCTAACTTGCATGGTAGGGTTGCTTACTTCATGCTTCGCGCAGAAAGCTCCTCATCCTTTCTCTGCTAAACTCCTCACCAGCTCTTTAGGCCCCATTTCCCCATGGAAAGGGAAGGAAATAAAAAAGGAGTCAAGATCACACTCGCATCATGTCAGCTCCCTTCCCCCCCCCCACCCCAATGCCAGGGAGTGCATCTAACTCAACAGTATAGCAATGACTAAGAGCTGTTCTCAACATGTATGTACCTAACGTGCCTATATAAGGACAAAAACTGTGGGGGACAAGGGAAGAAAACCAAACCAAAAACCAAATCATGTCTAGCATGATCAAGCTTTCTGTAATTTAGCTAACTTAAGAGTCTGGGAGAGGGGAAATTTCCCAGAAAAACAGCACCATCGACAACATGTTTGAGGGAGGAGGATGAGTTATCTTATTTATGAGCTTTAAAAAAAAAAAAAAAAAAAATTAGCTCTGTTGGTAGAAAACATCTTCATTGCTTCCTTTAGAAGGTTTATCTTACTCTTTATCAATGAGCATACTGTACTGATGTCTGTAGGAGTAATCTGGACTCTACAATACTGTCCCTTTGAAAGCTGTTCTGAGCAGTTCTGGTGGGCAGGCTTGATATGGTTAGCAAGTTCAGCCTGCAAAATACTGCCTGGATTTGTTGTATTCTCTCCCTCTGGGTTCTTCCATAAATCACACACGGTATATAAGCACGAGACTATGTTTCCTGAGGAATAGATCAGAATTGATAAGCCAATTAAAAAAAGCTTGAGAGCTGTATTCTTGCTGGTATTCCACCACACCAATTTTTGCAGCAGAGGATCGCAGTGCTGATTTTATCATAAATCATTAGTCATTATTTCTTTCAGCGAAGCCTTTGACAGCTTGCTTTGTGTAGTGTAGTGGAATATTCCACAGGATGACAAAGCAAACATATGTTCGAGGATCTGTGCAAGATGCTAATTGCAACAGGGCATGAGGACAGGTGTGGGAACATGGTGTAGTACGCTACTTTCAGTGACACATAGACATTCAATTCCCCATAGGTCTTGCACTTCATTTACTTTTGGGAAGATATTCTGTAATACTATCACAGACGGGAAGGAGAAGAGAAAGCAGAATTGGCAGCGTTTTATGATATTTTACACTACTGCAAGACAGTGGGGAACTCTGCTTCATAAAGTCGATCAATATTAAAGTTTCTTCTCTTTGCATACTCACAGCCGGAGCAGAGGTTTTGCCATCCTGTTCCTCCATCTGTACACCAGTTCAAAATGAATCATCTGCACTAGTGGACAGTGAAGAGAGTAAGTGCTTCCACAAAACAGCTTTTTTAAAGAAAACCTTTAAAATTAAACCATAGCCATCTGTCATGGTAAAGCATAGATACACTTTTCACTTTCAGAGAGCTTTACAGGCGTTGACTAATTAGTCCTTGGGACCTAAGAGGACTGATTTTTTCCCAGTTTAGATTGGGAAGTCAGCAGGGGCATCTTGTATCCTGGGGCAGGAATTTAGGCTCCCTGCAAAGCAGGAGAATTGCAATCCTTTGTAGTAGTCAATGTTTTCAAGTGGGGGGGTGTAAAGTTGAGCACTTCTACCCCTACTTATGCACTTGTGACAAATTAAAGGCTTGATTTTTTTTTTTTCCACAACTGCTGCACATCCAGACGCTCCTTTGACTTAGAAATACTAAATGTCCAATTTGAATAGGAGCTGCAGGTGCTCAGTCCTTTGAATATTAAGCCATTAAAAAGGGTGTGAATTAGACCTACACAAATGGGTCCATTGATTCATTAGCTGAACTGGAAAATATTTCCCATGCTCTACATGTTTTTGAGTTGATCTGAAAAATGTTTTATTTTTAACCAAAATTACCTTCTGTGACCACACTTTTTTTTAAAATTTTGTGCTGAATAAAATGTTTTATTTAATTTTCGGCATTGGTTTAAAGAATAAGAACTTTAGGTAGCCTAAGTCTTGAAAGGTCATGAGCTTTGCTCTGTTCTGTCATTTAGAAATGCCAAATTAAAAAATTCCACTTTTTAAAAAAAGAAATAATTTTTTGACCTAAAATATTCATCAAGTTTGATACAAATACATGAACAGTTTTTGTTGACTCAGAACTTCACATTTCAGCAAATAAATCATTCTCCTGTTCTAACTTCAGGCTTGGGAACATTCACAGGATGGTGGTAGCTCTCCAGATGGACACCTTTGATTCAAACTCTGCTGGTTCAGGCTAGGGCATTTGTGGGACTGCAGCCTCCAGCCATCTGCCTTGCCCCTTTGCTGGAGGTTACGAGCTCCACAGCAAAGACAATTTGCCGCAGAGCTGTGGCAGCTCACAAGTTATTGTGAATACCATTTTGCAGTTTATCTTTAAATGCCAGGCTGCGGACCAAGGCCACTGCTTCATGGTCTGCACCAGCTTGACTGACTGAGCCCTACCCAACCCTTGTCCTCCTCTCCTCCTTTATCACTGTCATCTGGGAAGGAAACCTGCCCCAAAGCCTTGCCAAAGGATAGCTCTACTTAGAGCAGGAAAGGCAGGGGGTAAAAGGATTGTTGAGAACAGGTGAAAACCTTAAAAATGGTAAGCAGGAGAAATGTGATGCAGTGACCACAATATGTTAGCAATGAAAAATATATATGAAGGCTATAACTTCAAGGCTTCGACATAAAGAAGCAGACAGTCCTTTCAGCTATTGAATAAAAGGAGAATGGCAAAAGGGAAAAAACAAACGGAGGCATGAAAAATGGATGACGTTAAGTATGTAAGAGAAACTGTTTAAAACACGGAGGTGTGAGAATGGTGAATTACCTCCATCGGGTTATAATAGGACAGGATGTTACCTACAAGACCTTTGCCTCAGCTTTTCAGAGTTCCCGTAAATCAGCACATGGTCCAGCAATTATGTGAATAAAACACAGTATTTAAGGCCTTTCAATTTCTCTGAAGAGTTAGGTACATTGCAGTGGGTTGTTTTGAAAATTGCAGCCCAATTTTTGTGTATGTTTGTTCTAAATGAATGTTATTTAGGATACTGTGCTATCTAAGGAATGTGTGTTCAAAGGTTAGGATGTTTCAAACAGTTCTTTATAGCCAACTCTGAAGCCTCATGAATTTTTTTGGCAGGGACAGTCGTTTTCAGCTGTGAGCATTACACTCCTCAAGAAATATGCAAAATAAAACAAGACAGCAGAGCAAAATATTTTATAGGCAAAGTGACTTTCCATAATAATGGAATAATAAATGCAGAAGGGGGAAAGGCCAAGTGCAAATGCTGAAATGCATTCACAAGTGCATTTGTGCCGCTTTTGCAGCTGCTGGAGTGCCACTTGCTTGCGTGGATTCATTCAGTGAAGCATTTGAAGTTAATCAACTCATTAGGAAAGTGGGCATCCAGCATACCTCCGAGCAGTGAGCTTGTACTCTGTATTGCTACTTTGCTGCCAGCAGTTACTGTTGATCGATTAATATTATGAAAGGATTAAAATGGATGATAGACAGAACAGTCTGTTATTTCCAGCAAGAAAGCCACAAATCTGTCAAAAGACTTGTGAGCAAGTCCTAGGGCGGGTTTGCTAGTGCAGCAGTATTTCTCGCGCTGCGACTTGGGACAGGAGGGTTTGACCTTGATTGGTAGTGAATCATGCCGTGCTGTTGCTGGAGACAGATGTTGTGCTACTTCTATGACTTTCTCTGTACCTGCTTGTTTTCCCTATGTGTTCAACTCTGTGTTTTGGAGAAAGGATGGCATTTATCATGAGTTTGGGTAGTGTTTAGCTTTCTTCCTAGTTGAAGTCTCTGTAGCCTATTGCAATATAAATATCACTGCTGCTGCCCAGAAAAGATGGAACTGGTCTTTAATATTAAAGATCCGTAGTAGTATGCAACGTGGCTTAGGACTCTTCAAACCTCAGCTGCACATACAACACAGCTGCTAAATTGATAAAAATAGGCTGCTTTTATCAAATATTAATCTGTATAGAACACAAGGTGACTAGAAAACCGGTGAATGTTAAAGAAGATTTGCAGCCTGTTGAAGGAGTGAGCAGCCCCTAAGTTTTGGGGCTTTTCTTGTTTAAGTTTTCTATGGTTTGTGCACTGGCCAGTAATGTTATTACCTACAAATCAAACAGGATAGCAGACCGGGTAAAGAAGTAGAAACCTCAATCAAAATGCAGTGAGTTTCTTCACAAGGCTAGGATTATTAATAATAACTGTGCTGCGGTTGTATCAGGAGACCTCAAATGAAATTGGAGCTGAAATGTATTTGTTATCTACAAATACATAGAGGAAAAAGAAATCTGTTTTGGACAACTTATAGCTTAAACTGACAAGGTTAAAAAACAAACTAAAAGTAAACAACAACCAAAAAAACCCAACAACAGAACAAAAGGAAAGGAAAGAAAGAGACAGGGTAGGAAATGAATTGCCAAAGCTGATACAGTTCACCCACAGCTGTATGGTGGATTAAGGGCTCACAGTTGAGTCAAAACTCAGGAGTCCCAATTCCCTGACTGCCCGGCTCTATCCTTTCAAGAGGAGGGAAACAAAACAAAGGCTAAAATGAGTAGAAAGGGTATTGATCCTTAAATGTGGTTGAAACAAGTAGGAGGTCATATCATAAAATGTTAATCTGACGGCAGATACAGGGAACGTCACCGTGTGGTGGAGAAGAAAACATGGCATGCAGCAAACAACTCTGTTATGGCTTGGAAAGGTGATTAAAATTCCTCTAGTGTCTTCTCCAAGGACTTCTTTTAGTGCCTCTTCTTTCAGCCAGGCATCTGAACTTGGAGCTGCGAAGAAATCAAGTTCTCTTGTTGTCTCTGCTAAACTCTCTTCGCAGTCATCGTTGATAAACCGCTGGTGTTACACAGAGCGAGGGGGCAAGCCCTGCCAGCAATCGCACGCACACACAGCCGGCAGCTGGCAGGGGCTGGGAGCCTGCCCTGTTTCATGTCGGTGTTGGCCATCTTCTCTTGTTCAGGTGCACAGCTGGACGTCATGGTCTGTACCCTAAGATGATTGATAATCAACTTCCCATTCCCTAGGTCAAGCACCAACCGCTTTTGTTCATTATTTGAGGGTGATCCAATGCTCCTTCTGCCAAAAGAGCAATTTTTGCTCATTTCCATGAGGGGTGAATTAAGCCATGGGAATGGAGGGTGAAAACCACGCTTAGTCTTGGTGGTAATGCTGTGGTAAGCTTTCCTCTCTGGTAAATTATTCTGCCACAGATTCAAGACTGAACATGGTGAGAACTGCTCAGGTTCCTTGTTATTCAAATAGATGTGCAGAACTTCGTATCAAAGTCAGTGAGAATTACTAGGGCTTACATGAAGCTGGGAAATAGCACTGCATTTGCTACATATTGCAGATCGTAGGACCCTCTTGAATTCCTGCTTGAAGTTATAAAAGTGAGATTTAGCTTGCACCAATGTCTCAGCAAAATGCCTGGTTTGATTTAAACTTTTCTGGTCAGGACCAACTGATGACAACCATTGGGCAGCTCCAGTGATAACTGTTTTCACTGCAACAGGAGAGAAGCTCCTCTGAAGTTCAGAGCTTGCTGAACTTCAGTATTAAATTGTTTTGTTTTTAACTTTTCTAGCTCTTCCCAATTTTTTGTTCTTCAAACAGCAGCAGACTGTGATGAAATCACTTCTAGACCTTATTGTTCATGAACTCCTGAAGAGGTCCTTCATAAGCAAGCTAAAATATAGAAGAACAAGTAAATGGCAGTAAAAACAGTTTGTAGAGATGTGTTTTTCTTTGTAGAAACACAATAGGTTAATGGCATGAAAACTGAGAGCCATTCCTGACCTCTTCATTCTCCTGCTTGTTCATGCTTGGATTTCATAACTGGTGTGATTATCATAAATATTATAATTTCACAACCTTAACTTTTAACAATTTATTTTATTGTAAATCTATGTCCAGATAAGATGAAAATGAGTCCATAAACAGACCTAAACTACTTTTTAGAATGGGGTTGTCTGTAGGTTAATTAATCTCATGTCTTACATGAGATTTATTTATTTCTTCATTAAGCTGGCTATTCTGCAAAGGTCATCATTTTCTCCACATATGTTATATACAAATGTATATACAGCAGTAGATTTACAGTCTGAATAGGTATACTAAAGCTGAGTCATAATAGTCCTTACATCATATTGACCTTCTTAATCATCCCTCACCAAATGTTCATATAAATGTATATATGAATATAAAATTCATACATATATAAGTCTATAAAAGCAAACTGACAACCATAACTTAGAGACTGGAGTACCGAATTCCACAAGCATACTGCAGCTTAGAAAAATGAGCTTGAAGTTTCTGATACAGTCTATTTTTATTGATGCCATTGTTCGTGAATTTAGGACAGATCTTCAGTACCTATTTAAAAGTATCTCATAGATTATACATGCACATGCATGCATGTATTCGCAGACAAAATGTTTTAATTCGAACACAATAGATAGGAAGCATTGTCAAAATAAAGAAAAATTTATCTGTGACTTCTAGAAAGTCAAAATGCAATAATAATCCTGTATTTTGTTTCTATATCAGAGCTGGCATCCTGGTGTGCTTTAATGGTTACAAACAAGATTCTGTAGGTAACTACTTATATACAATTAAAATACTGATATTATTAAAGGCCATTCATAAAGCCTATAAGCACAGTAAAATCCAACCATCTTTGCTAGTGGGTGTAACAAAGGCTATCTTGGATAATCTGTGCCTCAGGAAGGTTTTGGCCAGAAGTACAATGACAAAACTCAACTTCTTCAAAAATTGTCAGGAGCTCTTTCATCTCAGGATCTAAGGTTTTGACTGTCAAAAGTGATTAATGGCTTTGATACTTTCTACAGTTGTGGGACAGTCAAGTTGAGATTTCTACAGGCCAGGTTTCAACAGGTGATTAGCACCTACTAGACTATCCTGAAACATCCTTGTTGTCACCAGAGCCAAGCAGCAGTCCTTCCTGGAAATTCCTTTTTTTTTTTGGTTTTTTTGTTTGTTTGTTTTGTTTAAGGTTGCAGCTGAAATAGCCACGCAAATTAAAACACTTAATTCTTGGTGTTTTCTGTTCCTGCGCTCCCTCTTCTGGCTTTCTAGAATTATTTAGCAAACATGCCTACATCATAAGAACAACTCCAGTATCAGTTGTAAAAGCATCAGTTGTAAAGATAACACGCGCTTTGATAGCAGACACCGTAAAAGGGACTACTACGAAATAAATGAGGAAATGGCCATAGCAGCCAAGCACTTCTGTACATATGTATTCTGAGTAAAGGTTCCCTGGGCTTTTGGAGAACAAAAACAATCCTACTATTGGTGCAATAGATGCAATACTATGGATATTGGATATGGATAAACAGAAGGCTTCACTGGAATATGCTCTCCAGTTTCTAGTTTGCTCCCTCTCTTGAACAGTGCAATAGAATGGTATGCTTAAATTTGTCCCCACAAGCTAGTACAATTTTTTTCACACATTTTCTTCTCAATTGTGTAACAATAGGATTGTTAAATAAACATTCTCCTGCACTGTTTAAAACCCAACTATTGTGGTAATATACAGCTGAAATAAATTTTAATGATTTTCATTGTTGAGCCTGAGACAAAAATAAAAACATGGTGAACAAAATTTTGCTTTTAAAGTACTGTTCATTCTTAATATTCTTCCAAACATCTTTCCTACCACCATATATAGGTGTGTTTATCTTCACAAACAAAGCCAGCCCCCCATGTAAGCATACTGTGAAACTGGTCCTGAGCTAATAGTGGAAAATGAGGCAAACAAAACTTTCTTGCACATCTTATGTTATATTTACAATGCCCTTTTCTAAGTTGTAAACACATTTTGCTTTCATTTCAAGCATCAAAATCCAGCAAAGGCACACAGAAAAAAGTCTCAGTATTACAGGAATGGTTCAAATGCAAACTGAACAGCCATTTACTTGGTGTTGATATTGTCCCTCTTTCAATAAACTCTGTGTAGCCGTAAGAAACTCTTGAGATGGTTTGATAAGTGTTTTCAGTGTATATAATAAGAACTATATTACATATGCACCTCGCATTTTCAGTTTTGGAGTTCTACCTTAATAAAGCAGTATGAAAAGGTGTTTTAAAATGCATACTAAACACAGGAACCAACACATTCCAGTTCAATGTGCTAAGTCCAGCTTCTCCATGGATTTTACCATTTGAGGAGGTCCTAAAACTCAATGGCTTTAAAGAAACGTTCCTTGATGGCGGGGAATTTCTGCCACGGAGAAGTTTCAGACTGTTAGGCAGAACCGTGATGTTACCTGCCCCAGCACCCCTGGTTGTCACTGCTGTCACCCATGCCATGCACCAACCTGCGAGATGCTGGAGAAAGGGTGAGCAAGCAGGCACTTGCCCTCTATTTCTGCATGTGTGAAAAGGAGCTTCCATGTTTCTGAGGTGCACTCTTAGCCCCTGTCATTTGGTAGAGTCTGCGCTCTAGTCCTATAAATATAGTAATGTGTGACTCAGGTGAGTCATGCCATTTATTGCCTCACACGGGTGTATTTGCTCAGATCTAGCGTTATCACTGACACAGGGCATTACAGCCTAAGGGGAGAATCAAGTCCTGCTTCCTCTTCTGGAAAGCCCCCAGCAATTCTGCTAGGTATAAAATCCTAGCTAGTGGCTGTGGTACTTTCAGGGCAATGAGCCTCATAAATGTCAGCCGATGCGTAACAGCATTATTGTGGTCTGAGGACCTGGGTGTTGCAAGAGAGTGCTTTTATAAGAAATCACTGGGAATTATTAACCTGCATAAAGATACTCTCATATGTAATTATTTGCAAGATTAGAGCCAGTAATTTTGCAAGTTTTGGTCTTCATGTATCAGGTGATGGTTCACAAAGAGTAGATTTTGTTATGCCGGGCAATAAAAGTTGCTGTACCACAGCAAGGCTTCATGGCTACGCTGTCAGTTCTTATCAGAGTCGAAGTGAAATGCACAGGACTTTGGGAAAAAAAAAAAAAAGACCTCGCTATCTGTAGTAGTAGAAGATACGACTTGATGGCTCGTAGTGTCACATATTGCGTGTAGTCCATACAGTAGCTGTGAGTTAAGGCACTTAAAAAAACCCGCTTACTGACTGCTTTTCTTTTAGGGGGGCTGCGAACAAAAAGCAGAGATCTGGTATTTTACTTGTCCAGCGAGCAAAAGCCACGAGTTAGGCACTCATCTCACACCGGCTTTAAAGGGCCTCGAGGATGCTCGGAACGCCGGCCAGGGCGGCAGCCGGTGCCCGCAGGCGGCAGGGCCGGTGCGGAGCGCGGGCGCTACCGCCCTCTCCCGGCCGGGCCCGACCCGGGGCGCGGAGCGGAGCGTCCCGCGCTCGGCTGGGCTCCCCCGGCGGCTCGCTCGCTTCCGAGGGGAAATCTATGTACGCCGCGGCGCGCCAGCTGTGAGGCTGCCCAGCGGCTGTGGCTCTCTGGAGGAAAAGCAACAACCCGAAATACCTAGTTATTCCAAAGGCAACGAGGAAGCCCCAAATCCCTCATCAGAAACTGCAGGGGGAGCGACATCAGCCGCACGGCGCGGGGGAAGAGGCGCGCCCGGGCGGCGCAGCAGCAGGTAGAGGCGGCGGGGAGGGCGGGTGTCGCCCCCCGCCCGCAGGTGCTGCCGAGCCGCGGGACCCCCTCGGCGGCGGCCGGCCCGGGGCTGCACGTCGCGGCCCGGCCAGCAGGAGGAAGGAAGAGGAAGTGGGAGCGGCGGCGGGGAGCCGCCGAGTGCCTCTGCGAGCCCCGGGATGGGATAGCGCCGGGGGCAGCGCAGCGCAGCGAGGTGGCGGCGCGGAGCCCGGCTCTGGCGGCGGAGGGCGGCCAAGCGGCTCCGCCAGCCCCGCTCTGCGCCGCGGGGCGGGGGCGGCGCTGCCCGCCCGGGGAGGTAGGCGAGCCTCGGGGCCGGCGGGGGGAAGCGGCGGCGGGGCGGGTGGCCGGGGCGGGCTGCGGCGCTGGCCGGGCGGTGAAGGGGAGCGCCGGGGGCTGCCGGGGAGGAGGGACGGGACGGGACGGGGCAGGCGGCCGGCGAGCCCCGCACCTGCCCGCAGCGGGCGCCGGCAGCCGGTCCCCCGCGGGGGGAGGTGCCGGGCGGAGGGCGGCCGGAGGGAGCGGCCGCCGTTGCTGTGAGGAAGAGGAAGCGCAGCCTCGTGCATGTCAGTGCGGCGGGGCCTCGGCCGTGGCTGCGGGTGGTGGTGGGGGGGGACCCGGCCCGCCTCGCATAACGGCTCCTCCCGCCGCCCTGCCCTCTCCGCCGGCCCGCGGCCGCTCCTTCTACAGCCGCCCGGCTCTCCCCGGCGCGACTTCGCCGGCGCCTCCTCCTCCCCCACCGCCTCCTTCCCGCTCCGTCCCCCCCAGCCCCTTCCCGTGGCCCTGCCCGGGCGGCCCTGCCCGCCCCCGGCTGCGCCTGGTGGTCGGAGGCCGCTGGTGAGGGGCGGCGGGCGGGGGCCGCGCACCTCCGGGCGCCGGGGGGTGAGTGGCGGCGGGGCCTCGCCTGCCCCGCGGGACCGGCGCGTCGCTTCGCGGTGGCGGGTGGCGGGGAAGGCGGGCGGTTTTTCGGGGCACCGGCCTCGGCAGGTCGCGCGTGGGTTAACGCGCGGGGTCAGGCTCGGGTGGAGGCTCCGCCCGCAGCAAGTGTCCGCACCGCCGCGGGCGCCGCTCGGGAGGAGAGAGCTCAACTTTCGAGCAAGTGCATCCCCGCAGGCAGGCAGGCAGGCTCTTGGCTTCCCGTTGGTACCCAGCCGCCTCCTCCGAGGGCATGCCTCCCCCTCGACCTGGCCTCCAAGAGCTTTTGGTGGGGTGGGGGCGTGTGTGTGTGTCTCTTCCTAAGTTTGTGCTCATAGAAGTGATCAAACCGCTGATGAATTTCAGATGAAAGGGTTGTTCTGAAATGTGGGTGGTGATTATGCAAAGCCACGGTGTGCAGCCTTGTATAAAGCAAGTGGGTATCGGGTCCAAAAAGTGAAGTTTTAAAAGTTTCTTGGCTCGAAGCCTTTAAAAAGTTTATTTTGAATATCTTTTCCTTGCAGAACTAATACAACTGTCCAGCTCTCCCCCGAGAATGGTATAAAGTAAATATAGGAGTTCCTGAAAAAATAACAGTGAGTACATTTCAAATCAGCAATGTTTTGTTGTTAACTTTATAAGAATACCTCTTAACCTGCCAGGGCTCAAAATGTGCAACAAACACATTGAGAGTGCCAATGATAATAATAGTGCAGGAAATGTACCGTGTGTTAATTGCTTTAGTATAAACATGGTTGCCTGTGAGCTGTATTTCATGATACAGCAGTTACGGTGCAATTTCAGCAAGGGACGTTTTGAAGTATATTCATAAGCAAATGGGTTTTCTTTTGCTTTTTTCCCTCAGCTGCCTGATCGCCCCCGGTTAAAATATTTATCTTGTGGGAAGAGGGGGAAATTGAGTAAGAACTGTGCAGAGTCCTGTATCTGTGACTGAGGACGTTGTTTCCTCCTCTTCCCCTTAGCTCTTTCTCCTCCTTTCCCCCAAATGCACACACACACGCATGTCGTCTCATCCTCAGTTATGTAATCTTGTAGACATTTATGGATTGTTCATTGTTCGCATTAGTCCCATTCTTTCCATGTCATTCCTGCTTGATTGAGTGACTTACGCAGAATATTACACATTAAAGAAAAATATATTTGAATTTGCATAAAGTTCTTCCAGGTTGCGCTGCAAGTTTGCTTTCTTTGAAGGTTTTCTTTCCCTGATTTCCACCCCCACCCCCCCCCCCCAGTTTTTTTTTTTGGAGTTGTATAAGTAAGTGGTAGGGATCTAATCTGATGACTGGTAACTAGATAAGAAGGGGGAAGAACAGTGGTGACAGTTTGCTGGTAAAAGTCCCTCTTGTGTACTGTTAGGAAAATATCCATTAACACACGTGTCATAAAGCTGTTAAAAGTACTGCAGCAACTTTTAAAAACTCACCAGTCAGAGAAAATAAAGATTAATATGGCTAAAACATCAACATGATGTGAAATGTCAGTGCAGTCTGTGGATCTGAGTGTGTGATTTGACTAGTCTAGAGGTGTACCTGATTCCCAGTTTATTTGTGCTGGGGAGGTTGCATAGGAGTAGTTGACTTTTTTTGGTCTCCCTTTGTAATCTGTTTGAAACTCACTATGCAGTACAACATGCTTGTCTTCTCTGTAGCTTGCACCTTTGCTATGAGTGTCATTGTCTGAGGAATTTTTTTTTTAATGAAGAATGGGGGGGATTGGGTGGGGGAGAGAACTGGTTTCTATACTTACCGTTTTTATATTTTTCCTTATATTCTCCGTATGCCAGGAAAAACTTAATAGGTGTACAATTCAGATGCATTTTGATGAGGGGATAGGAAAAATTCTTACCTACTTATTCTGTAGCAGTCTTATGTGGTCACTGAAAGTATCTGCAGTTCAGTAGTCATTTTATATAACCTGACCGTGTGTGTTTTTTTAAAAGCAAGGACTTCTGTTTCCTCAGTGTTCAGGTGCAACACATTGTATACATTGTCCTATGAAGTGTTTTTGTTTTTTTTTTTAATGGCCGTTCACCCCAGTATTCACAAAAAAAGCTTATTATGCCACATAAAGGTGTAACTTACTGAAACACAGCTGTGTGCATGGTACTTCCTGACAGCAGTGCTGTTCTGCAGAGAATTGCAGATCAAGAGTAACGTGCTCCACCCTTCCTTCCGCTCTTTGTTTTTTTCTACCTAGTAGAAGTCTCTTTGATTTTAAGGTTTGGGCTCATTGATGTGCTTTCTCACAGTGTCCAGCGTACAAAGTGGTGTTGGACTATGATCTCATGTTTTCCATGTTGATACATGGAGAGCAGAGCTCCTGTGTTCACACATCAGATGTGTGGCTTTCTTCTTTTGATACTCTAGACGGGTTCAGTATGTGATGGAGTGAGAGGCTAATGTCTATAGATTTATCTGTGACTAGGAAAAGGTTTCCATAGATTTCTGCCAGTGCACCTGCACACTAGCATGCAGTGTCCTCCTGTTCCAATGACAGGCTTCTTTTTTTGATATGTTGCCACCCACAACATTTCTAATTCTGTGATTCTCAGATAAGGATGTGCTTGGGACTTAGATGAGGCCATCAAGTACAATTTTCCTCTTGAGTTGTGACTCTGCTATCACTTGATTTTCACTTTCCTCGAAGTAAGTGATCTCTCTAAAGTTTAGGACGTCTCTTTGTCATGCTGTGGTGTGGGTGTGCAGTATCTCCTTGTATTAAAAAAAATGTTTGTAGAAGGTGATGGGATTTTGGGAATCCTGGAGACTAGAAAACATCATAGACCCTTGGAGCAAGCAAAAGTACTATTGTCTCTTCTGGTTTATTTCTCTGCCCAGTTATGCCTGGGTCTAGCAGACTTTTCCTCTGCCGTATCCCTGCACTGTCCTGAAGGTACAACTTTGAGGGAGAATGAGTTGGTCGGGTTTGCCTCCCTGTTCAGTCATTATCCTCTTAAAAAGGAGATTTCAAAAAGAGGTTTTACGGCTATGAAGTCTTTGTGGTTTGAACACTTGTGACTAGAAATGTCTTTGTAACGGCCATCAAACCACCATTCAGTAAGGTCTGTGCTGTATCTTTAAAAGATTTCCCTGCTTTGAATGAGTTTTTTTGAAAAAGATTCTTGTATTCGTGGCAAGAGGAACGTGCCAAGTACACGTTGTTAAACTTGTGTCAATTTAACAGAGCAACTGTTTAAAGGATTTCGGATAATTTTCCTTCTGCTTGAGTCAGTCACCTTTTTTTTTTTTTCTTTTCTTTTTTCCCCTCTCTCCAAATATAACACTGGAAAAAGGAGAGAAAAAGAAACTAAAAGCAATTGGCAGAAGCCAGTATGTTGGCAGGCATTTGATAGTACAGATCGTAAGAGGTGATAATATATATGTGACACTTAACATAGAATAAACTGCATACGTATGGTGTTACAGAGATGAATGGAAGAATAATGACAAAATTGTGAAGCTGTCTTTCAATCAGCAATTTTTCATCAAGCTATTTGCAAGGATTTGGTTTTGTGGTGTGATCTTTCATTATTGCAAGTGTTGTGAGACACAAAAGAGAGACTGAAGGATAATGTCACAACCTTTCTGCTAGTTTCCTCAGTTTTCTGATAACTGTTAACATTTAAGAGGAATATTAATGAGAAGTCTATGCCACAGGGGATAGCTAACGTGTTTCCCCTTCTCTCCGTTTCAGATCTGACAGAGGTAAACTTCTGTGTTATAGGCAGACACTAAGTGGCAGGTGCCACATGTGTGGTACCCATCAGTGAGCTACTGATTTCTCAAGCTGCTAAGTGGATTGGATTGTAAAGCGCATGCTTGTGCTTAAGAGCAAGGTGAACAGCAATTCACATGGTGCTTGTTTGCAAACACTTGAAAATGCGTTGATATATTTCTCCAAATGGCAGGTTCCCATTGTGAGTATTTGATTTGACTGTACTAGATTTGTTTTCAGTGGCTGCGAGGAGGGGGAAGTTAGTTGTGAGAGAGTGGAAGTGATGGACAAGCCATTTTTCTGTTCAGCAGTCAGTCTCACTGTGAAGAAGACTGGAAGCCACTGCTGGTAGGAGGCCCCTTAGAAAAGTGTTTTAGCTTATGTACAAATGAACTCACTTTGGTACGCTTCTAGTGAGCAGCCTTTGGAGTTCTTTAGGAAGCTGGATATACTACCTGAAGATGTTATGCAAATGTGATAAGTGACCTATTCTTACTGGTTTTGAGGACATAAGTCTATTTACTGATGCTTCTGGTGTGCTCTATTTACAGTAAAATAACACTGCAAAACTCCACAGGAGCTAGCAGTAGTGCAAGGGAGGGAGTCAGAAATACCAGTCAATGCTGAGGGAAAAGATTTCCCCTTTCGGTTGATTTAAAGTGTTTGTGAAACAGCATCTTCAGTAAAGAGGCTGGGGAGGGCCGGGGGGATAAGAAAACAAATTGTTCCCAAACAGATTTATTACAAAATATTAGCTGTGTCCTAGCTGTGTATGTTTTCTTGTCTTTTGCTTCTGCTTTCATTCTGTTTTTTATTTCTCAAAGTTAAACTCTCCTCATAATTTCTTCTTGCATGTTTGCCACCTCTACCTTGGTACTTTATTCTTTGATCTCTGATGTATTTATTTATCCCAGCTCTCATGGTTTCACTGACTTTGTCCAGTCCTTAAATTCTTCCCCAGGCATCCCTTAGGTTATTACTCAACTAAATAATTTTATTTAAGATCTGCAAGAAAAGCTGTGGACTGAAGTGCATATCACCTCCTATGTTTTTTCAAAGTCTCTAGCTCAAAGTGTTTATTGTACAGTCCTAATTTATGGGGGGGCGTATGAACTGTAAAACTGTCTCTGAAATACTGCGTCATCAGGCACTGAGTAATTTTTTATCAGCTACATGAATACATATACAATAATCTAGCTTTTTTTTTTGTTGAGCTTGCTTCAACTGAAAGCGAGGATGGGTCACTGCTTCTAAGAGAACTTCAGATTCTGGAGATGCTATGGCTTTAAACTCCTATTCTTTAATACAGCAGAGAATGTTTGCTTGAAGATGATCTAATTTCCCATAGCTTTTTGCAAATCGGAGAGTGTGCATGAACATGGACAAAATGCTTCATGTGGACCTTTTTTCCTTCATGTATGAAGCGGACAACCTGTAGATCAAATACATCCAACATTTTGAAGTTAAACAAAAGGAGGGATATGCAAGATATGACAGCAGGCTTAAATAATGCTGTCAGCATGTCAGCCTTCCTCCTTCAGTTGAAATTTTATGTATGGTTCCTGGGACTAGAGGGCTGGTGCTGTTCAGAGGTGTTTTTCTTCTAGTTCATTGTCAGCTTGATAGTAAGAATGGGAAGAGTCAGGGCTCCTAATTTAGTCTGTTAGAAACTTCCATAAAATTAAGCATGTAGTCCCTGTGATGGTGCACATGCTGTAATAAAGAGTATACTTCATGTATTTGTTTGCTGACTTGGAGCCCGTATCTGTTTCTTCTGATGCTGACTTGGTCTTTTATGTAGTAATAGGAGATGCATAAATGTTGTGAAAATAGGAGAATGATTTTTAATTTTTAAAAAAATGTAGTTAAAACAATTTTTGCTATGTTTTGAAGTGATGGAAAGAGTTTAGCAAAGCCAATATTTCAATAAACTTCCATAAATGTGGTTGTTTTAAAACTTTCTTCCATAGATACAGAACTGTCTTAGCTAACTATTCATGTATTCTTAGTACATGCATGAATTCTGGTGCTTGAATTTGTAGCTGAAGTGAAAATATTACTTGCCCATTTTTCTTTCTCTTCAGCCAATGTATATGTATCATACAGTCCAGCAGAACTGTAAGGGATATGTGGGTCTTGGCAAAGATACCTCATGTGAGCAGTTCAGGCTTTTGTCTGGCTAGACTGGCAATCTGCTCTATACTTTGTTGAATCTTGCTGGAGTGACCATAGTGGGGGTGACTCTTTAAATAGCTGCTTCATATTTTAAGAGAGATGGTAATCTATTGAGGTAGGGCGATGAGGAATTTATAAGTGTTCACATAATACCCTCTGGCCAGATAATAAAGTTGATTTGCATGTTTCTTCTCTAATTATAAGAGGAGAAAAATGGCTGTGACACAGGTTGGTATAATACAATTTTTACTCTTAGTGCCAGTGCATGTATTTGGTTGTATAATACAATTTTTACTCTTAGTGCCAGTGCATGTGTTACATTCCAATACAGTCTTTTCCATTGCTTTGCTTTCTGGAACACAATTGCACATTAGTTTTCATACCAATGGTTGTGGCTTCAGCTGGAAATTGAAACCTGGTAAGTGTTGGCTTGGTGCATGGACTTTTGGACAAACTTTTTCAATAACACTGAGCCAAACCAACTCAAAAAAAAAAAAAGTTCCCCAAACGTAAGTACTGGTTCTTGCATTCTGGAAAGGCTATCTGGTATACTTTTTGGTCACTAGGCTTTTAAAATGGTGGAGTATTGGTGTTTGTCTGTCCCCCCCGTCCCCCCCCCAGTTTTCTCCCCCCCCCCCCCCCGCCGCGCCCCCTTCAAGCACCAGGGCACTCATCTGTTGAAGCTCTACCCCCAGTGGTTCAAGTACATTCCTCCTATCGACCTTTTCACCCCATCTCCAACTGTCCCTCTTCACACATACTCTGACATCTCTTCTGCTCACCAAACTCACAAAATTCAGGTCTAGATGTGGGGTCTAATTCTGAGCTATCCTTTATGTAGGACTATAATCTTCTCCTATAGATATGCATACAAGTTTCTTGTTGTGCTTAATCTTCTTTGCCTGAAAAAAAGCAGAAGACTTGAACAAATGAGAACTTCCATTGGAGAGCAAAAGACAGAACATTTGGTGTGGTGGTTGTTAACTGTTCAGAAGATTGTAAAGGGGAAAAAAGACCCGACCAACCAAAAAGTCTACAAAGCTGAAAGAAAATGTAAGGTCTTTCCCACTTTGGACCAGTTAATGTAATTTTAACCATATCTATGGCAAGTAATTAAAGATTTGACAGCTAGTGCCAGTTCCAGAAAAGGAAGAAAAGGGCATGAAAAATGGCCCACATCCTGAACAAAAATACCAGGTTTGTTTTTTTAAAATTGTAACTAATGCTAGAAGTAGGTCAGTTTATGCCGTCATTTTGGAAAAGACTAATTTTCATATTTTGTAGCCAAAAGTGAAATTTTTACAGAACTGCAATTGTGGAAGGCAGCGTATCAAATTTGGAAAGGGAAAAATAATCTCTTCTGGCTTGTGCTGCTGTGAGCCTTTCTCTGTCCTGGCTTTCTTCTCTCTCATATTTGGACTTGACCTATTGAAATTTCTATATCTGTTCTTCCCTCCATATAAAATGCTGGTGATTTCAGTCTATATTTCTTGGGTTAGCCTTAGGATGTAATATGCACAGCACCTTTCATAAACTTTTCTAATAAGCAATGACCTGGGTTTTTATTTCTTGACCTGCCAAAAATAATCCATTTTTTTTCTTTCAGCTGCCTTAGGAAGTTAGCTTGTTGGAAGAGCGTGCTTGTGTGACAACAAGAGTCGGTAGCATTGTGCTGTGCTGGGATGGTTTTCTGGAAGGCAGAGGTTTCAAAGACTTCATCCCCTGCAGCTGCAAATGAGTCAGAAAACACATTATGGTAAAGGAGAGATGTGTGCATAGGGAGACGGGAAGAAAATAATCTGCATAATTTAAAATCCAAGTTGGAATTCAAGTTCTCTTTTAAAACAAACACATAAATAAAATGGTCTTGGGCTATTTGCACTGGAATTTTAAATTGATTTCCTGGCCCGTATGCCAGAGGGATCAAAACATCCACAATTCAGTGGTGGTGGTGTGTGAATTCAAATTAAAACAGTATGTTGCAAGATTTTTCTGTTATGTTCCAAATTGCTTAAATTTTGGAAAATTATTCACCTCAGTCTAGAGATGGTGAGGCTTTTAGCTTTGAATTAATTTTCTGTAATTAATATATGAAGGTTGAAAAAGCAACTGTGCTGGCCTATGGGCTACTTTTCTGTAATTAAAGGAATGACGAGATAAGGGAAAAAAGAGGAGAGCAAGCAGTCAAGACTTCCCTCCCCTAAATGGGTAAATAGAGAACCACCAAACTAGACTAGAAAATCAGACCTAAGTCAACCCGCAGGTCCTTTGTTTCCAACTAATTGTTCTTGCTGTGTTCACTGGTCCCCATAAGCTTGACTAAGGGGATAATCCTTGCTTTCCTGTCTTGAGGCTTTTCTCTCTTGATCTATTGAAATTCAGAGTGGAGGGCCCCCTTTAGAGAATGTCCTGTCGGTAGCTGTCTCTTCTGTAACAAAGAGGCTCCAGCTGTGGATATGGATTGGAGAGCGAGGTAGCCTCTCAGGCAGGCAATTTGGAGTCATTCAGGAAACCAGTAGTGTTAATTTCATTTGGAAATGGTAAGCCTGAGTCAGTGCAGTTTTTGGACCACGGATGTCCTGCACTTGAATTCAGACAGTAACTGGGCAAGCCCAGTGTGTTCTGCTACAGGTTCTGTTTCTGTGATATGTAACTGTAATGGAATTACATGGTGCGGCTATGTAGTTTTAATGTGATGGAAGAGACATTGTAAGTCACTGGCTGGACATTGGAAGGATGTAGTTTCAGTCTTTGCTTTCAGTCTTTGCATCATGTAAAGACTGCTGCTCTGAGTGAGTGCATCCTCAGGACAGCTGCTCTCCAGTGTTTCAACACTAGCAGTGTTCCCACAGGAAGGAGAGGAGAATTCAGGTGTGCCACGTAAGTGCTAATTCTGATAAGAAGTAGTAGGCATAACCCCAGTTAGAAGGGCAAATAAAATTTTTTCTGCATCTTCTAGCTTCTTCGTCCCAGTCTGTTTCAGCACCTTCATCTGTGTTGAGATATCCAGGCATTAGTTATGCATGTATAATTACAGCTATGCATGTAATTAACTGCATTATCAGTATTAGCCAAAGGGAAAAGAGAGTTTTGTGTTTTAAGCATGGTAGTCCATGTGTGTTGTCATTTCATATGCATACTAAATGAGACAAGAGGCAGTAAAGAGAAGCCTTGGGAGAAAAGTATCTTTTAAAAAAATTAATCTGGATCTATTGTTTTGACAAAAGTAGTACCACTGAAAAAGAGTAATCAGTTGTAGTACCATTAGCTTGTGAGAGCTGCAGCAAGATCTTTTAATCCACAGTATTTACTGAAAGGGGCAGGTAAGTCTCGTATGGTCAACATGGATACTTGATCTTTACCTGTTCTATGGAGAAGTTACAAGTGGGAGCAAGGCATGGGTTTGTTCTGTATTGATACAGATAACCTGAAGCGGTTAGAATGCTTGGAGATTGTTTTGAGCATCTTCTCAAAGTTAAGTTAAAAATACAAGGGTAGATAGTAGGCAGAATGCAGGCATAAAGGGATGTATTTGCAAGCTGTTTTCTGAGTAAAAGCTGGGGATTCGCCTTCCCTAGAGAAAGCATAGGCTGTATGCATCAGCAGTGGGAACTCTTGTTCTCTCCTACTGTTCTTCAGATTGTAATATGAAGTTACTGCTGTAGCTGTAGTGCCTTGGTGGGCTGATTCAGCCTAACTGGGCAGAGAAGATCTATGATAAATGCTTTTCGGATAGAGGCAGAATTAACTGCTCAACCTACCAAATAATCGTAGGGGGGCTCGCTGGATGGTAGAGGAGCTCCCATCAAACGCTGGGAGGAGCTCAGGGCAGCTCTGTTTAGGTCAGACTGTGCAGTATTTGTATTGAAAAAAAATCTACATATCAACCGTAGGTAGAAATTCGGGAACTCTTTTAGTATATGCTGAAGGCAAAGAAAAAAGTGTTTGATGGTTGGATTCAGTTTGAGATATCTGCTATTGTTTGTTTTAATTTCTTAATCTGGTGCTGGCACAAAGCTTCATGAACACGAAGTCAAAGAAAAGAGAGGCTTTTTTAGAAGGCACTTTGTCAACAGATATGGACAAAGGTGGTTTTAAAGTGTTACTGAACCATTGACACAACCTCTTAAAGGAGTGTACTGAGAGGCTCTCTGGAAACATCTAGATTTCATGAAGGGAAGGACTATCTGCTCTGTGTTTCCTCACTGAGAGAGAGTTGATTGTTCCAGTAATTCTATAGGCAACAGTGCTGTCTCTTGGGCAGTAGTTACTGTGTGTTACTAAAGGTTGTCCATAGGTGAAAATCACTAAGTAGCAATATGATTTAGTTGAAAAATACTAATTCTTGGCATTCTCCATAATTCTCTGTTTTATATTCATACTGATTTCATATCTGGGTATCTACACTTAGAACTGAAAAAAATCTGAGTTTATTTTGCGAAAGAAGAACTTAATCTGTAACTTCTTGTTAACTTAATGGAGAGAGCTGTGCAGGTGGTTATCTTGGTCTCATACAATGAAAGTTGCCATAATATTTCCAATACAAATGTTAACCAAATAATCTTGAACTGCTGGCATAACCCAGTTCTTCCTGCTGACATAACACCATTCAGTCCAGTGGTGTTAAACCACTAGAGAGTTTGGCCTTTAGAAGAGGAAGAAAGAGAATTATCTCATATACACAGTGCTGTAAATGTTGACTCTTCAGTTGTGACCAGTGTGTAGCCTCTTTGTGCAGAGAATCAGTCCATGGGTTCACAGTTCAGCACTTAACAGTGTGGAATGAAAAAATGAGTTCAAAGAAAGGAAGGCGCCTTCTTTGAATTGTATGAGAAATTGATGCAGGCTGTTAACATATTGAAAGTTACTTTTTCCTTTCTAAGGTCTAACGCTGGTTTTCACCTACTTCTGGTCCCATTGAGGAATTCAGGAAACCAGTGAAAGTTGAGGGTGATACATGTGATAATTGCAAAGACTTTTGCTATTTGCAGAACAATTCGGATACCATAAGGGAAGAAATTGTCTGCTTTTTTCTCACTGGTATGCTACTGAAGCAGAATAATTGTATTTAGGAAGAGAAGGACCTTCTCTGATTTTGTATTAGTAGAGCAGCTATGTCTTAGGAGCAGCAGTGTCCCCATCATTACCCTTGTACACAATGAGACTGGGTTGCTGAAACATTTGCATAAAATAATGTGTCTTTCTGCAGTAATTCTTTTAAACTATTTCCGCGTCTTTTTGTCAATGGCTTGCCTTGTCCAATTGTCAAAAGAAGAGGAAGACTGTATTGGGAAGAACCAGCAGAAATTTGTAACATTTGGCCTCACCATTTGCTTCTGCAGAAACAGGGTAGAATTACTGGAGTGTTATTTATGTGTGTGGGTATCCGAGATCCACAATGTAATGTCTTTTCCTTCTTTTCTGCAGAGCATTTTTATGTAGGTAGGAGGAGCAGGTGCTCATTGCTGGTGAAAGCCATTGTATGCTACCTGCCCCTTTGGAACGGAAAATTTATGTGCTTTTATTTAAAAACTGCCAATGCCAACGGCATTTTTTTTTTTATTCTCCTTTTAAAAAACATGTCTTGGACTTCCTTATCTCCTCTCACAAAAAAAGAGATTGTTCAGTTTTCGGCTCTTTATTGGAGCTGTACTGCCAGGAGCCTTCCTGGCCTCTGGCACTATCAACAGAAAATGCTGCTCTTGAAAGAATGGAGTATAGTTTAGGCAGGGTGAGCCGAGATACCAAGACTGGTAGCAAAAGGCAGAACTTGGCATCACAAAGAAAAGGCTGAAAAAATGTTCATGTTCCTTGAAACTTTGGACGATGGTAGAATAAGGTTAAATGAAGGAGGAGAAAAGAGAGATAAAACAAGCAGAAGGGAAAAGCGTTGGCAGGCCCAAAAAGGGGAGGGTAGGGTATTGTTAAGTTTATTTAGGCATAGTCTTTTTTGCAAGATAAGCCTGGAACAGGGAATTGGTGATCCCTAGTGTTTTAGTTTAGTAATTTAAATCTATGCGATACATAATTATGTATTTGGGTTTTGCCCCCTGACTCAGCCACACAAGCTTAGTCTGTCAGGGGTATGGGAATTGAGTTTGAATATTGCTGGGCTGTAGTGTAACTGACTCTGAAGAATGGAAGAGTGATATATAATGGCACATTCATCAGGTAAGTATTCCTCAGCAACACCTCACTCCTCCACAGCTTTAATGCATGCTTATTTTTATACAATATATTGTCCAACTGGGTGCAAAATTTTTAGCTGTTGACAAGGCTGGACCATAACGTGTTCATAGACGGCCTTTGCATCCTCTGGGGTGAATGATGAAGCCCTGTTGCAACTCGAATTGTCCTGCAGGTCAGGAGCCATACAAACTGTATGGCTGTTCTCTCAGAACCATCACTCTGGGCTTTCTCCCCCCTCCTTTCTGTCTGCTGTTGCAGAGCCTGTTTCAGTCCTCAGCAGACAGCATTATGGGTTGTCTACCATAAGGCTGCAGTGGGAGTAAGGCAGCTCTTGAGCTAGGAAGCTCTTGAGCTTTTAAGGCCAATCCTAGATTATTCTGGGTCTTTTAAGGTGGGTGGGTGGGTGTGAAGACAGGAAGGATTCTTATTCCCATTAAATTACAATGAGATACATGCTTAAGTTTTGGTTTTTTGTAAGTAATCCTGTTGATTCTGCACAAACCAAGACAGAGGTGGGGCATATTCTTTTTTGCAGTACAGGCATGAATAATGATGGAGAAAATAAATGCATGGGTCAGATCAGCTGAGTGGGAAGCACCCATCATATGCAGCTATGCTTCTGACAATAGCTACTTTCTAACCATCTTGGAAGGTCTTCCTATGAAGATTTTTGCTATTTAGGAGACAAGAGATTGTAATTTGCATCCTAGAAGCATTCTTTTAATCAAAATATTTGGCTTTTATATGTACACGTACACGTGTACCTGTGTGCAAGCATACAGTATGACAGCACAGTAGGGCAGTAGGTTCTTTGCTTATTTTTTTGATGGTTGTGAATGTTAAGAAATTAGCCATTAAACTGTAGATGGAAACTGAGTTCCTGCAAATTTAATGGGAACTGTGGCTGGCTAAATGACACAGACATATGGCTGAGTTCTTTATCAAAAGAGTCTGAAGTCCACTGGATTAATGGTTTTCATCTCATTTCACTGACCTTTGACCCTGAGAATTTTGTATAGCTAATAAATTAAGCCACTAGTGGATTATTTGCTATTCATTTCAGAAATCCACTATGCTATAAAAATTGTAATGACTGTCTCATAGTAAGGATGAGCATTACGTTGCGGCAGTTGGGTGTCTCGGGTGTGCAGTGAGGCACGGAGCCAAAGCCAGACTGCTCCTCGGTGCTGTAGGCACACCGTTGGCTTGCAGCTGTTGGAGCATGGTCGCCTGGATTGTATTCTTGCTCTTAGAAAACGTTGGGTGTTGGCTTTTGTTTCCTAAGTATCTGTTGGAGGGCCCCCTTTTAAGGATTGAACATAATTTGCAATTAAAGGATAATAGTATATTTTCTTGAAAGCTGAAAATGAATGAAATTAAACAGTCCTTCACGCTGTTCTGACTTCTGTGTTAGAAAAGGATGCTGGGTATCAGGGTAATAGGCAAAACGTCTGAAAATTTTCTCAGATGTTGTGCAAGACCTGTGGAAATGAGTGGTTCTCCAGAGTGTTAAAAGAGAATAAAGTTTTATTGCTCGCTGTAAAGCTACTGGTGGAGGGAGTAGTTACACTAAAGCAAGATGAAGTTTAAATTTAAACCAGCTTGCTTGTGCTGGTCCATGTAGATAGATCCATGAAATAAGCACCTTTTTAGAAGGTCTCGGAGAAGAAAGGCAGTGAGTTACTGTTTACATTAGTTCAGGGGCTTTTGGATTAATTTAGATTCTTTACTTACACTCGCTCCTGAAGAGGAGCCGCACTGACTTAAGCACGTAGCATTTTGCTTTAACTACAAATTTTGCCATGGAGGCAGGCAAAATGAGGAGAAAGAAATCAGTGTTTGCAGATATAATTTGTTGTCTTGACTATTCTGACAGTTCTAAATATCAGCAGTGCGTGGAGAGTTCCTGGCAGGCCCTTTACGTAGTGTACAGCTTCAGCAGCATGGCTGCTAGTGAAGCCAGCAGCTTACTAATAACTGACTCATCATTTCTGTCACACCTGCACAAGCCTTTCTATCTCTCTCTAAAACACATTAGCATTCATGAGAAGTTATTGAACCACGATGAATCACAAATGCATTTTAAGTAATTCTTTTGTCATTCTGCTTGGGCCAAGTACACCTTTCCTAAACAATACCTTATTTTTCTACCCATAAAACCTCTTATTTTTCTAGTCAGAGAACTGAAAATTGGAGAAATGAAACCGTCTGTGTATTCAAGCTTACCTTTTAATAAGGGCTTTGTACCCCCACTTCTCACTTTTTACCTCTGAGCTCCATCATGTAATTAGATTAAAAAGCTCTGGTCTGTGCTGGTTTTGTTAATGCAATAATATGGCTCAGTCGCATAATGTGACACATTAGTTGTGAAGCTTTGGTTGCCAATTCTGTCACTTCCCTGGGTGTTCACCCGTCAACAGCTGGTTTCCACGAAGGGCTGTGTCTGTCTCAGTATTGCTCATTGGGTCAGATGATGGTTACTGAAACTGCATGGGAACTCCACGCGCCTTTTCCATATGAGAGGGCCTGTGCTATTCCAGGATCTCGCTGTGATCTCACCAATACGTGCCTGCCAAGCGCTTAGTTTGATTTACTGTTCTCATTTTCTATGTAGACTTAGGCAATCACGAAAGGAAAGATTAAATCAGAGCAGGAATGACTATGCAAATAACTGATGGAAATGTAAGAATGAACAGCAACAGCTACAGAGTTGTTTAACTTCGGATATATATTTGGAAAGTACAGTAATGATAAGGTTGATCAAAAATGCCATGTTTCGCTGGGACTGGAAGGAGATCTTGTGTAATGAAATGAAAGTATTAACTGAAATCTCGTATAAAAGAGAACCTCAGGTGTAATTGTCTTTGCTACTTGATGTTTCCAGCATTTGTAAGCCAAAGCTTTAGGGTGGATTTCTACTGGCAAAATGTTGTATTAGGTGTGGAGAGCAAAAAGGGCTCCTATTTCAAAAGTTGGGTCATCCCCCCCCCCCCCCCCCCCCCCCAATTTTTAGCTTGGTACCCTTAGAAACAGCAACAGATTCTGTTGCTTGTATGTGTGGGATCTGTGTCTCTTTTCCCCTTTCCCCTCTACAGTAACCTTTAAATTGTCAGCTGATTCAAGCCAAGTCGCAGAGCAATACAGGTCCCAAAGATACAAAGTTCAGACAGGTTTTGTGAAAGTAGGAAACTGGATGGAGCAGAAACTCCATCCAGGGAGGATGGAGTTTCCAGTAAGGGAAAGCCTCTGGTGTGCGCCTTATTAAACAGCTGGAAACCTGCACCAGGGATTCAGATGGGTTTGCCTTAGCCCTGCTGCTCACAGGGAGGCTGTTTGCTTTGCTTGGTTAGACAAATGTATGAGAAAAGGAATCTCTCACTCTTCTAAGGAAAAATTAAATGAAAGGCCTGAAAGCCGAAACTTGTGCTAAAAACTGCCATATCATAACATACCTGATTTCTACTCTGAAACATGTAGGGTGTGATTCTACTGTACACAAAGCCTCACCGTCAGAGTAGTTACAAAGGGTCTTCTAGATAAGTGAGATTCAGGCTCCTCTAACATTTTAATCGAAGTGTTTAAATAAAAATATTTGGGAGCACTTACTTTAAACATAAAAACTTCAGTGAAGCACCTATATTTTATTCACTTTTAGGCAGTCCTATGCTGATAATAGAATGAAAGAGCAGAACTGGGGGGTAATACTGCTAACGAAGGAGACTTAAAAAAACATTAAAAAATGTACTGTGTGTCCATATGGGATAGTGCTGTGCAGATGGTAGACAAATACAGATGAGTTATAAAATCTTGCTTTACTGGGGAGCTCAACTAAAAGAAACTTTTTACTGCCCAGTAAGGATGGATTACAAATTAATTTTATGTGTTTGGTAGGGAATCTTTTGGAGCTTAAAAACATCCTAAAGCACGAACCCATGCTGGTTAGTTTTGCTGTAACTGTAAAGTCCACAGATTATTTTTTGTCTCTTCATAAATACTTTAAATTCTACAGGGATGCAGAAGGGAAGTACAAACTTCCCTGAACATGATGGTTAAGGAAAATAAGATGTTAATTGTTTCCAAATGCTGGCTTACTCATTAGGTAAAATTTATTACTTGCCTCCAATTGGAGGAGCCATGTAAATTCAGATGGCCAGTGGCTAATGAGCACCAGGTCTGGTGAAGTCTTCTTAGAGTTGTTCTGGTAGTAGCTTCTGCCATGGCTTTTCTCAGACCTCAGCTGGTGGCTTAGTTCTTCCTTTTGACCTGCAGCTAGCCAGGGGCCTGACCAGGTTGTTTATTTCCAGCTGGAACTGGGAGAAAGAACTTGGGAGTTTTGTTATTCCTCCCAGCCAGTAGTACCGTTGCTTAGTTCTGTACCTGTTCACAGATGAACAGGTGCTGTAACTCAGCATCTTTTAAATTTTTTAAATAATTAGTTCCCATCCCCATGCTTAGCATAAATTCTCTCTTCATTTTGAGGAAAGCATGCTCCCTTGAGTTTGTCATGTGTCTCTCCGTTCTAATAGTTAGATTTATTAAGTACCTTTTTTTGGTGATACTGTTCTTTTCTAAGCCCTTGTGGCATCAAGACTCATGGACTGTTGTAAAGTACATCCATGGATTGAATTATAGCTGTCACTGCTGGCTGTGTTTTTTAGTCCACTCCAGTCCTGGCTGCCTTTTTTGCTCTAGTCTCTGAAGTTTTGGTCTTTTCTGCCCGAAGTGTTTAAATTCTCACATGTCTATTTCATTTACGGTTCTTAAAATCAGATTTATTTTCAAAGTCCTTTTTGAGAAGGAATGTGTGGGAATGTGTGTATATAAACCATAAAAAATGTTAGTCCTTTGGGAACCACATCATTTTACAGTTTGTGTTCCTACCTACTGATATCTTTAACTAGGCCATGCTTTCCGTTCTTTCTCCCCCTGCCCGGGGAGCACTATTTGAGGTGAACTTTCTTCCTTTAGGATTTTGAATCCCAGTCAGAGCAGGATTATTCATCTTTTACAGACATTAATTCTGAGTTACCGCTTCTGTAGCAGTCCTGAATGTTATATGCCTCTTCTGGGTTTGCGGGTTAATGCTAATTTAATGCAATTATTTTCAGCTACTGTCTTTTCCCTTTACATCCTATACTCTGCTATGCTAAGCTAATGAAACACAGCTATTGCGGTGTACTCGGCTGCTCTGCTTACTACAGACACTCATAATGTGGAACGCACTAACTGAAAGAGATTTTCCTGTCTGCAGTACATGACAGTTCATAAAGGGCTGCAAGATTTTTTTGCCCTTCTAAATGCTTTTTTTTTTTTTGGCTTAGTCTTTTGCCACTTGCTTCTGTTTGGAATTTTCTTCTTTCTTATGTGTCTTGGTTTAAAAAAAAAAATAAATCTTAAAGTCAATTGGTGATGGTATGGAAGGAAGGAGAGTAAAAGCCTCTGGTCTGCTGGTTCACCTTTCACACTAATGCAGATGCGTCCTGAGTGTCTCTTACATGTTTGAAGAACCAGATGCCCAGGATGGTGGAAGTTACTCTGATTCTTTAACATATGGCACCTGGATGGTGTGTTTCAGGATACTTGTGGTGGTAGAGCACCTAGTAGCTTATTGCAATAAGAATCACTGTGCTCGCAGGGCTGGACTGCTTTCCAGATGAACTAAAAATGCCCACCTACTTGAGAGGGTGCAGGATTCGGCTTGAAGTCAGCAAGATGACTTCACTGCTGTATCATGTAGGAGGAGAGGATTCACTGCAAGGGAGGCAACATATGTTTAAACTTAAATATCGTATAATTAGCCAAACTGGCAAAGGAAACTGTGAACAACATAAGGAATATATATTAAGTCCATTTTATGATGTTTAAAGAGTTCCCCAGTGCGAGAACCCTTACTCCAATATTAATCTTTTAAAAACATTCCTATCCTACTAATGGATACGTTTGTCAGCAATAGTTGTAGCTTGGTTTGCTCCACTTCTTACTCAGGTGTGTTGATACACCTGTTGTGGTGGGGAATAAGCTCATTCGGGGAACCCATCCAGGTTAAAAATAAATTGTTTGTTTTTCTTCAGATTATTTTTCTGCTCACTTGAGGCTTGGATCAGTTCCCCATGTCACACTGCAAATAGTTTGCCCAATGTGGCTGAGGGGCTATGCTAGAGGAGGGGGTAAAGCAGGAGAGAAGGGGAAAGAAAGGACAGGAATTGAAAACTTGGACCCTGGGAGAAATGTCTCTGTAAATAGACCTTTAGGGGAGATCGTAGGCGTCAGTAAGGATACAGCAAACTTGTGAATGAGAGCAACATGGCAGTCTTCCAGCTGTACATATTTTTAAGGAATATTAACAGGTTTAACTGTGTGGGTATTCTTCATTATTTAAGTGAAAAGATGGTTTTATTCTTGGCATGGCAGATCCTAGTAAAATTATCCCCCTTTTTTACTAAGGTATTATTCAAGCCTATAGGCTGTTTCTCACCAAAAATAGTGCGAGGCAGTCACTGCCCTGAAGATACTGGCCTAATTGCATAAGATCATGCAGGGTTTGGGAGAGGAGCAGTGGCACCAAGGAGGGAAGCAGTTTGGCCAAGTTCATGAAGTGGGTCAGAAGCTGAGTCAGTTGCTGAGGCAGGTCTCCCATGTCTGTCTGACTTCCTATTCCTAGCCCCGTCACACTGCCAATCTCTTCGGCTTTCTGTAGTAATCCCCTTCATCCCCTAGAGCTGGACTTGGAACTGCTGACGTGGGGGAGAGAAGGAAGAAACAAGGGGGTTTATAAATAAACTTTTCTCTGTGTAGCGTACGGTGTCTTGAAATCCATTCGTTCCGAATGTGACCTCCGTTTGTCGTAAAATCACCAGCGTGTGTTTGTTCTGGCTGACGGTGCCAGCAACAGCTACTTGCTTCCAGTGTGTGTGTGTGTGTGTGAGGTCTCGGGATGAAAATCCTTTAGCAGGGTGATCCTTTACATGCACTGACTGAGAGCGCTTCTGCTGCCTGACTTAAACCCCGTGCTATACTAGTGTCTAAACCAGGCTAGCTATCAAATCCTTCTGTCCTTAGTGTGAACCGTAGCACCTGTGTGCATGTTATCAACCTTTTGTACTGTAGCCAGACTTAGGAGGAAACAGTGATTTGTATGTCTTATAGTGAAAGTGATGCTACCATAATAGATTTTTATGCTTGTTTGCATCTTCCTTTTTTTTTTTTTTTTAAATTAAAAAAAGCCAATTAATTATCTGAAACTGCTCAAACACTTTCTGGTTTTGTATGGTTTCAGTGAAACCATCTGATACCTCTTACACTATCTGTGTGTGAGGTGCTGTGAGACAGTTCTGTTCGAATAGCTTCATGCTGAACCTTCATGCTTCGTTGTAAGAACGATTCTTCTGTTGCTAGAAGAGTTTTGCACAGCAACTATTAAGTGCTGAAGAGCTGGAAAAAGAGCTTTGCAAAAGCCCAGGAAAGGATTTTCATTTGAAGGCTTATGTATAAGGATGGCCTCTTTGGTAGCCATGTACTGCCTTACTCTTTGGAATAATGACATTGCGTGTGAATCACATTTTCATATGGGTCTAATTTGTTTATTAACTACACTATGCTGTCATCTGTCAGAAAAAGTGTATTATTTCTGAGGTTACTCAGAAAGCTGGCACAGTGAAGTGTTTTATGGAAAAACAAAAAAACCACCTTGTCCAGTTGCCAAGAGTGTATCTGCTGTCCTTTTCACTTGGAATACCACCAAAGTGGAGAAAAACTAGTCTCCTATCAAGTAAAGAAAACAAACAAACAATGTCTTATTCTTTTTTGTTTTGTAAGTGATGAGAAAGGGAAAAAGAGATTTGAGGGCTTGTACAGATTGAGGATTTGGGGGTGGAAGGACACTTATTAATAAAACAAACCCCCATTTCTATGAAGCCCATCTGTGACAGCAGTGTTTTTACACTGCTAAAGGAACTCTTAGCTAGTTCACTCACAAACTTTATAAAGAAGTGTGACATGTTGGACCTCTAGTAATGAACATGCTCCCAAGGCTGAGAGGCTGGCCATAAAAATCACTCATCCTTTTTTTTTCCTAACTGCATAACGATATGTATCACACTAAACAGCTGATACCGAATTCCTTCATCACCTGCCTGCATCAGATGGGTCTCCTGAACAGCCATGTTGGTTTTTCTAACAGTTCTGTAAAGCAGGGTTGCTCTAGTCTATCTTTCTACCATTACATCAGCTTCAGCTGTGATTTCTTACAGCGGCTCTGCCTTAAGTTCATGTTCTAAGTATCAGGTTCCTGCAGTTTTCTTTCCTCCTCTTAAGCTCTTTTGAGATTACTCAAGGTGTCCTTCATGCTTCTCCTCCCTGTGCTAATAGCAATTCCAAACTTGTCTTTTTAGTATCATTGTGACTTTGGCTTTCTCTGTGCTATTTCTGTGTCTGAAATGCCTCACCAATAGTCTGCTCTGCCACACTTGCCCATGTGTCAGCAAATCTGTAGCAAGAACTCTAGCTTGGAGGTGCTGACAGGAAGCAATCAAATTCAAAACACAATCAAAATATTCCTTATTCATCCCTGGCTTCTCACTGCACCTTGTCTATTCCCTTTTGTCATTTAGATTGTCAGTTTCTTAAAGCAGAAGACAATTTTCTTTGTAACTTGGATAACACTGAGCACTTTACAGGTACTTAATAAATAGCAAATCAAATAATTTATATCTGTGTAATAGCCTGTTTTTACACAAATCACATACACTTGTCTTTTATATTGCCTATCCCTATTTTTTATCCACCTTGCAAAGCAGTGGTTACACAGTGCAGTCTAAGCATTGGAAAACTGCTTTGAATCAGTTTAACAGGTAGATTTTCTTATAGTTCTATGGGGGTTTTTTTGTCATGCCTTTTTTTTTTTTTTTGGACTGGTTATTCCATTGAGGTTGAAGATACGTTATCCTTCCAGTGCTGCTTGGATGGCACTGCACCTTACATTACAGAGCTCATTAAAACTATGAAGCCATCTGGTCAGTGTGGATAAACTTGGTCCCTTCAGGATAGTTGCTGTGGAGGAACTGACTGATCTCCCTACTCTTATCTTCCATACGGTTCTGAATCCAGGCAGTGCTAGGCATTTCTGCTGCTTTCTCATTGATTTGCCATTGTTGTCTACTCTCTTCTGCTGGAGCCTGGGTCAGCAGCATTCATTGTGAAAAGCCTGTGGAGAGGAAGGTCAGTCCACGCAGAACTGGAAACTTACTAGGACGCTACAACTACATCCGTTGTGTGGCAAGTGTCTATCACGGTCACATCTTGGTTGGCCTGTGGAGGGATGGCCCCACCTGGCTTCCTCACATCAGTTTTCTTCTAGTGGTTTAGCCTCAGAAGGTGATGGCCATATCTCACAGACTGAAGGTGAAACCACAGTGTGACTGGGGCTTGGGTAGACAATATTTACCTTTAGGCAAAGATCTAGCCAAAAGTTTTAAGAGGCATCTGTGCCTTGTCAGGCCACCTGTGCTAGTGGCTATTTCATCCCATGTGAACTTTCTGGGGTTCCCCACCACATACACCATGTTTACTCTGGAGGACTCTAGTGTTTCAGATGCCAGCTCGTTTGGTCAGAGAGTGAATGTGCTCCAAGTTTAATCTAGAAGCATCGCATCAGGAAAGAGGGGCTAGTTTATTGTTGCAGTGGGATTGCAATTCGTCAGGTTCAGAAGTTGTTGTTGTTGTATCTCTTGATGTGACAGAAGTGCTCGCAAGTACTTTGTGTTCTCTGCAGTGAACAGTCTTGGTGGCCTCTGCTAGACATTTTTTATTCCACACATATGATGGAAAAAATAAATTCAGTTTCTCTGGATTATCACCTTACATATATTCAGTTAAGTTGCATATGCTTATCCTCATTTCACCCCAGATTTTATTCCCAGTTGTGTTTAATAGGCAAAAGGTGAATGCACTTCACATCACATTTATATTGCTTGCGTGTTTTGTGGGGAATGGTATCTTTCTGACCTTTCCAACCCAAAGTTATTCTCCCAGGAACAATTGAGGTTCAGCCTCATATGTCACAGGAGAAGATCCTGAGTTTTGTTTCTTGCTCCTAAAGTTGAGTAAATTTATATCATGGTTCCACTCAAATGCTGATTTTGCTCCTATATTATTTGCTTTTTGTATGCTTCTGGTTTACATGATTACCTACTAGTTTTTTATTGATTTAGTAGCTAGTGCTGTCTAGTATTGCTGTCTGAGAGGGGCATTGTGAGAATATGCATTTATTCATGCATTTGAAGAGTTGCGAGGCATTTAGTTCTGTAATAATGACCCACATAAGAACTTAGAAGGCAAAAGATTATTTGCATGTATGCAGTTAAAATATTCAGGAATTCTGTGACTTGCGAACAGTAGAGAAGACTTAGATAATGGAGCTGTAGCAAAAAAACCAATTACATAGCTGCAGAATATTTTACTGGTATTCAGAATAGATTTACAATTTCAAATACATTATTTGACTGAATACCTTAAATCTATGATTACACAATTGTGTCTATAAAAGATGTATCCTAATGTTTGGGAGATCTAGCGTGAAATATCAAGTAAATAACAAGGCAGTGATGATGCGTTTTAGAATGCCTTTAAGTTAATGAGAGAGATTTATTTAAATTGGATGATACTTCATAGAATATTGCTCTCTGTTCTAGATTACTAATCTCTGCTATTTAAATATTTTTTTCCGTGGGGGTTGGTGGTGGGAGTGGGAGGCGATGCATTCCTAGTTTCATCTCTATCGTTGAATTAATTATGAAAAAGGGTGGGTTCTTAATTTAACTAAATTAAGCTAAAATCTTAGTGAAAATACAGTTTATAGTCTTCTGCACAAGCTTCCACAACTTGTTTTAATTTTAAAGATGTTTTACTTTCATTAGTTGACAATGTTGGGAACGTAGGTTTTTCACAGCAAGACCAAGACATCAAATACCAACCTGCTGTGCATTAGTTCCTTCCACTTTATTAGCTGAGCCTCCTTGCCTTCCCCTCCAACTTTGGCCGCTGACCCAGTTTCCCCCTTGGGTAGTGCAGGGTGGCTTTCTCTTCCCATATTTGGGGGACCAGCGATGAAGCCTGGTAGAACTTCTTTGCTTGGTTTCAGGTCTCGTCTCCCCTGTGGCTGCTGGTGCTGGCTTCTTTTGAGGCCCACCTCACTGTAAGGTGGTGGCTGGGTTAGGTGGGGTGGTTGCCCGTGGGCTACATGCAAGACCTGACCTACAGAACAGTTTCTATGGCTTTGCTGTGGAGTAGCGGCTCTTGTGGGAAGATGAATTTAGGAAGAAGTACATCTCCAGCTGTGGTTGTGCACTGCCAAATGTTCAGAACTGCAAGCCAGAGTACTTCTGCATTTTACAAACAAGTTTGTAAGCTGGTGTCTGCCTCTCATACAGAGATCTGGGTTGTCTTGGTGAAGGGTTTTACACATATGGCCTTTATGTATATGAGGAAGCTTTGCACACAGAAGAGTCAGCCTACTTCTCATGCCCTCCAAAAACCTCCTGCAAGACATCGAGTCTCAAGAAAGTCTGGAAAACTCTGATTGTGAAGTAGGTGCATTTCATTTGACTGAAGTTAAGACATCTACATGCAATTAAATAAAACAAGCTGTATCAACCCATCTGTAGGCAACCATTGATCTTGACAATGGTAGATAAAAGATTAGATGTCGTATGTGAAATATTAAGTTTGGATTTAAGGGACAATAAAACTGATAGATCTGGTTGAGACTGTATTTGAGACTGGTTTTTGCTACAAGCTCAAAAATAAAGATTTTATTTCCAGTAGATTGGAAACATTGAACCTGAGATTAAGGATATCTGGATTCTGTTACTTAAGGGTATGTAAGTGGGATATTGGTGTGTCATAAGGTGAATTTATACGTCACCAGCAACTCATCAGTAATCCCAATCTATTATGCTAAGTATAAGGTAGTTTATCGTCTTTGAGAAAGCTGCCTACGCATTTAGTGTATGCTGAGGGTTTGTCTACATAGGAACACTTGGAAAAATTAATCTGGATTAAGATATGCTTCGGAAGTGGATTAAACTACATAGTACTCCTATACAAGGACTTCTAAGCAGAATTTAAATGGCTTTAGTTTTAGTTTCTTTACTTCCTCAGTTAAGTACATTAAATCAAATTAAAGGTGTTTACATTTTACTCAAATGCCTGTAGAAGTTTAATGTAATCTTATTAACCTGCTTTCAGTAAAGTTTATCTGCATTTACTTTCATTATTTTCTTGTAGGCAAATTGGAGGCATGTTCAAATGAGCAGTAGATGAGATTAGCCAGTTCTGTGTAAATTCATAGTTTTTATTTCTTGTGCACTAACATTCTCAGGTTGACCAACTCTGTCTCTCTGCTTACTGATACTACCCAACTCAGTCTTATTGTTCTCAGATCCCTCATTTGCAAATTGTCAGTAATGATTTTGAGATCCTCGAAGGGACCAAGAGCTCTCCATATGAGAAATGCTAAATAACAGCTGTGTGGTGGTATTTGATTATCGTCCAAATGGAAATCCAGAGTTTGTCTTTGGCTTTGTTCATTCGTGTAAAGGTGAGGGTGGAGTTGGGGAAAATTAATGATTTACAGGAACTTTACCCATGAGTATAGTTATTTTTCTGTAAAATTGACAGACACAAGCAAACTGTGGTTTTAATCTAACACAGAGTTTAGGCATCTACATCTGCTTTTGCTGCACCTGGCTTAGTATATTTGTGTAAGATAAAATGTACTCTGTCTTTTGCAGACTCTTAGATGAGGGACGTATACACACATTAATCAAGAGATGGTGAATATGGTTTGTTTTCCCCTTATAGAAGTGGAGACGAATGTGAGAGAAACCTTGCTTTTACTGACCAGAACCTAACACTGTAGAAGTTGGTTTGCAAAATGGCAGCAGCAACTTTGGACCTTTCAAAAGACACTGCTTTTTCTTCGCTGTTCGAGGCTTGATATAAATCCAGTGACATGGGGTACTTGAGAATAGTAAATATTGTTATGCACAAATAAGAATGAATGGCTTGAAACTTTCATGACAAATTACTCATGTTGGCATTGCAGCATGAGGGCTGTATAATGCTGCTATATGAGGAGACAGACAGTGATTGTAAGTGCTCCCTCTGAATATGCAGAATGGTGATCTCTGGCATGTATTTTTCCCGTACGTGGCAGCATCTAGCAGTGGGCAGTGGTAACATCTGATGAGTTGAATTGCCAAGTGTTGCCTTTACACTCAAATCCATAAGAAACCAACCTTTTCCTCTCCCACCCACAGCCCCATTGAGAAGTGAAACATACTGAGTTGCAAAAAGTATGTCAAATATGCATTTAAATGTCTTGCTTCTCTGACGTTTCATTTGATATGTGCTACATGTGACTTTGAAGCATAATAGCACATTGTCCTAAACTGATGGAGTTAGACAGTGTTTGATCTCTTCAACTGAACAAATGTATTGTTTTAATGCTAAACAAAAGACCTTTTAAATAGGAGCATTGATTTTATACATTTTTGAAGAGAAACCAGGATATAGCTGTGGTTTCTTTTTCCTTTTGGATTTACAGCAGTATGACAACAGATATGTAATGTTCCCTCAGGCTGAGGTTGAATGCATAAGAGACGGTAAATTCTGTGGTAATGTTAAGCCCCTTAAAAACCAGTTATTTTAACTATGCAGTGTGTATAATAAGTTTTCTTTTTAAGTTTTTTTGGTTTCATTTCTAAAAGTTATCAACAGGTTTGGAAACTAAGATCCTTAAAATACACGTATTCTAATGACAGTACTGGAAGAGTTGTAACTGTTGACCTGCTGATGTTCGTGAAACATCTAGATGGTGTACCTGAAAGGAAGGAGCTCATAGGTTTACTTACTAAAATAATGTTCCTGTGAATATAGCACAGGTGAGGGAGAAGGAAAGAATTCTAAAAAGTATACTTAGCAAATACTGATTTGTGCTAATAGCCTTTCTTGTTGTCTTCTGGCAGTGCTGTTGAGACACCAGGTTTTAAATCATGAAGCATCAGCAATGGGTACAGGCAAGTCAGTGATAACTAGTTTGAATACAAGTAGATCCAATGCGCTTTGTACTTAGCCAGCATTTTTTAAAATATTGTTAAAACTGGCTCTGTGCAGATCTGCAGCTGATGTGAACTGGAGGTTAGATCTATTGGATAGCTCTGAAATAAGAATTTTGCCCTAAGATTGTTTTTAAAATTAACCTTCCTTTTGCTGCCTGCTCTTCCGCCCCCCCTTTTTGAAATAACTCTACATTTTGAGATAAAAAATTGGCTAGTATCCCTTGTGTATGGTTCCTGCCTATACACAGTTAGGTAAGAGCATGAGCAAAATGTAAATTCTTTGGTAACTCGGCAGAAGATACTATTTCATCACAATTGCTATTTAATTTTTGCAAAAGAACCTCCCACGCTGAATGTTCTTTGAGTTATTTGGGTTGATTTTTCATGAATAAAATTCTTAGTCATCTTCAGAATCTATGCAATATCTTAAAGAAATAAAGACTTTGCACATTTCAGTAGTTAGTTGGCCTCCTTTTGTATCTCTCTTGATTCCTGCACTCCTTGCTGTGTATGTGAGAAGTTGTTCTTGTGGCTCTAGCACTAGCCTTGAATTTGGGAGTTAAGTGGTGAAATCCTTCCCTCATGGAAACCAATGGCAAAGAAATTTACTTTTATTTTTTACTTTAAGCTCTGACAGTGACTTTCTGCATGACCTTGGTGTGAAGATCTTATCAGCAGTGTTTATGCAGATAATCTGCACCTGGATCTACAGGGCAGGAATGCATTGGGGGCTGCCACATTGCAAAGTTGCATGCAAGTAAATGGTACGTTAGGCAGTTGATGCATTCCTCCTCCTGTGTAGTAGGACTCCTGAGGATGCATGAGGTCCTTCATGTTTCATCAAAATGCAGGTAGGCTGCCAAACTAAGACACATCTTTACCTCAGCTATAGTCTGTGCCCTGAACCTCTGCTCCCCAGCTGCACAGCTTATATTGGTTTATATCATGAACAGTCTTGGATCAGTAATTTTGTGGAGGGGAGTACTGGAATGTTGTGCAAATTGGCGCTTTTATTGCTGCAGTGAACACAAACCCATGGACAAGTCACAGAACTTGTTTGTACCTGGGTAATGATATATATTTGCATACCTAATAGTATATGCCAATAATACGTAAACTGGGAAGTTCCAGAACATCTTTAAGAAGGACTTTGAGGTCACTAGAAGTTAGCAGTGAAACTAGCTCCTGTGGTTTTATTGCAAATATCAACTCTTGATGCTGTTTGAAAAGCCTGAGCTCATGAAGCTAAATGACTGCATTAAAAAAAGGCTTGTTTATGGGAGTAGTAACTCTCATTAATCTAATTGGTATAGCTGGAGAAGGTAAACAATATGAGTTGCAAAAAACTTTTTTCTGTCATGAAGTACAAGCAGCAGACTTCAAAGCTAAATTCAAGTTAGAGAACGCATGCTTTGAACTTGCTTAGGTCTGTATCAGTCTGACAGAAAAAGATAGTTGGTATCTGCAGAGTAAAGGACATGATAAAGCAAAAGAAGGAAGAAGGCTGTGGTCTATGGGAGGGACTGAATCAAGTAACATATGGTCTGTAAAACATGGAGACATATTTTTATGGTGTACAATAAAACTATTGTCTTTGAATCTCATCTTTTGTAACATATTACAGCTATGATCTGAGGCTTGTTTCTGGAAGGCTGCTGGTGGTTTTTTTGTGGGGGTTGGTTTTTTGGGGTTGTGGGTTTTTTGATTTTTATTATTTTTATTTATTTATTTAAAATCTCCAGTGATAAATGGTTGTTTCTCTTAGGTTTTATTTGTTTTAATTGGTTACCCATGTGAATTTGTTCTCGTGCATAGCAGTATGCATTTAGCAATAGTTCATTTAAAATTGCCGTGTAAAACTAATTAATGAAACCATTTTTTTTTTTTTTTTAAGCAGCAAGATTAAATAGTTACCTTAGTAGAGAAGAGAGTGAATACCAGCTGAGAAAGGTAGTTCGTGATTCATGTTTCAGTACTGGGGGTAGCAAACTTTCGGATTAGGTGCCTTTAGAATACACCTGTCACAGCAGGAAGGGAAAGACAAGGTCTGAAAAGCACTCTCTATCTTGCACAGTTAATTTGGAACGGGCCTCTAGGAAAACTTGCAAGAACCATTTTGAAGATTGCTGAAGTAAACTTTAAGTAACTGAAAGTTACTTTAAGCATATGAATAAAAATAATTTCTGACAAAAGTCCCAATTCTTAAATGCTGAAGTTGCAGGGGTTTTCTTTAAATTATGAAGAGGTTGGGTACTGAAATTGTTTTATTTTCAGATTGTGGTATGTTACAGTTTTATTTTAATGGCATAGGCTGGAAGAGGCAAATTAATTGCTGTTGTGGTGCAGAGGCATGCTGGAGTTTGAAGAATTATGGAGTTTGTGTTGTGCTGAATTGGAGTGATGAAGTACAGATAACAGGCCACAGCTGTGGCCACAAATTAGGCCTCTCCAATTTGATGCTGAAAGTATTGCATTAGAATTGCTCTTCTAGGATTACCATGTGGAAAGTCTGATGAATAAAACCAGATCTGAAATAGGGAAGCTAGAAATGCGTGCTGCTGCAAATGCTCGTTGTGGCTTTGTCGTTGTAAAATGAAGGTGACCGCTTTCCTAAGCGAGAGCGGTGCTCAGGAGCTTACTGTTCTTCAAGAACTTCCACTGGTTTTTATATCTTGGCATTTCCTTAAAGGATTAGGGTTATCAGTGATTCCTTCCTCTTACAGCCAGCTTGGCTTAGGGGAGGATGAGAGTTGTGGTCCCTCCCATGGTCTCACAGCACCTGTCCTTATGTGGAATCCATCAAGAGTTGGGAGCATGGCATTTACTGGGAGATGTTTCAGGAAGGTGCATAAGCTTTGATCCTATTGAAGTGCTGTGCAAAGGCCTTCCTATATAGGAAGGACACAATGAGGAGGTAAGCACCACCTTATGAACTCCTGTGGATATGGGAAACTTCATCATACGGGTATTGGTATTGCTCTTGCATTCTGTGGAGCTACCCTATTGCTGTGGGAATATTAATTCTCCAGGTACTTCCAGGCACAGGACAGTAATGTCATAATAGATCAGATCTAACTTACAGGGATAATTCTGAGCAGTGATAGTTTTATTAGCAGAAATGTTCAAAAAACCAAAACTACAGGCCTGTAGTCCTGTGTTTGGGTTAACTGGCAGACAGGCCAATGCTAGGTACACAGATGGTCCAAGAACAAGATCATGAATTGGGGTGGACTGGCTGAAGCTGTCATAGGTGCCTCATGGTCACCAGGGTCCTATAAAGTTGGCTGGGGCATTGAGTTCTTCTAAAACCAAGGAACAGCTCTGTCCAAGAGAGAGGTGCGTGTAAACTTCACTTATCCCACAAACACCAACTCTGTATAGAGGCTGGAGCCAGGAAGATGTTGAGTAATAAAAGACTGTGCAAGCCCCCCCCGCCCCGGCTTCCTCAGATATTCTCATTCAGTGAGTGTAGCTCTATTCTGCAACATCCCGTTCATTGTTTTTGTGCTAGGAGTTTCCCGAATGTCCCATGGAAAATGTGACACACTTTGTAATGTGGAACGAGTATCTTCTGGAACAGGACTCAGTCGAAAGGATAAAACCTTGTTCTGCATTGTGACTTTAATCCGGATTTGCATTCCAGTGAAAAACTCTGTGTGTGAGGAAGGTGTCTGGAACATAAGATACCACGATGTACAGCACATGGTTGTTCCTTGGGTTTGAGGATTTACGTATGCACTAATCAGAATCAGTAAATCTCTGATCTTTTCAAAGGACTCTTCCTTTTTTTATTGGTTGATACTTTAATATCTTTCAAATGCATTTGGCATTTTAGTGGATTGACAGATGACCAGCTGATGTCTATGTACGGTAGCAGAGGTTATGTTACATTTGGGATGTAGTATTTTATTTTCTGCATCAGCCTACTTTTGTGACTTTCAAACTGGAATTCCCATCTGGTCCTTCAAAACTATAAATACACGTTTTTGAGAGAGGAAGTAAGATTGATGACTATTCTAATGTTTGGTATATAAGGCTTTCATGATAAATTGTTTTCTTCTAGCTCTTCCGTTCATACTTACTTTCATAATCTTAAAAAGCGAAAACATTAATAAATCAAAGTGGGTTAAAGATCAGACACGTGGTTTTATTTTAATAAGGGATAAAGCTGAAATCTCACTGAGTGTACATTGTTCAGCACTTGTTCTCTGGGGCATATGAATCAGTCCCTTCATTACTGATCCGTAAGCTTTTCCTTTTGTGATTACAGTGTATTTTCATTAGAAAAACCAATGCAAGAGAATAGTCAGTGTGTTACTTTTGGTGCTTATGCTCATGTGCAAAGTTAATGTTGGTGGTTTTTTTTTTTTTTATAAAAAGCAAGCCTTTTGTGGCCATGTGAAGTTTTGACTTCACAGAGTAAGTTTGCTTGCTTGATTTATATCTGTCAGCAGGAAGGGGATTTTGAGAAGAGGCGTAGTAAGCCTGCAAGCTTGAGAAAGAGGTATAATTTTCATGGTTATGCTTTGTGTGTCTGGGACACGTTTTCCCAAAGGATTCAAGGTAAAATGTGCTTTAGGTACTGTTTGCTCTGTGTGTGGGGAGGAAGACAGCAGGAAATGTGTGTTTCTCCTAGCCTGTTCTCATTGCTGGTAGTTAGCATTTGGGACGGTGTGCCCCGAAGAGGGTGAGGTCAGAATCCGGTGGAAGAGGGGGAGTTATAAATAAGAGAATTAAAAACTGTAAGACTCATCCCTTCGTCCCCCTTGCTGCCATACCTACACATCCGCTCACTGTTTGGTGTCTTTTTATCAGAATTGTTGAAAAGAGGCTGCTAAATGAAGAAACCAGCTTTCCTTTTGAACTTTTAACCTTCATGAAAGCTACAGTAATTGGCTTCTGCAGAGCATAGATTGTTTGAATCTGACATTTAAAAAAAAAAAACAAACAGGAAGAATGAAATATCCGTGTGCACTTCTGAAATTTCCAAATTGCCAGTGAAGGTCTTACTTCTATGTGCTTTAAAAGCCTCAAAAGTGCAGAGGGAGGTTGGGGAGGGGTGTGAAGCGTCCCTGTTGCATCTCAGCCGGGATGTGCTTTGGCTGAGACAAAAGTGCAGCAGTTGGTACAAAACCTCCACCTGGGGAAAAATGGTTGGCGTGTGTGTGAATGTAATCTCTTTGAGGGAATGGAAGAAGGCTTGAAGAATGGGTCATGTAAAGGGAAATAAAACACTGTCAGAAAAGAAAAGGGGGGGGAAATGCTAAAGGTGAGAGAGATGAATTGGACTGCCTAGGCTAAAGGTGAGTATTATGCTTAGATTTCTTCTATGAATGAATGTCCTATTTAAAAATAAATAAATAAACGAGTGTTTCCCCACTTCATCCTTGTTAAAAAGAACACAGTAAAACTCCTGGCAATTGCTATTCTTTCTAAGAGTTGATCATGTGAAACTTTTATATACTAAAAGCAAGGAAAGCACATTAAAGTCTAATCCCTGCTTACTCTAGTGGGTCTTAAAGCTGTCATCACTTAAAAGTTGTAAAAAAGCAAAAATAGTATCTTAAATACAAATTACTTTTTGCCTCCAATGATTTTTAATGCACATATAAGTCAGTAATTAAAAAATCTAAAAGCAGATCCAGGTCAAATCATGCTTTAGATGACATCTAATCTAAAATTATTGAAAACAGCTTTCATGGGTATCACTGCTAGCTTTTTAATCTATATAAAAATGTAATATATTTTTGCAAACTTGAAAATGAAAATTTAGAGGGACACAGCCTGACAGCAGAGACCTGTAGCTTTTCTTTCTCACACGCAAGCTAATAGCTGTGCTGCAATACATCATCACACATGTAGCTGCTCAAAAGGAAAACGTGCTCAACAAGGTTTTTACTTCTCAGCTGCTAGAAGAAACTGCCAACCTTTGGCATGGTTGAGTTTCTCTTAACAGAAAGCAGCAATACATATTGTAGTTAACTTGGCTGGTGGCATGCAAAACTACCTTGCTGCCTTCTTCCTTTTAAGATATGATTCTTCTTTCTTAAATAAGCTTGAATAATGAACCAGGAGAAATGGTGACAGATTTAAGAAAGGAACTGTTAAAAACAGGCAGCTCCTCAGTTTACCAGGAATAGTTCAGTTTGATTTTGTTAGAGATGAAATGGCTCCATGCAAGATGCTTTGAGTGTCTTACCCTGAGAAAATTAGGATCCTTTGTAGCTGTGGGATTTTTCATCTTGCTGTTGTGTTATGTGTCTTCAAAGCAGGAGGCAAGTGTTTTCTGTCATGTGCCTGTCTTTTAACATCTGTATTTCCACTTCAGCAATTATATGACTGAAAGCAAAGGCGGGAGGGTAGGGTAGCCAGCAGCCATGCATTAATTTCACTGTGTAAAACTACAGAGATTATTTGGGGCCAGAAAGAGGTAACTGTCACACGACAGTGGTCTCTTCCTGTCGTGTATGTGCTGAAAATAAGGCAGTTGCCAGAAATGACTGAACCAAGGAACCAGATGACAGGTTATTTCTAAGTTGAGAACAGCTTAAACTTTCAGGGCTCTGCAAAGCACTGTATGGCTTTGGTCTGAAAGTCACCCATATTAAATTATGAAAGTCTGAGTAGAAGGAAGAACGTGTTAAAGAGGGGAGCAGTAGTTGCTCACTGGGCTGTTTCATGGTATTTGCATTTTGATTGGCTCCACAGACATTTGTGCATGCCTCAGGGACTCTTAACGTAAGCAAAAACAGCTTTATATGTAAAGAAAAATGTCAATGAGACTTCAGACTTGCTCCCTACAGCATGTTCTGTGTGCTCTTTCAGTCTTGGCTTAAATGAATATAATGTGATGCTTTTATTTTGCCTGGGAAATTAGTTTCCCTTGCTGATTTGTTTTAAAGTATGTAATCCACCTAGAAATGTATTTGTCATTTTGTGTTGGTAATGAATCTTTTAATTTGGCAGAGTAAGAGAATTAGAAGACATTGGCCAATAAATAGAGCCACAAAATGGTTTACCCTTTTCTGTCCCATCCCAAAGTCCATACCTGGGATTCTTGTGAGAAGCCCCATCTGATGGATAACTGCAGCAGTGTGCTTTGAAATGCTAAAAAGAGCACAGACTGTTTCCAGCAGACTCTGAAGCTGCATCCTCCTCTTCTACCTCTCTGGTTTTTAATGGCAGGTGTTGTATTCATACTAAGGATGGTAGCAAGAACTAGGTAAGCCAGTCTCTGCTTTCAGGACCTTGAGGTCTGGGAAGGGTAAAATGCAGGAAGAACTGGGTGAGTAGCCTGTCCAAGCACATGAATAAATAAGGCGGCTGCCCATTCTGGGTAATCTGTCAGCCTGATTTAGATACAATCCCCTGTAGCCTCTAAATGCCTCTCAACTTCTCTGAGGAAGTGTGGTGCTCCATTTTATAGTTGGCGGTTGGAGGCACAGAGGGCCAAAGGGCAAGTACGTGGCCACACACAAAGCCTTTGAATAAAAGAAAATTAAACACAAGTGTTCTTGGTTCCAAGTTTAACATGCTCGTCTTTGAAGCAGACTTTCTGTTCATTTAAACAGTGTGATTACAACATGTGGTAGGGAGTTCTTCTCTTTAATCAGTGCTGTGGGGAAAAAGTTTGGTAGATATAGGATCTATTTGAAGGTGGGTTTTTTCAGTTTGTTTTTCTCTGATGTATTTTACACTAGCTGCTAATGATTACATTCTCTCAATGACACCAAGGTCAAATAAGAATCTGGGGCTTTTGTGTCTCAAGAGGTTTGTTTTGCAAATGCAAGAATACATTTTTCTCTCTTGTTTGAAAGGGAGCATTAGACTTCGTCCTGGGCTCTGATGCAGCGTATTTACCTATTGGCACTGCTGCTTCAGAATTTCCTTCAAGTGCCTTAAATGGAGTTAATGTCATCACTTTTTTTTCCCCAGTCCTGGTCAAAGTTGTTGGCATAGTGGGTGAGACCAGCAAGGTAAGAGATGTGGCCGAAATCCATCTAATTCTTGAACACCCCAAGAAGAGAGCTTGTGAAGGTGTTGTGGCTAGTCAGAACCTGCTCCAGAGTTTGGAGAATGGCATATGTGAAAGGAAACTTAAAAAAATCTTCAAAAACATCTTTTTCCTTCATTTTGCATGTACACTGTCCTCTTGAGTTTTGCATGTACACTGTCCTCTTGAGTTTTGCATGCCCAGATCAAGAAGAAGCAATTGGGAACCTCAGATGAAATGGGACTCAAGTCCTGGTCTTCAGACATGTGGAGTCCACTTACTTTTCACAGGGCAAGTCGTTTGGCAGCTTTGGAAACAGGACATCTCTTTCTTGATCATGCTCCTTACTCCAAATTAAGACCTTCTGACGGGCTGTGACTATGGTTCTGTGAATGCAGCATGAAGACTGCAAAAACAGTACCCTGAAGCATCAATGTGCTGAAGAACGGCATGGGGGGAGAGAAAAGAAAATGGAGTATTCTTCTAGTAGAGATGCGCACTGTGGCTTTTTGGAAATGCTTAAACTTTCAGTGTACAACCTGTGAATATTGCTTAATGCAGTGTAAAATGAGAGTGGGTAAGGCTCTGTGCTTATTGTTGTCGCCATGCTGCCAAACCTGTAAAGCTATGTTTTAGTCTTCACAGCAAAGTGCTTTACTGAAGGGCAGAAAGAGGACGCCATTCTGTTTTAAAGAGATTAATAGCTAAATCGCACTTACTACTTGAATGTTAGAGATCTACTGATGTTAAATTACTACTGAAAGCAGATGAAAAGTTCTATGGAGATACTGTGTTGTGCTTTGTTTTAGTGTTGCCATTTTCACACAAAAGGCTTTTCAGCCAGGTGTTAGCCCTCTAGGAAGTTCAAAATGGTCAACTTCAGTTGACAGCTTTATTTGGAAACACTTCTAACTATGTCAAAGTGAACTAGACAGTTAACCGAACAGTGATTTGCCACCCCTCACCCCCAAGTGCAATGGGAAAATTTAATTTGGGAACACTGAAGGCTGAAAGCAAAAAGGATAAACAGTGGTAACTCTCACAGGGGACTTGGTGAAGGGGTGTTACTTTATATTTCTGAAGATATGAACTCTGGCAATCATCAGAGCACTAAAAATGTACTTGGATTTTATCCAAATTCTTTAATCTTTTATTGTCTATTACAATTATAAAGGAGCTCATTGAGTTAATGAAACATACCATAATGAACTTAGTAACTGCATATTTTTACAGTGTTCTCCTCTATGGAATTGAATCTCAGCTGTGTGCCATGAACTTTGCACAGGTGAAATATATCCTCTTTTTTGGCTCAGGGCATGTTTCCATGATGGTTTAAGATGAGCAGGTTATATTCCTGCTTTCCTCTTTGCCCCTACCCATTCCTTGTGGTGGTCCTGATGCTCGGGTGGGTTTTTTTTGTTTTTTTGTTTGTTTGTTTGTTTGTTTGTGTTTTTTGGGGGGGTTAGTTTTTGGACAGTCCATCTCTCTGAACTGGCCTGCTGGACAAGTGCCAGTGCTGGCACTGGGGAAGAGGAGGCCAGGCCATGATATTGGGGAAGCAGAGACATCAGATCTGCCATGGCAGAAGCCTGAGGTTTTTGGAGTAGAAAGATTTCATTTTAGTGGAGAACATAAGGATGGTGGCTCAGGATGATGTATGTATTACAATATTTTTAACATAAAGAAGTTATGAAGATCCATTTTTTTGCTATATAATAAGTTAGAGGCATGCACGTTATTATGCAGCAAAGGCATAGTGTCCTTCTGCCTGTTGCTGCCAGCCTCTCCCTGTTCTGTAGTTAGCATTTTTAAGTTCTTCGCAGGTAAAATACTTGGCAATAACTCCTGGGTGGAATCAAGAGGGTATTAAATATTTGAGGCACTCTTATTTGTTTTTAGGATAATAGAGAAAAGCATCACACAGCAAGTGCTGGTTCATTTTGAATAGCTGTTTTGATAGCAGTTGATTGAGTTGCAGCAGCAATTGGTGACAATTGATGTTCTGGCTCCTGAGACGGAAACTGCCATGAGTCGTCTTGCAGAATAATGTGGCTGGCAGAGTTCAGTCTTCAGTGTGCAGACAGTGCTGGTTGCGTTGTCTGGATGCGTGTATTGTGGGAAGGTTAAGCACTCAGTTCGTTCATTAGCCAATTTGGAAACAGTGAGTGTTTTGCTCATTCTTGGCATAACGCTGCATGTTCCCAGAGAGGCTGGAGCAGGAGCTTCAACTGGAGCATGGAGATGGGGAAACACAGCTGTGCCGTCATCAGCTCTTGACAGCGAGTATTAGCTGTAGACATTTGGGGAGTCTTAGAGAACCTTTATGATTATCGTTAGTTATGAGATAGAAGATGCTTGGAGAAGCAGATCATATATACTACAAAGGTGACTTTTAAATTGATAATGATGTGTTACCTGAGCAATGAAGTAAACATATTTACTAAGTTAGCTAGTATTTTTCATGAGTGAGGTTTCTTTGTTAAAGTATTCCCACTTTTTTTTCTTATAGTAAAACAGGAGGCAATCATAACACCTCTCTTTAGCTTTAATGGCAGTGGCTGAATTGGTGGCTCTCCACCCCCCCTCCCCCCCTGCCCCTTTTTTTTTAATAGCCCAGCATAATAGCATAAATTAGATTTGGTGGGGTTTTAAGTTGGCATGTGGGTTGTAATTTCAGAGTCAACACATAACCTGTCCTGCTGTCCCTGCTAAAAGGGAGAGACAGTAAGCTTTTCAGCTGTTGTCTGCTGCTTAAGACAGCATGACTCTCTAGAGCTTATGACTCAAACCAGAAGAAGGATGATGTTTGCATCACTCTTTCCTCTTTCCCTGGGCCATGTGGATTTTAATGTTGAATAAAGTGTGCAGTAAAATTAGGGGGTGACTACAAATTGTACTGAGTGCTTGAATGTGACGTATTAGACTGTAACACAAAAGCAATTTACAGTAGTTTTCCTGTCAGAAGGTTTATCTTGATCTTTAAAATCTTAGTTCAAGTTATGGAAGACTGGGATCTTTTTTGAATGAGTGCTCTTGGATGCCAGCTGGGAAGAGTTATGGAGATTGTTGTTCCTAAGTTGTAACCAATGGCTGGTTTTAGTGTGCTTGGAGAATCTTGTTATGGCGTAGAAGGCAACCTGCTACAAAAGCAGCTCTTTTTGCTCACTGCATGCACAGTTGAGTACAGAAAAGGTACAATATTTGAACACAGATGGGCAGGCTAGGACTTGGAGTGGTTAGAGTCATTATGTCAGTGTACTCACAGAATGGCTGAGGCTGAAAGGGACTACTGAAAGTCATCTTGTCCAACCTCCCTGCTCAAGCAGGGTCATCTGTTACGGTTTTGCAATACAGAGATGAGCAAGAAAGTCCCCTGTTAAAATACCCAGATCTCCTGTTATCAACTGTCACATTTAACACAGTTTACCAAGCTTTACACAGGACACATCTCCCCTGCAAATGGGCTGGGTGAGCAGAGTGTTGGCACTGCTGTTATCTTGTAGTCAAGTTTCTTCTGAAAGGTTTCTAGCATCCCTCCAAAATATCTTCTGCATTCTGGTTGTATGAACCTGGAGCTTGCCCTGTTTTTGGGCTCTCCAGTATCTTTTTGCTTGTATTTTACCTTACAGTGATCTTACGATTAACGTGGCTGGATAATTGAGAAGATTGCTCAGGTATGCAAGCTCTTCCTGATCTAGAACTACAAACAATGGCCCCAAGGTATGTGTCAGCATTGAAAGGGAGGGTGCAATCTGGTTGGGATGTCCCTGGAACAGTGGTTCCAGGCCTGCAGGTACACGGGCTGAACAGTACTCAGCAAAGCAGGGTGGCATCAGTGTTAAGGATGGGCATATGCACAGTAGTTGTTTTGGGATGTGACTGTGTCCATGTTTGTTTCCTTAACATCTCTGTATTCCTGTTTCCAAAGTGGGTTTAATAATGTCCATTAAAATGCCAGATTAGTCTCGACAACTGATATTGTTTCGAGATACAATCTCTTCAGTGCAGAATAGCTCAAGTTATTCCACAAGTTTTAGCTATAGACAAGGTCTCTAATATTAACTGTGCCATGCTTTTTTTTTCCTGGATGGCCATCACTGTGTTTCCCATTTGCAGTCTTCTTGTTTTGCTGAATGTCCTTCAGAGACCAGGCACTGGGAAGTCCACAAGTGTTAAGGGCAAATTGTTCTTTGTGAGTATGAGAGTGTGAACTGGCAGAGAGCTAGGAGTCTACAGGGGTGGATTCAGAGACTGTATAGTGCTGAGAAGTCAGGAAAATGTGGGGTGTTTTGACTGTTAGCTGTTTTGATGCACAGATTTCAGTATGTATAAGAGAAACAGTGCTGGTAGGAACACCTCTGTAGATGGAGCTGCTTTCTGCTGAAAGATTACTGACAGGTGTGTTTTTCATTCTCTTGGTTTTTGTCATCTTCGAAGACTGGAGTCAGTGCCTGAAGCAAAAGGCTGGTGTCTTCAAAACTTTTGTGTCTTCATTAGACTCATAAATGGTATCCAATCTTTCTTTTGTTGTTTCTTTTACTTCTGATGAGCATCAGGCTCTGCTTATTCACTGTGGATTATCGACGTGTCTCTCTTTTCCACAGTACTTCTCTTTGCAGAATGATTTCTTTAGAAAATAATTCTGTTTGTTTCAACCTTCGACATCCTGTCTGTGCTGTCAGTTAACTTGGTTATTTCCTTTAGCATTCATGCATCTCTGTTTCCCTCTCTTCCTCCATTTGACTGCTAACTTCCTGACTGTACCATTAGTTCCTCCGTATGTGTCATAAGCATTGATAGGGTAAAAAATTATCTTTGTTTTTTATACTGCTGCTTCATCTTGCTTCTAGCAGGAAGTTTAGGGTTTCTCCCAGCCTTGTGCTTACCTTCTTGTATCTGTTACCTCCTTTGGAATATAGCCAGTCACCATTGTCTTGATTTGGCCTCTGCTGAAGCAAAGCAATAAAGTGTTATCATCTTGATTCAAGATGCTCTTTTGTGTGTCCTTTCTAGCCCCCTGATTTATCCAAATGCTAGGAAAGTCCCAAGTACCATAGCCAGATCTTGCTAGTGCTAGAAAAGAGGACTGTGACCTTTTGCTATTTCTTTACTCTTAGTAGTATTGTATTCAAAATTGCTTTCCTGAGTCACAGAACTTTTAATGAACTTTCTCCATTTCTCTTCAGCATATTTTCAACCAGCCTCTAATAAACTTACTCCATTTGCAGTTACATTGGACTCCAAAGGAGTCCAATTAGCTTAAGCATTAAAAAGCACCCTCCTGCAAAAAAATTTGCATCTGTCCTTTTGAGTTGTAATATTTAGCATTGCTTTATTTCAGTTGCTGTTTCACAGTACTAGTTTCCTTTTTCCTTTCTTATCTCCAACTTTCTTATTGCTGAAAAGTTTCATTCTATCCTTACAACCCATTAAGAACAGCAGCACCACTGGCTGAAATTGAGGCTTCATCTTTTTCCCAGTAGTTCCCTTCTACCTCTCAGGTTATGTGAGGCTACCCTGAGAGGTAGGAAAAGAAAATTGTATTCAGCTGGATTTTAAGAAATAGTTCTGCTGCTTGCTTCAGTTTAGAAACATCTGGGGTACAGCCCAATGGTGAGAAACAACTCCAAACGAAGCAGCAAGCCTTCATAAACTGTGAAAAGTTTAAGTGGATTCTAATGTTTTATTCAGAGTAGTGTTTGATTTTGTTTCTGTACTTGATATCTGCCAAGGTCTTTAACTTCCACATGCTAGGCAGGTATTCAGCACCTTTGAAAAATCATGCTTTTTTGGTGAAGCTAGATAGACCTTACCCCTTTGACTGCTGGGTTATTGTTGGTATGGTGGTTGTTGTGGCTTTTATGGGTTTTGGGTTTTTTTTAAAATTTTTTTTTAATTTATTGGAATAGTCTTTTGAATACTTGAGTTTGGTACTTTCCTGCTCTCTAGTTTGAAGAGCTCAGATATTAACATCTTGAGTAAACAGAGCATCTTTATCTGACTGGATAGTATATGAGTGTTAATTAAATTGCCACAAAGGTTCAGATACCTTGAATAATCAAAACCAAGTTTTTAGTCCTCTCTCTCCTGAATTATAGACATGTAACTAAAAGTTCCTTAGTAGAAGCGTTATGGTTTAACACCAGCCAGTGACTAAGCATGACACAGCCACTTGCTCATTCCCCCCATGGTGGGATGGGGGAGAGAACCGGAAGGGTAAAAGTAAGAAAACTCATGGGTTGAGCTAAAGACAGTTTAATAGGTAAAGCAAAAGCTGCACACGCAAGCAAAGCAAAACAAGGAATTCATTCTCTACTTCCTATGGGCAGGCAGGTGTTCAGCCATCTCCAGGAAAGCAGGGCTCCATCACGTCTAACAGTTTCTTGGGAAGACAAACGCCATCACTCCAAACATCCCCCCCTTCCTTCTTCTTCCCCCAGCTTTATATGCTGAGCATGACGTCATATGGTGTGGAATATCCCTTTGGTCAGTTGGGGTCAGCTGTCCCAGCTGTGTCCCCTCCCAACTTCTTGTGCACCTGGCAGAGCATGGGAAGCTGAAAAGTCCTTGACTAGCGTAAGCACTGCTCAGCAACAACTAAAACATCTCTGTATTATCAAAACATAGCCCCATACTAGCTACTATGAAGGAAATTAACTCTATCACAGCCAAAACTAGCACATCTTCCAAGCGTGATCTTCCAAGAAGCAGAGGAGTTCATGTTAAATAAGTACCTGAACTTTTCTGGTATGTGTCAATATGTGCTTTAGAAGCAAGACCAGACAGCCTGCTTGCCTGTATTCTGAGTACCTCCAGTCTGTTGTGTTTCCCTCCACCTTTTCTTTTCAAGCACCCTTTAAAGCTTACTTTTCTCTCTAGTTTTGAAGAGTATTTTTTTGAAAGTGGGCCTGTCAATGGTAGTGAAACCTCAACCACATAAAATCCTTCCTAAGGAGAGGAACAACAAGACGACTGTGGGAAAGCTAAAGTACTTGGAATGAAATTGTGAAGAAAGGTTATGGGTATGTGAGAATGAGACAGGTGATAACCACATGAATGTTCACCACCTTTCCTGGGCGGCTTTGCCAGTGGCAAAAACTGTCCTGTTCTGTATATTTCACACCCATATTCCGAAAATCTTCTCCGATACTAGGTTTCCAGGTATTTTAGAGAGGAAAAGTGGTGTATTTAAACCTGAAGGGTCCAAAGCTCATTTAATCATAATATTAAATGGTGCATTCCTGGGCTAATGACGCATTATTGATCAGCAGATTGCGGGTTCAGCTTCAAAGAAATGTTCCCGTTGGGAAGCTGATGGACTGCTCTAAACCATGGAAAGTCTGTCAAGCAGGGTCAGGTCTTCCTGCAGTTTTGGTGGCTGCTGCAGAGGGGGTAGCAGCCCCCCGGGTTGTCTGCTCTCTGAGATCACCCCCTCTTTTCCATCACTTACTAGAATATAGTTCATAGCTCCCGTAGAGCTTTATCTTCTGTTTGTGGCAAAGCATCTATGGATTTTATTGACATGGGTCTGCTGGGCCTTTGACTCCTGTCTAGTTCAGGGGTGAATAGCACCGAACATGTAACAAAAGGGAAGAAGGCAGCATGAAAGCCTTTTTATGCACACAAAGTGTACATCCAGCCCCCTGGCTTCTGTGCCCTGTTTTTATTTCTTCCAGAGATGGTAAAGCATGTTTACAGCTCCTTAGACTCGGCTGTTCAGTCATGCAGTTTAACTCCAAAAATTACTCTCTTGGGGGATATTAATCCAGCGTTGGATTATCTTTCTCAAATCGTTAATCAGACTTAGTCCCCGAGGGACCTTCCAGCTGAACTTGCCACTTAGTTTCTGTTTGCTGGGGCGGCGGGAGCCGAGCGGAGGAAGCTGATGAGGTTTGACAAGAAGCGGTTACTTACGTAAGGTCCCGAGCGGAGGGGCCCGTGTGCCTCTCCTCCCGCTGCGGGTCCCTGCGCGGCCGGCCGGGGCTCAGCTCCCTGCTGGCACCCGCTGCGTCCAGCCTTGTCCTGGCTGCGTTATTGCCCTCCCCTGCGTTCGCCTTGTTTTGCCATCGAGAAATGCCATGGGAAAACCTGCCTGCGAGGCGGGAGTGGGGGGAGCTGTGCCAGCTTCAGGTGATTCCTATATATTCTGCCTTTTGTCCAGGGAGGAGAAACACATGCTTTGTTTTATTAAATTCTCAAATGCACATGGCGTTCCTTCGGTCACTCTTTAATCATTAACTTCCCTACTCAAGCTGTTCATGAAATGACCTGGCCTGCTGTTTGAATATTACCTCTCTTCTGTAAAAGAAGAAATGAGCTGTTATAGGCTGCTGTTTTCATATATGACTATAACTGCTAGTCACATAACTCCTATTAGCCTTCATTTTTTCTCCTGTCTATAGACTTAGAATACAGTTTATTTCTTGAGAGATGTGCTCTGATAGCTATAAGTAATTTAAAGTTCTTTGAGATCCTTGTATGGAAAGTGCCAGGGAAATTGCAAAACAAGTTGTTGTGTGTTTTGTGGTTTTTTTTTTTTTCTTAAAAAAAAAAGTTCTACTGAGAACTCATTTCATACATGAATAAAATCCTTTTTTCCATGTGCAATGCATAAGTAGAAGGGGAAAAGTCAATATGTTTTACCAACATATGTGCTGTATTAATCCCTCAGAGTCAGGCAGGTAAACTGAGAGCTTGCGTGTCTGGGCTGATGCATTTTTGCCTTAAATTTAACATACTTTGATTTCCAACTTGAGTGTTTATTACTGTGATTTAGTAGACCACTGGAAGCACTGCATGGCATGGTTGAAATGCAGAAATATACTGTATGTGGTAATAACAATAACTTGCAGAATTTGCACTTTAATGGGCTAATCTGTCATAGTTCTGAAAACCCTATTGATGTAAGAAAGTGTAGTGGTAGGGATGTTTTGGTTGTGGCTTTTCTCCCTCAAATTGTAAAATGGTGTGCTACTTAGCATGGAAGTTGCTTAAACCTCCTCCAGGTTACAGCTGCAGGCATGCGTTAGGGAAAATAATGGGAAGTTGCCTTCCTTTTCCTCAGATCCCTCCTCCACTTCATACACTCATGCTCATGCACGCATCCTGTTGCCTTCAGATTCTGCCTTGAAAATAAACGTTGTAAAAATGAGTTGCAAAGTTGCTTTTACATGCCAGTGCTTCTCGGATCCCACTGGGAGAGAAAAAGGAATTGCACTTGAGAAAACTCCATAACTAGACCCGTTAGTGATGCCCATATCCATTTCGCTGCTTTTCGTGCTGCTGGTATAACAAAAAGCAGTTGAAATCAGTTCTAGTTCTTCATTCACATCATGAGAATTGCTTACTAAATTGGAAGCGTTTCATACCAGGAATTGTGCCTTCCTTATTTTACTGAGCAGTGGCTAACACACTGCGTGCCACTGGAATAAATAGGAGGTAATTTGTAATTGTCAGCACTGTAGACTGCAGAATTTTCGTTGCAATCATAATTTTATGATGACAGCTAAACATCTGTTTTGGCCTTAAAAAAAAAAAAAAAAAAAAGAATATTTGTTTCTGGCATTGCCACAAAGGTAGAACAAAACTAAATTACCTTTTGGATCCTGCATTGGAGTCATAAGATTATAAACTAGGAAAAAAAAGTCAGAACGTTTGACTGGGACGACCACTGAGAAGCATAAAGAAATTTGCAGTGACAATTTTATATATGCTTTTCAGCATTCAGACCACACTGATGTGTCTGAGTTGGTCTTTCCTGGTGGGAGAAGTGGAACTACATCCATTTGTATTAGTTAAAGATCTGTCACTATGCTTTGTGTTTTATGACTGTATAAGCATACGTATATTAATAATTATAATTATGTAGGAGATCTGTGCTAGCCTGCATTAAAAACTAGTCACATTGAAATTGCCTTCTGATTGCTGTGGCAGACTTCTCTTGCACCTTGCTTTGGAATGCAAATCCATAGCTGCATTTGATTAACTTACTGTCAGCTTCCCTTGACTCTTCTTTCTTAAACCGTTCGCTTTCTTCCTGTGTTACTTGTTGAGATGGACCACAACTTGCTAAAGCAAAATGAGGGTTAATGCCCACATTTGTATGTGAGAGTGGACGTTTTCTGCAAATTTATTGCTGCATGATGTCGTTTTGTTTTCATCGTCATGGCCAGTGGCCATGAATCATCGTGTGGTGTGGGGGTTTTTTTTGGTGTGGTTTTTTGTTGTTTTTTTTTTTTTTCCCCTCCAGCATTCATGGTGAGCTTTGGAGTTGGCTAACCTCCTGGGGAGGTATTGGGATGCGAGTTACCTACCTTCCCTTCGCCTCTCCCCGTGAGAGGCAACAGTCCTCCGAGTTGCTTCCCTGTCTTCCTAGTCAAAAGAAAGTGTGTTTGCCCATGCATTAGTTGGATTCTATTGTTTTTATAGGTCTCCCCTCTCTCACTTTATATAAGTGGCCTACAGATGATTTTTTTTGTGAAAACTGTAGAAGAAACATGATGGGGGGGAGGAATAAAACTGTTGAAAATAAGAACTTACTCATCTGAAGCTGTCCTCAGTCAAGTTTGTCTGGCAGGAACTGCTGCTGCTCTTTTTGTGTTGTGGCCAGTAAACTCAGGCTGTGGCTGAGGCCCTGGCGGGCTTCCAGCGTCCCTCCTGCCAGGGCGTGTGGGGAGAGGCCTGTCAGCCGGGCACTGGGTCAGCCAGCTCCGCTTAGGTGCTGCAGGCGGTTTAATGCCAAAACGTCACCAGGTTGAGACTGCCGAACACCGTTCTGCTGAGGAGGAGGGAAACACCCTCACTGTGAGTGTGGGAGCAAAAAGGCGCTAAGGTCTCAGTTTCATTTGACTGTGGAGGTGGATTAACAGCTCATTGCTGCCAACAAGTCTTGCTTCTCTCCCTGCCCCCCCCCCCCCCCCATTGTGCCACCTCTGGGAAGCTGTTTGACTTGAACATGGTAAAAAACAGATGACCAAAATTACTTTTTCGCTGGTTAGTTGAGCCAGCGCACTATGCAGCAAGGGGAGCTCTCATGGGAGATGCAAATGGCGGGAGCGTGAGGTGGCAGGGGAGAAATGGTGGGGGCTTTGCATCTACTCAAGCTCTACGGGGGAAAAGACAACCAAAATGTCTTTTGTGAATGTCTGACTATTCTTAATGACCACCAAGCCAGTTACATGCTTTAATTGTGTTTATTCCCAGTCCCTGTAACATCTACCAAATGTAGACAATATCACTGTGTTTCTTAATCACGTTGTTTAGTCTTTCAAGGCACTTCCTGCAATCCAGTCTTATTTATAGACCGTCCATTGTCTTATTTACTGCCTTGTGCTTTGCTTTGTGGTGATGTGTGATCCTGTCGGCATCAGAACTGCCATTGTTGGAAATAAATTGCTGGAGTGTTAAAGTTCGTAAATTGCTTTTATAGTATGTGTTGAGAACTCTATGTAGAATGTAACAGGGCTTGCAAACACAGGACTGAGCCTTTTCAGAGTAGACCAGAAGACACACAAGAAAAAAGGAAAGGTAGAGCCATATACATGAAGGCTGGACAAACTCCCACTTCGAAGTAGTATGAGATGAAGGTACAGAATTTCTTGATAAAGGGATGGTTTCATGATTTTGTTCAGGCTGATCTGAGCTCATGCTTCTGCTGCAATTGGAGAAGGGTTGTTAGACTGGGTTAGTTGAAGCAGCAACTGAAGATGGTCAGAGCCTTTTTTTCGTATACCTGTTTGTGGCTTTTGGATGTCTGGTACTTTCTGTCAGCTCATCTTTTGCCTTAGCTCTTTTAAAGGCTATATGTGCAAGCATGTGTCTGTGCTTTCACCACTTCCTTCTCTTTTCTGCTAAGAAGAAGTGGGACTGCACCTCTGGGGATTTCTAAAGCTTCTCTCGTTTTGTCATATGTGATGGCATTTTGCCGGGTCACAGCAGAGCGCGCGGGAAATGCTGTGGTTGGCATGGAGGACTTGGCAAAGCAAGCAGGAGCCTCCCAGACTGCAGGAGGGTGCATGGGTTGCTGTGTCTGAGAATTGCAGAGCTTTGCTACTTCAGTGGCTGTCCTGCTGCCACCGGGCTGGGAGAGCAGTGCAGAAGGTTTGTTTGCAAGCCCAGAGAGGCACTCTACCCGCTTGAAAAACGTTTGTTGTTGTTGCGAGGTTACAAACTTTGATGAGCCAAAAGAGACAGAACTTAAATTCTGCAAAACCTGAGGGTTTGGTTCTTCCCTTTTCCTCTCCTTCCCCAAAATTCACAGTCTGCACTGTTTGACATGAGATCCTATTGATATTCATATTCTTGTAGAACTATGATGTTTTTTGTAGCTGATTATATCATTGTGAACGTATACTACATCCTTGTGTATTCACGTGTCTGATGTTTACCATAAAGAAGTATTTATATATGGGTGTATCTGGATCCGTTAGGTGAGGATATGTGTGTGTGTGTGTGTGTATATGTATATGTGGAAACTGCTGTGTGTTCTGCCTTCTTCCTGACATCCTGGTTGCTATAGTGCAGTGATCTATTTGTGAACACCCAGAAGATCATTGCTATAGTTAAAAGAAACAGTGTTTCCTGGCCATAACTTCCTGGGCAATCTCTTCTCCTGGAGTGCCAGCTTTAACCGATTTGGTCACGTTCCCTGGGACTCCAGGAGTGACACTGTAACAGGAGCTTTCTCTAGTTTGTCGCTTTTCCCCAGCAGCATATTTAATAATATTTAAAAATAGTTTCTCTATTTAAATCTAATGCATGCCTATTATTCACCGTACATTTCAGTGCTTCAGCCATCTTTCTAACAGACTGTCGAGCTGTGCAGCGTGTTGTGTCCTGTGTTTGCTTCTGTAATATGTGCCATTCTTCTTCTCTTGCACATACATACACACATATGTTTTCATCCACCTGCCCAGCCAGGCAAAATGTAGGAGACAAAGCGGCAGCGCTGGAGTTCTGTCTGAACTGCTGTATTTTTTTTTTTCCCCTGCAGGTGTGAATGAGAGAGACTCTCTGCAGTATTTAGTGTCCAGTTGTACTGGCTCCGAAGAACAGCAGCGTCGCAATGCCCCCTCCTGCTGATATAGTGAAGGTGGCGATCGAATGGCCGGGTGCTTTCCCCAAGTTAATGGAAATAGATCAAGTAAGTGCCTGTATACGTGCGCTCGGCCAGCCCTGTGTGTAAATAAGTTCTTCTCTGCGTGTGTATGTCACTGCATTTATGTTTACTTAGATGCGCACCTATGTTTCTGTGGGTGCATGTGTGGTAGAAGGTGTTTTTTATAAGGGGTGTAACCCTCTTCCTCTCTTACTGCTTAATGTTTTTGATGTGTTTAGCTGTTTTTTTTATTTGCTTTTTCTTTTTAAACAGCTGCTTAAATAAGGCATTTACTGCTTGTGTGACCCACTTAACACTTTCATGCCTTAGTTTGTGCCATTGTAAAATTGTGGCAATGTTGTTACCTCTGGGTGGAAAGTCTTTACAAATTTTTAGTCAATGCTTTGCATTTGGAGTATGATCATACTGAATGGCTGCAGCAAGTGCAGATTTTGGAACTTGAGTAGTGGTGCACTGTGAGCAGGAGGATCTTTGCTGTTCCATACCGGGATCTCAGGGGTTGTCCTGTTTATCTGGTTATTTCTAATGCGATGACCCTATGGACTGATTTGAGGCAGTGTACAGAAGCTGACAAATTCAAAATTATGAATTAAAGACTTTGTAGGAAATTGTGGAGCAGTAGGGAAACAAACCAAATCCAAGTTATACAAGTGCTGTGTTTTATGTTCTGGACTTCTCTGAGATTGTTTTTGTGGCACATGCATTAATATTAAAAGCAACATCTTTAATATTTAACAGCTTGCCCATAATGTTTTGAAATCATACGGCATGTTACCTGTTTAGAATAATTATTATTTCTGTAAATAGTATTCAGAGCGAAGGAAAGTGTTTAATAATGTGCTTTAAACCCTAGTGTATCTGGGGACCAAGTACATTATAAAGTCCTGTTGGAGAGGAGAAAATTCAAATTCATGCTGAAAATGTTTTAGAAATGGGATCCTAATTTCTTCATGCAGTGCAATCAGTTTCACTTCTAGTTAACCCTTCTGTGGCATATGCCTGAGAAACTCCTGTGTGAACTTTGAGGAAACATGGTACTAGAGGGTGGCTGGAATAACAGCAGTATGTTTTTCAGGCACACTGAAAGCCCCTTTAGGGGAAAGGGGAGTTCCTAAGCATTTAGCACTTTATGGTTTGATTTCCAGACCTGCCAAGCTTCTCCATTTTCATTTGCTGAAGTTTTTGAGTAAGCATATATCTACAGATACAAATCTCTTGCCTTCTGGAATGAAGAATGTCTTACTTTTTTCTTCTTCTTATATAACAAATGGTAGACACTGTGCACACTGTGTTCAGGGGAAGATGCATGTTAGTCATGATGAACAACAGCTTATTGCTACCAAGTACAGTGAGGACAAAAATGAACAAATATTATGCAGTTGCCTTCCAAGCCGCAGTAAAATAATACCAAAATGATTGTTTTTAATTTATAAAAGGGCTTAAAGTAAGTCTCAAAAAAACCCTCGTACTTTATCTGAAATATTAGCTTACTGTCCTGGAGCCTTGTTTTTACCTTTATTATATATGATTTAGAGGGGGCAAGAAAGATCAATGCTGACTTATGTCAGGTAGAAATTTTCCAACCCAGCCTGCCAAGTTGTGTTCAAGCTTCCTCATACCACTTTATGGGGAGGAAGAAGAGGAGGGAAAATAAGGTTGAAAGGGAGAAGGCTAACAGCAGCCTGCTCCTGACGCAGGGGGAAGTGGGGGAATGAAGGTTGAGGGTCTCATCCCTCACCTTTCTGACATGGAAAATACAGGTGTGGTGACAAGAAATTAAGATGGGAAAGAAACATCCCTTCCTAATACCATAGAATCATAGAATAGTTTGGGTTGGAAGGGACCTTTAAAGGTCATCTAGTCCAATCCCCCTGCAATGAGCAGGAACACCTTCAACTAGATCAGGTTGCTCAGACCCCCGTTCAACCTGACTTTGAATGTTTCCAAGGATGGGGCATCTACCACCTCTCTGGGCAACCTGTTCCAGTGTTTCACCATCCTCATCGTTAAAAAATTCTTCCTTATATCTAGTCTGAATCTACCCTCCTTTAGTTTAAAACCATTACCCCTTGTCCTATTGCAACAGGCCCTGCTAAAAAGTTTGTCCCTATCTTTCTTACAAGCCCCCTTTAAGTGTTGAAAGGCTGCAATAACGTCTCCCTGGAGCTTTCTCTTCTCCTGGCTGAACAACCCCAACTCTGTCAGCCTTTCCTCATAGGAGAGGTTTCCAGCCCTCTGACCATTTTTGTGGCCCTCCTCTGGACCTGGTCCAACAGGTCCATGTCTTTCCTGTGCTGAGGGCTCCAGAGCTGGACGCAGTACTCCAGGTGGGGTCTCACCGGAGCAGAGTAGAGGGACAGTCACCTCCCTCGAGCTGCTGGCCATGCTTCTTTTGATACAGCCCAGGATCGGTTGGCCTTCTGGGCTGCAAACGCACATTGCCAGCTCATGTCCAGCTTTTCATCCACCAGTATCCCCCCGTCCTTCTCCACAGGGCTGCTCTCAATCCCTTCATCCCCCAGCCTGTACTAATACTGGGGGTTGCCCTGACCCAGGTGCAGGACCTACCGATACACACAAACCTGCGCATTTGCCTTGGTCAGGGATGGGAACAATGTGGGAATAAGCCCTGAAAACAGAGGGTGATACATGCTTCTAAACATACAGCTCTGCCTTTGCTTCATTTAATGCTAACTTTTCCCCAATCTGTTTCCTTTAAAACATCTATTTAGTTGAAGAGCTGTAGTGGAGGAGATGATTCATATCTCAGATGGCTAGCTGCCGGAGATGATAAAGGGGAGGAGGGAAAACGAAGGCAGAAGAGAGGAATGACTTGCCCATTGACCAGATATTGCAGCCAGTGCCTGTCTCCCAGGTGGGATCTGCTCATTCAAGCACCATTTGACATAAACTCAGAAAATCCAAAAAACTTTGCCTTACCAGTTTCCTCCCTCTCTGATCCCTTACCAGCAAGAAAAACAGTATTTAAGAGAACAGCACTGCATTATTACTTTAAAAAGAACAATTAAAAAACCTCACTGTAGCATGACGCAAGTTCTTTATCGTTCAGGGTACTGAGGCTATTCCAAATATTGTAGTACAAATACTGTATAAGAGATCAGAGGAAAATCTGGGTTGATTTTTTTTTTAGGTTGCTTGTTGTATACGCTTGATAGTATTTATATTCAGTTGCACAGTATCCCAGTTCACCTGCTGTGTATATGTATATTTTGCTTAGCAATGAAGAGAATGAAATATTTTCAAAATGAGGAAATGTCATTGTGAAACCACAGTGATTGACAATGGTGTATGGGAAGGTGTTGGGCCTGAAAAGAGCTCATGAGTATTTTTTTTCCACCAAATGTTGTTAAACTTTACATTAAAAACCTCCCCTTCAGACGCATGACTTCTGACAACCTGGACTTCATGAGGCACAGGGCTTTTTCTAGTTGATGCTTCCCACTATGTTTCTGTGGGTTTTGTCAGCCTGGGTTCATCAATGATGGTCTTAACTTTAGTAACACAAAATTAGTCTCGCTGAGTTAGAGAGACTCTTTGCCTGCACAATTAATATATAATTAAGTGCTTTTCAGAACCAGCCTCTCTGTCTAACTTTTCTTCTCATTCATTGAAATGTAAAACCCTGATGTCAAATAGTACAACTGCTTTTTTCCTGGAAAGTTTTTTTAAACAAGGAGGGCAAAACTGCATATTATTTACCGCCTCTCTCTTACCAGGTGGGGAGTAATTAAGTTGCAGTAAACTTAGCAACTGGATGTTGCCTGTATGCATTAAAGCTGATTTTAAAGCATGTGCAAGCTAATGTACTTTCCTGCTTTCTCCTTGAGAGGTGGAATTGACTGAATTCAGTTACTCTCTTCCAGAATACTTGTATTTCATTTGGGTTTCCCCTCGTTTTCATCACTTTCCTCAATTATAAATTTGAAAAATAACATCTAGACTCTTCCCCTGTGCATAAATCCCTACTGGCAATATTAGTGCTGTGGTAAAAATTAATTTTTAATGAAAATATTTGATTATGACTTTAAGAGCTGGGTATAGGGATGATCTTCCACTTTTAAGTCTTCCTGTCACATAAGGGGAGGAATGGAAATGGGTTGGTGTCTGAATTTGCATGGGGATCTTTTTGTGGACTTCTTAGGGATGCCGTCTGGGGGAGAAATGAATGGTAGACGCTAACTGCCTGTTACCTTCTTCTCCCAATCTTCTGGCTGATTATTCTGGAAGATGTTAAGAGTAGGGTCACACGGGCTCTGTGCAGGTGAACTGGGATGTTGGCTGATCTCTTCTGTCTTCTCTTTATTTGTCCCAGAAATAGCCATTTCATAAAAGGATGTTATTTCTTGTGTTCAGATAGAAATTTGCATACTTTAATTTGTGGCCATTACGTATAACTCATTCTCAACTGTCAGGGGGTTTTTTACAGCACAAATTATTTTAGGTAAGCCAGTGCTGGTTTTAGGTTACCTGGATACTTTGTTCTGTGGGTTTACAGCTTCGCTGTTCCTGCTGCAGGGGAAGCAGCTTCCAGGAGAGGCACAAGATGGATATTTGGGGATAGTAACTATTTTAGCTTATCTCATTCAAATCCACTCTTGCATGTTAACACAAGTTATACTAAAACCAGATTTCTCTAAACTCGGGGATGAACTTCCTCACTATTGAAGGTAAACACTGTTCCTACAGAAAGGAACGGTTTGTAATTTAACTTGGCTGTACAGTCTCTTCCCCCAGATTTATCTACTAGATCATTAAATATAGATTAAATTAGCAGACATGAATCTTTACATTAGCCAAAAAAAGGAAAAAGAAATAAAAAAAGCTGTGTTTTGCTTTTCAAAGCACAAATGTGGTATAGTGGGCAAAATTTACAGGAGCACTGTCAAATGACAATTTCATGTTAATACAGTGTAGTGCAGCACATGGGAGGAACCAGGGGCTGCTCTACATTAATGCTTTCTCTAAGGTTTAGATTTAGTCAGCAAGTTTATCTTTTAAGAGTGTCTTTCAAGTTGTCTTATCTTCTGCCAGTGTATGCTATAAATGTCATTTTAATTGGTTTTTTTTCTTCGGAGAAGTCATTGTACTTCACTGCATATTAAAAGGAAACCAGTAAGATTTTTTTTTTAAAGGGCATTTTCAAATCGTTTTGGATTTCAGACCTAAATTTGGACCCTTGGGGATTGTTAATTGATTTAGTGCAGTGTTTCTCAAACTGGGGAGAAATGTAGTTCAAAAGGGATTGTGAAATGCCTAATTAGAGAAAAGAAAGTGGCATCTCACTTCTGCCATGTGTGTGGACTAAGAATAGCTGTAGTTTCTGCAAGTGCTGTCACTAGTAATAGCAGTATACTGATACAATCCTAGCATCACAAGTCTAAATGTATGCAATATTAGTGAGCACCAGCATCATTCAAGTGATGAAGAAGAAAGGGATATTGATGTCTCTCTGCACCAGAGGCTGTACGGTGAAGTGTTGCTCCCTGCGCTTGGTTCTGGCTCCAGACTCTGACCCCTTCAAAATCAAGGGGTTTAGTGCTGAGGGGATGAAGGAGGAGAGAGGCTCTTACCTCATTCCCACAAACCTGCAAAATGATACTAACTCTATCCAAAAAGTATTGCAGTAGCTGGAGCTACTGATGCTTTTTGGTGTGAATATTGTGAAGAGTTCCGATGTTATTGCACGTCATGAGTTTAAAGTAGTTAAGGGAAACGTCAGTGCCTTGAACAGCTGACAAGATCTCAGTTTCTTGAAGAGAGAGGACTAGGAAGCAGCTTGGGGGGGGGGGGGGAGGAATCTTACACAAGGAACACTTATAAAACTGTTCCCTGCCTGTATTTGCTAGCAGCAGCTCCTTTCTGTCACGTCGGGGAAAGGAGTTAGTGCTTGAGGACGGCCACTGCAGCTGTATCTTGGCCATTCTGAAGGAGGACCTTGGTTGCTGCTGATGGGAAACTTACCTAAAGATAGATGAGCCAAAAGGTGGCTGCCTTATCAAAAAGACTGAAAAACACTCAGCTAGCTTAAGCCAGTTTACTAAAGGTAGGGCTTGCTTAAAATCAACTTTTAGGTGTTAAACAGATGCTAACAATAATTTAATGAGTTTTATTGCTCCTTGTTGTATCTGTCAGTATTTCAGCTTCACAAAACTGAAGATCAAGTTGTTTATAAAGCAGATACTAACCAGCGTTTAAACATAGTGAAAATATTTAACATTTTATAATCCTTTCAGTTTTGTTACCATCAGGGATTATTAATAGAACTGGTAAGGAAATCATATCCACTAACTTCATGTGCCATTTTCTTTGTTGGACTAATGAAAGGTCTCAATCTTTTTTTTGGGCGGGGGGAAGCTGTTCAGCAACAAGAAAAACCTTGGAAACAATAATGCAGATGTTTTAATGCAGTGGATATAATTCAGTGCACTAACACACGTATATACATAGTGCTTTGTTAACATAATGAACGAATCATTGTTAATTACAATGGGTGTTGAAAAATATGATTTCTTTTCTTACAGGACTGTGGGGTTGGAGTAGTCATCATTAGAGCTCTGGTTCTTTGCTGTGGTGGCAGCCAGCCATCCTGGATAAAAGGGCAATGTTATCATCACATGTTATGTTTTGTTAGTCTGACTTGTCCAAAGCCACATTCCCACTGGTTGGTTGGCGTCTTTCAAGGCTGTGAACTGACGTCCCGTGGTGCGTGGCTGGGACCTCATCACTGAAAAATACATAAAAACTTTGTCTTATACTGTTGAATACAGAGACAACAGCAAAGCTTAATAGACTGAAGAGGCAATAGCTGTGGAGAAGGGTTAGAAATTGTAAAAGAAATGGGGGGAAAAAAAAGAAAAATAAATATTTAGTGGGTTACAGTCTAATGGATGCTGTTTATGCTTTCTACTTGGTGCTGTCTTCTATGTTAGGAAACATTAAATGCAGTAGACAGTTAAATATTTTTTAATAGAAGTGGAAGTAGAGTCAGGAGACATTTGAGGTCCTGCAGAGATAGTATCCCAGTGTTCCTGATCTCCAACATAAGAGATGAAACACTTCATTAATTCTCTCCTTGTTGGTTTTTTGTTTTGTTTTGGGTTGGTGGTTTGTTTTTTCTGGCTCTGATTTTGTTAGCCCCACAGTGCTAGCCAGACCCTCCCTATTAGAGCCTGAAGTTTGCTGCCTGCAGCTGATGGCATTTTCAAGATGAAGGCTGAACATGACTGTAAGATTGTTGCATCTGTACAGTTTTTTAAGAACCAGCAGGAGTCTTGTCTCTTACATTTTAATTCTGCTATATTTAAAGGGGATGTGTAATGATGAGATTCCTGGAGTTACGCACCACTGAACTAATTACAAGGTACTTCATTCAGATTCTGGCCAGCTGGAGTATCCAGGTGGACTTCATGATACAATTATATTCTCCTTATAGAACTCCAAGATTGTAGTACAAAAGAGAGTACTACCAAAAATCCCACGGTATAAATTTTTTGTGCCTTCATGTAGAGACTTTTCTACCCTGGTAGGCCAGCAATGTGTCAGTCATGAGCTGTGGGTTTGGGGTTTCTTCATTCAGCTTTCAAAGGTATGTTCACCTAATAAAGTGGTTGTGTGAAGAGCCACATCTTAAAGCTCTGCTTTGTAACTCTTTGGGTCCTCTGAGAACTGTATTTTAAATATGTGGTGTGAGTATGTTGCAGGCAAACATGCTGTAAGCCACTGCTGTATGTCCCTAGGTGTTTTATAACTCTTCGGTACTCTTGACTTGGTGTCCCTATTTACAAAGTACTTGAGGAAACAGGGAATGTTATGGCTTGTTAGGACACCAGATGTGGAGTGAGAAGTTCCTGTAAAATTCTGGGGGGGTTTTTGGTTTCTTTTAATAATGTTATGTTTCACTGCTTCTTTGTTGTATGGTCGCTTTATCATCCTAAGTGTATAATCTGTGGGGCAATGCTTAGATCTGGTGAAATGCAGATTTAGGAATGAGGATATCTTTGGGGGAGGGGAGGGAAGGGAGTAACTGAGGAAGCTGCAGCTGAGAGTGGAGGGGAAGAGGACGTGAACAACCAGGTTTCCCAAGTCTTGTGTGCTCTGCAGAACCCCTACTGCTATATTTATACCAAAGTGTTTCTGCTGACGTGTTAAAACTGCCACCTTAATGGCTGTGAACTGAGGCAATAACAGCTCTCTCCCATCAGCAAGCTGGACTTGTTGAAGGGTTTTGCCTGTCGGCTCTGGGGTGTGAATGTTTCCTGCCTTGGGTTGTGTTGCTGCACTGACAGAACTGTGTGGTGTTGACCTGGCCTTGGCTGGGTTTTATAGTCTCTGCTACTGCAGTGTTGGGGTGTCCCCGTTCTTCAGGTATTCACTGCCTCTGGTGCTCCCCTGAGTTAGGGAAATCCTCTTCTCTGTCTTTTACAGATGCCTGATGCCTAATTAACGAGTCTGGTCTCACTAATACCCCATTGTAGTCAATGGAGAGAGTTGATTCCCAAAGTGGTTCAGAGCAGGTTGGGGGGATTGAAGCCCAGAGCTATCCAGTACCTCCCCCTTAAGACCTTGCCTCTTACATCATGAGGAATCAGTGGCAAAGTAGTGAGTCAAGGACCCAGGCGTCCTGGCATCTGGTGTGTTTGCCACTGGACAGTCCTGCTTCTGTTTCTGTAGCCCCTGGTGTATGACAATAACAAATGAAGCCTCTACTGATTGTGAAAAGAGGTGGTTTTCTGTTTTTTTAATAGCCATAAAAATTACTTTTGCACTAAAACATTTGTTAGTAGAATGGTAGCATTAATTATAGACAGAATGGTGCATTTACTGGTTTGAGATTCTAGTTTTTTTGACAGATGCACAGATCAGCAAGAGAACTTTTTTTTAATGCTGAGTGTTTTCCACTAACAGGTGTGCTGCATCTGCTGTTTTTCTGTGATAGGCTTAATGACAGCAAGGGTTAAGGTTTTTCTTGTTACTTCTGTGATTAAAAGGTGTCAGCCAGGGAGGGTGATATCCCAATCGTTGTCCAAAAAAAACACCCCACCAAAACCCAGAAGAAGAAAAAGCTGTGAATCTCTGCTAGTCATTTGAAAAGGAAAGATATTGATTCTTGGCCTAAAAGAAACCTATCTACAATTCCCTGGTATAGCATAATCAAAGTATATCTGAATGGCACGTATAGCGCAGGTGTCTACCCAGAGTTAGGCTTCTGTCCTCTTTAGAGTTCACACATGCATGTACACACACACACTTACTACTTGATTGGGAAGTGCTTTAAACCCAGGTTAGTGTACTGGTGGCTTGAACTGGACCTAGGGCTGGTCAGCACTGGTGTACTGAATGTTCTTAGCTTTCTTTTGCTCATCCCACAATTTCCCTGGAACAAAACAGTGGCCTGGACTCACCCAGCCTAAACTCTTGCATGCCTGTGCCTGGTGCTTCCTGGTGACTCGTTACCTCTATGCGGAACCCAAGGTGTAGGCATGAAAGGATAAAAATGGTGAGGAAATCGAAGTGGGAAATCTCAGTCTGTGTTCTGCAAGTTACTTTAGAAGTGCTACAAAATATTGAACAAGTAGCAAGGGCAAGTACTCAAGAAGACTAAGTTAGGGATCTGTGTGCATCTTGGCACACAAAATCTGGAGATATGACGTGAGACATATGCAGGTGAGCACAGAAGTGGTGACTAGGTATTACTGCATGGTGGATGTCATTAGGGCTACACTTAGCCAGCATCTCAGATACCTGTACTAACCAGTCAATGCAGATAAAGCTTTACCAAGTGTGTAAATTCACGTCAGCTCTAGTGCTGCCTATGCTTGGCATCAACGGCAGGATTCTCCCCATGTGTGCAGATCAATAAGTTGTAAGGCCATAATGCCGCATTATCGTTTCCCACTGGATTCCAGATATCAATTTAATACCTACCCTAGGAAAATACTTTTATACTAACTGATGTGTTCAGTGCAGGTGGCTGTGATATGTTAGCTGAAGGGGTTATCTCCTGTAGGGAGCATAAGATTTACTTTGGTCTGTGTTATTTCATGCATTAAAGCTACAGCTTGATCTTCTTAGAGCTTTAAATGAGCATCTCAGCATGTGTAAAAGCACACTTCATTTTTACTAGTGTAAGGGAGGACATAGAGGCAAACCCCCAAAACTAAAATGCACTAGCACAAAATACTCATTTTGATAAAGGAAAAAAGGAAATATTTTTGGACTATCTGATTGTAAGGAATTCTTTGAAGTACATTGACTAATAAGGTGAATTTGACTTTTCAGAACTGTAAATGCAGCAAAGATATTATGTAAATTTCCATAAACCTTATTTTATGAAGATTAAAATAACAAAAACATCAAGTCCATTCTCTTTGACATCATGCAAATATTTACAGCTAGGCAAAAAAAAAAGGTGTCTTTGAATAGCCTGCAGAGAATGGAAATAGGCTTTTACCACATGTTTCATGGTTCAAAAAGAAAAAAATACAATAGCTCACTTTTGTTTGTCTTCTAGTACTGATACATTCCTATACATGCAGTAAACAGCTGTGTCCTTGTCACTGGATTCTGGACATGGCTGTGAGCTGGCTGGGAAGGGGCCGTGGGAGCTGGTTGCTTGCCTGCCTGTCACTCCCAGAGCAGATAAGGGTTTTGTTGGTGCGGAGGCCTGGCAGTGTGCAGGCAAGGCGGCAGGAGTGTGGCCGCTGCCTGCCTGACCTGCTGCCTGCCAGAGCCTTCCCGCAGCCCACACTGACCAGACCCTGCCAGAGGGATTGCGCAGCAGGAGTTGTGGCAGCCCTCGCCTGCTTTCAGCGACATCCCACTTACAGCTGTGAACAGGGTGCTGGTGACAATTTATCTGCTTGGTAGGGAAGAGGAAAGAACTTTTCTCTGGAGACTTATGCGTAGGGGGAGTGCAGCCCAAGGGATGATTAGGAGCAGCAGCTTATTAGGATTGCATTGGTATTTATTTTACATTTATTCATTTGTAAAGCTCACTCTAGTGCTATCAATTACTCTGGTACTATCAAATTACTAATTGCAAACTTTCTGTCCCAGAAGAGTTCCACTTTTTTTCATCCTATTGCTGATAATGGAGTTGTACTTAGTCACTTCCGTGTTGTAGCAATAGTACCACAGGAGAACAAAGGTGAAAGGCTGCCTGTATTAATAATTTTTATTATTGAAGATCCATTTTGTTTTTCTTTAACTGTCCCTTACAGGTTCTAGTTGACTTGTTGCTTGGGGTTTTTTTGTTTTGTCTAAGTTTTTAATTTCAAATAATGTCATATAATAATGCAAAGGTGGTATAGAATAGGAAAAGGGGGAGGGAGATGTGTAAGATTGAGAAAGGACATAAAAGCTGATGGTGTAGAGGACTTAGAAGTACCAAAATAATGATTTGGAAAGTAATTTTATACAACCTTCCCAGTGTTTATATTATTGCCAGGCTGGGTTGTTAAAGTGTCTTTTTGTCATAGCTTCCAATGGGAAGCTATAGTTCCCATGAGAAATAATGGGGAGGAGAGGCAGTTACTCTCTTTGTTCTCCATTGTATTCAATCTGTTAGCTGATATCAATTAACTTCTTTTAAAAGGAATTGATACCCCAGATACAAATTTTGTCAAAACAGGGAAATACAGGAGTGGGACCCACAGTAGCATCCTGAGGAGGGAAGGAGAGCCAGTGGGAGAGCTGTACTCTCCGCTTGGCAGCAGGTCCACCGCAGACTGGCATATGTATGCTGGACGGCAAACTGGCATTGTCCTGCTCCAGACAAACCTGGCTCCTCCCTCTTCCCTCCATCCCTCCTGAAAAATGGGGGTTTATTTTTTTGGGAAGGATAGAGGGAAGAGAGCAGTTGGAAGCAGGGATTGCTTTCACAGGATTGCAGAAGCTACAAAACCCCTCTGGGAGGTGGACAGTAGGTCAAAGCAGCCGCACATAAATGACAACAGTAATCCAGACTGAAGAACTGATCAGGCTAAAAAATTGTGGGGAAGAAAACACTCTTTTTCTGTCTTGTGTGATCTGCCTGACCTGCTTCACAGCCTGGCTATGGCTATGCAAACAGCTGAGCCAGCTCAACAGAGAAAAGCTGCTGTGGAGAAAGGACATATTGGCTGCTGCAGAAGGGAGCAGTTTCACACTTCTTGCCTTGTCTCCCATGTGCCAGTGTTTGCTAGTCATTTAGGCATGTAACAAGTCAGATGAGGCAATCCAGATGAAAGCTACTTCTTTCCTTTTTACTGGGCCAATTTTTGGTTTGATTAAGTTCCCTGATGTGGTTCATCTGGGTGTTCATGTGAAAATAGTAATGGCAGTGAAAGAGGAAGGTGGGAAACCAAGGACTGAGAGGGTATGGCAAGGGGGGACAGGATCCTTTCAGCAGATGCTTTCATTCATGTTTGATTAAATGATCTTGTGTTACATTTTTCTCTGTTTATAAACTGGCTTAGTTGACTTGGCTGTTGAAATAACGAATCCTTCCCTGAATCTGACCTGATGAGGGATTCCTGTCTCCGGTTTTCTGTCTATGCAATGATGCAGTTCAGAAAACAAATCCAAGAGAAAAATAATTCTCCCTCCCCATCATGTACCCTGCTACTGAGTTAATTTTTAGCCTAATCCGTTTTCCATAAACACTAAAGGGAGACTACTTGTTTTGGCAACAGTGTTGGTTTATGGGTTGTTGTATGGTGGGTTTTTTGGTTTTTGTTTGTTTTGTTTGCTTTTTAAGAATTCAGTGAACTGTGATTATTGGAAGTAGAGAGGAGGCTCCTATGCTCTTTGTGATTTGGGGGAACTTTCACAAAGCAACAGATACGTGTGACGTGGTGTGGTCACCCAGTATTGGAGAAAAAAGGCTCAGTAGTCACCCAAAAGTGAAATTTGGTCTGTTTCTTTTTGTCATGCAACTTCATCTATGTTTTGGGTTATAAAGGTGCATTTTCTTTTAGCCAGCAATCTTGTAAAAACACTTGCGTGTGCACCCTGTGCTTATAACAATGTTCAGAGCGTTGCAACATCACCAGACTAGACTGTTCCTTCTATTTTGGGACTCAAAGCAGCAGAGCTGTTTTCAGTCAGTCCAAATGCTCGTGCTTGCAGATGTAGAGAATAAAGCAGAACCGACACATCTGGGATCTTAACACCTTCCAGATGGTGTTTTATCAGAGGGGAACCTGCATATGTGTACTTGAGAGGATTATTGTCATCATATGACCATATCTGAAAGGGACAAAAGAAGGTTTAAAAACATTAAATGTGTCATCTTGCTTCAGATGTCATTCCTGGAAAATACTCATGTCGATATCTAAATCTTCTGTTTCTGTTGGGTAATGAGATGCAGTGTACACAAAAGACCCTTTGATTTCTCAGTTGAGAAGCTGAGTTGATGCCGTATGGGTTAAATGTTGACAAAAAGGACTGATAATGTCATCATGCGTAAGTGTAGAATTGCTGTCTTTGTAGATTATCAGACCAAAACAGCAGAAAACTTTTGGGTCCTATCAAATTTGATATTAAACAAAAAATGAAATACTACTAACTCATTTTGTTCTTTACAGTTAGTGGTTTTGGAATAATATTTTAAGAGCTCAGGGCTGTTCCAATTTGGTGACTTTTTTTTTTTTCTTCTTTTTTCCTTAACCAGAAAAAGCCACTGTCCTCAATAATAAAAGAAGTCTGTGATGGGTAAGTTCTGCCATATAGTATGTACTAGATAATATACTTTTTGAGTTATTAAACCAACCAGGAGATAATTTTTTTCTGAGGAAAATCTAGATATCCTGTATGACTAGTCATTAGTTTCTTAAATCTTGTAGTTTGTTTTATCGTCAGATTTTGCATTTGCAGTGTATTTTGGATCAATTACTTGCAAGATGAGGTTCCTAACAAAGCATCTCCGTCATGTGAGTGGCTCTCATTTAGACTATTTGTTGCCTTTCTGCACAGAGATGCATTTAGCCACTCACTTTACACTTGTGGTCCCTGCAGTTCATGGGTTAAAGAACTAAAGCACTGACTGTGGCTTTGAATTTTAAGTACTGGGTCTAGTGGCTACTGTAAGCTGCTCCAGTTGATGTGACTACTCACATGAAACTGAAATGTTAATCACAAGTCCTGCGATATGAACTAATAATTGGGTAAGAGAAATATCTTGCTTTAGTTTAAATAAGTTAATATTTGGGGGAAAAAATGCTGTTTTAAGCAAGTGCTACCACACAGGAGAAAATAGTTTATATTCATCAAATTGCCGCTGAGTTAAAAAGGTGGTATCTTATGTGTAATGTAATATACCAACTTAATACTATATGCATTGGCTATTGTATAAGCTAGCACAAAATCCTAGTACTGTAAATTCTTTTTTTGACTGTTTTGGTGATTTTGTGATCTTGCTTACTGCAAGCAAAAATTATGCTTGCTATTTTCTATAGATCTGGAATGAATGTCAGATCATTACCAACTTTTGGAGCACTGCAGTGTCACTGCAGTGACAAAGTAATTTCTCTTCTCTTCTGCCCCCTGCACACCCCCTTGCCCCCGCCCCCCATCTTTGCCTTGGAAGGAAGGTATTTGTTATGTAATTTCTTTCTTGACCATGGTCAAGTTTTGGACTTTGCTTCAGTTATGCAAAGGGAAGATCTCATTTATGGGATGTATTTGTACTGAAGTTTTCCCTTCATAAGCACGCTTTTATCTTAAACTTTGGAATTCATCATTGAAGGCTATGGATAAGTATGAGAAATACATGGGAATGACAAGCACTTGTTTGATCATAGTAAAATAATGTAAAGGGTACTTTTTGAGTTTTTAAGATTCATTTTGTGATTAATTTATTTTCATATTTCTAAGGTGGTCTCTTGCAAATCATGATCAATTTGCACTGCAGCATGCTGATAGTTCTAACTTCTACATCACAGAGAAGGTAGGTAAATCATTCAACACAATTCTTGCATAGCCCATCAAAACATTTGCCACGGTAATTTATTTTAAATTAAATATATAAAAATATAAAGTATTTTCTATAATGTGATGCCAACCAGAGGGTAGGTACCGGGAGACCTGGTGTAATGATTTTGCACTGATTTCTTCTGTTCAGAAAGGCAAATAAAAGTTTGAATGTGCCAGGGCCTTCCCATCTGTTGAGTTTTTGATCAGACTTCAGCAGTGAGCCCTTCAGCTTTGGTATTTGTGCACGTTTAGTATTCTACTGACAAGTGGTGTACAGGAAATTGAAATATGTAAAACATGAAGGGCTCTTTGAAGTCTGAGGAGACCTTCCATGCATGTCACTTCCCTCTTTGGCTGATCAAGTAGAAATAAGTTTCAGTGTCTGTGTAATACTTGCTACTCCTTCCCGCCTGCTGTCTTGTCCTTTTCCAGTTCTGTATGTTATGTTGGCTTATTTTTTTGGTCCCCAGATAGCGTGGCAATATGCGATTCATGAAGTGATGCAATGATTTCAGCACAGAGTAACAAAATGGCTGTAGCTGTAATAAAAATGGAATGTCTAGTCTAAATAAATGGGACACGCTCATCCGAATGAGACCAAGTAGTATATTCATTCCTAGCATTACTGATAGAATTACTGAAATTACTGAAATTATGGAGGGAAAAAAAAAAGTTTGGAAGAGTGTACGCATTAGTGCTGCAGAGATACAATTTCCAAGCAATGGGAAAAGAACACTATTCAAAACCTGCTGAACTCCACATGCAGATTCCCTAATCTCAGTGGATTTTGAGCTAAATAGACCTGAGTTTAGCTGCATAGACGTAGATGCCTTTTGCTTACCTTATTATCAGTTTAGTTTGGCTTACTCTTAAGCGGAAGGGTCTTTTGGTTTTGTTTTGCATTTTACAGTTGTTTAGGAGCTGCTAAATACAGCTGAGACATGAGCTAACTTTTCTCTTGCTGTAATTCTTACCCCCACCCAAGAAATAAAGGGAACTTAGGCTCGGTTAAGCATTTAGAAAGACTAAATTTAGCAAGACAGCTAGAGCAGTTGCTCATAAGATAGTGCTGCTTTTTTTTTTTTTAAGCAGACCAGTTTCAGTTTTTCATTTAACTGTTTGTTATCCCAGACAACCTTCTCAATGTGTCACAGTTTGTTTTGGCATCTCCCCTTTTTTGCTTGTGTTTTTTCTCCTTTCTTTTCAAGTTTCAATTGACAGACACTTAAAAGGCCACCACTTTTCCTTGTGGCCTTTTACAATGTTGATGTAATTATTGGCTGCTGTGTTTTGTTTCTAGCCAAATTAAATAGTGAGACTGTTTTGCTAATTGCCCTGAATTGTGACATAACATTTTCCAATAAGCCAGGCACAATTGAATTTGCCTGTTAGCATTTAAACTCTGATCGTACAGTGAATATTCCAAGAGGCCAGGATTGAGCAAGTACTCAGGCTTGTTGAAGGAATTTGTCCTGATACAATTGGAGGAATCTTCCAGGCTTTGCCTCCACCTTTGGTGGGGTAGGATCCTGCAGCTTTGGAGAAGAGAAATGTTTTCTGTTTTGCATAAAGGGAAGTCTGATGGCTTTTGGCTGCCTTTAACTTGCAATAAGGTTGGAAAATGATGGTCTTCTAGAACATTTTGGATTGTACTGCAGAGAGGACTTTGAGATTGTTTGTTCCCCACTGAAAATATGCAGAGTGTCTGACTGAGTCACATAAATAAGAGAGAAGAGCTCTAAATGCCACCAGTATTACTCAGATGTCTGTGACTTTTATTAGATATTGTTCGCTGTTTATCACCGCTTACTGGATAGCGGCTATAAAGAGAGGCCATCACCCCTTCTACATACTTTCTATCATTTGTGTGCAGTAGGATATTGTTGCTTTCTGAATTAAAACATGAAAGACACCAGGCATGAGGGCAAACACATGCACTTCAGTGAAGCTACACCACTAATTGTTAAAGCCCCCATTGCTTTAATCTGCCTCTTACTAGGACATGAGCAGAGCTCTTTTGTGACAGTGACACCTTCTAATAAGTAAATATTTTTTACTGCTCTCGAAAATGAATTATATGTCTGTACATATGCAGAAAACATTATGTGTAGGTCACATTTCTGCAGAGCCTGGGTGAATGCTGATTTATGGCCTTCCTGGTAGAGATGCCTTTTTGAAATATCACCATGTTTAAAGTTACCAGAAAGAAAAGCAATTAATGAGTTCTTGTACAAAGTAACAAGAAACTTTGAAGTGAAAATGTTACAAATGTGGGACTGTCAACACATGGCTTACAATTATATTTTTGTTTTTGGGTGACAAACAGCGCATCTGTGTTTTGGTTGTCATATGCAGAACTCTTTATCTTTTGTAGCTGACCTGTGTTTCCTGATTATATCATACATAAATAAAAACAACGCCCAAGCAGTTCTGTCTCTTACTGTTTTTTTTTTTTTTATGGCTGTATTATTTGGAAAAATGCCTCTACAGGAGTAGCAATAAGTCCTTCAGACAGTATAAGGGCGGTCTTTTAACAAATCTTGAGTCAGCCAGGGTTCCTACTAGAGACAGGGCTTATGACAGCAGATGCAGTTTGTACTGCTGCCTCTGGGGTTCTGGTTTGGCTGTATCTGTGCCCCTGAAAGTGCAGTGCAAATTATTAATAACGTACTTAAGTAATTTTTTTTTAAAAATGGGATAAATAAAATAAGAGGTTATATGAACAAGATAACCAAGTGCCTAAGCTCAAACCTAGCTGGTGTTTTGATCACAATGTATTTGATTTTTAATTACATTAATAGGTGTGTCTTTTTGTAAAGGCCTCAATTATCATGGAGGGCCATTTCTTTCGTAGGTGAAACATGTAAAAGCCTGACTTCTGAATTAGGGTCTCATTGTGCTAGATACTATAGAATAGAAAATAAGTCACCTTTGCTTCAGTCTGTCCAGGTTGAACCTGAATAGATGCTTATGTACATCACGCGTAATAACTCAGGAACACTATAGCCTAGATGAGTTCAGGTTTAGAACAGAAAATGCTAGATCAAGAGTAGAAAATGGCAGTATAATTTTGTGTGCTATGCGTGTTCCTGGGCTGAAAACTACAGCTTGGATATCTGTCCGCTGTGTTCCTCTGCTGGCAGTATTAGGAATCCAGGGACAGACATCTGAGTGGCTCCTGCAGCACGTTGGTGGGTATGCCTGGTCCCTTATTGCTGCTCACTCCTTGGCCTCGCAGACAAGGTCTGGCTCCTCTAGATCTGTTTGTGCGCCTGCACTGTCCACTGTGGGCTCTGGGTCTGGGAGGGATCATTATTAGCTCAAACTCGCTCTGTAAAAACAAAAAGATGGTGAAGGAGCTGGATCATTGCAGCTGTTCAGCTTACAGCGCATCCTCAAAAATGGTGGTTTTGTCACATCTGAGGGTGTGATAAACCACAATGTTTATCAACAAGGGAGCCTTGCAGGAGCGTGGGGCTTGGAAAAAACAGTGCTCAAGCTGGGTTCACTGCTAGAGGCAGAATGTGGTGGCTCTTAACCCTGCACCAGAGCAACTATCAGGATTAGAAGGCTAGCTCACTCTTGCTGAGGGGCTTTGTGAGCCAGCTCCCAGCTATGTTCAGCACACAGTGATGATACTGGTGCCGTTTTGTATGTTATCTTTTAAATGTAAAGACATCTCATTCATCTGTTTATTAACTGCAGCCCATTTTTCTTCAGTCACAATTCTGTTGTGTTCAGTTTTTTACATCTGATGCCTCTGAAGACTCCCTGTGGTTTTTTTCCTTCTTTCCTGACTCCCACATTTCACTTTCATTCTTACGTGCTTATTGCGTGAAGTGGAGGAGAGCAGACAGAGTTCCCTCCATTAATTTCGAGAGACTTTTAGTGCTGTTTTGCAAAGGGAGCTGCCCCCGCCTTACTTCCGTTGTCATTACTCAGCTCTTTGCTGTGTTTGCAGATGGGACATCCTTCTACCCCCCGCCTTACCCGAGCTGGGAACCTGGGTAGAGTCTCTGGTGTTTGTTCTTTCTCAAAGGTGCTTTTGCTTGTGACCTATTTTTTGCTGAATGCAACCTGTAATTGTATATTCATGTGAAATTCCACCATGCCATTACAGGCTCCCTGCGTGGGAGTGTATGCAAATGACAGGACAAGAAATGAGCCACTTGTAGTGTTGGGGTGTTTTGGAGTTTTTTTCTTTCACGTTTTTAGTATTCATCTGTTTTCCCTGATTAATTGAACTTGAGTGAATTGGAAGTAAACATTCTCAATAATGAAGGCTTCTAATTCACTGAAGGACCTGGTACTTCGTAAGCAGCTGAGAATGAGAAGTAGCATGAAGGCTGGGAACTGGAGAAATGTATTGCATGATCTGTTCCTCTCATTTGCCATTTTGCATTACTCTCGATAATACATTTGTTAGTAACGCTACATAAGTGGCAGATTCCAATCCAGATTTGACCTGGACCAATCTATGCCTGACTTTCCCTTTTCTCTGCCACCGATAGGACATTTGGTATTTCCCTCGTATTCATGAATTTCTTACTATTTTGGGGCATCTGCACAGCCCTGCAGAAATTCCTAACAATAAGGGCAGTGCTTATTAGTCCTAGTTTTTTTTGACTAATTTTGTAGGACTTCAGCTTTATGCTAAATTTTCCAAAGAAAATAATTCTGTCTTGTCAACCTGTTATACTTTCTGATCCCACTATGAACAGCTGAATTCTTCTGCTTGCCTCCTTTTTTAAATCTTTGGTATGACAATATCTTCTATTTAGTTTCTTAGTTCCACATCAAGGCTGATGAGATGGATCAAGTGTTTTTTTAAAAAGCTGTATAGATATTTATTTTCTTGAATTTAGTTTGTAATTTTGCCTTGCAAGTAATTGCTAGAGTGGAAAGGCTCTAAAGAGGTTTGCCTTTCTGTTGCAGCACTTGAAGATAGGTATGGTATACCACAGGCACAGTGCAACTGTCTGGGTTCAGCTGATAGAAAACAGTTCTGTTTAAGATCTGGCTGGCAGAAAAATGCTCTTTACATCATCTTCATACTTAAAGAACAGCCTATTTAGGTGGGTAGTTTTACAAGGTGTGGTGAACAGACATCACAGCTCACTGCTGAAAGGGGACAGTTTTGATTTCTTCTCCCCTTCCCCATGAGATCCTGCCACTTCATTTCTGCTGGCTACAGTTTTTTTTTTTCTTTTTTTTTTTTACAATTTTTGGAGGTGGTGACAAGGAGGGGTTATTTTGTGCCACTTTAATTCATTAAATTTGCTTAATAAAAAGTCTGCCTGATCTGAAGTAAGGGTGGGGCAGGACCCTTGAATCATGTCCAGGAATAGGCTGCAGAGAAGGAAGAAGTTACAGGAAGGGTAGGAAGAGGAAGGAAACTTTGCTCTTTTTAACAGCTGTGAGCTGTTACATCCCTCAGTTGCTTGTGGAACTGGCTTAGGCTGATGTGGAATGAACTTGCTGGCAAAGTCTGACTGTAGTCACAACTGGAGAAGGGATGGTTTACCTACAGTCTCTCTGTGCCTGAGAGGTAGGGCTCAGGCAAGGTAGTATGGGTAGGATGTACCTGTTAGAGAAGCACAAGCACCTGCAGGCTTCCCCTGAAACAAGTCTCAGTGTGGTTCCAAATATGGTGCTTGCAAAATGAGCTGGCCCTCTTTCCTGCTTAGGCTATGGTGCTTATTCCTGTCTTTTCCCTTACAAACTGGGCAAAACCCAAAATGATAAAATTTTCAGCTGGTTTAGTTCCCTTGTTGACTCATCACGTAGTTATGTAACTGTTTATGCTACATAAAAACGGTAGTAGTAATGAGCGAGACTGAAAAGCAAGACTCTGCTTTATGGTAGCAAGCTGTGCTTTGATTTGGCAAAAGTGACTGTAAACCACGGTCTTGGCTTGGGTCTTCAGCTATTTCTCTTAGTAGCAGCATCTGCTTAAGGAGCTACTGCTCCTGTACTGACCCCTCAGTGGTGCTGTGGGTGAATGTGTTGGGTGAACTGCATCAAAGAACTGACTTAATTTGACAATCCGTATTGGGGTGGGTTTTTTGTGTCCGTGCCAGTTCCCTGTTCTGATTTCCCCACGTGATCTCACCAACAACAGTATAAGCCCAGCTAAGTCTGTCATTTCCTGATGTTTATTTTGCAGGGTGCAAGCTCTTATGTTTCAACTTAATAGAGGACGATGGGGCTGCTTGTTATCTTCCCACCCCTTCTGTGTTACTGGTACAACTGTCTGTGTGGTTGCTTGAATTGGGGAACTGATCCAGGTTAAAAATAACTTATGTGGAACTTCTTTTAATGTGTCAGAAGGATGTCTGCCCACAGTGTAATACCCCTGCTGCTCTGCAGAGCATGTGATACCTGATAATGTTGTCCTTGTAGATCACTTCACCTGAAGATGAGTAAATCATGCAAAGTATGGACTTTTTCTTAGGATGTGGTTTCAGTGGCATTCAAGCTGGTATAACTGTGGGTTGCTGGAGAAAAAAGTAGTTGAGCTGTCCTTTTCCCCTGTCTTGCTTCATTCCCTTCACTTGTCTAGCGTCCTAGTGACTGTACTGCTGGAAGGTGAGTTGGTTCAAGTCATGGATCTGACAGAAGAAAACTCTGGATTATTATTTTTTTTTTTCCTCCTTTTTGTGAATGAAGGGGAGAGGAAGAGGTAACTTTTTAAAGGTTAGGTTGTTGACTGTGCTGCTGCATGTTGGTAGATCTGATGTAAGGAAAGTGTTGGGAGCCCACACGCTAGAAGGATGTGTACAGAATTGTGCCTCCAATGGGGTGTAGAGTTGCACTGGATTGGGTACACCCTGAAACTGCACCACTGGTGTAACTTGGTTTCTTTACTAGCTTCTGTAATCCTTGGATGAGGGTAGATAAACAGCATGCAGAAAACTTCCTCTTTTTAGAAACATCAGCCAAACTACCAACACTTAATTTTTTTAAGGAAAATGCTATCATCAAATTCTAATGTGAGAAACTAGAGGACATTCTCCCTGTTTCCAGCAGCTTCCCAGAAAAGGAATTTTATCACAAGATTAATTGTCTCAGTATTTCTTCTAAAACAGTACAGTCCTGTCATGCCAAGTAGTACAATGTTGATAATTCTCCATGTCTCTTAACTCTCATCTTACTGAAGTTTTTGGTGACTAAAAATGAACTTAAGAAATTTCATACCAAGTCAGCATTCACATTTGTGATACTTCAGGTGTTGGAGGCTACATTTACACTTAGTTCATTTAGTATCCGTATAAGGGCCATGAAGTTCTTTCATCTCTTCTTGAACCTGCTGATACTGCCTGCTTTCACAACCTCTTGTGACAGCAAGCTCAAGAAGTTCACTGCCTGCTGAATGAAGAGATACATTCTTCATCTGCTTTAAACTGATCCCTTACTGCTTTCATCAAATTACCTCCTAGTTCTCATACTGCAGGATTTGGTAACAACAGTTCTGCATTCAGCTTGTCCACTCCTTTCCCTCCTCAGGCCTTTGTCCCTCCAAACTGAGGAGACCTTGCCTTGTGAGGCAGCTGCTCAATCCCATTGAGCATTTCACTTGCCTTTTTCTGCATTTTCCCTGACGCTACTGTGTCCTTCTTAAGATGTGAAGATCAGAACTGGACACAGTGCCCTGCATATGGGTGCATGAAGTTCCTGTGTTGCGGCAAAATGATGCCCTGTGTCTAGTTCACAGTACCGCTTCTGGTGACGCCCAGTCTTTGCTGCCTGCTGGAGCACATTGAATCAGTGCTTTAAGGGAGATCTGCCAACAAGGACTTTGCTTCTCTTTCCTGAGTTGTTGACTTAGAAATGAACTGTATTATGTATCATTTTGTCCTTATTTAGTACTTGCCCAAACTCATCCTTGTGAAAATGGTATGGAGTCAGTAACTTAAAGTGTATTTCATAGCTCTAGTTTTTTTGTTGTTGTGTCAATTTGGAGGAAGGTGTAATAAAATAATAGTGGTATGGAAATAGGGAAGAATCTATTACTTAATGATATAAGCACGTGAAGAATTTTAGATTTCTTGGCTGTTATTCTTTAGCCCAGTTAGAGGAGTCTGAAGGAAGCTGTTTGGTCAAGGTTAAAGAATAGCGCTGAGCGAGCTATAACCATGGGAACCAATGCTTCTAGGTCTTCCTCAAATATGTTAGGAAAACATTCCATTCCAACCAGTTACAGTGAGCTGAATCTTGAGGCATTTTTCTGTGTATAACAGATTATTAAAATGATAAGACAAATACATGGCAAAATAAACTTTAATTTTGCTTGGTAAGTTTTCCAAAGTGCGTCTCCAGTAAACCTCTGCATAAATGGCTTGACTGTTTTGATAGGATTTTTTGAAACCGAATTCATATACCTTCATCCCTCTCCATGTTTCGGTGCTCTGTTATTGCTTGAGGCCTGCTTTTTAGATGCAAGTCTATGCAAGTCTTCTGCATGTGTTTTGGGCAAAGTAGCCTATGGTACAGTAAAGGCAGAGCTTTGAAAAGGAACAGAATCTGGTGGCAGGTAATGTAGGTTCATGTTGCTCCAGCTGGTAGAGTTGGAAGTCAGAGGGCCTTAAGATGTGACCACAAGGCAAACTGTCCAGGTATCGTCTACTTCCTGCTGTGTTTTGTTGTTTATGTGTTTTCATGATAGTACTTGTCTGTCTGATTGAAAACTTGGCTTGGAAAGTGTTGTGCAGCAGTATGATGCTTGCAAATACTACCTGCTCAATTAGAATAAAGTAATCTAGTGAGTGTAGACTCTTGCTATATATAATGTTGCAAATGGGGCTTATTTGTATCCGTAATACAACTGCTGTCTTAGTCCTAGGTAACATTTATAACAAATATATTTTCTTGTTACGGAGTTTTTTTAGGGGCATTTTGGATAGTGCTTTTTCACTACTTCCCTCTCTGCCCAGGAATAAGCTTCCCTAATACATGAACCATGTCTACGAACCTGATGTACGCTTGAGAAACAGATCAGAAATGTCTTGGAAGAGGTTTTTGGTGGTGGTGTGCCCTGTCCTGAATAACAGTGGTGCTTATGAGTACGATTGCCAAAGCTGGGCTGCTGTGTTGGAATGACGTTCTGTTATCCTGGAAAAGAAATCCACAGGATGCTGTCCCTAATACTAAGCAGATTAACTGTGTGTAAATGTTGCAATTGAAATTAACTGGCATGCCGACTACTGCATCCTACAGTTAATGTAGGAAATCCTCTTGGCTTAATTGTACGCTTACACACTGTTCCTTGGTAGGCGCTTAAGTCATTATTTAGAATGGATAAACAAAATTGGATTTTTGATTGGGGAACAGCTAACCTTTTTCAAGTTTTGGCTAGCCTACTGTGTTAGAGATGGTGCTTTGAATACGTTCAGAGAGAAGGCATGGGCAGTTTTCCTTAAGCCTTTGCCTAAATCAGGAGTTGAAGATGAGCTCTCTATCTCTTGTGATAGCAGTGATTGAATTTACAGTCTGGGGCAGACTTATGCACTTTGCACTGAGCCAGGCGTGATGAGAGAAAGGTCTTTGTGCTTCATGTGCTGTGGGCTCTGACAGGCATTGCAACTTTGAGTCTGAAAGCTTTGGTGTTTCAGACCTGGCTTGATAAATAAGCAGAAAGACCCCAAACAAAACTTCCAGTGATGCTTTTATGTACTCTGTGTTTTTTCCTCTGCTATTTTATATATAACCTGTTGACATACGGTCACTCTGGAGAATAGTACTTCTCTTGTTTATCCATATGTGGTATCTGAACTTCGACCAGGTTATCGGCTTCCCTTTTCCCACTTGTTTTTTAAATTCCTCTGACTATAGAGAAATAGTGTATTTTTAACAAGGTATTTTACACTTGCTACATTGGTTGTAGATTCAATCTATGCAATCTATAAGTGTCATTATGTAATTAGAAGTTTATTTTTTAACCTGCATGAATGACACGGTAGAGAGTATATCAGGTTAAGCCCAACTTTTTATGGGTTAGGGTTTCAGCTTGTGACAAAACTACTGTAACTGAACAAACTGTGGAGCATGGTTTCAGCCTTAAGCAGCTGCAAAGTAATGTAATTCGGGCTGTGGTTGTCAGCTTGCTGCTCCCAAAAAGGGAAGGTATAATTCCTCCTCATGCTTCCCCTGTTCTCTTTTCCCCCACCCCTTCCCTGCTCCCAAAGATGTGGTTCCACCATCTTTCCTGGGTTAGCACTGGTGCTCAACCCTTGCACAGCTTGTTTCTGTTTATTAACCTGACAAAACTCTCCTCTCTTTTGTGCTAGGGCTGCTTTCTGCCAGGTTAGTGAGATCGTGCAATTGACCCTTCAAACAGGTCTGTCCAGTGTCAGAGCTGGTGTGAGGTAGAAGAGGGAGCACACAGGCAGGAGGGTGATGAGGGAGGCACCCTGCCTTGCAGTAGTACTCTGCTGCTGAGCAAACTCCTTGGACCTTCTCAGACCGTAGTGTAGCCTTCTCATACAAAGCCCGGTACTTCATGTTTGCAATGGACTAAGAGTGTTTGCAGAGATGCTTATTGTGGCCCAGATGAAATGACTTAACTTGTTAAACCATGACCTAATTTGTACATCTGATTTGGTAGTTCGTGTTAATTAGAGCAGGAAACATGAGAAACTTTGAGCTTAAAGTTATGCTGCTGAAAAAAATAAGCCTGTGTGGGTGCTCTTACTTATGTTTAAGAACAGTCTATTTACTTAACTCCAGTATTTTCATAAGGATATCAGTGAACTTTCTCTTCTGAATGTGATGGGTACAGTTTAAGTTGTTTAAGTGTCATCTGATTCCCTAAGTGTTTTTAATATTGTTGCATGCTGGGATTTGCTACATTCCAAGTAAAGCTGATGGAACCCTGTGTGCATGCATGTACTTTGGCCTGATGCAGCTGAGGTCCAGTGCCTTAGCCTAAGCTGTTGATGGAGGTAGGTTTAGCCTATGCTGACTGTCTGTCCTAAAGTAATTACTTTTATTCAGTTCCACAAATCCAGGAGGTAGTAACAGTTTAAGCCACCACAACTGTTTGCAAAGTGAGTTTGTTTCAACAATGATTTAGATTAAACCACACAAATGCACTATTGCCACTTCATACAGATTCCTTAGACATGATGAGACATAGCTGGGTCTGGTGCTGTTTTACTACGAGAGGAGAAAATCTGGCACTTCGTTAATGCTGTGGGAAGTCACCCTGTACTTAGCAGCTCACCCTGTTTTGCCCCTTTCTTAAGTATAGCCTGGCTGGCCTCCCTAGGGCTGTTCTGGCAGGAGGAGACTGCTAAGGGCTGAGATGAGTTATATGCATATGTAAGCAAAGATGCTGTAAAAAAGCTTCTCCCTTGTACCCCCTGTGTTGTCTGGCACTTCAATTATTTCAGTTAGAGTGAAGAAGTGTTTGTGGGTGGAGGATGATCTTGCGTATAGTTAGAACCAATCCCACAGAGGACTTGGGTACCAAGAAAGAGACAACGTACTAGAGTTTTATTTTGGGACTACTTGACCTGGTTTCAGGCAAGATTTATCCTGTTTTTAGCATTTTGGATTTGAGATGTATCAGAATGGGAGCAAGAAGGATGAAATTAATTTGGGAAAAATTGCCTGGGAAGAAATGCACCTTCATTTTTTTAGCTAAACACCAGTCTGCAGAAAGCCTGCAATATGGTCTTTAGAACAAAACTAGCTCTTATCTCTCAAACTGTTAGGGATTCCTCTGATTCCTTTGATGAATTAGGGTAATGGCTGATGAACAAGCGATTGAACCACGAACGAAGTTGTGGCTGTGCATTGTGCTGTGCACAGTCAGTACCTGTTAGTATATTCATTGTGCTAGGTACTGTATTCTCTTAACCTCTGGTGAACAGGAGGTAGCTTGTTGAAAGAGGGGCAGGCTCCGTTATGCTTACCACAGGGGAAGACCATGCACATGGCCATTGACCACAAAGTTGTGAGGATACTGTAAGTGTACACTGTAGCTTACGCCGTGGCAGCTTTTTCATCTACCCATAGCTTTAGTTTAATTGAACACATTATGTGAGCTTAACCAAAAGAAAATGTTTAATGCCACCTCTTTCTGCCAGCTGGGTAAAGAGAATGACTTACAGCATGTTTGAACTTTACTTACCACTAACAGCGATGCTTTTTTTACTTTGAGGGAGAATGCAAAGTCGTGGTAGCAGAGCTCAATGGGTTGGTTCCAGTGGTTTAAGTCAGCATGTTCTTGTTATAGAAAATGGAGAGCCAGTGGGATAAATTTTAAATCCTGCAGATGTTTAATGACAGGTTTCAGCAAACTTACGAACTCTTCAACTATGTAGCACAATACCAGAGCCAGACACCATGGACAGTATATTTCAAAGAAATATTTAGAAGTTGCCAGTGGAAGCTAAACTTTGAAAAACATGAAGTCATTCTTGAAAGGGTTCGGATTTGTTAAATATTATGTGAACAGCCACCTATTTCTTGAAGCTAATGTTAGTATGCCTCGGTGGGGAAAATACTGTATAAATGTTAGCTCATATACAAAAGAGGGAAGCTTTTGCATGCAGACAGGGGAAAGTACTGTTGCTGGTTTAGTGTGGCATTCTGCTCAAGGCATGCTTCATCTTTTTATGTGAGTCTTAAATAAAACTTTTTGGTTTTTTCTCTTTCAGAATCGTAATGAAATAAAAAATGGAGCGATTCTTCGATTAACAACATCTCCAGTGAGTTACTGTTCTGTTCTTCTCTCCCTTCAAAGTGCAGATTTGATTAGTAAATCATTGTGAACTGATGTATATATTTTTAAGCTTTAGCCACACTGTATACCACAATCCCCCTGCAAAGGAGGATGATTGTGTGGTCACAAGATGACTGTATGTGTTGTTCTCTTTTTTTTTTTTTTTGAGTTATGGGGGCAGGGGTGGTATCTCTGAGTGACATTTGGTGATAGGGTTGGCACAACTGGGGTTTTTTTTGTGTCTTGCTTCTCTCCCACTGGGAACAGCTTTCACATCCAAGATACCTCTGCTTCCCTGCTGGCATTGCAGCCTTACTCAAGTGCTCCTTTTCTGCCCCAGAGCTCAGAGCCAAGAGGAAAGACTGCGAGTTGAATCTTGGAGAGCTCTGCTGGGCAGCTCAGGTCAGAGCTGTCCTGCTCTCTGGGTTTCTATTGAGTGAGCAACGATTGTAATGTTGAGATTTTACTGGTTTTGTTTTGTGTTTTTTTTTTTCATAACCACCTCCTTGCCAGCTCCTCAAAAAGCACAGCAGAGTTGCTGGTTGCCTTGTAGTGGCCTGTTTTCCTGCTGAGTTGGGCATTACTGTTGCCACATGCTGAAAGCCACTGTTAGTCCCAGAAGATGTATGTCTAAGGCAGCAGCAATCTCATTTCCTTGCTGACAAATGTAGTGTGCCATTAAAATGGTTTACCTCTTCATGGTGGTGTTATAGCTTCTGCAGGTTCAAAGTATTCTTAGGGCCAAACTCTGCCACCCTGTATTGCAGCTCTTTTGAACAGGCAAGACAGAGCTGTGGTGGTTTAACTTTCAGCTTCTGTTGAACCTGTTAAGAATGGGGTCAGTTACTGCCGTAAAATGTGAAAACTTCTATCTAGAAGCCACGCAGAAATTATAGATACATTTTTGGATGGATCACTTTTCAGCTAGTAGGGCCTAGGCTCAAAGTAAAGAAACAGAGAAGTGTATGTGGTTACTAACTTCACAGGTTCTCTAGGCATTATGTGCGTTTCAACTCCTCCCCAGCCTGCTTAACCTGATGATGGTTTATACTGGACTCAGGAGGTGACTGAATTTGTACGCATGTTTGTGTATAAGTGGAAATTGAAAAAGCCAATATGGAAACATATATGTGCCTCAAGTTTTTTAATAAGTGACTGCAATATTAATCTACAGGAGTGTAGCTTCTTGACAGAAAGCACTTCTAAGCAGCAGCCAGCTGGGCAAAGACAAGAGATTTCCACTATCCTTCATCATCTTTTTCAGTGGTCGTTATATACAGAGCTTTACAGTCATAAGAATAAACAACAGTTTAAGACCATGGCTCTGTCAGAGTCTATGTGACGCCAGAGTCTCTTACCATATGTCACCAGAATAGCCTTGTACATGGGGAAACCACTTGCTAGTGGAGTAAACCCCATTTGGTGGAACTTCCTCAGAAACAGACAGCCCCAGCACCAGCTTCTCCTAAACTTTGGGATTTCTTAAGAACAAATATCCACTCCACTGAAAAAGGGCTATCTACTGCCCAGACTTGGTATCTCATGAAATCAAAACAACATCTGTGGTTCATCAAGAACCGATGTGGTCCAAACACACTGCATCATTCTTGTGTGTAACCACAGCATGGAGTGGCAGCATGAGCTGACTCATGGCATCCTTCGCTGTCTCAAAATCCACAACCAGTTGCACCATGCAGAACTGAAGAGAGGCTGTGCTGTGACTGATCTGTGGAAATGGCTGTCTGTCTGTCTTGATGATCACTTGTGCAATTGGAAATGTGGCCTACAAACACAAAAGACAAATTTTGGATTTATAACACTTTCTGCTAATACCTGTGGGCCAGAAGGTGAGACTTTGCATAAGACTCTCGTCTGCTTGTTCTGTTTCTTTGGTGATTTGCCTTAAGGTCAGTCAGCCAAGAGAGGGGTCCTTAGGATACTGAGGTATTACCTGTTACCTATCAAGTTATGGACCACTCTAGCACTGGCCTGCAGTTATGAGTGACTCAGCCATCCTGTTATAAGGTAGAAGGCCAGTCTACTTTCTAGTCTTCAGTAATGGTATTTATCCCTGAACCAGTGCTTATTTTCAAATTTTCTGACATTTTAAAAAAGTTTTTGTTAACTTTTTCCCAGAATCAGAGAGGTAGCTTGGAAGGAGGTTTCAAAGGCCTGGATTGTTTTTTGTTAGATTAGAGAGTACTTGTATTCTTTAAATAGACATAAAATGAAATTCTGCATGTTCCCACCCTACAGTAGTATATTTGCTTGTAAGGTACTGTTGAAGTGGTCATCATAGAGGTACCTAAAATAGACAGATTAAAGGCTTCCAAGTGTGGTTTTTAGACTGGTGACCCACACAACACTTGTCGTTTACCCTGAAAAACTAACAGGCCATCTGTTTCCAATTTCCCTCTGAAATTCTATATGAGAGCAATGGTAGTTGGAGGAGATAATGTGAAGAACAGGCTGCATGATATACTCCTGGAAAATAGGGAAGATGCTTTCCTAGCTGCTAGAGCTGGGTGGGAAATGTTTTTCTCATCCTGTGAAAATATTAAGGTTCTGAAACTTTTTCCCCCCCTTTTTTTCTCTGTCCTACATCAGTCTGAAACTATCTCCCCCTTCCCCCAGAAAATCATACCAAAAATACCCTTTGAAGAAGTGGAGGAATTAGAAAAGGAGGAGAGGAAGATTGAGAGAAAGTGAGAGGAGCCACGTACAGATTATCTAGTGTCTGGGATGTGTCCATGTAGTTCCAGAGAGGCCTGAGCTGCCTATTTCCTGGCTATTGTGGGAAAAAAAACCTGTCCTGAACTTCACAAGCCTTTTGAGGAAACTTTTTTTCCTCGAAGAGGTGAGAGGAATCATTTTGACCAGTTCTGAAGGCTGCATGAACTTAAAATGCTTTTCTAGTTCTTAATTTTCATGCAACTTATTACCATGACAGCCAGTAGTCTGGCTATGCCTATTCACAGTTGCATGTCATGAGTCATTGAAAATTGGGTGAGAAGGATGAGATACGATCATTCTGAGTTTTGTTGTCTTTAGCCTCAAATTGTGTATTGCTCACGTACCCAGAGCAGGTACTATTAAAGATTAAAAGGAAGGAGGGAAAAAAGGTAGTTTTATCTAGAAGTAGTAAACCAGCATTTTTGGGTTGGCTTTTTTAAAATCAGGATTTGAAATCTAACTCCCCAAATCTAGATGTTAAATGCTTTCTCTTTTTTGATCTCAAATTTAGATTATTTTCTATGTGTATATAGGGACCTTTTTCTGAAAATCATTGTTAATATTGGAAGGGCAAAACTGCAGTTATGGTGTGCTGCTAAATCCATTATAAATGCTTGCCTTCAGAGATTTACAACGTGTCTATTTTAAACTTCTTTTGAGTTAAAACTTTGCAAACGCCAGTCGTTAGGCCTGGTGGGAATTTAGACTGCCTCTTTGTTTCCGTAGGTCTGTTTGCTAAGTTTGTGCGATTCTCTGAAAGGCTGTTTTTTCTAAACAATGCTATTTTTTTCCCTCTATAAACCACTCACCACACAGACACTCTGTTTCCTAGGTAACTTGGGTACAGATTGAATTTCTCTCATATTATCTTTGTTCCTATATCATCTTTCTTATTTATTTTTAACCTCTCCTATCATCTTTCTTAACAATTCTTTGTGCTATTCTGTGGTTTTGCAGTTTTCCGTGACCTGTTTTCCCCCTTTGTCCATTTGCATTTCTGAAGGGACTCATCAAAAGTTTCTTATGCAATGCTTCTTTGTATTTGAACATATGTGACAGTTGAAATGCCAGATTGCTATTGTCTGTTTTCTGATACCCATATTCCAGTGGATGGTGGGTAGGTGTATAAATAAATGAGCTGTAATTGGTCCCGGGTGTGAGACTGTTCCAAAAGGACAGTTGTGTCCTGCAATGCAGCAAGCAGAGTCCAACCTTTTAGTGTGTGCAATTGCAGGATACCTTCGATCAGATCCTGCAAATCCTCATTCAAATGACTAATCATTTTGAAAGGGTGCTAAAATACTGGGAAAATTAAACTGAAGGAACTGGCCTTTTTTTTTTTTTAATTTTAATTTAATGGTTTTCAAACAGAACTGATTATTTGAGCACTCACTGTTTATTTGAATGTAGCTCCTTGGGCACTTAAAAAACATGGCTTTCTCATGAACTATATACCTTAAACGTTGAGTCAGTGGGTAGCCTTTTCTAATGTGGTATTTATGGTGCCTGATCATTTGCTTTTGTCGCATGTTTTTCTGTGATCCCCTAGTTGGAGATTGGTTGACTTCTCAAACCTGTAAGTTGTTTGTAGGCAGCTATATTAGCATTTCTAGCATGAGCAATCATGTAAATAGGGGTGTTCATTAATAGTCATCGTAGTGTTTTCCCTGAATGCTTTTACAGATGTGAGCAATGTGGTTTTTTTGTGATCTGTACAGACAAGGAAGTGTAGGGTTTTTTAACCTAGTTCTACTTGATGCATCTGAATCCTCTATCTTTGAGTAAAACTTTGGGGATCTGGTCTAAAACCTTTGATCTTCAATTGTTTTAATGTGTGCTCAACTGACTTAATGTTCTTGAAGTTCAGTAAATGCATAAATATTTGCAGGTCTAGCCTATGATTGTGATTAAATTTATCATGTAATGGTGAATTAGTTATTATTGAACCCTATACCAGGAGCACTGACCATGGAAGTCAATGAGTCACTTTTATATTTGTCTGCTCATAGTACCAGAGGAAGATTTGGGAGGTAGAGTTGGTTTTTGTTTTCTTGTAGATAAAGGTTTAATCTCATGTTTTCAGGTTTCCAAAGACATATTTTGAACAGTAAGCAAAATAATTGTTTCGAATGCAGCAAGAGGAAAAAATGCTTCTCAAACGTTCATAAGTGGCTACTGATTGCATAAACTTATTTTAGGCATATTTACATAATACATATGGCTGTGCATCTGTAATGCTTTTATCATTCATTTAGTATGCGGCTTTAGACATGAGCATTTCCCTGTTCCTCTGTTTCCGCCTCCTTAATTGTGTATAGTGATAACGTAGGACTGCTCTGTGTATTACATTTGTACAGGGCTTTAGGTGTAGAAGTTGTGTTTCAGTATTAATGTAAAAATGTTAACTATTAATGTATTTACTAATTAAAATGTAATCTCATTGCTTACCTGGCATCAGACGCTAGTCAGCTGTGCTGGGTCTGTTGAATCCGGTTGGTGTATAATGATGATTATGTAACATATCCACTCCTCCATTGCTTCCTGATGTATATGCAGTTGTAGGTGAAGTGGCGGTAACAAGCCAGGAGAAGGCAGCAGTTTAACCCACCACAATGTTTCAATACAGAGTGATTTAAATCAAACCACAGAAATGCACCTGTTTGGTTAGTACAAAACTGTATTTGGTAGTTACTGGTGGTCTCTATGCCCTTTTTCTAGCAGAAAGTTGCATAATATGACTAACTTATCTACAGGGAAAACCAAAATACTCGTATTTTATTTTATGTGCTTTTTGTAAAGGATAAAGAAGAAAACTGATTGCATAATGGCAAAACAGCAATTTAAATCAATGGTCCAAGTTTCTTCCATAGCACGTTAATGTTTGATAGTGGTTGCACTTGGAATCTGTGTCCTCCCTCCTGCCCTGACTCCCTGTATTTTGTATTCTGTACAGAAACCCTGTGTACATCTGGGTAATAAGTTGCTTTCAAAGTTTGCACAAAGTATTTGGTGGCAAAGAAATTATAATTTGATCAGTAGAATCCCTTGTTAGGATGATCTTGGGATTCCTAACCTCCAAATGGCTATTTGAGTCTCTAAGCAAGTCACATCTTGGATTTAGGTCATTAGTTTTCTTCTTAAGCTGACAATCTCATCAAGCGGCTCCTTTTAAGCACTGCTGCTCCCTAAGGGCAACCTTTCTGGCTGTCCTTGGAGCAAGTCATTTAAGACTAGACATGCAGCTTATGCCTCTTGACAGCCTTTTGAAATGCTGGGGCTTCAACAGCACAGGCTTTACAAGCTTCCTGTCTTCCTTCCTTTCTAAACAGGAGAGCAGTTAATGCTGTCTTTCTTTTACTTGAACAGCCGTGTTTCTGTTAATTCCCTCATAGCAGTTCTCAGTTGGGCAGATGTTATATATTTATTTATTCTTACCTGAATGATATTTCAATAAGAGCAGAGACATGGCAGCTAGCTCTACTGTTGCTTTAATGAGCTGTGCTGTCTGTCCATCCACTGATGGATTGTAAATCATTAAAATAGCTCCCTGGTAAGCACTCAGAGCATATTTCATCTGGGTTTCATTTTTTTAATGCAGTCATAAGTGAGCTGTACATTCCATAAGCATGTATGAGTGCTATGGCAACAAGAACTAGGAGGCTTGTGAGAATTGCATGGTATTCACTGAAGCAATATTTTCACCCATCAGGCACTTGTGATGACAGCAGCCAACATTACTTTTGGCCATGTTTCCAGTGAGACACGTACCAGCACTCTTGCTGAGACAAATATTTGTTTACCCCTTTAAATCAAGATCTGCTCTGCCATTATCGGTTCTTTTCTCTTCCAATAGTAGGAGCAAGGTTTATTGGATGCAGTGTCTTGCAAAACTTGTGTAGTGTAAGAAAAGTGCAGCTGTGTAGAAACTTTGCTGATGGGGTATTAGCGTTGGCATAGTCAGATAAAGCCTATGTTAGTAAGCTCTCTTTTATGTGCTTAAAACAGGGCTGAACCACTTTTGTATCAGAGAGACGTTGCTTTATAGATTTTTGTGCTCTGTAGAGGGGACCAAGCTGTCTCTGATCTAAGATTATATTTTGGTTTTAGCGTGGTGAATTTCAAAGCTCTCGCTGACTTCAGAGGAAACAGGATTAATGTATCTCTGTCGATAGGTTGGTCCTGCTCATACTGCTGTTCTGCAGTGTAGGTGAGATGTCAATGCACATCCCTGTACGGGTGTTCTCAGTTTTGGTGAGAGGTAGGGTTAGCTCTTTCCATGCTTGATATTGGTTTGTGTGTAATGGAAGTCTGACTGGGATGGCAGCAGAGTTCACCAGCCCCAGATGTTTATGCCGGGGGCAGGAATCTCTCCTCAAGAGGAAGGGTGAACTTGACTATTAATAAACTGTTGTTAATGTGTATGAAGATGCGTTGTTTACACAGCAGTTGTAGGTGTGATGTGAAGGAGTTTGGAGGAGGGTGTTCTCCTGGCTCTACTTACATGTTCTTTCTTGCTTGCTACTGTGCTACACAGGTGATTACAGTCCTCATCTGTTTGGCCACAGCTCTGCTGCCCAAGTTCTGCCCACTCAGACTTACTGGGTGAGCAGCTCTCCTGAGCTGCTCAGTCACACTGAACCAGGTGTTTTGTTCATCTTTCCTGTTTGTTTCATTTTCACTGAGTCCGGGAGCTTTCAGAGTACCCACTTCCCATGGAAAGCTGGAAGAACTGTATCCTTCAGTAGGCAGATAGTAGGTGTGGTAACTTCCCAGAACCACGGCAGGTGGAAGAGGGCATGTGCACAGATCTCAATGAGCTTAAGGTTAAATTTGAGCAACTGTTTCCAAAGTCAGGGGAATGCAGCAGCCATGGTGGTATTGAAGATTTTCCGAAGTGTTTATTTTCTGAGTTTAGCAGGAATTCAGATGTAGTGTGTATTCTGAGAAAGAGTAATGTTTTGAGGATGCTTTGCATCTCCGAGTCTTCCTGAGTTGTTATAGTGGGGAGTCTAGAGTAGAAACAGCTCAACAGAGGAGGTCATTTGGTGAGGTAGGAGTTGGCTGTTGAACTTCTGGTTCAGGTAATAATAGCAGTTGCTCTGAATTTTTGTAGCTGATCATACAAGAGCACTTTAGCAAAACTTCCTTCACCCTCTCTGATGAAGGGAAAGGGTTGGAGGAAGTATTCTGTGGTTATCCTGGAAGTTGGAAGTTAGTGGGATCTATTTTTATTTCTTCCATAGGCTTTGACCTGTGGAAGATTTAGAATTAAAATGATTTAGAATTAAAATGATTTAGCCTACCAGCTGCTTAAGCTTGAGAGAATATTCTTTTAGTACCATTCGGACAGACATTGTCATTACAGAGAGACTGTATAAGCCATTGTTTCCCCATTACAACTCAAACCTATTGATAGAGTAGGTAACTTTGGGTGGCAGAAAGACCTTTTGGAACACAGGATTCTGCCTTTTTGTAGATAATGTAACTGCTATGGCTGCAGCACTCAATGGTTAAGGCATAGAAAAGCTCAAGACTAAAAATACTCTGTTTCTTTTCAATGCTGCCTTAACTGAGAATGTTAACCACGGTCATACTAACTAGAAGATACTTTGTCCCCATTTGCTCCTCACCATGTAGGTTCTGGCCAAAAGCTGATTGAAGACCATGCATTTGTTTTTTTCTTTGTAAAAATAGAAAGTAACAAACCTAGCTGATCTTGGAGGGTATTGGGACATTTAATTTATTAATGTTTGTGAAGCAATCAGTTACGTAGATAAGAAGCTGTATCTGTAACAACACAGTGGTGTTTTTTCCTGTGTTCCCTGTTTAAATGTTCACTTGCACTAAAATTGTCCACTATCTCAGAATCTTGATCTGCAGAGGTGACCATCTCTGTGAAGAGTATATTCATTACAGAAAAGGAATTGTCTGTCAGCACAGCCTTTTCTTCTATTTTTCTTCTCCAGCTGAGAAAGAATAAGCATAATCTCAGAGAAAATAACTCTCAGCAGAATTTACCATTAATTTGGTTTCCTAATGACACATAGCCTCTCATTAACCTCTCATTTGGTGCAGGTAAGAAGTGAATTTTAGGAAATTGAATTTTGCAAGTATCTGTATATAGTGAGGAGGATTATTTTTCTAAGAAAAGTATTGGCTAGCTAGCTATTAACTGAAGCTTTTGGGTATTGTGTTCAGGTAAGTGAAAGCATCAAATTGAAACGTGAGATGTATTTTAAAGTATTTGTATGGCTAAAGAGAGACAATTTAATATGCATTATTTAAATATCCTTTTAGCTTTTTATCATAAGTGTTCATTTCAGATTTCACTGTCTCATCCTGTATTTGAAGCATTAATGGGCAGAATAGCGTAATATATGTGGATATTGAACTGGCATAAAGATGTATGAGTGATAATATCCTAGTATTATGTGGGAATTAATTATTCCTATGCTCCTTGTAAGAGAGTATGTGAGTGTTTGAACTGATTGTGAACAAAAGGAAGAGAGGGAGGAAGGAGCAGAAGGCCTGAAGTTGGTCTCTACTGATATAACCTGATTAGGACCATATACGGTCTTTGTCATTAAAGGTCATGAGAAGTGCGTAAACTGAGTAAGCGTTGACAGGAAAAAAAGTGCTGCCATTATTATACTGAGAGTGTCTGATGCAATTTATTTTATTTTCATTTCTACTTTTATTGATATGACACATAAGCTCTTCAAGCCAAAGGCTGTCTTTTGTAATGCTTACATTTTGCCTGAGACAATGGGATATCTATCCATTGCTCAGCTTATGACTCTGCAACAATCCAAATAATTATAGGTAATAATGGACTAAAACATGAGTAATATACTTTTACAAAAGTAATTTGTATGTGAGCTACTTAATCATTTCTGAGCACGCAAGTGTTAAGTATCATTAATATTAAACATGGCCATTGTTCCTGCTTGTACTAACATTTTATTCATTATTGCCATTGTAACAAAAGCGTTTTTGTTGGTTTTGTTTCATATGTTTTGTTTCTCTCAGGCTCAAAATGCACAGCAGCTCCATGAGAGGATCCAGTCTTCTAGTATGGATGCGAAGTTAGAAGCACTGAAAGACTTAGCCAACTACTCACGGGATGTTACGTTTGCCCAAGAATTTATAAACCTAGATGGCATTTCCCTCCTAACACAAATGGTTGAAAGCGGCACAGAGTAAGTATTCTGCTTAAACTCTGATGTTCGTCCTGTATGTGGTGCTTTTGTGCTCACTCTCTGAGTGCCTGAAGTATTTCTGTATGCAACTTCTAAGAATATATAAAATAAAACATCTGAAGAGTTCTGGGCTGCTAGGATAGTATATCCATTATCAATGAGAATATTTTTTTAAATTTCCCTTAACAATGGGCTGGTGGGGATTGGGGGTGAGCAAAGTAGAAAGTCACAAGTACTCTCTGTGCCATACAGTTTTGGGGGGACTGTTGTCCTAGTTTCTTCTCTACCCATTGGAATTTAGATAAATCATTGATAGTATATTTAAAAGCTGATATTTAAGTGATGTCATCTGAAAACTGTTTTAAATTTCACGTTACTGAGAACATGTGGAGCAAAACCCAGTGCTTACTTTATTTCCATTTTTATTGTTTTAATTCTTGCTGGCGTTTTTCAAATGACAGTGGCTTTTTGACATGAAATTGAAAGCTGACCTCTGAAAATACGTTTATTCTTTACCAGCTTATCTTACCAGTTTTCACCATTGGTGAAATTCAGGACCATGGTCCTGAGTAAGTGTCTGTTTGCTTAATGTGGATGGTGCTACAGAAAAGTATCAACTGGATTGTTGCACTATTAAATAATGGTCTAACAGTTACTATTTCAAGTAGGCTTTTGCTTTCAAGTAAGAGTCTTAGTGGTTTGCAGTCAGTGCCAACCTCTGCTACACATGAAGAAATAGACAATACTCGCACCCTTTCCTGAGAGAAAGAAAATGCTCTGAAAGTAGCTTTCTTATTCATTGGGGGTGTTCAGTCTTGTGGACCAGAATTCTGAAGTCAATTGCTGAAATCAATGCAAATCCCCTCTCAAATGTGCTTGTGTTTCCTTCAATTCAAGAAAGTAAATAGCGTTAGAGGGTAAGGCAAAAGTCGTAAGTGGGCTTTGAAATGGAACACAAATTGTCTCTGATGGTCCCACACAAGATATACTGGGGATTTCGTACAGAAAAATTAAGTACTTTTTAGAATCCAGTAGTCCTTAGATTGGGAAATATAAAAGCACACTCGCACTGATGGCTGCCTGTTATGTGGTCAATGGTTTATTGGACTTTGAGTCCCTATTGCCTAACTCTAGCTATATACAGGATTTCCAATAGCTCATGGTCATCTTCAGTGTTTTGGGGTAACTCAAATTTTTTTGCAGTGAAGTGGTCTGTGGTACATATTATACCACTTTAAAAAAAGAATGCAAAAAAATGCATCTAAATCAAATCTGTCAACTTGTCTTATATTCCTATAATATTTGTTGTTTAGGGACCAAATTAAATTTAAACCGAAGACAGGCTTAAGTTGATGTAAACATATGCACACAGTTACTGTACTAATTTAAAAATATACTGACTGGGCAGGCTCACATGTGCCTATGAAGATCAGAACATAAGCAAATTAAAAGTCACTGCCTCTGTAGTTTATTTCGTCATGAATTTATTTAAGTTAAATGGTTTAATTTACTCCACTATGGAAGGTATTTAAACTAGAGCACTTTATTTTCTGTTGAAACAGGGAACATTCACATTTTTTACAAGCATTTCTTTTAGCTGCATCAAGGCTAAAGCAAGTGCCCTCCTCACCTTTCAGATGTGACTGTACTACTGTTTTGTAGCTGTGGGATGGGCCAAGCTGTAGCAGACTGGTCTGGATTAAAAATAGCTATTTGGGAGGGAAACTACTTAAGCCAGCACCACTGTTGAAAGAATTGCTCAGCAAATTACACCCTAGTAGTAATTCCTGGCTAAGGGTATAAGTTTTCAAACCACACAGCAGGCTTGCAGACTGGACATATGAGCAGAGTCTATTGCCTTTTTTTTTTTTTTTTAAATGGCTTGCATTTGGAGGGATTTCAGAATTTTCTTTTTAGCTGGTGTAATGTATTGCCAAAGATGCCTTGATCGATCTACCTGTCTAATCTATTTATCAGTGTTGCTGCCTGTGGGGAGAAATGCTGTCTAGTTTGGGCATTGAACAAAGACTCAGACTGTAAGAGTTTCCAGCAGCTTCACGTGTTGATGAACTCTCAGTACTCACTGCAGTCTTTTTTCGTGTTCAGCAGCCTAGACGTTCTGCAGCTTCTGAGGGGGTCTGCAGGTCAGGTTTTTCCAAGTATGGCTTTGCAAAGGGAGTTGTAAAGCAAGGACATCTGTGCTACGCTGTACATTCCCTTCTGCTTTTATACTGTGCATAACTGGCTGATAAGCGCATTATTTAACAGAACTTGAGATTTAATGAAAGGAGCAAATCCTAATACATACGGACTCAGCAGCCTAAGCCTGCCATGGTGCTGCTTTTCTTTCTCGTCCCACTTCAAGCTATTGATCCTGTCCTCCCACTTCAGGGTCTGTCACTCATTGCTGTTTCAGCACACTAAGCCAACAGACAAACTACTTCCACAGAAGAAGCAATTTTTGGTTTTTTTTGGTTTTTGACTTTATTCTTACAACAAAACAGCTTCCTAAAATGGCCTGTGAATGAACAAGGTGTGTGTGGGAGGCAAAGAAAGGTGATATATGGAGGAGAGAGTGGGACAAGGACAGCCAGCTGTTTGAGTGCTCTAGGCTATCAAGGAAAAGCAACTCATGTTCTCTATTCCTGTTTTCACTTGGACTCTGCAATACCGTTAATAAGAGGGTCCCACAAGATGCTCGCTGAACAGGCAAAGCAAACTGAAGGCCTCCTTGCCATTAGCTCCCACCCTGGGCTGTGCACCCTCAGCACTGTGACCTTGTGGGCTCTGCTGCTGACCAGGTCAAACATGCTTCAAACCAAAAAGCTCTTTTCCCTCCTTTTCCCTGCCCCAATACCTGCCACTTTCTTTTCCCCAATGGTATTTTTAACTCTAATCACTTCAGTATCAGTAGGTGGACCTACCCGAACAATTATATTAGCATTAGAAAGGGGGGCAGCATTAGAGGAGGAATGAACACCCAGAAGTTTCAGGGAAGGGCAGAAACTTCTTTGGTGGCCCAGTTTTAGAAGGCAATATATTTTGTAAAGATACCTTTAAGGTATATCTTCACTGTGGAGTTCTTACCCACCTTTGAGTTACTGTTGTTGAGCCAGCCTTGCTTGAATGAGGCTATGACTCAACCATACAGCTGAGAGAACCCTAATGGCTTGGTGCTGCTAAGAGATGGTCCAGCTCCCTGCCCTCTTTGCCCGGCCCTTGTGTGTTAATCCCCACTCACCAGCCCAGTCCTCCTTCCTTCCTGGAGTTGGTTCTGGTGTCTGGATGCTTCGCAAAGCCAATCCAGCTTGTTAACTTGGCTGAAAAGTATCCATGTCTGTTTTGCAGTTAGTTTTCTGCTCAGTTTGAGACTTGCAGAAGCAAGAGAGGAAATGTGCGTGAGTGGATGCAGAAAAGGCCCTTTTTTGTGGCAACAGACCACTGCATTGGCGTAGGTGCGTCACTGAGCCACAACCTGAGAGCAGGCATGTTGTGAAATAGCGTTAGAGTGGCTGTCTCTGCTCTGGTATCACAACCCAGAGACTGGCACTAAGACTCTGAGGGGTCAGAGGGGATGGGACATACCCCATGGGGTGGCTGCTGCTGCTCTGCAAGGAGCTTCTCTGTGTGCTTTCCCAGCTGCCTGTGGGTTAATGCAGCTGAGGACAGCCCTGCATCAGTAAGCCCAGGCTGAGTGGCGCCTCTGTTCACGGTGTGGTGCAGCTGTGCTAGAAATCGATGAATTTTGTTAATTCAAGCTTTATTCTCTATTTTCCCCAAAGGGGCAGACAGTGCTCATTAAAAGTACCGTCATGCTCAGTGTAAGGTTGCTCTGAGGTTTTCTCTGCACGTGGAACTCATGTTAGGGGCAGCTCTTAAGTTATAATTTAAGTGTGTAATTAAGTTTTAGTGGGCAGCCTCTGGAAAGCAAGGCTCCAGCTTTTTATATAACTTTCACCGAGGAGGAGGCCTATGCTTTATTTATGGTTGGCTTTATTTATTGTGCTACTTACTCATTATTTCAGTGAAGCTGATGACTATAAAAGTACAGTGACCAGAGTAAGAGAATGTAAATCCATGGGTTTCTAGTTGTCTCAGCTTCATTTTGATGGTGATGAAAAGAAGTAAAAAGTTGACAAGAACTAACAGTGTTTTCTAGTTAATTTTCCATATATTATATTCCTGAATATTGAAGAGAATTAGAATGCATTAGAGAATAGCCTTTCCAGTTTCTTGCTGTTAATATAGCTTGAAAAATAACAAATTGAGAGAGGTTTTTTTTTATTTTGTGTATGTTTTCAAAAGTGGTTTTAACACTATGTGTAGTTACCATAATTTGGGCCAGATCTCCTTGAGTGCCTGCTGCTTAGAGCAAATGAACTGTAGACATGGTGTGTGCTGGGACAAAGCTGTAGGGGTTGGTGGTAGGCAGATTGTAGGGTGCATGGGGCTCTAGTGAAGCTGAGAGTGCATCTTGTCAATATGAATATATTTGTATCAGCAGAGATGCAACATGTCTTAGAAACTGTCCACATGTATTGAGATCCTGTTGATTGAGATGGATCATCTTTGTTTTTCCTTCAGGCTCATTCTTTCTTCCAGAGCATGCTATGAGTCTCTTATTAACTGAAGAAAAAAAAGAAGCTGGTTTTATGTTTATTTTTATGGTTCAGGTGACCTATAAATTATACCAGACTGCAAGACAAGTTAGGTCATGAAGAACAAGTAAATGCTCATTCCATTTTATAATTATCCATGATGTCCAGTCATTTTTTGGACTCAGCATCTGTATCACCAAAGGAGGGGTGTGCATGTGCACACAGTTATTTCCTTTTCAGAAAGAGATTTCCATAGCACTTCAAATACTAATTTTTTTTGTCTGAAGCCCAGTTCGTGCCTTGTTAAGGGGAGTTGAATATGCAGTCCATCTGGTTGGATGTATAGACAATGTAAAAGGGGTGTGCTGCTTCTGCTCCCCCCCTGGAGTGCAATTCCCTAAAATGAGGCAGAAGGAGAGCAATGTTAGAAGGTCCTAGTTACCATAATGACTGATGAAAAATGTGTTCAGGAATCAAACTGGAAGAAATGATCATGTCTCGTTGCTACCCCATCTGAAATAACGTAGTTTGCTCAGTCAGACCTGTATTCCATAGTCTAGCCCAGAATTAATATTTCAGAAAATCATGGCTGTATAGATAGTCTTTCTGATGTAGTAGAAGACTGGTAAAGATGTGGTGGGTTTTTTTTTTGATGTATCAGAAAAGTCATGTGACTGGGACAGACTCTCAGCCTTCCTTAAAAGGAAGAAAACCCCTCATAGTCCCTTATAAAGTAAGGAAAGGAAAATGTAAGTCACAAGCCATAAATATTGAAAGACCAAAGAGTTAATAAAAGGAATCTAAATTTATTTTTGTCATTACCAGTAATAATAATAATCTCATGACTGGGAGGAAAAGGAGGAAGGCCTATGCAGAATTTTCAGTATTTTTTTATTGGCAGTATCACAGTCTCTGTCACTTGTCATTTGACTGAAATAACATGCAGTTTTTGCCAAAAAACTGAGACTATGCTAAGCCTAGCTGTCTTGACAGTAACCAGAATTGTTTCTGCTGCTGTTGAGAAGGTGGTTCTTCAGAGGTCTGCTTCATCGATGTGGCTGTGCTGAGCAGCTTTATTGTAGTATAGCCATGGCACAGGAGCATGCTAGTTGATGCTGCTTGGACATGGTTGCGGATAGTCTGGTTTTAATTTTAAGGGAGTTGTAATTGCTTAGTGCATAGATTGGAGAAAAAAAACTTGCTTTAAATTTGGATGGTTGTTAAATTTTTTCATCTTCCTATTGGAAATAATAAATGCAGCTAGATCAGATTCATGTAAGCTTCTAAATAAATGTGTATTTGTATGGTTTTTGACTCTCAACTAAGAGGATTCTTCTATTGAACACATGCAGTTGCAGAGTTGGCTGCGGTACAGCTGGAAGTCTCTGAGACGGCAATTGTGCATGCTTTAAGGACAAATTCTATTGTTCAGTGAAATTCTAGCTCTTGGCTTGTCTTGCAGAGATAATACTGTATACCAGCCCAGTGGAAAACTGAAGACAGATTGGTTTGGAGTTACTCCGACTTTAACACACTTTTTGGGACAGTTGCTCACATACCTGCTAATATTTTTTTCCATCCCAGTCTGATGAGTATTTCAGTAGTGCTGTCAAAACACTTAAGCAGCCCTTGCTCCCAGCCCTTGCTCACAGCCACTTGTTCCTGTCCTGCTTCATCTGAAGAGTTATGCCAGTACTGTAGACAGGCTCAGCCATTCCTGTGAAGCTTCACCTGGAAGCATAGATTACTTAATCTGACATTGCTGCCAAAATCAATTCTTGTCCAACAGGGGCTTTATGCAATCTTCATTTCTTAGTGCTTCTGTAATGTCGGGAGAGGGTGACTATTGTCTATGAGGCAAAAATCCCAAATAGTATATAAAATCAGGTTATCTGGTTATACCACTGTGGAGATGGTAATGGCAGGAGAATGAGAAAGGGCTGCAGCCCAATCTTTCAGTGGAGTTCCCATAAAGGAAGAAAGTGGGGTAGGTTTTCTTTGTGGGTGGATTTTTTTTGTTGGTTTATTTTTCTCCTGCTTGCTCTCTTTTGGGTTTGTTTCCCCGTCAGTCTTCAAGCTTGGATTCCACCCTCCCTCTCAACACACACACAAGCACAATTTCTTGTATATCCTTCTGATGAATGTCATTGTACATTTTAGATAAAAGCCTTACCTGAAGATTGAACCATCAAAGATCACATCTTTGGAGAGAAGGGGAGAGTTGCTGCTCCTTGCATTCCCTCATCCTAAATGCCTTTTCTCCAGGGTTGTTGTTCTTACTTTGACTGCCTTTAATAATATTAGCATTTAAATGGTCTCTGCTAAGTGGTGATATCAACACCTTGTTGACAGGAACAAGGAAGAGGAGAGGAGACAGTTTTACTGGTTTTTGTTTGGCAACCACTTTTGTAAAATGTGATAAAAAGAGTAATTCCAGGAGTGGATTTTTATTTCCAAATGTTCTTCAGAGTACTAAGCTGGACAAAACTAATTTTTTTCTTTTTAAACTCCAGACAAAAGTGTAGTATTTGAGAAACGAGCAAAAATAAGAAGAGCTTAAAATCTCCACCTCTGCAACTTTCCAGGATGTTTTTGTCTCTTGGACTGTGGTGGCTGTGGGATATTGTGGTGGCTGTGAAGAGTGGGAGTGCTGCTGCATAACTGAATAGTCATTTTGCAGATTTCATCCAAATAATTTATTTCAACCTCCTGGCCAGAGTGTTTCCCAGACTTCATTTATATGTGATAGCCACACCTGATAAAAACAGAAGCCAGAAATACGTACTCCTGTGTATTTGTCTTGTCATATTTCTAAACACTGCCTGTTATCCAGAATGTGGGCTATCCTTGTGTTTGCCTGAAAACCAGCAGCCAAATACTGATTTAATGTGGTTAGCAGGTCGTTCAAGAATCATAGAATCATTTAGGTTGGAAAAGACCCTGAAGATCGAGTCCAACTGTAAACCTAACATTGCCAAGTCCACCACTAAGTCATGTCCCTAAGCACCCCATCTATGTGTCTTTCAAATACCTCCAAGGGATGGTGACTCAACCACTTCCCTGGGCAGCCTGTTCCAATGCTTGACAATCTTTTCGGTGAAGAAATTTTTCCTAATATCCAATCTAAACCTCCCCTGGCACAACTTGAGGCTGTTTCCGCTTGTGCTATGGCTTGTTACTTGGGAGAAGAGACTGACACCCACCTTGCTACAGCCTCTTTTCAGGTAGTAGTAGAGTGCGATAAGGTCTCCCCTGAGCCTCGTTTTCTCCAGACTAAACAATCCCAGTTCCCTCAGCCGCTCCTCACAAGACTTGTGCTCTAGACCCTTCACCAGCTTCGTTGCCCTTCTCTGGACACGCTCCAGCACCTCAATGTCTCTCTTGTAGTGAGGGGTCTGTCCATCATCCATCACCCCATCAGTTTTTCTGTAAAGGAGGAAGTTTTTGTGAACATCTTCCACCTTTGCTAATAATGGCCCTCTCCATGGCCATACTGCATGAAAAGCTTTTATCCTCACTGGTATTTTTATCCTACTCTGCACATCTTTAAACAGTGCAGGCTCAGAAACATTGGTTGCATTGATGTGGTGTGACTGCTTTAGCTCTTGGCATTGCTAGCTCTGGTGCGTCTGCACTGGCTTCCCCAGTGGGACAACATTTTAGTAGTTCTCCACAGTGCAGATAAGCCCTTACTGTGCACTGCATGTTACCCCAGCTGGGGTTTAGATTTAGGGTATCTTTGGTTCTTGTACAGCAGTTTTTGCACATGAACAGATAGGAGTTGATCCGGTCAGGTCCTTGCTAAAGGAGCCTCTGCTAGAAGCTGCTAGTGACATAACCTGCAGTATTTGAGCAAGTATTAAGTCTGTATGGCTTGGGGAAGTCCAGAAGGAACTGCTACGCCTTGGGATTCAGCTGGAAATGTATCACAAAGTTCCTTTGAGGCCAAACAGGGAACATACTATGGTAGCGAAATGTCTGAACTGGTAACTTAACGTTAATGTTTATTTTGCATTATGTTGGCATTTGTTTTGAGATTTCTCCCTGTATAAAAATTGCTGTCTGTTTTTGTCTTTCACCACTATAGTATCTGAACCTTTCACAAACACTAATTTACCCTCATAACATTTGTGTTTTGGCCATGGTTTTATTCCCATCTGTGCAAGTGCAATTGAGGGATGGATGCTAAAAAAAAGTTAAATATAAGTATCGAGCTAATTACAGTGTCTAGATTAGTAAGACTTTCAGCATTTTTGACCATACCTGTGGTAACTCACCCAGGAAGTGTTTTACAGAACTCTCTGGTTGCTACCACAGAGTCAGCTGTCTGGAAGAAACAACAATTGTGTATATATAGAAAGAGGAAAGCTGGTGGAGGTGGCAGACTGTACTTGTTCCTTTTCAGGCTGACTTTTACTCCTTCAGTGGTAACTTTAGCATGGTCTGTAGGTGAATATGAGAGGAACTCTCGCTCATGCCAGGTCCTTCTGTGTTAGGTCTTTGGTTTGATGGGATGAAAATAGCACTCCTTTAGATAACAGCCTCCACCTGTTCAGTGGTAAAAGTCTATCTGTAATCAGTTAGACTTTTGTCTAATCCCAGTGGATTAACAGACCATGTTGCTGCAACATTTGATGTCCTAGATTGAATGCTGCTCTATCACACTTTCCAAAGCAACAGAGATTAATAAATTTTTTTTTTGTCTAATACAATGGTTATCTTTCCTCTCAAGTCAAAATTTGCTGTCTTTCTATTTGTTGTGGTTTAATCCCACCTGGCAACTAAGCACGACACAGCCGCTTGCTCACTTCCCCCCCACGGTGGGATGGGGGAGACAATTGGAAGGGTAAAAGTAAGAAAACTCATGGGTTGAGATAAAGACAGTTTAATGGGTAAAGCAAAAGCCACGCGCACAAACAAAGCAAAACAAGGAATTCATTCTCTACTTCCCATGGGCAGGTGGGTGTTCGGCCATCTCCAGGAAAGCAGGGCTCCATCACGCGTAACGGTGACTTAGGAAGACAAATGCCATCACTCCGAACATCCCCCCTTCCTTCTTCTTCCTCCAGCTTTATATGCTGAGCATGATGCCATATGGTGAGGAATATCCCTTTGGTCAGTTGGGGTCAGCTGTCCCGGCTGTGTCCCCTCCCAACTTCTTGTGCACCTGGCAGAGCATGGGAAGCTGAAAAGTCCTTGATTTAGTATAAGAACTACTTAGCAATAACTAAAACATCCCTGAATTATCAACACTGTTTTCAGCACAAATCCAAATCATAGCCCCATACTAGCTACTATGAAAAAAATTAACTCTATCCCAGCCAAAACCAGCACAGTATTGCTTCACTAGAAAAGTACTATACAATTCAATTATTTGCCCATATTATTCTGCATTTATATTTTCTTTTACATTGCACATCTTCTAACCTCAAGTTAACTGATTGCTAGTTAAGGTGGATAAGAGTTCTGTAAATACTAAAGAGTTGCTGTCTAAATATTTTGTTCTAGGATTCAGATCTTTGTTCTTTGATTCCTGGCCTCAGTCATGGAGAAAATGCACCTGATTATAGCCTGTTGCAAAAAATCTTTGGCACAACTGAATCTGCCCTTTGAAGTGCTACCAGTTTGCAAACACCACACTTTCTCTTTGATGTCAGACAGACACAGCACCAATTTCAAGTTTACTTGCTGCTTAGCCAAAGCCAGCACCTGGATGAAAAGCAGCTGTTTTAAAAACAGGGCTCAGAAGGATGCTATGAAGTTTTGCTGGCATGTGCTGCATAAGGTTGCTTGGATCCACGCACATTTGGGAGCTGGCAAAACCCATTTGTGGTGGTGGTTGTTCTTGTTAGGGTTTTGCAGAATCTGCTGCAGTAAGAAGCACTCTGTTTGCAGAAGCATGGGAATGACGTTCTGCTGAAGTTGTGATCTCCTACTGTGGGAAATTCTTTGAACTTTTCTGCTTCTAAAAGCATGTTGAAGGTAACTTTCTCCCCATTTTAAGGCTGTCTGATCATCAGGATGCTTTTTGTTTGCTCATTACTACTGGCTACACGGATAGCTGTTGCAGCATACAAGAACCAAAGCCATGAAATCCAGGAACAAAATCTTGTCACTTTTCTAATTTGAGGTAGGCTGTAGCCCAGTCTGTGCTTGGATACGTGGTAAACTGTGCCATCATTATCTTCAGGCATGAGTATTGCAGCTCACAGCTAGCAATGGATTTCAAACACTGTTCCTGTGATGTACTCTCTGTATTTTCTTCCCTGATGGTTACACAAGCCAGCCCAAAAGCTGCCCTCCATGAGACTGGTCCTTCTTGAAAAGAGTCTATACATAGACTCCTGTGGTCTCTGTAGAAAGCACAACATTACTTATGCATAAGCAGAATGGAAAATGCGAGGTGGGAGGAGTTACTGCTGTACCAAAAGCGGGGGGGGGGGGGAATCTAGCCAAGTTCTGGGACAGAGCTGAATCAGCGATTGGAGAGCTTGGAGTCCTAGAGCTGTTGTGGGCTGAACAGCATGGCAGCAAGTGCAAAGGGGAAGATCTGGGGAGAAGGGGACAGGGAGGAAGGAGGGACCTCTTTGTTCTCCTTTTGAACAGTAGTCTACCCAGTGTGGAACTGCAGCCAACCCTCTGAAATAAAACTGTGAAATAGATTTAGGAGACACAAGAAGGGCTTAAGTAGAAGACGGATATTCCCCCCCCCCCCCCCTTAAAGTGATGTTTTAAAAAGAAGTTATTTATCTTGGATCCCATTTTTTACCATTGATAGTCTCTTTCTTCAGCTTGCTTAGTAGCATAATCAGCAGTTCTGAAGCCATCTATTAGCAGGAGGATGACTTGCAAATTGTGATTAGTGGGCTACAACTTTCAAATGCACTTATTTGCCCCTCCTCCTCCCCCCCCTTAATATTTGGCTTCCAGTTTTCTGAGTATAGTAATGTGATGTCATAGCTTCTGGTTCACCGATGAGACACAACAGCGTATATCTTGGGGAAAAAATAGGAAATGCCTAAATAAACTCTTGGGGTACATTAAACCTCTTGCTGCAACTAGGAACCAAGTATTTGGAAGCTACTGGGAAACCAAGAGCATCACACTGAAGGTTGGGTGTGGAGCTTGGCCTCTTAAAATCTGAATCAATAAGTGACGTTCTTAAGCAGGTCATCGTCTTTCTCGAGTGAGTTGATTCAGCACCTTGGGTCTAGGCGTGTCCATGTGAATTTTAAGAGCAAATTGCTATGGGTGAGCTTACACGTTCTGTTGGAATAAGACTGCTGCACTGTATTTATGCGTCATGGAGCTGGTGCAAGATGGTTTTATGTTGTTGAGTAAATGCACTCTGTGGTTAAAAACCCAGGGTAAATTATTTGTCTCCCTTTGAAGTCAACAGAAAACTTGTCCCTGACTTCAGAAAGTCAGGATTTTGGTCTTTGTTGGTCCTAGCTACACAGCGACTTTCAACCATACTGACAACTCTGACATTGGTATTAGTTATGGAGAATGGAAGTAAATAAAAGAGTTTTTCAGGCAACGGACTACACGTCATAGCAACGAGACAGAAAATGCTTAATGTGCGAACTTCTATTGTTTTGTACCAAAAATTTATTTTGCACAACTACTTAACTAATTTAGGATGCCTAGACATGCTTTAATGGTCAAGAGAAACAGGTTTTAGAGAAAACTGATATATTTTCCCTATCAACTGTCTTTTCTCTTCTGCTTTTTTCCTAACAGAAGTTAACGCAAGTATTCTGAACAAATATTTGAAATTAATTTTGAATGTTCTTTACTGAACTGTTTCTATTCACAGCGAATTGTTAATAATTTACTGCCTCTTAGTGTGTGTCTGTCTTTGAATTTTATGAATCAGATATGGGGGGGGCGGCGTGTGTATGCATAGGTAAATAGAGTACAGATGTTTTAAAGTGTGTCTCCTCACGTGCAAGTTTTAATTTTGCAGACGATATCAGAAATTGCAGAAGATAATGAAGCCCTGGTAAGAATCTGATAAGAACATCACCTTGTACACTTCCTCTTCTTTTGCATGTCTGAGTTCAGGCCCCTGCACTAATCTTTATATGTAAATACGGCTGTGCATATTCATTCAGCCAGTCTTCAGCATTCTCTGTTTTCTGCTCTTTGATGCCTGTTAAAATTTTCTGATGAAGCCTTTTTTCCTTTGCTTGTGGAATGGGTGCTTCATTTCTGTAACTTATGCAGAGGCTTCTACTATTTCCTAAGAAAGGCTTTTGTTTTGTTTTTTAATTTGAGCAAACAAATAATTTCCCTTCTTTTCCCAAGTCCCCTTTTAAATTTGTCTGGCTTACATGATTGATAGTAAGCAATTTCAATTGTTGATGTTAGTGAGATGAAAGTAAGAGTCATTGTGCCACTTTGAATTCCTGTAACGTGCTGGTCCCAGGTAATGCTAGTTGTTGCAGATAACTGCATAAAGGAAAACTGTAATATAAAGGGCCTCATATCAGAAAGTTTAGAAGCATGCTTATTGCCTTGATGATTTTGAATGGGACTCTTCTGTGTGCTTCAGGTTAAGTGCAGGCTTCATAGGGTTTGATAAATTGGGACCCCAAGAGGTATTCTAGTATCTTGATTGGCTTGCAAGTTTGACATGTCAAGTATAGCTAAAACCCAAGGAAGCAAAAGAATAAGTAATCACTTAACAGTGCATCTGTCACTCTGAGAGCTTGATGTGGTTTATCACGCAGGAAATACAGCTCCCCATCTTAATCCATGCTAAATCATACTTTCACAAATCTGCTATAAACCAAGTTCTGAAACATTTATTATTAAATCGTTGCCTAATAAATAAATTAGACAGTAAGAATAAATTTGGCAGGAAACTTAAATCCTTCCTTTACATTCACTTTCTCAACCTAATACAAAGTGACTTGTTGCATAATAGAAAAGTTTCGATTCTGAGGAAAATTATTAAAATGGCATGAGGCTTTCAGAATTCTTGGCAGCATCACCCCTGCTGAGACAAGGTACCTCCTGTGCATTTGGATGCTGGGTTTTTCCTCACTGATGTGAAAATAGTTCTTTGTGGAAGAATAGTTATACTCCTTCAGCATCTCTCTGCTTCCAAATTCTATTATCCTGTAGGTTTCTCTACATTGAGTTATGTGATCGTCCTCAGGACAGTACTAAAATGCTGACTTACAGTTACATTGCACCCTTGTTTTAGGACCTGATCATACTGATGATCTGAATTAATTTTTTTTTACACAGTTTAGTTTTTGTTCACTCATGGGAATAAGTCTTTACCCACTTTACACTGATCAATAAGAATCCTCTTAGATATAGCACGTCAGTGGATACAGTAGTAAAGAAAGTGTATGTGACTAAAGTTTATTCTAACTTTGGAATTTAAATCCTGCCAGTAGAAGCTTCAATTTACATCAGGGCACACAGTTTAATATTTTGATTTCCATCAGTAGTACATGAAATGATACAATTAAAATAACACAAATTCTTGAGTTTGGGACTTGTACTAAAAAAGATACCAGACCCATTGGTCAGGATGTGAAACCAATAGTTCTGAAAGCCGGCCTGTTCGTACATTTTGAAGGTAAAGTGTATATACTTGTGCTCTATGAGTGTAGTTATCAAACATCTTGACTATTTTTCACCCATGTATTAATGGGAAAAGGTCCAATGAAACAAGATCTATTAAAAAACCAAAACAAAACAAAAAACTCAGGGCTTGATGTAATGAACTAAACTAAACTTTAAAACTTTGCAGCCTCCACCTGCTGTCTTCTTGACTAAAGAAACTTAAAGAAACCAAATGCTAATTAAAAAGTTACTTTTTATTTACAGGATGAAATATTTCATAAAGTGCCAATATTTCATTTTATCTCTGGTAGCTTGCACATGCTAGCCTGACTTAAAACCTGATTTTCACAGAGAGGCCTTGTTTGATACCTTTTTCACTGAAGGAAGTTCTTCTAAAATGCAAGTTTCTTTTTCTCTGTCTTTTCAGTGTTAGAGGTTCCCCATTTTGTTTTGGGATTTTATTTATTCCATGTTGGCTAATACTTGGATTAAAAAAAAAATATCCCATGAAACAGCTCTATCAATTGACCTTTGCATTACAGTACTGAATTGTAGTCAAACCACGCTGATTGGAGAGTGATGTTTTTCCTGTGTAGTTAGTTATTCCCGGTCTTTTAAGAAAAGCTTAAGTTCATTTAAGGAAATTACCATGAAATGAGCAAAACCAGGAATTTAAAAGATGAGGAATAAGAGAAAAGGTAATTCTCATCACATCTTTGTGAAGAAACAGTGTGTGATAGTTCCTCTGGGCTAGTTTCCCATGCAAACGAATGTTTAATGTACCTCTAAGTGGATTTAGTCATACTCTATAATAAGAGTATCTACACCCGGATTTATTCAAGGATAGTTACAGTCCTGTTTAAAATTTGCAGCTTGTTTGCTTTAATCAGAGTTAATTTCCAAGCTTAAAGAAGCCCTGATACCAGGGGTACAAAGCTATTTCAGGTTTTTGGAATGCAAATGTTTTAAAATCAGTAGGGCTGATCCCTTGTAATGAACGCAGTGAAGCTGTACCACAAAGAAATATTTCAGTGGTGCTTGGCACGATGCAAAAGAAAAAAAAAAAATCTGTGTCAATTGCACTGTAGCAGTTAAGTGCATTTTCTGTCATCATCTAGAAAAATAGGGGGAGCTACCCCGCAGATTGTTCAGTCATTTTCAGCTGTACAGAGTAAGTACCAAGTAAGTGTGAATTGCTCCTAGTTTGATTTGATGGTGGCTTAGCTTCACCCTTGGAAAGGTTACTTGAAGAAACAAGGCAGTGTAGAAGCAATGAAGAGGAGCCATAGCAATAAAAAAGGTACTCGTTCATACTGCTTGCAAAGCATCCTGCTGCATCATCAGTCTTCATTTTACTTGCTTAGGTTCTTGCCCCCGTGGCTTTTCCAGAGCTCTTGTCCTCTGATGATTAGATATATTCTGCTCCCCTGTTTAAATTTATTCATGGCCATTTATCCTTGACAGCTCTAACTTTAAAAAGTTGTTCTTACTCTTTGATGTTGACCTCAATGATGTCAGGCCTTTCAGCTGCCCAGTATTAGGCTGTGAGCGCAGTTACTGAATGATAAGGGACTTAAGTTAAGGGATAAGTTAACTGCTTTCTTAAGTCCTGCATTTGGTAGTAGGCTGCAACTCTTTTGTTGCCTCCTGCCCGGTTAAAGTTGTTTCTTTGCTGCCTTTCCTCTGCACAATTAGAGATCAGCTTTGGTTCTTTTTTGCCCATGAAAAATGGTTTGTGTATATATGTACTGTCTTTGGCTGATAGTCCTAACAGGCTGGTGGCTGTGTCCTGGTTGTGACAGACAAGCAACAGTTAATTTCCAGGTTCTCCTGTGCAACTTTTATCATATAAAACATGAGACGGTCCACCTAACTTTATAAAAGCTTATAGTGCCTTTTTTTTTTTTTGGTTACCTGATGATAGCTGAGCCTGACTAATTATCTCGATTTAAAGAATCATTTGAACAGGTGAATATTTTTCCCTCCTCAATAGCAGTAAAACATTCATTTTGGTATGTGTGTTAAACATGGATTGAGAATTTTTTTTTTTTCCCCCAAAAAAACATCTAGGGGTTTGGGTGCTCAAGTCCCATTAATTTATTTTGATAAGAAATCCAAATTGCTTTAGGCATCTTTCAAAATATCAGACACAGTTCTATATATACATCTGAGGACTGCTTAGCACACATGATGAAAAGATGGCTTAGCATGTAGAAATGATACTAGGAAGGCAGGTGAGACACAGTTGTGGTGGTCAGGGTCACATGCACAGTCCTGTCATTTTTATTTTTAGGAAAGAAAAGCTAATATCAAAATGTGTGGAGGTTTTTTTTCTTCGGAGTTTCTTAAAGTAAGAATGCAGAAAATTCTTAGGAATGTAAATCAACAGGCTTTGACCCGATATTTCTCTAAAACCTAGAAATATGAAACGCAACTGTTGACTTACTCTTCAGTCAGGTTTGTCGGAGGGGTTGAGGTGCACAGACTGTGGATCAGAGCATGGCCATCCATGCACACTGGAATGGCTCACTCTGGGACAGCCAATGTTGTTACAGACCACAGCTTTCCGCTGCTTAAGAGGCTTTTGCTGAGAGCTGCTGTGGGTGAGGAGGTGCTTCTTGACCAGTTCGCCCATCCTCACAGTGGTGGTTAGAAGAGGGGAGTCACACAGCAGAGAATGGGGAAACTTCATCAGCTGTCCCAGCATAAGGTATTCCCACCTAAGAGCCAGAACCCTGAACAGCACTCAGGAGGGATTGTACAAGTAGCTTGCCTGACACCATAGATCATTAAAATGTCAGTGTTAGCAAGATATGAAATTGCAGTTACACAGTGCATGTTTCTGATCATTTTTCCCCTCTTGCTGCAATGACATACATTAAAAAACACCTTCATCAGGAATTACCATCCAACTATTAAGTCATTTTGCCAGAGCAGCAAGGGTTTGATGTTTACAGAATTGTCGTGCCTTGTGCTGTGGATTAATTTAAAAAGGTTTTATGAAGAAAGAGGCCATATCATTTTTCGGACTTTTTGTATGACTAAAACACTTATCACTGAGATTTTGAGTTAAACAGCTGCTACCATGCATTTTCTAAGATTACTGCTTTTATGAACAAGCTTTGATTGCTTTGAAATTTCTAGCGTCTATTCTGTCTGCCACTCTTTAATAGTATGAGTGCATCTGTGTGTGTGTGTGTGTCTTGAAATGAATTGCTTGGAAGTCTATTTCTACCTATTTGCTTGTGTTTAAACACATAACAATGAATCAACACCACTCCCTTCCCCCTCCAGATACTTTAGTCCTTATCTTGCTCTAGTTACCCTGGAGATTGCTTTCATCTCTAGCTGTGCTATTCCTCATGCCCTGGCTTCTGACTTTTGCAATGCCACTTAGTGTATACATATGTGCGCAGGTGCATATGTATAGCTCTATATTTAAAAAAATACATGCTATGTATGTGTGGTGCTGCATAATATAGAGAGTTGGAGTATTTTGTTCTGCTTGATTAGTCCCAGTGTTGAACCTCTTCACTCTCATTAATTATTTGAAGCAGTGTCCCAGGAGTGACACCTGGTGTCTGATGATTTTAAGTTGAAAAATACTGTCACCTTCTGGATTCCAAACGGTTGTATCATTGTCACATCTACTAAAACCAGGTTTTATCATTAATACCAGTATTTTCAGCTCCATTAACCCAGTTTCCCCTCCAAAGCTGTGGAGGAGGCTGGATTAATTAGCAGTATTAATCAGTAGTTTTGGTGAGAAGAATAAATACTGTTGAAAGTAAAGGAATTAAACTAACCTGAATTCCAGCCACTGCTGTTCTGCAGGTGAATATCCATACGCAGGTTTAATACAGTTTAAATAATCCTTCTAAACTGTACCCATTGTTAATGGGGATTAGCTTTCATGTACAATTAGTTTATAGAAGAGTATTTATGTACTAAATGCAGGTTAGTTGACTAGATTTTTAAACAATATATGAGAAAATCTAGGGGAGATAAATTATCTGCTTAGTTTAATGCTGGGAGAGATATTTTTATCTACTTTTCAAGCTATATGACCTATCTTCTTGTAAATTTTTTTCTTTTTATTTGGATCTAATTTAGTCTAGCTTCTTAAAATATCATAATTCCATATATTTGTGGAAGTATTCTGTCATGAACATGCGTGAGAATTTGGTACAAGTTTTTAGAAGGAAGCCTTTCCTAGGGGTGTTGTTTTATTTGTGGATTCATAAATAGCCATTGTATGCAGAAGAAATGGATTGAGGAAAATGACAGGACAAGAGCTGATTAAATTTCCTGCAGAGTCTTACTGTCGTCTTGTTATGAAATCCTTGGTTATTTGGAATGCTAATGATGACATTTTAAATCTAATTTAATTCTTAAGAGATTTGCAATATTAAAAAACAAGCAAACAAAACCAACCCCCCTACCCCCCAAAACAAAACCAAAAACTTCTAGATCATGTATTTGCTGAACAAAATATTCCTTGCAGAACTACAGTGGATTTTTTTAAAGACACAGTATTTTTCTTGTTTGCTCTTTGGTGTAGTTTTTTTCATTTTGTCATAAATAATCAAAGCCACTGTGGAAGATAAAACTGTGTTTTGTTTTGTTTTGGTTTTTTTTTTTTTACTCACAAAATGTCAAGAATGGCAGATTTATTTTTAGTGGAGGGCATCTGTGGAGTTTTGGTGAACAAAAGCTCCTGTCTTAAATGAAGGGGCCACTAAAGTCTGCATCTCACCATTGAAAATCCCTAAATGGCAGATTATATCAAATCCAGTAAAATGGCTATTGGAGTGGCTACATTGAAACTGATTTTCTGCCTTATTCATCTGTACTGAAGTACGTCTTCCATCTGAATGGATGTTCACTTATTTGTGTTGGCTTGGTGCAGGATAGTAGGGGAGCAAATCACACAGTAAGGATTTCCAATTACATTGCTTATCTATGGCTATAGTATTAGACTCAGGTTTTCAATGTACTGAGCATTGTAGTTCCAATCTGACAGAGTATTTTTAATTTTACCTTTTTATTAGGTAAGCTGTTGCATTAAAATCAGTGGGACTATTCATGCTGTTTAGATTGATTGTATGCTTACGCTTGTTAATGGCTGAGTGGCAGAGCACCTTGCAGGCAGTTTGGCATGCCCTTGAAGGTAATACACTGCTTCATTTCAGGCTCAGTGCACTGCTGCTTGTATTGAGTAGTTACCTCATTGAACAGCTTCATTGAAATCATTATGGCTGCTGACTGTTCAGTGCCCTGGCTATATATAGAAATTAAGCTAATCTTTAAAAGCTGGTTTTTAACATGGAAAATTCCTATGCAGCTAGTCAGGTTAGAGCATATTCTTTATGTTGAGTTGAAACCCGTTTTGAATTTAGTTGAGTTCATACAAAGATGCATTGAATGTCAAATTTACAGGTGTAAATTTACAGGTGTGAAATGCAGCATAGTGGCCTGCAAACCCTAAACAATTGGAGCTGCATGACTGGATAAACTATGGGAACTTTGCAATTCACTTAATGTGGTTGCTCATAGATAAACAAAAGGAGATGCACCTTCAGGTTCAAAGAAAGAAATCGAGGCATTAACTATTGGAAAATTACTGCTCAATATATAATCTCTTCAGGTACATTTTAAAAATATATTTGCTTCCTTGTAAGAGAAAGAACAAACAATCCACTAACTTTCTGCCAATCTGCTTGATGCAGAGGTAGCAAAATGTGGCACCTCTGTATGACCTTCAATTGGGAGCATTTCCATAAGTTGCTAAGAAAAAGCTCACTTCTTTTATTCTGTTAGATCTAAAACTCTGAATTTAAAAGAGAAGTTTAATTTGGACTATCTGATTTCCTTGAGCATTGCATGTGGTGTTCTCCTAGGGATTAGTTCTTCTCTTGCAAAATTGCTTTTTTCCAGGTGACTGTTCTTGATGTCCATGCTAAATTGTTTTGGAGACTATCTGTTGCACGGCCTCTCTTGCTCTTCTGCTACCTCTTAGTCCATAATTGGCTTCATTTTTCTGCCTTTCTGAAAGCTTCCTGCTGCTTTATTCCCTCGGTCATTGCCCTGATGCATCACTGGTAAATGTTGTAATGACTCCTGTCTCTTGCAGCTTTGGAGATATGTTGTCCTTTACACTGACTGCATTTGTTGAGCTGATGGATCATGGGATTGTATCGTGGGATACCTTCTCTGTGGCATTCATTAAAAAGGTAAATTTGTAATCAGTGCTATCTGTTCTACACCAGTTTAAATTTTTAAGGTGAGTCGTGGTTTGTGTTGTTTTTTCCCCAGGTACATTATTTAGGTCATTGGACAAAAAGGTACATGAAAATGGGATTAAAGTGCTATTTCAAACTATAAATATTTGCAGTTGCAGGATCTGGCCCAACTTCTACAGAAATCAATGGGAGTGAAATGGGATCAACACTGTATTAGGCTTATTACACAAGAAATTGCTTGCTCAATTACAGTGTGACCTCCCTGTGCAGCTACCATGACAGTTAAAGCAAAAACTAGTATTTTGATTTAATGTAAATTAAAATGAGTAATACCATATTTCTTGAAGCAAAACCAGCACTGAAATGGTTCCTCTGGGGGTATGGGAGGAAGAGAAATGAGTTAGTTTACAAATTGAAAATAGGCTGGTATTTACTGAGTTTTTCAAGTTGAACTCTGGCACCCCTGCATCTTGCAGGTGAGGTCTGTGGTTTTGAAACAGATCTTTCCATGATTTGCAACGTTTTTTTCTTTTCTTACACGTAGGAGATGCACAAAAGCAGCAGAAACACGGGAGCACTCTTTAAGTACAGAGATTTAACAGACTTCAGAAAAAAGTTTTGTTACTGGTTTAACCCTTTTCATTTACTGTGGGGAAAAAAAAAAACCCACACCTCTTTACAAAGAATTTTCAAACCAGATTGAACTCGGAAGTTAAGTTAAAGTGCGTTTGTACAGGTTCAAAAGATATCAGAGTTACTTCACTAAAATAATTATCAGAAGCAGTAATGGAACGAATATAACCTGTGGCAAAGATCTCTTAATTTTAACAGAGTGTGTCAGAGCAAAGACTTTTAATTTAAATTTGGTTAGAAAATCACTACCACCAAAGGAAAGTACAAATTTACTTTTGTTGCCAAAAGTCAAAGAATCAATTACGAAAAGAGCATTAGATATTAAAGCTCAGTTTTGGACATTAAAAATGATGGATGCTATTTGTAAGAAAAATTAGTATCATTGATCTCGTTTTTGGACTCTTCCCCCCCCATCTGGCAGTCTAGATAGATTATGATGATTATTGCTATATTTTCATGGCAAAGAAAACAGTACAACTGTTTTTTAACTTGAATTCATGAGATACAAGGTCAAGCCCAGAATACCTTATTTGCTAGGGGAGCCTACTAAGAAATGTATGAAGAAACTTGCTAAAATGAGTTTAAATCAATCTACTTTGTTAGTGACTCAAAATGGTTGTTGTCTTCTAACCTTATCAACATCTTTTGCCCTATGGGCTGTATAGTAACTACAGAAGGAAGTGTTGTGTGCACCACTGTTAATGGCTCATCTCTTCTGTCTGGCACTTCCATAGGTTTCCCTGGACAGTGACCCAATTTAAAAAAAAAAACCAAAAGACACAAACAAAAGCATTCTCACGAAGTACCTATGAAAACCAAAACTGGCGAGTAAAAACCAAAAGTGAAACTGGTGAACAAGAGAGGGACCAAGGAGAAGAATAGGACAGTTAGAAGAGAAACGGAAGGACAAAGAATGACAAAAATAGAGGAACGAGGCACAGGTGTGTCCTGACCTGCCACGCAGTTGGGAGCCAGACCAGCAGAGCCCTCAGTGGGGCTCTGTGGGCAAGGGGCAAACCTAAAGGTGCACCTTTGGACCATGTCTCTCTGGCAGCAATCTGCAGCTTTATTCTCACGTGCTTCTCCAACCTTGGCTTTTGACAGGCCCCTTGAGGTTGCTGATGGGCTAGCTCAAGTGATTGACAGGATGGATAAGGGAGCTGATAAGTTTCTGCTAGCTGAGGGGGAACTTTGCAATCTTACTTCAAGTGCTTCTGCCCTTTGAAGCTGTCTTTCATGTTAAATGGAAGCCAAACTGGAATGGGGAGGAATTAATCTGAACTTTTTTCTTGAATAGCTTTCTAACTTAAAATATAGAAGCTGGAGGAGACCTCAAGGGGAACCTCTAACTGCTTCTAATGACTAACTGCTTGGTGTTGGATGCAGTCTTCCTCCCATCCTTTGGGTACATAAAGACTGCTATTCCAACTGCTGCAAATAAGAATTGACACTTTCAAGGAGAGCTTTGTTCCTTATCTTAAGTGATAATAGCATCATTTGAAAAAACTTCCTTATGATATGCAAGATTCTCTCAAGACCTTTTTCTTGCTTATGACAATAAAGTTTATTTCCAGCTTCTGTAGTTGCCTAAAGGATTTGGATGCCCAGTTCTTAGAAAATGTCATGGTAATTGGATGTCAAAATACACTATTCAAATTTGGTATTCCCATCTTTAGTTCCTGCAAGAGGAGAAATAAAGTTTGTAGTATTGGTTGAGATAGTTAAAAATATCTGTTAGAATTATTTATATAATTGCTGTTTCATAACTGTGTGATGCAAAGCCTTAACCTTGATGAATTGTTTACTCTGCCTTCTAAAATGTACTGTGCAGGAGAAGGGGGTGGCAGCAGGGAAAGTATCTCTTGTCTCACAACTGTCAGTTGGTTTTTCTGTAGTCAAGTGCAACTCCAGTGCCTTACTTGAAAATGAGATGCATACTTTAAAATTTTACTTGCATTAGGACTTAACAGAGAGCAAAACTTTGTCAGATTTTTCTGTACATTTCTGACATCAAAATGGTCCAGGCAAATAACTAATGAGTATACCACTGCTCAGAAAATCAGATCTGTTTCCTTCATTGTTCTTTCCCTGTGTGGTTTTTGTTGGTGATGTGGTTTATTTTCTTTCATGTTTTTTGTTTGTTTGTTTGTTTTGTGGTGTTTGTTTTTTTTTTAACTTTTGAATTATCTCCTGTGCTTTAAGTGATGCTGAAACAGGAAGAGAACTCAGATGATGTAGATCAGTTTGCTATAGGTTTCTCGTCTACCTTCACTTTACATGTGTAGCTCCTGTTTCAGCAGAGCACTGGGGCTAAATGTGTAAAGGCATTCTGATTCCTAATTTCCCTTGAAATTGATAGGAAGTTAAGCACCCAGCTGCTTCTTTTGTATGTGGCTAATATGTCCCAATAGGACTATGCTGATATTAAGGTTACAGGTATTTTGCTGAACAAAGAGTTTTATCCTAATGAGATACACCCATGTGACAGATTTTCACATGAAAGTGCAAAGCAATGAAGTTGCTTATTTCTGGAGAAGAGGTTGTATTTCTGTGAGCTTGCATTATTTTTATCATCGGAATTTTTGATAAATGAGTGCAGGATTATTTTTGGATGTTGAAAGCCCTCCCTGCGTGTGGTGCTCAATAAGCAGAGAACAAGTAACACAAATCTGAACTCCTATTGATTCTTGTCTCTTTTCAAGAAGGGTTTTTTTTCCACTTCCAGAACTTCAAGTATAGTAATATAATTTCTTTTTAATCTGATTTTGCTCCCTCTGGAACTGGCATGCCTTATTTATCAGGGTAGACAAGCCTATTATTTCTGGCCAGACTTCATGGTTCAGCAAGGTGGTTATGAATATACATAGCTTCACGTGCAAGTTATCTAGCAGATGTTTTGCATGTATGTTCAGTGTGATACGTCATAGCTTTTTAAACACACAAGCCAGTTTCATACCTTGGGTTTGTGTTTATGATTAAAAGACATTATGGTCCATGGTCAGAAGAATAAATATGTCTAAGGCAGCCTTTCCTAGACTGAGGTTTCAGTTATCTACAATGTTACATTTCTGCAGGCCCCTGATATGAATATGTTATATCCCAGTAAAGCATTTACACTGCCACTTGAAATATCATGGGAAGGAGCTGCTGCACCAAGAATAATTCATACATGTCAGGGCTTCTAAAGAGGACGGTGACAGCAGTCTGACAAATTGGGACATGGTCTGGACATACTGTATTCCTGCTGCACAGTTGATCCATGGATGCCCCATGACTGTGAGGCATCCAGAGCGCATTTGGTTTATTGTGTGAGCAGTGCAGAGTTGCTCTGTGCATACATTGTCTGTATGGGGGGCCTTCTGGACATCTGGCATCTCTGGCTGCAGTGCATCAGAAAACTACTGGATTACCATTAAGAGAGGTAGGGTAGTACAGTGCTTCTGAGATACAGCTTGTTACTCTAAACAGCATATGTGCATCATATACTAATGTAAATATTACTTGGGCTCAGGACTTGCAGGCAGCAGATATTGAAAGCCCAGAGTAGAAAAAGGCTAATTGAGTTGCTTCTCTCCTCCTATTCTCTATGCATGCGTGGGTTGGTTCTTTATTTTCTGTAAAGTCAATGTGTATTTTCTGAATTGAGTTATATTCAGCATAGGATATTCCTATTGTGGTAATGCAAACCAAGTAGCAGAGCAAGCAGCAGCACTGCAACAGAGGTAAGAAGAAGAAAAATCTGTCCCCTCTTTCCTTGTCGCCTCCAACCAAAGTTGCAGAAAGGGTGTTTTGCTCCTTCAGCACTACTCAAAATGTCACAAGTGCAACACAATGTTATTGTCCACATGTCAGTATTTAACTGTGAATTTTACAGGCAGCTAGGCAGCTTTTCCAAGCAGAGGGCATGCCTTTCTTCCTCCAAAAGCAAAATGATGCCAAGGTCTAAGCAAGCATCCAGAATCAGAAACAGTATAATCACATTAGTGGCTTGTAGCATGAGTACTGAAGAAGCGCGTGGACTTGAAGTTTTCTGGAAAGAATGCATCAAACTTGAGACAGGGCCACTGTAGTCTGTTACTTGGCTGTAAAGAGCGAATAACTGTGGTCATACAACTTGTCTTCTGTCTGTCTGTGCTTCCTTGGGTACCTTTCAGCTTGACTGTGCTGCTGGTATCAGTGCATTCAAGGAAAACCCAAGCAGTTCTGGCTTCGTGCGTCAGCAGAAGGCAAGCTTCTTCCCAGGAAGCTGGGTCCAAGGACTGGGCAGCTTGCAGAAGAACGCACATTGCCACGTCTTACTGCACAGCTGTGTTGGCTCTGCAAATGAGCGTGCAGCATGTCATTGCCGCACTGCAAAAAAGCAGAGGTCGGAGCTGGTTTTGATTAACGTGCCATTTGTTTGTGGCAGTCTGCAGTAAAAGTGAAGGTTATTAATGCATGAACACTTAGCAAGACTGGACTCTAGACAGTTATGGAATCAGTTGTGCTCATAAATGCTCATCAACAGAGTTTTAATTTGTAACCTGGAGAGAGCTTTCAGTGTTGTTGGTAACAGGAAGGGGAAAAAAAAAGAAAAGCATATTTTGCTAGAGTGTGTTTTGCCAGAGAGCTAGATGTAAATTTCTCTTTTGAAACAGTTGTCTTGAGCCTAGATACTTGTTTAGAGAAAACTGGCTGCACAGATTTCTACTGAAGAGAATGAGAAGTATTCTCCTTGTCCTTTCCAAAGTTTTCCTCACAAAAAATATAACCATTCTAGTTCTTTAATGTTGATTTATCGTGTTCGTAATGTAGTGTTGAAGCATATATTTTGGTAGTATGAATATTGACAGAAATCTATGGTGATTCGTGCCAGCTGAAGAATCCATGCCACTGTGTCCTTTGAAGGTATCTACAGTGCCTGGTTGATTACTTTCAGGTATTCACTGATACCTGGCATGTGGACAAGACTACTTTTATTCTAATGCCTTTCTGAGCCACACCCACAGTTTTCTTTCTTCCCGGTCCTCGTTTTCATGACAAGATGTAAATTCTCTAAATGTTTGAATTTGTAGATAGCAAGCTATGTGAACAAATTTGCCTCGGACATCTCTATCTTGCAACGGTCACTAGCAATCCTGGAATCGATGGTGCTCAATAGCCACGACCTGTATCAGAAGGTGGCACAGGAGATCACAATTGGGCAGCTAATCCCACATCTGCAGGGGTGAGTGTCTTCAACTGCCACCAGATATGGTGGCTTCCCTGCCTGCCCCCCCCCCCCCCCCCCCCAAATGAGCACAGCATTTGGGAGGAATGGTATAAAGACTGGCAACCTGCTGTATGACTCCTACATCCAGTATAACTGGCTGGATGACTGGTAACCAGCTTTCTGGAGTTGCTTGATCATTGATTTTTTTTCTTTCTTCTTTTCTTTTTTTCGCACTAAGCTGCCTGTGTAGTTGGAAGTGGGGAATGAAGAGAAAAGAACACCCTGTAGTAATAAAATGCTTAAAGCCATTAGCATACAGATGGGGTTGTTTTGCTTGCCAGCCTCTGGGAAGTGTGTAACACAAAAATTGGTCAACTTTTGCTGAAGGTATATTTGAAAAGGGGAGGCTTTTTCTTAAACAGTAATGTGCAGTGGTTAAATGGATGGAAACTGCCTCTTGTAGCATAGGGTAATGTATTGTGAACCATAGTTATGCTTGCCTCCCAGCTGGGACATTTTCCACTCACCTGAAAAGCTTTTAATACCAGCAGGTTCATCTCCAGAACCTTTTAGGGAAGATTCCTCTTCCTACCTCTGACTGTTGGGCATCTGGCAGAAGCTGATTGTCTGGGCTCCTGATATGATCAGTTGAGTGTCAATGGCACTTCAAGGGTGTGATCCATTCCACCTTTCTTGAATGCTGAGTCTCCCTCTGGAACATAGTGTCTCTCTTAATAGTAGAGACAACCTGGTCATGACCAACTCTGACTGATTGCCTAACTTTACATGGTTAACATGTGGAATGGTTAAGTGCAAACAGTCCCTCCACTTCCACCTGCAGTAAAGCAACTGGAAGATCAGTTTCTACAGCTCGTGTGTATTCACGTTCTGTCGTGTTTATAATTTTGTTCCAAACAGGACTGACCAAGAAATCCAGACATATACCATAGCGGTAATAAATGCACTTTTCCTTAAAGCACCGGATGACAAGAGGCAGGTAAGTTGTTAGATCTTGTTGTATATCTACATATCTGTAGGAAAAGTGTGTCATATTCATACCTGCAGTTGTCCCTGTCACACTTTTCCTGCAGTTAATTCAAACTGAAACTTGTTCTGTTGTTTCATGCTGTTATAATATCATTCATTTTAATGGAGCTACCTCCATCTTGCACCATTATTAGTAAGGATTAAGCATTCTTCTGTGCTTTTTTAGTTCCCTGTAACCTCACATGAACCATATTGACTGTGGCTGGCTGTAGTATTTATTGTACTGAACTCTTTGCCAGCACAGCTTGTAAAACCAGGCTATTTTTTTGGTAAACTGTGTTGTGTCCCCCCCACCCCGGATTTTTTAATAAAAATTGCATTCCTTTTGAAAATGGAAATATCTTGCCATGTAAGCATTTCATGACTTTTATAGTATACTATTTTAAGTTAACTTTAGTGCCAGAGATCAGAAGTCTCAAAAGGAAATATTTCAAGATTGCTAGTTGCTGTTAAATGAGGATGGAATGCAATGTGTTATGAAACAGAGAAGTTTTATCCATGTTTATCAAGTCATTAGCCTGTGTCAAAACAGATTTAGTCATTTATTTATTTAACATTTCTGTCACCAGGAACCGTGATGATAATTCTTGTGGTGACATACTGTTAGTGTCCAGAACAAGTTCATTGAGAGCTGCTGATCAGTTCTGACAAGGACTTTCTTTAGATTTATTTACATTTTAAGATGCTGGAGATTGTTTAAACAAAATCAAAGCCCCAATGGGTAATTTTTCTTTTTTGCTTCAAAAATATTTTTAAAATTGCAAACAGGGGAAAGGAAAACCATGGTTTCATTTCAAAAAAAAGTCTTTTTTTCCCCCCATTCCTTTTTTCCTTCTTCCTCCAATACAGTCTTCAGTTATTAAGGGCAAAAGGCACCTAATAAACAAAAATTGGAATAAAAACTTTCTTTCAATTTTGACCTAAATCTATGATAGGTCCTTGTAAGAAAAACAAAGATTTCACTTTTTACATTTGTAAATAGCTGCTATTGCTTTGCTTTTGTGAAAAGTGTGCTTTAGTCATATTTGAAGTTGAGAGACAATGTCAGATGTAGGTAAGACCTTAATAGTAGTCAGCGGGCATGTGTTCCTGAGGATGACAGTACCACAGGGTCTTCCCAGCAAGTGAAACTGTATTCCACTGACAGCGTAACCATCTAGTGAGGCTGGCAGTAGACCATGCAGACTTCACTTCACCTGTAGTACCTGCTGTTGTGACACAAAATTGTTAGTCATGGAGTTTATGATCATTAGAACATAATCACCTGATTTGGCTTGAAGGCTAATAACTACGACAGTTGCAGAAAATTTTCTTCAGCCTTTAGTAACCTATAATAAGTGTTCAGAAAGTGTTAGGTTTCTCTTTATATTGATCTTGTGGTTAATTAGTAAACCATACACTGAAGAAGGTAGGTGTCCATTAGCTTCAAGATAGGGATAACTGATATTGTTTACTGAATTTTGTCTTCCTAAGACAACAAACTGAGGTGATGCAGTCTCACGTAACTATCTGACTGTGGGCCCTCAAAAGTTAAGGTTCAGCACTGTCATGGTTTAACCTGACAGGCAGCTAAACACCACCCAGCCGCTCTCTCACTCCTCCCCAGTGGGATGGGTGAGAGAATCAGGAAAAAAAGGTAAGACTCGTGGGTTGAGATAAAGACAATTTAATAGGACAGAAAAGGAAGGGAAAATAATAATAATGATAAAAGAATTTACAAAACAAGTGATGCACAATGCAGTTGCTCACCACCTGCTGACTGATGCCAAGCCAGTTCCTGAGCAGCGGCCATGCCCCTCGGCCAACCTCTCCAGTTTTTGTTCAGCATGATGTCATATGGCATGGAATATTCTTTTGGCCAGTTTGGGGTCAGCTGTCCTGGCTGTGTCTCCTCTCAGCTTCTTGTGCACCTCCAGCCTCCTCGCTGGCAGTATGAGAAGCTGAAAAGTCGTTGACTTAGTGTAAGCACTGCTCAGCAACTACTAAAACATCAGTGTGTTATCAACATTATTCTCATCCTAAATCCAAAATACAGCACTATGCCAGCTACTAGGAAGAAAAGTAACTCCATTCCAGCTGAAACCAGGACAAGTACTCACCGCTAATATGGTTAGGAGTGAGAAACTACACCAAACCCTGTATGACTCTAGGAGCTTTGGCACCCTCCCTGCTGCCATCTTACAGGGACTGGCATGATGTGGATGACTGCACTGCAATTAAGGAAAAGATTTAAATTGGTGCTGGTATCTGAATTCCTTCCCTTCCTTTTTTTTTTTTTCTTTTCTATTTCTGTAATGCAAAAAGCCAAGACGTTCAAGGTTTTTCTTTTTTAATGAGGACTCCCTTGTTGCTTTGCTTCCTCTGCCACTGTCAAGGACCAAATCATCTAAAGAAACCTAGGTTATTTAAAAAAACACAAAAACCTTTATCAGAAAAGAGCTGTGAATTTGAGCACTGAAATGATACTGTGGATGTTTGAAACACTTTTTTTGGCAATTGTCTGCATTTTTACAGAGACATGTTGCTATGGGAAATGAGATGGCAAATTTTGTGAAAAAATTCTTGTTCTCATCTGTTACTACAATACTTATTTTAGAAGAGGCAGCTCATCAGTTTCTAATAGCTATATAGCCTTCTTGGAGACAAAGTTGTTTTTGTTGCAGTAATCGGTTTCATGAATGCTTGTTGCTCCTATAAGTTTTTGGTCCAGTGACAAAAAACAACATCCCAATAAAGGCTTTTTAAATTACAGGTATAAGAAAGAAGTGACAATTTGATAATATTCTCCAAAAAGTAAAATAAAAGAATTCCCATTTTTTTACCTCGAATGCAGAAAAGACTGCCTCATATTCTTTACCTGTCCATCTTCTGGCAGTGGATATACTTTGAGAAAACCAGCCAGTCTGTTCCGCGTAACGTGAAGTATATCGTGCCTGGCACTCCCCCTGCAGCTCAGTTGTGCATTTCCAAAAGAGATGGAAGCATCTGTATTGTTCATTCCTTTGCTGTTATGTGCAATTGAAACCTGCTCAGCCACAAAAGGCTTAAAAACTAAAGCTGAGTTTCTCTTGTCTTTGGTCCCTTCTTCCTTCCTTATCGTTCCTGTGTTCTGTTGCAGCATCCTTTATCTGGTATAAAGAAAACAGTCAACATCCATGACTGCCTCCTGTCTCAAAATGAGAATTACTTTCTTTTTGCAAGCAAGTTCTCACCCTAACACTTGCTTTATTTACATTGTTTCTGCAGCCATGTTTCAGCAATGCAACTCTTCATATGTTTTATGCAATAGTCTGTTTTCCTCTCTTCTAGTTTCTTGTTTGTTATAAAAAGTAAGCAGTATGTACTCTATATTACTCTTCAACTCTCACAAAGATCAGCAGGATTTTTTTTTTAATTTATTTCTCCTGAATGTGAACAGTATTTTTGATATGGTGCCAACTGCACAGAATCACAGTGCATCCTAAGAATGTCCTTAAGCACCTATCAGCGTTGATGTGATTTGTTGTGCTGTATTATGTAAGGCTGTGATACGTGAGCTCTATTTCCAATCAATGATCTATTAATTCCAAACTTTATCCCTTTGTGTACATATAAACAGTGTCTAAATAGCAGGGTGCAATATGTTATCCAAATCCTTAAATAGTACATTTTGAAAACAAGAATTTAAAAATAATTACGTGATGATAATTACTATAAGTTGTATGCATTGCATATGCTAGCATATGTCCACATACACACCCACATATATTTCTATATTGATGGAAAATATCATGGAACTTAAAAAATTAGGTATTGACTTGTAGGTATGGTTAAGATTAGACTCTCATGCTTGATAAGTGTAAAATATTCCCTCCTATGCATTATAGGACAGTTTGCAGCATGGACAGCTGGGATCAGCTGCTTAAGAATGAAAGTAAAAGTGTATTCACCTTGATAGTGACTTCAGACAGGTCTAGAAAGAGAAGTTAATTTAAGACAAAATAGTGGACCAATGTCAACATTGCTACCAAAATACAGGGGAGAAGTAGTATTTGGTATGGTGAAACAGTATCGAGTTGTAGGCTGATTTATTGAGTGAAAGTTAGAGCACTTGACTTTAAAACAGCCAAAATATTAATGTAAATAAGCATGCTGTTTGGCATCTTGTTTTAAAGTCCTGTCTGGCTTCCACTCCATGCTTCCTTCTGTGTTGTTTAGGGGAGGGGCAGGGGGGGAGGTTGTTCTTGAGCAAGTGTGTGTAAATACTCTGTTTAACCCACAGAGGCCTCTTCTGAGGTCTTTCATTGCTCGTTTTGGATCACCAAAGTCCTCAGCTTGTGACATACTTTTTACTTTCTTTGCTTCTTTTCTCATAGTAGAGTAAACTGAGTTTGTGACCCCCAAAATAATGCATATAATAGTCTAGCTGGTAGGCTGCTTCATTTCATTTATAAATAACAGTGCAGAAACTTAAGACTAAAACCTTTTAAGTCAGTGTTCTAGGTATGGCACTAAAAGACCTGCTTCTGGCTAATTTTTAATTTTTTTTTTTTTAAAACTAAATCAGGAAATGGCAAACATTTTGGCACAAAAGCAGCTTCGCTCCATCATCTTAACTGTAAGTATATAGTTTTCAAAGTTATTTTTCACTAGCAGAGAAAAAAGGTGACTCCAGTTTTGGTGTTCATAGGTTTTATCTTAATATATTTTAATTGCACTTGTATTTTGATATGTTCTGAAGCCTGTAATATACAAGATAAAGCTTTGGTTGTTGAATGGGTTCAAAACTGATTAACAGAAAGGGTATTTTCCCAGTCAAATAAATTGTGGTTTCTTCATGAAAATATAATGATGAATAAAAGAATAATACCTCAAGCATTTTATTCCCATGGAGAATGTGAACTTTATTGTGCAGATGAGGGGCTGTCTGAAGAATTTATAGCAAGTCCTCTGTGTTAAGGTTTGGAGCTGATGACAGCTGAGCAAGCCACACAGGGCTTTCCATCTTGCAAAATGAACCTCTGTTTTTTGGTTCTGCAGGTTATTCTGTCTTGATATAAAGTTGCACACAATTTGTCACCACTTGCACAAAAGAAGCATGCAATATAGCTCAGAGTGAAGTTAATGAATGTAATGTAAAAGACTTGCATCTGCTATCACGGAAAATCAGAGGGGTTTTGCCTTTGACCTAAGAGTAGATTACATCTTCAAGGGAACAAGGGAAAGTGCTCTTTCTTCTGTTATGAGACACTAGGCAGTGTGAAACAAACCAAACCACAACCAAACAAGCCCTTGCTCTTTCTCATTCACTGTCATAATTTAGATGATGCATACAAAAATCCAGAATTTGTTTCAGAAGGCATATTTTTACACTGCTTGCATTCATAAGAAATTTGATATAAGCATATGGATAATATTCTTAGGTGTTCATTTACTGTCATAAAATGCTCCAGTGCCTTTTGGCAGAGAGATTCTTTTATTCTCTGGAGCTGTACAATATCGGTTGCTGTATCCATCTCCTACTTGATGACTCTTTCCTTATGTATGCTCTGCTGTGTTTAGTGACCCGGGTCTGTTTCCCATATAGAACCACTTGGTGTTTTTTGGCACACCAGGGATTTTTAAATTGTCCATCAGTTTGGTATCTGCTTTCTGAATGGGATAATTCTGCACATATGGGGCATTGTATGCTAATGTATTTCTAAGCAGTTTTCCTCATACAGAACGGAGTTGTCTGGTAGAGGTAGGATTGTGGTGTGATGTTGACTCCTGCAGCAGTAGCCCTGTTATATCATTGTATTTGCTGGTTGTGTTTGCAGCTGGAATACTTTTCTGCTCAGGTAGCTAATATCTTAAATATTTTCTTAATATACACTCTCTTTTTTTTTAATACAGAGCTCTAATGCTCTTGGAAAGGAGTTAATTTTTCTTTGAAGTGACTTCTCAGTACTGGGGTTTTTTGATGCCATTTCTCAACATATGCACAGGCTCTATCTAGTGGCTAGAAGGAGAAAGCTTCAGTGCATTGTTATTGTAAAGTCCTGTCCCTTAAAATTACTTATATAGTACCTACATCAGTAGCATTAGTCCTGGTTTGATTTTCTTTTTTCTAGGGTATACATACACTATTGCATAGCAAACACATACTTACAGAAATGTAAATGCCTGAGTGCACCAGATGTAATTTTCTGATAAGATGGCATTCACCAGAGCCTCTCTCTCTTTCCAGCATGTTATCAGGGCACAGAGGGCCATCAATAATGAAATGGCACACCAGCTTTATGTTCTGCAAGTACTTACCTTTAACCTTCTGGAAGACAGAATGATGACAAAAATGGATCCACAGGATCAGGTAAGCATCTGGTGTGATCTGGTCAGAACAGGAAGAGGACAACAGCTCATTGCTGTGCCTAAAGCTCTTTATGGAGGAAAAGACACTGCTAGGAACACTCACACAATTCATTCATTCATTCTCTCTGTGAAGTTGGGTTATGTTTTCCGGTTGTTAGAAGAGACTATTGCATTCCTTGTGCAAAAGTACAACAAAATGGCCAGGCCTTTCTCCTTAGCATGTTGTTCCATGAACTGAATTTGATGTCATCCTGAGCTAAAACTCTGAGCAGCAGCCCAGCATTTGTTTTTCTTGTGTACTTCTCAGAAGCAACAGAGATGTATGGTCCTTCCTAAAAGTACTTCTGTAGAGCTAAAATGAATGTTTAAATGAAAACTATCTGACATGCTAGAGTTGAAGTTAATTTGTGTGACAATAAAACCCATTTTTGTTACTGGCAACCTATGTAGTAGTTGTTCATTTGTTTATTGTTTGCTGTGTCCAAACACCAGCTTTAATATTGCTCATTGTGGAAGAGAGACACTTACTCCCCTAAGAGATTAAAGTTTAAATATAGATTCAATGAGCCATAGAGAAGATGTGTTTTGTTTCTTTTTTTTTGTCGCCTTTTTTAAGGCCCTGTACAAGGAGGAACCCGATTTCATTTTTAAGAGGGAGTTGTGTTAAGACTTGCTGATGATTTGGAGAAGAGGAGGTGGGAGAACAAGATGGTTGTAAACATAAGTAACATCATGCTGTAGGATCTTACCCTTCCTGTTTCTTAAGTTTGAGGCAGGAAAGTTTGGCTCTCAGTAATGTACACGCAGTTACCTAGTGCATATCTCCACACAGAGTGACTAACGCAGTGTTGTTAGTATTGATGGTAGGGTGGTTATCACTGTCTTGAGAAAATTTCTAGTGATGTGTTACTGCAGTAATTCCTCTCTTGCCCATTCCTGTGCTAGCAAAAATGGACAGTTACCAAAAGGAATGCAGAGTGCTGAGCCATTTTGATTTCAGCCAGCAAAGTGCTTAAGTACCAGCTTAATTTGAAATGTGTGTGATCTCTTAGCTTCTGTGGTTTCATGCCTGTGGTTAAGAAAATTAAGTGTGTAGATAGTGGCCTTGCTAACAGGGCTTCTGTAAGTCAACACTTAAGCGTCTGCATGTGAACCCCACAAATGTGAGGACATTGGAAAAAGGGAACCACAAAGCCATTCTTGCTGACTGTCTCTTTGAGTACGAAGTAGGGAATTTAGACAAAGAAAGGTTGGGCAGTGGAGGGAATACAGTGTTTTGAAACAGCTTTTGTGGTATTCGTTATTAAAGTGAGTGGTAAGTTATTTTAACCAATTTTTTTTAAACTTGTTTTAACATAGGCTCAACGGGATATCATATTTGAACTCCGAAGAATTGCATTTGATGCAGAATCTGAACCTAACAACAGTAGCGGAAGTATTGAGAAACGCAAATCTATGTATACTCGAGACTATAAAAAACTTGGATTTATTGTGAGTATTTTTGTGTGGTGGTACACTGAAAGTGGGTCAGTGCATCTGTTGTAGTATATCCTATAATCATAACTTCTCTTACTTGGTCTTCTGGCTATTTCCTAGAAGGGAATAGCATAATTTCTGTGGTGGGGGGGGGGGGGGGGGAGGTGTTTGGTGGTGGTTTTTTTTTCTTTGGGTTTTTTGTTTGGTTGGTTGGTTTTGTGTTGTGTTTTTTGGTGGGGTTTTTTTGGGTTTTTTTTTGTTTTTTTTTGCAAATCCTGTTAACTCCACTTGATTGCTTTAGCAGAAGTTAAGGTTAATTGGAAGAAATAACTATCTGAGGTTGAAGCACGTAGTCTTGCCTGACATGCCATAATTAAAATCTAAATTTTAACAATATGTTGGATGAACAGGCATTGTCTAATGGATCTGTAGCAGACCTGTAATGTCATTTTGCTCTGTTAGTAATGCGGACTGATGAGCTCAATAAACCTGAGGTAGGACTCTATGGTATTTACTTGTAGGGCCTTGTATTTTGGTTGCTTGAAGTCCTTTCATCTGTGAGTAGGGGATGTAGAATCTCTTACCCAAACTTAACTGGACTAAGTGGAGTTCTCCTCTTCGCTGAAGCTGTGTTGGGGAACAGAGCACGATCTGGCTAAACTGATGCATACATTTATATTAATGAATAATGTGTATTTTTCCCTCTCTGGACACAGAGCATGCACACATACGCTGCAATCAGTATCTTGATATATTATTTACTTCAGGTTAGTATTCAATTTTCTTTCTCAGGTAAAACTGTATGCTTTGTATCTTATGTGATTCATTACTTTTGCTGTTGGCCTGGGAAATATACATTGAATATAGTACAGTAGCCACAGTTATAGAGAGGGTGGCTTTAAACGCTGTTGGTGCAAGCTGATGCTCGCTGTGTGGTTTGAGCACTCTGCTCAGCTCTGTGGTGCAGGGCTCAACATTACCCAGTTCCCTTGTGGTTTTGGGAGGAGGCTTTCTGGGTTCTGATAGTTGTTTTCATTACTGATGAGTGTGGAAAAATTACTGCTGTATCTGTGCTGTTGCATCTGTAAGGAGTCAAAAGTAAATAGACGGGAAGGGAGGAACTTGGCATTTTGGAATTGTAACCATGATAGTAGAATTAGGGCTTTGAAGAAGCTTTTGAAACTCAGTGTGATTTTTTTGTTGTGTATGAATGTGTTCTCAGTTCCTGTGCGATAGAAGACCATTGCTATTCCAACTTCTGAGATTGGCAACCTCTGTGGTGAGATGAGCAGAGGACTTTGTGCATTCAAGGCTGGAACTAAAAGAAAATGCAGGCCCTGGCTTAGAGACAAATGGGCTGGATATAGAGTCTCCAGCTTGTGGTGAATGAGAACAGAGGTGGGGGTCACATAGGAGGAGGAAAAGTAACTGGTGGCAAAAAGAAAGAAATGGTAACAAACATAGAGGGAACGATGGGGTATGCTAAAGTCATGAGGCGGCTGTACATACAGAGATTGTGGCATATGGAGGAATCAAAGAGATCAAATTTAAAACAATTGTTCTCTAATTCAGGCTGATCAGTTCCAGATATCTGCTGCTCACTCTGGTTTTATGAGATGGTGAAGAGTCTCAGCTCCCACAGCCATCACTGCCACCTAAGTATCTAGCACCTCTGAAAATCTGATCTTGCTTTCTTAAAGCTGGAGCTGGAAAACTCTGAGCATGTAACGGAGCATCCAACAGAAGCTGAACTGGGGCTAGCACACAGACCTGAATTCCAATCTTGTTTTTCTGCTGCTTAACAAGGACTAAAGATCACTAGTTGTGCAGGCTGGCACTAGTTCTTCCAATGCTTTTGTTTGTCCCATGGGATATATTTTGATTCTGCAGAGCTGAAATTATTAACAGCAGCATGTTTTGGCTGATAGGGTTGTGAGGAAAACACTCGGTGTGAATCAAAATGTGTTACTGTTTTGTCTGAGTTTGCAGGAACTCTCTTGCTGTGCCTGTGCAGCAGGGACTTATCCATTATCTTCATTACTCTCATTTGGGCTGTTCATTGGGAAGCCTACTGAAAACACTCCCAACAGTTGTCAAGGGTAACTGCAGCACTGTTTACTATTTAATTCTGATAGCCTTCCACAAGGGAATGGGGAGCAAAGTTTAGGAGGGAATGGGAACTGGGATCAAAGCAATGAAGAAAATGTGGGAAGGCATAATGGGAGATAAGAAGAAATATGGGAAAGCGAGCTGTGAAAGGAGCACCATAGCAAGGGTCCCAATGGGAAGCAGGTTATTTCACTAACGGTATAATGAGGCAATGTACAAGTAATAAAAATGTCAGTTGTGAGCTGTGAGGAGAGTTATTCTACTCTTGTATGGAAGTTTTACTTTGAGCTAAGAGTACAGGTGACCCTGCATGTACAACTTTTCTCACAGCTGAAAAGGAATTCGACCTTCCTCACAGAGCTGGGGAAGGAAGCAGGACCTGTTGTGAAATCTGACTGGTGATGTCCAGCCTCGCACATGGGCTGTGCTCTGACTGGACTCCAGTTAGCCTAGCTGCCTTCACCCCATCTACTTCTTTTCAATCCATCATTAAAGTGTCTTTGATGCTTTCATAAACTGCAGGTAGAGGGATGCATTAGCAAACTGATCTATGCCCTGAATAATGGGAGGTTTCTCTTCCCCCTGTTTTGGCTGTGTGGCACAAGAAGAAATCCAGCCAAATAGGAGGCAGCCTTTGAATGCTGTCTTCATTCCACTGGTCTTGGTGGTCAGGATGCTAATTTCTTGAAATGATTAAACGTTCTTTCCGAGGGGGAGAGCAAAATCCTGGCTAGCCATCAAGTTGTTCCTGGACTGCTTGTTCTCTTTCTGTATGTGAAATGCAAGAATTCTGTTCATTTCTCTCAGCCACATCAAAAAGCTTTGCCCCACTATAAAGGTAATGTCAACAAGAGACAAAGTCCAGACATGGTTTCAGAAGTTTACAATATCATTTGTAAAACTACATAGTTAGAAACCTACATCCAGTTGAAGAAACCACAAGGCCTTTCCAGATGGTTATGATGACCCATGTGAAGGTTATTATAGGCGAAGAGATTTTCAGATGAGACAGTCTTGAGGAGGTTTATTAAAGTGCTGATGAATACAACAAAAAATGATCCAGTTAGGAGATCTAAGATACACTCCACCCTATTGAATTATTTTCTGAGTCAACTGCAAATTAAATAGCCTGGATTCCCTCCCCTCCGCCCCCCCCCCGTCTCTTTTGGCAGGGAAATCCCAACCAATGTTTATCCCTGTCAATTCTTGTAGTAGCAGTAGAGTTTTGTAGATTTTCAAATAATAACATAGTTCAGTGTTAGAGATATTTAAAAGATAAAGCCACATATATTGGTAATGATAAAATCAGTCCTAAAGTTCCTGATCTTTTCAAATCATTTAGTTTTGTAAACTCATTGTATGTGAAGCTTTTAAAGTTTTTTTGCATTTGAATAAACTTAATCCTGTAACCAAGACAGGCAATAGATACAACTCAAGAAACTGATATCCTGTATATTTTCATTGTAATTCCTTAAACATCACTTACTGTCATTGAGAAGTTATAGTGAAAGTGTTTGTTTAAATTTAGAGGCTGATCTGACTAAGAAACTTAAATAGGTTAAAAAGTTTGGAAGAAAAGAAATCTCATCCTAGAACAGTTTTTTCTTAAGTTTGCAGTGTGTAGAGCTTCTGAGGTTTTTTGTTTGACTTTTCTTCAATAGAATATAAATGGTTTGTAAGAGTGCAAAAAGTCAACATGGAAAGTGATTTCATAATTCTGCCATGCCACCCTGGAATTTATTAGTGTAGCAAAATAAAATGTCAGTTAGTACACGAGATACGAAGTCAGTAAGGAACTGTCTGATAAAAGGTGACAATTAAAAGGGAAATTGAGAATGGTGGCATGTTCTTCAGAAGGCAGACATGGGCTTGACTTTCAAAATATTAGTGGTGGTGACATAAAAGAGTGAACATATGCTGATGAAAACTTCTGATGAAAGAAATTTGGGAGGCATCAATGAAAGAATCACCATGTCATTCACAATTAGATGACCTTTTGCATCAGAGAAATAGAAATGTAATTTTATTCAGTGATACAAAGTGCAGTGGTGTTCATTAAGGACCACTGGCAAGAACTTCTTCTGGAGGCAAATATCTAGTCTATGAGAAAAGATAAGAGAGATTGTGCAACGTAGCCATTAAAAAGTCAAATGTTAAGCTAGGATATATCTGAAAGATATTTTCAGAGCGGCTAAACTGTTAAGGCCATTTTCTGTGTTTCTGAGACGTTGCCTAGAGCACTGTATAATTTTAGTTACCTATGCAGTGACTTGTGGACTGATTGAATGTAGGATGATTGCAGAGGGCGAGGCTTGTGCAGAAATGACTTAAAAAGGTTGGCTTGTTTAGCCCACCAGGCTGAAGGCTGTGGAAATATCAAGTGCATGAATGCTGAGAGGAGGGAAATAATATGTAAGCTAAAAGGCAGTGATGGCGATCAGTTTATGGAAAAGATTTTTGATTGGAATGATGGGGACAAAATTCATTACTAGTTTAAAGATGGATCTTGATCCTTTATGAAAAGGTTTATATACTATGTTTGACAATGGTGGATCCAGGAAACAAAACACAAAAGGATTATATGGAAAAAAAAATGCAGGGTGCCTTGGAGAAGTCTGAAGGTAGACAAGAATAATTAAATGGATAATGACTTAAATGACAACATAGCTAACTTGTTAGATATTACAAAAACTTTCTAATGTGAGGAGAAGCAGCACCAGAATAGATAGTTTGGAGGATGTGTCTTGTAGAGATCTCTGGAAAGAAGCTTAAAAAATAGTTGAGACTAACTAACATGCCTTAGGCAGAATGTAGACCTGATGAGCTTCTGAGATTTCTTCCAGACTTGTGTTTTTCTCTTCTTCGTGTCCCAGATGAGCAGCTACTTTGTTTTATCTTTTGATTTTATTCTTCAAAAATCTCTTGTTTCACAGCACAATATCCAAGTAGCGCTCTGAAGATAAAAACCATTACGTTTTCTCATGGGTTCTTCTGTGGTGCTTCTCATTGTCTCTTTGAATAGTTCATTAGCTGAAGCCTAGGGATAGTGTTGCCCATTTAGAGATGAAGGGAAGGGGATTTTTCCCCTTGACTTTTCTAGCTAAGGAAAGATGCTCAGTATTTTATTTTGCAGAACACTTTCTGCTTTCCTCAATGTGTGGTTTCTGTTACACCTGTGTGAGTTACTGTCTGCAGAGCTGAGTGTATCAAGTCAGGCATTTGGAAAATGAAGAACATACAGTTAGTGACTGTCTTGCACGTTACAGTCTTTTGTAAGTCCCCTCGTTGTCTCTAGACATAACTTTATCACCAGGCCAAGTCTGTGGCTGCCTTAACTGAGAGGTTTGTCTTGAAGTTTAGGTTGTCTCTGTTCCACCAGCAAATGGAAGTACTTGTTTGGGACATTACCTTTCTAGCCATGAGCCATCTATGTGTCAGAGTGACTGTAGTGAGTTCGGTTGTTCCCCCCCCCGCCCTGAGCAGGTGAAACTTAGTCATTCACTCTATGGAATAGAGAGTCCTTAGGTTGCTGTGGCCAAGGATAACTTAAGACAAAGTCAGTAGGTGCCTGGATAACTACCCAGCATGATTTATTCCCTTGGATCCATTTTGCTTCTTTATGTTTATTCCTGCAGCCGTCTCGAGTAGAAACCCCTCTCAGGCTGTCTTCTGTATGACTTTTATCTCCTTTGACAAATTAGAATGATTGGGCACAGGAACCTCCTTCATATCATGATATATTCCCCAGAGGAAGTCCGTTCTCTGCACTGAAAGGAGGAGGTTATCAAGGAAATAATTTGTAATTATGTAATTAATATTTTGTAATGATTACCTGCAAGAGGGACAAACTCAGATGACTGCAGCAAGTGCAGACATACTCCAGCTTTTAATTGTTGTCCTCTTCAACCTATCTAGTAGAGCTCTGGTGTGTATAATTTCCTCATGCTCACTTGGAAGCTGCTCATCCCCCCAGCTCATTTTCCTGTCTTGCCCTATCTCTGTCCTCACCGCTGCCCTAGGATTTGGGAATGAAGGAGTAAAGTTAAGCTTTGGAAAAGGACGGGGGGAAGGTGTTGTTTTAATGTTTGTTTTTTCACTACCCAAATCTATTTTAATTGGCAATGAATTAAATTGACTTTCCCCAAGTCAAGTCTGTTTTGCCCATGATGGTAACTGGTAAGCAATCTCCCTGTCCTTATCTCGACCCATGAGGTTTTTCATCCTCTTTCTCTCCTTGCTCTGTTAAGGAGGGAAGTGGGTGAGCAGCTGGGTGGGTGTGTGGCTGCTGATCAAGGTTAATGCACCACACCTTTCTGGATTTTGCTAACTCTGTCGTTAGGCTGCTTCTGGGCTCACTCCCTAAGCCATGGTAGCTCGGAGGCTCCCTCTTTTCTGTATTCTGTTGCAGTCTCCTTGCTGTGCTATCTCACTTTCCTTATTGACTGCTCATCTCTTCTGGCCTTTCTTTCTCCATTTCTTTCCCTAGTCTTTGGTTTTGATTTCCCACTCCCCTTGCGCTCTTTGTTCCATCTTGATCTCAGGTTGGATCTGTCTCCTTCCATCATGTCTGATAGCTGATCCCCATTACCTCATTCATTCAGTCTCCCTGAATTTCCTCTCTTTCCACCCCCACTCCCTGCTTGTGATGTGGTTCTGCTCTGGGTTTTCCCTTGTCACCCTCTCTCCACCTCCTCCTCCCCCCACCCTGTTTGTTCCTGCATCAGTATAAAGCCTGCTCAGTCAGCTGGCTCTCATTTCCAGCCTTTGCACTGAAAGTTGTCAGGACTTTCTAAAGACAGACCCAAATTACATTTTTCCTGTGTTTTATTTTCAGAAATACGGACTGGGTTTAGCTGCAATGTTCCAAAGATTAGTGTTTGCCTCAGCATGGAAAATTTCAGTTGCCATGATAAGTGCTGTCCAAGCTATTAACAACTGAGAACAAGATCTAGTAATGGGAAGTGTTGGGCAACCATGATAATAGTCAGCACTAAGAGACCCACCTCTAACTGACCTGTAGACAAAATGCTTTCCTTTTCATTTTTTAACATAAAGTGGGAGGTTCTGACTTGAATAGCTCAACCATAGTTAGATTTGATTTTTTTTAAAGATATGGTGTTACTTTTTGCTTATTATTTTGGGCTGTGAAATAGTTGCTTCCTAGTTTTGAATAATTTTAACTTAAACTGTTGATTTATTGTAACTTAATGATAAATGTATATGACTACAAATTTGAGGCATGGGTTTACTTGGAATGGTGTGTGTGTGTGTGTATTAAAAGAAAGTTCAGATTTCTATTGATAGAAAGGGAGTAGATAAATACTTAGATTACTGTGTGATAATCATTCAGCCGTTATTACTGACTCTGATAGAAAGAAAGAGTCAGAGTGAAATCAAGCAGTGAAAGGGCAGTGCACAACTCTAGGTAATTTGCGTGGTGTGGATTAGTGGTAGTCAATTAAGCAGTAGATTGAGATGGGCTCTAAAAAGGAAAAACTGAGCAAGACTGAGGTGAGATTGGGATGCCATGCCCTGCAGGAGTATTAATAGTCCTTAAATTCTCTGGAGTTATTAATGTCAGCTAGATCTCTGAAGCCCCTTTGCTCCAGCTGGACATCTAGATTAATGGTAGTAGTCTGCCAGGCTGAAGAGGATAAGACTTTCCTAGGAGGGAGGGTGAGAGGGAGATGGGCAGAAGCAGACTCCATGTGATGCATTTACTTAGCTATTCTTGTTGAAGACCTGAGGATGGTCATCCTTTTTCTTCCTAAAAAAAGAAAGCCTGAGTGTTTGAATTCTTAAAATCTTATTATGAGTTGTAGGACTGGGGAAGCCCAGAACAGGAAGCTGAAGTTTTGTGATTTGGGGACTAAAATTTGGAACTGGTGTAAAATGCCGTAAAATTCATCTAAAAGTTCTTGAATAGTCATTTTCAGCTGTTCTGTTCACAGATCTCTGATGTTTCCTCCTGTTGGTGACATTCTGCAGTGATGGGAAGTGTTGCATTGTTTATCCTTTGGGGGAACTTTTCAACTATAATGAAAGTAATGCTTTCTTACATTCAGTTTCTCTTGTTGGCTTTGGCAGTGGCAGAGGAACATTTTTAGAATGATACTGCCTGTGCCAATCTAGATCTGATCCTTTTTTGAATTTTAAATTTATAAGATTTAATAGTTGGCTTAATGATAGAACAGCATAGGTGACAGGTTGTCTGTACTACTGAAAATGATTTATAGTTTTCATCCTCCTCCACTCTCTCTACTCCCACAACCTTCTCTTTCCCTATCTACTATTTCAAAACTTGTGAAATCACTTGTTGCCGGAAAAATAATCAGTTTGAGAAGATTTCCTTTTGCTGAGCTATTCATATATGCAGTGGCTGAGGTTGCTTTGCCTCGAGACAGAAGTGCCTGACCCTCAGTTTGGTTGCCATATTTCTATATGTAGCAATGGCCCACTCTAAAGTAAAACCCTTTGTCATTAATTAACGATAGCTAATAATTAAGCACCATGCAGCAGAGCAGAAACCATGTCTAATGGCACTCCACCAGAAAGGAGATTCTTGTAGTAGAATCTTGTTCATAGATTTGAGCGTCCTTTTATTTACCAGAATTATATTTGCAGGTGCTATGACGAGAAAAAAATACATGGTCTGCCCTTTGCCACTGAAATTCGCTTAATATTGAACCAGCGGGGTAAGGCAGGAATGTACATAGCATTTGTTCGCTCATTTTTACCTTTATGACCACTAGAGGTTGCTCTTCTCCATTGTTTGCAAGCTTCACTCTGCATTGTGTCCTTCAGTTTTGAAGCTGATTTTTTTCAGCAGTTATTTTAGAAATAAGCTATTGCTGATTTATTCCTCAGGTTAAGTTTTGGAAGGTGAAGGCTAATCATACGTATTTATTTCTAGGTGTTATGAGAGAGTTGTTGTTGTATAGTGACTGTTACTTGCAGTATTTGATCACCTTTTAATTAAAAAGACATAGTTAGAGATTCATATGACTATATTTGCATTCTTAAACACTTATTTGGAAGTACTTGAGACAAAACAGAATTTGAGGATCAGTTCTGTCATTCCTGTTTTCAGAGGGCAACATTTATCTGTATAATCCTATTGCTCTGTATAGGAATATCACATCAATAAGATCTAGTCACTGGGAATAACAGCCCAGAACCTCATGTACCATTGACCTTAAACCAATGAAAACATCTAAACTGATGTAAATGTTTTAAATGCTTGTGTATTTCATTAATAGTGTCGCATCAGAAGTGCAGCACCACCTTGTGCTAGAAGAGCAGCAAAGTTGAATGTTTTTAGGAAAAGGCAGAAATAAGTCTTTAAAACCTTAATTAATTTCCTTCCCTCTTTGTCAAATTTAATTACATGCATGTGCAATATTTCTTCTATCTGCCTCTGCTTTTCTCCTCCTTTACACTTTGCTCTGCATTTTTGTCATGATCTTTCTCTCTTGTTCATCCCCAGGCTGATAATTATAGTCCTCATTCCCATCTGTCTTATTTTCTGCCCTACCACTCTTGCCCTCCTCCTTCCTCTAAGACTTCCCACTCCCAAACGCCCGACTTTGACCCTTTCCTCTCACTGTTCCTGTGTGCCCATCTACTTAACTTCTCTTTCCACTCCACTCCTGGTTTGCTTTTTCTCTAAGCCTTGAAGGTGGGGCCAGGGAATGCTCAGGACAGGCAGCACCTTCAGAAAAATATGTGTGTGCTCCAAAGAGACTTGTTAAATTCAGTTAATCCTGAGATTTTATTGTGTGGCCAAATGTAGCCGACGTTCCAGAGGAATTTCAAGACTGACACAAGAACAAGTCTTTTACTAAACTAGAAGTTTTTCTTGCATAATGCGAGTGGGCTGGAGTTTCTTAACAAAACAATTATGTAAAAAATTGATTTCATAAGAGCAATACAGTGCTTAAACATTCCCCAAAATGATCAAATAGTTTGCTAAAACTTGCTAAGGCCTTTGAACCTAAAGGAGATGCTGGGCATTCTGTCCTGACGCTTAAAACAGTTGTAAAGTATCAGAAGCAAAAGAAAGTCTAAAAATGGAACGTGTCAGACAACCTGAACTGCAGGTGGCACAGCCAGTTTTACTTGTAATTTAAACATCTTTCTCAAGTTTCCATTTGCTTTTGACATGTTCCTTCCCTAATGTTTCCGTGGTCATTGCTACTTGATAGATCTCTGGCAGAGCAACCACAAGTAGAGGTACTGAAACCTGTATTAGAAAGGTGAACAAAATATGTGAAGTACAAGAAAAGAAAAAGAGAATGGAAGAGGAAGGAAATATAAATGAACTGATTATGATACTAAGATGTAACTAAATGTTTTACTAGTCTGTACTGGCATTTGGAGGAGCCACAATCAGTAAGCCCAGTTGTTAATTTTACAGTTAAATTTCCTGAATCTATATGGTGATAATTGGGTCTGAAAAGGGATTTTTTATTTTATTTCCTATTTAAAAAAAAAAGTCTCAATTTCACTTGTTGAAAAACAAAGCAATGTTTTAATTTTATTAGCTTAATATTTTAGATTATTTTGTAGTATGCAACTCCACATGGTAGTCTCACAGAATGTTTTCTAAGTGAATACTTAGATTTTCTCTTTACAGTAGTACTGAATGTCTGTCGGGATTGTTTTTCTTTAATATTCACCTGAAGATAGAAATCCTTGATTTACTGTATTTATATGGCTTGATACTTTTTGGACTGCAGCTGAACCTCATTTTAACAGAAAGCTCCTAACTAATGTGTAATATTGCACAGCAGAGGGCACTAGCATCATATCAGATGTAGGTTGTTCACAAAAGTTGTTCAGCAGCTCACTTGCATGGGTACAGAATAATTTCAGCCGTAGAAATAACTGTTCTGGGCTGTAAATTCCCATTTCTCAGTTGAATGCCAGCAGATGTTTGATGTTTAGGCTAAATGATACCTCTGGGGGCAATAAAAAGTTACTTAATTTGGCTTGCATGTTAGAGTTTGTAATACAGTACACTGTAAGTAGAGTTTCTTTTCTGTCTGGCACTTACTGGTGAGACTTTTTTTCCCTCTGAAGTAATAGTTTGTTCCTGTGTCTGAGTGTTTTTCAGCCTCCTGTAGGCTCCGTGACAGGGATGCTTTCTTGCAATCTGGATTTTTTTAGTGGTTTTTTTTTTTTCTTTTTTATTAAACAGTCTTTGCGAATCTGTAAAATATGAGATTTTGTAAATGTAGTTAAAGATTTAATCAGAAAAACTTATGTTTGATTTCCAACTCAGGCCATGTTCTGCAAATGTGAGCAATAGCAGCAAAGCATCAATCTCTTTCCAAACCTGAGAGCAGAAATACAGAAGTCATTGAGGTGCCATGCACGCTTGCTCTCATAGTCATCCTGTGCTTGGTCCTGTTAGGAACCCATAGGTGTGTGACCTACTGCATTCTTTCCCATAAGCATAGTTTTGTAGTTTTAAGTTACTGTTTGCCATAAACAAAGCATTCCACGATTTCATGTCGTGCTATGTATTTGGTGCTAGGTTGTGGAAACACAGGACTGTGTTGGAAATAGGATCGCTGCACGTAAAATGAAGCACTGCACACTGAGGTTTGCAGCTTAGTAGAATTCATGTGGAAACTCTGCTCTCCACACTGACATCTAGAGTTGCTGAGATGTTAGTCAATGTGTGGCTGTGGGAGACATCTCCTCCGGTATAACTTAGAGGAGGGTAGCCCCCAGGGTTAGTGCTGATCCGCAAATCTCTTCCATTGAGCCCCTGAACCACTTTGAGCGGTCCAAGGAAGTGTGGGTAGATGCCTGCTGAGCACAAGCAGAGGATAGCTTGGTTGCCCTTCATGTATGTGAGTGGGGCAGAGCTGGTGAGGATGGTTTGGGGTACAACGCCCAAGGGTGAGGGGTCATCTCTGGCCGCAGGGCCAGATGCTGTCAGGTGACTCCATAGCTTCTCAGCCAAGTGTGATTGCAGTGTGAAATAAATATGGAAGAATGACAAAAAATGAGATGAAAACCATTAATTTGATCAGTAAATCCAACCAAAGGTAATACATTTTTTTCTTCATCAGCAGACTGTTGTCTGCTGACCCTGAGTGCTAACAGAAGGATGCAAGAGAATTACTGCTGTTTGGATTGGAGGCATGAGGTTTTAAATGGCTGGAAGAAAACCTGAGAAACTTTATTTCATTAACAAAAATTGGTCAGTTGTAACCAGGAAAATCTGACCTTATGACACGCGCAGTGGAAGATATCTGTGTATTAGAGGAGCTACTAAGTTTATATAAAGTTGGTACTGTTGGTCTGGGCCAATAATCACACAGAAAGAGGTGCCTCGGTCAGAGGCATTGTTATAGTGGCCAGCAAGTCCATATGTTAAAGCTGCTGTTCTTGTTTACCATGCAGCTGTATGTGATTTATCAGGATTGTTTGTCAGGAGCTATGGGTGTCTTAACAATTTGCACATTGTTAAAATGAATAAACCAGCCTTTTACCATATACTGCTGAACTCCTCTTAGCTTTAGTCCTTCCAGAGGAGAGCAGATTTAAAAGAAAAAAAATAATCCCATTTTGATGGGCTACCAACCTTCTTTGACCTTTCAGTATCACCTTAAGAATGAAGTTAAAACTAATCAGAATGAAATATCTGTGGTTGTGTATCTGTGGGAATGAACTGACTCTGTATAATCTCAATCTTTTTGTGTTTTGATTTTTTTAATACTTTATTTGATAATTTTTTGTTATTATAAATATTAGTTGGAGGAATCATCCTTTAAATCAGTTTCTTAATGACAGGATAAGTTATGTTATTTTGCATAGGGAGGATAAAAGGATTTTTATATTTTTATATCTTTCCAATATTTTTAATTGTGAAATTGTAAAATAAAAATCTTAAACTCCTTGTGATTTGAAAAAGTATGCCTCTTTTGAAGAAAACTCACTAACAAATATGAATGTGCTAATGTAAAATTAGGGTCAATGAAACATTGCATTTCTGGCTTTTTTTTTGAATATACTATCTATGATTTTACTGTATTGTTTTCTTGTTTGCTGCTTATTTACTATGTGTCCCCCAGTTATAAACTCATGAGGGCAGGCAAGCTCCATGGATTTGGATGTAGTAGGGCTGAGTAGTTTCTTTCAAGTGTATCATAACAGCAGAGTTCTTTTACTGCTGATTGTTTTCTGACCCCTTCTCTTAGAGATGCTTCTTGGACATCATTCTCTGGATATTATGTACTGCACATGCCTCAGAATTTGCGTACAAAAAAATAAGATGAAGAAACAGGCTCATCCAAACTCGTCAGACATAATGACATCTCTTTTCCTTTGTAATGTAGGTTTCATCTGTTTCGCAAGGCTTGACTTGGATAACTGATTCCACACAAACCCTTGCTTGATATTGAAGTGATGGTAGTTTTGTGAAACAGTGTAAATTCAATTTAATGTTAATTACTGCAGATAGTTGGTTTTTTTTAAGCCTATGCAATTTTCCAGTGTATGCATGCATTCAGAGATGTATGTTACTTAAATGTACATATCGCTCTGTTCCCCCTCCTCTCGTTCCTCATGGGGTTTTTTGGCTGTTGTAAGATTTAAAGGACAGTAAATAGCATAGCACACAAAGTATTTAGATTTTCTTCAGTTACAAAGAATTACAGACATTCTCTTTGAATATGTGATTTCATTAACTTAGGCCTGTGAATGAATTAAAAGACAAGGGGGAGAAAAGTGACTTATTTGTGAATAACTGCATTATTTCCCCAAATTAAAAACACCTTTGTATCTGAATTCTGAATATTTGGATTGTTTTATGTAGTCAGCTTGTTACACAGCCCCTACATGAGCGGCAATGGTATGTATTCTTTTGAAAATTCCTTAATTTTCTTAAATCTTCCTACATTTTGGTGCTGCTCCATTCTCTTTTTGATGTCTGTCTGGAGGAAGCTGGAGGCAAAGCAGAACAATGCCCAGACATGCAAAATATATCTGCATTTCACAGAGCACAGCTCTAGTCACAAGAGCTTCACATTCCTGTAGAGGGAGGCAAAGAAAAATGGAAGTCAAGTGAACTGAAATTCCCCAATAAACTGATCCAGTGGTGTTTTGTTTTTTTTTTTTAATTACCTCACTACTGAGGGCAGATGAGGGTATGCTATAGGATGGGCATAGGCTATTGTTGATTTAAGGCAGAAAGACTCAAAGGTTTTAGGAAACCTTTTTTCTAAACCTATCTCTGACATCTACAAAGCCTGGCTTGTACTCAAGCAAGGGGAAGATTTGACCGTAGAGTTAGTTGCTTTGTATGTGGGGACTTACGTCCAAAGGTAGCTAAAATATCATAGATGTTGACTGTTCCTTTACCGTAGATTAGTTTTCAGCTTGTCCTCTGTGGTTACTGGAAGCTTGACCTGGTCACAGGTGATAAAAGAAGTGGCAGTGTGTGAGCCACAGAGCTCCGTAGTGGCAGCACGCCTTTTTACCTAGGACTGTGAGTCCGTATGCCTAGCCAGAGATGACATTTCAGCTCAATTCCCCGGTTTTAAATTTTGACAGGTGTTGTATCTGGCTGCCAGGCAGCCAGTAGATTCACATGGCTGATTCATTTTGAATTGGAGTTTTCTCAGACACAAGGCTGACTTCTCTCTGCTCTTTATTTGAACTAAACACAGCCTGGCCCTTTCCTTTTGCACATGACAGCCATTTTAACTAGCTTGCTTGAAAAAGAAAAATGTGAAACCTTTCTACAGAAATATCTAAAAGGAGAGCAAGATCTATCCCACCTTACCTTTGTGATACTTGGCACTGGGTTTAGGTTCCTTGCAAAGCTCACCGTTCTCAAAGCAGCGCGGCTTGTAGGGATGCAGGGATGTCCCCAGCCACCGCAGTCGTCGATATTAATGAAGTTCCAAGGGAAGTATAATTCACTGCACAAATGGAGAGCCAGTCTTCTTGTTCTGTGGTTGTGCCATGCCTCCCATAGTACGTAAGCATCATATCCTTTACGGGAGCTGATAGTTGTTACAGCAGGAAGGATCCCATTTGGAGTTTCACTCAAGTCTTCTGAGTGATGATATATGGGAAAGGCAACTGCAGCAATTAAGTAAGCTGCTTCCCATGTGGGTTCCCTGTAGATACCCATCCTCAGGAAAATTCTAATGATTATTTTTACTGTGATTTTACTCGATTGTTTATAATTTAAGTAATGTTTCTTTAAAAGAAACCACAACTGAAAGGTGTTTTAATTAATGCACCTTAATTACAGAGGTAAATGTTATGTCAAAAAGGTTAAGTTTTATCTAAACTGCCTGAAGTGTAACTAAAACAATCAAAAAGATGCTGTACTAAATAGTCTTGTGCTTAGAAGACTCTGATTCAAGCAGCCCAAGATTTGGCAGAACTTGTTTTTTAACCTTTCATTTTACTTAATAAAAAGGTCTAGAGATTCTTTTTTTTTCTTCACGTGTTTTGGCCATATACTAAAAAATATATATATAGGTACACTTGTTAACTATTTTGTATCATTTCCTTAACTTTTATATAAAATGCCTGTTGAAGAGCTCTGAATGTCTCCTTAATAAGTAGTCTTTGAACCATCAGTCAGGACCGTTAATGCTTGTGCACCAATATACCAACAGTGCCAGCCATTATGCTTAAATAAGGAGTGGAAGTCACAGTGTACCTTACTCAACAGACATAAGCTTACTTGAACACAAAAAATGTTTTTCATGCCAAAATTGGACTTAGGAACACTAAGTCTAACTAATTTACACATCTGATAGGGTTCACAAACGGAGATAAAATTACTCAGGTAGATTTTGATTCTGCCGTGTCTTGACTTCCATCTAGTTGCAAACATTTAATGTGTGCTTATTTACAATATTCAAGTTTAGATGGATTAATTTTTTTTTTGCTTGCTGTTCCTGCTAGCACTTTTCACACTGTTTTCTCACATGACAGTCGTTTTGCTAGCTTGATAATTATCCTGCTGGGCAGGATGAGAATTTGTGCCTTAGATCCTATGTACGTAGAAAAGGCAAACTGCTTTAATGACACTGGTAATACTAAACCAGTTGATCTCCTGACACATTCCAAGGTCGTAAAAAGGCCTATATTTATAACACTATTTCTTTGTAGGTTGGGGATACTCCATGCCAGTTTAACCCGGTGTACTACTTGACTGCTGTAGTTCAAACAACACAAAAATTGCTTGCTGGCCAGGACATGGGTAATAGACTTCCATCATGATTTTAGAAGAGCTGGAGCTATCTGAAAAGCTGTAGCCCTTGGCTGATTTCCAGCTGCCCTGGCTGGAGGGATACCTGCCTCACACCCTTTCCGTTGAGCCTCTAGAAAGTCTTCTGGGAACGGTCCCTAATTCCCTGCAGTGAAAGGCATCTGGATTAGCTCACGCCTTGTCCAACGGCAGTTTCATCTCAGGAGGACGGACTTTGCCCAAAAGCATGGAACAGGAAGTCTGGCAGGGTCCGCTGATGTGGCTGTTAATCTCAAGTGTGGAGTAGTAATAAACTAGTATGGCTTTTAATTTCTCGACCCAGTCTAGCCAGATCTGCAAGTGGATGCTTGACTGCTTATTCAGTTATTCTGTGAACTTAGTGGATACTGGGAGATATCTGGTAGTAATTTTCCACGCTGAAAAAATGTAATTGAAATGACCATGTCCCATTGATTCATTTTAAATATCCCTGAGAGAGTACATGACCTGTTACTGCTTGATAACTTCATTTGCCCAGAAAACATTACTTCAATAATAAGTCAACAATCTGTGAAGTGCTAAGCATGTATCCAACTTTAAAGTCTGTCCTTGTTAACTAAAATAAAATCTGAAAGGTGGTTCATAGTTGTCATACATTGGACAAGATGTGATGACGCTAAGTTATAGCACTCCTTTTAGATTCTTTTAGGCTTTTAAACTATTGCCAGTCCATAGGGCTTAAGATCTTGGAATCCAAAGCATTACCTCCATGTAACTGTAAAGCTGTAATATAGGTATGTATAAAATAAAAATAATTATGCAAGAGCTTTATGTCTGCTTTACAACGTGTAATTTATTCATGGCTGGAAATATGCAGTGCTTGTCTTTTGACATGCCCTGTTATATTTTATCTGATGATTTTAGCTGACTTAGTTATGCCACCATAACATTCAGATTTCTGCAATTCTGACCATCATAGCATCCATTCATGATTGGGACAGATTTCTGGTGATGACTTATGCAGAGCTCTGTGGTACTTTACATTAGATTACATAGTAGCTCAGTGAATCAAGGGAATATGGTAGTCAAATTATGAATTTTTAAATTTTTTATAGGGCAAATTATGTGCAGATTGTGCTTATGATTTCTTTGCTGTTGAGAAGGTCAGTGTTATATTGGTGAGTTCAAACTTGATCCAGAAAGGCTGTTGCGTAACGTATTATGTAGATTGGAGTCAGTTTTATTATTGAAGGATAACATTTGCAGTCCACTAATATGTATTGCAAAGCTGTCATGAAAAAAAAAGTTAAACAGGTAGAAATGGCCAAATATGTGCTGTAACACATCTGTAGTTTATGAAACATACATGTAGTTTATGAAACTACAGTTTATGCTGTAGTTTATGAAAACTATATCCAGTAGAAATATACTGGAGTTCTTTATATGTGATGGGGTAGTGGGGATGTGATTTAAATGATGTGCACTGAAACTATCTTAAAAGAATTTTTTGCATATTCTTTCAAAGATATAACAGTTGCTGAGCTTGGATACTTCTGACTTGAGGTAGACAGTGTATTTATTTATGTATGTATGTATTTATTTATTTATTTTAAATTCAGGGATCCTCCAGATAAGTTTTCATTCTGTCATAGAGTTCTGTTGGAAATTTAAAAAAATTGGCTTTGGAAGAAAAAAAAATGCACATTTGCATATTTAAAGAGTTATCAAAGGAAGAACAGATCTGTTTGTTAGTTCTTGTTTTCATTGAATATACAGAGGTTGAAAATTTCCAAGTCACTGTTATATCTCATTAAATTGGATGGTGGAAGTTGTGTGCATCATCATCTCTTTGAATATATTGCTGTTAAATAAAAAGGCAAGATTACTCCCTCATTAAGGATTTTAGCTGACTACCTCTTCACAAATGTTTTTTTTTTTAATGTAGCATTTTTTCATATTTGTAATTCTTGTATAAATGAACAGATGGGAACATTTTGCATGTAAAACTTCAGGATTATTTAGGGAAGGGGTAAATGGTGAGGTTGTGTCCTTGTTGATACTTCCAACATAAGTTTATCAATTCATAATTCACTGCAAATATCTCTCCTGGTCCTGAGTTCTTATGAACAAACATCCCTGTATGTACTACTGTAATTTCCTTATTTGACCCAGGGAGGGTTTTTGCGTAGGTGCTGTAGAACCAGGTGATTGCTTTCCTTCCTAGCCCACAGAACAGTGGTTTAGATTTAAAAGAAAGAAGACAATGAGTAAGTGCAAGTAATTGAAGATGGGGGAAAGTGATTACTGTCCTTTGCACTATCTTTGTAGACAGATTGTTCCTTTTCCTGTAGAAAAAAATATGACCAGTTTTGAGAGGTTCATTTTAGATCGACACCATTTAAATTGGACTCTTCTTTTTCAGATATTCGGAAGTTCTTTTATCATCAGTTCTTTTACAATCCTAATTCCTCCCTGGGCTCTTCTGTAGTGTTTTGTCATACAAACCTACAGAAGGAAGGCATACAGAATAGCGTTTCACCTGAGCTGCTTTGGCGTTGGGAAAATAGAAGTTTGCTCTTCTGTGCAGAACAGCTATTACAGGGTCTAGCACCTACTGCAAACAGCTTTCAGGACAAACTGAAAGCTGACTTGGCAACTGATTTGCATAGTTGTACATAGCACTGATGCAAAATCTATGATAGGCTGTCAATGTCTGTCAAGACAGAAATAAAAGGTTTGTACCTAAATAGGCTGGGAATGCAGGGAAATAAATGGTTTCTGTGCTTCAGCATATTCACATGGAAGATACTGTTGTTAGGAATAGTATAAGGAATGAGGGGTGCTTATTCCATTAGCAGTTATCTACAGACAGTACACCATTACTGTGATTAGGCATCTCAGTGTGAGGACACATTGTTACGGCTGAAATATATACATCCCTTAGAGATTGCCTTGGAAGCCCAGAGGAAGGCAATGGAGCCATTCAGGGCAAGAGATAGAGAAGAAAGCTTTACACAGCTAGGACTGCATGAGAACGCTGGGTTGTCTGAATATAATTACTGCACTAGAATTTATCCAGAATAGCTGTAATCTTGTGAAACATGCCATGTGACTTTTTTTTTTTTAATGGCATAGGCAGACATGATTTGGTGTTTACATCTTATCCAAAAGAATGAATTTTCATTTCCGCAGTACCCTGCTAAGCTGGCTAACAAATTCTTGATGCTTTTGGTATATTAACATGTGTGGTATAGGAGTGTAAGCTGTTAAATTTCACTCAGACACTGAAGCTGAAAGATGCATAGATAATATTCAGTCTAATGGAAAAAATCAAAAATTATCTGAAAAATTGAAGGTAACAAATCTGTTCCATTTGTATTTCTTGCTCTTAGCTTTTTATAAAGAGAAAAATGCAATAGACTTTGTACTAAACAGATGCAGCTAATATGCCTGAAGCGTTGTGTTCCATATATTTAATAAATTATGTTGTAGGTGGGGGTGTTTGCATACTTCTGAATTATTCTCTACAGCATTTTAGATAATTTAGCTTTGTATCTCATTTCTAAACCCACTCTCAGTAAGTTAATATTTCAACCACAAACATTCAACATGGTAAGAAAAGGATGATTTTAGGGGGAGGGAGGAAGAAGGAAGGGAACAAAGCAGCTGGCATTCCTTTTGAATTTGAACAATAATTGAAGATAATGTATTGTCTCACACATGCCAGAACTGTCTTGTGGATTCTCAGCTATTATCAGCTGGCGTATCTCCAGTTATTTGACTTAACAGAGCTGAAGATCAAGCCCTAGTTATCCTGGGATCCAAAGTGACAGAAACTTTTGAAACAAACAACTGAAAATAGCTGAGTTTATAGACTTGACTCAGAGGAAGTAATAACTGATGGAGAGATGGCTTTTCTGATTGACCATAGAACTAGTAGTGATGGTAAGAGACAAAACAAGTCATCCTTACTAAATGTGGTGAGATTTCTCATGTCCCCACTGTTTTTTGTCGATGTTTCTATATAATTTGAGATGTAGAATGGGATGAAGGAAAGAACTATTCAAGCAACAGTAGGTCAGCCTTTTTATTTCAGTATCTTGCTTTTATTTTAACATTGTTTGTAAATACCAGTGAAATGAGTGCTAATATTAATATCTGGAGAAAGGTAGCTGGATATTGATACTCTCTGCTTGCCAGGTATTTATCCAAGTATACTCTGCCTGTGCTGTAGTTGGTGGCTACAGAGAATATGTGCAGCCCTATGCTGAAGTTCTGCTTGCAAAAGGCACTGTAAAACTGGTGTTGTGCGGTTCCCTGTTGACAGCTGCCCAGCAGCTTTCCCAAGGAAATGTGCTCATGATGAGGTTGTGTCAAGTGGTGTTCCCCAGGAATTGTACTTTATGCCCGAAATGAAGGTGGTTTCAAATGCATAGAAGGTCCTGCTAAGATGTTCATGCTGAGTTTGAGGGGAGGGGGGCATTTGTGCATCTGCCAGACCCAGCCTTTCAAAAAATGCACTTTCTGGAATGCTTGAAAATGGCAGGGAGGGAAGGTTTCCCCTTCCAGAAGCTGAAGTCTGTTGGGCTTACGATCTGTGTAAAACAGTCTTGTACTGATTTTAAATGTTTTGACTGATAAATGTATCACACATGGAAGATGGAAGGTTGAGTTGGGGAAATAGCCACGAAGGACTTCTGTTCGTCATTCAGATGAAAGTTTAAAAATCAATCAATCAAACAAACAAAACCCTGCCAAAACCCAAAAAGGTTAAAGAAAATGAGTTTTTGGAAAACACAACTCGGTAAGCCTTTATTTTCCTGCTCTAGACTACTACCCTTCTGAAATATCTACTGCATATAAAATCTAGGATTTCAGACATCCTCTTGAATCCCTATTGTAAAATGATGAGTCTATGATTCTATTGCTTGCACACCAGTTCTCCTTAAGCTGGAGATGTAAAATGAACAAATTGTGCACGCCATCTTCAGCCCAAAATCTTTGTCTGCTTTTAAAGTGGCAGCAGCCATCTTAATGTATAATTTTCGCTTTCCAGTATTTCTAATCTTTCATGTGACTATGAATTATTGACTGGCTAAAACCAACCTATCATACATCTAAAGGTAAGACAGGCAAGAGAGTGGAATCTCATATTTCTACAACTTTATGGCCTGGTGGAATCAACAGGAGGAAAAGTAGTAAAAACTGTGCTTTTGTCAGTGAGGTGGGTGGATCAGACCCCGAGCACCCAGCGGAAACAGAATGATGGAAGAAGAAATCTGTGCTGATCTTTGCCAGTTAGTTTTCTGCTAGTAAATGCACTTTTAAAGTCTCTGTCAGCTAGGTCTTGCAGAATAGAAATACCATCGCAAAGCAACTAGGGAAATCTTTCTATGTCAGAATGATGAGTGGAGCTGGAGACATTGCAAAGGCGATACTGATAAAAGAGCTTAGCAGACAATAGGCATTTTTTGATGGAGATAGTCTTGGGTTTTTGTCTTTCTGAGCAGCTTCTGTGGTGTTTTTGAGCCTGTCCGTAGCCAGGCAAATGTTCATCTCTAAACCATGAACTACATGAAACTTATTCAAATGTACATTTAATTCCATCCAATCAAAAGATGGACTAATGAATATTTTGAGCAAATGTAGTGTGTGAAACTGAACTTTTGAAATTTGTAGGAGTGTGTGGAAGCTCACAAGTTTTGTTTATATTTGGTACGTTCATTCATTAATTTCATAGTTGAAGTTCATAGATTCAGAATGTAACAAAAAATTTACCTAAATTCTACAAGGTGAATCTGTTTAATTTCATACACTTTTGTCTGACGCCCTTTGTGTTCAGGAGTCCACAAGATCCAATAGACTTGATATAGCTTTTGAATCTACTATTTTTTTCTCCTTTTCGTGGTTTATTTGAAATCATTCCATAGCAGTTGTATAAATAAGTGTTTTGGTGGCTGTTTGCATATATATCTGCATTTTCATGTAAGTAGTACTTTTAGTCTGTAGTACCACTGAGGAGTCTATCTGCCATGAAAGACTGGGACATCTGTGCTTCTAAAGCACTCAACCTTTGGGAAACTCCATTCTGTAGCTACAGAAGTGAATGACTGGCCTACCAACCTCATAGTGTTTGCATTTGGCTGTAAAGGTCTTTGAGGCATGGAACATTTCCTTGTTAAGAGTTTTCTGCTCAGCAAAAAGAGCTTTGTTGCTGGACTTTTTGGCACGGCATGCTAACATGGTGCACATCACTGGGGAGCTGATAGCTTTTGTAAAGGTGCTAATTGAGTGATCTTGTTATCTTTTTACAGAATCACGTAAACCCAGCAATGGATTTTACGCAGACCCCTCCAGGAATGCTAGCCCTTGACAACATGCTGTACTTCGCTAAGCATCACCAAGATGCTTATATACGGGTAAGGCTTCTTCTCGTCTTTGAGATCCATGCGGTTGCCTGTTCACGCTGATTATGTCCTGTTTACAGTTGACTTTGAAGAGGAGGTTCAGAGTCCTGATATCGTTAACGACAAACTCTAGGAAAGCAAACCATGTAACACTAAAACATGACGTAAGTCTGTAAAAGCTTTGGGAGAAAGCTGTGTAGCTGTCTGGTCTGTCATTGCTGAGGCAAATATTATAGGTATTATTCCTTGCAAATGCTACTTTTTGCTTAGGCCTGCAAAGAGAAGGGAGATGAGCTTGTGCCTTTTTCAGATGTGTGATAGATGTCCATAAGCTCAGAAATGAGTAATTGTGCAGAATTCTCTGCCCTGCTCTAAGTCTACCAAAAACTGTCAGGGTTTTCTGTGGAAAGAAGGCTTTGGTGAGCAAATGCCTTGATAAGTGACTGAGTTGGCAGTATCCTGAGAGTTAAGATGCTCCCACTGAAAGTACTGCTGTAGGTGAGGTAATGCTTGGAGAAAAATAGGTAAAAAGCATCATGATTCACTTGCACAACCCGTTCCTGCCCCCTGCCCACTCCACTTCCTACTTTTGTTATTTCAAGGGTAGTTAAAGCAAGTTATGTGTTGTGTCCTTACAAGAAGAGGCATACAGCTGAATAATACCTACCTCTGAATAGAACAGCTTTTCCTGACCTTTATTGAAGTTCAATATTTGCCAAGCGTAGACGTAGCGAGCACAGATGGGAGTAGAGGATAGTCTAGAAAGTCAGTGTCTTGAGATAGTAGGGATGGTTTAACTCCCCAAGAAAAAGTGCACATGCAGACCTGCTTAAAGAAGGTTGTGTGTAGCAAGGAGACAGCAGACACACCAATCATTTCTACTAAAAAGTGAAGAGTGAACTTTCAATATGAATTATTGTCTCATTTTTGCTTAAAATAGAATAGCGTCAAAGCTCTGATAGGTTTGTAAAGGGCGTGCTGCTATCCAGGCCAGGATGATCCATGGGCATAATAGGAGACCACAAGATTGTCAGATCTGCTCTTTAAATAGATCTTTCTGCCTCAGTCTGAATCTAGCAATAGCTGTTAAAAGAAACTGTGGCAGCATGCAATACAGCAACATTTATCAACCCTATAAACCCCTGAAATTAAGGGTTATTTCACATACTGGGCAATGAGTATGTTTTCTGGATAAACTATGCTGAAATGGTTTTTTGTTTATAAAACGAGAATGGGTTACTTTTTCTCATTAAAATTTGGTAAGATCTGGATGGTGCTACTTCATAGGCTTCTTTTGAAAATTCTGAATTCAGAGAATATTCTTAGTAGGGGTAGGCAGTGCTCCAAATGAGAGACATGAAGAAGTCTGAAAGAATTTAAAGGGGACAGAAATTATGTTGAAATAGAGCTTCCATTGACATCTCTCAATTTTTTCTTATTTTTCATGTTGCAAATGCTGTCTTAAAAATTGGGTTCAGCGTAGCATGTAATTAGCCAGTCTTTAGAAAGGACTTCGGTGCTGGCTCAGCTTTGTTTCTATAATGCAGTATTTTTGCTGCTGCATTACTGAGAATTTTTGCTTTTATTTTTTTATTTTGCTGTTTTTATTCTTGTATGGTTCCTGTTAGGAGAGTGTCTGGGTGCCTCATGTATTTCCCACCTGAGAAAGAGTACATATACACTAGAAATGCCATACTGAGGCACGCTCAGATTAATTGCTTGCCCAAAGCTGCTTTGGGAACTGTTAACACACCTTGGGAGTATATTAGCCTACCCGTCTTTCCTGAGTAGTTCTACTTAGTGCTTATACTAGCATTGCTGGTATGGTAGCTCACTTATCAACGGTGGTCCACCTTGTCATGTTAACAGCATGCTGAATACCGCTGAGATGAACAGTGTTGTGCAACTCCTACAGCATTGCTAGTCTTTGATCACAAAAGACACCTACTTTCTATCTTTTAATCTCCTTGACTTACTAGCTGGTTTACAGTAGTTTCCTGTGGGCCCTGACATGCCTGTTTCAGTCTCATTTTGAGTTCCTTATTCCACATCTAACATTACCTTTTCTTCATGGCCTTTGGCTCCCAAAGCTCCCACAACACCAGTTTGCTCTACTTGTACAGCCTGTTGATCTTGCTTATTTTTTCAGATATATTTCTACTCCTATATCCTAACAAAAATTCTCTCTGTGGTCAAGATTAAGTTTCCACAATAAATTGTTAGCTATGCAAATAATACTTGCATACTGAACAACTTGTTTGACAGGAGCTCTTCTCTTTATTTCATTGTTGATACTAGGAAATGTTTTGGTTCCAAGGAGGAGAGATTGTTTTCAACTTGGTCATCTGCAATACAGTTTGCTGTACCATGGGTTAATTCCTAAGCCCCCAAATGAGATAATGTCTATGCTGTGCAATAATTAAAAATTGAGACTGGAAACCAGAGTTGGTTTGAAATGAACTTGGAAAAGATGAAGTTTCTCCTGACAGAATGTGGTGTATTAAGCAAAGACACTGTCGGGAAACCATTATGGTTTCACTGAGTCTATTGGCAGTGCTACATTTTAACGGGCAGCACGAATCACTGCAGTCTGACCTGCCACGTTTTTAGGATGCCCCAGCTGCATGGCCCTTAGTAAGGTATCTTCTTGTATTACTGAAAAAGAAGGATAAGGGGAAGTTAGAAGATGGGCAATAAGTAATCTCTTCCCTTTTCATTCCTTGTTCTGCCTCTCGTAAGTGATTCTGCTTAGAAACAATTTGCGTAATAAATAGATTAGTTAGGTGGGAAGGTGTCTGAAACTGAAGTGCCCTTTTGAGGGGGCGGCAGCGGGGCTTCAAAGACCAGTACCAAACAAAAGTACTCATAGGAAGAGTAAATACAATTGCAATGTATTGAAGAACATGGGTATGAAGGCAGTGGGAGCAGATGGGTAACTCTGCATCTTGAAAGCAGAAAGCATTTCAAGGTGAAAACATGGGTGTCACACGGTGAAGGAGGAAACAGAAATAACCAAACATTTTTTCCCTGTTTGATTCTTTCTTACCTGCTTCCCCGCAATCCATTTCTCTCATTCACCTTTTTCCTTTTGGACACTTATTCCTGAAATTACAGTAATATGTTTTCTTTATTTGCTGTCTTCCTTAAGAGAAACACAGTGTTGTTTTTCTTTATTTAGACTTTGAGTTAATTGTTTTTGAATCTCGGTTTTTGTTTACTATACAATATGACTGGAGCCTCCAGAAGAAAGGTTGTTTGGTGGAGGAGAAAAAAAAAAACATGTTTTCTTTGATTGTGTGGTGTCCTTATCTATTGTTTGGATTTTTAGAAAAGTTTCCTATTGAATTAGTTTCCCGTTGAGTTAGCTTTTCTTTCTCTTTTTTATTAATTGTCTGGTGCTATCAGTGACTGATATGCACTGCATTTTTTTCATGTTCCACTTAAATAATCAATTGCTATCGTCAGAGGCTTTGCTTTTAAAAAGGTAGTGACATAGTATATAGAATGCATTGATGGAAGTAATGTTGAATCTCTGCAAGAAATTTTAAAAGTTTCCACAGGAAATAATTGGCAGCTTCCCAAGCTACATAATTATAGGACAGTCAGAGTGTATAATTAAAGTTAGCAGTGAAGAAAATGATTGGAATAAAGCTTTGTGAGAGATAATATTTTTTTTGTTTTGTTTTTTGTTCTTTTGGAGCAGATAAGTCCTCCCCTGCTCCAATTTGTTCCTTTCCAAAACTACTTCAGCTTCATGTTCTACTAATTTTAATAATAAAATTATAAGTTACCATTTAAAACAGACTTTATTCAGTGCAGACATCTTGAGATTTTTCTTACTGGTAACTTGTAGCAGTGTGAGTTTGCAACTTCAGTGTAAAAAGGATCTGAGGATAAACCTTTCCATGGAAATACTATTATGCCACCATTGCTATTAGTATATCCATTTATTGGTGCTTTGTCATTGATTTGTTAGGGAATTTGTGGCGCGAGACTATTCAGATCCATTTTGTTTTCAAGATACAATGAGGAGAGAGGTATAAATACATGAAACTGAAATATTTGGTATGCATATGTGTTTGTCAGCGTGTATTCATTTGCCTGATTTTATTTTTTGTATGCAGGCACTTCAGTGATTGCTAATATTGATGTAAAGTAATGCTATTTACTTAATTTGGTGTAAAGTGCAAGCTAAAGGAACCAAAATGGAGCACTCCTTTTATTTGTAACCCAAAAAGAGAAATTCGATAGTTGTTGTCCTGTGTTTAAATGTGCCATGTTTGTGCCTGGGATGCTTCTACAGAAGCATTAGCTTTGCAGTTTTGAGAAGTTGACCCCTATAATGTGCAGTCAATGTTCATTCAGGTGTTCTTGATATCAGGCAGCAAAATCAAAGCTACTGCTTCAGTTGTGAGTGGGCTGCCATTCATCTTGGATCTTGGCTAATTTAACGGTGTTTCCAGGCAGAAAGAGCAGATGCCATTGGGTAAACTGAATTTACAGCAACTACGCCTTAGCTTCTAATGCACTACCATTTAAATATTCCTTTATTTTACATTTTCCTCACAATCATCTAACTATAGTGATAACTCTCATCTGGGAGGGAGTGTAGGATTTTACTTAGAGGTTATTGTATTTCACAGTAAGTCAGCTGAGTCACAAAGAAGTCCTATATGACATTGTCTCTGGGGTCCACATTTCTCATTCTAATGAATTTGCTTTTGATGACTGACAAGTTGGTGACTTGTCTATATTTTTCTTCTGCGCTTATGACCAGCCATTTTCTAGCAGGTTTCACTGCTTCTTTGGGGCGAGATTCTGCCTTGAGAAGACACATACTGTGTCTCCTCATTTTGTTTAAGCACAAGAGATTGGTGCTTCAGGCAGAATAAACTTCAGGCTTCACTGCAAATAAAATTAGCAGCTCTGGGTCTGAGTGTTAACTATCCACCTATTTGGATTCTGCCCAGCTGGCTACCCAAGTTTATGCCCAGTTCCTTGCCATTTATTAGATTAGTAGGTTCTTCATATGTGTAGGAAAAAATAAGCATTTCTTGGAAAGAGATCATTTTACTGTAGCCTGAAATTCAAGTCCCTCATCTCTAGAAGAGAAGATTTATCCCTTTTCCCACTGGTTGTATCTATTTTATGCAAAAATTTGTTAGATACTGAATGTCAAATTTTCAGTATAAAATATGCCACTAGGGTGGGAAACCAGTGTTGAAATCCATGCTGAAAAGTTGGGCTTATTAATCCCCTGGTATGTTTTATAATGGATCCATTGCTACTACATTTTTGTGAATGATGTGTAAGATATTTAGTGGTATGCTCCTAAATTTTCTGTTCTTGTATTTAAAACAAATCTTAAAAGTTATTAAAATGCTGCAAATCAAAACAATGTTTGGACTTTGGTTGAGCCAAAAGTTGTTTTGATTACCTGAAAATTAAAAATTGAGCTGGTTTAGGGTCAGTAATAGAAAATCTCCTTTTCCCTGCATCTGCTGAGCTGGCAAATCGGTTATTCACATAGTTGCGATGGAGAGACACTTCTTCCCCCGCAGCTACTTGAGTTGCTGCTTATGGGGGGGTTGAGGAGGGAGTTCTTTTCCCTTTGAAGCTTTAGAAGTCACAGTGGAGGAGCAGGTTCTGTTTGTGAGTGCTGGTGATGCAGGCAGGAAGATTGCTGGCATCCTGCAGAGACCTTTCAGAACTTTAATGGGTTGAGTCACAGTCAGACTGTCTGCCATACACTTTCTAACCCATGCAGCTGTTGTATAGGAGGCTGCCTACACATCCTTCCGGCAATTCACAAAGTCTCCTCATGCCTACTCATTCTAGCCTGATCAGATATGAGTAGTCCAACATATAATTTCAGCATTTTCTGAAATAAAACTGAGCCTGATTTCTGCCATACCTTTTTTTCCCTCCCAGAAGTGATAGGAAAAGGAATGTAATTTATTTCTGTTCTGCTAAAGGTAGGGAGAAAAGTGAGCTTTGTTACATGTGTCTTCCTGGTGTGTCTTGTGAAGGAATGCAGTTTTCCACGTAAGACCTAATTGCTTAAGCCTAGTGGTTCCCAGCCTGATAAGGTGTTCTTGTCTTATCTTTTCTCTGCCACTCTTTCCATTCTCTACTCTTACCCTCCACTCAGATATCTAACTGTTTTCCTGCCTGCCTTTTGTTTTTTCCCAAACATCACTCAATGTCTCTGTTTTCCATACCAACACACCAGGAAGTTGCGTGGTTTTGCTCCGAGGGCCTCCATCACTGATGGCAGAATTGAGGTGGATCTCCTACAGTAAAGACACAAAAGCCTGGAGTGGCTGGTTGCAGCATAAACTCAGAGTTAAGTTAGTACTGACAGAGGAAGAGAATTGCAAGGGAGTCATGGCACCCTCTGCACAGCCCTGTGTGGTATGCACGACGGGATACATATGACAGTGTTACAGTCCTGCATATGTTCAGAGTACTTCTCACCATTCATAGCACACCTAAACTTTCCCACATATATGGAAGCTGTTGGCTAAACGAGGTTGTGATCCAGAGGGCCCAGAAGTTGTTTTAAGTCTAGCTATTGTCTTCAGAAGGTTTTCAATCATACCATGAGTTGCAGCAGTAGCACAGAAAGATTTGGCTGGTTTTTGTGGAGCCACGATCCCTCCACCTACAAAGCTGAGGTCTGTATACACGGGGAGGGAAGAAGACTAGCTATGGAGCCTCACAGGTTTTCCCATTTACTCTGTGCTGGGAGCTTTTGTGATGCTAATCTAGCTGCCAGTCTCATTGATGTGCAATAAAGGTTGATGCTTTTCTAACATATCCATACCACAATAATGTTAGGGCACTAGTAGGGTCTGTTTCACATTATGAAAGAAAAGAAGATTAAAAAACTTGCTATATTATGCAGGTACTGCAGTTTTCTACCCTCCTCCTCTGCCACAGGTGAGCAAGGAGAGGATTGCAGGGAAGGCATTGCCACCTTACATTTCTGTGGGGCATGGAGGGAGAAGGAAGGCTGGTAATTTTCAAACTGGACCAGGTCAACACCAAATCACTCCCCCTCGCCTGTGCCTGTGGGAAGTGAAGAGCACATCCTGGTGCTGCTTCTGGAGATGACATGGCAGCTAGGCCTTCTCATCTTGGGTCTTACCACCATGCTTTACAGTGGTTTGGTTGGTTCTGCATGGAGTTGGCAAAGAAAGGAGAGAGATACATAATATTTCAAGACAAACCACTGTGTATTTAGCTTTTGATAGAAAATAAAGACAATACAATCATGCTTCATGCTAAGGTGTTTGTGTGAGAAACAAAATTTATTGCTAGGTGAGCCACTGCAGAACCATCCAAATTTAGCTTGTGATAGTTTGGCACTAGATTTGTTTTAAAAGGGGGGAAAAAACCCACACCATAATTTTTCCAGAAGAAAACCAACTATTGGCTATTTTAAGCCATCTTTGTTAGAAGTGTTTTATGGCTGCAGGGTCAAACACTGGCTGTAATATTAGCACGACAATTTGAATTCACTCCGTTACCTATATGTTGTTATATAATGACATAATCAGATGCTTTTCTTCTCCCTCCTGCCCTGTATGACTGTGTCACTGTCTCCTGGCTGCTTTGTCATAGTGGGTTCTGTGCCTTCTGTTAGCAGTTCTCCCTGGGAGCAGCAGGTTACAGTGCACTTCTCACATGATATGCTGGTTATCCCCCAGGTATTTATTCATAGTTGTGCACGACAAAGCACATATCAGACTCTTGAAGTATGATCCTTAGCATCGTCCTATAACTAGATGTCCCTCAAATAAGGCACGGCTTTGCGTCTGTGTTTCTCGTGTCAGCGTCTCCTTTCTTTTTCTTTTTCAGTATCTGTAGTAGGTCTCAGCTCTTCTCTCAAATCTCAGCTTAAATTGCAATTCTAGTGCCTTCCTGAGGAAGGCAGACATAACTGTTGCTTTATTTTAGTTTTGCCATGAGGAATTTCTGTAATGCCTCAGGAATGTGAAGGAAGGCTGAGATAAGGGGGAGAGAAAGCATGGGAAATTTAAAATAAAACAATGAAGATAAAAAGACAGGTTAGAGGGGACAGTGCTGAGTGAAGGATCTTGGATGAACACTGATGCTGAAGTTGAGGCAAATGACAAGCTGCCTTAGGAAGAAAGTAAAATTGGTGAAGAGGATGAATGGACACTGAGTCTGTCCGCAGTAGAGCCCCTTATCCTTCTCAGGAAGCATATCCTTAGGACTTGCTTCCTAGAGTTACTTAAAGCATCTAAATGAAAAGGAAATGGTGAAGCCTACCATAGGTGATAAGGAGGCTTAGGAAAAGTAAAAGCAGTACCAAGAAAAGGAAGAGCATCCCTGCAATTTTTGGGTATTAAAATGCTGCCTGACTTTTCATTTTGGATCTAAGGAGGTTTTTACCATCTTTACTAACCAGCTCTCTGAACCTCTTGATATTAACCTACAGCAGACTGCTAGAAAACTTGGTATCTATTAACACAGGATCATTTTAGATAGTACTACAAAATAGGCCTGGGGAAATGCTCCTTTTTAATAGTGCAGCAATGCTCGTTGAACTGTCTGCTGTGGGATTTATTATAAGTATTGATGCAGCTATAGTGGGTCTCGCCTTTCACTTCTGTATTTACTTCCTAATCATAATGAATCTCTATTCTATTTCCAAGCTCTGAGGTTGGTTCAGGAATCTGAGAATTACATCTGCAGTTGCTATGGGCAGTATACTTTGAGCCAATTTAATCTTTAATGTGAGGGATTAAGGGGTTGGCTAAGTCGATATTCCTTCCCAGTGAAGGAGGAATATTTCTGTCTGGTGGTTTCATTCTCCTGGATTTTGATGAGGAAGCTTTTAAATATACCTGTCTTCAAAACTTTGCCTTTTGTCAGTCATTAACTCTTAGTTGCAGGTATAAGCTTCATCATTGAAGCTGATGCAGGTTTTTAAGCCCATGGTAGTCAAATGTGGAAAATTCTTAATTTAGTCCACTGCGTCCCTGAGGGTCTGTTTTGTGCTCCTAAGGTAGTGATGGACTCGATGAATAATTCAATGGAAGATCATAAAGGAACACTGTCGTAAAGTTAGAAAATCTTTTGATTTTGTTTTTTTCTTGGGGGGGTGGGGGTGGTGTTTTGTTTTGTTTTTTCTGCTGGAGATTTTGCATTACTCTTCTGTGATCTTGGCATGACGCTTGAATTTATTTTGTTATTGTCCATGCCATTGGTAGATATCTTGTAAAAGCAGGTGAGCCTTTTTTGGGGGATGCTGAGCACCACTGATTGTAACACAGAGGAAGTACAAAAGATCTTGCAGTTAAAAACAACAACCTAACATATTCTCTAAGGAGGAATATTCTTTCCTGTATCTCTCTAAATGCTTTGTTGGACAATTGGAGGCTGGAGAGCTGCCTTCTACTTCTTGAAAAGACTTTTGGCTTCAGAGGAAACAAGGTGCTTCGGGCAATTCATACGGCTAAATCCCAGAAGAAATTCAGCTCTCACCAGTTGCTGACTAACGCTGCCTGAAACGTCTACCTTGGGAAACATGATCAAGCCTTCATTTCTCTTTCTGAACACTCATTGGTTTTGTTCGCTAATTGGGAGATGTTTCTCTTCCATTTACACCATGAATCTGTAAATAAGAGAATATATCTAGTAGAAATAGAAAAGGAGACATATATATGGTAGGTAACTTAAAAATAGTAAAAACTGTACAGATCTGTATTCTGCTACAAATACTGTCAAATTCCCATGCCTTACTAGGCTACAGAGTTTCATCTGTAGAAATGTCAAGAAAATGGATAACACTGTTTTCCTAATTTCACCTTCTGGCATTTTTAAAAACATTTGTAAACCTCTTCCTTTCTCCTCTTCCGCTAGTCAATTAATCTCATTGTTCTTGTGATATAATTTTATTCTCATTCTATGCTTCTCTCACTCACTTTCTCTTTTTTCCCTCCCTTTTTCTGCGCTGCAGTTGTGGGGGTTTTTTGGTTGTTTTTTTTTTCTTTGTTTTTAAGAACAATCTACTTTTTGAAAAATAAACTCTCTCCTGTCTTGCTTGTTAATGTCTTTTCATCACTCAGACTTTTCCTGGCCTGCCCTCTCTTGGTAATTTTCTTTCCCTTTTTGTTTTCTTTTTCTTGAGATATTTGTCTGGATTTTTTTATTTTCCCTAAAGAAAAAAAAGATGTTGTTATTGTTACACATCATGGTGGTTTTGTGCTTTGCCTCATGGTAATGGGCAGTATTGATCAAAGGAACAGAGGAAGAGAAGAGGATCTGCAGCATTTAGTAGTCCTGTACTGTGAGCTGGTTTTGTTTTTTGTCTGTGTAACACCTAGTGTATTAGAAGCCACGTTTCCACGTTGGACCTTCCCAATTGTGTAGCTCTGCAAGGGCTGAAGAAAGGAAAAACTGGCAGAGGTAGGTTCCTAATATCAAAGTAAAGGGCAGCCAACCAGACCAGAGTCGAGTTAGGACTGAAGGAAGATGGAATATGAGCTGGCAGTGTGCCCAGGTGGCCAAGAAGGCCAATGGCATCCTGGCTTGTATTAGAAATAGTGTGGCCAGCAGGACTAGGGAAGCAGTCATCCCTTTGTACTTGGCACTGGTGAGATCGCACCTTGAATACTGTGTTCAGTTTTGGGCCCCTCACTACAAGAAAGACATTGAGGTGCTGGAGCGTGTCCAGAGGAGGGCAGTGAAGCTGGTGGAGGGTCTAGAGCACAAGTCTTACGAGGAGCAGCTGAGGGAACTGGGGTTGTTTAGCCTGGAGAAGAGGAGGCTCAGGGGAGACCTTCTTGCTCTCTACAACTACCTGAAAGGAGGTTGTAGCAAGGTGGGGGTCGGTCTCTTCTCACAGGTAGCAAGCCGTAGAACAAGAAGAAATGGCCTCAAGTTGTGCCAGGGAAGGTTTAGATTGGATATTAGAAAAAATTCCTTCACTGAAAGGGTTATCAAGCATTGGAACAGGCTGCTCAGGGAAGTGGTGGAGTCACCATCCCTGGAGGTATTTAAAAGACGTGTAGACTTGGCACTTAGGGACATGATTTAGTGGTGGTCTTGGCAGTGTTAGGTTTACGGTTAAACTCAATGATCTTCAGGGTCTTTTCCAACCTAAATGATTCTATGATTCTATGGTGCCAGGAGTTCTCCTGCAATGTCCATGGTTTCTGCCTGTAAATATTGGTTTCCCCCAAGCAAAATTTAACCACTGTACCTGCTGATTGTGAAATGTCTTGTGGATCTGCAACTCGCTGTGGATTTGTGAGGGGGAGGGGGAAGATAATAGGGTGCAGCCACTTCATGAGCATTAATGATAGACCTCAATTTGAATGAAAGTTGTGTGGGCTTCGTGACTTCCTCACTGCTTTCCTTTCCTTGGTAAAATAACTGTTGTGATAGAAACGTGAATCAAGCCAGCAGTATGCTCTGTAGACATACAGAAGTATTTTCAGTCTAGAGCTGTGTGTTATGTTTCTTTCCCTGCTATTGTTTTCACCAGTTTGTGAAGTAAACATGTCCATTTCCTGCTTATTTCTCCTCCATAACCAGAGTGATAAAGGAAATAACATTAAAATCATGCCCTTATCAGCTATATTTATAGCATTTTACTTTGGAACAGGATGAGAGTCGCGAAGTCGTGAAAAGAGTATTACAAATATAATAATGAATGTTGTAAATCTGTTGCCAAGATTAGGAATGATTTCTCTTTGGGTATTGATAAGAACCTCTTTTTTTTTTCTTTCACTTTTTACCATTGCTGTTTCTTACTGAAGATCCATATCTGTCAAATTTGCCTACAGATATTTAGATGTAGTAAAGGGCCTTCCATCTTCCTTTCTTACAGAAATGTAACATGTCAGCTCTGCCTTATTTTGCACAGCAAATGCTAAAAGATGATGCTTGCAGAGAGTGTGTCTGAGGATCATTTCAAGGCTGCTTTACATATTGATTACTCGAATTGCCATTTAATTTGCTCTGTAGCAATACACAGTGCTTTAACTATTTCTCTGGCATTCTTATTGATTGCTGTAATTCTGCCTTACATTATAAGCATATATGGTGTCACCATTAAATATTTATGTGCTCATGAAATGTTAATATGTCAGGTTAATGTGAAACCCAACAAAATGCGTTTGCCAGAAGCGAGCAGGAATGCTGATCCGGGTGCTTCCTTTCCCCTCCCCCTTACCCTTTCATTTTGCCTCTCCATTGATTTTATTACCAGTGTTTCTCTGCTGTATCTAAATCTGTGTCAAAGCCCCCTGCTCCAGTATGCAGATTTTATGTTTTATTATGTGACAGGTAAAACACAGTAATAATAAAACAAGAGAAGTGATCTCAGGGAGGTGTTGAGACACAGCTTTACCTTGTGCTTGTGCTACTCTATCATTGCTCCTGCATTTGGTTATGGAAATGTAGCACTGTCCTCCATGAAAGAGACTGAAGCAGGATGACTCATCCAGAATGCAAAGTCATATTCACATGTTCCTTGAACAGTGGCTGCAGCAACATAAAACAAAAATTGCAGGGGTGTTTCTTTGATTTGGTACAGCTGGTATCCAGAGGTGACATGGAACAATTAGATGTAATTTAAACCACATCTTTTAGAAGGAAAAGTAAGTCCTCTTGGCAGACTGGTGAACATGATTCTGACACCATCCTGTTGGAAAAGCCCAGTAAAAATTTGTGGGGGTCAAATACTTATTGTATTCCTAATGACTTTCTAAGCTTCTGTGGGAAGTCTAGGTGATTTAAAAAAAACAACAACGCTGGAAAACAAAGTGATCATACACTCTCATCACACAGAGAGCAACCATCCTTTTACATCCCTGGGTGATGAGTTGGGAATGGAGTATCAGCTAGAGGTTGCCCTTCGTACAGTAGGACTAAAATAGATGCTTGGTGAAGAGGCTTTGGCATGCTATGTGAAGCATGTAACTTTCCTACTTGCTTCTGGGTTTTCACTCTTTTCCCACTTTTACCGTTAACTGCTTCACAGGGAAGGCTTCTGCATATAAGAGAGCATGAAACAGTCACAGCTAAGATCTGGGGAAGGAGGGAAAGGTTTTGCTGCCATCCAGCATTGCATCGATCCTCTCCTCCACTGCATTGTTTTGAGTGAAGTTCCAGCCTTGGAGCCTTTTGTAAACCTTTCTTTGCTGCCAAAATTGAAAGATTTAAAACAAACAAACAAAAACCCAAACCAAAAACACAACCAAAAAAAGCCAAAGAAACAAAAAACATGATGAAGATGGGAGCTAAGAAGATGGGAGGAATGCAAAGCAGAGAGCGATATCTAAACACCTGTTTGTGAAGAAAATTTAGAGAGCCTCTCTGGTGCTTGGCAAAATCTCTTACCTTTGAAATTCATTTTCTTCCTCTGTCCCTCATCCCCAGGCTATGCAGCAGCTGTTTAGAGTGTGTTTTGGGTGGTGGTGGTGTTGTTTTTGTTTTGTTTCATTTTTTTTTAAGCTGGTGGCAAAGTTTGTTACTGCAAAGACAATTCTTACTGCAAATCTGTTTTGACCTTTTTCTTTTTCCCCCCCAGCCCCTATTTTGCTCTCTTTTCAGGCTCACAGCTTCAATGAAATATTATAGTATTTTTATAAGCAATTTTTTAATCTACATTGAAGTAATGTATCTAATATGGCAGAGCTTAATTGGTATAAAAATGTCCCAGGAATTCTTTTCTCCCATTTATTTTGCAGTGTCACTCAACAGGGAATATAAAGGCTCTCCTTGAGTCATTTTTGCAGCATTCATAGGCTTGATGCTAGAGTGATCCCTGAAATGTTTTGCACACGAGCGCAAGTTTTTTCCGTAATAGAGAAAATACGCACATTTTCTTCCTTTGTGGGCTTCAGTTTGATTTTTGACACTTGGACCTTTTTTGGAGCCTGAATCCAAAATGCTAATTTTGGTCCCACTTTTTTTTTATAGTTCCTTCTAGGTGTGTTCACGTCTATAAATCATTATATCTAATTTCTTTTAACTGACAAATTTGAAATGAAACTATTTCTTTCTCTTTGGCTTCTACTGCAGTTTGTCCAAGCTAGGGGTAGTGCAGAACAGCAACAGTGCATAGGAATGGTAAAGCTTCCCAGCTGGTCATGGAGCAGGACTGCTGACTGCCTCAGACATAGGTCATTTAGCTGGGGGGAGGGCTAAGGTTTATGAAAAACAGAGCCTCCACGTACAGCTTCCGAAATTCAGCCTAGTATATCTTGTAAATGTTGGATGTGGAGGACAGTACTTCAACTCATGGGTTCTTCAAACTGATTATTTTCCATTTTGATTCCTCCTTCAGATTGTCCTGGAGAACAGCAGTCGAGAAGACAAGCATGAGTGCCCGTTTGGCCGAAGTAGCATTGAGCTGACAAAGATGCTGTGTGAAATACTGAAAGTAGGAGAGCTACGTAAGTTGAGCTGTTTGACCTCTAAGAACCATAGAGTGAGTTCAGTGATACCTAAAGTCTATTTTAATGCAAGAATTTTCTTCCGAGAATCCTTTCTCAGTATGGTTACATATTGTACACTGTGCCAGATTTGCCTAGTTTTCTGTGTCTCTTACTCATTTGTGGACATATCAGGGATGAGGATGGAGTAGAGGAAATGGGCACCTGGTCTTTGAATCTCTTCTGTATGAAACAGGGCAGCTGCAGCATTTCCGGAGGGGTCAGTTAATTTCCTCGGCTGATTTGGTGTAGTAGACTTCATGGTCTTACCATTCCACAGGCTTGTCCATAGGTTGGTTTTATATGAGTATCATAGTCATTCTTTGTAGGATTGCTCATCTAAACTGACACATCCCGTTTTCTCTTAGATATCTAAAGCTCTAGCTAAATGCCAGATGATATATGTATCATTTACTTTAACAGTGTGATATGAAATATTGTATTTTAATACAGAGTAAACAAGCTGTCTTTGGCTTCAATTACAGTCTCTTGACAAATTGTTAGATACTATCAAACAGAAGAGCATGTCTGTATCTTCATTAGTCTAGAGTGTTGGTGTTTATCTATATATATATATAAACTTCAGTTACCCATCAATAATGTTTTGGATCCAGCTGCGGTCTGTTTTGGCAAGCACTACCACGAGATTCATTTTCTTGTTGCACAAGCAGGGGGCACAAAGATGCTTTGTTTCCTTTAGAGACGTTTTCTTCCTTTTGAATTTTTTCCCTAATAAAGGTTTTTCTTCTCTTAGCTTTACACCTGAGTCCACGAAATGTAATGAGAGAAGAGCAATGAAAAAGGCAGCAAGAAAGCCTATAGGTATCATTGGTTCTTGTTCCTACCAGCTCTGCAACAGACATCAAAAGCTCTGTTTTAAAAGTATGATTTGGCTGTTAATACATCTAAAGCTTTTAAATGCAGTGTCTTGAGAGAATTTATTGACCAAAGGAAAAATCCGTCTCTCTGCAATGGGCCAGGATAAAACCTGTGCATTACTTGCAGCTTCCAAATTGACACTCAGTATTTGACAGACCCAGATGAATGATACGATGTTTACTTTTGAATACCGTCCTAAGTAAACCAGAGTTATTAAGGAGCACATTTACTATGCCTATAAATAAACAGTTTAGCAACTATTTTAGATGTATGGTAATGTGTTGTGTAAGGTTCAGACTGTAGCAGATATGCCTCCCTTAAAATAACCTTGCTGCTGCAGTTGAGGTGTCTAATGCCAAATCATGCATGGTAGGTCTGTCTGAATTTTTCTGCTGGTAAATGTAGGAGGGACATATCATCTCAACAAAGCTGTAAGCCTATTTGAATTAAGTGCTAAAGATCATTTTTATTTTTACAAATGCACAGAAAAATATCTGAAATCCAAAGTATGGCTTTGTACATGGTGTTTTTGTGCATTTCCCATCACTCCATGGGACTTGCACTGCACTTTGCTGCTAAGAAAGGTGATTGATCTAGAGGTTAGCCAGATGTCTCAGACTTCTTCCTTGCTGTGTCATAAGAAGTCATTCAATAAATAAACCTCTTTTTTGCCACAGATGTGTTTATTGTCCACATGCAGGGGGCTGTTAGTATGTAGATGATTTGCCATGTGTGGTACTGTTTGTTCCAATTGTTTCTAACTTCTGCAGATAGCTCCTTTCATGTTTTAACTTTTTCATTATCTGGTCTTTTAAAGTGGGGATTGTGAATAAAATAAGAGGATTTGGGGTGGGGGCTCAGTTACCATATGAAGAAAATATGAAAGGAGAGCTATTTTTGCTATCTTAGCTTTAGAAAGAAAATGAATTGTCATATTTTTTGTTTGGTTTTGGGGGGGTTTTGTTTGGGTTTTTTGGGTTTGTTTGTTTGTTTGTTAGAGTAGCTCTATGGTTTGGAAGTGTGGGGTTAGAAAGAAAACTGAAAAATTCCCCAAGGATAGCTTGGTTAAGTGATGTTACCTTTTAATGTTCTGAAGCCACTTGCTTTGGTGTTATTAAAGCTGCAGGTCACTGGGATGCTAGGTGTGCTGGTTCGCAGCAGGGTCCTGTAGTGTTCTTTCCTAGGCGTGTGACGTACAGAGAAGATTTGATGCTGAGGAGAAGTGCACTAGTGCTTCTGTTGATAGAAACCAGATGTAGCACGACTGACTTCTGTAAAGTCATGCTAATCTACACCCACAGAGCATCTGTCTCTAGATGCGGCAATAAGATTGTGTCGTAGCCTTATATTCACAGGGGACAGAGCTAAGGTTACCTCTAACTCATCTTGATGATTCACCTTTTCATCAGTATGTTTCCTTAATGGTTTTGTTTGTGTGGAACTCTTAATTGTGATTTAAAAAGGCTTTAATAAAATACACCTTTAAAATAATGTACAGAAAGCAGATTTATTGAAAATGGCTGTCACAGATGTGCATCTTAAATGACCTGTGATCAGCCATATATTTTGTTGAGAAGTGCAAACTGGAACTGACATCTTAGGAAAATGTACATTCAGGTTTATTCTTCACTTGAAAATAAATACTGTATTGCTGAATAGGATTGGACATCTTAAAAATCAGTAGTTACAGTTTAGGGCAAAGGTGTCCCTGGTACTTTGTATGTGTTAGGTTTCAAAATATATATTTAGGCTGCCAGTGTTTCTTTAGAAATTCAAAACTAGTCATTATTGTATTGGAACATAGAACGTTTTTTCTAACAGTTTCTGAATTGTATAATTTAAAAGCCACAATAAATTACCTTTTGCTCATGAAATATTCAGCAGTGGAAACTTTCTTAAAATGCAGAGTAGATAAAAGCTGCCAGACTGTCCATTATTTATGAAGAGCACTTTAATGCTGATTATATTCCCCTTGCTCCACTGTATTAAATACCTGCAGGCAACAAGAAGACATTTTCCCATTTCTTTTTGGTCCTTTCAAGCATGCATTCATCCCAGCAAGGACTCACAAGAACGTGTTAAAGGCCTGCTACCTCTTCTGCTTTTGTATTTCCCCAAATCCAGGTACCGGACTTCTTAATTCTTTGACTTTGGTTCCAAAATGTTCATGACTTGGAAATTAATGTCTTCTTCAGCAAAACGTTTAAACGTGTGTTTAAATCTTGTGTAAGTAAAGAAAGCTCAAGTGCAAGCTGTGAGTTGAGCATATGGTAACTCCTTTACAGAGGTGGACTTGTGGAGTAGAGGAGCTAAAACTTAAGAGAAAGGTTGGTGTAGTGTTTAAGTAACATGGAAGTTAGAATGAAACATGTCCGTAAGACTCTTAAATGAAATCCCTGAATCAGGAAAGGGTGGGATATTTGACTATAAATCTTTTAATCTTGTGCTACTGTTGCTGTTAAAATGCTTTACTGAGTACTTACCAAGGCACCCATCTTGGCAAACACCATGGTAAATCTGATCTCTCCAGTAATAGCTTCCTTTGTATATCCTGGATAACAAGATGATTTGCTTCTCATCCTCCGTGTCTTGGGGCTGACATCAGACAGTAACACTTACCCCAGTGATCAATCCTCCTTCTCCTGTAGGGTAAGGCACTTTGACACTCCACATCCCTGGTACACTGACAAGTTTACAAAGAGCAGAAAAGATCAGGCCATTCATGTTTCCTCCTTAGTAATTATGAAAGCTAAGGTAACCTCCATCTTCCCTGTCCTTTCAAGTTTCAGTACATGACATATATGGTCAGGGGAGAAGGAATACCCATGTAACAGAGTCCTGGCTTTGCTGGGAGGCAGTAACATTGCAGATAAATATAAAAATTAAAAACAAGATCTGAAAGACCTTCCAGAACTGGAATTGGTAAATTTAATGGGAAATTTGGAGTTTGTTAAAAGCTAGTATTTGTCGTAAGAAAGAATTTGAGCTCAGCGTTTGGCATAAGTAGCCCTAATCCTCTCTGATCTGTGCCTACAATGTACCTCTGCTCAGCATGTGACATTGTTCCTACCCGCAAAACCCTTTCAAACTCTCATTCCTGGTAGGAAGTGGTACTTGATTGTGTTACCGATTTATGCAGAACTGGTACAGCATCCCAGGCTTGTTGCCTTATTTCCATACAGGTTCAGCTGAAATAGTTTTGTGTTGAAGCTGGTCAGGAGGCTTGTAGCTGATAGATGAATGATAAATTAGTGCTGTGTACACTGAGGAAAGACAGTGCTACCACCAGTGCTGCAGTCTAAAGATGTTCATAAGCCAATATTGTTGCATGCCTGAAGTTATTCTATAGTTAAAGGCATGTCAGACTTCGAGTATTTTTCAGTGTGTCGTTGAGCAGGACACAGATGTTGAACTGCCAGTGTTCCCATTTGATTGTTTTGATGGGTGGTGTTTAGGGGCTTTTTACAAAAATCTGCATTCAAGCTTTATGACAGACCACAGGGGTACATGCCATATGTCAGATATGTGTATTGTCCTAAAGCTTCTGTTGGATAGACAAGTTCTTCACTGGGTTTTCTTGCTTTTCAATTGTGGGCAATTTAATTGTCTTGGGTTTTGTTAATTTGATCCATTTATTGGATTTTTTGTTCCTTGAAAGAGAAGATCTAAATGCTAATGTATTATAATGCCCTTGATGCTGTTTGTACATGTTCTTGCTATAGATCTCTCATTGCAATTATTGCCCAGGTTGCAGAATTGAAGTGATCTAGAAATTCTTACATTATTGTCCCTTTGTCAAATAGAATGTGCTGGGCATTAGAAGGTATACAGTGATATTCATGGTTGTACCCGCTGAGATGAAGGTAATCAAATCTCATGCTTCAAGGAGTAAGCTGATTGCTGCAAGGGTCAGGAAGCACTTTTTCGTCTTTGCACAATTTTTCCTCTGCATTGCACAATCCATAGTGTGCAGTGCAGTTTGTTTCTGTTGGTCTTTCCCTGAAAGCATACTGGTCACTGCAGGATCAGCATTCTAGACCTGAGGGCTTGCCTGGTTTGATTTTCCTTTTGTTACAGCAAATCCAATATTTTTATAACTGAATGTCATATTTTAAATTTTTTCCCCTTGTTTGAAAGCTAATTGCCTTTTCACCCTCCTCTTCTTCCTCCTTCTCTTAATTTTAAATAGAATAAAGCCCCAGAAATAGTAAATAAAATTAGATAAGGGAATTCTTAGTGTTCTCGCACTTCTTCCTGCAATTACATTTTCTGGAGACTGAAGCATTTTATGAGCCAGGAAATATTTGTTAGGAAGTTGAAAAACTTTTCTTGCCAAAAAGTTATTTAGTGAAAGGTAGCAATTTTCTGTTGCATCCTGAACTTTTATCTTATCTTTAGGCTGTGATAAAATAATTCAACAGAAATTCTAACCTCCTTTGTCTTAGTTTTTTACTGCATTCATTCTTACATATCCACCTTTTTATCCTCTTGCCCAGTCCATCACCACATCAGGTAGCTCCCAGTTGCAGCAAAAATTTAGCAGATCTTGAGTGAAGGCTAGAAGATAAACAACATCTGAAAACAATTTCAGTATCAGTGAAGGGGGAAAAATATCTAAAATAATCCATATCGATCTTGAGTTTTAAGCATTCCTTTGGAAACATTACTAGCAAATTAGCCATTCCTGACTATAAGGACATTAAATATGCTTGTCCTTCTTGATGCTAAGCTAACAACTTGCTGAGTAGTCTGGATTGTACTTTTCTTTTGTATGATAGCAGAATCTTATTTTATCATACAGTTCTCTATTCCTGTTTGCTGGCAGAGTCCTGCAAGGAGAGACAGAATGAAACTATCTTTTTCTAGGGAGATACTCATTTTTTTGCAGTTAACCTCTTCTTGCTCTAAAACGTCTCAGTCTCGTCATGCTTATAGTAAACTGTGAAGTCTCTACAAAATAACTACCATAATCTATGAGAATATGAGCAATGGAGCTGCAGACACCTTTTGAGCAAGATGTTTCGTTTTTACCTCTGAGTGACAGTGAGACAGATTTTGGAATGTTACTTTCTACACATGGTACTGTTGGCTTCAAAGTTGTTGCAATGTTGGCTTCTGGGTCAGTTAGCTAGCCACCATGGTCTGTCTGCTACCCTCTTGTGTTTTTTCCTATTGTCTACAGCCATACATCTGCTCTTCGGAGCAGGGATCGTAACTTGTTTTGTACGTGCAAAGCGCTTAACCTTATTGTGTCCTTGGTGCAGGATTCTTTAGCTTCTTTAAAATTACACTTACTCAATTTTTAATATTAATAGTAATAAAAAGCATGGTATATGTGGGAACTCAAAAAACACTTAAGGGCAAGAAAGAGGTGTGGATGTAAGGGATTTTTTAATAAATTGATTAATGTATCCAAAAGACAACAAAGAGGTAACTTGATTAAGCGTGAAGAGTAACGCTTTCATCTGGTAACGAAAGGGATAGCAAGAATCAAGACGTGGAAGTTAAAGCCTGATAAATTTAAACTGAGAGTAAGGTACAAGCATTATCTTTGAGGATGCTGAACTAAGGAACTAGCAGAACAGAAAGCTGAAGAACGATGAGAAGAAAAAAAAAGTATTGATGTTGATTTCCTGTGATTACTGGAAGCTATGGCTTTGGCAGACTTGATGGCGTGGTAGAATAACAGCTGTAACTTGTTTTAATGTGGTTACTGGAACCCAATTCTAGGATTTTTTTTTCTAATAGGCTATAATGGACAATGTAGTAACTTAAAAGTCTGAGCAGATGTGACAGCAAACAAGAAATATTAAAATATTTTGGATTATTGCCACAGGAATAAATTGCCATAGGTTAAAATATTTTGGATTATTGCCATAGGAAAAAGTATGGATAAAATAAAATCTTCAAAATATCTCCCATTTTGAAAACTCTGCATCTCTTCTGAGTTTGGAGAACTTTGTTAGCTGTTCATTCTGTGTGTTCCATGGCACTTCTTGGTTTCCCAAGGAGATATAAGTGAACATTGTGAAAAATACAACAACAAACTTCCCTCTTGCATTGTCAAGCATTGGAACAGGCTGCCTAGGGAAGTGGTTGAATCACCATCCCTTGTGGTATTTAAAAGACATGTAGACATGGCGCTTAGGGACATGGTTTAGTGGTGGTCTTGGTAGTGTTAGGTTAATGGTTGGACTCGATGATCTTGAAGGTTTTTTCCAACCTAAATGATTCTATGATTCTAATGGTGTCTGCCTTGCAGAAGGAAACAATGGGCAAAATCTTATACTAAAATTCAGGCTTTTAAAGTTCACTTGCGGACCTGCAGAAAGAAGGAACTTCAGACAGCTGAGATGTAGCTAAATGTTTGTTGCTTATCTGGAACAATTTCTGTATGTTTTAAGGGTTCGTTGTTGTTCAGGAACAGTTTAATGCTGAGCAGATTGAAATGATGAGAAAAATAATCTTGGAATCCATTCTGGACCTTCTTACTTCACTTTGTGTTAATATTTTATAAATATGGATTTATTAAAAGTAGCCAAAGTCTCTTGTATTTTGCAGCAAGCTGTGCTTCAAATCTGAAATAAGCCCTCATGGTTTCACAGCACTGCTGTGCAGCAGACTGGAAATTTTGCAGCTGCTCCTTTTAAGAGAGGCCTGTAGTTGCTTAATGAATTGTACACAGAATTGAACAATGTATAAAAGCCCAATGTTGTTTTAATGGTAACTTTCAGTGTATTTTAATGTTGCTTTGTATATTCCAGAAATGTTGGCAAAGCGAAAGGATTTTCAGGGTGGAAGTAGGACATGTTGCAGGTGAAGAGGTGCACTTGAGGTTTTGGTATCTGGAAAAGGCAGAATGATTTTGAGGTTTGAGGACGATTGCATTAGCAGGATGGCTGCTGGCATGAGAACAGCATTAACTGCTAATTCCTGTAGTTCCCAAGACAAGGCTGTACTTGCAAAGGCTAGGAAATGTGCAGTATTCTGGGAAATGCACGAGGCCTTGCAAAGAATACGCCCTTCCTTGAACGGTTGAATATCCTTGTAACAACCCCCTACTGAATTGGCTCTGAGGTAGCGAATGTACTACTAATTGTCCCAGGTTGTCCCTGCACATGAAGCTTCATGGATGCTTGCAAGGCACTGGAGGCACTTCTGGATTGCTATTGGCTGTGTAGTCAGGTCCTCTGTCAGAAAGCTTTACCCTCATAGACTTTTAAACTTCATTTATTCTAAGTAAAATAGATACCTTTTTAAAATTTGAATCTGTGAGGGAAGCTTCTGAGCTTTAAAATTATTTAAAATTCAAATTGCTAGGCTTCTGAGAGAGAAGATCAGGCAGAATGCCCTGACACAGTACTAACCAGGGGTAAGGCAGGCACTGAGTACAGCTTAGTTGCATTTATCTGAAGCTTTTCTCTGGTTAACGCATGCTGCTTCTGCAGCCATGCACTGTGCATTGTAAACACGCTGTTTGTGTTTATTCAGGAAGCCATGAGGGTTCCTTCTGTTGCTTGGTGGACCAAACAGATGAATACAGGTGTTCTCAGAAAAAAACACCAAAGCAGGGAATAGTTAACTTTTGTCATATAATTATACTTAACTTTGGCACCACCTGATTCTGTGGAAAGCTACTTTAAACTGACTGATCATGTACCCACTTGAAACTGGTGGAAGAACTGTTTTCATGGAGGGGTTATACTTGGTCATCTGTCATTCCTGATCAATTAAAAAGGGCACGTCCTTGATTTGTTTTTTGCAAGAGTGTTTTCTCAAAGAGTTGATCCAAACAACAGTGAAAACAGAGTAATGAGAGCCTGAGACCTTAATATATTTCCTTTAAATTATTTGTCATTTGCTAGCAGTATTTAATTGTAAAACAAGATCAAACTGCCCTTAATGTACTTTGTTGTAAAGCTTTACCAGTCAAGCTCTGTCTTTGCAAGTAAAAATAACACTAATGGTGAGTAACGTGAAGGACTGGAGCTGTGCTGTGAAGGTGACACAGATTTTTAACATTGGGTTACTGATGTTATGTACGTGTTGAAATACCATCCATCACTTTCATTTCCGTTGAAATGCTTGCTAATGAAAAGCTTAAGAAAATTAGCTTCTAACAATTAAACTTCACTTGCCCTTCTTGAAGAAGCATAGATTAGTTGGAACTGTGACAGGAGAAAGCTATAGACCCTCAGGCCTTTTACAGACCTTAGAGATGTTCACATTCAGCGAGAGCTTTTAATAGTGCTGGCTAAGTAAAATAAAAACAGGAGTCTGCGGGGTTATATTTTGCTCTGTTCCATGAAGAAGTATTCAAAAAGTGAGTACAGCCACTCTTGAAACTGCCCTTTCAGCTTTACTTCTTTACTCCACATGTGGCATTCTCTATTCCTGGATTAGCAGAAACTTTGCATAAATGTTTAAATGTTGTTAATGCATTTTCATGGTATATTTCTTTGTATGTGACAAGGAATTGAATTTCTTGTTTCATAACATTTCTGGTCTCTTTGTGGTGAAGTTTCGCCATGGCTATCTTTTGTGAATTGAAAAATAACTTCAGCATGATTTTTAAATATAAAGCTTTAATACCTGCGAGTAAGGGAGAGGGAAGGAGATTCTTAATTTTGGGAGAGGAATTCCAACTAGCCTGGAGAAATGGCTTATGTCATTAAAACAACATTAAATGTGACGTAGTGTTGTGAGGTGGAGCCAGGAGGTGAAATTGTGACCTCCTAGAAAACTTTGCCTTAGGATCTCACATCCCTCCTGTAGGCCATTGGGAACGTAAGTGTTTGGCACGCCTGGCCCATTTTTTAGCTAGCGTAGCTAGACTTTCCACTTTGTTATTTCATGAGAGTTTTGAAAGAAAACAGCCCTAGTTCTTCTTGGGGGGAATACAGTTCCTCTCACGTTTCTTTTGCTTAGTGTGTCAGGAGGTCCGTATGTGCTTTTAGGACACCTCTCGGAAACAGCAGAGTCTCCTGTAATTCCTGCTCACCAGTTTTTGGACAAATTAGAGCTGCAGTCTTTGTACACACTAGTTGTGTGCCTGTATATGCTGATAAGTCATTAGAGGGATATAATTATATGCTGCTTACTCCAGGAGACCTTCACAGTAGGCAGTTTATTAATAGGGAGACACGTATGCATGCACCCATACACACTCTTGGTCTTTGTCTTTGAAGCCAGGTTGTCATATGAATTTAGGCTCCCATCATTTTTTTATTTCGTGTATTGGGGATATCGGAACAAAATCAAGCTCTTTATGAAGAGTTATTAGATATGTAAATGCTTTCTGACAGAAGAGTTGTTAGCTGTCCTGAAACACCTTTTATTGTACTGTGCCTCTTTGCCACGGAGAGCTGTGACTGTTCTGGATCTTTCCAAGATGTTTTTGAAGGAAAAAATCATGGCTCAAGTTAGAGATATCTCAATTTTTTCCATTCAGTCTTGTTCGTTACTGAAGTTTATACAGACTTGATTCTTTTTCTTGCAGTTTCAAATGCTGTGTATTAACAGACCTCTGGCCTCCAGCAGTTCTAGGTTCCTACTCTTTCAGGATCAAGCTATCTGCTTATTTTTCATGGGCCTTTGTGTTTTATATGTGCACAGCTTGCTAAGTTACTTGCTAGTAATCCCCCAGCTGGCTGGTGGCTCTATTTTCTCCCCTAATTACCACTACAGAGCATCAGTTTAATTATTCTATTGAGTCTCTAAGAAAGGACTTAAACCATCCATCAGCTCTATCCAGATTTGTTGTCTCTTCACATCAAAGACCCACTTGATGACAGACACTTAAAAAATCATAGCATAATAACGTTAGCTGTAGGCATGTATGAAGTGACTGATAAGGAGCTAAGGAAAACGTTGGACTCTTTGTTCATCTGAAGTAGGTTATCGAGACACAAAAAATAATTGGTTGTTTGTGTACATATGAGTGTGAAAGAGCTTATTGGTGTGACACTGACTTTCTTAAGCTTTTTGCAGTAAGTTTTCTTCTGGTAGATAAGAAGTCCTTTGGTCACTCTCTGGGTATATTTCACTTTTAACTTTATAGCCTCTCAGCACAAAATATAGTTGGTATTTGCATAGTAAAATTCTAAGGCAAGATCTCTGATAGTTTGTTCTTTGGGCCTTTCCCAAGCACACAATGGAAATTAAGCACCAAACTTACCAAACCAGAAAGCAAGGGTAATTGCCTTATAACCATACATTTCACTTGTGTTTGTCTTAACATTGAGGATATATTTTGTCCTTCAGCTGTCCATAGTTTTTGGTGTCTAGCATAGAATACAATTTATTCATCCTCATCAGTGACATGACATTGTTTAGCTGAACCAAATAGCACTGAACACAACAGAATTCAGCATAGGTTTATCACAGGGTGGAGCAGAGCTCGTAGGACCAAGTTATAGGCTCTCATTATCCAAGTTGTAGGCTGCATAGTATCTCAGTATCTCAGCTAAGTTGCTATTTGGGGTTTTTAGAGTAGACGGTAAACCTCACCTCAGACGTTTCAGAATGTATACCTAAGCAGGAAAAGTTACGTTAAGTCTTAAATAGGCAAAAAATTGGCTGAGCCATAGCACAGGAGTGTTACTGCTAAATGTGTTTTGCTACAGGCAGAGACTGTTATCAAAATAGATGAAACCATTTTGGAAGAGGAAAAAATTATCAGAGCCAGTGCCAATGAAAAGAAGCCATAAGGATGTGATTGGTTTTCCACAGAAAAAAAGGTTGAATGTGTCTGTCCAGGCCCTAAATTTATTAGGTAATCAGGCTGCAATTAGTTTTAATTTAGGCTTTTGATTTTTATGCTTTACAATAGAAAAAATTCTTATGATTTGTTACTTTAAAAAACAAAAACAAAAGAAAAAAACCCAACAAACCTCCCCCCCAATGTGGTTTTTTTTTTTAATAAAACGCAAAGGCTTGGGATTTCAGAGGTGACAGTACTGCAGGTATCGAACAAAGACAAGCTTTGTGTGGAGCCATGGTGCAACTTGACCATGAAAAATAGTGAATCTTTTGTTCTAAAAAGACTTCAACCTTTAAGGACAGTGTAGTGCTCAGCTTTTTAGTTTTATTGCCTGCTTTTCCCGTGTCACTATTTTTCAGATATGTTTTGTGAGGGGCTTGTGATCAGACTGGAGCAATTCCTGCAGTGACCAGCTGCAGGTGCTGTTAGAACTCGTGGCCCTGGTACCTGCTAAGGGCTTAGATGGTGGTAGCCTTTGCCTAAATGAACGTCCTAGAGTCCAATGTACTTCCAGTCTGGAAAGGTCACTGCCTTTTCACACAGTAATCCATGATCAGCATCGTCATAAGCCTGTCATCTGGAAGGACTAGAGGATCACTGATCTACAATAGTATTTTGTTAATGTGCTGTATTTAAAGGCATTAGAAGTCTTGAGGATTATTTGTGAGGCATTCTTGAGCTTTACAGGCAGATGTTTGGAAGCGTGTCCTGGAATTCTTCTCTTCTCTTCAGCTTTCAACAGTGCAGATATCAGCCACCCTTTCTATTTCCTTCCCCATCCGTATAGCCAAGGGTAGTTCTAATAATTATTTCCTTGTGTTTGAAAATAATATAGTTTGGGTTCTGTGAACACCTAACACATCTACAGGATTGGCAGTGAACCTAGTCTAGTACTCAACCTGTTGTGTCTCTGGCTGTGCTTTATTTGTGCGATTATGAGGTTCCATTTGATAACACCACCGCCCCCCACCCCTGCCCCCTGTTTTTAAATAGCGCATCATCGTGTTTTAGGAACATTTGAGTTGCGTTTTCAATCTTTTTCCTAATATTTGCATATTAATAAGTCATTGAAAAACATTATGTAAATTTTATATCATGGTGAATGTATTATCAAATCAAATGGCCTTTAACGGTAATTGTAGAAAGCTACTATCAGCTAGGGAGATGAAATTTGTCTGTATTTAACTTTTCTCTTTTCTCATACAGTAAGTACTGAATACTTGGAATTGATATAGGCATTTCAGAGATACCACTAGAATGTTGGAGAGGAGGCATACCTTGTTGGGCTTTTTGGGGGTTTCTTGTGGCTTGGTTTGGTTGTTGGTTTTGGAGTTTTTTGGGGTTGTTTTTTTTCCCCATGAATTTTTTTTTTCTGTGAAGTCGCAGTTGGATTTTTAAAAATATTTTGCCGTAGGTTTTTTTGTTTGCTCAAATTGAGGACATAAAGCTATTCCAATCTCTGCATCTGCAACGTAAAAAAAATTTTTGTACGTTAAAAGAATTCTCTTTACCAGGCAATTGAGAGCAAGGGGAAGAAGTAGTCTCCATTTTTAAATTAGGAACGGGCATCCCAAGACTGACTTAAAAATCACAAGATCTCTCTTATTTCACCCTTTTTGTCATCTGTTTTTTGGAATAGCTTTCTCTGCATCTATCAGAGTGAGCTTAGAAATAAACAGTAAAAGTATGATTCTTTTGATCTCAGTAGATGGAGTTTCAAGGTGACACCAAATATGGTGTGACATGAGAAAAACTCCATTTGTTGGAACTTCTGGATCAGGTAGATGGAGCACTAGGTAATGATGGATGTGTTAGGCTGAAATTTTCAGGGACCTTCATGAGAGGATTTAAAATCTCACTGAATTTATATCCTTTAAACTTCCCAGTTAGCTGCAGTAGCAGCATCATCGTGCATTACTTAGCTTTGAAAAAGCTTTTTCAAAGCTGAGCTGACCCTCAGACGGACAAATTTACACATCATCTCAGCACACTGGAAGAGCTATTTCTGTCCCTGCTCACTGACAATGAACAAATAACCGAGCATTTCCATCATCAGCAGTTCCTTTCCTCCTCTTTTCCACCCCCAGATTCCAGGGGTGGGTGGTGACAGCTTGAAGTGATTAGATATATTTTCAGATACCTATTCATTTTGAAAATTAAAAAAAAAAAAAAAAAGGTGTTTTTCCTTGTCACTAAATTATGAATTTTTAAATGTTTTTGCAGATGCTTTGGTAAAGCTGCCACAGTTATTTTCTTCTATTATTCACTCCAGTTTAAAACTTCCTCTGCAGTGTGTGTGTGTGTTCCTTTTGTTTTCCCATTAAATGAACTTCTGCAAACTCCAGTATTACTGTACAAGTATTAATGGAAAGCGAATCTTCACATGTATGGACAGTCACACCACAAGTGGTGTGTTTTATTGGGGACTGGATTTCACTTAGTGTGGCAGGGGACAATATTCCCAAAATGCCTTGCCGGAGCATTGGCATAGAGGCAATTGTAAAGACTGGAGAAGGGGTCTGATGTCACCCTCCACAGTAGGGTGTGCGCAGCACATGTACATACGCAAAACATCCTGTTGCATAACAGCTAATTTACTCAGATACTAATTCTCACTTCCCTGTGAACTTCAAAGTTTCAGTAAACTTCCTCAGGATTTTTTCCTGATTTATAAACCTTGTGTTTATCCATTCACAAAAGAGGTGCAGTGTCATATGATCTGCATAAGGAACTGAATTGCAATGTATGTGTCTTGAAGTATTTATGATCCCAACACGGTTAAGGAAAACCTATGTATAAATTTTTAAGAACAAGATAAAGGAAAATTAAGACAAAAATAAAGTGCATCTTGTTCCTCATGGGAAGGCAGAAAAAATTTATTATGCCAGCTCATTCTCACTAGGCTAATCACTGCCCCAGTGGAGGAAACCTTTACATTTGGTATGATGAGTTCATATACCCTGGTTGTACCAGGCTATGAGAGGATGTGGGTCAGAGTCTGTTTCTACCCACTTTGTGTCCAAATGCTCTTGACCTTCTCCCTTAGCAGACAGCTTTTTACAGATGTGGCTATAATATTATCAGGTTTTGTACCTAAATGAAAAGTTTGTACCTTAACTCTATCAACTTCCACGACTTGCTGTAGATAGTGAACAGTTGTGTGAAGATTTGCTGTCCTGTGTGTTCTTCCGGTATCAGTTTCACAGGAAAGACCACAGGTTAGCAAATGGGTTAAAAGCTGGGTAATTAATCTACTTTTCTTCCAGCTGAACTAAAGATTAAACAAAGACAGTGTATGCAGTGAGGTTTAAAACACATTATGTTCCCAATATATTTTTGAGGATTTGTCTTTGTACTTAACTGAGCTAAGACATGATCCCAGCCCCTTTCCAAGCTTTCCGTACGAGTCTAGCTTCCCTATATCACCCTCTAGGTCTGATTCATAGAATACTGCCTCTCTGTAGCAATTAATGATTATACACCTGTCAGGAGCCCGAAAACGCATCAGAAGGCAGAAGAGGAGGGCAGAAGTGCATCCCACTGATGGTTTCAGGGAACCCTATGACTTATCACATCTGGTATAGCTATTCTTCTAAAAAACAGAAATAAAAATTCCTCCTGGTATAGTTGTATTGGGAAAAAAATAGCATGTAGAGGAAGCCTGTTTTATTTCCTTTTTATCAAACATTCATTTTGAAGGGTAGGCTTCTGTAACTCATCTCATTAGTGGAAGCCCATCTGCTCACATTTTTTCCAAGGCAGTCTAACTTGTGTGTGTTGTGTGTATGCATGCACAAAGGTTTCCAGTCCTAGTCAATGTTTATTCCCATTAGGCTTCAGGCAGGAGAAGAAAGATTAATGATTTGGGAAGAGGAGAGAAAGTTGCATGCACTTGAAAATTTGTCTGGAACGGCCTAACTCCTCTCCCTTAAATAACAGCCATGTATGAATAATGAGAAATTTGCTCATTTAAGCTACGGTAGTGATGGTTCTTATTGATCATACCTGGGTCCTGATGTGAAGCAAAGCAAGATTTGTTTGTCATATGCTTATATATCAGACTTTTTCATCGTATTCTCAAGTTGTGCCCTGTGTACAGAGTGTTTCAAAGAAATTTGTTCTGGTATCTTGAGTCTTGCAATATTTTCATCCAGACGTGCCATATTACAGGACCTCTTGTGGCAGTGTCCGTTTTATTGCAATGGAAAGATCCGTCCGAGATCTGAGGGAGGAAGCATTCATCTCTCACTCCTCACTCTTGTCTGAGAAATGAAAAGAATCACACAGCAATAGGACTTCTGTTTTCTGACTTCTGTTTTATTACTTAGGCATTTCAGAGCTGATGTGAGCTATGATTTGAGAATTCCCAGGAGCAAGACTGCAGCTTTTTCCCCTTTACCACCTGCGTTTCTCAAGTGCCACAGGCTTTTATTACAGCCCTATCGGAAATCTCAGGAGTGCCATTCACTCAGAACAGATTGATGGTGTTTTGAATTTTGTGGTCTTAAGAATGTATATCCAGTCTTATTTTGGTGCATGTATAAAAAGCTGATCCTGTTTTTAAGATGTAGAAGAATCTATTTAGTGATAAACCTCTAATGCTGATGAACAGCCTACTCTCATTTCTCGCAGATGTGTTATCTTTTTATTAAAACCTCTTTGATCTGTCATATGTTAAACCTTGAATTTTTAAGGTCAGATCAAGGATGTGTTTATTGACATTACTGCATTCTGAAGAGAAAGACAAAAAGTATGGCATATATGGGACCTACTTCTACAAAAAATGTAGATCTCTTCTCTGTCTCGTTTGTGTCAGAAATGAGAATGATGGCTGTCAGTTCTGTTCTAGCTGATACATGTTCATATTGTGTAATCATGTTTCCAGCAGCTCTGCAGTGGGTTACGCTAGACTTTCTTGAGAAGATATCATCTGCAGCTGCATGTGCTGAAAGCTATATTTATTTTTTTAAATGGAAGCTTCAAAGTTACATACACTAGGGGATGCCTTTTAAGTGTGGTAGACACGGATACATCACAGCAAAAATAGCTAGGGATTAGGCAGTTGCTGAGGCTTTGTCCAGCAGTGACTAGTAGCTCGGAATGCTTCAGTTCTGGAGCACTTTGAGCCCGAAGTCCATGCGGCTCAATTTTCAGAGTGCTGAATCGCCTTGTCAGAAAACAAGGCCTTTGCTACTCTTTACCACCCAGGTAGAAACCCCAGAAATTAACTTTTGAAAGCCAAGATCAATGCACTCAGTAGAGATTTTTCTGCTCTTGAGAAATTGACAGTCTCTTTGAAATACATTAGGTTTGAGTGCAATTTTTTTCATCTAGGAAAAATGTAACACTGGCAGTATTAAATATGATGAAGTCATTACTTCTGGAGGTGAAGTATCACTGTTGTACCAAATTGAAATCTCTGTGCTGAGACATCACTTTCAAGGAAAATGCACGAGCATGTCAGTATCTCATTTCATCTTTACTAGGGGGGAATGCAGATGGGAATATCCCAAGTAACTGTATGAGCACTGTGTTATAAGGAAGAAGGATTGCAGGGAGAACAGAAACAGAAGGGGGGTGTTAGGTATATGATGTAAACAGATGGTGACTGCACATAACAATACAAAGAAGTCAGTTTTCCTTTAAATTTTAAGTTTTTTTGTCTTTCTTTCCTGCCTCCTACTTTTAAAGTCATCCTGTTTCACAGTGTGGATTGGTCAGTTGGCTTTGAGATAATTGATTTCTGGCAAGTCAGTTTAGCTTTGTGTTGAATGAAAATGGATTTGAGTAGATAGATGCGTGTGGCTAGAAAAGGGAAAGAACTGATGGATTTTGTGATGGTAGGAGCAGAAATCGGATTGACTTGTGCCACTCAGAAGAAAAGAGATGAGCAGGTGTGACAATGGCACAGCTGGATCAGTAACTAATGCAAATGTGGCTAAGATGGCAAAGGGGAAGAGCTATTTTGTGTGAAAATGGGTTGAGTCTTCCTAATGTTGAATGCTTGTAGGCTTGTGCTGATCTATTAAATGATGTAGATTTGCCAGCTTGAGCTCACAAATTCCATTTCACTAATGAAATTTAATTTTTCAGCGCGTGACTTCTAATTGCCAGGTTTATAGCCTGCCTGGAATTGGCACTCAGTGGCAGGAGCCAGATGTTGCTGAGGCAGGTGTTGCGAAAGATTCTTTAAATTAAAGCTTGGTGGTTGAGGGCCTACTTCTAGTCCAGCTTTCACTGAATTGAGGCACATTTATGAGAGGTGCAATGAAGGTTACAGTTGCCTAAATGTTGTTGTAATAAGTCCTATCATTTCCACCTTTTTGGAAGCCTTTAATGTTTGATATGAAATCTTCCAGGTTATTAATCAGGGGAGGTTTTGACATACCTTAACGCCATCTAAGCCAGTTACTCCAGTGTAACTCAGGGCCAGGGCAGTAACTCTCCCAGTGTCCTATGAATTGTTAGTGCCAAGGGAGATGAGGCCAGGTGTGGGTACAAAGCTGGCTACGGTCATTTAAACAAAGCTTAGCAGCCCCTGGAGAGTAGTGATGTAATTGTAAATGCTTGAGGCTGGAGTTGTACGTGTGACAGAATCATGTCAGCGCATGCTGTCTGGTTCCTGGGCTGCAGAAGGCTCTATCTATTTCATGTTGCATATGGATTGCTGGCACAGAGTCACCATCCCAAACAACTGGAGCTCACGTCTTCCTTTCAGCTCCCCTGGCAGTGGCTCTTTGAAGTGACAAACGATGTTTCTTCACCGTTGGTGTCTTTGTGGTGAATATCTATATTGGTTGAATATGTTTAAGGTTTTCATTTACTTCCCAGTTAAAATCTGGATAATTTTTTGTGTGAAATCTTCTACTCTCATCCAATTCTTTCTTCTTAGGATGGATAAATCAAGTTACCATAAACAGGCCTGTATTGAGATAAATTAGTATAATAATGGTCATTGTTATTACTACTATAACATTATGGATAGCATTTTATATCATTACATTTCAAAGCTTTATTTAAGAAGAGGACAGTATTATTGTTGTGATCTTGTAGGTCACAGCTGACCATAACAGAGCTAATAATAACATCTAGGCAATAACCTCTTAACACAGCCAGTATAGCTAAAGTTTTAATGGATTGCATTGTGCCTAGACTTTATGGTGATGCACAGTGGAAAGAGGTCACAGATGCTTTTCTCTGCTCTTGGAAGCCTGGTTCTATTGCAGTATTGGCACAGAGGCATTGGTACTAGAATAAAAAGATATTGTGGACCTTCCTCCATTTTACTGACTCTTAAAGGACAGTCAACATACAGCGATTGCACAGGGCTCCATCAGCAAAGACTTTGTTGAAGTGCCTTGACTGGCTCTGCGCCAGGCAACTTTTGGTGGACTCTGCCACTCTTGGACCAGGTCTGAAAAGCACAGCTGAGCTGGGGAAGTAGAAGAAAAATAGTGTAGAGACTAGGTGTGATGTTGATCAGATGAAATATGTCTTTGGTAACTAGAGTTAGAAGCAGTTCTCAGCAGACAGAATCGCTCGGCTCCCCAAGGGTATCTGAGAATGGAGGCTCTGTGCAAAAGATTACGAGAATGTGCTGGGGATCTTATGTTAGATATTTTGCCTTGAATTACAGGGTTTTTTTATCTTCCCTTCCTCTTCCTTAAGGAACAGAAGACAAAAAGGAAACAACATGCAAATAAACAATTTGGGGAAAATATTTCAGTAAGCAAAAGACTGTAAGATGGAGTCTAATAAATAATTATTTAAAGATAGGGTCATTTGGTGAGAATAAACAATGATCATCTAGCTGTGTGAATGAGCTATAGCACATGTTATTGAAAGACCACAAGAATCTCAAGCTAGATTGGGGAGTTTGGTTTCTTTTAAGGCCCAGCAAGATTCACAGCTGTGAGGAAGGATGCGTAAAATGTAAAAGGGCATGTTCTGCTTATGATTTTTTTTCCCTTTCCAATGGGTTAATCAAGCTCAGTGATGGGAGAAGAGGAGGATTTGGAAATAAAACTATGAATTGTTATGAAAATTATTTGTTTGGCTACACTTTGTAAGCATGTTTGGAATACTATTTATTTCTTTGGAAACCTTGCAAGGAAAAGAACTGAATGATGACTTTGTCTCTCTGTCTGATGAAACTACCCTGAATAATTTACTTGAGTCTGCAGCTGAAATGAGATGAAACAATTGCAAATACACGGCATTTTTAAAGGAAGGAAAGGAGGGAATTTTTTTCCTATATGTTAAAAAAATGTAGCTGGTTCATGCTTAATTTAGTCTCCTTTTCTTATAGAGGTTGTTTTTTGTGATCCAAGAACTATCCTAACTAGTTAGGGAAGGCAAATTCTTTGAAGCTGCTGTGTTTGCTTTCGGGTATGAATGTGAAAAGTGTCTCTTTTAATCTGCTAAAATAAACTTGAGAGCGCTGATTCAGCAAAGGCATCTTGCGTCATTGTCCAGCTGAGTTCAGGAGGACTGTTTCTTAAGCAAAAGCAGGATTAGAGTCTATTTTCCTAATTCAATGCTAGGTTACATTTTTGGAAGTTGTAGGGGTTGTAAAACAGTTACCTACTGCATGCCAAATTTAGGCTCTTACCTGACACCTAAACCTTATGCACCTTCCAATTGCTTCATTAACCTGTATTCACTATTATAACCTAAAAAGAGCATACAGGTTCTTAGGTTCTTTGAAAGGTCTCCAGGGAGAATTTCTACCTCTTTACCTCAGGCTCTAAGCTGAGACAAACACACTTGGCCCTTCAGGAAACAAAAGCATTAGTTCACCTTTTCATTTAAACGTAGGGGAAGCATACACAATTATTTTAGGAGGACCGCTTTAGTAAGTACTGATAATGTAGGTGCAAATCAGACACTGAAGTTAAATACTTGAATCCACTGGTATTCAAGTTTGTTTTTCTTTTTTCTTTCTTTTCTCTTGCATGGCTGTTTCTGTCTTCACTAAGATTCCAAGAAAACGCTGCTCTTAAGCTGTTAAAAGTTGTCACTGCAGTATGCCTTCTGCTTTGCATGATGACATGATCTGTGTGGACATGTGCAACTACAACTGAACTTGCTCTAGCAGAGGCAAATTGCCTTAGTAGCCAGGCCAGAGCCATCCACTCGATCACTACACAGAGTAAGCTCAGGTAGAGAGGCCCTTAAAATTGCACCTCTCATTAATGTCTAATGATCAAAATCTTATCTAGGGAATTTGATTCATTGTTGTGAAGTTGAGCAGTGTTGGCAGTCAGGGATGTGCAAAATTGTCCATGAATCCATAATTAGGGGAAAAATGATTACAAATCTAATGGTTCTCCAGATGGTTTTAAAAATGTAGAAGAAAATGGTGACTAATGTAACCCTCAGTTCTAACGAAATCACAGTCCACTTGAGTTTGCTCTCACGGCTTCTTGTTAGCAGTGCTTTTAAGAGGCAATGTTACATCAATGATAATTGCTTATCGTTGAGAAAATGCTAAACTGCAACAACAGGCCATGAACTCATGGGTATTCTGTACTCGGAACACTTGTAAGATAGTCCCATGGACTGCATCATTAAATTTGACTTCAGTTATTTAACTTCCTCTTAGGTTTCATAGGAGACCTTGCAAGAGCATAATATGCTATTATTATATTGCATGGCTATTACTCTTCAATATATCTTCTATTATGTTCATATATTACACTCAGAATTTAATCACCTGTTTTGCTAATATTCATTTAGTACAAGGATCAAGATAACTTAAGAGAAACTGACTGTTTTATTCTGGTCTGTAAAGCTCACTACTGGCACCAACAAATGCCCTTCTACTTTATTATGTTAAATCTTATGTTTCAAGGGAGCAAAAAGAAGTGAATAAAATAAGATCTCTCTTAAACCAAAAGCCAACATAAACCACTATAGGCCAGGTTCTACCACTTGTTAGCGTGCCTGACGACTGACGCACAGCGGACCCCTTGGGTGTTGTCTTCATCATGGCCTAAAATGGGTAGTGGTGCGGACAGAAAAGGATGCTCAGGGCAATTTCTTACACTTAATGGCAAAGGAATAAATGCAGCGTATACGTCATACACAGCAAAGGTGATGTAGAGCTTAACTGTCCTGTACAGCCTCTTCCCAACTGCAAAGTCAGGAGCACTGCTCTCTGGCCACTGTAGGAAAACACATGTTGGGTCTGAAATACTTCTCTGTAGAGCAGCAACAGAGGGACTCCGGGAGTCAGTACCTCTCATTTGGACTCCGGCACAGTCAGAATGGCACTGCAGTGCCCCAAATGCAGACTTAGGAGAAAACCGTGGAGGCTTAAAGGATGGTACTTGTTTAAGCATATGGACATTGGAACATAATCCTTTGTTACTCCCCCATATACCCTGGATCTACCAAAATTGGGCATCTTTCCCACAGAATTAGTACATTCACTCTATAAAATGCATAATACCGTGTGTCAGAGACTATCACCATTTGCACACAAACAGAAGTGGAGAGAGAAGTGTGTGAATGTAGACGCAGTGTAGAATGTAAAGACATAGCCTGTGTTTCCTACAAATGCTGGGGGATTTGCGTTGGGTGAGTAATACAGAAACCTGGATGCCTAGCTCTGAATACTGTATCTAAGCAAGATCTGAAATAGCAATTGAGGGATGAACATAATCGGCATACTAGACAAGCATGTTAGTTCATTGAACTTCCGTCTTCATTAAATTTGTAGTTCATTGCTTATACTTCTGACAGGGAAGCGTGGATGTACGCAGCCTACTTTTGATAAGTGTTTTTGTGTGTTAACCTTTTGCCAAATAACTATTACTATTTTAAAATATTTATTAAAGAAGTGGTTCATGTCTTTTTCAGGCTTCTTTGGATGAGTCAGCTTCAGACATTTAGCTGCTCCCAAATTATGTTGCGGTTTTAATTGTCTGCTTATGAGAAATGAAAATTAAGCCAGCAACTGAATTGTTTAAATTTGTAGGTAGTGGTAATACAAATATGGAAGGCCTGAGTAGGGTGTTAGCAATTTATTTGGGAATCTGTGCAACTTCTATGCATTTTAATGAATTGATCCTTCTCTCTTTTGGTATGAGGGTCTGAGCAAATCAAAGACCAAATGTGTATCTAATGATTTTTACAGCACACAGCAATAAAATTAGATTCAAGCTACATCCTGAGGTTCTGGAAAGGCTCAAACTGGAGTTCTGGAAAAATGCAATGAATACTTTAAAAGCAACTTGGCTGAACATTACAGCATATGAGCTATCTGCGAAACAGTGGTATATGAAATGTTTCTTGGGGTCTGTTTTGTGTTGTCCCATACATTACAGAAGGAAAACAAATGTTGTAGAAATTGCAGGGGTTTATTTTACAGGCTTGGAAAAAGAGGTGCCATACACACTTTCAGTTGTCACAGTCCTGGAAAACTTAAGGACTACTTGCCTTGGTTTAGGGTTTGATTTAGTCTCTGAGACGTCTGGGATGGGGTATCTGAATTACGCAAAAGACAGCACTATTTAATGGTGCAAAATACAGTTTCCTTGTTTGAGTTGTAAAGTTCTTCTGTTGTCTCAGTGGAGATTGCAGTCTGCTTACTCTTATGTTTCTGGATGTGTCTTATTATGTCTGAAGGAAAAACAGGCATACTCTTCTTTCCTGTTTATCCATTAAAAGAATGGCCTGCTGATACTAAATCAGGGAATAACCTGCAATACGCTAAATTGCTTTCTTCCATTAGTTTAGTGAAGAGTCTTATTTGCAATTAACCAATGTAAGGTTTAAAACAGTTTTTATATCATGTTATAATACCTTGGTTTTACTGTATTTTAAGCAGATTATGAAATTTTTAAAATAATTTGGACAGACTGGGGACTCCCGACTATGCAAGATATGTTTTAATAGCTCAGTGAGCATACATATCAAATAATCTCTGGTTTTACTTATCAGAGTGGTAGCTTTCTCTGCCATCTCCAAGTTAAAAATAACCTTTTCTTTTCAGAGTAAAGAGACCGCCTTACTAAAGTAGGATAGGAGGTGGCATGAACTGTGAGAGTATCAGCATGCAGAAAAGTAAGATTCTTGTAGATGAAGAAAGCAACGAGAATAAGGGGCAGTTGTTTTCTGCAGTGAAAGTACGCTTCTACTGTTTTTCGTTGCGGGTATTCGTTGGTGTTGTTGCATTTACCAGCTTCTCTTTGACAAGCCACAGAAACAACTCCAAGATTGATGATTTTCATCAACCGAGTCTGCTTCATTGGCATACCATAATCAACTTCACTCCATGTGGTGTTATTTTAGATATTCAACACAACACAAACTCATGTCTCATGCTACTTGTTTTGTTTGCTTTAAGATATGAGGCTGCTGTAACTCCATGATTTTTTTTAATATAATTCTTTGTTGGCATTAGCTTTTTTATTTAAATTTTTGGCTTTTTCATATTTTAGCCTTTTGAGTTCCTATTTTTTAAATTTTATTCCACACTTAGAAAGACAAAGGTTTTTTTGTTATTTTCAGTCTGTTTTCTTACGAAAATGAACCAGATGTGATCAGATTGTCTATGTGTGCCTGTCCTTCCCAATAATTTGGGCACAAGTCGATTTCAACCCAATTTAACAAAGGGAGGTATGAAGTTCTGAAAAATTTAGAGAAAATAGCTTTCTGAATACAGTAGGTTTCTTCCTTCAGTGGGAGGAACATCTTTGCAGTGATCTCACACTTTATTAGACATCAACAGATCGCTGTGGGATCTTGAGGATTTGAAGAGAGACCTAAATCTACAGGAAGACACTTCTCATTGATCCTACTGTTCACTGGAAGACTAAATAATATATTCCACAATGCTTATTTGTCTTATGTTATTGATCTTTTATTTTGGGCTTCAAGTGAAAGCTTAATGTTGCTGCCATCACAGACCAAAAAGCACTGCTGGCGTTTATTATGTAAACATTGACAGTAGGTGACACAAATGACTCCCTAGTAGACACAAAGTGCATGTGAAGGCAGGAAACTTGATGGCCCAGTGGAATTCCTGGCATTTACCGTACACCCTGTCTATGACCTCAATTTCATGAGCCTCCAGGTCTGATGGACATGGTTTTCAGCAAAAAAGAAGGTGAATAGGAAAGTACATGAGAAACAAATATGACTGCAAGTCCTTTCTGTGGCAAGCAATGGAATTGAGAGGTGTCCTGAAGAGGTAGGGTCAGCACAGTTAGGGTTAATGGAGAATACCAGAGTTACTAAATGCTGTCATAGGATAATGGTATCCCACTGGCATATCAATGTGGAGACATTTGTGGGTAATTAATGTCAAAACCAGGCAGACATGTTTGTGTTTGAAGGAGATATTGATCCTCTGGTACTGTACCAGCATATGATGACTTTATTTCCCTTATATCAATTGACTGAGGCACTATCAATTATTTTATCTGATGGATGTTGGTGCAATAGAGTGACAGTTGCTTGCTATAACATTATTGAATTGCTTGATATAACATTGATAATTTCAGTTGGTTTATACCTGTTGTATATTATAGCCAACCATGGCATGCCACCTATAAAATCTACATTTTTTATTATGAGAAGTTTAAAGTAATAATTCTAGGAAAAAGAAAATGTGTCTGAACACTTGATGGCAGGAAATACTTTTGCCTCTGGAATTTCCTCCTTTTTGCTTCTGTTTCTGTGTAGTGGAACATAAAAGACGAGTTTTCACCCTTACATTCAGTACAATGCAGAGGAAAGTGTGGATTCCCCTGGGAAAAGCACAGAGTCCAGCCTAACCTGCATCCACAGAAAATTGTCAATGTAGGGTCACAGGAATGCAACACCCTTGTAAATCTGAACTGCCAAAATGATTGATGAGAACTATTGCAAATACAGTAATAAGCCTGAGCAACACTGGATAAAGTAAAGTCTGGAAGAACTGACCTGCCGGGCACTCTCCTTTGATGGTGAGGTACCACTTGAATGGAAGGCATACTTTTGGAATGCTTCTAGGCCAAGTCAACCTGTGATAAATAAGGTCTTCACACAGCTTAAGCTTATGGCTACATATTGACAAATTACCCTCATCAGCCTATATATTCTTATCTTCCTCTCAGATGCAGGCTAGGTCAGTTACACAGAGTGGTCAGAGACTTCTCGCATCCTTTCTGCCTTCACTGAGTGCTGTTGGGCTCTTTCTGATGCTCCCTCCCATCACATCAACCTTCCATGCCCAGAAGAAAATCTGCCCTTTGTCTGTTTTAAAAAAACCCCACCACAAAACCCCACCCCAAAACAGAAAAAAAATCTAGCCAAAAAACCAGCCAACAAACAAAAACCCCAACCCAGCAACACTGACATGTGTAGTCTTAAGCAGATGGTAATTAAGTAATTACAAGCAATTCAAAATATTTGTTTTGCATGCTTTTATTCTGTGACAACAACCTTCCTTTTTTTCCCCCCTTCAAATATTTTAACTGAAATATCATGGTATCGTTTATATTTAACCATTTCACAGAAAAAGTTTACCATGATATCTATGTTATGTGGACCAATAAAAAGGGCTAGGTGATTTTTCACCCAGGGAAATCTGCTTTGCTCACTGCCCGCCTCCCCCTCCCTCCCCCCTCCCCCCCCCAAAGATCTAAAAAGTTCTGAAAAGCTTTGAAAAAAGAAAAATTAGATCAATTTTTTTTAATAATAGAAGAAATAATTCATGGAAAATTAAAAAGTAAATTTGAGTAATTTTTCCCCTGAAAATGGCATCCTGACCAATTCTGCTCAGATCATAAGCTGGGACGTTCTCAGAAGTAATTCTTTAACCTTCTTTCATGTTTTAACTAAGATATAATTTACTGAGTCTGCATATAATTTCATCCTTTCTCTGCAGATCAGATCGTGGAACTTCCCTTGCATCAATTTTAGTGAAACTTTCTCCTTCATGAATAAGTGAATCCAAAATCTAAGCCTGTATAATTTGACTTGGATTGGTACAATTAGTCCCACACATTTAAGAAAGACCTCCAAAAGTACTACAATAAATGCAGGGCTCAGAATATCTGACTGCTGTCTGTGCAAGAGTGCTTCATCTTCTTTAGCCTTTACAAGATACTTAATCAAAACTGAATATGCAGAGGGGAAAAAAGCCAGTACATAAAGCAATGTATTAATGCTGTTCTTCAAACACTGTTGCCAAAGACTTCTTGACACTTGTCTGTTTGAATATATGTACAAGAACAAAGTTTTTATGTGAATAGTCTCTTTGGCTTCAGATACGAGCTCTTCAAATTAATTAGAAGAAATTTCCTCTGGAAATGTTTGCAAGATATACTCTGTCTTGAGATATATTAATGCTAGTACAACTTGCCTTCCCTTTGCCTTGCATCATTTTATCATTGAAATGGTTTGTTTTGATGTTTCAGGTCCCTGACCACAAATTCGCACACATGCCATGTGATGTCTTTCTGTTAACTGTGTCCAATAATACTCTACCTTTTTCTGTGAATAATTCTGTTGTGCCTGCTAGAAGAGTGGTGTAATTATTTTTTCAATTTCTTAAGCAAGAGAGTTTGAGTCATAAGAATGGCTTGTATCCAGTAAATACGCAAATAACTATTTTCTGAAGTGGAAGAAGAAAGTTTAAAAAGAAAAAACAACGAAATACACCACTTCCCTCTAACTGCTTCCACTATCCACCCCCACTGAATTCATACCACCAAATGTGTACTCTGGACTCTCTGGGTTTCTTTTTCCTCCTATTGAGTCTTGTGCTTATTAGTAGTGGCTAAGCCCAAATTCTCTCTCACGTGACTTGGGAAGTACCTGGGCTACTTTAATAAAAAATACCCCTCACTTGTGCCAGTGCTGCACTTTTCAGCCAGACCAGCTAGCCACCTCCTCTCTATGTGTAGAATCTAATGGAGTTTTTACCTGCACGTAACTGAGAGGCTCTCTATTTTGGCTTTGATAGGTACCACAACTGTCACAAAACGTTACCTGTTACTCCTTCTGTGCCTTCAGAGCACTTGCAAAGTTGCTGGTACCAGTGCTAATGTGATTCAAGAGCCTGTGGGTTCTTCTGCACTTGGCTTTAGATGATGTTCATGCTAAGACATAATTACTATAAGCTCTCAGGAGAGGAGGAGGTTCCAGCCCAAGCACAGAGGCATGGGATGAGTGTCAGGAGCCCTACCAGCAGGTTCCTCCTGTGGAAATGGGCACATTGCAATGGAGATCCAGTGTCTCAAGAGGTACTGGTGGGCAAGGCTTGACTTATCATGGAAATAAGGGCCACTGCAAATTCCTGTGCTTTTACCTATGTCTTCAGGTATTATGAATAGATTAATACTGCTATTCTTAGGAAGTAGAGATTATCATTACATTCTGCATTCCTGCTTCAATTTCACTGAATCTCATTGAAAGGGAGCTGTCATGGTCTAGCAGGAAGTTTGTGTTCTGCGCGTCTTTGCAGTTTGTCTTAAATTGTGTGACCTGTATGTCATTTTGGGGGAAGGACCCCTTGCTACCCTTGAACTTTATAAGTCCTTTGAGAGCTTACTGTCCTTTTCCAGGCATCCTGATAGGATTAGTACAATTAAGTAAAATGCACTGGTAAATATTTAGCTTTTGAACAATATTTGGTCATGTGAATTGATTTGAAAATAGAAAAAACTGAAGAAAGGTCAAGCACAGCCAGTTCTCCATCTCTCCCTGAAGGGACTCTAGCTTTTCTCAGTCAAGTCCAGGAAGGGCTTATTCTAGGATATTGGTGGCTATTTGGTTTTATATTGTTCCCTACAGGTAAGATACTACTTTATAGATGTTATTCTAAAAGAGGCAAAGTTTGTTAGAAGTAAATTTTTTTTAGGCTAACGGATACAATGGGGGAAAAAGTTTTTACTAAGTAATAAGACAAGCTTTTAGAAGCTTGTATCAGAAACAGAAAGGAAATGCTCTCAAGTGTGCAGGCTATTCCTGAAGCCTGGAAGTTGATGGTTAATCTTTGACAAATACCAGTTGGTCTAATACAGTTGTCCCACAGCTCTTCGTCTGCTTGCATATTAGACCCCTGACATCTCTATTAGTGCAGGTTGGAAGATACCACTTTGAGAAGTCAATAATGAGGGAGAAAGGCAGGCACACATACACACATATTAATTATTTTTTGTCATAATGAGTCATTAATGCCTGGCTCATTATTATCAACAAAGTGTACCAAATTGCAGGCATACTAATAGAACATCTCTGCCATGACTCATGCAAAATGGGGATCAGAACCATTCATAATCAAAACCTGCCTAGAACATATTTCAAAACAATAAATAAACTTCTCTTGTGATATAAATAGTCCTTTTTCTTTTCTTTGTGTCTCGCCAATAAACCTATCATAGCTAAAATACTTCTCATGGAGATCTGGGTGTATAATAAAATAGGGAGATTTATCACATGGGAATGCATTGGACTAGTCTGCTTAGTTCTACCTTTGGATTAGAGCTCGTTTGCTTACCTCATAGCTCTTCTGGAAATGTTCAAATTAAGCAGGTGTTCTTTTACGCTCTTAAAAAACAAGTTTTCCGTTTCTGGCTTTTGAAGCTTATTTTCCATAAGGTGAAATAAGAATCTTGTTTCTGGTAGATTCAGCACTAGATATGGCAGCGCCCATCATTATGTGGTGCATGGCTGGGGTTAACATTTCCCTGCATTTATGTAATTTAGAGATTTACTTTAAAAAATAAAGCACCGACTTTCTGGTATTAAATCTGGTATTTAAATGAGAGGTGACCATTAAGACTTTCTGAGGTGATTTATCAGAGAGGTAATCTCTTTAATAGGAAAATCTCAGTCATCTATTCAGTAATACTGAGTAATCTACTTAATAATAAAAACCATTGTGCCTCATTTCTAAAGCCTGTTCTTTTTCTATTGGTGGGAGTCTTAACATGGAGGTGACTTTTACACCATCTTGCTGGAGTGATGGAGAGCCTATTTGGTAGAATAGCTGAGTGTTCCTCCTCCTGTCAAGGCTGAATTGAATTATGGGTGCCCAGGGCAAAGTTGTTTCTAACATACTGGTAGATTTATCATGAAAAGTGATACATATTAGAGCATATAAACAATCACTCTCAGAGGAAGAAAGGAAATATTAACCCTACTGTATACTTGACGAAGCCAAGTTGTGTGGTATGATTCTTGTGCTAGCAAAAAGAGCTTGAATCAATTCAGTCCCAGTTGATATATCCTGGTCTATAGCTGATGAGCAAAACTTACTGAACAGGATGCTATTTTTGGTCCATCTCTACAGTAGTGGCATTGCAGAGGAGGTGTGGGACTTGTTGCAGAAGGCTAAAGGGTATTGTAGTGTTTACCTGAAATTCCAGCCACTTCAGCTGAGAGCACAACAAAGATTTCTAAAAATGTGGAATCTTTACATACTGGCAGTTTCAAAGACGAGCATGTGAGGAAAGTAGTTGAAACTGGGAAATGAGAAAAAGTAACAATGCAATATTTGTAATAGTTATGAAACTGTTGGAAAGAGTGTTTGTAAAAGTGCAGGGCACATTTCTTAGTTTACTTTCTCATTTTGTGCATTTATAAGGGTAAGCAATTATTGTTTGTTAAGACAGCCGTGTCATAGTGATTGTTGAAATATTTTGAATTGTCCCTGAGTTCTCTAATGCTTGCTCTGACCAATGATGTAACACCATCATTAGTGCAATTTAGTTTCTGGTAAAGAATTACAGAGGCTTAAGTAAAAAGGATTTCTGGTGTTGTGCAGAATGAGAGTGACTTCTGTTTCTTGAAAGGTAGAATTTTTTTGTGTATACCTGTATGGTCAGTAAATTTTCTTACTGTCCATTCAGTGAGTCAACATTAGTCAAATGAAGGTAGAAAAAATTAATGCAGCAGTTCCATAATAGCCGGCCACTAAAGGGTAGCTGGCCTAGGCTTAATGACGTAAATGCAGAAAACAGCAGTACTTGCAGAACTGAAAATGAGGCGTTAGAACTGGATCATTGCAGGTAGCCACATCGTATATTCCCATTCATGGATTTATTGAACTACATCCTTATACTAATTACTGCTTTTCTCATGCGTGTGAGGGTTGGAAACCTTTTAATTTCCAGCCTAAATATATTCAGAATTATTTTAAACTTGCTTATCTTTGTGCCAACTTTGTCCTTTATTTAATAGCTCTCCTCTTCCCCATATATTTATTTCATTTCAGCCTTCATCTTGCTAGACTGAATCAGCATAGTCATTTCAGTCCGTTCCAATACCATTCTCCACTGACCATTTTAGGAGCCCTTCCTTCCTTGCACTTTGTTCTCATTTAAGTCCCCGTATCTTGCGTATTGGTGACAAGAATTGCAGGTGTTACTCCAGTTTGTGTACTACCAGCAGCTTGTATCGCATTTTTGATACTTCACTACCTGTGCTAGAAATTTCTCACTGATTGTGTTTTAGGATTACTGTTGCTGTTCTTGGGAATTCTGTCACAGTGACAACTCTTTATACAAGGTATCTTTTTCTCTGCTGTTTTTTTATAACTGGTGAGTCTCAGATTAGAGCAGAAATCCTTTTTATTACACAAAATCTTTCCCACTGTTCAGTGCCATACCAGTCTGATTTCTCCAGGTCTCAAAGTCCTTTATGACACTCTGATCTTCCCTTAGGATACCATCACCAGTGCCACCAGCTTTGGGCTCCAGCAAATTTTGTGGAGGTACTCCTGGATTTTGTGCTGTCTTTAATGAAAATCCAGAGTCTGAGACTGACTTCTGAGAAATTCCAGTAGTACTACTCTTAGCTTGATAGCTTACCTTTCCTTTATCTCATTTCCATACGTGGTCAGCATCTCACCCACCTCACCAGTTCTTGTATCAAGTCCCATTTTCTCCAGATGAATTACTAAATTTTCTGTCTGGCACGCAGTGTTTTATCAAAATATTTTTCTTAAAACAAGTCAGATGCAGGAGAACTAATCTGTCTGCTGTGCAGCTAAAGTCCACCACATTTCACCCATGAAAAACAATAGTTATTTTGCCAAAGAAGATTAGATGAATCAGACTTCATCTCTTCTTGGTAAGCCTGTGCAATGTTTATTCCAGTCTCTATTCACCTCAGTATGTTTTTACTTACTTTCCTTCAAAATTTGTTCTGAAGCTTTGCCTGATATTGAGAACAGCTCTGACAATAACCAATTTCACCTTTCCCTCCTCCCTTTTTTAAGTATAAGCCTTGTGTTTGCTTTCGTATTCTCTTTACATGACAAATATATTAAAAATCTGCCTTACTTGCAAGGCCACGTGTAGGACAGAGGGGGAGGACTTCATGAGATGGAGAAGGAAGTGCCCTTTATGATGAAGGAAGTGGCATGATTTCAAAAAGGGGATGTTTAATATAAAGCAGATTCTCTTGCAGATTTTATAGAAGTCAGTTTGGCACATACTTGGGGTACCTTCATGTGGGTAGCTGTGAAAACTTAAGCTTCTTTAAGACTTAAAGCCTTTATGAAAGGACAGAGGACCTGTGGCTATTTACATGTTGAAACACCAAAAGCATCGGCTGGGGTCTGCACTGTCAGCATGACAGGAGCAAGGTCCATTGCCCGTGAGCAGCGAGCGAGCTGCCTGGGCCCAGGAGGTGCCAGGCCAGGCACCACGGCAGGGCTACAGTGCAGAGACATGCCGTCACCCGGGTGGCTTTATGTCCCAAAGCGGGTGTCTGCACTGCTCCTCCTGGGAGGTGACAGAAATCCATCCTCCGCTCTGGCAGCGGGGCCGCTTGGTTTGGGGGTACAGCTTCAGCTGCGTTCCCACTTGTACTGTCAAAAACCTCTGATAGTTTGAACTTACATCTTAAAAACCTTGACTGTGCTGATTTTACTGTCAAAGAAATTTCCCTCATGTCTTTCAGGCATGAGAAGGAAAAAAAGAAAGACGTCTGTAAGCTTTAGCTTCCTGCTAAATCTACTGAAGAACAGTGAAACCCCTTTGTTGTGTGAAGAAGCGCTGGCCTTCTCTAAAATAAATGAATAAATAGGTAACACAAGGAGAAATCAGTTGAGTCCATTTTGAATCGGTTCCAGTTTGAGCTCATCTGCTGACTGAGGTCAGTCTGGTTCGGTTTTAGCACAGGCTGTTGTGAAAACAGGAGTAGGTGATGTCCTGCAGGCAGGTCCGTGAGGGGCTGCAGGGCTGGGAGAGGGGCTGCCTCTGGTGCCACTTTCTCTGCTGGAACCAAGGCACCATTGACTGCCCTCCCACGGAGCCCCAGCTTCTCGCCAGCTCCTTCGCTTCCCCAGCTCTGCCTGGTGGGATGGGAGAGACAGAGGAGAATTGTACTGTGGCGGTGGGAGCGGGAACGGTGCTAATGCTATATCTGGGCAGCAAGAGATAGAAACTTGTAAGAAAAGAAAAGTAAAGCTCTCTTCCCCCACCCTTGACAAGTCTGCGTGCCCTGCTAGATATATGCACACACATCAATGCAGTGGGACACACCACCCAGGGTACCAGCATAGGTGCAACTTGCAGGTGATTTTTGTAGTAAAACCAGAGTAGTTCTCTATGGGAGAAACAGAAATCAGAGCTATCACCTGCCACGGCGGAGCTGTTTGGCTGCAAGTTACCTCCAGCAGGAGCAGAAATGTTTGCACTGACCAGGTTTTAGTTCCTCACGCCCAACAAGTCCCGACTGGGGACAGGGGGTTTCCATTTTTAGTTGAGCTGTTACTCTGAGCTGCCAAGAGCAATGCACTTTCTCAGTCTTTGCCAGTTCGGGCTCAACAGAAATCTCTGAATAATGATCCAGGTTGGGATCCAGTTTAAAAAAAAAAAAACAAACAACCAAAAAACCAAAACCACAGAGGTTTAGAATGGCTTCAGTTCAGACTCTCTTTAATTCCTTGCTGGGGAAAATTTATTGCTGTTGAATTTTAATCCACCATAAGAAAAGTTTCTACTACTTTTCTCAAGTTTAAATGGGAAGGGGTTGACGTTTATTTTTCTCATAAAGCCAATCTGGTGCTTCTTTTGCTGTAGTGATTTTGAAACCAACATTTCTAATCTGTCCTATTGGTGATGGAGAAATTTAACTATTTCCCCAAAAAAGCATTTGAAATCTCAATTGTTTCTTGTTGGTTTGTTTGGAAATGTTATGTCTGTAACTTGTCACCGTAGATTGGGAAACACTTTCCTTTTCCAGTTTTATTACTTCACAATTTTTAAATAGATGGAAATAACCTGTATGTACAGATGTCACAGCTGATCAGATTCAGTCAAGAGAGAACTGGAGACTGCTTTTGTGGGCACGATGGTATTTTTTTCAAATGAATTTATATTGTTTAGCTTGTTGTGAACCAGTTTATTTTAAGAGAAGCAAGGCTAGTACACTTGGCTCTTATGCAATGTCTCGAGACATGACTGGGATAATGTTTTGTAAAAAACGAGCCAAGCAATAATACTAAATCTTGAGAACTAATTTTAAACTGAAATGCAGAAGCAAAGAAAGGTCTTGTCTCAGACAACTTTCATTTTTCCTATCTGAAATTGCTAAGTGTCTGCAATGGGATTAATGGGAGAGAATTTCTAAGCAGGTTAGCTTAGCTTCTTTTTCAAATACAGTCATAGTCCAACAGAGAAATTTCAGCTGAAGGTTTTTGCCTGCCTTTTTGTTGTTGGTGGTTCTGAGAAATCATTATTTTCATCTTTGTCGCTATTCTGTGATCCTCATGCATACAAACATATTTCTGGAGTGATAATATGCTTGGGAAAATAAGACCCTCAAGGAAAAATTAAGACAATTACTCATGGTCAGGGTGGAATAAAGTGATAGAAAAGATATAACTGTCTTCAGGAATCTCAAGGCATGATGTAAAAATTACTTTATTCAGCTCTCGTAGTCAACAAGGACAAAACAAATAATGGATTTACAATACAAAAGAGAAAATGTATATCAAATAACAATGACAACAACAAAGCTAGAGACTAGATAAGTAATGGAACAAGCTACAAGGGAATACTGTGAAGTGATTAACACCAGAGACATTATAGTTTAGACCAGATTTCCTCCTTATTGTCCTGATTCTGATAGTTTGCAAAGATGTGACCTCAGCAAGCCTTACTGTGTTTGCGGGGCCTCTTTCCCCATCTCCCACACATTCTCCTCATTTATACTCAAGGGCTTTTTACACCAAGCCTGATGAGGAGAGAACCTGCACTACTTCACTTCTGCCTGACCTGGGTGATTCTCTAAGCTTCTTTATAATCTGAAAGGTTTGGGGTTATAATGAATTATGTCTGTTAATATATAATGCAAATGCCCTAGGATATAGAGCAGGAATTAATTTTAAAATGTTTGCACTTTCTAAAATACTTTTAAGCAAAAGGTCTGTTTCCCAGATTAAATTACAAATTTAGTAAAATACAATATGTTTTAACTTATTAGGTTTTTTTACAGTGGTATGACTGAAATGCTGATTTAATGTTTCAGCCTATGAAGAACAGCAATAACATAAAGTAGGGCAATATTACAGCCTAATTTAACATTTCTAAAACATAACTTTTGATGACAGTAGTTTTACCTATCCAAAACTATGCTCTGGCAGCAGTAGTATCACACAGCTCAGTTTGTATTAGTGTATGAAGTGAAAAACTCCACTAAAGTAGCTTATGAGCTGAATGTGCCGCTTGGAAATGTGTTGTTTAAATAGCTTCTCTTGTTAAGCTTGTGGTCTAATTGACTTGATTTTCCGCTTGCCTTTCAAGAGGTTAAGTTTGACATCTGAAGAGTTAATGTTAACTAACGTCCTTCTGGAGATTCATTAATGTTCACAAAGCCATTTGAAGATGCTTGCCACTTACGCAGTGCATTATGGTGATGATCTCAGATAAACACACTAACAAGCACTGAGGTTCAATGTTTCCCAAGCAGCTTGCACCCTACCACATCACTGTTTTTCTTTTCTGTGCGTAGCAATTACTCAGTTTGGTCTATGTTAAAAGAGTATGCTTCAGCAGTTTTATTTTTGCTCTGCCAGTCTGACTTTGGGACTCTAGCCCAGATAGTTAAAAACATAATTTACAGATTAAGACAATTTGTAGGGGGAGAAAGCAATTTAGGCAGTTGTGGTTAGATAACTGAAGTGCAGTTTTCACAGTGAGTTAATGACCTTCGCCTCAGCAAGTCCAACTGGGTTCCAACAGCGACTGAGTTCGCGAGGAGAGGGCAGATTTGCATGTCCCCACAGATCACTAGGTTGTCGCTGCATCGCACTGCTGGTTGCCTATGGCATACCAAGAACAGAATAGCAGGTGGGCTATAGACATGCTAGCGTGTTGCCAGCCTGGGGTATATTGCACAGGGTTTTGCCTGTGCAAACTAGTATCCAGTGGCCAGTTTCTTCTTTCTCACATTTTACATTCACAAAAGGGTGGGAAAAAATTATTTGGCAATTTGGCACATATATTTATAAATACACATATGTTAAAGGAGGTACATAGTTTGTAGGGATGCAGAAGGGGAGGGAGGAGAGGTGCTAGTGCTAAGGTGGGTTGTCCTAAATGGAGCTGTAGTAGTGGTGGTACTGCACATAGTTTCAAAGGAGTCAAGGAAAGCTAGTAGGTGTGCATCTCCTGGTTCTTGAGCAAGCAATGTAGTTTCAACACAGTTCAGAACCAGATCTGAAATGAAAGATGAGCTGCCATCGCTCTAGGATGTGTGATACACTGAATTCCCTCACCTTAATCACAGGCAATAATTTTTTTTACTGATATTGATGTCATCTTTCCCTGTGTCTCATTCTGTTACCTTGTTTGGCATTTTGAGTATATCTGGGATTGATTCAAAGCACATGGTTGAATTTAGAGTGCTTTTGTTCTGTTGCCTTTTCTGTGATGGCAGAGGAGCTAGCCCAAGTTTAGCTGTGTTACTCACTTACTTGCTAGATAACTGGTCATTTGCCCTCCCAGCTTTAGCACTTCAGGAGCTAGCCCGGCTGATTAGGCAGAGGTATCAGGCAGCCAGCCTGCCTGATACCCCGCCACAAAGGTAGCCTAACAGCCTGTCAGAAAAGTGCACCAAAGGAGGCATCTCGTATACGGACGCCTCTAATGGTAAGTACAGAGGGTTTGTGGCTGGTCTGTGCCAGGGCTGCATGGCTAACTCAGTTGCAACCTTTTTTCTAATAGGGGAATGACTTGGTACCAGGAAAAAGGTTCTTTCCCTTCCTGGCTTGACTGCTGGTTTGTTGGCTTCTCCATCTGCTCATTTGTTTTTCTTCCTTGCAGTTCTCCTGCTGTTGCTCACTTGTAAGATCAAACACCAAAAAAAAAAAAAAGTTTTTTCCACCAGTTGTCTTACACAATGACCACATAATTTCTTTGCACTATAACTTTAAACATTTGATTTTAATGAGGAGGTCTGCGTGAGGGAAGGGGGAGTGGGAGCTGCTTAGGTAGCAAGGGGGGACCTAAAAAAACTATAGACTTCCCAGGTTACTGTTTGCAGTGTTTTTCCTGCAGGGTTTTCATAGGCTCCTTTAAGTTTTGCTTACAGATGGAGCCCTAGCCAGCCTATTTAAAGCAGAATTAATTTTCAGTGACAGCTCCTCTCTTGTGAATCGAAACAGCATGGTCTGTATTTCAAATAGTAACCAGAGTATATTCTTGATGAAGTATCTCACAGATGGTCTTTGGAGAGACGCGAGCTATAACCTGTAATACAGTCTATGTAACTTCCTAATAAAGAAAATGGGTAATTAGAGGTAAGAGTGTGCTTTTTAGCAAGAATCCCTTCAGGAGGAGAGGCAATAATCTGGTGCTCTCTAGAACAGTCAGAGTAAGAAGAGAAAAGTCAGCAATCCTGCCATGAAAGGTAGTTTCTCGGTGTACTGCTCGTGGAAGGAGACATCAAGGAGACGCACAGGCAGAGGCAGAGCAAGTGCCCATTTCTTCTGCACCCAGGAACTTCTGACTCCAGCCCTCAGTGTTCTGGGTCTGTGGTGCTGCAACAGTTAATAGAAAATGTGCCAAAGTATAGCATTTAGCAATAAACTTTGCCGATGGGTGTTGTAGGGCTAAAAAGAGTGGTTACGCAGTGTGACTGCCTTTATGCTGCTCTTTATAAATGCTGAGAATATCTACCTCCCCCGTTACTACTGTCATTCTTCCTGATTTGTCTGGCGATACAGTTAAGGCTAGTTTCTCTGAGGGCTTAGGAGAGAAAGGATGCAACAGGGAAGGGACTAGGGTATCAATGTGTAACAGATGTGATAAGGTGTTTCCCTTGATAGGTCTGAACTTAGCTGGCCTTCTGTCAATGCCACTATCTGTGTCAGTCGGATTTCAAGTAGACAGACAGTCTGTGGGCTTAGAAATTGCCAGAAATGCTTTTTTATATGTTTGGGATTTTTTTTTAAGCTTTCATGTAGCCATCATTGCCTTGTGTGCTTTGCAAGGTGTCAGGAACCTGACAGAGCAGCAGTGTTATGTTTTGTAAGAAGGTTTTGCATAGTATGTTTACTTGTTAAACAAGCTTCTGTAGCTGCTGCTTTATTATGTGTAATTCCTTCTTATTCTATATGTTTACTAGAAGTGACCGTAAAGACTTCATAGTCTCTAAGCAAATTTATCACATTAATCGGTTAACATTCTTTTATATTGTTATTCAGGGATACTGTAAATATGCTGGAGTGTAATCACAGATCTGTGCTTGCAGATCTATGTCTTTTTTTCACAAAAAACATTCCTTTTTGATACGACAAATACAAGCCCTTGTTTTTTCATACCATTTCCACTCTCATGGAGTTTTCTCCTAGAAGTGCATGACTAATTCGAATGAAGTGCTCTCTCACCTCTGAAAATAATACTCCAATTTATCCATCAGGTTTTAAAACTGCATTTTCTTGTTGTTATTGATCACTGCTTTTTTTTATACTGGGAGTAGTGGAGGAGTGAAGAGGGAAGCAGAGTACTTTCCTGTTTGCCCAACAGTGTGCTGTGACACATTGTAGAGGCAGTTCAAAGTTATTTATATCTGGCACCTGTTTTATCACAAATAAAAATAGGCTGCTTTTGAAGGAGATGGGGAACCCTTATCAGCACGATGCTGACTCTTTGTAATCTTTTTCGTTTCCTTGTTGCATATAAAAGCCTTTTTAGTAACTCTCCTCTCTTCGCACTTTGGCTTTCTGTTTGCATTTCCAAACCACGATGTTCAGTCTTCAGGTCCGTTCTAAGTAGGAGAGGTGCAGTGAAGTGTCCATATTTACTGAGAGCTGCAAAAGGAGTTATTTTTACGAAGTCAACCTGCTTGCGTAGACGCTACTGGCTTCACTGGTTTCTTTCAGTTCACCATCAGCTCTGGATGTGGCAGGGTGAGTCTGCCCGGATATTGCTCTTCAGCTGCCTCCTTATGGATGTAGCCCAGGTGCCACCTCTGAACTGCTGGATCTGTTGGTAGTGATGAGTGTGGGGCTTTATTGACTTGTGCTGCAATAGTCAGGGTTCTTCTTCCAGCACTTTTATTTGGGACAGTGATAGAAGCGGATTTTTCAATAGTGACTCCTTTATTTAACGGTATCTTGGGGAGTGGAGGTGTGTTTCTGACACAGCAGCAGTCACCTTCAAAGTGAATCTGTGTAAGTTAGTGAAGAGCCTGGGGCTGCATGTGCCATAAACATCCTAATTCTGCCTGTCTGGTCAGGCTTGAGACTTCGTGGAATCCTTGTTTTTCATTGCATAGTGAAATTTATTCTCAGCCTTGAAAAAGGAAAGCTTACAGACTGTAAGAAGCCTTTTATGTGTACTTTTCTTCCAGTTTCCCTCTATAGCTCCCCCAATGAGAAGTCTCATTGGTTCAGAGAAATGTTGCCTTATGTCTTTATGAGGAGTTTGAGTTGGTAAGTTGTGCTGCATGTTTAGCAATTTCATATCGTTTCTATTCCAACTAAACATGTAATCAGGTAAGGTAAGTTGTTGAAGGTCTCTTGTAGCTGTGTATTGCTGGGTAATTTCGGTGCTCTGGAAATGCTACATACCAGGTTAAAGAGGGGGCATTTTTGCCCTACTTTACATTTTTTATTGTTTTCCCAAGTAATTGTGTGTTTGCTACTTTGGTGCAGAAATTTTGGATTTGGATTCACTCCTGATATCCTTGTCTGGGATTACATTTTCTGAGACACACACACGCGCCCACACCCATGGGGAAACCAGTGGCACATCTTGCACAGTTCAGTGGTGCAGTGAGCTTCATTATCCCCTTTTTGTTTCAAAGCAGGCGAAACAAAACCCTCGCATAATTCACCTAGATTTGGAATTTAACAAATGCGGCTTAGCTTATTGCATTGTTTTGCTGTGTCTTGAAGCTTAGTTGGTTGTATCTTACTCTCTCAATCAAATTAAAAAGGATGAGTGGCTTTTGTTCTAATACCAGTTTGAGCCTTCTAAACAGCACTGTTCCCTAGGAAAGAAAATTACACGATTGACAGCAATATTACTACTTCATTACTGCACTGCTATTGCTAGTGACCTTCCTTGCCTTAAATTACACTGTTTCCCTATCATGTGCCAGAAAGGTAGCCAAAGGTTTTCTCTCAAATTATTGCCAGCAGACTACAGGGATCAGTGGTGTAGATAACTTGGCAATCGCTGTATTCCTGCAGTATTAGGTGCGCTTTTTCTTACGTACTCTATGTGTTACTGAGAGAATTTTTGATTGCGTATATAAAAATGGTCATGGCAGTAGTTATTTTTACTGTATCACATCTTCAGGGAGAAGCAGAAATTACAGTGTTGCTTCTCCTGAGAGCTAGTGAGAATTAGTTGCTCTTTGGTTGTCTTCTGTGATTGGCAAATAATAATCCTAGGGGAGGCTGTGCCAAGTGGAGATAATATTTCCCAGGTCCATATTGCACCCTTCATTTGTGGATCTTGCTGCACTTCAGAAAGTGCAATGGATCTTTCCACCCACCTCCTCTCTGATCAAATATTATCATCTTCAATCTGTGAAATTGGGGAAAACAACAGAGGGGATAAATGACTCACCCAGAATTAAGCAGCAGCTCAGTAATAGAAAACACAGATCTCTCTGAAGATTGGATCGCATGGATCCCAGGTACCTTTCAGACAGGCAGATGTTTCCGAACCCCTCTCTCCCTGGGGCTTTGCAACCTAGTTTCCCAGGGCTCTGCATCACTGCTTCCCTCATCTCAAAATTGTGCTGATGCAATTTCAAGATGCTTTTCTTGATGAGTTTCATGGTGCACAGGATCCATTAATACCACCCGCAGCACAGAGGCTTACTCCTCACCACAGGTGTCTGTCTGTCCCTTTATGTGTGACAGCATTAATGCCAGGTGACCATATTTATATGGCTGACTGAATAATTTGATTGATTTAAGCTGTCTGCCTGCCCTTGAAATATTTGAGAATACACAGCAACGTTATCACTTTTATTTATTATCTGCTTAATCAAATCTATTCTAGTTGTATTTTGTAGACCAATTGTACATGGCTGACATCCATGAATTAGGTAGCTCATTTGTGATTAGTGAATTGTCTTTGATATGCATTCCCAATGTGATGCGTCCAAGCCTTAAATTTACAGAAAAATGACTGTTTAAATCACCTCAACTTGTCCCCCCATAGCATCGTGAATGGATTTTGAAAATAATGGATTGGGCAGTTCCTAATTTCAAACGTTCCTCTTCATGATAGATACGGCTATTTATTATTTTGCTTTCACACCAGTACAACCTTTTTAATTTCTTGAATTCAAGAACTTCACAATGGAGGTCAGAATGACCATATGCCATTTTAAAGATGTGGTGAGGAATGAGTATCTAGTATCAACATAGGAGTTTAGCAGAGTCAGGAAGAAAGCAGAGGTTTCTTCAGATCAAGGGCAGTACCTTGCCTAGAGAGGTGTATTACTGTGTCTCTGTCTGCTGTTGTAGCTTTGGGGGGAGGGAGGGGTTATCTCTGTGTTACTTCCAAGTATTGCATAAAATAAATTCTAAGATTAAAAAATTGTATTCATATTTTTTTTCCCTGTCCAAGTGGAAAGTAGCTATAGATATCTACACGTAGCCTACTTTTTAAGGTGGGGGAAAGATATAATCAGCACTTCCAGCTATCAGCCACCTTCTTTTGAACTGGTGACCTTTTGTTCATACTGCTTTGGACAGTGAGGTAACACACCACCCTGGTGTCTGGTCTGGTGTGCACTTGTCCTTTCCTGGAGTCTGTCTTACATGCAGAAATGACTATTGTCTGTATTCAGTTCACCACAGCAACTTTGAAATTTAAATCTCTGCTGTACTTCAAGTCAAACAGTTATTGAAATATCATCATGTAATCTGTGCCCTTCCAAGACAGGCTTATGCAAATATGCAAATACCTAACTGTTCTTGACACAGCTAGAAGAAATTCGGCCCTGATGATGATGTTTCTCATGGGAAAAGGCATTTAGACATGGGGTAAAAATGAAGGTATAACTCTTTTCTTTTTTCTCAATTTGTTTTCTTTTTCCTGTTGTTTTCTACTAATCCACAGAGGAACAACATAACATACCGAATCTGTTTACCGCTCGAACAGTCTGAGATGCTTGAATGTCTTTGTTATAATTTAGGAAATGAACTGACAGACAAAATTGTGTTGGGTAGTCGCTAAAAATATACACTGAAGGAACCACGTAAACTCCCAGGTAGAAATTAGCTCTTTTTTTGCCAGTGCAATTTGTGATGAGAAATGAACTAAGCTTCTTCCTCAAAGTCGCAGCTATAGATCAGCTAGAAGCTTGAAGGACTACTTGAAACCTGAGAGGTGGCACGTTGATCTACAGTTCTGAGAATTGTGCCAAGAAAGGAAAATCAACAAGATCTTCACCTGATTTATGTAGGCCAGACATCTGTGACTTGCCTTTCGAAGGTGATCTCACAAAGGCGTAATTAAAACTTGATGATGTTATTAAATAATCATGATGATTTGTGTCCCTGTGTTGCAGCCATGTGTGTGTTTTTGTGTGGTTATAAATGTGGTTAGTCCCTGCTCGTGAAAATGAAGGTTAGAGAGTGCTGGGCTTACGGGCAGGAATTTTGCATGCAGCTCTTATGTAGAATGTCTCCAAATGATTCTAATGCTGGACCTCTGTTTCAGTTTGCAACTAGTCAAATTGCAAGTTAGTGAAAAAATAAATCCAAGAAGTTTTTACTTAGTCAACCTGAGCAGCCTCTAAATTTGCCCACTCTGCAAAGAGAGGCAGTGCTCTGATATTGGAGATGCTGACTTGGGGCTGGAGAGAGTGGGGTAAGACTGCAGGTTGTGACTCGGTCTTACTCTGGTCTGGAAACCACTAGTAACACAGTATTGCCTTTTCCTTCATCCTCATCTTACCTGTCAGAAAGAGAAAGAAAGTACTGGGACAAGGGTTGTCTGTCATTAGATATTTAAACACTCTGAGCAGAACATAGACATGACCTGAGCTGCAGCCTATAGATATGCTATAATATAAAATACTGCTGATATGCTTCATTTGTGATTTTTCCATTGAATTGTATTATTTTGGATAGAATTTTCGAGACATATGAAAAGCTGCCTTTGAAGTTGAGCATGGATATTTTTGTTTTCCTCTACTATCTGGATGCTGGTGGGAATTTTGAAGAAGCTGTTTATCATTTGATTTTGAATTTTTCTTAGGATTTGTTTTGTGCTTTAAGACATTGATCCTGCTTTCTAACAGGCCTGACTTTCTCCATTTATATCAATAGCAGTGATTTTTACTCTTTCATTTTCAGACCGAAAAGACATAAAACACAGTATGTTGCCTAGTTATAAAAAAAAAAAAGGCGGGGGGGAGGTGGCACCTCTGATTCTGCATGCAGAACAGTCAACACAGTAGATAAGTTTTGGGGCTGATTATCATAAGAAGCATGAGTTAGAACTGATGATCAAGGTTCTGAGGATCCCTAGCCTTTCCATTAATTTTGATTTATTGATTTTTATGAGCAGGAGCAGTGATAAGCTCAGGCTCTGAGGAGGATCAGAAATGCCAGTGCGTGTCAAGGGTTATTGCCTTGTTTCATGCTGTGATTTATACAGCGAAGGTACTGGCTGCATTCTTCTGCTTGGTGTTATTTTATTTCTTCTCATCATTATAGTATTTCATGACTTAAAGACAAGTGCCCTCTGAGAATCTGTTCTGTGGTGTTTCTGACATTATTACAGACTGAAGGTCTGATTATTGGAAGTGCTGAGCCCTTGCAGCTCCAGTGGAATGAATGGAAGCTGAAGGTGCTCTGAAAATCATGCCTGAGGCATTTTATTCTTTTAAAGGGATTGAGTCGTGCCTCATAAATATAGGTCTCTGCTTTGACTAATTCCCCCTTGACTGCACATCCTTTGAAGTAAATGGAGTTTATTTGATTAGAATGAAACCTGTGCTCCAAAATTAACTCTCATTCTCACTACGTAGCCGAGGAATTGATTAGATCTTAGTAAATCTGATGTTAAAATTAAGCTTCAAATTTACAATTAAGCTTCAGACTTTTGCTTTATGATTGGAATACTGCATGTTGGGAAAGATCAGAAACCCTTTTCCTTTGAGGGTTCAGGTGATTCTAAGAACAACTCATGTTCCTATGGCAGAGCTACTGGTGCCGCAGAGGTAACTAAACACACTGAAAGGGTAGTTTTGTGGGTAGAAGAGGTACTGGGCCCAGGTGTTTGCAATTGATGCAGGGATTCAGCCTGCCTGAGCCATTCGCATTCTCCTGCAGAGTCTTAATTCTAATTTCTCCAGTTCCACTGAGAGAAAGCAGATGTCAGACAGTGATCCAGCCTCAGGAAAAGGAAGTGGATTTATCCCAATGCTTGATAATTCTGCTGTTCTTGCAGAGGAGGAAGCTTGCCTAAACAGTGGCTGTTTGGTCCTGAAGTAAGGGAAGATGCTGCTGTACAGGCATGGGAGTGACTGCTGGACAAGTCCAAAGGAGCACTCGTGCAGAGGTGAAAGCTGAAGCTGAGAGATTTGGGGACTGTATATATGAAGAAAGGCTTAGTCAACTTGACTTTTTTTGTTAGTTTTTTAAGAACATAAATATGCAACCTACTGAGGTGGCCCTGCAAGTCATGGCAAGGATTAAGGGTCCTTTTCAGTCCTTGGCTAAAGCCCCTTCTGTTCCCAGGTTGGTCAGATGTGCCCAGAGGTCAGCATTGCTTCAGCCCTTATTTTTTGAAAATCCATTCTTTGCACAAGGAGATTCACAGCAGTCTTGCCAAATTGTACTTTTCCTTTTTGGGATCATCATTATAGTATTCTTCTATTTTTTTTCCTTCCTTAAAGCCAGTATTTGACTAAAAAAAGAAAATTTGGGTTTGGGTTTTTTTTTTCCCCATCTTAGATGAGGGACACATGACAGAAGATCCATTCCTTTTGTTTCCAGTTATTTTCAAAGAACAGATTTAATCAGTTACATTCTCGTCTATATGTCTGTCTAGATTTCTCTGGTTACCTCTGTGGTATATCCATGTACAATATGGTAGATCATCTGCTGTGTCAGCAGAGCTTCACATTTCAATGTGTACATTGATCTAATACTATTTTGTGACTGATGAGGTTTGGTGTTGGTTCTCAGCAGGCAATATGGTACATGCTGTTAGCAGTGGGGAAGGCTGTTGTTTTGATGAGGAGACTTGTGCTTCTTCCCTGTGTCTCTCTGTCCCGGCCTGAACAACAAAACTTGGCACAAACCAAACACCCTTTGAGAGACTATTCAGGCAAACAGGTAGTTGCTTCCTCTTGTTCTTGCTGCTGGTCTCCTGCAGACAGGCTCTATACGGTGTTTCATTGTCTTGACTGTAGACTAAGGCAGGCTTTTTGGGATAATGTTTTGACATCCTTTGCTACTAGAACTGAGGGATCCCTCTCAATTAGTGTTTTCTAAATTTTGTGGCTGATTGTGTATTATGTTTATTTTTTGAAGCTCCTGCCTGTACATGTTTTATTCCACCCTCCTTGTTTTTCTGTTTTTAGCCAGTGAGACCTGCAACGATTTCCATCCCATGTTCTTCACCCATGACAGATCGTTTGAGGAGTTCTTCTGTATCTGCATTCAGCTCTTGAACAAGACATGGAAGGAAATGAGGGCAACTTCAGAGGACTTTAACAAGGCAAGAAAAAGGGTGGGGTGGGAATAACTGGGCAGGATGGTGAAACAAGGCCATGTATTCTTCCCTGGAGGCATAGGGGTTTACTGATCCCGCTTCTGCTGAATGCTGTGGAGTTTCATCTGTTCAGATTCTTTGCATATCAGAGGGCCAGCATTTAGAGAGTGGGGGTAGGGGATGGGATGTATAAGGGAGGTTCACAGACCTTTTTCCATCATGTTGCACTGCAGACTGTGAAACTAAAAACCTGGCTTGAGAGGAAGTTCTGCCTTTTTATGTTAGCAATATTATGCTGAAGTGCTGCAGCCTCTAAGGTTGTAAATAATGCAAAGAGAGTACTGCAGTGGTAATTCTGTGCATCCCTTTCATTTCATATGAGCACTAAAGTGATAAAATATTCAAGAGTGGACACAATCCTGACAAAGTGCTGTGCAGTTTAGCCTGCTAAAACAAAAAAACCAAACCAAACAAAAAAACCCCCTCAGTATTGCACCATTTTTGTTGTAAGACAGAGTTCTGGAAGTTTCAGCCAATAACCTGACTATCAGCAAAGCTATGGAGAACAGGGCTTTCTGTCTTAATGGTCCCTAGACTTACTGTTTTAACTGTCTAACTTACCAGGAGGCTGAAATTTTGTAAGAATGACAAACTTGTGCTTTTGTGGCCAGCTGGCATCCTTATCTTTGTTGGGATCCTTTGACTGGATCTTGAGCCTCTCCCTGAAACTAGATGTTGGTTATAGAGCTGTTGGTTGAGAATGAAAAGTGAGACTGTTGCACTGTGTCAGCCTGTGCCATACAAGTTCTCTGAAGTCACCAGACTCAAATGTTATGTGAGAGCTAGTAAGAATGATTGTGCTTAACTTCTAACTGGAACCGTCTGTCATTGAAGTGGTCTAAATGTCCAGTTTCCACTGCAGAGCGAAGGTGAATCATTAGGACACAGTGTTGAATAACCTTTGTTGAGTTCTTTTAGGTAAGTTAGTTAGCAGCAGTACCAGAGCCCAGGCAGAAGAGAGAAGGGAAGTCCAAAATGCGTGCTGTTGTAGCTAGATGACCTTAGAGGCTTGTTCTTGCATGGAATTTCTGACATGCTTCTCTTACCTAATGGTCCAGGAGTGCAGAAGGAGCAATAGCAAGAGAATTCACCAAACAGTCTAGAAAACCTAAAATCAGGGGCTTAAAAAATCAACAACTTCTTTGAGACTACTTCATAATATGTGGTTGTTTTAAACAAATGTATTAACGTTAACTGCCTATTACTTACAGGCCTTCTGTCTCAGTAGAAGAAAAACTTGAGTACATAATTTCTCACAACTTGAGTTAGAATATTATTGGTAATCCTAGGGGATTCAGGAAAAGAATGGTCCTGTTTCTGGCAACAGCCCAGATCACCCTAAAAAGAAAACAAAGAAATTTACTTTTCGGTGTTAGGCATTGCTCTGTGGATCTTCATGGAAGATCAGGTAGTTTCTTCTCTGATCTGACTCATTTGCTATTTGTGTTTTCTGTTACTGAAAATCCTGCAACTTCAACCAGCAGCTCTTTCAGGTTCAGCAAGGCAGGCGGTAGGTCCTACTGCATGTGTCATTGAAGACATAGGTGATCCTTAACTCCATGCGGCAAATCTGAAACATTTGCCATCGTGCTACCAGGATTTGTGTCTGGTGGTGGCACTATGGTGCATGAAAGATGAACCCAGGATCTCTGCCTGCAGAAATCACTCTTGATTTTCTAACTGGTTTTGTAAAGGGGAGGGAATACTAAACTCTTGCGACTCTCATTTCTGACAGTTCAGTAATTATGTTCTGCTTATCTACATCCTTTCTTTTAGTCATAAGGAGATTTTTGTGCTCTTATCCACTTCAAATGACATGTGGTGGTAATGTGCATTACTCAGCTGATAAATGTCTAAAGGGATCTGTGAGTGAAGCAAACTGTGTTGTGTGGGTTTGTGAAGCACTGCTGGATTTGTGGGGGATGATACATTATATAGTGGTACCCAAGGTTTACCCATCTGGTTGGTGGGTGACAGCTGCCAGTGCTGATGGCTTTACCAAACTAAACAACACCATTTTTAATCCTTACCTGGCAAGAGGCTTTGGTGATCACGGCATGTTAGTATTCTTTCTGCATCTTTCCTGTCTGCTGAAGGGTACCTGTTTCTATGCAGTTACTTTTGAAAACTTGGCAGGCGAAGGCCATGTGGACCCAGGGAGCATTTAGCCCCTACTTTCAGGAATGAATGGGAAGAAGGGAGGCCTCACAAGATGTAGTAGCTTAGTTACTGTGGAAAAATTCTCCTTTATCCTCTCCCTGTGTTACTGTTTTTCAGTTTCAATAACTTGATTGTCATGGTAATGTGTGTAGCACCACTTTGCTACTGTTTGCTACCCACCTGGCTGATGGGATCATTAATTTTCTTCCTTCTTCCCTTCCTCCCCCAAAATCTCCAAAACAAAATTGGACACTCTCAGTATATTGGATGGTAAGTCTTGAGACCTGGAGATTCTGCTAAAAAGCTAATCCACTTCTTTGATCTTTAATCATAATTGAAGAAAAGGAGCTTTTTGTTTAATTTTAAACTATTGATTAATCACAATAGTGTGTACATTGAGGGGCTGTAGGAGGTCTGCGTGCACATATAGAGATTTATTTCTTCCTCTCTTGAATCGGAGAATGATAGGCGCTGAAAGAAATGAGGTGACTGAATACTTCCCCTCAGGTTTCAGTGCCAGTTCTCAAGGGTTTTTTAAGCATCAGATTAAGACTTTCTTTTGATGGCAAAATGGCATACTGTGCCATCGTGGTTCCTCTCTCCATGTTATGGAGATTTCATATAGGTTTGTTCATTTTTAAAGATAAAAAAAATAATTAAAACAGCCCTTTGCTCATAGTTGGAAGAAATTTATGGTGTTTTAGTGAAACATTTATGATCTTGTGCTTTGTCTCTCTGATTCTCATTCATCAAAACAGACACCTTTTGTCAACTCTTGCATTAGAAAAACTCCTTGGATCTCTATGGTGATAGTATGATACTGTCAGACCTAAAACATTTTTTTACAGTCTCTCAATATACTGGTAGATGTCTGAATAGAATAATTCAGTCAGGCAGCTAAGCTTATATTATGCCTTTATAACATTTTAAGACATACATAATTCATGTCTGGTGAGTTTTCTAGAGAAATTAAGATGCAGTTGGATAGACAGACATGCAAGTGGCAACAATTCCATTTGAAACCTTTTTGTTTTCCTTTGAGCCTACAGATGATCAAAGGACACTTTACAAGCTCTGTCCTCCACAGTCATTTGTGAGCAGACAGCATGGTTTATGACTTCGAAAATATAATCTTGTCTCCAAGCTTTACATAATTCTTTGTGTTTTATTGCAGCAGAAGAAAGCATTGTGTATTGATTTTTGGAGTCAATGCTGACTGTAAGAAAGCTGGACTGAGTTATCTCACACTCCAGCATCTAGAAACCTTCCTCACCAGCCTGCCCATTTAAGTACATGCCCATCAGTCAGTCTTCCCTCACATAGGGACCACCTACACTCTGCTCAGGGTAATCAGGCCCGGCTGCCACACAGACTAAGATGTACTTAAATTGGTTGGGGTTTTTTTGTTTATTTTTAACATTATGGTAGGTGGAATTCAAGGTAACTGCACCACTGTAAAATTCCTTCCATGAGGCCAAATGAAAGCATACTCCCAATGGAAAATTTTTTGTTGATCCCCGCTAGTTGTACTTAAGTTAATGCACCTGTGTTGCCCTAATGAGGATTTACATTGAGACCTCTATCTTGTTAGTGATCTTCTTTTAAAATACACATATTATTTCTCATGAGACAAGGAGACCACGGACAGGACATTATGTAGGGGACAACATTATCCTCATACCTCTGTTCTCCAGAGATTTAAGTCTGCTAATTTTTGTATATTTGAAGTTCACATGCTAATAGGAAGAAGAGTGAGCAAATGGATTATTTTAATTGCAGGGCCAGCCATCGCCAGCCATAGCCTGTAGAACAATATGAACAACTTGCTAATTCTGTGCCTAGTGTAGTGCCATCTTAAAAAAAAAAAAATTAAGAAAAAATTACTGCTTCCAGTCCCAGTGTGGAAGGAAAAAGATGAAATTATTTGATTCACCCACCAAGGTTTTGAACCCACTTTGTAGAGAATGGGCAAAATGATAGCTGCTTTTAGGTTTTTAGATGGCCAAAACTGACTAGTCACAACAGATTATCATTTGTACATGGCTAAAGTTAAGTAGGGGATGCCAAAACTGAAAAACTTTGAAAGTCCTGTGGTGTACGGCACTTGAAATCAAAATCTACTGCATTCACTACTACAGGTGTAAGGAAAAGGAAAGTGGAATGAGGTTGGCTAATGATGCTACTGATGCATTTTTCTTGTTACTGAGAACTCTAGTTAATTTATTTTGCCTGCTGGCCATGTCTTTGAGATCATCATAGTATAAAACACCAGCTTTTAAATGTTCTATGAAAATTTATTTTGTACTAAGAAAAACATTCTCAGAAAACCCAAAAAACTCTGGTTTCAGCATTTTGGCAAAGCTAGCATTCATTTCACAGTGGCAGACCTGGGTACCCTGAGCAACTGCACTTGTGGTATTTGGCTATTTCAGTGACACAGCAAGCCGCAGCAGTGGATCCCCGTGCAGGAGTGGGGTCTGCTCAGCAAGTTGATAATATATGTCGCTGACAGGTATACACATTACAAACTGTCTTGTGTGGTAATCAGTAGAGCAGACATTGTTCACACTGGCAGCAGATGCAAACAATAAATGCCCTACGTGAGTCCTGTAATTAAATACCAAAGCAAACACTGAGGCATTTGATAACCACAAAAGATGTTTATTGCTCATGCTCAGACCCTGTGAACATTTTTCCTTGCTCTGTGACAAGATAACAGAAAAGGTAACCAAGCATAACATAAAAATGAAAAATACCATTTCCTTGCTTGCTGACGGCTTGGAAATGCCATGCCACAGGTTTCTCAGCTTCTCTAGTGTTGTCACGCTTTCGGCAGCTGTAGGATGAATAATTGTGTAAGGCTAGGTTCAAAATATGACGAAGTGTTCAAGGGCAGGCTTTTAAGGAGCGTACTTGTGTGAGTGGTGTTTTGGGTGGAAACGTGTTGTGGGCCAACACCACCATCAGATAATGCGAGTTACCCATAAGGAAGCAAAGGTATAGAGGGTCATTTGGAAAGGGTCAGAGCAGCAATGTGGCAGAGGAGCTGTCACCAGCTTTGCCAGGTCTTCTGCAAATCAGGGAGCCTCCAGGAGCAGACTGTGCACAGATCCTGTCCGAGATGCTCCCCCCCGGGGCTGCAGCCTTGTTGTCCTAGTGCTAGTCCTTGTCATGGCAGCTCCGTGCCCGACCTGGAAGTGGCAGGGCTTTGCCGCACACCTGGAGGAGGAGCAGGCCTCCTAGCATGCTCAAGTGATCCCCTCTAGTGGCACTAACAATATTCTGCACTTTGCTGCTCGTTGCAGAATTGGCCGAGTCTTGATAAACCCTTTTTTACAGGAAGGAGGCAAAGGCACCCAGAGCTCAAATGCCTTGTCAGTGAAGTAGCAGCAGGGCCAACAGCAGAACCAGGATGTCTGGCTGTTTGCTCCAGCCACCTCCATCACCCTGTCACAGCTCCAGGCTGCAGCAGCAGCTCCAGCCCCAAAGGTGGTGCTTTCCTCTGTGTCTGTGCCCCTTTCCTCTGTGTCTGTGCCCCTTTCCTCTGTGTCTGTGCCCCTCTTTCCCATCCCCTCACAGGGATGCTTGGAGGACTACGGCAAATGATAGCTTTGGGAGCGTGAAAGAACCATTACCTCAAACAGGAGAAAAATTAATTCAAACAAACCTGAAAGTAAAATCCTTTGGTCCGTCTGTAAATCTGTCGGTCACCTGCTTTTCCTTTCAATGATAAGGAGGGAAAGGGATGATAAATAGCTCTTCACAGATGCTCTCCAAAGCATTTATTGTTTTCTTATGGGTGTTTTTTCAACAGTCTGCAGCAGATGAATTTAACTTCTTTTGAGAAAAGCTTTGGAAGGCTGTTCTGTTTGCATTTTACCTGTGGGAAACACCAGGCTAGTGGAATGATTGCACCTCTCTGTTAGCTTTATTGCACCTTCCCTTGGCAATGCTTTGTTTGTATCAGTCAGGGATACCGCAAATAAATTATTCTCACATAGAATGAATTCAGTATTCCCCAGGCTTAGGCAGATTAGCACAAATTAAATTCCACATTTTCACACCTGAGGCCATTAGCACTTTATTAACTTTTATTTGAAACAGATAATTGCTATAAATATATTGTATTGTTAATTGTATAATGCATGAATTTATAAAAAAAAAGTATAGCAATTAACTTTTTGCAAGTCTGCTGCATAGCTTATACAGAAAATGAGACTTTTTAAATGAAGAAAACAACCACCCTCCAAATACAATGGGAATCTCCTAGAAGAGCATAATTTGGGTGCAGGAAGGTTGTCAGGTCCGTTCCATTAGCAACCACTTCCTTAAGAAGGGTCTGTTTTAAGCAGTGCAATTTAATGTGATGTAGGGAGAGCCTGTTTAAGACCTTTCCCTAGCATTTGGTCGGTGTTCCCTCTATGCTTTTTGTGGCCTGGATATTACAAGTTTATTCTTTCATCAGCCACTCATTTAGGAATGGGTCTGTTTATTCTTCTCCATCTCTGTGTATTTATCTACACCTGTCAGATCTCCAAATGTGTCCCACTGCGTTTGTCAAAGCCAGTTTATTACTTGTTTGCTGCTTCTGGCTGCAGGAACCTCAGAAGGGGTGTTTAAGACACTGAAGATGCAGGCTTCCACTTACTGAGGCATCAGTCTGTAAGAATCAGATCTAAATTTAAATATTCATACCCCAAAGGTTGGGACTGTCAAGCTCAAAGGAACTGAACAAGAGTATTGCATTTTTAAATCTAGTTGGTTGCTTCCTTTTGAAAATTTTTCAGTCCTAACTAGCATTGTCAAGAATGCAAATACATTTTAAAAAAATTAATTTGTGAAATATAAGTGCTTAGACTGGATAATGAAGCAGTAAGGAGCAACACTTGCCCTTGCTCTGCACTTTGTAGCTTATGAACTATTTTTCTAGTTTAAAGATTTTTTTTTCATTAAAAATAGTATCTTTACTGTTTTCTGTCTTTGCCAGAAGGCTATTATCCTAGCTGAACTACCCTTCTCCAGTGATCACATATGCAATGATTTCATGGAGGGCATAAGCTTAAAAGGAAAAGCATTTTAAAGCTGAAATTCTGCCTATGTATATGCCAGGATAGGTATGCTAAAAAAGAGATGGATTCTTCAAGCAAAAACCAAGGAAAGGAAGAGGTATCTCAACAAAACTCTGTTATTTAAAAAAAAAAAAAAAAAGAGTATTTTAGTATAATCCATTCCTCGGTCAGAAACTTGTTTTATCCTTTCCCCAGTGATGAAAGTCAGTGTTGGTTTCAGCAGTGAAGTCTTTTATTTGTGAAAAACCTAGCCGTTATTGGCAGAGTGGATTTTATCGCCCAGCTTTCTAATGAAGTCTGTGTGTTACTGTAGAACGCATACGGGTCTGCTTAACACCCTGGAGATGGCAATTTTTAAAACTGTTGGTACTTCATATTTTCAAAGCGCTCTTCATTTTCATCTCTGTGGGTGCTGATCAAACCAATAAACATCTCAGCCTTCAAAATGATGATTGATTGGAAAGCCTCATAACCAGAGGAGAAACACTGTGTGTAGGTTATCTGTGCTAACCGCTTTTTTTTGTACTCTGTAGAAACCTTTTGCACTGGGGAAGAATTCCTCACTTGCATGCAGAGTGTGTTAGTCACTAAGGGAAATGATATAGCCTAACTGGAACTGTCACCAAAACAGCGTATTTTGTGATGTTGCCTCTGTCATTCCTGTCTTAAAGTGTGGATAATAATCAGATCCCAGGGACCACTCTTGTCTCTGTATTTTTATTTCTTCTTTCTAGGATATGTTTTTGTAGTACAGTTAAATCAGAGGTGCATGGCATATGGCTTTTTGCTGCATGAATTGCTGCTGATGTGAATGTCAGTGGGCATATAATACCAGATTTTCATTTTGTGAATCACAATGCATGGAATTCAGCCCGAGAGCTCCCCAGACTATAGACCTTATTATAGGCAAATAAAAAAGGGAAGGAAGGGGGGGGAGGTGATGTCTCAGAGATTTTGTTTCAGTTGAAATGAGGTTATCGTGATGAATGATGCAGCTGACAGTGAGATTTTTATAGTGTCTCTTTGAGTAGCAGAAGAGCTCGTATTATTGTTGGTTCGCTTTAAGTAATTGTAATCTAAATAGCACCGTGGTTGAAAAGAGCAGCAGAAATCTTTCATACGTGTCTCATAAGCAAAGCCAGGGCGCTTTGTTGTTTTTGTCTTATCTGTCCTTATACAAATGTCCTTCATTGTTTGCCATTTACATCTCGCATATTGTCTTGATTGAATACGTCAGTCACCATTAAAAAGGCGTTTGCCAGTCAGTCACTGCTGCTGCGTGTCTCTATTTTTAGCACATGAGGTAACTGGCCAGCATCTGACAAAATGATCCCGCTACCCAATGTGCCAGTGTAAATTGAGACTGGCTGTGATAGAGGCATATGGGAGGGGAGGGCTGCTGGGAGCCAGAGTGGGAGGAAGAGGTGGTGCACGGGTGCGGATGGGCTCTCCTCTCCTTTACACACACCAGCTATTACTAGCCACGTCTGCACCGAGCACACGGGGCCAACAGAGGTACCTGCCTCTGCTGGCTTTCCGTAGGTTACCTTGGGCACTGAGAGTAGGGCAGCTATAGCAGAGTTAGTCCTACGTGGGCTGCGCAAAGCTTTCTTAAGTGATCACAGGTTAAAGTGCTAACATGAACTGTCCTCAAGTTCCCAGAGACTGGATGAGTGGGGAAAATGGAGGAGGATGGGGGGTGAGGAATTCAGCATGTACTTTCTGAAGGAAGTGTTAGGTTTTGCCCCACAGAATATTTGGGTTTGAGACCACAGCAGGGGCAGTTGTTACTTGGGAATGGTAGTGAAGCTGAGATGTGTGAACTTGGGTCTTGCCACTTTTCCATTGAGAGCAAAATAGCTTACTGGAGAAAGGGAAAGTGTTGTGTGTGCCTCTGAAAGTGGTAAGGCCCTTTTTTCTTTGCCCTTTCACTTCTACACTGTCAGTTTGAATAGCCATACAAAAAATGTTGTGGATTTATTGATGACTGAAAGATAATTTATTGATAGGCTCCCTCCCAGTTCCTCAAGTTACCTTTATATGTTGGTCCTGGCACACAGAGAAGCAAGGCCTCTAGTAATACATATGAAAGCTGAGTAGTAGCACCTTAGAAGGACCTTAATATCACTTAAAAGTGCAGGAATGGAGAGCGATTTGATACCATGTAAGTATATTAACCCAAACACTGAGACAGGTGAAGAAATACATACCAAATTCTGTGTCAGAATCCTTGAAAAAGACATTAGTGCAGCTGATTAAAGATCTTGCCATGTTAGTTGAAGATATTCCTGCCATGACCATTAAACTGAAATGCTCAAGAACCATCCTTGCATCAAGAATGTCAAGTCTGCATCTAGAAGAGTGGAAGCGTCTGGGGAAATAGCTTCCACACATGCTTTGAATTTTATGGTAATTTTTCTCTCTGGAGATGTATCTTCAGATTTCAAGCATCAGTTTTCTGTCTCAGGGAAACTGGCTGATCTTTGTTGTGTTGCTGATAGGAGAACCTCAGCAGCAAGAACTTAAAAATTGCAGTTGTATCCATTTTGCTTGAATAGTAAAGGCTGCCTAGAATTTTTTGTTTGAACCAAGAGTCCAAAGGAAACTACAGATCTCACTGTATCATTGTTACACTGTCAGCCTTTTCAGAAGCAATTGATCAGCCCTTCGTAGTGAACATAACATCTCAAAAGTCACCAAGTAAATGGAAAATGGAACATCCTTATTTTTGTAAAATCAGATGTGTGAGATGAAGGGTGTAATCTCATAGCTGTCAAGATTTTCAGATTCCTTCCAAGATCTCTTTTCTATGTAAGCTAGGGATTTGGAAGTTGTTAAAGGGCTGTTTTTCTTCCTGGTGAATTTTTTTTTTTTTAAATCTGAATTGATCTGATTGTCATATAACTGATACTTATTCTGCATTTTAAGGCATGTATGTGATTTTTTTTTAAAAGCCCATATATGAACTAGTGACTGGATGTAGAAATCTCACTGGATTTCTCTCTCTAAGTGAAGCTTCTTTTAGCCTCTCTCCCTGTTCAATACTTTGACCTCCAACAGGATTTATTCCCCCAGTCTTTCCTTCTGCCTATCGCCTTTTCTTGGAGCAACAGCATGGCTCATACAGTGCAGTGCTTCCATCCGTCTTAAAGAGGCTGTTAATGACTTTTCTCACTTTCTATAGATGGGGTACCTGCTGACTACTTTGCACAGCCACATCTCCTGTCAAGAGATCAGAAAAGACCCTTTGAGGTTGTAGAATATTGGAAGCCGGTTTGTGAAGCCAGGATGGGGGTTACTGGCAGCTATGTATTTTCAGCAGTGGTAGAAATCTGAAGGACACTGTTAAAATTGTTAAGTCAAAATTACATGCACAGACATGTTTCTTATTCCTAAAAATGTAGCTATATGGACAAAAAAAGTCTTCCCTCATGAGTAACGGCATAAATACAACATTTTAATGATGGCAGAGAACTGCATATTCTTTTATCTAGCCTAATTCCGCATACAGTGGGCTGAAAAGTTTAATTTACTTAGAGAAAAGAACTATCTCCACCAATCTGGGAGATAAACCTCAGTTAGAAGATATTGTATGTGTACAGCTTGCAAATGGCTTCAGTTATATACATGGCCTAAATGGCCCTTTGCTGTGTAAAATCTTTAAGGTACCAGCTAAAGCAAAATCTTTAAACTGGTGGTTCTACTTGGGGAGAAAGGAAAGAAAATATCTCTATAAAACTTATTTAGCTTTGTATGGGTTAGGGGTTTTTTATTGCCTTGTTGCTTTTAAGCTCCAGAGAACAGGATGTTTCATAGCTGCTCAATTTGCTTTAATTATCATTTGAAAGAATTTGATGGTTCTAATTTCCTTCTCTACGCTTCTTGATTTTAGTACTAGAGTAACACTTCAGTATCTAGTATTGATTTTTATGATGGCCAGGGCTTTGATATTAATTTCTGCACCACAGCAAGCTGAGGACAGGTGATTGCCAATGCAAACTGAGGACTCAGAAAGACTTATTTCACCTTTTACAAATATAATTGTAGGTGTTTGCTTGTAGGATGGTCGCTGTGTTGATGAATCAGCAGTGCACCTATATGCGATGTGGACTAACTGCACTCTGGGTTGCGTTGGCTAAAGTGTAGCTAGCAGGTCAAATGAAGGGATTATTCCCCCCAACTTGGCACTTGTGAGGCGGCAGCTGGAGGTCTGTGTCCAGTTTTGTGCCCCAATAAGGGGGAGAGATTGATGAAATGGAGCTAGGCCAGCAAAGGCCCACCAAGATCATTAAGGTGAATGGACCACATGATGTTCAAAGGGGAATGTGAAGGAACTAGATTTGTTCATCCTAGAAAAGGCTGGGGGGAGGAGAATGGATCCAGTTGTATCTTCTTCCACTACCTGAACAAGAAGCTGTAGAGAAGATGCATACCCTTCTCAGAAGTACACAGTGAAAGAAGAAAAGACAAGTTGCAGTGAAGGAAACTGGTAGCATGTAAGGATAAAATATTCCCATCTACTGGTGCAGCACTGGAACAGGTTGCACAGAGAGGTTATGGAAACTTCATCCTTGGAGAAACTCAAAACTTGCCCAGACAAGGCCCTGAGCAACATGACTTAAGCTTGAGGTTAGCTCTGCTGTGTCTGCGGGACTTGATGACGCCTAGAGCTTTCTAGCAACCTGAATTATTCTGTAGTTTTATGTGTAAAATCTACTTTCTTATCCAGTATGAAACAGGGAGAAACAGTAATTCATATAATTAATCATCATTAAAACAAACACAGATGCAGCATCAACCAGTCTCATAAATTTTTTCTAATGTTAAAGAAAGTGCAGAAGATCCTTGTGATGGATGCAGTAGTCACTTTTAAGAAGTCAGGCTTTCCCCATTAACTGCAGCGACCCCTTTAAAGCGGTTTTAACTTGTTTTAGCTCTGGCAGCTGAACTGTTATTACTCAGAGGCGTTCAAGCTCCTTCAGAAATGTGAGGTCTAAAGCATTTCCTCAAAATGTTCTTGCTAACATTTAGGTAAGTATGTTTTACTAAATATTTACCACTGGCTACTACTGCAGCTCTGCTGATGTAACTTTTCTAACCACTAGCTCGTTAGTGTATTTGAGCCCTAATGCTTAAAGCAGGCAATGCGTGCAGCAATTGCAGAGCAATGTTTGGCTACTAGTGGATTTTTGGGGTGTTCGCTGGTTTGGGGGGGGGGGAGGATTGTTTGTTTTTGTGGGGTTTTTTTGTTTTGTTTTTTTTTAAAGTGTTTCTCTTGTACACAGACCTCTGTTTTAGCTAAAGTTCCATTGCTTACAGGTTCCAGTTCCATGTGCAAGCTGTCACTCCATCATCCTGGGAATTTTCATGTTTTTATTTTAAGCACGGGTTTCTGACCAAAGGAGACCACCATTTAAATTGACAGAACATACAAAGGATAAAAAAGGAGAAAGGAAAGGTGATAACTAATTTTTAATAGCAAGATAACAAGATGTACCTATCTTGTGGATAACAAGATAACAGATATACATATCTTTTGGATAACAAGAATACATAAATGATGTTTTGCAGCATGTTGTGGTTTTCCAAACTAGTGGTAGAGATAGGAACTTAGGCCACACCTCACTTGTCAGTGCTTTAATGACAAGACAACCCTATCTTGGTTTCTTTTCTCTTGCCCTGATACATGATTCTGTTAGCAAGGAGACCTGTTTTTTTTCCCCATGGTAGAAGCACCTTCCACATTTAAGCAAAATATTTTCCCTTTGTTTACATCCTTTAAAGGTTAAAGTAATGACATGGTTAGATGCAGTGTTTGCTACATTTTTTATGTAAATGGCTGAAATGAAAATGTGTTGCAATTTGGGACAGTAATGAGAAGGACGAGGAAAAAATTAAGAGATGGCATTCGCACTGTCTTTCTGTGCACGATCTCTCATGCACAGCGTTAGTAAGCAGTAAAAATTAGAGAGCAATGACAAGAGAACTGGAGCTGTCAGAAATTAAAATTTTTCTCTCTCTCTCTTCAAGCAACCAGGAAGACTATAGTCGTAAATGACAGATTTAATAATCAACCAGCATCTATCAGTGTGTGCGTACATGAGCACAGCATATGCAATGCTTGCTGTGATTACCAAGGCAAACTAGGACAAGCTGTACTCACGGCAAACCCAGCACTCCAGCTGGCTTTGGGTGGGTGGGCTTCTGCAGCTGCCACAGATGTTACAGATGCTCTGTGTTGGGCAGAAAATCCACGTGTGAGACTGGGACCTTGAATGTAGAAACCTGTACATTCACGTTGCCTGGCTTCAGTACAAGCAGTGGTGCAGTTATTGCCAAGGAGAGACTATGCCTCAGCCTTTCTGGAAAAAAGTTCCTCACTGTCTGGATGTGAAAATTAGTTTCAGGCTAACACAGAAATACTGAGCTCCACTAGACAGGACAACGGCTCAGGTGTGGAAGGCAGTCAGACCTCACTGTGGGCTGTGGCTCCTGTAGAAAGGTTGTCTACAGTGGCCATATCTAAAAAGAGTGATATTGGAAGCTTTGCATACTACAGAGCAAAGCTATTCTGATTAAGCTGTTGATTTTAAAATAAAAGGGCTGCAGAGGAACCAAGATAACCAGCAAATCAATTCTTTCTGTTTTTCCAAATAGTACAAAGTGTTGTTAAAAAAAAAAAAAAAAAGAGGCTGTTAAAAATATACTCAGGAATCAAAGGAAGAAAAGCAGGCAGAAAAATTGTGCAAGCACCATTAAGCTGTGGAAATTTTCCTTGGACAAGTTGCAGTACCTTTTCAAAGCAGCATATGGGGTTTATTCTGGTGACTCTAATTTTAACATGAATGGGAGTCACGTGGAATACTCCTGGCATACTGCTTTGAAAATATATCCCTGCGTGATTAAGGAAGACTGAAATCTTTTTAAACCTCTATTTAAAAAAAAACAAAACAATTCTGAAATGTTTTTAAAGGAAAGCATTAATGGGATGAAAATGGTCCAACCCTGAATAAAGTGGTAATGTAACAGGTAGAAATACTACTGGCTTAGCACTATAAATATGTTTGTGCTTCAGAGGCTGGGGAGTGAAGGGAGAAGAAAACTTGGAGTTTGTACCCACAGTTGCAACTGCCTCTGCATTGCTTGACCTTTATAAATTTGTCTCTTCACTTGGAAGATGAAGTAATCATTCCACCTACCATGTGCAAAGAGCAGAGAGCTCAATGAAGAGAGTGAGTACAAGGCGGGATTTGCCTCTGAGATGGCAAGCGTGGCCATGCTGCAGTATTGACAGCATCTTTAGCTCATAGATGATTGAGACTGAAGAAATATGTACTCTGAAGATCAATTAGAGAGAGACTCATTAGTGAGAAGGAAGTTCTGAGCAGATGCAACAGCCCTGACAAAATGAGCCAGAACACTGATAGAGCTGGGCCTGGTGTGTGGGCTGAATGTGAAGTAGGGTTGCTGGAGGGAGGTTCAGAGAGTCCCTTCTGACAGCTGGTCCTTCCTACCCATCTTCAGACAAAACAGTCTTAACAGTTTCTTGAAATGTTTTGAAAAGGATAAGACAGAAAATGTCCATAAAACCATATTGATGAATACAGACATGAGCATAGTGAGAAGTATGGACATTAATCTGGTGTCCTTCCAAAGATGCAGAGAAAGAGGGGAAAGTTACTTTTCCTTTCCTAATACTTTTTTCCTTTTTTTTTTTTTTTTTTTCAAGTGAGAATGTAAGGTTTATTTTTATAACTTTAGTTTTGTGTAGGCTGCTGCTTTAGTGCTTGAGGATCTCCTCTGATTGTTTGCAACTTCTTATTGCCTGTCTTACTAATATTTGTCTATCTTGATATCACAGAGACACACACAAAAAAAAGTTGTCTGCCTTTTCTCATTTTCACAAAATCTTCACCAGTGATATGTTAGATCATGATGCTGAGCTCACCTGTCCTTCATATCTGTTGACTTTCAGAGAGGGGTGTTAATATGCTTTTGCTGGGGTTTCTCCAGTCGCTCCAACATGGTTGCCACTTTCCAGACTTAAACATGAGATGCAACAGGCAGCATAAAAGAAAGCATATTTATGTCAGCCTTATTTAAGCAAGAGACTTCATTTAAGCAAGCCTATTTATATAGCAAGGTTATTTATACTACATTTGGCTGTGAATGGGCGTGTGTGGGCATGCTTCTGTTGTGCATGCGACACGTGTTTGGGGTATTTATATTTGGCTGCACATTTCCATGTACATGGACTGAAAAAGAGGCTGTTAATGACTTTGAGAAGGGGATGTTTGCAAAGCCAGCTTAACCTAGGGAGGCTCTGAAGTCCATGGGAACAGACACGCGCTGCCAGAGACTGACACAGAATAGGAGTGTCAGTAGCTCATTTTATGTGCTCCGAATTGCCCTATGAGGGTATGGAGGGTATTGCTGTTTCTAGCTAAAGCTAAGTATCCACTTGGTAAACTGCTCCTCTTAGAGTATACTTGCAAAAAAATAACTACATGGTAAACAGCCTTAACTGTTCATTCAGCTTGTGTGAGCATTAATTTCACTTTCATGCCTGCGTGAGGTGGAAGCAGGCAGAGCTTGTTCTTCTCAAGAAAGTTTGTAGTGCACTTTCTGGATCTGGAGACCAGACTTGTGTTTTCTGTTCTTTTCATTAACTGTGGTCTTGCAGTCCCTTTCTGCACCTCCAGAGCCTTCTGACACTTGCCCTTTCCTGCAAGCCTGTGATGCAAAAGTAGCGTGAAATGAATGTGATAAATGGTGGATAGGCCACCATCAACAGCTATTAAAATAATGGTCTAGAGGTCCTTCAACAGCAGCTGGGAAGGTGAACCAAGGCAAAGATAACTCTGTAATTGAGCTGTTTTCAGTACGCTCTTTCTAAACATCATGAACCAGCATTGTCATTCTGGTCTTAAAGGTGCATAATCACACTAATACAGTTCCTCTAAAGGCTGCTGGGCCGTCTTGATTGTTACTCTTAAATAACACAGAGCAGAAGCTTTTGAAATTAAAACACACACACAGGAAACTCTCCTGAATAAAAATCCTATTTCTTTTTCCACAATGCCTAGGCAAGTACAGAGGGTTTTTAGAAATCCAGAGATGTTTGCTAGTGTCATCCATTGTGCCAGTCTTAAGGGCCTATTGGATAAAACCCAAAGCCCCTGCTTCAGGTCTCACACTACTAACCTCTTCCCCATTAGCAAGAGAGAGCATGAGTTTTGTGTGAACAGATTTAATCTTCCTGTGCAGCAGATGTGCTGACACATGGGCTTCTACAGTCAATGGGGTAAATAATCTCCTGTTTAAGTAGTTCCTAAGTACCTATTTATGTAATTAACATATTTTTTAAAAAGCATGCATCATTATTTAAGTGGTGAACCATGACAGCATCAGAGTAAGTTCAGATACCTGAGACAGATTAATTTTTCCTTTATTTTGTCCCTCCTATTGTTCTTTGGTTTTGTTAAAAGCAGAAAAGTAAAATAAATCATTCTGTTGCCATTTCGTATGATCCAGTAGAGGTTTAATCTGCATTTTTCAGAAGAAGAAAACTGAAATGCACTAATTAATAAAACAGAGGGAAATGTACACACAGGTAAGAGAGGCAACACCAAATACATACATGGCGTAATCTGTTTCAACAGTGTTAGTAGTACAACGTACATTCCTCAGTTCCCGTCCTATGGAGATCAAGCATTAAAGAGAATTCTCAGACTGTTTGGATTGCAGATAAATCCAGCTTCTGTTGCTTGTTTGGCAGTCTGTGCAAAGCATGAGCTGGAGAAGTAGCTAAAGGTAGAAGAATATTGCAGGTAAAATGCTGCAGTAATGTGAAATTGTTCTGTCCTGGCCACGTGTGCTCCAACCCAAGTGAGTGAATGAGAAAACTGAGATTAAGATGACATGGCTGAGAATTCATGGGGTTTTGGTACGGAATTATGATATGCATTTGAATAAAGTGGGCAAAGGAGGGAGGAGGGAAATCCTAACCTGAACCACAGGTCATGAATATGTGATAGATTTGGCAGATAGCGCTCATATAGGGTTGTAAAACTCACAAGGTGATTTCTGCAGCCCTTGCAGTTGTGTACTTGAGTGCTACGTAAAGAACCTTGAAGTCATTGATGTGTACTGTGAAACATTTTTCTGTCCACTGTCTGGATTTATTATAATTGATTTGAAATTCTTCAGTGCCCTCTCATGCTATATGACTGCTATGTATGTTTGAAATGGCAAAACTTAAAGGTTGCAGACAGCTGCAGGGGCTTGTGTATTTTAAGCAGGTTTTTTATATGATAGCTATACAAAGACAAACTAACTATGATTTTATATGACACTTCCTCCAAACCTAAACATCACTTGAGGTTGTTTGTCAGATAGGGCTCTGTTGTTTCCATTGTCAAGGTTAGAAATAAGTTTCTTACTTTGTGTGTGTGTATCAAAATCTATCCAACTTCAAATCTATTCACTGTGACAGAATAGTCTTCCTCTAAGCAACCCAGTTTCTCTTTCTTCCTTTTTTTACACCAGGTTTCTTATGTGTGGTTGTAGTGGCTTTCTTCTTTTTGTTTGTTTTTTGGTTTTTTAAAATGGGGATATTTTGGTTCTGCATTAAACATGAGGCATTTTAGATCTTCTTGGAGTTAACACTGGAGGTGGAAATGGAGCCTACAGTCGTGCTGTCTAGACTAGGAAGTCTCCTTTCACCACCCAGACTACATGTAATCGTTTAGCAATAGGAAAACTGAGAAATATTCATGTCAGTTCCTGTAGCCAATTTCAGGATTGTTTGTAGGCTGTCTTTGGCTTAGCTGAAGAACTTCAGTTGTCAGAGAAGATGAATTATTGCAGATTCAACACCCCTAGACAGTCATCATCCAGACTGCTGTTGTCTATGTCCAGGACTGTTGTATGAAACTCTATAAAGCTCTAATTTCATTTGTATAAGAGGAGTGGAGATTTTCTTTAACGCACCTCCTTGCATCTCGAAGGCATTTAAAATATGTTTGCGTCCTCAGAAGGGGGCCAACTTGCCTGGTGGTGCAGGAAGAGACCTGAATGCTCCCTGTACTTGAAGTACAGGAGAAGGTAGTGAATGTTTAACATGCACATTCGTGCTTGGATGGTGGAAATCAAACCCATCCATGCTTTGCAGATTGAAAGGTTCTGTGTTTTTGTAATTCATATAGACCTTCCTGGGTGCTGTGGTGGCTCTGAAGGTCATGTCTAATCTGATTTGCAAAGCTGTGTTCCTGACCGTTTTCAGCAGCTTATATATCACTTGGTGTTCCTAGTCAGATAAGCTCTGTGGTTTGTAGTAAGGCTGTCTTAAGTGGCAGAAAGGATAGATATCTCTTTATGCTGTGGCCCAGCAATTTCGTTTTAATTTGTGTTTATGTGTTGGTATCCAAAAACTGCTTTCAGATGCAGTAATATTAGAAAAAACAAACAAAACCCCTCAAACCTGTTTGTTTGAAATAAAGTGTAGGGGGCTCCTGATAAAGGAGGCATAAGGTTTTCTGAAATTAGGATTTGGGGAAAACTAAACTAAATGTGAAATGTGGCCTTGAAAGTCTCTGAAATACTTGTTTGTATTATCTACAGCCTAGGTCTTAATTGCCACTTCAGGAATACAGATGTGGAAGAGAAATCTGTAGGTATTCCTGGAATAAATGAATAGGACTGGCTGTTCCTGGTGGAAATTAGCTGCTTCTACAAATGGACTGTTGAAAGGGATGGAAAGTTTACTGAGAATTGGCAGGTAATTTATGGCACTGGAAGAGAAGTCACTGGGTGCCAACCAGCGAGTCTGTGACTTGGGAAGTGTTAGTAGGTTAACCATCTTCACCATGTAGGTATCTAGGCTAAAAAAAGTAAAACCCACAATCTAGAAGGATGAGTAAGCATTATATCACCATTGATTGTTCCTCAGCTCCCACACACAAACAGGTCTTAGCCTATGACAACATACTGCCGAGAGCTGCTGTTGGATTGGCAAGTAGCAGCTTCGGTGTGAAGCCTTCCTGGAAATCTTTGATCCTTTTGGTTGAACAACATCATTTTATCCCACTGTCTTAGAAGATTTTTCACAAATCTCGTTTATTATGTTGCTTTGAAATTGCCTGGATTTTTCTAGCCTTGAATTTTTGATCTCCCTTAAAAGCTTTATTAGTTATTTGTGCCCTGTTCTGCTTTAGAGTGCAGCAAAATTCTTAGTCTGTTTATTCTCACACTACGACCTCGGGAGGAAAAGAAATGCAATTTACAGGGGAGATTACTAAGAAAAGAAGGTGACAAAGGGTGAGGTTTCTTAAAGTTAAATCTAACAGCTTGCTGCCGTCAGAAGCAGAGATCTCTGTCACTTCTATTCCTTTCCTATGGCAGGAAAAGACCTTAAAAATGGGTCTTCTGAGTTCTTGACTGGTTGCCCTAATCTGGGACACAGTCTTCTCCCTGTCAGTGGGTGGAATGCAGATGAAGAGTTTTGGAAACTGGGCCGAAGGAAGGTTTCTACAGATACTTCAAAGTTGCACTGGTAATCATTACGTTTGCTTGCAGCAGTGCTTTGTTTAACAAAGCACAGCCTAATGGAGGGTTTTGAACTCTGTGTATCATACAACAGAAAGGAACAATTTATTTGATTAGGGAGCTCTCCAATTTAATATTGGCTTAAAAAAACCTTCAGTATAGAGACCCACTAGGAATGTGACAGTTGTTTTTCATTGTCCGGTAGCATTTTATATATTTATTTATGGTTTGTGTGACTATTTTAAGCTCTGCGTACTGACAATGCTTCCAGTCCATAAGACATGACAATAACAGCTAGCAAAATGAACATTGGAAGTGCTGAGCTGCTTCATAATTCACACACAATTGACAGGGTATGCTCCACACCCTCCGTCCACCCTCTCCCCTGTGTGATTTAGGTGGAAGGAGGGATGGGGGAGGGATGGAACTGGATAGATAGCTTTTTTTCCCAGCAAGTCCTGTCAGCAAATCCAGGCTTTTGAACTAGCCCCCCCTTCCCCTAAAATGCACGTCAAACATCGTTCCACAGTTTAATGTTTCAGAACTAAAAGAGTGACCGCAAAAGCCTGCAAGCTCGGGGTAATGATTATAGTGATGGTGCTACAGGAAGTAGGAGGTGGTGCTGCTCTAAAGGAAAATGAAAAGCCGGAGGAAGTACAGCATTGCAAGAACTGAATCCTTATGGTGTCCTGAACCATTAAAAAATACAGTTCTCTTAAAAGCTCGTTTCTCTGTCAAAATGGTAATTGAGTGACAGATGCCCTGAAAAGCCAGATCTCCTGGTGTAGTGCTCTGTTCTTGGCCTTGCTCTTGAGCTCTAGACAAACAGGCTTCGAAGACCTTCCTGGACTCTGGGTTAGGCCCACAGAACGCTGGTAGAAGATGTTTAACCAGGAGTGGCCTTTATTATACAAGGAGATCTGGGAGTCTACCTGCAAGACTCTATCAGGATGCGTTTTAAAATGCCACTATTTACAGTGGCTAAAGCAGTGGATATCTGTTATTAGAGCAATACAGGAATGGTTTTTTTTCAGAGGGGCCCTCATTTTTAATTCTTCTTTTAGTTAAATAAATGAAAGTAAGTGTTCATTAAAAAGGAACTTGTCCTCCTTTTTTCCATCTGAAATTCTTCTCTAGCACCATTACAATAGTATGTCAGTGTCTCATAGTCTGTCTGGGCTTATCTTTGTAATATAAATGGATGCATTTAGGTGTTCTCCCCATTCTGCAGTTTCAGTAACAGAAGCATGGAGAGGATTAAAGATTTTTTCAGGTGTCCCAGAGAAAGTCTGAGGAGCAGCCAGAAAGTACCCCAAACTGCCAAGTCCCTTTGCTTTCTTTCCTCTTCTGACCTAGTCATCTCTCCTTTCTTGTCTTGACAGAGGGTAGCACAGAGACTTATACCCATGGATAACAACCCTTTTGTGCATGAAGTTTTCCTGGTGGCATGTTTCATCAAGCCCTGGGCAGAATAGGGAACATCCAGTGTAGAATTAGTTGCCTGAAGGCTCAGGTCACCATCCGTGGGTGCCAGATATAATTTTGGAAGCCCGCTAGCAAAACAGCAGGTTGCTTAGGAAGTTTCATAATACTTGTATCAGATTTTGACCCATTTTGGACAAATGCAATTTATGGAACTGGAAAGTGAAATGTAGTATTTTGACGGCCCATACAGCAGCCTTGTCTTGTGCTGGTCCATTACTCAAAGTTGAAATACAAGTAATGTGTATTACTTGGGTACACAGGGAGTGTACCTCCATGGCAAATGCATGCATACGAGTGAATACTTCTCACGTACATATGTTCATATACGTACGCGGCATGTTTGCGCAGGGAGAAAATCACCGTGTGCACAACTCTGTCTGCGTGTACTTTCCCAGCGTGCATGAAAAGAGAAAGCAAACTCACCATCAAATAAGCAGTGAGAGCAGAGGAAAAAAAGATGAGATTGCAGTTGATTATGAGCCTGGCAGCAGATGTGCTACACAAATCCAGCCCGCTGCATCCAGGCTGTTTCCATGGCGATGGAGCGAGTAATTGTGGAGCTCCGCCGCGCTCCCCCGCGGCCCCCACCAAGGTGGACGCGGGCGCTGGGTCCCCACCGGCGCTGCCTCGCTCCCTCGGGCCAGCGCCGGGCCCTGGGAAAAAACTAGCAGGCGGAGAGGGGGAGACCCAGAGATGGGGGGCTCTGATTTATTTATTCCCCCCCCGTCTGATGGTAGGATGTTAGGGGAGCGGCGCTCTTCCTCAGAAATATGGTCTCCCAAGATGCTGAATAAATGGGCAGGAGTTTCCCCGAAATGGGAGCGGGCTGCGATTGGCTGCCGCCGCCCGGCCGTGCCAATGGGAGCCCGACTGGCCGTCGGGTACCCGCAACATAAGCAAAGCTACATGCTCGCCCCGGCGGCGCGGGGACCGGAGGGCAGGCAAAGGTGTGCAAAGGAGGGGGTCTGCTCCTCTCACATGGCTACACCGAGGAGGGATCTCGTTAGAGAGCTTCGTCGGAGACCATCTGCCGCTCGCACACGTTGTGCCTTCCGCAAAAAGCAGCATTAAGTCATTCGCTCGCTGTCGTGTGGGAGGCGAATTTGTCATCGGGAACGATGGAGCTACGGGATCTCTGTAAGTAAATCTGTGTACTTTATCCTGCTATTTCAGCCCGGGCACAGGTCAATAAATGGTGTTGAGGAATGGCAAAAGCAAATTAGCAACAACTGCAAATAGTGCGAAGGTTTTCTCGGTTTTGTTTCGCATGTAGTGAGACGTGTTCTTCCTAATGGTTTCAGGCATCGGACAAACTAGTTAGCTGTTTGCATTGCCTTGGGTGGTTGTTTAGCCTAATTAAGATTAGTCTGTGGAAGGATGCTGTATTCTCCGAGGCATTTCAGAACGCCTCTGTGTTTGAAAAGGAAAGCAAACCACATGGAGCAGAATATCGCAGGCACAAAAGTCCGAGGTGCCCCTTGTAGTCACCAGCATTTGTGGTGTTGGCATAATAACAAGCACGTTATTACAATGGTTTGTCAAACACTCGTTCAGACCCTGAGCCAAGAAAACACGAGTTGCTCATCATTCATCATTGTGCTCAGCACAGAGAATCATTGCTTTTCCTGCCCTTTATGTTCTTTTTTCTTTTAATTAATTTCTTCTTTGGAGGAGGCTTTTAAAAAACACATCAATTCAAAAGCTTTCCCGTTTGTTGATGAAACAGGTGAGTACATGAAAAGTGTGGAGAGTTTTCTTTTTCACCATTGCGGGGCATGAGTTAGAAGTTGATTCCTTTGCCTGTCGGGACTCTGCTTTTGATTTTGTAAAGCAGAAACAGTATATTTGGGCAGGTGGTGTATTTGTGTGTGCAAATTTGTCCCTCTGTAACCCTCCGGGGTTACTTGATGCCATGAATTTGGCTCAGCATTGTTCATGTTTTATCAGGTATTTGCCATTAGACTGGGAGCTTTGCTGCACGCAGCTCGTGAGTGACTCTCTGCTTAACCCTCTCAGAGGCTGTAGACATCTTATCTGGTTTGTGAAAGTACATAGGCAAAAGGACAGAAATAGGAACAAAAAGATTTAGAAAAAGCTTTCTGTATTTTTACTCTGTGCCTGAGCTAGTCATGTGTATTAGGAATTTTATAGTAACCAAACTAGATGCAAATATCATATGAAGCTGGCTGCTTTTTAGGGATCCATTTTTGGTGTCTTGTGTTCATTTTAGAGCTAAACACACAACTTCCTTTCCCAGTGTTGGGAGCTGCTGGGAAGTTACATTGCTGCCTGGGAATCTCAGGCTGAGGGTGTGATTTTTTTTTTTTTTTTTTTTTTTTTTAGATATGGCTTAACTGGTCAGCTTTGCTTTTGAGATACCACCTTGCAAGTTGTGGCAGGAAGGTGTGTCCGTGGAGCTTATCCCTTCAGTTAAAGGAATCAGCGTCGCCTCAGAGTTGATGCTGAAAAGAATTGCCAGTGTTTTCAAGAACTGTTTGATCAAAATAAATTAGAAAAATACAGAACGTAGAATTCAGTGTACCAATACAGTGAGAGTGTCTGTTGGTGAAGGCTGTATTAAGCTCGTCTGTGTACTTTTGAGTATTTAACCCGATGTATCACAAATGCAGGAAGACCCCTCATTAAGCTTGAATTATTGCCTTTTCTGAAGACATAGATGTAAGTCACTTTTCCCTGTGTTTCCCAGGGCTGTTTGGGTCGCCTTTTATTGAAATGATGGCCCCAGGCATCCTATGGCACTAGGCTTAAAAACAACGTAGTTTTCCTAATCTGTGCAAAAAAAGAGATAACTGTTAGCTCTTTTGCAATACTTATTTTTGTTCAGCAGTGATGCAAGTGCCAAGAATGAAATTTTTTAAATGAAGCAGATATTTAGATGCTATGTCACCTTCCTCAGGGGCTTGTATCATTCATTTGTATTTACTTAGCACTGATGTAGCTGAAAATCCCATCACGTACGGCAGTCTAGGCAAAAAGATGTGCCCACTCCCCATCGTGGGGGTGGATGCTTTGATCTAGGCTGAGATATTCCATAAAAAGCTGAGGGAGCTTGGACTCTTGCATACCTGGGCATGGTTTGTTCCTGGCTCCAGGCTGGTCATTTTGAACACCTTTGGGTTGCATCGGAATGAAGCTGCATTACACCTTTTGGGGTTTTTAATCCTATACCTACTACCTTCTGCTTTATTTTCTGATTGATAATGTGAAAGCCTAGGAGAACATTGTCGTTTAGGTCACTGCAACTCTTAAGATGATATTTTAGTTCTTGTCGGCGCTCCAGGGATATAGTTCAAACAACATAAACCTCTCAAGTTTAGTCACTAGCATTAGGCAAATGCTGTGTGACTGATAGAGTTCCTGTATCTCCCATAACCTTGTTTGAAGGGATTTGTTTGCTTGTCTATCTCTGTGCATTAGCAGATAAAAGGAGGGGGACGGGGAGGGAGAGAGACAGCCTATAACTGCTAAGCTTTGGATAGTGGATTGGATCAGTCAAACCACAGTGATGCCTGAGGTAGAAAAATTTGTGTTGCAGTCAAAGGCACACTTGCATTAGATTTGTGACCCGATGGTGCAGAGAACAGTTGCTTGTCGTTAGTGCTTGGGGATGATCTATGTGGGAGAGGCATTTTAGATTCCCAGGCTATAAGAGTTCCAGCAACAGAGGAGTGAGTAGGCTTCAGTGAGAGCTGTGGCATGCTGGCAGCAGTTGGAAGGATGCAGAAGCTGAAAAATGCTATCTTGGGGTAGCTTTAATTGGTTGCATTGGAAACCACTTGGTTTGATGGGCTCATATGTCTTCTAAAACGCTTGGTGCCAGACCAAATTGGCATACCTCCATTGACTTACACGAGAAGCCACCAGACATTGATCTGAACTTCAATTTTATGCTTACGTTTTTCTTGGAAGAGCAAGATTTTTACAAAGGCAGCAGGTTATTTTTCCTCTCCATCTGCCTCAGCAGCAGTAATATTGAAAACCTGAGAAGAACAGGCATTCCACAGGTTTTGACTTGTTTCCATGGGCTTTAAACTTAATAGGTTATCCTTTGTCTGCTTGCAGAGCCTTATTCTCATAGCCTTATTCTCATATCTTAGTCTATACTGGAAGCATAGAGCAGAAATCCAGAAGGGAGGCTTTATACGTATCCAGAAATACTAAATTTGAATATTTCATTATTTCCCTGGCTCTTAACCCTCTTTCAGTTTCAGTAGAAACATTGTGGTCATTCATGTTCTAGGTAAACAGATGCTAGAGCCACCAGTCTTCAGTTTTGCCTCAGTTGTATTTTTGTTTTCACCCCATTATTCAAGTAGGTAGGTACAACTTTTACACAAACTGCAAACCAAATACTCTTCTTTAGGTGGCTCTGATGTGTTTGCATCCAAATGAATTGCAGGCAGTCATAACTCCAAATGAGACTAACAGCTCAAATGAGAACAGTTTCTTATTTTTGTGCCTGGAAAAAAAGATTTTTAGGAAAAGTTACTCCATGCTAGGACTTGGCTTACATAGAGCATCACGCTAACTCACAGAAAGCTCTCGCTCCCTGTTCAGTACGTGCACACTCGCATCTCAAAGGGCAAGTGCACACAACAAAGCAACACCAAGCACAGAATAAAAATGGAACAGCAGTAAAACAAAGATGAGCGAATCGTGAAAAGCCCATTGATTTGCTTGACACCCATTTTGTTCAACATTGTGCAGTGCTAATCTGAAAACTCCTGTGCGTCACAAAAAGTTTTCAGAACAATAAGAACTGTCAATTCCAGCAGATTTTACAGACCTGTCATTATTCTTCCATTGTCTTGAAGCACTAAGAGGCATGCAGACGGATTTTTGGCAGGAGTTCAGGAGTGGTCTCATAAAGAGGAATCGTGTGTCACCACCTCACGTATGTTATCATTTGCAATTAGAGTTTATCCCAGCGCAGGCCCCTAGAAGCATGTCTGCCCCCATCCGAGTGTGCTACTTTTATGGTGCCCATTTATTTTATCTCTTAAAAAACCCACAACCACAAAACACTGCTTTTTACTGTTCTTAACTGCAAAAATGTGAAAGCAAGAAATTATAGATGTCTTTCTACATTTTTACTTTATGTCTTCCAGAGAACTAGAATCCTGTAATAAATTAATATCCTGCCCCACCTGCTGCTCCTTCAGAAAGGTGGGAACAGCAGCAGTGATGGCTACAAGCAGAATTTTCAATTAACTCCCTTTCTCTTGAGAAGGTATCACTGGTACTTCTCTTGGAAGTGAGTGAGAGCACCCTGTGAGGAGAAGCACGATGGGAAGAAAGATTGGCTTTGTATCAGGGAGACTCAATTTTAAGTTCTTTATCCAGAATCAGAGGCCATGTAGCTGGACATTGTTTTGTCTTCCATATGTACTCTTCCCTGTGTAGCATCATCCGCATACATACCTCACCCAAATTAAATAAAGTTCCAATACAGTAAGGTCATGACATTCACTCTGAAAATGAAAGTATGAATTGAGTTATGCGTCCTTGGTATTGGTAACTTGCAGAACCCACACGTATTGCAATAAATCTGCAGCATTCTGAAAATTCTGCAGGGCATAGATCCCTTTTTTGGGGACTTCACACAAATTCTGGCAGGTTTCACTACTTAAGAATTTAGTGGTTTCAAAAAAACATGTGAAAGTCAGACCTCAGAGGACACATATGACCTTCATATAAACTAGAACTTTGATTAACTGTAGTTTGGGCGTTTTAAACTCCTCTGTAATGCACAAAATCAATCTTGTAATGGGGTGAAAAAGGAGATCTTCGTATTAATGCTAGCGCACTGTCAAATTAATACATCAAATAATATACTCTTATCCTGAATTGGTGGACTGCTTTTATCAGTGCTTTTGATGTGGCAAAGAAAGTGCTTGCTCCATAGCTACAAACCCAACTCTCTTAGTCTTCCCTTCTCTTTGAACTTCAGTTTTCTTAAGACTTGGAACATTGTGATACAGAGAGCAGCTTTCACAGCTAGGTATTTCAAGATTCGCATCCAAAAGCATATTAGAAGCCACACAAAGGGATTTTATTTTAAACGAGGTTTTCAAATATTTGTAACCTTCTGGCTTGACCTCTGGATCCACTCCCAGTCTGCATTTCAGGAAAAAGAATCTACCCACATATGGTTATCTCCAGTAAGATTAAAGCTGTCACTGTATTCTGACACCCGTGAGAATGAAATGGATATAAAAAAAAAGTGGGGGAAATGGTGAAAAGATTTGAATGAGTTCACATTTATAAAAGACACGCACCCACGGATCTTGGAAACGAAGGGAAGACCTTCAGGATTAGCTGCAGCTCTTCTGTTCAGAAGCAGCAGAACGTTTCTTTATTTGTTAGCCTCACCAAGGTAATTAAACAGACTTGAAAACATAAACAAAAATAGATTTTCTAGATTTCTACAAATATAGCTCTGCAAGCGCTTTGCCGTGAAAGTTAATAAGGTTCTAACTTTAGACTGGGTTTACTGCCTGGTGCCTACCAGAAGCCGCTGCAAAGGACAGTGTTATTTTATGCTGTCTTTGGAGCCCCTCATTAAGGTGTGGTGTTTTCCCCAGTTTCCACCCTTCTCTGGCAAAGGTGTAAATTGTCATAGATTTATCCCAGCTCCAGTGAATACTTCCTGAAGGACTGCCATGGCTGTCCCAGTGAGTATCTGCAGAGCAAGAAATGCAGCTCTGTTCATCTGCTTGTGTTTCCTGCTGTCCTGTGTGAAAGCAGCAGAGTGACTTTGCAGAGCCTGTCTGCCCTCTGTGTAGATAGATCACGGGCATAAGGCACAGGGGAGTCAAGGTGTGCATTTTGCTGCGTTGTGCCTTTGCCTCAGCACAACAAGCCACAGCAGAGCCCTTGGCTTTGAGCTAGCTGTGATGTGCCAGAATGTGCTGGAGCTACTGCCCTGAACCCCCTCCAAGGGAAGCATGTCCCAGTTTTTGTCACCCCCACAAGGTTATCACCTCTGCATCTGATAATTCAGCATGATGCTGAGGAACGTTGTGGCTGGAAGAACCTTGCTCTGCAAGAAAACTAATTCACGGTCCGTGTATTCAACACAAGGAGTTAAAATGTACCTGTGGCACTAGCCACAGGGAAGGGAAGGACCATAGAGCAACTAGTCTTGTCTCCTGACACTCTCTGTGCCTTCACAAGGGACCTTCTCCTCTCCCCCTCCCCATACTCACCTTTTGTAGGGTGGAATTAAGCCATTTGGCTGACAGAAGCTCCGCTGAGCTTTGGGAAGGGGGAGCCTCTCTGATGTGAGACTCTATTATCTGTTCAAGCTCTTGGGGTCATGCTTTGAAACAGCTACAGCTGCAAAGAGGTACATGATGCCCGTGAAACCTCTCACTTTTACACCACTAGTTGCTTTGGTGCATAGAGCAAATAGGCAAGAGCTTGAGTTAGAAATACCTCTGATACTTTGTAACTGCAGTGAGAAGTTGGATTATATTTATATGTTAACAGTTGGTCTTGAATTTTTCTGCCTTTAAATGCTATTATAACCCAGTTAAAATTTTAATAGACGAGTGGAAGTTGTTTCACAAATAAATTCCTTTGTTCTCACTTCCCAACTTACCTTTTAAAATCCCCTATTCAAATTAACACCCTATCTCAAACAACACTACAATGTTTTGGGGTTATGCTTAGAATGTCTTAAATCCCATTTTTCAATTGCAAGTGGAATTATGCTCATTTCTAATGGTACAGAAAAGGTACAAGTGAATCTCAAAATAAGTTCTGCTTGTTCATGCATGAAATTATGTATCAGCCCACCTCTGCATGCAGGATTTCCATCATTTGAAAGTCATGGGCCTCTACTTTAGGCTGAACTTTGCACCAATCCCAATAACAGTTTTCACTGCTAAGGGTTCTAGCCCAGCGAATTTCAAGGCTTTGAATTTTTATTATATATTTAAGGTATAAGCTAGAAACTTCTACCCAATAATTTCTTTGGTGGAGTAAATATCAACTGTTTCAGACATACAGATCTGAGCATTAGCATTTATCATTGATTTGGTAAGACAAATAATTGCTGGATGTGTGTCAGATTTTTTGGATTATTAAAGCACTTTGCTGTCAGGTTTCAACCAAAAAGAAAATAGTCACCTTTCTAATTCTGTTAAGTGTTATTGGGTATTGGTAATTGAATGAAATTCGTTTTTTTTCAGTCAAAGAGATACATGACAGATTTGTAATGTGAAAAGTACAGGAAAGCCCCACAGCTAATTATATGATTTTAAACCTAAACGCCAGAGTTCAGATGCTGCTTGTTCCAGAAGTTTGCCTGAGCTATGATTTAAAGGCTTTATTGCACCAAAATCCCAGAGGTTGTTGCAGTTTGCAATAGTGGGCTGCCAAAAGATAATCACAGCGTGTAGTTCTTGTGATTGTAAAGAAATGTGCGCATTTCATCATGATCTCCTGTGCAGGCAGACACCTGGGCCTGAATCCAGATCCTTTCAGACCATGCCCTTGGTCTGGTGTCCTCATCATTGCCTCTGCATCATTAATGCTGGCAAACCACATAACCTAATGAGGGTATTGCGCATCTCTAATGTTACCGCCCATTTGGAGCATCTGTCTGTGGCCGATGCCACAGCGCACCTATGAAAGATGAACGCAGTAGGTTGTGTGGGAGTTTTGGTGCAGAGCACAGTGCAATTCCATTTGCCTCAGCAGTATTCGTTGCTTATATGCTTAGGGTGCAAACTCAGGAGCTGCTTAAAAGGAACACCAGTGCAGAAGGCGAAACCTTGGCTGTGTTGGAGTGAGTGAAGTGGTAAAATTGTACTGTGAAGTCAGTCAAAAGGCACCTCCTCCTAAAGAAGATGAAAGATGTTGAAGAGCTCTATGTGAGTCAGTCACAAAACAAGCAACAATTTTGATTACCAATATATCAAAAAGAGAGTTTGTTCCACCAGGGATAACAGCTTGGTACTTGCTTTGCACTCAGGATGCAGAGAAAAAGGAAGAGAAAGAAAGTACTTGTAGCCAAGTTGCCTGCTACAGTCCAGCAGCATAGTCAATCAAATTGTTTCATGATTCCAAGTCATTCTGTAATCACGCTGATTTATCTCACTGCTGTGCAGTTGTCCCCTGTTGATAATTCCAGTTTTGTCAAGATGGCAGAGATCTTGTTGAAAACCTGCAAGCTCCTCTTACCGGCAGCAAACAGTAGGAGAGCAGAGTAAGACTTCCTCCTTTTCACTGATGCTTATAAATAGTGCATGCTAACCCTAACAGCCTTAAAGACATAGGGAATCTTTTTTAAAAAAGAATCCACTATTTTTAAAACCACGTTGACTCAGCAGAAGTAGACGTGCATTTTAGATCATGATAGGTTGATAATCAAGCCCTGCTGTGCATGCTTAGCTCTTTAATTCTGGCTATAACATTTTACATTTATTTTAACTCTGCAGAGGACTGGCACAAGTCTTGATATAATGGCTAGAAAGTAGCCATTATTGTATACATTATTGTATATATTAAAAAAAGTCTTAGTTACAGTTTTTACAATTTAGTTTTCTGTCTCTTCAGTTTTCTCTGTGTATGAGAGAAAGAGAGCAGATAATTAACCAAAGTGCATTTAATTTATATCTAGGAGCAGGTTGCTTAATAATAAATTCTGTAGTTCTCCGTTGTGCTAAGCAGAACTAGTCACAGGAGCCATTTTACAGATTTCAGTGGGATTACTCCAATATGCAAGTGCTATCCAAACATGATTTGAGCTACTTTGAAAAGTATATGAGGTTTCTTAGGAACGCTGAGTCCCTTGGTCTTGAGGACAGGAGGGTTTTATAATATGACACTAGTATGCATACATCAAATTAGAAATTATCAGAAAATCCAATTTTATGTAATAGGAGGAGATAACCAGGATGCTTGGTATTGCTGATGTAAGAAGAAAAATGGTTTGCTGTGTGTGTGTAGATGTTATAAATAATCTAGGAATACTTCACCTTTTGGTTTGCCCTGTAGTCCCAGAAGACTTCTTACTAATACAATTCATGGGCTCATCACTGGAAATGTAAATTTCTGCAGAACATGCAGATCTCTGTATTGCCAGGTTATTTTTATTTTTCCTGTGATTCTAGGCAGGCTTAAAAGACATCTTAAAAAAAAAAATGTAGCTAAATTAATACATATACCACATTGACAAATGTATAAGTGAAACAAGGCTGTACAACAGCCTAAAGATGTTACCTACCATTCAAGTTATTTTCTTGCTGGTATCAGTCTTGAGGAGGAGTTGACTTCTGAAAATATTTTACCCGTAAAAAGGATTTTGGTATGAGTTTGAAAAGGAACAAGAAGAGCAGATTTCTACTGCTTTATGCATATTTTTCAGGTTTGATAGAGAGGAAGATTAAACTGTGTGTGTTTGACAGCAGCATTTGATCACTTGAGTGAGATTCTGTCTGCTCTACTCTTAATCCTGTGGTAATTCGGGATCCTTAACCACCGATTTCTAAACATGATAATCCAAACACTCTGCAGTCAGCTGTGTTGCTCTCATCAAGAGCCACACTGGACTTTCTGGTCTTTAAATAGGAAGTAGCTTAACCTAGCAGCCAGTTAAGCGTTGTTAAATTTTTCTTTTAAATGAGTTTCACCGGTCTAGTAGTTGGTTTCAGTGTACTGCTTAGATGTCACTCTTCTCTTCGGGTCTTTTGAGGATGGCCTTACTGCAGTAATGATGAAAATTATCCCTGCTTAGGAATCCCACCTCTGGCAAAACTGCAGTTAGCATCATAAAAAAGGGCTTTCCTGTACAGGCTGTTCGCTTCGCTCACTGATCTGGCAGTGCACTGTTTCCCCGAGTGCTTTGCTTTAGTAAGGCTTGCCTTGCCACAGGGTACATGAGAGAATACCTCACGGTAACCATCAAAGATTTTGTTGAAATATCAGCATGAGCTGGCTATGACACCTCCAGTGCAGATACGCTACCCTATGTGTTCTAGATTGCTATTAGGAAAAAATAGAAGGGGAGCCGGTTCTTAGGCATATTGCTGTGCAAACCCTTCCTCCCCCAAATGCTGTTAATGAACCTTCAGAATTAGGTGGCTCTCTTTTTAAATACGAAATTGTATCACCTTACATTCCTCTCAGTTTTATTTTAGAAATTCATTCCTAAGATAAAGAAATTTACAAGCAAAAATACCAGGATAATGCTGTAAAACCAGTGGTCCTGTTTTCAACAGTGCGATATCCGGAATTAGGCTGTAGGTGTTTATAAATGCCATCCAGTAGCTTTTAATTGACATCAGTGGGCACTCAGGTTTGCTCCAGCTTACTGTTAGAGAGGCATAGTAAATTCTATATTGGCTAAACTGATCTTCACTCAGAAGCTATCCTCCAAGCATATCATAGGAACAAGCTGCAGAGACATACACGATACTAGCTACCAAGCTAGCTACCTATTAGATATATGCTAATTTAATATACATAACTGCTGCTCTCTTCTATCACGTAGAGTGGCAAGAAGGTCACCTCTTCTGGAGATCTTTAGTATACTTACCTAAAACCAGGAAAACTAATAAAGGGACTTGTCTCTAAAGCTCTGGAAAGGTGAATCAAAGTTGCTCTGAGTGTTACCAGAGCAGAATGATGGCCAGAAAGTACTCAGCAAAATCCAAGAGAGGAAAGCAGGGTGCAAGTCATTGCAGCATTTGAGGGCAAAGAAGAGTGAACAGTGGGAAGAGCAGAACTGTAAGCCAAGATTTGTTGTAGCTGGCAGTCTTGCGTTGTGAAGGGAAGAGAGAACATTTATGCCATATCCAGAATGGAAATACCAAGACCGACCTTGAACAAGGAGGTATTCTTTGTATTTGGCAGGCATGCTATCTCTGAGAAGCAGCAAAGGAGAAAGTACCGTCTCATGGTGCAGTTGGTGACTAAGTCAGACTGACACAGTCTGCTTCAGTTCCTCCATCCACGACAGATTTGTTGTGCCACCCTGAAAGCAGCACGAGAACTTCACTCTTGCTCCCTGGCTTTCCGCCTCTGACACACGTGAGCAATAACACTGTCCTGACTTAATGGGATGTTGCAGGTATAAAATATACTGAAGATTCAATGCTGTGGTTCAGAGCAAGCAAAAATAGACTTGAGCCTGTAGGGTTAAGGTTTCCTTGCAAAGTGCCTGCGATAAAGTATACGGATGTAAACCCATTTTATTATCCAAGGACACTTTTGAAGTTAAAGCACCAAGATTCTTATTTCTTAAAGGAGATGTGAAATTTCCTTTAACAAAAGTGGTTTTGTAGAGAAGCAAGAATAACCAGTGCTTTGTGCTAACCCTGATACTGTTCCTGATGTTCAGTTAAACTTACTTCTGGCTCACTGGGTCCAAATGAGGGCTATCTTTCTTTAAAATTCAAATTTATTGGTGTTAGATCCAAATTTGGGCTGAAAGAGCTAAAATGTGAATAAGTATACTTTATGGCATGTGTGAAAATACATGATAGGCAATAGCTGATCACTGTTAAGGTTTAGACTAGACCAGTGATGCCAGCTTGGTTGTTGGTTGGGCAATGTTGGGTCAAGTAAAAGCTCAAGGTCGTGGGCTGCTTCACTGCTACATGATTGGGGTGGTTCTGCACCATGACCAGAGCCAATGCGTCCTCCTTCTGTGCATGTACCCTTTCTCAGAACAAGATGTAGGCCTGCTGTGTCACGGGAAGGCTTTCAGGTTGGCTTCTTGGGGAGGGAGGAATGAGGGAACCCTCAAAAAAAGGAGAGGGAGGGAGGAAGAGAGGGAGAGAACAGGCCATATGAATTATTTTGGACGCAGTAAGTAGGTAACCTTCAATTAGGTGCCCATTACAGAGGCCTTTTCCATGTTGTTTCCACAAGTGCTGGGGTTGGAAAAGGTATTTGAGTAAATCCTGTATCATTTACATTTTCCGGTGCTTCCAGTTACATTGGGATGCTTTAGTTCATCAAAATAAATAAAAGACAATGTAGCATCTTCACTGTGTTGGCCAAATAACAATCATCTTCAAGGAAGAAAAGATTGGACATATAACAATAGGCTACCAAAAATATGCCCCGGGGTATAAAAAAATGCTGAGTCCTAGGATGTGTCTGATGCTAATGCTTTGCCTCTCCACCCCCTTTTTTGTTTTTCCAGCCTAATAGTGGCAGCTGAGACAACAATGGGCTACTGCACAATTTTACACCTAAGGTACACAGTCATGTTTAGAACCTGACAGTGTTCTCTTTCTGGAATAGGAACACTGCTTGCAGCCCACAACTGAAACAATTAGCTATAAAACAGAAAGCAGCTTCATAAAAAAAAAAAATTGTTCTCTGGCTTACAGATACATTTTAAGAATTTGTTAAAAGAAAGCAAAAGAAAAAATTCAAGTAGACAAGTGAACAAGCCTCAGAGTACTTAACCAGATCTTATGAGTTTTGAGAATATAAATGATTTAAATTAAAAGTCATTTGAGAATATATAATAGAAGAAAGGGCTCTGACAACAGCAGAGGGAGCAGAATAGAAATGGTAATGTTACTATATGTACCCACTTGCACTAAAAACAGCAACTGAAAGGAGGAATTTGAACTAAACTCTATGAACATGTATCCTTATAGCTCTTATTAATGGTTGTTCTGTTCCTCTCCCAGTTTCTCTTGACCCTTTTCTGAGGGTTAAATTAATCCCTTGTGCAGCTCAGCTGAGGATAATGAAGTTGCCCCGGGGTACAAATGGAGCCCTTGGGTTTGACCTACAGAAGGCTAAGCCTCTATTCTTCACTATGTTTTCAGGCAGTTTTGTTTATGTTGGACTAATTAAAAATACCGTCTCCATTCCCCAGGCTTATATGCTCTCCTGCACAGAGTAAAGGAGGTTCCGGTGCCTGGCCTCTCTCAGCCTATCCGTGCCTATGCAAAGACAGTGGAAGGCGCTGCTAATGAGGGGAACTTAATGACCCTGATCACGTTTGTGAGCAAAAAGGCTCATGTTCTGATAGAGACAATGTGGGCAACGTTCATGATGTGAGGGACAGTTTGGATTCCTACAGGCTGTTGCTTGTGTTTCTGGAGCCATAGGTATTGCTTGCATTTGGCCAGTAAGGCAGAGTCTTGTTTGCTGGAGTTGAAAGCAAGGCATTAAACCATGTGGTCATCTGGAATTTGACCTAGGGTAGACTGAAATGCCTGTTCCAGTTCCTATGTATTAGATTTTTAAAAGGTTTCAAAACAGATGCTTTTCTCTTAACATTTAAATACATCGCTGTCCACAAATAGTACCAGTTTTGGGTCCAAAATCTGGCTTTATCCAGTGTGAGAAACAGAGTGGAATCTGGTCCAAAGTCACCCCGTTGTTCTGAGAATTTTGACTGCAGTAACTTTTCTCTTTCTTTTCTTCCTTTGACACACTTTTCTACCTCACTTATCTTTTATTCCCACATTCTTTTTTCTGTCATGCCAGTGTGCAGGTACCACATAGTGGCCAAGCAGAGACTGATGCTTTGCTGTGAGTCTTCAAAAGCAAAATAGCACTGAGAGAGAGGAAGTTGCCCTCATGAGAGCAGAGCAAGAAAGCATTTGGATCCTTTACCTCAGTGCCATGAAAGCTAGGTGGAGCCAGCCAAATCTGTCCTTGGCCTCCCCTTTTTCTTCTTTAACCCTCTGAATTGTCTGACAACTTGGAACTCTCCAGAGCTATTGAGAGCACCATTGTACTGAAATTTGAGAAAGGTTAAGTTTTCCTTATGGCCAAAACCAACCTGTGAACACCAAAAAGGAATTTACAGGAGGTGCTTAACACATACCAGTGATGTTTCTGATGGCCAGGCTGTGTGCTGGTCCTTTGCTGCTGTAAATGTTTGATTACTTGGCTACCATCTGTCAAGAGGGTATTTTCAGACAAAGGAAAGAGTGGTGGGCTAAGACAGACTTCTTTCAAGGTCTGTAGTTGTGTTGGATTTGTTTTGCACTGATTCTAGAGAATGCTGATTAATATAAATCATCTTGTATTGCGACACTTGACCAAGGCCTATAATCATGCCACTACTTCAGCTGTGTCTGATTGAGAAGTCCCTAGATTAAGCAGAGTACTTACGGTGAGGAGTCCCCTCTTTGCCAGCTGGGAGGTTGAAACCAGCTGCATTCTGAAATTTGAAAGAAGGAAAGAATCTGTGAACTGCTTTATAAAATGGTCTCTTCCTTATTACCCTAATCACATAAGTATGCTGAAGGCTGCAATCAGCTTTTTTTCTTTTTTCTTTTTAAATCAGGCACAAGAAAGGAAAAGACTAATGAACATGGAACTGAAAAGGATCACTTGGGTCATCCAGGTCCCATCCTTGGAACTCAGTAATAGACATTAGAGCAGAGGAGACCATTAAACTTCTATTCTGTCTGTCTTGTTGCATGCTTCAGGACACAACATTTCCCAATGCCCTTTAAGACACGTAGATCTGCATGGAGACTGAAGTGGCCTGTATAATGTGCCATAGTATAGATCAAGGGGACTGCTTATCTCAGAATTTCATTTTTTAAATGAAATAGTCTCATATCTGAAAATTACATTTCTTAGATGAAGTTCCGAGGTAATGCAGACGAAAGCAAAAATACCCAACATTTTCAGTTGCCTTACTGGATCTTGTTCTCCTAGCCCAAAGTGGCATTGGTTTAATCCCTGAGTCTGTGAGCAAGGCTCATCAATGAGCACACGAGAGATACTAATACTACCTGTAGCATTAGCTTCTCCTGTCCATTCTCTTAGATGTAGTAGTTGCCAGTCTTCAGTGCTGGGGAGTAAGAGAAAAGGAGAATGAACGCATGGAAGGATTAAATGATATGTCCAAGGTCATACAAAGGCACCTGTGGCAGTCAGCAGTTAGATCTATGCAACCTAAATATTAACACAGTGCATAAATTTAAGGGATGGCCTTCTTTCAGTTGTTTTTTTGGTATTTTAGGTGAGAAAAGAACCTTCAAGTAGTATCCAGACTATGGTCCTTGCCAAGTTTTTAACCCACCTTTATTCAAGTAGTGCAAATTGGTAATATCATGTCACCTGTACTTAAGCAGAATTTCTGGGTATCCACGAACATGTCAAACTCCAGTCTCGTACTTAAACTCAGCCTGTATTTTCTCATTATTATTTCCATGAGGTTTCTCATCTTTTTAAGGAGTGTTCTTATTGCTGTGACCTCTGTCAAAGCTTAACAAATGACGCATGGCTTCACCAGCAAAGGCTTGGGACAGGGGCACTGTTTGCTTTCTGGTAGGACAGGACAAACATTTATCTGATCAACACAGAGCAATAGCACAGTGGTAGCTAGACCAGATCTGGCAAAGCACAATAGAAGCATTGATATTGCAAATATAAAACTTGGTTAATAATGAAGTGGAATGAAAAGTACCATGTTCTGGCTATGGACTGATCTGAGTGCAGAAGAACTTTGAGCCCTAGAGCTCCAGATATATGTGTTAAGGAAAAGAAGGATTAAGCAGTTGTGGATATAGTGCACAAGTGACAAGAGCCTTTATCACCAGTAGACTGATCCTGTGAGATCCTGAGCATTATCAGCTCTCAACATTTTTGTTGTCAGTTGTAAAGAATAAAAATGGACTCCTAGTGCAGGAGACAAGACCAGAAAATTCCCCCCCCCCAAAAAAAAAAAAAAAAAAAATCTAAGAGCCTTTTGTTTTGGAGGAATGTCTGTGTTAAAAATGTTACTTTTCACAATTGGGTATCTCTGCCTTGCATGTAACATCCCCGCTTTGCACACCAGATGAAAGTCACATCTGTGGCTCCATTTGTCTAACAAGCAGCTTTCCTGCAGGCTCTCTAATACTTACCCTGGGGGGAGTTTGTAGACCTTATCTAAGAGGAGGAATTACTTTGTTGTGGCTTTGACATGCTCTTTAAACAATATTCAAAAACCATCTGAAACCACATTATATAAAGAGGATCCTTTTTGTGGGTCTCAGTGGAGAAAAGAAGAGTGAGAAATTTCCCTGTTCCATTTTCTGGCTTTACTCTGTTTCCTAGCCAAGGGCTAGGAAGCTGTTTAAGTCGTAGGGCTCACTAATTAATATTAAAACAAACAAAAGCAAATCTAAAAGACTTTCTGCTGCTCTTCAGTGTCCTTATTCACCTGTTCCCCTCATCATTTAGATGGCTCCCAGACTGGCACATATTTAAGCGGTGTCCTATTTCCATTGGTATTTGCTGTACAGATCACAGAATACATTCCTCATCTGACAGAATAATTTAATCCTTGTTCTTTAAACCACTTATTGAAAAATGCTTCTACTGCTCCTGCTTTAAGCCCTGCCCTGCTTTCTCCAGCCCTGTCCTGTGAGCTTGCAGGATACGTAAGGTTGCTGGCCGCTGCTGTGGCAGAGTGCTGACCTACTGGGAGCTGATAGCTCCTTTAGCGTTGAACACAAGGTGCTCTCAGGAGCTGGTTTTGAACCCTGAGCCTCTCAGTGATTTATGGAAGCAATTACACTCTTGCATTGGATGAAATGGAAAGCGATACAGATTTATGATGCTGGGTTTGATTGCCATTTTCTTTAGGACTTTATCTCTGATTAAGGAAGAACTCTTATTTTCAGAAAATTGACCATGGAAAGCTCTGTGAGAATAGTCCTAGGGAGTGACAGCCTTTGAGTAGCCACCCAAAGGTACTGGCAGAAGCCAGTCCCACTACCTCGCACTGTCCTAGCAGTGCAACCCAGCCTCTGACCTGAAGAAACTGGGGCAGAAACCAGAGGTTAGTTCCTCCTCCTTGTCACCTTCGGGCATGCCTGTAGTTTGGTGATGTAAACGTCAGCCTGCAAGGAGCCAGGCTTGACATCACCCATGCGTTTCATTCATGGGACTTAGCTGTAGAATTTGAGTTCACTTTTAAAGTCAAATACATTGAAATGTCACGTTAAAACTTCTCCCTTGCTTGCAAATCATGGTTATGTTTACAACAATAAACAGCAGCAGCCAAATTTTCAAAAAGGAAACCTTGTTGTTGTTGGGGGGGGTGTGTGGGGTGTGTGCGAGGTGTGGGTTTTTTGTACCATTAAGTCTCAGCTTGGCCTTGGCAGGGAAATGCCATGCTGCTGCGGCTGGAACAAGACAGAGAAATGGATTCTCTAGGTTTGCCATCCCTTTAGCTTTCTGGTGTTCTGGAGGATCCCCAAGGCCCCATGGAAACCAGATGCATTCCTGCTGCAACAATTAACGTAACTGACCCTTGCAGGAAGGGAACATTTACGGGGGGGGAAACATTACAGTATTTTCTTTTGGAAAATTCCACTATTGACATGAAAAACAGCAGGGTAACAGCAAAGATGGATTGCAGATTTTGACAGCACCGACAGGTAAATATTGGCTTTGTGCAAACAAGTTTCTATAAATAACCCGTCTGCTCCAGAAACTCCACAGATGGCAGCAGGGCTGCCGGGGTATTGATTTACCCACTGTGCTCAGTGCAGAAAAGCACAGCTGTCAGCTTTGCTGTTCTTCTTGTTCTGAGTGTTGCTTCTGCTCCTGCTGAGAGCTGCATGCCTTGTTCACCATTTTTCTTTGGCAAGTAGAGATGAAGATTAAGAGCCCAAAAGAAATAATTTGAAAGAAAAACCTGCCAAAACAACGAAGAATAAATGAACAAGTGCAGAGAGTAACTATAGAGAATGCTGTATATATGTATTCCACACACCAAAAGCCAGCAAGAACCAGTCTGTCTTGCTCAGTCTGTATCAGGTAATTTAATACAGCTCACAGGAGTGGTCTGTAGAGGTCCAGGAGACCATGGGGAGCTTGAAGGGCAAGGAAAGCTTGTGAGGAAACAATAGTTTGTACATCCTGGGGAGTAACAGGCAGAGGTTGGAGTTGAGGAGTAGAAGCTGGTACTATCTTTTGGGAGGCCTTACATGCAAATGGAAGTTCTGCCAAAAATCCCTAGCAGCTGGAGGTGACTTACAAATAAATGCCAGCCAAATAGGCAAACGCTTAAAATTGTCGTGATTAGGTTTTTGGCTTGTATGACCCATTTGAGGGCAGTCTAAATCTCAGGATTATGATTTGCAGGCAGTAGAGTCAGCCAGTGCAACCACCGTCTCATTAACAAAAATGTTGATTTACAGGCGTAATATCTGAAATTGCTGTTTAAAGGAACATCTTAGATAGACTTCATAATCTCAGTTCTGTAAAAATGTTTGCCTGTGGTGCAGGTTTGCTCCAAGGGCTCATCAGTAGCAAAACTGTGTATCTCCTGGGGTCCACACAGCGTATGCCATTTGAAGGCATTTTTCTGCTGGTTTTCTGTGTACTTTCTGTGTAGTTACAAAATCAACCCAGACAATGAAAGTTCCTTTGTCGTTATAGCTACATCTGCATCGGGGATTTTGCCCAGAATTACTGGGTGCAGCTTTTTGTTGTCATTTTGTCTTGTGTGATGGCTTTGGGCTTTTTTTGTTTGATTTGTTTGGTTTGGGGTTTTTTTTACAGTTAGCTTACATAACTAAAGTGGCAAAAATTAAGAGGTCGAGATCTGGCCTAGTTGAACTAGATGGTTACTAGATGGATTTTTGGGGGGTTTTTTTAATTTATTTGTTTATTTTGTGGACTTTAAGTTTGGGTGGTGCGAGCTGCTTTTCAGTTCTCTTCCTGAACTTGCTGTGAACCCTGCAGAAGAGCTGTCCCGTGGTTTTCAGCAGAGTTCCTCCTGGTGCTTGCAGTTAATGGCACCTTTAAGTGCTTGCCTGGATGGAGGCCTAGATCGGTTCATTTGTCCTATTTCTGCCTGAATTTTAAATGATTGCAGGAAAAGACAATTCAATCAACAAAAAGTATAAATCAAAAGTTATGTGCTTACATAAAATTCAAACTTGATGTGATTCTGTCTCAATTTTGGAAAAAATGAGAGTTGCTAAATGAGAAAGGGTTTTTCCCAAGGTAGACCAAGAATCTTTTATGGGAGAAGAACATGAAAAAACAGGGCTGTGAAAAGGACCGTGCAAATACCTTAGAATTTTTTGAGATAATTGGCATTACTTTAACTATTATTCAGAGTAATTACTATACAAACTAGATAATTCATAAGTAGTAGGGTATAAGAAGTTATCAAGCGGAGACTTCTGTGTGAGTTACAGAATATTCCTGGGCTGAAGGAGCTAGATGCTAGCCATTTCTCGAAAGGCTGCATATCTATTGCCCTCATTTTTTTTAAAGCATTTTTAAGTATTGAGTAAGGAATCTCATGCGTATCTTGTAGAAGAAGTTACATTGTTCCATCCAAAGCTGTTCTTTTCCCATACTGAAATTCTGCCTTGATTTGCTGAAACAACAGGCAGAAAGAATCTTGGCTTCTGAGTTGTAGGTCAATAAATTCACAAATACAAGGACAGGTCAACAAGCTTGCTTTGTGTGTGTGTGTGCTGTTGCCCATTGTGGTTGTAACTGAGCCCCACACAACTCATACTGACACGAAGATACCAGTGTCCTACTGCCATCCCTGTCAGCTTCTCCAGAGCTTTGTGAGTTTAGATGCTGCATTCCTCATCTTTCACAGCTAGGTGCACATGGTGAGGTATGCAAACTACAAACTGATCTGAATATGGTGCGCTAAAGGTTTCAATGCTGAATACCTTTCAAGTGTTTTCTTAGATTTTTCTCTCTTGTGTTATATAAACATATTGTTTTAAAATAAATACTTAATCTCAAGCTGTCCCTGAAATTGGAGTCCACTGTCTATTTTGAAATCTCGGTTCTCATGTCACAGATTCAGAAGGGGAATAAAATACCAATTTGTGTCTGCTCAGAGAAGGAGGAGGGGAAAAAAGGGCATCCTGTAAGAGTATAATACAATGTGATGTCAGTTGCCACTGCCTTGTACTACTTGGAGGTTTAGTGACCTGTGAGCTACCGTTTCCTTGCTCTTTCATTTGAAGTACAGTTCACGACATTTTCATTGTACTGTTATTGCAGTCTTTTTTCTTAAACCTGACCTGGGGGAAGAGAGGGAAGAGTTATGTGTTCAAAGAAAGCAACATCAAAGTATTCCCAGCAGCCAGTCAGAACTTAAGCTGGTATTAATTCTAATAACTCTGTGGTTGGTGATGTGGACTGTTTACATGGGCTAGCCACCTGCCTGTCTCAGAATATTCATGGATAATTGCAGACTTCTCTGAGGTCTTTTTTTTCTTCTTTTTTTTTTTTTTAGGAGATACGTTTGTGTTTTCTCATAGATGTTAGTCAACAATACAGAGCTAGCACCATTGGATGCAGTGTTATCGTAATAGCTCTATCAGCAGTCATTTGGAATTACAACAGCAAGGTTGATAGGAGCCTTGGAAATGTTGGGCAAGAGCATTAAATAAAATTAAAAGGTAGAAAGTGATCCTCTACACTGGATGTAATCACCTAAAGAATCTTAAAAGACTGTCCGCAATATATATGCCTACGCTAGCGCAGAGCAGTTATTAGATTTAAATTAATGTCATTGGTTTTTTCAACATTATGTTCCTTTTTTAAGTCACTAAAGTTGCTCCTAGTTTATGATTGTGAGATCAGAATAACTGAAAGAGAATAAAGTGGATAATTTTCATTGTGATTAATTTTAAGTCAAACTCTCACAATTAAAGGGAATGTCTAAATTGCCAATTAAAAAAAATACAAATATTATCTATTGATAATAGAAGCAAGCATATTGCATGAATGAACGTTTAAATTGCAGTGTGTACAGAGCCTACATGTATGTGCAGTAGTGTACATGCATATACATTAGCAACAGATCTGTACATCTTCTGTAGTATTTTCTTGGGACAATGAGTTTTCATATCTCTCTGTCAAAACATGTAATGTGTTACAGTAAGCTAATGTTTTCCTAGGTTAATCACTAATCTGCCTGCGTATCGGTAAATATGTTGCCATGGGCACTGTAATAGCAGAACTGAGAGATGAGCTTTCGCCTGGTTGGAGCTGAAAAATGCCTATTTTTACTTTGGATACCCACTTGCTCAATCACAAATGAGGATAAGAGGATAAAGAAGCATGTTCCACCGCCTCTTTAAAATTTAATTATAGAAGCCTTTTTCATATGTACTTTTCAATATGCAGATAATATTTACTATATGTTCATTACTTGTAATGTTTGGACAAAGCTCTTTTTTTGTTGGGCTTCACATTTCTTCACCAGATTGTTTTACAAAGTGCAGTCTCCTACATATGATCAGCTAGGAGAAATCACGTACCTTTCTTCACTCCAGCATGAACAACACCCATTTTGGGTATTGCTGAGTCCCATTATTTAACATTTAATTCCTTCCCTAAAGTACACCATGCTTCCAGAATGCTGCATAAGTTGTTACTTAGCTGTGCAGATTTAAATCCCAGACTGACTATTGTCCCTTATTTGCTTTTTTTGAAAGAAAGAAGATTATGTAAATGGACCATCATTATGGTTTATTTTGTTAGCATGTGCGGTGACGAGTCTTTGACCTACATTTCTGGTGTGTAGTGTGCTCTTGCCCTATATCTGGGTAATGAATGACAGAAACATTGGTGTGGGTTGACCTCTTTTTGCCATAGTTTTTGGTCTTTTTTTTATATGTAAGGGAAATACTAGGATACGAATCTTCAGTTGAATCCTAATAAAATCCAAACAAAAAATCACTGAAGAAAAGATTTAGGCACAATGTCTGATACATGAAGTTATTTGGAAAGTACATAAAGGGAAAATCTGGAGTTTACTTTTAAGTCTTTTGGGTTTTTTATGTAATAGATGCTCATGGACAAGATTATGCAAGTAGAAGTTGCATCCTACAGTCTGTATCTATTTCAAAATATGATTTTATCAAATTTGAGCTGAGTTAACAAATCATCCTCAGAAGCTGACTTTCTCTGGATGCTCCAGAAAGTCAAGCTAAGTCTCTGTGTGTGAGTCTTCAGCCTATCACTGTTCTGAAGACACTGGCCTCCAAGAAATGCATGCAAAAACATAGGCACTACACTCCTTCGTGATGGCCTTTCTTTCCCTGACAGTGGTGCTGTATTGATGTGTTGAGGGAAGTGGGTGTATGTAGCCTCTATTAATACTAATGGTCTTTACGGTTCAATACGAGAATATAAACCTGTAGGACTCAGTGGCATAGTTTGCCTCACTGATATCCCTGTCAAAACTACACATTTTCCCCCTTGAAAATTACTGCCAAGGAAAACAGATTTTTGAGAAAACTTATCTAAACTAACATAAATGCGTAACTTCTGATTGTTTTGAGGTAGTTTGTTACACAGTAGTTCCAGGCACTGTAAGCACAACATGGAAGAAAAAAATTATTGAAGATATTTAGTATTGAAACCAATGTGATACATTAATTCCATTATTTCTTTGAAAGTCTGATGTCAATAGTGATATATAATTAAAAAATAAAAATTTAAAGAGGGAGCCTTTCTAGAGGAGGAAATAACTATGTCCCTTTGTCCTTTAGCAATCTGTTTTCAGATTGCTGTCCAACCAAGCTCCAAGGTTTTAATATTTCTAGAAACCCCTACTGCGTATAACTTACTCTAAATTGGCACATATATCAACAGTACGAAAAAATGTTCACACCTCTGGGAAACTGAGCTAAAAGGTCACTTTTTTGACAAATTCATAAGCTGGCAAAAACAAACCTAGCTTTCCTCTGAATTTTTAATAGCATTCCTTTTTCTGTGTGAAGTCCAGAGGGCAATACTGTGTAGTATAAAGGCACCATCTGAAAGATCCAGTGAGTGTTTCACACAGATTGGCGTGCATTTGTTCATCTGCTTAAGTTTAGGTTTGTTTGAATTTGCATGTCATGGGTTTGATAGGTATGTTCAGCAGCTCTACTTATTTTTAATCCTATGTCATTTGTACAGTATTTGAAGGCTTTTCATGAGGCTTTTATTCTACAAGAGGAAAACACCTTGAAGGGCTTCAGTTAAAGACTGAAAACATTAGGAAAAGCAGTGGGACATACATATTTGGACAGCAATATGGGGCCTCAGGAAAGGTTATTTAATAAAAAATTTTAGATGAGAGGCAGCTAGTAGGAATTTTAGCATGACTGGAAACCAATGTAAGTTATCCCTCAGGTGTCAGAAAACTTTTGTCCCTTTGTTCACAGGAAAACGTGCAGCTCAATTTTTTTCTTTCAGTTCTAAGTATAATGTTTGCAAAACTCCTTGAACAGTAAATTATATAGCCATACATAAGTCACAAAGACTTTTTCTTGTGCTGCAGCATGGAGAAGTTAACAGGTGATCAGACGTTTCTTTCAGCTTTTCTTTTCCCCTTTGTTTCTAGCACAGCCTTTGTCAAGGCATTGAGGGGAAACATCCTGAAAAACCTGCTGTGTTCAATAACCCCTGTAGGATGGATGACTGCACTCAGCAGTGACTTCTCCGGACTCACTTTCTCTCTTGCTCATGTTCTTTCTGAGGCATGGGGGAGGTCTTTCAGATTGGTCTTTCAGAAGCTAGGTCCTAGCTTCTAGGGGGCTTTAACTACCAGGACCAGGATTTCAGATGGGTGAAGCTTTAAATCAGGAGCTGAGACAATTGAGTTGATTCTTGTCTACCAGCTTCTTTGAGAAGCCAAGTGAATGGTGCCCAACTTTAATACTCATTTCTTCCTACTGCAGCCAGCAGACCTCATACTTGGTGGATAGTAGAGATGGTTCTTCCCTCTCTCCTCCCTCTCCCCTTTTCTTTTTTTACACTGCTGCTTTTTGGAGAAATAATTGGAAATGGAGATATCACTATGCTGTGTTAATTTTCTTGATGGAACTTGGCATGTTTGGAATCTCAAGGCAAAGGGGTGTGGGATTTTCACAAGGACATACCTTATTTCTGTGTTGCCTTGTGAAGCCTAAGGGGAGGCCTGGATGGAGATAACTCTTCACAACATTTTTGAAACAAGAAATACAGATTTGTGTTTTTATTCAAAGTTTAAATAACAAAGTCATGGATAAAGCCAGCAGGCAGGTTAAATTATTTGATTTCAAATAATAATTCCATGTACTGCTTCCAGTTCTGGTTCACCCATTTAAATTACTTTTGCCCAAGATACTGATAGGACTATAATGGAAACAGGTTTATGATAGAAATGGTTGAAAACATTTTGTTTTATTTTAAACACACCTCACAGTATGGTTCCTCATGTTCCTCTCTGGAGTGACTAACTTCCTATTTGCCAGGATATGTGATTTTTTTTTTTTTGACGAATGAGTAAATAATGTGTTCAGGGTTCTCATGGCAGGGGGTTTAAATATTCTCTCATTTCACACAAATACGACCACTTTTAAATGTGAACTCAGGCATTTGAATTAAAATGGTTTGATGGAACTAAGGTGAGCTAAAGGTGGCCAATTAGCCGCTCTGCATCTCTGGTAAACTGAGCCAAATTTTTTGTATATATTCCTAAAATGGACCGGGGAGCAGGGTCTTTGGCACTTGACATCTGTTGCCTCTGACCTATTTCTGTGTGCTGCAAGTTATCATAATTTTCATGCATGGAAAGAAACAGGTGAATACAGAGTTCAGTACTTAACAAAAGTTCATTACAACCAGTGAAAACTGGGTTGGGATGGACCCTGTACACAGTTGTGCCAAATTAATTGTTCAGTTGCTGTGATTTTCTATTGATTGAGTTAAATGGTTCCAGTTGCTACCCTGAACTTTTAAATGGTATACACTGATACTACAAATTCTTGTCCCATGTGGGAGGGTATTAAATTACCGCTGCAAATCCCCTTTATGTCTGAATACCTTCCCCCTCACTGATTTAACCTATTCATTATACCTCTTCTTCAGGAGCATGGTAGCCAACCATTCAGTCTATGGGTAACCAAGGTAGACAATGAAATTTCTTTTCCATCACCTAGAGCGAGGAGGTGCTTGAAATACTATAGTATCTGCTGGATAAGAAATCCCAGAATAAGATGACTCTTGGGATATGATCCCAAGATTGTTTTGAAGATGTTTGTATTTTTACAGGATACCTCATGTGCAGTGGGATTCTTTTTTTTTAGGGTTGCTTTCAAGTGAGAGTTGTTGTATTACACTTCTATAAGATGAGGAAATTTGTAGTACTGTATCATGCCACCACACTCTGCTTTGGTTCTGGGTTTTCAAAGGGCTGGTAGGCTTCCGTGGAAGCCACTTTTATTGCAGAGGATGTGTCTTCTTTCTAGACCCCCTGAGTACTGTTGGAGTCATTGTGGGAGCTAATCAGGTGCCTAAACTTTGGTGTCCAGTGTCATGTCCAGCTCCACAGGAAATCCACAACATCTGCACAGGCCTAGCAGATGTGGCATAGGTTCTGCAGGTGCTCCTAATCCTCCCATGGTGGCAGCTGGAAGTCACAGGCAGATTATGTGAGTCCTATAAACTCTTGAAACCTAACACTTTTAACAGTATCTCCTGGATTGTTCAGGAGAAAAGGTGAATGATGTATTTTGTGTATTTTCTCTGTAGAGACACATACTCTTGGCAATATGAGTGTTTGTTTATGCTGTCCTTAGCACACCTAGTCCCCAGACTCACCTGGCATTATCATCAATAAGATCATCTCTGGAGCACTATTACTACTGCTCCTATGAATACTCTGTAGGACAAATACAGGTTTATTCAATAGTAAACTCAAGAGATATCATAGATTGTTGCCTCCTGTAGTCATTCATAGAGTGACCTACTGGCTGTCATATTCTTGAGGAAAGAAGAGGTACAAAAATTAGATTAACAACTGACATGTTGACAACTAAAAGTTAACTGTAGGGAATCTGTCACTGCCAGGCTGCGGGGAATTAGCTGACATCTAAGGTTAGAAGAAAACTTTCCTATAATTACTTAGAGCATGATGAACTCTTCCATCAAGGATTGGCATAAGAGACAGGCAACTACACAGACTCCCTGGCACATGGTTTGCTCTATATGGTGACTTTATGAGGTGAGAAGTCATTTTGAATTAATGCTTTTCTATGCTATTTATAAGTATGTTGTGATGATTACTGCCTGAGTCATTCTTGGGATAACATGCAGGTTCTAGGTCATCTATTCTTAACGGATTGCTCGTACCCCTTTAACAAAGCCTGGACCTCTTCTTTTACCTACAGAAAATAGTAGCATGTGTCCACATCTCCAGGCTGACAGATTAATTTTTGGATTACTGTTTCATCTTGCTGAGGAGCAGGAAAATCTGGAAAATGTGATATGGTCATTTTCTGTAATTTAGCGAGGATTACTAGAAGCAATTGTATCAGAATCTAAATGCTTCTGGGAGATTGCTGAAGTGCAGCAGCCGTCCACCACCTCTTTTCCAGTCCGAGGTGATAACAAGGCAAGAGTTTCCATATGGTAGTGGAACAGTACTTACAAGTACTTGGGAAGTTGCTTGTTCTGATAAGTACCCATACCAACTAAGTGAGGAGGCCATTAAAAATAAGATTTAAAAAGACCTCAAATAGCAACGGAATATGATAGCAATGAAAAATGCACCATTGTGCTTAAAATCACCCATTCTGTTGGTCAGGTATTTCATATATGCACTTTTCCTGCAGTGTCATTTAGTGGTTATAAAACTTCAGGATTGTAGAATTTTACTGTGATGTAGCACAATTACTTGGTCTTAGCTAAATGCGTCCCCATTAAGTTGAATTTATGCTAATTCTGTCCCAGTTAAACAGCAGACGATGTTATTGGCTGCACTACTAAATTGCTTTCCTAGGAGACATCCTATTAAATAAGTGATGCACCCAGAGTGGAATATAATGAATTACATTTTTACTTAAGCTTAATATGTTTTACATCTGTAATCAGGATAGAATTATGTGCACTGTGGATGACAAAAGACTTCTTGGGTCATGTTGTCCAGTCCTCAGTGACCATGGAACTTATCATGTGATTTGTCCAGCTAATTTTTAAATAGCCTAGGCTATTCCTTCCATTTGTGTTTGAAGGTAATTCCACAGCCTGACATTATTTTTCCAATATTTAGCTGAAATGTTGCTTTCTCCTGTTTTCATTTACATCCTCCCAGTTATTCTCCTCACAGACTGCTTACGTGCCAAGAGCATTTGGGCACCAATCCATTCAAATAAACTCCTTTAATTATCTGGATAGTCTCACTAAAACCAGAATGGCTGGGTGAATTTGACTGCAAAATTTGCCCTTTTGTTCATTACGGACTTTAGTTGCTTGTTTCAGGTCACACGTTCCCTCCATTCTATAACAGCTCTTTATGCCAGCTGGATCCAGGAGGAACATTGTCCTGTACTCTCATTTCAGGTATTGGCAGCACTCATTGGGAGGAGAAGAAGGAAGCAGAAGGTCTTTTACCAATGTGAAGGCTGCCCTCCAGCATGGTGTATTAAGTCTGTGTTCAGTGACATTTGAAGCAGATCAGCATCTCAAGTAACCTGGATGTGAAAAATACTCCATTTCCCAGCAGGCTGATCTTGGTTATAATTCATGTAGTAATAGAGTGAATTGTAATGATGATGCTTTTAGGGACAGAGGTTTAGTTCCTCCAAAGTTCTGTTGATCTGGTTTTGTAAGCAAAACAGCTTACAAACGTGTTCATATGTTTGAGTGCAGGCTATGGAGTCGTGGGGAACTATACGGAGCCAGTAAGTATGGCTTAGAGACCAGAGAGCTGCAGGGCAGAACTCCTCAAACTGGCAAATAAGGAGTCTTTGCTAATCTGCTTCACATGCCAAAAGAGATGGGCAGTGTGGAGCACTAGATTGGATATCAGGCTATGTAAAGGACTTTGAATAAGAGAGTCATTGTCTGTGAAGAAAGGTAAAAGTTTTCAAGCCACTTGTACCCTAGTCACTAAGAAAGAAACAGCTATCAGCTGCAGAACCAGCACATGCTTTCCATTCATGCTGTCTGAAGAGGAGTCAAACAACTATTCCTAGGCATCCTAGAACTGGGAGCACAATAGAAAGCCATCGTATGCAATCCATGTCAATTGTAAGCTCTATCCACAAAATCTTTTCAAGAGTAGCAAGAAACATAGTGATGCTTAGTTGGTTTCTGGATTGTGACAGTAGGGATCTTCCCCAGTGAAACTGAAAGTAATACAAGTTTAGTAAGTAAGAATTCTTCAAGAAGATAAATAAGTAAGAAAGATTTCTTTGCATCTCATTTTCCCTTCATACTGATTTTTAATCCTTCATAGCAATTTGGGAAGTTGACCTTTTGAAAGGCTAGTTGTTGGCCTTGAGAGGTGATTCACTGGAGGCAAAGCTGTACTCTAGTGACTGATGGGTGGCAGCGTGTGCTACACTGAGTGCGGGCAAGAACAGTGGTTCAAGGGCTCTCCTCACCTGTTTGCCCAAATACGTACATTTTTGATAGCTGGTATTCTGTAGTTTCCATATTTTCATAAACTGAAACCTGTTCTCTTTAATATTTGTAATGAGTTTATGGTCAGAACTGGCAAGACTCCACAGAATTCAGTCTTCTGAGTGGTTGAACATTTGCTGGGCTCCTACAAGAACGCTGTGAGAAACAGCGGCTTCTATAATATCCCACGTGTAGAAGGAGAGGCATAATAGTCAAGAGGTCAGGACCAAGGACTGTGCCTCAGGGGCAGTCCAGTCCAGCTTGCATGGAGCTGCTGTACAGCCTTGTGAGTTCTCTTTCCTCATGAGCATAAAGTTCCATTTTATCATTTGCCTTATCTAAACTACAAGTCTTTGCAGTGTGGAAGTATCTTGCTTACATGGTGATCAGCACATGTGGCAACATATTATTGCATAAATAACAAGATTATGGTTGGGAGGGTTCTCTCATTCTCATGTGTTCAATCTAGATGACAGAACTGGGAAGAGAGGTTATGCACCCATCTTCCTGGGAAGCTTGTGGAATAGACTTTGAGCTGCTAGATACAATACATGGCTGAAAATGTCAAGGAGTGAGTTACTTGGCAGCACAGCATGGCATTCTTTTTTGGATTCCGTCAGCTCCAGAAACAGTCTTGGAAAGCTCAATTGAGGAAGAAAGGGTGAGATTATAGACAGTAGGTTTGATATCTGAAGAGTGAAAAACACGTTACGAAAGTAACAATAGAAAAAAGAAAAAAAAAGACAACTAGAGTACATATGACGAGGGTAGATGCAGGGATAGCATATTTTAATGTGGCAGATTGGGTGTCATACCTACATTAGGGAATACAAATACGTATGTACCTTTTTTGTTTCTGGGCATTTTAAGCATTTGACAAATCATGGCTGGGAATTGGCAAGAGCCTTCGTTGTTTTGTTATTTTGTTAGTTGTCAGGGAAGGAAGTCAGCATTCATTCAAGCTCTAAGCAGAGCACCACAGTTCAAGCACATCATTATGCTGTCAAGCTCAGGACCTACGTTCTTCCATATGCAATTTCAAATGTCCTCTGCCAGTCATGTTATTAACATTCTCTGACTTGGCTCACACCACCACTTAATGCATTTGCAGACGGGTAGAGAAAAATTGCAGCTAGCTCAATTTTGGATTTTGAACTTCATTTTACAATCTTCCAAAACCCCAGCAACTAGCTAACCTGAGAAAACATATCTTGCACTTTTGTGGCAAAGACTAGGGAGGAGAATGTTGTAGGGCAGGCTTGGAGCAGACATGAGAAGCATGTGTGAGCCTGCATTACTCTATCTCAGCACCTTAAATCCATGCAGATTGATCCAAGTGTTGGCAAAGAAGGATTTGCGTGGGAAGAAAGGCTGCCTAAGCCAGCATCTGTATCTTGAATATGTTCCCACAGTAATACCACGCTTTCAGCATGAATGCACTCCCACCTATGGCTAAGACTTAAAAGCATCTAAATTGGGCCTTGTGTATTATATGTGCATGCGTCTAGGTATGCATTAATTCCTTTCTGATGATCACTTCTATAATTTGTACTGTAGGCAAATGTCTTTATCTGGGTGTATTTCCTACATTCAGAATAAAAGTTAATGAATTTCCGTAGCCAACAGTACAGCCTGGCATTAATTGTCTTTTTAAAAAAAAAAAACCTCTGCCCAGTAATCACTTTTAAGATTATTTCAGGTTAGTTATACTATTGCACATACGGTAAGGAAAGTGATATTATAAATAAGGCCTGTTGCAGTTCTGTAGCCACAAAATTATGCACCTTTTCTCATAGAAGATTAACTCTGTTCTTCTTGCAGGCAGTTATGACTAGGGAAGAGGGAATTCTTCAGAAATTGCCTCATGTACAACTTAGGACGTGGAGCCGGCTCTAAGATAACAATAGCTGTTTTCTTGACCTTGTCTAGTGGACGATATATGAGTCCCTATGTAGATATATATGGATGAGAGATGGATCTTAAACAGAGAAAGAGGGAATTTTGGTTAGCAGCATTAGACCTCTTCCCCAGTCCTTTAGTGAGAATGTGAAGTTTGTTCTATTTTGTTATAATTTCCCCAATTCTCATGCATTTTTGCCAATTTGCTTCTGTTGAATACAGTTGCTGAAGGCCCATTATAGGTTGTTAAGGGTTATTTCTAAAATCAAATGAATGGAGATATAAAGACTGATAAACTAGTCACCCTGAGAGATGGATTCTCTACCTCTCAGGGTCCACCAGTCTTAGCCAGATGCTAGTCAGAGTTGGTTTAGAGATCTGTAACTTACTGAGATCAATGCACATGTAACTCTGCAGAATATAGTGGCCTTTGCTGGGGAGCGGTTCAGACTAGTTGATCTAATGGTCCCATCTGAACTGAAAGGCTCTGAATCTTGCATGTCAAATTACTAAGACTGAAGAAAGTGAAATTAGTTTATTGCAGCTGTTATAATACATTAAAAAAATAAGTAAAAAAGGTTTAGTAGGCATTGCACTCTGTTTTTCTCAAGCTAGAGAGCAAAATTTGGACACTGTCCTGTAATAGAGATGGCCAATTGTCCTTTGGCCACAGCACTCTGCAATATTGGCCATAGCTGGACAATAATAGTAGCTGCAAAAGGAGATGCTCACCTCATTGATCTGTCGGGAACAATCTCAGTTCGGACAAGGATAAAAAGAACTCTTATGACAAGCTATATTTGATGCATCATTCCTGTTAAAAGCATAAAGGTAAAACATGGTTCTGAGGCCTATTCCCTAGAGTTTTTCCTCAGTGTGGTTGCGCATAATGTAACAAAACCTCTCTAAAGTAGATCGTGTATAACTTAGCTCATCCAGATATAAGCTGGCCAAAACTTTGTTGGAATAAATTAATGCCATTAATTCTACTCAATGGAGCTAAGCTTATTTACCCCAAAAGAGAGTTTTGCCAGATGTATTACAGCAGTTGCAGTAGAAAACATTAGCAATTAGGGCAGTCCTGCTCTAAAATGTGCTTTAACATTGCACCGTCTTACCCAGTGAATGTCTGTCTGTGCTGTGGGTACTTGTTTAATAATGTGATTTTCCTTTACTTTTTACTCCTGTTTCTGTGCTTCTGGGTGAGAAGACTGCACAATTCTGGTTTGTATATAATGTGTATAATTGCTAGTGAGCATCAGATTTTGGAGCTTCTGGCTCAGTAGCAAGTCTGCTCTGCTCAGGAGAGATTTCAGAGCATGAAAGCAAGGGAATCAACCAGAGCCAACTGCCCCTACCAGTGTCCATTGATATGCTTGTTAATATGACCTTTACGATGATAAACATACAGACTTCCAAGCTCCCTGTCACATTTACAAAGCCACGTTCCCAAGTTCCAGATTAGCTCCTATGTGAATAGAACTATTTTGCTATTGCAGATATTTCTGGTGACCGCAATAAAATAAGCATGTCTACGAAATACCTGAGATGATAGATACCATCATCACTGGGCAAAAATCCATGTGTGCTACTGGTTATAGAAAGTGTAACAGAACCTTTCACGGTGGTGTTTTGCGTTTCCTGTTTTACCAAACTGCTGGGAACTACCAAAAATAATACAACACGATAAGCCTGAAATAGCATTATTTATTTCACTGCTCTGACACATTTGAGGTTGCACAGAAAGAACTGATCCGTGCATTCCTTTCCTTCCTGAGGAACTCTTAACAGCTTTCTCACAGTAAAAATGGATGTAAAATCCTTTTTAAATTAGAGTGCTCTGGACGTGTCTGAAAAATACCTTATTTTCATTTAAATGATAATAGCAATTTAGTACTTACTTTTTTAAAAAAAAAGCAAAGACGGAGGCACAGCAAACTGGCAGATGAACATTGTAAAAGCCCACAGGATGGGTTCTGTATTGACAGAAACAAGCATCTCTATTCCCATCATCGGCTGTGAACAGCTATTTAGCAAGTTGTGAATCCTGATCAATCTCATCTTCTTCACCCCAAAGAGTAAAAAAGCAGCAAAAAAACTTTCCTTTCTGAGCTGTGTGTGTACTGTGATCCTCTCTGCCCAGACCCAGGTTCTTTCTGTTATTGGGAAGATTGAGATGGATACTTCTTTTTGCTAATACTTTCTTAACACCCAGTGACGAGCAAAAGACTATTTCTCATTTAACAGAAAATAATTTCTTAGCTTTCAACTAGAAGTCAAGCAGAATTCATAACCAATTTCACTGTGATAATTTTGTGTAGCAGTGCCTTGCAGGGAGTATTCTGCAACCAAATTAGCCAGTTGTATGCTCCCCAGATTTCTTGCCAAATGGGTATCCCAAAGAGTACATGGAAAAACCTTTTAATTAGCTCTTCCCTGAGTAGGTCTTCCTTTATTAGTCTTATCTGAACATCATGTTTTAGAAAGAAAAATCTGTTTAGAAAGGGGCAAGAGTATACTATAAAATTAATAACTGTCCCTTGCATCCAAGTGGGAGTTCAGTTCACAAGAGGCCAATATGAACCCAGATGATGTAGTAGCAGCCAGAGTGGAGAAGGCATTGGTGGGAGTCTTGATATTGATGCGGTTAATTTGTTATGTACTGTGGGACAAAAGGAGAAAAAAGTCATGCTGACCTAGCTAAGGCAATACTTATACGTATGTGTATTTGTGTGGCAGGGGACAGCAGTGGGAGGAAAGCTGAGGAAGAAGCAAGAATAAGTAAAACGAGATTGATTTATCGGCTCTGAATTGTTCATCTGTATTCCATTCTTCACTGTGCTGCAGAGGAGGAGAGCAGCTCTGGCACTGTGGCTGGGGAACAGAGCAAGAGAGGGGAGGAAGGTGGTATCTATCACAGGCACCAAAAGTGTTTAATTTTCCAGAGGCTCTGATTAAACAAATGTTGCTGCTGCCTGGCAGCCCTTGCAGACATTTGTTGGGACAGAATTAATCAGGAGGTAATTTGTCTGCTGCAATGAGCAGGGTGGCTTGGCAGCACAGTCTTGATGGAGACTGTTTTTTCTGAGTTTCCGGGAGCAGCCATATTTCCCAAACTTCCTTCTGTGCCCAAGGTAATGCCACCAGCTTTCCTAAGGATAGGGATTCGCTATTGATGGGCCCAGGTGGGGTAAATGACAGCCACAAATAATGATGTATGACCATCATTAAGTTGATTATGGAGCCCTGGTAATTATGAGGGAGGAAGTCAAAAGGAGTGAACCATGGGACTGATCTAAGGACTGCTCTTGTGCAGAACTAAATGGTGCTGAAAGGGATTAGGCTCTGCCCCATGCATGGATGGGGAAACGATTTCACTGCTGATGCTATCTCATGTAAATGGGAGCTGAAGGGGCCAAGAGAGAAGTACCTTGCACTTACGAATAGCGCATGGTGTCTGGGCACGAGCAAGGTAGGAACTGGGTAACCAGCATAGACATACCAGAACTGTGTGTAGACAAGGCTGGCTGTATTTCATCTGTTTGCCTAATTAGATTTACCTGTACTTATAGTCACCGTCAAACTGTAATTAACCCCTTTAGTGACCTTTTCAGTTCACCCTTGTGCAACTACAAGGGCAACACAGCAGAGTGCAGATTGCCCCAGCAATTGAGGGAAGCTCCAGCACAGATGAGGATGGAAGCTGCTCTTGCATGTGGTATTTTTGGAACTTCCTAAGCACATGGAAAAGGAGTCATGTGAAATGATTACTGTGTCCTGAAAGGTATAAAACTGTCTATATTTATTGACTTTTATTCTCATGATATACAGTGGCTGAATGGGCCCCATAGCAGTGGTGCAGCTATAGGTAAGCAAGCAGATCAGCACCTAAGTTAGCTGAACTCACTTTGGCCTTTTCCTTTCACCTCTTCTCTTCTTACATATTCTGTGTGATTCTACCTTCTACTGTCCATGTGTTGTGGGTGTAAAAGGTAAGTGACAGTACAGCAAATAAGTGATCTGTATGAGCTTGCAATGGCCCCACTGTCCAGGAGGGACGAAGGCACAGTTTAATTATGCAGACCGCTCATAAGAGTGATTATAAAATCTTAATACCACTCTGTGAAGGGCACAAGTATTATAAAAATCTTATTTCTACAGTGAATTAGAAAGTTTAAAAATACATTCCTGCAACTAAAAGGCAGTCTGCCTAATTAACCTTTCATCCAAACGTCCAGGCCTCATGGGGAAAGAGAGATTAATTCTAACTGATGTAAAACAGCTACAAAATGACTTAACATTCCTAATGGTGAAACTGTTGTCCTTTTAACACTTCTTGACTCTGCGTGGCTTGAGGTAAGCACTGTCAGCGCTTAAAAGATAGGAATCTAACTCTTGCAATGTCCTTGACCTCCTTGTTTCCAGGCCTGTGGAGCTATGAGATAAGACGGGACCTTAAAGCGCTGATATTCTGTTGTCTAGGAAACCTGTTACTAGCCCGAGACTGAGTCTTTGCCTCTCTCAGGATGGACTTAGGCTTGATGTTTAATTTCGTTTGTTTGGGGATTTCACTCCTTTCTAGTGGAAATGAAAGAAAATACTATTGTTTATTGTTTCAGTAAAGATACTGGCAATATTGCTTAGTCTTCTCCATAAAATAAAACAGGAGTTGCTTGCTGCAGTACCTGTGGAATTGGGATGGATGGATAAAGTCACGGAGATTTATGAGTAGGGGACAAGTGGTATCATCAAAGCCGATTCTTCTTGTGCCTCTCGCATAGCTACCATCTTGGCTTCTGTAAGGCACAGCTACAAATGGGGAGGGAAATGTGCTTGCACAGAACAGAATTCCCCCTCAGCTGTACTTAGCCACATTTGCATTGTACTCAGAAGTCTAAAGGAAGAAGTGGTCTCAGTTGGCCAAATCTTTGAGCATGTGTGCCGGTTTTGACTGGATAGAGTTAATTTCCTTCATAGTAGCTAGCATGGGGCTATGTTTTGGATTTGTGCTGGAAACAGTGTTGATAATTCAGGGATGTTTAGCTATTGCTGAGCAGTGCTCGCACAGAGTCAAGGCCTTTTCTGCTCCTCACACCACCCCACCAGCGAGTAGGCTGGGGGTGCATGAGAAGTTGGGGGGGGACACAGCCGGGACAGCTGACCCCAACTGACCAAAGGGATATCCCATACCATATGGCGTCATGCTCAGCATATAAAGCTGGAGGAAGAAGAAGGAAGGCGGGGACGTTCAGAGTGATGGCGTTTGTCTTCCAAAGTAACCATTATGTGTGATGGAGCCCTGCTGGCCTGGAGATGGCTGAACACCTGCCTGCCCATGGGAAGTAGAGAATGAATTCCTTGTTTTGCTTTGCTTGCGTGTGCACGGCTTTTGCTTTAGCTATTAAACTGTCTTTATCTCAACCCATGAGTTTTCTCACTTTTACCCTTCTGACTCTCTCCCCCATCCCACCATGGGGGGAGTGAGCGAGCGGCTGTGTGGGGCTTAGTTGCCAGCTGGGGTTAAACCACAACACGCTACCGTCATTGAGAATAGCAGCTTGCCTTTTCTGATATTAAAGAAGGAGAAAAGAGCAGCAGGAAGGAGAATTACAGGGGCACCATTATTATACGTGTGCCATGTTTCAAGAGTGGCTCTTGCTCGAGGATAAGCAAAGCATCTCTGGAAAAGCACAGTGCCAAAGGAGGACAAGGCAAGTAAAAGGGGCCCAACAAACCCAGCTAGCTTTAGATAACAGGTGACATTAGGCTGGCCTGCGTAAGGGAGGGCTGCTTGTGGGAGCCCATAGCTCTTTCTTGGCCCACTGCAGAGGTTGACCCACAGTGCCTCCATACTCTGCTGCCCTGCAAGAAGTGCTTGCTGTCTGTGAGCATGCAGGTGCTTTTCTGTTCCTTTGAACCAGACCCTCCGTTGCAACGAGGAATGTGCAGTGATCCCTTTGCTCCAGCTGACATCCATCCCTTTTACCCCTCAAGCCTTCAGCATCCTTCTAAGCAGCGGAAAGTCCTTCTCCCTCTTTTCCCAGCTAGGGGAAGGTGTTGAGGGAATAGAGTATTTATTAAGCAGTTGCAATAAAATCAGTAATCTGGGAAGAATGAGGTTGACAGAGGTGCTGGAGGTGCTTACTGTAATATCTTAAATCCTTGGAGTGGGAGGGGAGGGGGTTGGGACTGGGGGAGAAGCAGTGAGTAGAGGCGGTTTGATCGGGCAGGCTGAGTTCCAGCAGAAGGAGTTTGACCCTAGGTTTTACCTCTGACTAAGGGGGAGTGGTTGTCAGGTGCTCCCTTAGAGATGCTGGCAGTCACGGTGCTGGGAAGAAATGTATGGAGGGCACCCGCTGGCTCTGCTGCTGCCTGCCCCATTCGGATGTAAATGATCCGGGGGCTGGCGGGGCCTCGGGGATGCTACAGCTGTGGCATCCCAACCCTCGCAGGCTCGCTTTGCGCTGGTGCTGGAAAGGATGCGCTTCCTGTAGAGGCACCGTGCCCTAATAATAATAATAATATTCGTTGGCAATAAAAACGCACTTGTTTTATGTACTCGGAGCCCAAGATTAGTCTGACCCAGTTATACCCTCCACCAGCAGGCTTCTTAAATCAGACACAAAGAACATAGAGGGAAAAATATGATAATTTACATCCTCTATATTCCCCACCATAGGCACATCACAATAGGGCTCCTGTTCCCTCTCGGTGCCTTCCCTTCCCCGAGCAAAGCGAGGTTCCTCCCACCTGCCCACAGCCCTTCAGCGAGCATGAGCACAACTCCCACATGAGTCTCCCTGCCAGAGTTTCAGCTGCTGGTGCTGCTTCCATGCGCAGGCTGCTCTGGTTGCTGGGCTCAGAGGGTTGATTTTTAAGCTGTCTGTTGAGATTTTTTTTTTCCCCTTCTCGCCTAGCTGCATTTGGCTATGGATTTGTGCTCCCTCCTCGGCACCCGGGTCCCAGTTTGGGGTGTCAAGTGATGCCTTAAACACAGAGGGAAGCTGAAAATAGAAGGAGCTTCTTGGTGGGGTGAGAAGTTTGCATGGTCGGTGGCCTCTGTCCCCAGTCCCAGGGGCCACATCCACTTTCGGGCCAGATTGTCCTTTCGTGGTCATCCCATATTCATCTAGTCTGAACCCACACCTGAGTGCCCCTGACTCCCTAAAGTCTATTGGGAGCTGAGGGCATTTTAACTTCACAGGCTTGTATATCGTGGGTATGTTTGGTGGGTATCACCCACCACTCTGGAGATGTTTCCTACTGTAGGAAGTCTCTTATCCACACGCAGATTTTGCTACTCAGTTTCACCTCTTTTCACTACTTGCCACAATTAATAATAAATAGGATATGTATCCTAATAAATAGGATATGCAATAATAAATAGGATATGTGTTGTCATTGGCAGCTCTCTGCAGACTGGTGTATAAAATTGTGTAGAAATTGATTATTTGGATTATTAATTTTTTTCCAGCCCATCCTATATCTGATGTTCCATTGTTAATTTGTTGCTGATTCTCTTAAGTAGCTCTAGTCTTCAAATGAGGAGGTATTCCTGATGCCTTCTTTTTACTGATGATTCCTTGTTCATGGCTTCCTTTATTTTAAGAAGTGGGTCTGGAGGCACAAGCAGGAAAAGAAAATGGATTAAAATGACAAATTGACCAAAAAGATGAAAATGACAAATAATATGTGGGCTGCAGTCTTCCAAAAATCCAAGAATAAATAAAGCTTCTGTTAAAGTTCTTTGAGGAGGAGGTTGATGATAATTTTTTATCTATTTTTTTCAAAGTGAGATCTCTAACTTCTTTAGATAAATGTTTTCAATGTCCTAAAATCTAGCCCCTGTTAACAAAAGCACCTCAAAATAGATTTTACTGGACTATTTTTGTGAACAGGAGGTTGAGATAATGAAAAAAAATAATCCAAATGAATTGATAATGCCTGTGGTAGATATATTATTGCAATAACAATCCAGATTCAAGTGTCTGTCATGCTAGACCTATACATACATGTAGAAAGGCTTATTTGCAATAGGCCCTGCTGATTGATGGTTTTTCAGCCACGGCCTGCTGTCTCTTAGAATATATTGACTTCTGAATGGAGCGGTTACCAGGTCTTTATGTAAAGTCCGGTGTTCAGTGGGACTTCTCAGATGTTTCTATCTAAACATAAATACTTATTTTCAGTCCTTTGATCTGTTTCTCTCTCCTCAAGTTTTATCCTACTTTGTGGAGGGGGGCAGGAAGAACTTAAGTTTTGAGGAACCTGAATTGTTTCCCAGTCTCACTCAGCTTGATTAGAGTAACACCGGGCTCAGTTTGGCACCCCGTTTTCTCTTTTTGTTACGTCATTTTGATAGGTACCCTACGGCAGTGGAAAGCAGTCCTGGCAATGGGTGTAAACTAGGGATTCTTTTGCTGATAGAGGAAGTATGTGAACTTAAGCCCAGATGAAGACTCCCCGCATGCATGGGGAGCTGTACTGTTGTTCTTTCGCTTGGTGAAGTTAGGCTTGCATTGCTGCCTGAGCAAAACCTGTTAGAGTGGCGGCACTTTCCTTATCTTTGCTCAAGCCCTCTTAAATGTCTGCCTTTTTCCTTTGCAGCCACTGGACCTTATTGTGCAGGCAGTGAAAAGCTGGCCTGATTTGAGCAGCTGTTTTCTCTGCAGCCTTGGCCTCCCATGACTGCCAACCATGCTGCAGGGCACCCGGGACGAGGGTCTGCGTGGCAGCCGAGCGCCCAGGAGCTCCGGGGACTCTATGCTATTAGGGAATTTGCTGGCTTCTTTTCCCCTCGGTACCTTCCTCAACAGAAAGCACGGCATCTCGGCTAATATAGGTTTTTCCTATTGAGCAGCTCCATTGGTTGTATTTTTAACATCCTATTAGGAAGTTCTCATATCCAAACTTGCTGTATTGCTATCTCTGTAGTAATGCCAGCTGATTATTTGGAGAAACGTTTAGATGCCACCTGTGTTTTTTATGTGGGTACCACCGACTTAGGATCTGTGAGTTCTATGAACAATGTACTGCAGACGCCTGAAGAGCACTGGTTCAGAGAGGGCAGGCGGCTGGTCATTTGGGAAGGGAAGGACCTTGGCGTTGTACTCAGCAACTGAAGGACCTTCCATCAGTTGTCCTTGTTGCAGTGCAGGCCTGAATCTATATCAAGAGCTATGCCAGGTATATTTGCTGTGAACGCTCAATAAGAGTATCTTGTTTTCACTGGGAAATATTTACCAATCTTTGGGCTCTATCTTGCTATTTGTGGAGATGTCTGTGTCAAATAGCAATTCTGAGGACTTGGGTTTACGTAGATGGCAACAAGCAATTGGCTGACCCTTGTACTTTCACCTCAAGTATCTTTTCTTTTAAAAATGATGCTACATAGGCCAGATTTCTATTGGAATAGTTTAATGCCTTCCCAAGGAGCTCTAATAGGTAGCTTTTTCCCCCCCTATATCCTTCTGACAACTTTCAGAAATGGGAACAAAGCTAATATGTAGGTGCAAAACACCATTAAGTCCTTTTATCTGATGAACTCAGGTGTGCATTATAAATGTTGGAAGGGTCTTATAGCCTTGCCATGAGCTAAATACAATATATACTTTTCTACCCATTCTACAGCAGAGACAATGTGAGACGAGGCAAGTGCACACTGCTTTCCCAAGACCAAACATTGGTTTATATGGTGCAAGGGAGCTTTGTGGGGTGTCAGAATTAATTTCACTCCAATAATATTCTAATGCGTAGCAAATATGTGCCCCACTTATATGTTGATGCATGACTCGGATACAGTGATGTACAGTGCTGGATCGGGATAGCAGCTTCTTATTTTCACCTGTACAAAAAATAACGGTAATTGTCTGAACCCTGCTCTCCGTAGGCTGTCTCTCCAGCAACCATCGCTTTTTCTGCTTGGTAGGTAATGGCTGTGAGTTGCAACACCAACTCTGCTAAGGTCACATTTAGGTTGGCAAAGATTCATGATGTGCAAAAGAAGTTTGTAGGGCCTCTATGCAGAACTGAGGGTGCCAAAAGCCACAGATCAGTCAGCTTTGGGATCGTGTTGCTTTGCTGGATTTTTTTTAATTCATTTAAAGCTCAACCCTAGCATTTTGTGTTCCTGTAAATCACTGAAACCCACCAAACAAGACACAGCGCAATGTATTCTGAGCTGTGGTCCTCCCCCAGAAGAGACGGGACGGAGAAAGCTGAAGTTGTAAGCCAATTTGAACCAAGCCCCCTGAAGACGCGGGTGCTGATGGCAGGAGGTATGTCTCCTCCTCGTGCCAGAGGCCAGCAGCGATGCCTCCCACGAGCCGTTTCTCTTGCCTCCCTGGCTCACTCCTCCATGGAAACCAGCCGTCCGGCGCTCGCTGCCCCTCGCCACTGGGCCCCTGGGCACTTCGCCCGGTTCACAGCTGCCGTGGGGAGCTGCTATTTTTCTCTCTCCTACTATAATAGCATCCTTATGAGGCTTCCCCCGGCCTGTCTCTCCTCTGCAATAGAAAGTTACGTGTTTCCGCGTGTGGCTTACGCTGTGATATTTGGGTTCATTTAGTATGCTCCTGGGAGTGCATTTTAACTCTACAAAGAAAAAAAAAGGGAAGGGAAAAAAAAAAGGAAGGGGGAAAAAAAAGGGGAAGGTCAGGGAAATCCTAGTCTGCAGCGGGAGTTAGACAGAAGAAGATAAAAGCAAGAAGTGGTTTTGTATGGGAAAATGCTCTCGCTGAACTGACCGTGCAGCAGTGTGGGGCACTGACAGCACAGGCATCTGCCTTCTGCTGGGCAGACATGGGAGTGCTCAGAAAACACTGGGAAATCTCAATTTTTCAGTGGAAAGCCAGTGATAAGGGTAGTCTGTTTAGAGAAAATGCCAGAGATGGCTGACTGTTCTCAACAGTTTTTGGACTTGATGCATTCTTGATGCAAGAGAGGATACGGAGGTTTCCAAAAGAGTCTGGTGTTTAAATATTGGGTGTATCTTATTTTACAGAAAATACCTGCTCTGTATTGGTGCCAGCTTCATCCAGGCTTACACCTTTTATCCTAAAAATCAGGCAGAATTTTATTCCAGATGTATTTTACACAGTTATTTCCAAGTTAGGCCATCATCACCTTTCCCTCCCCAAATATACCTTCCCTTGGCGTTACAGCCCCTGTATTACCAGCCCCCTCCCACCTGCTGCCCATCGCCTCTACCCAGTTGTTTCCCCTTGACTCTACCACATTGACTCTGCGAGCACTTCATACAAAGAAACACAGGTTGCATCATTCCCACCAGTCTTTCCCTTACAGGAATTTCCTTCCCATTTCTGCCTGACTTCCAGTAGGATAAAATAATAGAAGATTTTTACAGAAACTTTTGCTTTCATTGCCTCACTTGCTCTTGCTGCGCTGTAATTACACAATACAGCAGAAGATTCAAAAGGGGGAATAGCATCCTCATATCTTTAGCCTCAGTTCTAGACTCCTTGTTACCAGCCTGTGAAACGCGTGTCTGGACACACTGTGTCTGTGCCCCTGGACCGTGTTCACTCTAGCATGACATCTCCCATTTGGCTTCTTTCTAGACCTGAGCAAATTTACCAAAGCAAATCCTTTGTGTAATCACGTGTGAGACAGTAGAGGAATTTCAGAATGAGTCTGAGGCTTTTTGTTGACTGCTGCAATCTGGAGTGCACAGAATTTGACTTTAAACTTTCAAAGGAAAACAAATAGCTTGCATTTAATTCTAAATATATCTCCTGCCCCAAAACACAAAGTAAATAGTCACGGAGTTGTAGGGAAGGAGGAGTCTGCTGGCTTATTAAAAATGTAGATTAATGACAGTATGGAAAGAAGTGCAGTGGTAGCATTCAGGTTACTGGAGAGAGGGTCTTTCATCACTGGAAGATTGTAAACCTTTCTCCGTCCATAACTCGCTAGTTAGTTACTAGAAATAACGCTATTTTAAGACGTTATTTACCCTCCTAGGCAGGATCAATGTGTTTCTGGAGATGCATGTGTTTCTGTGTATGTCATTGGTAGTTTCAAATCGATAGTGGGAAATAAACTTGAAGCCAAATACTGCAATCTTGTCTTAATCCTTCTGTGAGAAAATTTCCTTTGGCTCTGATTTAATATGAGTAAAAGGAACAGGGGAAAAAAAAACCCAAAACTGAGAATGTGGTATTGACATAGTATTCACTGGAGGAAAAAAAGTGTGATTTTTCAGGTGCTTCCTATACATGTAGTGAAGGGGATGGAGCAGTGGGACCAGTCTACACAGGTCTGATGGTCACTGATGTGTCTTTAGTTAAGATTTCATATAGCTGTAGATGACTTGCTCTGTGCTTGTGGAAGTGTATCCTGTGTCTGAAGCAAAGTATTGGGTAACCTCATTGGTTTGTTCCATTCCTAATTTCTCTGGCTAGTAGATCAGTTTTGTAATCAAAGTGAGGTGATGGAATGCTTTTGAATTGTTGATGTGAGTATTAGGTGTCAGATAAATCACTGCTATCTATCCTGGGGAGTAGTTTATTTTCCTGTACTGCGTATAGATCCCAAAAAAGCTTCCTTTTGATCTGAGGGAGAAAAGATTGCTCCTTTGCAGCAATCAAAAATATAGGTCTCTGAAGCCATAAAACATTCCACTGCAATTTTTAGAATGAGGTATGGCAAAACATGTCATCTGTGCTTATTCTTCTTCTAAGAATAGTCTAGTTGAATTCCTTATATGCTTGGTTACATACCACAACTCAGGGGGAAAAATAATATGCATTGTTCTTATTTATAAGACCAGCACAGAAATGATATAACTACCTGAGACAAAGATCTCATTGGACTAGACTGCACAAATTCAGAATTTTCAAAAGGTATTCTGCAATAATTTCAGAACATTTTAAAATGGCAATGAAAACATTTTTTCCTTTTTCTTTTTCTTGGACATAGACATTTTGTGTATGTTTGGCAGGTGCAAGCAGATCTTGGTTTGTAATAGTCCTGACAGCACTTATTACGATCTGTCAAGTCAGTAATTTGTGAGCTCTGGATTTACAGAATAATTTTTGCAGCTAGCGTCTAACAAGTCACGATGGATTTAATCTTTTCATTGCTTCGTGTATTTTTGTGAATCATTCAGTTAATTCATGCAACTATTTTTATTCTTGTGGCACTGACTGGACTCTGATATCAATACAACTACCACTTGAAACAGTTATTAATATGAGATGTGCTAAAAAATTGGTGTTCTGTAGACATGTTTTTCAGCTCACTGCTTTCTTCAGTGACATGAATGTGAAAACAAGGGTTTACCTAAAAATTATTACAGCTTATTTGTTATAAATTATGATGCATAATAGCATGTAGGTTCATTCAGAGGAATAGCACATCTGCACAACTGCCTTTTTGCATGGTTCCTAGATGTTCAGCCCTATCATTTACTATAACTGGAAGGACATGCAAAAATAACTGGATTGAATGAAATAGTCCAACACCAGTGTAGTGAACATTTGGCTTCCACATTCATCACGAAAACCTGAGTGCATCATCTAGTTCTCTGATTTGGAGAACTGAATCCAAAAACACATTTTCAGTCTTTCTGGTCATTTCTGTTAGGTAGAAACTTTGGAAGTTTTGCTTTTTTAATAAAATGGAATGTCAGAAACAAAACCAAAACTGGTAGCATTGAAATGGTGAATGCCATTTAACTAAAGTCCAGTAAAACAAAAGCTGAAGCTTCCAACTTCTACTTATCATTTTCTTTTCCGTTGTTCATGTGAGTAACAGATAAAATGTGAGGTGGTACTTTGAAATTCCTTATTTGGGTACTTACTGTTTGAGTAGTGGGCCAACTTTTGGACTTGCTGGAGAAACACGTAAGTATTAGCAAAGCTGGGCAAAATTACAGAGCTTTTGCTTATACAGAGTTTAATCAAGATGAACATTTTTCATAGGCAAATCTTCTTTCCTGTGAATAATGCACATGGGAAAAATTGAAGTGTTTTGTTTCTCAGATTCCTGAACAGAAACTTCACCTTTTTGGGGTCCTGTAAGAATGTTTAAATCAGCTAATTACTAAACAACTTATTTTATTGCATAGAAGCTTTCAGTATTTCAACTTCTGTTCCTTACTAGAGAAAATTAAACATCAAAAGAATTACTCAGGATGAAAAGTCTGTTTCCTGAGCAGGTGAAGTTCTTACTTTATCGAAGTAAAACCAGCTGTCATTGAGAATATCATGTGGGTCTGAAACTCGCTGAACCCACTTTTACTGTCCGTTTTTGCCTACAACCTTCTTTGTGTCCAACCAGAGCAATCAATACCTTAGTGACAGCCCGCAATCCTGGGCAGCTAACCAAGCCCTGCAAGGCATTACCTATGTCTAATCTCAGGGCTCATACATCTCTTTATTAATATGCTTATCAGAATTAAGGAAATAAGTAGGTGATAGAGCTGCAGAATTTGCTAATCAAAAGAAGTGGAGTTCGTTATAGACACAGCAGATAGATAGATTTTCAAGGTCTGTTTGGTTTGGGAGAAGAAGGTTAGCAAAGAGGAGAGGCACGAAGGGGAGAGGTGGAGAAGCTGTCCCCATATCGCCTGGTGCTTTGTGCTAGCTGCTGTGTTTGTGGTTCACCTGGATGACTTGGGATCTCCATTTTTCTGGTTATTAAAAAGACAGGAACCTGGTTCACTGGCTCCCCTTCCATTTAGAGGTGGAGTTGGAGAGTCCCTGGAGTTGAGTGGAGAAAAGGAAAGGGACAATGCAAGCAGAGACAGTGGCAGGCTTGGACCACGTGCAGTTCCATACCTCAGACAGGACGGACCTCAACACAGTAGTTTGCACTGGTAAAAGAGCCTGGAGATCTTTTAAGAAATGCAGCTGGTCACACCTTTATTTTGTTTTTCTCTCAGCTAAAGGAGATAGGAAGATGTGAAGCTGTAATGCAAAGCATTGTTCTTACATTTTAATCTATTTATCAGATGTACTGAGCAATGTTTCCAGCCCCTTCTGTTCCCCATTTTTTAAAAATTCACTCCCCCACTTTTCCTGTTTTTCTGCCCATTCAAAGTGTCTTTTTTATTCATCATTAATACCCAGAACTTGAGTTCTTTGATTTTTACACTTTTCTATGGGAAAAACTACCTCTTAGAATCTTATCCTTGCTTTCCTTCTGCAGAACCAGCTGTTTGCCAATATATTACAGTTAATTTTCATTTAGTGTATGCCATTTAATGTAATTGTGTATTTTAAGGGAAGCAGCACCCAAATGTATGTTCCTAAACATGGGTAACTCTCGTATGATTTTCCTTTAGAATTCACAAGCGTGTTATTTGACATGTTAATTATTACATTGGTATATGACTAAGGATACAAATATCTCTTCATTTTCTCCCCTCCCCTCACTTAACATTTTGTTTGAGAAGATCAGTACATTTTGTCTGTGAAAAGCCCTGGATTAAATGCCACCCACAAATGCTTTTCTGCATGTTTTATTTTGCCAAAGGAGGTTGTCAGACACTGGGGGAAATAACGTAGTATTGGCTGACCTAAGACTTCAATTAACTAACAAGGAAGTTTACAAAAACTGTCATATTAACTTTGCACATCATTTTACTGGGGCAGAAACGTTTTGTCACACAACACTTATTTCTTGCTTTGCTTACCTCAAGGCACAAAGCACAAACAGGAAAGAAATTTATTCCTTATTTCTGATGCAAATAGTATTCTACAAATATTAAATGTGGGGAAGAGGTTTCCTGTCTATAAGTCATTCCTGTTTCAGCCCAATACAACCCAAAGAACTGATACTTGACTTGTGTGTTTAGATTAGCATTGTTTTGAACAGAACCCTTGGATTTGAGGGTAGCATCTGGTTTTAGCCCTGCAAGAAGCCAGTGGACTGCTTTCACATTGTCTTTTACCAAAATGCTTGAAGACATTATGGACAGTGTTTACATGTATTTTGATGATGATTCTAAATCCACATACATTTCAAGTTTGTAAAGGACTGCTGTTCACTTCCCTTTCTATTACAATCAATTTTACCCTCAACTTCTTCAGGCCAGTCCTTAAGGAAGGTTTCCCTTCCATCAGCTGCTTCCCGAGCCATAATTTTATAAATATATAATTTCCCCCATGTTTTACCCTTTCTTTTCCTATTTCCTTTTAACTGATCTTCTAACAAAATCTAATTTCTTCTTTTCCTTCAGCCTTCATTTTTTATTGAAATACAACATCTATCAGAGCCAGAGCCTCTTTTTTTTTTTCCTTCAAACTTTTCCACCCCTTCACTTACTTTGTTGCAAGCTGTCAACCAGATGCCTTCCTTCACATGCTGATACCCCCCACTGGAACCTCTGTTCCTGCTCTGGTCACTTTTCCATATTTATAACATCCTTCCTACTAGGTGCCTTCCTTTTTCCTTTGTCTGTACTTCAGTCTGTTAACATTCAGTCTGTTAACAAGGTACTTTCCTTGTCAGACTCCAGTCTGTTAACATTCATTGTCAAAATCATCTTCTTGCCCATCCCTTTAGCCATATTATGCTTCAGTGGAATTTTTTTGTAGCCTTTTGTGTTTTTCTCAATCAAGTTCAAGCTGCTTTTTTCTCCCAGCCACAGCCTCTGCCACTGTTCCTGGTTTTAATTGAGCAAGTAAATAGTAATGTTAAAAAAGAACTGGAGGCCTCCTTGGTACCCAGTGGTTCTCCATCGGTATCTGTGTATCAAGGGAAAAAATAATCAGTGCAGCTAACAGAATTCTGGGAGCTTCTTTGGAAAGTGCCAAGTCAAGCTGTGGCCACAGGCTCTTCTGCAGAGGTGGAGTAGCCCAGGGATGTAATATAACACAGTGCAGCAATGAGTGGTCCCTTTCCACTGAACACAATTTACAAAATGCTCACATCCAATAGCAGGATGAGCCAGGAATCTTTTGCAGGGAAGTGAACTTTTTCACATCAGCTCCTTCAGATGCAGTCACTCCCCAGACCCCTTCCTTGCTTTTTCTCAGCCTCCCTTTCACACCTTGATTCATGGTACTCACCAGTCTTGTGCTCATGGCCCCGGAGCTGTTATTCCTCTCTTCTTACAAGAATGTAATGAATCCTCTATTCCCTCTCTTGTAGTCTTGGATTAACAACAGTCTCAGCCCATCAGTTCCCAGGAACCGTGTGATTTCAGTCTGGTTTCCCACAGCTGTGATTCATTAGTCAAGGGACCATAAAAAGCTGAAAACATCAAGAACTTCTCTGAAATCTAAAACAATTGTGGGCCTCGCTTCATCTTCAGCCTTTTCTTTCTTCACCGCTCAACCTTCTGGATGTCAGGATCCAGTGCAAGGTTAGGCTCCTTCAGGTTCTCTTCCCTCTTTTCCTCACCAGAGGGCAGGCAATTTATTTGGGTCCTGAGGCTCTGAACAAGGTTTCCCATTGAAGAGATCTGTTACTACAGCATTAAGTTTTCAGATACCTGCTGTAGACCTTTTAAACACCTTGTGTGGAACTGCTGTCACATCTCCTACCTCTCAGCTCCATCGTCGTCACATCTGCCAGGTGTCCTCATTTGTTCATGCTAGGTATTCCTGCAAAATGATAGTCACTGCTGTACCAGATAATGATACTGATACTGATACCACATGGAAACAGACTGCTCAGCTTGATCAAAACCATTGCGTTGTTTCAAGTCTCTTCTCTGCAGAATGAAAGATATCTTGGTTCATACTAGAAAAATATAATCACAAGAAAAAGAGGGTTGTATTTTTTTAAAAAAAAGGAAAGCCAAAACCCCAGCAACACAAACTTTTTTCACAATGGGTTTTAAATTCTGCAGAAAATGGGGAGATAAAATGTATCAGAGCTTATACCTGCTAAATCCTCTGACAGCCGTTTTCTCATCCTGCTGCCTGAAAATGAATCAACTTAATTATTCCTGTGGCTGTGTACATCCAGACGGCTTAGAGTTGCCTCCTTATCGCTGGCTACAGTAACTGTCCTTGTGTTCTGGAACAGTTAAGAAGATTGAAAACTGGTGTTTTTCTGTAATTCCAGAGTACACAGACTGTAATAGAAGAAATGGTCTGGAATTTTGGAGTCTCTTGTCAATGGTTAGATTGTGCCAGCACTGAGTTTAAATTTGCTTGTGTAGGGTGGCGTGTTTGGAATAATATTCTAAAGTAATGTGGAGTGGAAGCTTGGTACAGGCTGTGACCAAGAGACTAGTATAGTGAATTCGCAGACTGCAATATATGGAGATAGGGGGGAAAAAACACCATTAAATTATCTTCCAAGGACCTTGAAGTCCCTCAGGATGACTATTCTGAGTGCTCTGAAAATATAACCATTGATCTAGTTAAGACAATTTATCCTTTGGAACAGTCTAAAAAATTGTCTTGAATTACCTGGTGCACATGTTAAACATGTAAAGTTTTCTTTAAAGGGGTTGACAGGTTGCTTGTAAACTAAAGTAATTTCCTTTCCCTTCAGAATTAGATTTTCTTTATGGCCTCCTTTGTCAGTAAGCGCTGTTCATTAAGAATGATTTGGCCATTTCATTCTACAACCTTATTTTTGCCTTCTCTGTGTATTTAACTGAAGGAAATCCCTTTGTGACTGAAATGATCAAGCTGGATCTCTATCACCAAATGATGTTTTCTCCTTCATTTTTTACCCTGTATAAACCAAGCTGCTTCTTTTTCGGAACATTTAGATAGGAAGGAAACTAGGTATGAATCCTTGACAACCAATCTGCAAAGAGATGTCTTTCCTCCAGTTTCCTGTTTGTTGGCTTGTTGATTTTTGAATGGTCACATAGAAAAGCTAGTGAATGAAGCCTTAAAACTTCTCACATCTCAGATGCTTCAAGTCTGGTTGTAGAGGGGGGGGTCTCTGGATACAGTGCAGTCCAGTGGCCACTCTTTTATCATGTACTGCAATGAGGTAGGCAAATCATGCCTTCCAGTACCTGCTACTTGAGCCAAATTAGGAAAGCACTGAACTAAGCACATCACTGTAATGTCGGCTTGGGATTTATACCTAAGTCTTGTCTGCGCAGAAGAAAGGTGGACTGTCAAGATTACTGGCAGTCAGTCAGCATAACATACTGACACGCACAACCCCCTGAGTTAGTCACCAAGTAGCAATCAGTGTAATGTGTGCCCCAAGATACTAGAGGTACAACTTAGTGGCTTCTGTGATCGTCTCTGGATGTGTTCTTGCTGCTGTGAGAGGGTCATTGTATGCGAAAGGGCATGCTTATTCAAGAGAAACACTGATATTGTGGGGAAATTATGAGAAGGGTTCATCTCCTGTCTGGTGCTCCACAGTTGGGTTGTTGTGAATGTCCAGCCCTTCAGGCTGTTCTGGGGAAGGTTTCTGAGAAGACTGATGCTGTGAGTTTGTAGAAAGAGTGTGTCTGGTCAGTGGAAGGCTCAGACTTAAACTTCCAGAAGCTTGCAGGCAATGGTAGGTGTCTGAGATGGCAGCCTGTGTTCTTGAGTCAGTGCCAAGGATAAACTTTGCCTTGGTATGGGGTAAGTAAAGTAGACAGGTTTGTGCCTTCCGTAGTTGCAAACAAGCTGTTGAAATGCGGTCAGTGGGAAGGTTGCTGTAGAGTTTGGCCCTGATAAACTCCTCTTTCTGATATTGACAACTTCACTCTTTTTATTTTGGCCCCTTGATGTAGAGCCCAAGTGTTCAGACCTCTGCTCCATCCTGAAAGGAAGAGACTTTATTTGCATAGGCAAAAGTTGTCATGGCAAGAGAGAGAAGGAAGAATAAAAGAGGGCGTAAATGTTGGAAAGGCAAAGCAGTCAGAATGTGATATGACAGAGATGAGGTCAAATAAGCTAAACACAAAGCTAGACTAAAACAGCTTAACAAAAAATACATAATTTAATGTTATGGTGATACTGACCATAGAAATATGACACGTTCGATAGATACAAAATATGGGGAATAAGGTTCTATGTGATTAAATGAGAAAAAAAAAAGTATTCTTTTTTTTTTGCTACTGTCTTTCTTTTCGTGTCTTCACTGAATTTACCTGTCTTAGTTGTAATGCAGAACTCAGGATTCTCTTACCATACAAGAGGTTGTCAGATAAAAAGGACATGATTTAAAGCAAATGTGCCCTCTGAAACACTCATTTCTCAGTAAGAGTAGCAAAGCATAATGTAATTAAAACAACTGTCGACAGTGTTTATGTACAATCACATTGAGTAGAGAATACCTTTAATTTCATTGTAAGGTCAGACACATGGGGAGGAAGGGTTGATGCTGTCTCTCAGGCAGCAGTAATCAAGGGCTGGCAACTCAGCTTTGGAAATTGAACAGATTAGAAGTTCTTGGCAGTGATTCCCAAATGCTCAGGAGACTCAATGCAATCAGCAGCTTTGACATTTTGGCCAGCTAGTTAAATATTGTTGGCTATAAACATTACAAGGCAAGTGATCACCCCCTTATGTGCAGGGCCTGGGGCATATGCTTCCTGCCTTCTGTCTCGGGAGCAAGGGAAGCCTTTAAACTGAGGAGCTCTTTGATGATACCCTGTGAATAACTTTCCAGATCATGGCAAAAAAGAGGAATTTGCATTGTTTGCATGTTAACCACAACAGTGAGTACCAGAGAAGGGAGACAAGGGTTTATACAGGATTTTTGCAACTAAGCATAAATGACAGTCTACTGAACTTGAACCTCCTTTGCATTGTTTAGCCAAGAATGAGCGCTGCTTCGTATGGATGGTTCAGAGATCAGACTGAAAAGAAGATCCACATACAGGCAACTCCCTAAAATACAGTATTTATTTATTTGTTTGTCCATTTATTTTATGGGAAAAACTATGCATAGAGGCAGTTTCCCCATTGTGAGTGCCTGAATTTAGGAAACTATATGTAAGCAACAAAAAAACAGATCTGTACAGATATTTGAATGAATGCATGAAACTGGAACTGGATGCATGCATAAGCAATTGCAGGACTATATTTGCTTGCAAATCTGGTTTAGTGGTGAAAAGTCAAGGTGATATAGCAGTGATAGTTAATATAGCAGTGTAGTGTAGTTAGTTTAGCAGTTATACTACGCCTGTCTGTTTGAAATTGCAGTAATTTGTTGCTGTCTAATTGCCAGGGAATTTGATCCCATGAGCACCAATGGGGCTTACATGTTTGAATTAAGCTACCTGTTTCTGCATGCTTCTTTTGCATGATACTGCAGAAATTATGACTGTAGGCTGGCTGTAAAACTGCATGTGACAAAGTACGCTGGCACAACTTCTCAGCAGGCCTGAGAAAGCAGAAGCGAAGCCAGTGGCTGAATGTCACGTTCTCTGTGAGGGTGAAAAGTTAAGCCCAGTTTGCTGGCAGCCCGGACAATAGCTGAATACATTTTTCAATGGGCAAGGTTAGTTTCCAGTCTCTCCCCTCTTCTCCATTCCTGGTAGTTAATAATAATTAGTCCTAATTAATAATATATAAAATATAAATTAAAATTAATTAGCAGCAATAAGTAGTCATTGTCAAGAAGGCAGAAAGAAGAAGATATTTTTAAACATCCAACTTGTCGCTGGGATTGTCTGCTTCATTTTTTCCCACTATTCCTTTGAGGACGTTTCCTTTTGTTACATTTCCTAAGCCCTTTTAGGTATTAAACCAAGACCCAGTGAAATCAGTAGGAGTATGCCACTCGCCTTATTGGGCACGATCCATTAACGTTCAGGTGTTATGGCTGTTTGGCCTTCCGGTTTGTCATTTCCAAGGTGTGACAGCATGTTTCTTACTTGGACTGGTGTGGTCTAGTGAGTGCACTTTGAATGCAGTCAAGAAGGCATTAATTCCTCTAAGCAGTTGATGGCAGTCAGGAGTTCATCTTTCAGATGGGGAAGTAGCTGATTCCCACTGGCAGACCAGCTAAGTAACTCTTCAGAGGGATTTAACAGCACATGGCCACCATCTAAAAACAAATACTTCTGTATATGAAACGAAGAGTATGCAGGTGTAGAGTACAGAATTCAATGTTGTTTTTTACCATCAACCTAAGTTTTAGAAGACTTCCTCAAATACATAGCAACGTACCTATTAGATTTGTAGGAGTGGATGGAGTGCAGCTCAGCTTTCCTGGGCCAGGTTTGCAAGATTTACCAAGAGTAGGATCTTGACTGCAAGGATGCATTCAAAGCAAGGCCCCGGCCAAGTGAGTGTAGGTAGGCTGCCTCATCCAGGGGATGGAAATGTGGCAAAGGCATTTGCTGCCCACCTGACCCAACACCTTTGGGAGAAGCATCTTGCTCCTATTGAAGTAGATCTCTGGGATGGATGTAGTCCCTGTAGTAAGGAAGGAGATTATCTTCAGTTCTTTAATTGCTTAGTTTCACCTGCTGGACACGGCTAAAATGAATGCTTAGTTCACATTTGAGAAAGAAGTTACATCTCAGGAAGCAAAATTAGAAAACATAGTACAGGGAATGAGTTAGAAGACTGAGGAAATACATGTGAAGCAATGAAATATTCATGTGAAAAGAGACATTTTCAGAATTATTAGGGAACCTCTGAGGGGCTGAGCTTCTGTTTTAAGATATGTGGTGAACATGAAAGAATAAAGAAAAATTAACAGTGCAGAGAAAGCTTTTGTCCTCTGTTTGTGTAGCTGTTAATTTCTGTCACACATGCTTTGATACCAGGGGGGTGTTACAGTTTCCTACTGTTTTTTAGCTGTGATTTGGGTGGGATGGGCCTTCCTAAGTCTGATAAATTGTTTTTTCAGCCAACGTAAGCACAGCATCAGATAAATATTTCAAAGTGTGTGATTTGCACCAGCACCAAGGAAATGAGTCTAGGATTGTGGAGAGACAGACAGTAATCTGTGATATGTATTTATTTGGACTAGAGCCAAGCAATTCCCCTTAGTTAACTGTGTCTCAGCAGTTTTCTCCTGATAAAAAAATTAATATGCAGATAGACGGCTGTTGCCCAGCCATCCTTCATTCTTATTTTTTGGTTTGCATTGTTTATGGCATTGCTTCAAAAGCAATCCTGTAATATCCTTGGCAAATTGATCTCTCTCTCTCCCCTGACTAATGGTCTCTTTTAGCAAGTTCTCTTTCCTTCACTGTGTATGGCCATAACGTGCCTGCAGCATAAGGGTCTCACGAATCATGAGTGGTTGAGGTTAGAAGGGACCGCTGGAGGTCATCTGGTCTAGCCCCCTGCTCAAGCAGGGCCACCTAGAAGCAGTTGCCCAGGACCGTGTCCAGATGGCTTTTGAGTATCTCCAAAGATGGAAACTCCACAACCTCCCTGGGCAACCTGTACCCGTGCTCGGTCACCTTCACAGTGAAAAAGTGTTTCCTGATGTTCAGAGGGAACCTCCTGCGTTTCAGCCTGTGCCCATCGCCTCTGGGCATAAGGAATAAGGGAAGCAACAGGCCACAGTTAACAGCTTTGTGCTACTGCCTTCTGGTCAGGAGAGCAGCTCTAAGACCCAGCAGGAGAGCTGTAAGACCTGAAGAACTCTCTGCAGTCTCTCTTGTGGGCAGTTAGACTGGGCCCTGCAGCTTGTGCACTTCACCTGGGTTGAGCTGGCAGAAGTCAGAGTGTGCATCTGCTCTCTCAGTCGGCTCCTTAGGACTTTCACAGCTTTTTTCTGCTGTTACGAGTCTGGTGGCGTATGTATGCCTGTCCCCGACATGACAGGAGCATCATCTCAGCTCAGAATGCAGAAGAGCCATGCTACTGCTGCCGTGGGCACACAAACCACGGACAGAGCAGGACTTAAAATCCTGTAACCAGCAATTGTAATTTAGCTGTCTAGGGAGACAGCCAAGCAATAAATGACACCCTCCCCACCACCCCCCAAAAAAAAGAATTTTCTTGTTACAGAGCAGATGAGCTTTTGCTATAAGCTGTCATGCCCTGTCAGAAGTTGGCTTATTTTCTGGTTATGCTACTGAAAAATTGTCTTGAGACCACATTGTACTAATCATTTTCTATACCTAGAAACCTTACTGTGATCCAGAATAAGGTTTGAAACAAAAGAAAAAATATGCAGAAAGTGTTAACACAGGTTTTCTTTTCCTTTCTTATCAACCACAGGTAATGCAGGTAGTGAAAGAACAGATAATGAGAGCGCTCACTACCAAGCCTAGCTCTCTGGATCAGTTCAAGAGCAAACTTCAGAATCTCAGTTACACAGAAATACTGAAAATACGCCAGTCTGAAAGAATGAACCAGGAAGATTTCCAGTCTCGTCCGATTCTGTAAGTACTGTCTTCTCTCCCCACTTGTTTTTGCATGGAAGGATTAACAAATGTGAAGTACATTTGTGAATGTTCCTGGGGGAACCCAAGGAGGAAAGCTGTCCAGGGAGCCGTGCTCAAAAGCAGCATCTGCCTGAAGTGCATTATGTTTTCTTCTGCTGGGAATCATAACTTTTTCTTTGAGTTCAGTTAAACCAGATTCAGAAAATCCCTACAGGGTCTCACATGGCTTATTTGTATGAAACAATGCTTTGACATTTCCTAGCTTTGCATGATTGTGAGCCTGGTTTTGGTGCTGGTAGTGGCTTTAAAAAAACAAAAACAAAAAAAAAACCCAAACACCCCAACTTTGTCTTCTGTCCAAGGGCCTTTAAAAATTCTAAATGTCACTCCTCTGAGCGAGACAGGGAGAAGCCCAGAAGAGGAGCCAATACACACTGGCTCCACAAAAGAGTGGTGTTGTGTATGACTGTCTTTGTTTATGGCATTATCTTTGGTGTTAATGACAAGCAGTTACTTATTTGTAAATGATAACATTCTGGCAGCTAGCCAATGGGATTCTCATTTCCTTGTTGTTTTCTGCAAAGTATCAAACACTAATATCGCCACAATAGCTCCTTCCCATTTCTCAGAGTACCCTTTGTTCTGTTATATGGAAATCAAGGCCGTACTTGGCTCTGGACCAAGTCTGGGCTTGTGGCTGAACTGATGGCACAGGACTCCATGGTGCACACATGATGTGCTGAAAATAGCAGGAACCTTTTGAGATCACCAGAGAAATGGTGAGGACTCCAGAAGCATCAGCTGAAATGTCATGCACTCCTGACCATGTTTCTAGTGGAATGGCTTGTGATTTTCCAAATCTCCTTTCCAAGGCAAAGGTATAGAGAAGGGTATGGACCAGAACATTTCAGGATTCAGAAGCAGGATGTACATTTTGATTTGTTTCTAAAGGATACAGATATCTAAGTACAAGCTCTGGGGACACATTCTTCCAGGGGCAGCAGGGCAACAGCGGAAGCATAAGCTAAGTAGAATTACACGCTTAAATTTTAATCATACCAATGTGGATCAAAGAGGGAATGCTTCTTTTATGTTTTCAGTGTATTAGAGGATAGGACCTAATGCCCAATTAGAGCTGATGTCACTCATAGTAATGCATCAGTTAAAAAGCTACAAATTGTTCCAGTCAGTTTTGCATCATTACAGTGCTTAGAAATCCCCTGCCAATCCCCTGCAATGTTTAGTGCTTCAAAGCCGCTAAGCTTGTCACCAAAGCTTCTCGTTTTCCCTGCTTTCCCTATGAGTCAACTGTTTAAGTATGATACGGGTCAACTATTTATATTCTCTTGCACCATCACCTACCCTCATGAAACTTGCCAGTGCCCTCTGCAAGCGCTTTATTTCCAGTATCGCTCTGGCTAGTTGCTGCCACAGTGCGGAGTCTCCTTCCCCATCATGGAATGAGTGAAACAGCCAACACAAATAGTTAAAAGCAACTGAAGTGTTACCAGAGACTCATTTCAGATTCGGGACAAAGGCTAAGCCTAAAGGCTATAAAGGCTAAGTAAATTGATAAGGTGTTTAAGCAATCACAACTGCATTTGCAGAGATTTAACTCCATGCATTTGCATTTTGATTGCATCCATGATCACTTATTCTTGACTGTGAAAAGAAATGTTCTTTCATTTTCCCCTTTGATTTGATTCCCTGTACTGAACTCTCAAATTGCATAGATGGCACAATTGATAGAAGTACAGAATCATGGCCTCATTGTAGGGAAAGAGACTGTGAATGAAGAGAGCAATCGTGGCTGTGCTGTATATTTTAAAGCCTTGCAGATATGCTAAAAGAGATAGCGCACAACAGTGAATGTAAAGTTGGCAGGCCTTGTTTAGTTCTGCATGAGAATATGGCAATCAGATGACGGTTTTTCCTGCCTTGAACATGATAGAAGTCTTTCTTCTGCTGTTCATTGTATGAAGCACTGAAGTTTTAAGTTTTCAAGCTGCTGGATGAAAGAAGTCAAGTTAAGCTGGATTTAAACTTCAGTTAAGTTGGATTTGAATGTAAGCTGGAAAGTGTTGCCTTAGATCCTCATAACTACAACAACCTTGTTTTGCAAGGATTAGATGTTTCTTTTATATGAGCATTGTTGTAGCACGTGAGATGAAGTTTTTTCAATTTCTAGTTTTGATTAGGGAAAATAACAAGTCCTTCAGAACATAATTGATTCCAGGTTCTGGGATCATTATTGATTGTCCAAACTGCCATTCCACAACGAAATTATAAAGTATCACTGGTTAATTTTGAATGGCCATGGAAGAAGGTGTCTAGGAATCCTGTGGGCCTGTAGAGGACCAGAGATCTCCTTGACACATTAAATGGCAACAGAGATGGGTTAATACTGGATAAAGATCTGATGTCCAAGTGGAGGCTTGCTGGTTAAAGGAGAGTTAATGTCAACTAGGGAGCCTTTGCTAAGTAACATCCGTGTGAAAATTGGCAACATACAGGGACTAGAGGGAGGGATGTGAATGCTTTTCAGCTTTTTGTCTTACAGATTTCTCTGCAATGTTAGAAAGAGTCACTAATACCTGCTCTGAATGCATGAAGTGATTAGGAGAGGGCATAGCTACAAGCCAGAAAGATAAAAGAACAAAACACATGAAAGCAGTTCTGGGATTACTCTTCTGTTGTGTTGTAATGATTTAAATGTCTGTAATATGCCCCATCCTGGAAGGAAAACAGCTAACAAGAAAGAGTCTTAACTATAAGCTGGAAAGGTAAAAGCTGGGGACAGATATAACTGGTGCTGAAGAAGAACTAATATCATTTGAATAATTTAAAAATAATTTATAATGATTTTCAGATTTGCTGACAATTCAGGTCTGTTATTTTAAAAGCAAGTAACTGATGTCAGTATTGCCTATAGTGCTGAGACCAGTGAGATCAGAAAATTAGCGATCATATATATTACCGTGTGGTTCCCTCAACCCTTCTGTCTTACCAGCCCACTAACTTTTGCCATTCTTACGTTACAGGAACACAGTAGGAAACTAATAGCAATTTTTTAAGCCGCTGTCTCTTTAGACTTTCCGAGTTTGTTCTCTCTCTCTCTCCGCAAGGCACAAAATTTTCACAAAACATGTTTGCGTTTATGATCTTCCTTTAGCTCATCGTTCCTGCTTGATTTTTAAATTAGGCAGGAGAACCTATTTCTTGTACAGAGATTTTTCTTTTTCTAACCGTCCTGTCTTCAGACGCTGACCCTGAGGAACTGAACTCCCTTGCCTTCAGATGGGTTTCTGAAGGAAATATAAAGATTCAAAGCAGCACATCTTTTGTTTAACTGTGCCGTGGTTTGATTGTTCTGCCCCATTTCTGCCACCTTGAAGTGGTGGAACAGAAACGTTGACAATGAGGAGCACTAAGTGGCAAGATCACCTTGCAGAAATGTATCTGGAGTCATGGTATCTGAAAAATAGCTGAAAACCATACAAGTCAGAGTAACCACTTGTTGGCATGAGCTGCTGAGGACAGTAAGTGCAGGTGACCATGGCAAGGGATGGATGGACTTATGGGGTCTCATTAAAGTGCAAAGTCACTGAAGACTGTTTCTCTGTGGAGTAATGAGTTGTCTCCACAACCTCTGTGTGTTCAAGTATGGGGACTGTAAAACAGAAGAGAGTACGACCTCTGAGCTTCACGGCTGTGAGAGCAAATATATGCACATGCGTAGAGGGACTCCAGCACATCAGCAGACGGTGTCCCTTCTTTCCTACCTCCCTTCCTCCTATGGAAAGTCTGCCTTAGAGAGTGAAGTACTTCAGAGAGGATTACCTGTTTATTTTTGGACTGGTTACAAACCAGAGGAAGAGAAGGATTTTTAAAGGGCAGATGGGCCTTTAGAGGACAGAATAGGGAACACTATGAGCAAACAGTCAGATGTTAATGTGCTGGGTGACCCATTCATTTTTGTTTTTTCAGTAATGTCTTAGAACTATGATGTTGTATCTTTAACACCTATCTAATCATAACCATCCAATTTCTGCGTTAAACTACCTAAATATCAAACTGATGTTTATACCAGTCTTGAATGTTTGAAATCAGTCCAGCTGGAAATTTAGTCTGCAGCCTGGACTGCTGAGTAATCCACACTGTGTTTTAACACTGTTCTCCTCAGCCCCTGCTCCCAGCTCTTACCTGAGGAATGGGGAAGCTCATCAGCTCAGTAAAGGCAAGACTTCTATTCAAGCACAAAACTCTTTTAATCACAGCATTTAACTATTCAGCATATTCATATCTTAGTTCCCAATGAGAAAACAACAGGGCTTGAAAATTATCCTAAAGGACTAGTAATACATTTCCAAAAGGTGGCCTGTTTCTATAGTTACAATGCTTCCTTGATTTTTGACCAGCTAGATTTTCACAGCTTGTAAATACGCAGTGGGTTATGCATCAAGAACTGCAACCATTTTGTTAATACCTGCGGGAAAGATGGTATTTTTGTTTAAAGGCCTGGTCTTTCTCTCAGAGGACTTCCAGTGGTTTCATTGGGGGTCTGGCAGATCAAAGGTATAGGATCCAAATGAATGTGGAAATCAGCAGAGATTGGGCTCCCTAAGTTTTCAAGAAGTGAGAGATTTTTGTTGTCTCTATGGGATACCACAGATTTGCTTCCTTTTGATAACGATTGCTGGAATATACTGCTAGACAGCATGGGTTTTGGTATTACCTAATTTGCACAGCAATGGGAAATCATGGTTCTGACACACTTCATAGTTTATAAATCCTCTACACATTCAGTTATTTTTTAATCTTGCTAAGCTTGCTGTCGAGTTGATGTTTAAACCTGTCTTTTATGTATTCTTAATGAATCTAAGTGAGGCTATAACTGATGAATTCAGACATCTGTGAATCCATGTGATGGTGTATGAAATCAAACTTTAAATATTATGTGCATACGTTTTCTGCCTAGTTCTTGACATGTTGAACTCTTGTCAAAGTACAATGTAGAAAATGGATTTTCTGAAGGATATATGGTGTTATTTCCGAATGCACTGTGGGTTTCTGCACTCCTGGGCAAGGGTAAAGTTTGATCCTTGAGCAATCCCTAGTCACGGGTTAGTCTTCCACAAAATTCTGATACTAATGAATTAATTGAATGGCATGGAATTAAGAACAAGCATAAAGTGCTGGTCATTATTTTAGCTCATTGACATTGCTCGCTGTTTTTTATCGTTGTTGCAAAATGTGTTTTAGCCTTCTTGTGTTGTCCTAAATAATAGTGCTAGTAAAGTATACCAGCAGAGGATCATGCAAGAAAAGGTGACAGACCCTCAAATAAGTTTCACAGTGCTCCTACGATGAAAGAGCATTATTTGCCGCAGAAAAGCCTTGTTGATGCATTATAGCAAGTGTTATTTTTAGATGAGTAAAGTAAGAAACAAGTAAGTGACTTGCCTGAGTCATACACTTATGTTGTAGCCAGGAGATGTCTACAACAGAGATATCCTGACTCCCATTCTATGTTGTATGAAAAAGGGGTTTTTTTCTGGAGCAGACTAGATTCTGACCTGGGCCTGCCTGTGACTGTTGTCCCCTTCAAACTCCTTGCAGAAACATCTTGTGAGACTCTGTCTCAGAGGAAAGAGGATGGTCTTTGTTTGAACTTGACAAATGCCTACTTTCTCTTCTCCCAAGGGAACTAAAAGAGAAGATTCAGCCCGAGATCTTAGAACTGATCAAGCAGCAACGTCTCAATCGACTTGTGGAGGGCACCTGCTTTAGGAAACTCAACAGTCGGCGTCGGCAAGGTACAGCTCAGACTGCCTCGTCTGGCTTTTTATTGTCACTTTTGTCTAAAAGTTGAGATGAGGAATACTACTTTTACTGGCAAGATCCTTGGTTGTAGTGCTGTCTTGACTGCTTTTACCAGGAGGCTGAAAGCATCTCCTAGTTACAGTTGTTGTAGGATTTCCTGTATTTCCCTGCAACTGGTTTTGGCTTCATGACACAGATCACCTGGAACAAGTCCAGCATTTGACAAAAATCTGAAGCAGCAGTCTTGCACTCTGAACTGAGTATTTTGATTTCTGCCTGGATGGCCAGGCTTCTTGTTCATCTCAAAACAAAATCTCTGCCTCTGCAGGAATAGCACATGAAACTTGGTGTAGCCAGAATTTGAATCTCTCAAACTTGGACCGCCTTTATATACACAATGAGCTCATTCTGCACCCCTCCCTCTCGTACTGCCTGTCCTTGGTTTTTGTCTTCTATTACCATATACATTAAATATATTTTGCTGTTTAAATATACTTTTAAAAAGCACTTAGATCAGTAATTTGTGTACCTTCAGATGAATACTTGATTGACATGAGAAGATTATTTTCCCAATCCTATGAGTCATTGCTCAGTGCTAGATTTACAGCTCATTTTATACAGTCTTTATACAGTCATTTTATACACTCTGTGGTTCTTTTCCCCTCAGAGAGGCACGCCTCTTTCTCCAGACAAAGTAACAGGGACATAGTGTAAATTCAGCAGATTAATTAGAAAAAAATTTCCCTTTAAAACCCTAATTCTGTGGGGATTCAGATTGCCATTTGTTTTCCGCTATAAATACAATACAAATTAGAAAGTTACAAAAGCTAAGAGTAAGAACTGACAAAGATCAATATTTGAGACCTTCAGATCAATTGGGCAAAACTGCTTTCTTCACAGAGAGAAGTATCCCTGCAGTGCCTCCTTCCTTAGAAACAAGGAGGCAATTTTCCTTAATGTGAGGAGGTTATTTTGGCAAATTTCACAGCCTTTACAAAAGGGTTGAGTTGCAGAAAAAGGTGATGCAGCTTTATATCGTCTCTGTCAAGCCTACAAACACCTATGAAGCCCACTGCACAGAGTTTAGGGAAAGAGCATTAATATTTCACTGTGACTTTCTATACAGATTTCATAGGGAGGCATGGTACATGCTTTCCCTTCAGCAGCATATTCATGGAGTGAAAGTAGCTAAAGTAATGCATAGTTTGGTTTGGCTATCGGTAGTGAGGGTTGTTTGTTTTACTCCTCTCAGAGCCTTAATCCGAATGACTAAAATTCTAGGGAAGGAGCAGGGTTTGTGGCAAACGTTCTTCTTTTGGCAGATCTCCAAGAGGAAAATAGGCTGTTTATTTTATCTTAAACTGTTGTTAGTTCATGATTTATAGGATCAAAAGCCTTAGCGGGTATACATTGGTTCAACTTATATGAGTGGAGTTCAAGTTAAAAAAACTATTTACCAAAAAAAAATCAATGTAAACTTCTGGTCCACAGTTGAGAAGGTTACTATGTGTCATGCCTTAGAGTGAATTGTATAGGTCACCAGATTAATTGCTTTGATGTCATATTTATACAGGGCCAAAAAAGTTCACAACTCTTTGGAAACAAATTAAACACATGACCGTGCAAGAACTTGATCTTCTGTGAAATATAGTGGGTTTTGTCAGATACAGGCCCATTTAGAAGGGCATGTTTCCAAATGTCCTTAAGAGTTGTGTGTGATTTATGTTAGACTCCCTGTATTCCCTGAAACAGAAGTGTAAATTTTCCCCCTGGGAGGGAGGGAGAAGGCCACAACCATTACAGAAGATGATGATGCATGAGGCCAACAGGACTAAATTCAGTAAGATCTAACGCTGTGTGATCTAATGAAGAAGCAAAGTATGGTTTGTAAACACAAGCATGTTTGGTGTGTAAGCCATTCAGTTGGGATCCTTTTTAGGTATGTACAGTGCCTGGCACAGTCCAAATAGCAAATAGTGGCAGCTGGCAGAAAGCAGAAGCAGCTCTCTTGAAATCAGCCTTTATCCTTCAGGGTCTTCTGTACACCAGGCAGAGCAAGCTATAAGACCAGGGCTGTCATGATGTCAAGAACTAGGAGATGAAGTAAAGTGAAAGGAGGACCAGAGGTTTAGCTAGTGATACTAAACATCGAGATAGTCAAGCTTTCAGAGAATTCCTCTGAATGTCCTGATAAAAATAGTACAAGTCCCAGATTCCTGAGTGTGTCTTCTGTTAGCCTTACCCCACCTCCCCATCTCCTCTCCCCTAACCCATCTCCGTTACATGTGCCCTGTGCCACCTGGGGGTTCAGGAGCCCCGTCACCTGCCCGCTGCTCCAACTGAATTTACTTGCCATGGAGCATTACCAAGGCCCTCAAAGGGCCGTGGTCCATCCAGGTTGATTTGGAGATGAAATAGAAATGGGGAGTGCTGTGAGGCATCACAATTTGCCTGTTATGTGGCAACCTACTTGTAAGAGTAGTAAGATGGGGTAGATGTTTTACTTTAGAATGTATACTGCTTCTTTTACCTTTCCTATGATTCTTTTTTCCCTTGAGACAATCCTGGAACAAATGTTGCAAATCTACTGATTGTACAAGAAGAACCTGAACATGCCCTACACAGGAGAAGCTAAAAGCATTAAATTGCCTATTTAAAAAATAATTAACAGGCATTATCCCATTATAAAGACTCCAGAGCAAACTTCTGTTAAGACTGTTGTTTGAACATGTGGTAGGACACACATGGTTAGTCACAGTAAGTTGAAAAAAATTGACTTAACAAAAAAATGAGCAGGAAGTTTACAGCCTTTTATGGCCTTTTGAGAAGAGGTGAAACACTTTCATGTACACTTGACATTGGAAAGGCTCCAATCCAACTGGTGATTCATTGGGGGGATGCTGAATATTAAGCTGTGAGGTATCTGTAGTCAGATCTCTGCCTTTTGTGTTTCAGCACAGGATTGTCATAGCAGGATCTCTCTGTAGCCGAAATTCAGAATCATCTTTGTCCCAGCATGATCCTTAGCACTTTCAAAGAATACATGGCCTTTCCCTTGCAAGGTTTCATAGGAGAACTGCAGCACTAACTCCTGTTTTTATTAAGCATCCTTAATCAGCTGGAAATGAAACAGCAAAATCTAACCTGCCCTTCTGGTCATTGTTCAACAGCAGATCATGAAGCTCTGCAAATCCCCACTTTGTTCCTTGACTGTGGACATCAGCTGACAGATAGACCTCTTCAGCTTTCTCCTTTCTTAGTTAATTCCTGAAAGAAAGGGGAGAAGACTAAAGCGAAAGCCTGCAAAGCACTTTACAACCCCAAAAGTTGTTATTTCCAGTAGAGCTAAGTAGCAGATAAAGGCATTTTATTGAGGATGATAGATACTTCTGATGCTGTCATCCAGTATGTTTGTAGTTTATGTTGCTGGGTGCACTCCTGGAAATAAATTCCCCTTTTAGCTTTATGAAGATTATAGAGAAATTGTGTGTTATTGAAGTGGTTTTTCAGCCAAAGATGAGGTTTCTTGAACAGTAGTTTTTGGAAGGGAAGGAAAGCCTGGTGATACACACCATTAAATTAAAAACACAAAGCACCATGGAAGTAACCTGGAAAGAGAAAGCTTAAATTAAAACAAAAAATCAAGTGAAGACAGGTTTTCCATCTCTTGCTGGGATAAGTAACTCACACTTCTGAAAAAGAACACACACTTTGTCTTTTTTCTGCCAAGCCTCTTTGCTACTGCTACTCCATCCCACTCTCCGTAGTCCCATAAAAAATAATATTCTGTGAGTGCGTGACTTGCTGGGAGGAACCAGTTAACCAAATATGCCTTCAGCATTGCCACAGGTCAGTTATTCGCCAGTTGTTTGCAGGGCTTGCTGGCTTTCATCTAAGCAGTTAAGACCAGTTAGGGTGAAAATGTGTCACTACAGTTGTATTGGAGAAAGACAACACAATGAAAGAAAAAGGGTGAGCCCACATACATATATTTAAAATCTACACAAATATGTATGTTTTCACTGATATATTTAAAAGCATATTCCTGTTGCAAAATCCATGAGGAAGATTTTCTTTGAACAAAAAACTTCTTTAGTAATCTGGAACATATCTTGGGATAAAATGTATACTCTCAGACTTTTGTCTGTGCATATCTGAGCTATTTTCTCCCCAGATTCTAACTATAGAGCACTTCTGTACTAACCACAGCACTTCTTTACCTGGGGTAGCATTGTTATGGGCATATGAGTCATTGGCCATTAATGCACTTGGAAACACACTATGTGAACGGCCAAGCACTCTGTAGCCCATCAGCAAAATGTTCTGTGCCCTACTATTTGGTCACAGTTTTGAACATTACTCTTCTAGCCAAATTGTAGCTGATTTTGTTATTTGGGGGGTTTTTTTGTTTGTTTGGGGTTTTTTTTAACCTCATCTATAATCTTTAACAGTGTGCTGTGATATATTTAACCCCCTGGCTGCTCTAGCAATTATCTGAAAATCAGAACAATTTGTTTGAAACCTTTTCAGGTTAAAAACCAGAATGATTAATTCTGTTTCCCAAAGAAGAATCTTTAGCACTTTAATTTGATTGCATCAGTGGTCAGTGAGCTTAAAAGACGTAAGGACTCACCGGAAAGCATAAATGGTGTAGTGTCCGAAAATTGTGATGAAATCATAAAGCCCACATCATCTGTAAGGACTCTGTGGTTAGCGACTGCCCTTCCTACAGCTGCTTGCTATGAGGAAGAGTTTTAGAGAGGCAGGTGTAATAACACTGGATACAAAATAAGAGTTGTAGCTCATAGAAGGGACTTAGGCTTTGGGGCAAATTCATAAGACTGTGCCTAAAACCAAAACAAACTCCACTCCTTCCTGAACAGACAGTTGCCCCGCTCCAGCTGTGCGCATACACACAGATCTGCCAGCTGTGGAGTACAGAGTCTGTTGAGAAATGCCTGTCCCATCTTTAAAGCCTCTTGTGGCACTTCAGCTCTGCGGAATTGGGTTTAAAAGCTCTGGAGGGTTTGGCCAGTAGTTTTTCTTTGTTTTATAAGCATCGCTTTCTAATCATGGTAGAAAAGAGCTTTTTCTTTTGCTCTTTTTTTGTTTGTTTGTTTATCAGTTTAGAGCTGAAAGTAAATGCTGGCCACTTCCCACGTGCTGTTCTGTAATTAAGGTTTCTTCACCCTTTTTGTCAGTGAAAGCAATTTTATGTAATTTTTGACTGCAGCATTATTTTATACACTACTTTTCCAATAAAATTGTGTTCAGCACCTGCACTACAGTAAAATAGCATGCATCCCGTTTAAAACTGTTCCCCTCCAAGGCACTGGGATCTCACATAAGTGGAATATTGTCTGATGAACTGTTTGTAACATCATATACAGCTGAAAAAAATGCCCCAGCTGGTAAGGCTGAGGTGATTGTAGAAGCAAGGGTTACTTCCCATCACTAACACGCTGATTGCCCTCCTCAGCCTGGCCGGTACAGTCGTTTAGTGGCTGTGGCTGAGGGAACCTCGTTAGTTCCATTTCTAAGTTTCGTTTAAGGGTTTTCCTCTTGACAGCAAAGCTGTGGTGTGATGGCAGTTATTAGTGAGCCCGCAGGAGAATCACGTTGGACATGCTTCAAGCTACAGTCTATGGCTATTAGTTCTTTAATTAACTTTGGGTTATGGGGAATTGCTGTAAAAGGCTCCACAAGCCTTCAGAGCTAGGGTTTCTTCCTATAAAACCCACCCCTTCCTGAAAATGAAGTAAAGACATTTTCACTGAGGGGTTTTTCCCTCTTCTGTTATTGGAGCACGGGGCTGAAACAGGAACAAGGTTACCAAAATGCTATAACCATGAGGAGGTTAGAGACCTTTTTCAAACCCTGACTAACACCAGCCCCATTTGTGCTAAACTGAAAGGAATGAATTTTTTTTTTTCAGTTACACCATCTTCTTGGCCAGGTTATTGAGAAAGTAGTGAGACCATGTTGGCTTTTATTAGGAAAACATGATTGTTGTAATCTCAGAGACAGAAAGGTATGTTCTTTGTACAGTCTCATAAGCAATGGGGTTGCAGTTAAAGCTAGACATGAGAGCCTCCTGCTACAGTTAGTAGGGGTGTTTCTTAAGGTAGGCAAGGAGCACGATGGTCTACAGTCAGATTCAACAGAGTATATTTTTTAAGCATCAGGTTTTGAAATGGTCCTGCTAGAGTTTCCCGTAAAAGGTACGAATCTAGAGAAGTTTCACATGCATCCTCTGAGACACACAAACTGCCCAACGAGTCGATTGTGTGTGTGCTCTTCAGATGAGAGTCTACTGAATGAGGGCTCCTGCTTGCTCTAGTTTTAAATCCCTACAAAAGTTTTGCAAGTGGGGTTTTCCTCTTGACCCCGTACTGTGCAACTTCATATGTACTACTTACAGTCCAGGGATGCTTGTATTTCAGGAGCTCTTTTTGTGTGCATGACAAAATCATAATCTCAGGCTCTTTACCATAAATCTTTCAGTGTCTTACATGCCTGTGAAGTAGATAACCTGAATCTCTCCCATTACCGTTTTGAGACTTTGCTAGTGGTTTGTAAGGTCTTCTGAAACCTTTCTGTAGAAGGGGCTACACACTCAGAAAGTGGTTTGAAGTGTGTGGGTTTTTTTCCCCCAAACATTTTTACCCATCGTGACAAAGAAATTTAAAAGGGCATGTGGAAGCCCACTTTTGCCATTCACAGCTGAATTGCCTTTCTCTGTGTTTTACTGCATTGCATTTTAAATGGCTGGCCAAGGGACTGGAGAGTGTCCTTTAGAAAGAAGTTGGGTCCATGAAGCCAGTATTTTACTAACAGCGCCAAGAAGTCCTTCGTTTGCTAACACCCCAAACAAGCTCACATATGCTGGCTTGGTGGTTGTACAGCTCCTCTGACATTTTATCCGAACTGTGGCTCCATTCACTCCTGGCGATTGCAGCACCACAGGGCTGTGTCAATGCTAACATTTCCTCTAAATTGTTCCTTAGGCTGCTGCTTGGCACAGCATCAGCACTGCCAGCAATGAGAGAAGCACAGAGGCAGAGAAACCCTCTGCCCCTTCCACTGGCATTTTAACATCTAGCCTTGCTCTGAGCGTTTGGAGATTTATAGCTTGGATGTAACAAGATTGTATTTTTGACAGCTTAACATTATGTGATCTATTTATTAAATAGAAAGTGCTCTGACAAGGAAGAGTAGCCTTATTCTTGCCATTTCAGAAAGGGAATTGGCAAGCACCACCCTTGCACGCTAGGCAGCATGGTGGCCTGGCTCTGCAAAGCTGATGTTCTTCATGTGAGCAGATTTTAACAAATATTGTTGAGGTGGAATTATACCCTGCAAAGCAGGAGGTAGCAGGAGATGTAAATATACATCTCCTAGGAAGGGCTAAAAGGCAAAGTGGAGTGAGACTGCACGGTCACGTGTATATTTGTGACCATGCAAACCACTGAGTTATCTGTAGGACAAGGGAGTTAACGTCTGCTTTTTTAAATCTTTGCACGTTTGTTATGTCCAGTCCTTCCATAAATATGGGGGGTGTTCTCCCATGTCTATAAAAAGACATGAGTCATAATTTTCATAAAGTATGGGATATTACAAATGTATCAGTTTCTGCGTGTCCCACACAAGATAGCTGGCAGGGCTAATTTTCACATAGTGGGTGCTAAAAATGAAGCTTTTATGGGTACATTAAAGTTAGCCACTCAAAGCAGTGGTTACTTAGCCAGTCTTCTGGCCATAAGGATATATAATATCATGTAAAACTAAGTCAATTGTTTCTTGCTAGTATCTATTTTTGGAGCCAGTGACTAAATCAATACAAAAATGGTATATTAATGCCAGCTTCATTTAATCAAGTAAAATTACTGAGCAAAGTCGCTGACCTACTTTCCATACACCCCACACATTCCTTCTTCTGAAAGAAAAAAGGCAGTCCTTCCCTGTAGTGCCTCGTTTGAGTAAGCTTTCTCCTACGCTATTGATAATGTTCATCAAGATATACGAGTGACCTTGTTTAATGCATTTGTTTTAACAGACAAATTTTGGTATTGTCGACTTTCACCTAATCACAAGGTCTTGCACTACGGAGACTTGGAAGAAAGTCCGCAGGGAGAAGTCCCCCATGATTCCTTGCAAGATAAATGTAAGTCATGCACAAGGATTGTGCTACTTTTGCTTCTTTTATGCTCATTCCTCTTTATAACTTGTAGTAGGTTTCTCTTAACACAGGACATGATCAACAGCTCTTTTTACGGAGATAGAGAGCAGAGGACATTTCCTCCTGCATTCAAACACTGTTCTCCTGGTTTTGGCAAATGTGTATGAGGACTGAGCTCAGCTTTCCAATGAGTTTATCATTTCGTTCAGCTTGGAAATGTCATGCCTTTCATGAGGAAGAACACAGTTTATTTTCATTGCTCGTCTAACTGCAGATGTCAAATAAAAATACTTGGGCATCTTCAGAAGCACTTCCTGTCCACGGAGACAGATATTTTTTCTGTGGCAAACAGTCTAGTGACTGAAGGAGAAATCCGTGGCAGGCAGAGGTCTTTTTCATTATCGTGGAGAGTGGATTTAAAGATGACACATTGCTGCAAAGAGTATTGAGAGGACCTTGCAGTTACTGTGTGCCCAACTGGCAGAGGACATGCCTTTGTGACAGCTCCTACCAGGTGATTTATCAGGATATTTTTTATGGACAAAAGTAATTTTGGAGCCCTTCAGAAAATCATACTCTCGTGAAAATTTCTTCTTAGTCCTTCAACATGAGTTGTAGATGTTTAACCTGCAATCCTGGGAAAGTTTTTTGCGATGACTGAGATAATTACCAGTATAGCTCTGTCACCAGAAAGTGACTCCAAGAAATCAAGCACTGAATAAGGAATCATTTCTTTTTGTTCTTTTCTGAATCTCCATTAGTAATAAATGCCATTCTTGGCATTATTAAATTAGGCACTCTTGTACAAGTATTCCAGCTGGTAGCTCCACTTCTTTCATGGAATAGCAGAAAGACTAATTTTTCAGATACTGGAAATTTCTCCAGCCTGAAAATTGAGAAAGTAGAAAATCAGTGATTTAAACTTTCCTGTATATTAGTAAAACAAAGAATTGTTTCTCTTTTCTTCTTCCCTAACCTATCTCCAGGCAGCACCTTTTAAAATTTCTAAGTGCTCCCAGATGCAGTCTGGGAGGGAAAGAGGAAGAGCCTGTCTGATGCTGGAGCCCTGGCAGTTTGCAGTCACGTTCCTTTGTTTTCATTGCCTTACAGATTGCCTGAAGGATGTTTCACGCTCTTACTGCAGTTTTGGAAGAATGTAGGACGGGGGTTCACATTGCTGCATTGGCACTGGAAGAGGCTGTTTTTCTGGATGAGGCTTAGAGAAGTAGCCCTTGAGTGTTAACAGTAGCATCAGAATGACAGAAGAATGAAGGTCACACTTGAACTGCAGGCACAGTTATGAGACCAGCAGTTCCCAGATTTGTTTGCTTGGAGCACACTTCCACTCTTAAACCCCTGACCCTGGCTGCAAGTTTCATCTTGCACTTGCATTTTCCGTAGGCTCTTGAGCCTACCCAGGAATGTCAGGATCCCATGGGGACAAAAGGCTCCTACTTTAGGAACCACTGGGCCAGACCCAGATGTTCCCAGTGCATGCCTGCTGGCAGAGCAGATACTGATGCAGTTTGAGAAAGATACGGTTATTTTGTCAATATCTCAGGTTTTTAGGCGATGAAGGATATGAGTGTCACCCACATTAGAGTTTAATTAAACAGTTGAGAATATTGCAAGATAAAGGATTATAAATGGCACTATTGTTCAAAACGTGTCAGACCAAACTGGCTTGGGAATTTTACAGAACATTTTTGAGAAATATTCTGGTGTTCTTTGTATAGACTTATATTGAATTTTGAACTATTAAGGTCTGAATATGATGACCAGATTGTCAGCATTTGGGAGCAGGTCAACAGATGAAAGAGAATAGGTGGGTAAGAAAATGGAGGACCAAGAGAAGCAGCATAGGGCATTTTGTGTAGTCCTTGCCAAGCTTGGATAACTAGTGTCTATCTCCAAAAATAAATGTGGGGGGTTTTAACCTTTTCACTTCTGTGAATGTCACCTCTCTCTTCAGGCTGGCAGAGTTAACAAGCTGTGCAGATTCCAGCTGGGACAGAAAACAGCTGCCCTCTTTCTCAGGGCTATCTGTTGTGAGCACATCACATCTGTGCTCACACCCTCCAGCATCTTGTAGTCAGCTTCTGATACCATCTGAAGTATTTGATTCTATTTTTCCAAAGGAAGGAATAGGCCAAGTTCCAGATAAATAAGGATCAGAATGTCACATCAGCCTGCGATCTCCCATAGTAACTGCATTCCAGATCACAGAGATCGAGTGCATGAAACATGGAGAAAAGCCTTCTTGTTTAAGAGATCTAACTTGAGAAAACCCTACCTTATGCAATCAGAGAAATTGATTTTCTGAGCATCTTCAGCAAATGGCAGGGACTCTTTCTTCTTAAGAAGACCTTTCTACCATAGTTGCAGTCAAATACCTCCTTTACTTCCCAGTTTGTCCTAGCTCTCTCTCTTCTCTCAAAAATAATGTCTCTTCTGGGCCAAAAAGTAGGGTAGTGTCAGAGAAATAAAAAGCCAGCAGGGCCACAGCATGAAATGCTGAGACTAAAGGCAGGAGAGGTTGAGTAGTGAAGAGCCAAATAACTTCCATTTCTTTTAGTTTTCCATGTAAAGAAAGTCCTTTAAAAATGTCTGTTATATCCCATGCTATCTGTTTGACCGTAGTGCTGAGGTAATCTGTAATAAAATACATAGTGTTGCTGTACCCTGTAGAAGAGAAAATGCATTTCTCCCAGTATTTCCATTAGAGTTTGTAAAGAACTGGGCGGTAACAGACTTTCATATTATTATGCTGTTCTATATGTATGGTGCTTTTCTGCAGCCACAAGGATAATGGATTGTTTATAGATTGTAGAAACTGTCACTCGCTGACCATATTGTATTATGGAGCATATAGATTCTCCATAATGTAATTACTGTTGGAAAATTGACTTCCACTTGAAACTCAGAGAAATTCATCTTTATGTTTTGGCGACCTCACTCTGTGAGTGAGTCTGAGTGGCAGCAGCTTCCAAAACTTTTTTCTTACCATTTTTTTTTTTAATGATTTCTGATCATTTCACATTTTAAAGTAATTGGAATGGGTCATTATAAGCCTTAGTAGTCCTCATTATTTTTAATACCAGAAAGCAACTAAGCTGCTGATGGGAGTGAAATAGAAAGCTATTTGAAAAATTTATACAGGCACTAAGAGAAGGACAACAGCATCGAGTGAGGTAGGGTCCAACTCACCCAGCATCCTCTCTCCAGCAGAGACTTTACCTGGATGCCTAGGAAGGAGCAACAACAGGGCAGGCATATTACAGTAAGGCAGAAAACAGTATACATTTTCTAGATACACAAGTACACATAAAAACTCTCCAGACAGAGCTACACATCTATATGAAACACTCTTACCCGAAGTAGTCTCAACAGGCAAGAAAAAGCATACTCATTTTTATCCAGATGCCTGAAATTTTGTCAAGACTCACTGATTCCTATTTTAGTTGTTATCTTCCGGATTTCTTTCTTACAACAGGCTGGAAATGGCAAAGGAGGTGGCAATTTTAACACATTAGTCTTGCCTCTTTTTAGACTCTAGCTTTTACACAACTTGGTTATAACTCATTTTCTGGTTTTTGCTTTTGTTTCTTTTTAATGCAGTGCCAGTGGCAGATATAAAAGCTGTTGTGACTGGGAAAGATTGCCCTCACATGAAGGAGAAAGGAGCTCTTAAACAAAACAAGGTATGGTTCTCAAATTGTTACGAACACACACCCTGCAGAATACAAAGCTTGTCAACTTGACCTTCCCTGAAGTAATACAGGTATTTTTCATTCCAGCCTGCCATCTTTCTGTGTATGCACACACACTTTGTTTTCACTTCGGACCATTTGAGTTAAATTATTAAGACAGTCTACGCTCCTTTACTCAGATTTCATGGCAGACGTGCATTGTGATATGCCCAGAGCACATTAGGATAGTCTTTAATAGTGGTGTCTTCTACCTCTAAAGCAAAGCAGTTTTGACTGCTGCTGCAGAGCAGCATTGATTGTTGGTACCTACTCCTATATTATCTCTGATAAGTAACTAGTTTGTTCCAGCTGTCTTCTCTGATGAGCTCACATTCAGTGAACACTGGCACATACCAAATTTGCAGTTAATGTCCAGCTGATGCTAACTTCAGGTCCAGTCAGGTAGAAAAACAACCGCCAACAAAAGGATGTAAGGTAAATGCTAGGCAATTAATGAGGTGTATAAAGATGTGTTCAGCAGTGCATTTGGGAAAAAATGTGTAGGAGATGATGATCAGCTTAAATTAGATTTATACTACCTTTCAGAGTTTCAGATCAAGAGCTGTGAACTGACAGTAGGACTCAAATTGTACAGTGCCAGAATCTTGCAGAGTTTTTGTTAGTAAGAATTGCCACTACAGCAAGAAGAAATTGAGTTACTAGCAAAGTCGGACGTCTTTGGTAGTGATGGTCTTCATGCCATATTGTATGAGGTATGTTCTTAAGTTTTCCATCAGGTCGTGCTGTCTGACCTTACGAGAAGGAGTGAAACTCTAATGATGTTCTAGAACCGCACCCTAAGGTCTGGGAACCAGATCAGAGGATTTGAATCAGAATTTCTAGTTACCTGAAACTGAGAAATTTTGGGTCCAACTAGAAAGATATTTTGATGGACAAAATAGTAAAGTTAAGAGTTCCTGCTTCAGCACTTTAAAAATAAAATGCATGCATTTAGTGTTCAAATAAGTACTGGAAAAAACAGTTCTGATAGGAACCACAGAAAACGAAAAGGCACTGTCAAAACTACATCACACAACTTGCAGATTCATAGCTGCAACTTTTCTTTCCTTAACTATATGCAGATATGCAGAGCATCTCAAGTATTCTTTGCACGTGTTTCTCATACAGGAGTTGCTCTAAGTCTATCAGAATACGGTCATCTCCTTTCAGCACTGGCTTTACCTGGTTGGAAGTGAAAAAGTCAAGCCAAGCCAGGAAAAAAATCCCAGGAGTATTTTTCCCTGTTGATTTTCTGAATCAGGATACTAACACACACGCACACAATAGATTGCATACAACTCCTACCTCATGTTACAGCTGAACCATCAACAGCATTTGGCTGGGGCATTTATATGATGCATATAAAGTATTTTTAGTGCTTCCTTGTCTTAGCACTCATATGTCCGCACAAAAAGGAAAGATGAGAAGAAGGAAAGTAGTGGGTGGCAGTGACGGAAATGTGTCATCTTTATGGAGCAGTAATGTCTAGATAGTATTTAATGCTAAATAGCAATGCTGCAGATGAGTTTGTCCTCAGCTGTCAGAATCACCCCATTTCCTCAGGTAAAATTGCTTTGGACTGGCATAAAACTACTGGCTGAGAATGTGAAGATCAAGAGTTGATAGGTAGCATGGCTGCATCCATAGCTGGAGCATTCCGTTCGTGATCACGGCAATAATAATTATGAAGTTTTTACTATTTCTGGTGTGGTGGGGGATTTGGGAGTTTGGGGTTTTTTTTTACTTCCTCGATTCCTTCATTTTTCCCCTGAGAATCACAGAATTTGTGAAATCAGTTGTCATCCCAATCAAACTGTCATGCACAATATTGCAACTACTTAAGTGACATCATAGAAATAACACATCATTGTTTGTGGAGTACCAGGTTAATGTGGACAATGAAATGAAAATTTAAAAAAAAAAAAAAAAAAGCCAGACACAGGATGCAGTTTGGCTGAGCTTGGTGTATGGAACCTTTCACTTCCTGGAATTTCACAGTCAGTGATACATTTTTTTAAGAGGCCTTTTCATCCTGTGCTTTCTTTGTACATAGATAACGACCACCTTAATGTTTATTCATTAGCAGAAAAGAAAATTGAATGGTAGAATGCCACTGCTATGAACATAGCTGTGGCATTTGCTATGGACATAGCTGTGGCAGAATGTCACATATGTCACGTATGAACACAGCTGTGGCTTCAGCATCTCTTTATTTGCTAGCACATGGTCGTTATTCTTCCAGCGGGACTATTTAGAAATAGATAAGAGTTAAACTGAATTGGAATTTGCATGCATATGAAGCTGGAACGGCTTGATAGGACCAGACCTGAATCCATTGTTGTTCATCTTGCTTGTGTTTATAAATTAGGTTTAATTTTAAAGCCCTCATTTCTGACTCTCTAGTAATATTAATGAATTTCAAGGAAACGAAATATATTAGATTTTGCAGCCTTCAAAACAAAGCATGAGAGAAGAATTTGGAAAAAACATTGCAATGTATTTCTAAGTGTTCTTCTATCACCCTTCATTTGCTGATGTGGCAGGCATCAGGCTCGGTGCCTTTTTAGTCAGCAGAAATGGTTCTGCTCGCTTCCCTCTTATTCTGCAGCTTCAATTCTCTTTTACTTCATGTTGGTTGAACAAGTTCCCTGCCACTGCATATATAGATAGTTCTCTGGGAGGGATCTTCTGGCTCTGGCAAGCAAACTTAACATGGCTGTGGTCTCAGCCTTCAGCACAGACATGGTTGTTTTGAGGCTGTTGATGACAGAGTAGGCAGAGAGTAGTGAAGTCATTCCAGCTGCATGGGATCACTCAGCCGTAGGCACCTAAAATGCCTCTTCATCAAAAATAGCTTGTCTCTGGCCCACATGAGGGGCCAGCAGAGACTGTGGGAGAGAGAAACTCTGGGCGTGGGAGAGCAAGCTTCCCCTCATACCAGCTGCAGCAGCTTTCCCTGCAGAGTTGAAACCAAGGAGTGGGAAGTGTCCAGCCAGCAGGTGCAGTTTCTTGTTCCCTGTTTTCAGTGAAGCTCAAAAGAGAGGCATGTCACGGGTCCCAATACTGTTACCTTTGACAAGCATCTAGGCAAGGGCAGAGGTCTGCAAATGTGCAAGGGTGGAAAGAGTTAGGAGTGTCAAGGGAGCGAGTTCAACGGATTGAGGTGGTGGAGCAGAAAAGCAAAACAAAGAGGGAAGGAGCAGGTTGGAAGGAATGGGAGAGAAAGACCAGAATGCAAGAGAAACTTGTGGAAAAAACTGGAGTAGAAAATTACTTTGAGAAGGGTTGAGAAGCAGGACAGAAAAAGGAGCAGAAAGCCACAGGTGGCTGATGGAGTCTGACCAGTTTTCCTTTAGGAATTGCCGATTCCTCAAAATTACCTGTCATTGATGGGAATGTAACAAAACCAGGTAGGGGTGCCTGACAAGTCAGCCAGCTCAACCATTGAGACCACCATCAGTGTGGAGGGCCAGCTGGCAACTCCAGCTCCTTAGGCTTCCATTTTCCTTGACAGTTTGCTGTGCATGAGGTGACAGAGACACTGGCACCTGGAAGCTGTAATTCCTGAGCCTTTAGTCTCCAGAGCAGCGAGCAAAGAAGCTGAACTGGAGCCAGGGCTGCCAAACTCCCACTTTCCCCTATAAAGGGAAGCTTGGTGCCCTAAATGTAGCCCTTTCTCATTCTCTGCCTGACTGGGAATGACCAAACCCGTGGCTCCCTGGGATATTCCTCTTTCAGGCAGAGTTTTTGTCTCCTTTTCATTTCTTTGAGATGAACAAAAACTTAAATCCCTTGGAATTTCCCAGAGGACAAGTATATAGGGGCCAGGCCTATGGGATTGTTGTTGACCTTCATGAAATTCAGGAACATCATAGTAGAGCAGTACAAGCCCTTTTTTCAGTGATACGTTTTATTTTCACAACCTCAGTTGCATGGCTTGGCATGTTCTGTCAGTAATTGATAACACTCTGTGAGGAGATAATGCCAGGTCTGCGTGGGCAGAGGTAAATTTGTTTCTGTAATGAGGGACATCACTCTTAATAAGGTGTGGCTAAGAGACATGCCTAAAACACAAAAAAGCTACGTGACCCATGAGCCATTTGTTTGCTGAGTGCACCAGCACTATTAGTATCTGCAGCTTCTGTGGGGATTTAGTACAGACTTATCTCCTGTGGCCTGGCAATACAGCAGGTTGAGCCTAATAACTAAACTCAAGGAAACCAAGAGCATTTCCCATGAGAAGCCTGATCTCCGCTCATCCAAGATTATCCCTAAGGATTGCAAGTTTTGTGAATCAGACTCTGCTCTTAATCACACAAGTTCAAAAATGAAATAACCTGTACTGAAATCCAAAGACCTATGTCTGTTTCAGACCAGGAGATCAGGCATAGAAATCTAGAGCAATGCATATGCTTCAGTCCCCACAGTCAATTCTTCCATTTTAAAACTTACTGTAGTAAATTTAAGAAGCCATGCTCTTGTCACTGCTGGCAGTGTAGGGACTGTCGTCAGCTGAGAGTCAGCAAAGGCGATCAGTATTGTGGGGCTCAGGAAGTCAAGAAGCAAAAAGAACAGGACATGATACAGATCAAAATAGTTATGAGTCAGCACTCTCCTCTGTAGCTGGGTCTTTTTTCCACAGAGTTGTTATATTCATATCAGCTAGCTTACAGGTTACGGAATCCTTGTAACGGCGCTTGTAGTGATGCGTGCAGTAACCGTGATAACGCAACATCTTTACGCGCTCACTGTTGGCCAATGGAAGTTCATTATTTACTCAAATTGGATGGGTTTCCCCATAGGAACCCGAGGTCCAGGTGACTTTTAGGGAAGGTCAGTGCTTAATGAATTCACTTTGGCACCTTTGAAATTCCAGCTTCAATGCTGAGGGGAAAAAAGATTATAATTTTTTCCTTTCCCAAGACTCATTTGGGTCTTTATAACTAAGTAACCCAGATAGTTGAGTTTGACTGAGACTGGTGATTCTGGTTCAGGTAGAGACAAAATGACAGAAATCTCTTGGGAGCGAATAGTTTAATAGATTTCCAGAAGTGAAAAGAGCATAAGTATGTACCAGGAGATTAACTGTCCTGGCAAGATTTTTGACACAGAGAATCAAACCTTGCAGAACTTTGCAAGTTTAATCTATACAAATTGAAGAAACTATGGGTCTTCATGAAGAGTTTGTTGCAAGTGTACTATTATGGGTTATATTGATTTTAATCCTCGCCATTGCCTAGCTCAAATCTAAACTCAAATCCTAAAGTAATCCACAACTGAGTGAGCTACAGTCAGCACTGAGGGGAGTGAGTTTGTTTTGACTGAAGCATCTGTGTTGGGGTTCTTACTGTGCCAGTCTGTTGCAGTGGTCTGGTACTGCTACAGCTTTGGCCAGGCAGGAGAGTACCATAACATATTTTTCCACTTGTTTTGGGGAATAAGTGGTAGGAAAGACAGATAGACATTAATGTATTAATGCCTCTCTCATGCAACATTAATATATGTTTCTTTGTATTCTAGGAGGTGCTAGAGCTTGCTTTCTCTATATTGTATGACTCGAGTGGCCAGTTGAATTTCATTGCTCCAGACAAGCATGAGGTAAGTCAAGTTCAGAGTACAGAAACTTCTTTGGAGCCCTCTTAGTTGCTTTATGGCAGCAGCCAGCTTTATAAGAACGTAAGAATGGTCATTCTGGCGCAGAATGCAGATCCATCTAAACCTGTGTCACGTCTCATAACAAACTGAAAGCAGAGGGACTACTATGGGAGCAAGACCTTCTGCAATTTCCATGCATATCCTGAGCTACAGAAGGAACATGTTTTGTATTTGTACATCATAGAGTATATGGGGGTCCAAGTTCAAGATCAGTATTTCTAAACCCTACTGAAATATGAACCATAAGTAAGAGAAAGAAGAGAGCTTGGGCAGACCTCACAGTTTTCACAGACCTTGCTCGCCATTTCCTGGTGTAGTAAAGATTTCTCCTGGTCTGGTCTACCCTGGAGGATTTTTGCTGTGTGTTCAGTTTAGTGAACTTTAGTTCAACACCAAAGATTTGTACAGCCAAGCTCTTAAAGGATGACTGCCATCCTCAGCTCATCTTGATGATGCCACATAATCAGGGGAGGTTATACTGTTGTTGGGTCTCAATTTCAGCCAAAGACTTGTGTTCTCCAGAATAGCATATCCACTTATTCTTAGTTTCACATTGCTTAAGACCATTCATGACAGGTGATCGTAGAAGGTCCTCTCTATTACATCCCCATAGGGGGTTGTTTCGCAATGGGTCTCACTTGTATGAAGACTGTGTAAATATCAATAGCAAAGCAGAATGACAGCCTCCTCCCTGCTTCCTTGTCTTACCTGAAAACACAAGGAAATAGACAACATCATTGCCTTTTGGAAGGTGATGGAACTAGTTTACCTAATTATGTGGAAGCATTGGATGTCCTTCTCTCAAAGAACTTCCAAGTAAAGATTTAGTGGAATGCACTATATTAAAAAATAAAGAAGGAATAAAGTTCTTCCTTCTTATTTCTAAAGCAACAAGAGTTGGTGTCCCATTTGCACACTTATTTTATGGTGTCACATTTGGTCTCAGTTCAGGACACTGTGTTAAGATGATGAAACACAGAAGATTGCATTAAGCTGTGTTACACTGTAGTGTTATTAAAGTGCATGAAATTGCATTACAAGTGAAGTGTATTTAGTTACACAGCTTCAACATTTGCAATTCTGGATTAAAACCTTCAAATAAATGTTCATCTTAGGAGAGGAAATTAAGTTATGCTCATTTGGGTTTTCCTGGGGATTAATATTTGCGTGTCATTTTCAAGTATGTTCATTCCAGAGAAATATTTGCTGGTCAGTTTTGATCTAAGAGAAAGCAGCGATAGGATCCCAGGCCTAATGTGCCGTTAGAGCTGTAGGTCTAAGAAAAGCATGATTGTCTTCATCCTCTGAACGGAACATACGTTAGATGCTTTCTGATATAAATTCTCCAGAAACTGAATTCTAGTCTGTTTCAGCTCATAAGAGGAAATGGTCATAAAAATGGACAAATTTTTCCTCCACTTGTATCTCAAATATAGCCTGTGGCTACAAGTGTTTTTTAATGGTCCAAATGTTCAAGAACTGCTACTGCACCCCACTGACGGGCAGTAGCATTGTGAGATGCACTAACCCAATTGCTCGTGATTGTGTTAACACACCTATTATCTTTATTTCTCTTTTTGATCTTGTACAGCTTCTTAGAAACAAAATTAATATGTTCAAAGAAACGGCCAGAGGCAGCAGTCTCTGCTGCTACTTGACAGTTCCCAAGTGAATGTTTTCAAAAGGGCATCTCACTTCCTCTGTACTTTTCCATGGTCTACAGAAGAGTGAGCTGTAATTAAAGCAAAAAGTGCAAATGTTCAGAGGAAGCACCCACAAGGAAAGGCAAGTAGCATGTTATGAAGCCCCTGACTCTTCATCAACGTAACTGGGGTGCTTGTGAATAGAAGTGCTAGTTTAGCAGCGTTGTCAGCTTGGGAGGTTTGGTGGGTGACATCTTAACGTTTAGAAAGCTTTGTGTGAAGCACCAGGAATGATGTTAGTACATGACAATTTCAGGTCAAACCTTACAGGTTTTTTTCAAGCACTTCTACAGTCCTCATGATTGTAGAGTGAGGTCTGAATGTGGGAATTGGGTGTGTCCTAAAACCAAAAACTGAGCGAGGATCATAGGATGATTCAGGTTGTAAGGGACCTTGGGGGTGTCTCCAGTCTGACCTCCTGCTCAAAGCAGGTCAGCGTTGAGCTCAGACCAGGTTGCTCGGAGCTGCATCCAGATGGATGAAGCCTGCACAACCTTTCTGGTTGTCTGGTTCCACTGCCTTGACTCCCAAGGTATTACTTTAATTTGGACCTCATTCTTACACACTTAAGTTTGGCAATACCCTTAGCCATCTGTTGGAGCTTACTGCTAGCCCGAGGATTCAGCACTGTGAGATCACTCCATCGTATTTGTTTTTCATTTAAATACTAATAGCTGGTTTTAACTACATAGCTAAAAGGTGGATTAATCTTACCCTTGATTTTTGACAGAGAAACTGATGAGGGAGGCTATAATTAGATTTTATTGGAGTTTCATGAAAATGAATCTGTAGTAAATTAATTTTTCAGTGGCTCTTAGTCTATTTCGCATAGTAAAAAGAAAAAAGCTTCTGAATGAATGCTTCTGTTTTTCCACCATCTCATTAGGATTTCTCTCTGCTCAAAATGTACAGGAGTTTAATTAGATGCACTTGCCAATATGGAGATTAGAGAGGAAGCCCCTTTTCCAGGCCATTGCACTCATCTGAATTGTGGCCAGAATTTGGTTTCTGTGGGCCCTGAATGAATTATATCTGGAAGAGGAGAGAAATGCGGTTCTGCTTTCTGGCTCGCTGGGATTCCTCCCCAGAGAAAGTGCTGGCCGTACTCACTGAGCAGGTGATGGACGATTTACGTCAGGGGCTGCATCTGTTGAATGGATGCTCTGCGCTCCTGTAACCTGAGCAGAGTCTTTTGCCTTTGTGTTCCTTTCCTCAAAGTGAATTCTGGGAATACTTTCCCAAAGAAAGCTTTCAAGTCGATCATAAAAAATTATAGTCTGTTCAAAAATAATTACATTTCTAGGATAGCTTCTTTCTTTTCCTGATGTTCTCTGTACACTCCACAGAAATTGCATACTTTAAAAGTCTTCAGCAACACACTTTGAGAGCCTAGAATAGGCAGGCTAAATTGTTTCTTCAGTACTTGTTAGCAGGACAGCCTGAATGCTAAAGTCTCATCTATATAGCTAATCTCATATTAAAGCTGCAGCTTGGCTTACCAACACCCTGGGTGAAATCCTAGCTCTCCTGCTGTTTTGTTACTGACTTAAATGGGTCGGATTTCACTGTGGATGTTGAAGTGTGTTAACCATCCTCTTTTAAAAATATGCCCTTTTTCTGGATGAAGACATACCCCAAGAGGGGGTTTTCTCTCTCTTCCTTAAAAATAATCCTCATTTCTGCTGTAGGATGAAGTCAACCATGGTTATCTTTAAACTTGGCGGTATCATGTAACAAATGGTCAGCTAAATTTAAAATCCATTTTTTGGCATGAAATCTAGCAGAAGTATTTGTAAGATAAAAATGCAGTTACGGTTGATTTAATTTTCTCCTGCAAACTAGGACACAAGTTCATGATTGAAATCTTTATTTTTAGATGATAGCATTTGAGTACTTCTGTTCATAGTTGAATAAATGGCTTGTAGTAATAAATGGAATTGACTTATTTGATAGAAGTTGACTCTAGATCACCACTCTCCCTTGGGTTTGTTCCTTATTTTAAATGGTTATTCAGCCCATGTTTATCTCAGACTGTCAGCTGTTGGGAAAGATGGCATCTCCTATTAGGAAAAAGCTAACAATAAGGAAGGGGTTTTAGAGGCCAGTTCGGCATTTGCAGCATTTAGAATTACACCAGGTAGCTTGGCATTTAATTTTCATGAAGGATACAGCATTGATAGAGTCTGTAGTTTTCACAATATGTTATTTTGTGTAAAATTGTGGTAAAGTAGGCATAGATATGTAGGTGAGAGCCTATCTTTGTGTAGGTCAATTGGTACCACTTAATCTATAGGAAAGCAGACCACGATAAAACTAGATAGTTGGGTTCAAAAAGGCTAAGTGCCAGGTCCTACACTTGGGCCACAGCAACCCCACGCAATGCTACAGGCTTGGGGAAGAGTGGCTGGAAAGCTGCCTGGCAGAAAAGGACCCGGGGGTGTTGGCTGACAGCCGCCTGAATGGGAGCCAGCAGTGCGCCCAGGTGGCCAAGAAAGCCAGTGGCGTCCTGGCTTGTATCAAAAACCGTGTGGCCAGCAGGAGTAGGGAAGTGATCGTGCCCCTGTACTCGGGCACTGGTGAGGCCGCACCTTGAATACTGCGTTCAGTTTTGGGCCCCTCACTACAAGAGAGACATTGGGGTGCTGGGGCGTGTCCAGAGAAGGGCGACGAAGCTGGTGAAGGGTCTAGAGCACAAGTCTTGTGAGGAGCGGCTGAGGGAACTGGGGTTGTTTAGCCTGGAGAAAAGGAGGCTGAGGGGAGACCTTATCGCTCTCTACAACTACCTGAAAGGAGGCTGTAGAGAGGCGGGCGTTGGTCTCTTCTCCCAGGTAGCAAGTGATAGGACGAGAGGAAATGGCCTCAGGTTGCGCCAGGGGAGGCTTAGACTGGATATGAGGAAATTTTACTTCACTGAAAGGGTTGTCAAGCATTGGAACAGGCTGCCCAGGGAACTGGTTGAGTCGCCATCCCTGCACGTATTTCAAAGACGTTTGGATGAGGGGCTTAGGGACACAGTGTAGTGGTGGTCTTGGTAGTGTTAGGTTTACGGTTGGACTCGATGATCTTCAAGGTCTTTTCCAACCTAAACAATTCCGTGATTCTGTGATACAGGATTTCTTACACAAAGAGTCAAGAAGGATTTTGGGTGGGATTCAGTTTACCTAACTTAGCTGTCTTGGAATTAAAAGTTTGGTGTAAGATAATCACGCTCTTTCTGTAAGTATTGGGGAAAGAGAAAGAGAGGGGGAGAAGGAGATATCTCCAGAGGTTCATTTCATCAAAAGTTAGGTATTGTTCTTTCTCCCATAACTACTGAAGAATATTCAACAAGAAGTTTGAAGGAGATACCTAACTATCAAACAACTAAATGTTGTAGTTTCTTCCCATTTTTCAGGAATTGCTTGTCCATTTTCTGAGCCGTTCAGTGGAACATGCCTTCTTCATGATATGAGCTAATAAAATGAATCAACCTAATTTTAGGTCTCTTCGTAAGTCCCTGTGGGAGCAGTAACTGTAGAGGACCAGGACAGACAAGCAGTTTGTGTACGGAAAGTATATTAATGACAGTTTTTATCTTTTCCCTGTGCAGTATTGTGTATGGACCGATGGGCTGAATGCCCTCCTTGGGAAGGATATGTTGAGTGATCTAACGCGGAACGACTTAGACACGCTGCTCAGCATGGAGATAAAGCTACGCCTCCTTGACTTGGAAAACATACAGATCCCAGATGCTCCCCCACCTATCCCAAAGGAGCCCAGCAACTACGACTTTGTTTATGACTGTAACTGAGGCTGCCACTGAAACTTGCTTCGAAACTGGAAATACTATAACTGGAGAGAGAGAGATTAAAAAAAAAAAGAAGAGTGTGAGGAAAAAAGAAACCCACTTGTGCACCTTGGATTTTGGCTTTGGGGAGGGGCGTAGAAACACTTGCATTCCTCCCTGTTCCCTGCATCCCTTCCTTCCCCATTCCCATCTTCCCCATTGCTCATCCAAATCTACATTGCTTTAATTAACTTGTAATTGCAGGCCGTTGGCCTCGCTTAAGGCAAAGACTGCCACTAAGAAGCACCCTCCCGAGGACTTTTTTTACATTTTTAATACTGGAATAGACATTCTTAACTAAAGGACGATGTTATCAAACTGCATGCCTGTGAAACCCACTTGGCAGGGCAGAGGCTTTAACTGGAAGGAGGAGGGAGGTAGGGAGCAGAAGCAGCTACTGTAAGCAGAAGATTTCCCCAGACACTCCCAAGAGCCTGCTCACAACTGAATACAATGCGATGATGAAAATCGTTAACTGCTTCCCGGTGCTTGCACCATTTGTCACTGTCATTATTCTTTCCACTGCATCTCGACTCTTGCCACCAGCCTTCACCCAACTGATCGGCTCCCAGAATGGAAAGTCTGCAGGTTTTTGCTGTACCATACGCTGCAATGCTGCAACAGCTTTTAACTTCTTTTCCTCCCAGCTCTTAAATAGCCCCACACTAGCAGATCACTCGCACAAACTGTGCATGAAGCCACTAGTGTGTCCCATCCCTATAGCGTTCCCTAAGCCTCAGTTGCCTCTAAAATTGGCTTGTTGCTATTCAAAGTGATTTTTATTTTCTTGGTCCAAAGTTCAACAGTAATTTCCACAAATTAATTACAACTGCCAAACATCCGGGTTTACATTGTTGTCATTGCTACAGTGTTACGAATTTGCAAGGGATTTTTTTTGTACGGGTTCTAATTTTTTTATTTTATTTTGCCAAACAAATATATTTAATGAAAACTAATTTCATTGTGAGTACTTTTGGGGGACAATATTTTTACTTAGTTTGCATTTGGAACATTTGCCCTGAAGGGAAAAAATGATATTTCCCTTCAACTTCACTGTTGAATAAAAATTTGAGTTGTGATGATTCTTGGAACTGTGTTTTTCTTCTGAAGTTGTCTTTTTTTCTTTAGGGTTCCTAGCAATTCTGAGGTGTTTGGTACAAAGAAGAGAGGGAAAGGTGGAACCTTTCTTACCTGCATCTTACCTGCATTTAATTCACTTATTTGTTCATGGTGACAAGGATGCATCCAGAGATCTCCATTGCCATGGGTACAGGAGCCTTCCTGTGAGAAGGATGCTTTGTGAAATCCGAAATCACAGCATACTGGTGTGCTCATGGCCAATTTAAGTCTGCTGCCTTTACCGTGTTTGCTGGAGTAGCTGTGCTCCTGTATGTCCATTTCCTCCATTGAGAGTGTTTCTGGCTGCAGCAGACTGGTACTGGGGAAGTTTGGGCTTTGCAGGATGGATTTCCTCCCTCCTCATGTTCTTCTAGGTATTTCCTGAGTCCATATACTTACTCAAAAGTGCTGGGTCTAGATCTAGAGGAACCCACCAGCCCTTTCCCTCCCACCGCACAGGCTGAAGGCAGATGTTTACGTGTGTGAGTTCCTCTCCTACTCAGACCCAGCTGAAGAAGACTGTGAAGGGGTTTTGTCAGAGCTTGTGCTAGTGAGAAACCTAGAGGGTGGTTCCACTTCAGACAGATGCAGAAGACCTCAACTGAGGTGACCTTTGCTCCATCCAGCCGGCTCTGGGGCAAACATCCTGACTGACCTCACACCAGGTGAGGAGAGCAATGACGTCCTGCAGATGCAACAAAAAGGAGGATGAGGAGAACGTTGTATGAATTCAAGCATGAGGGTCCTAAGGAAGGTGCCTTCCTGAAGCTGTGTGTGCAGTATTTCATGAATGCCTCGATCTAACGAGGAGACGTGAGTTGGTTTACGTGGTAATGGATAGTGAAGTAAGGAAAAAAGAGACTCTGAGTTAAACGCTGGAGTAGGAAGTTACAGTGGACCGTGGCCTGAGAGAAGATTCAGTCTGAATGAGAACAGGGATGTGCAACGTGAGATGTGCGAGTTTGAGATGTTATATTCTCCAGAGCCTGATCAGACTATAGCAGAGGTAGTCAGGGGTCAGGAATGAGTGGAAGCAAAGGCACTGTCTGCCACAGGGGATTTTGGAGGGGTCCTGGGGGTGGGAGATGGAGGTAGGAACACATTTCTTTACAAGACACTGGTGCTGCCTCTTGTCTGCGTGAAGACAAGATGCAGAGCAGGACAGAGAATCTGAGTTTATTAATCTCCCTGACCCAGCTGGATGGCTTGGCTGTGCATAACCTTTGCTTTTTATTTACAGACTGCAGAGCTGGTGCTTCAGATGGGTATTGCTCGTTGTCAAAAGAAACACCTTTCACTCCTAAGTGATAAGAGCCAAATGCTGCCCGCTCAGTAGCAGTCCAGTGCCATGATCTTAGCAGGTAGGCGTCTGTGCGACAATCAGAAAGGAGCAAACAAAACCCCTCCTCTGGGGGACAACTTGAGCAGGAGGGAAAGGTTAGACTTGCCTCCCCCACTAAGGTGAGTGTCCCAAATTGCACACCAAGAGCCCAGAGGAGGTGGTGGGAGAAGAGCTGGCAACCCAGCCCTCAATTTTTACCAACACCTCGTGCCCATCCGCATTACACCGAGGCACATCGACACCACTCGGGCAGCGTGGGGCTCTTGAGTGTGAAATGCTTGCAGCTGCCTCTCTCCTTGCACCCCTCGGGCCTCGTGCAAGCAGGGACACAGCCCAGTGGCCTCTCTCCTGCCCTGGGACCCCGCAGGGTGGATGCAGCCTGACCGGAGGGGCTCAGGTCCGGGACCGGCTGGATGCCGTGGCACTGCCATGTGCCTCTAGCTCACCGCCTCCTGCAGCCCTGCATTACAGGAGCTCCATCTCCTTGCGTGGCCCAGCTCTTTGTATGGGTTATGCACCGAGTGGGCCAGTCACATGAGCAGGCATGCTAAATTTGTCACCCCCCACGTGTCCCACCCTGCCATAGGAAAGAAGAGGCTCGAGAGATGCGTTGGCGTAATAGCCCATGCAGCTATTTTAAAAGCGCTCCCACAGCAATGCGAAGGGCCATGGTGCAAACAAGAATCCTGCCTTCAGTTTCTAGAGCTGTCATACAGGCTTGCTTCACCATTATGAAATTTAAAAAAAAATGTTTAATGATGAGCAAGTATCCTGCTGCTTCCCATTCATTTAAAAAAAAATGAGAATGAAAATGGCAAATTCATTTGCTCATGCTGTTGTGTGTTCCGGAAAAGCTTTTAAGGCTTCTACATTCAAGGAGCTGCAGCAGGAAAAAAATTTGCTATTGAAGTTTCTTGTATAATTTCAAAACATTAAGTGGGTAATTGCTTGTAAAAGCCATAAAGGGGAGAGAGAACGAAAAAAATAATCAGTCTAATTTTAGCTCCTGTTTTTGAAATGACTTTGCTTTTGAAAGTGAATATATTCTTTTACCAGAAAAGTTGAATCAAGAAAAATATGTATCTTCTTAAGTCAACTGCTTGCCCTGCTTGTAAGGACAAGGAGAAGAGCAGCAATGCTAAGTAATCCTGCACAAAAGCATGCTATGTATCAGAGAAAGAGCTTGCACTCTCTGGGCTTTCATTACCGCTTCTCAGAAGCAATTCATTTTTCAGTATGGAGAACTCTTTTATTAAACCTTACAACTTGCAGGGGAAAATAACATTCTCTTGCAAAGAGGCAGGTAGATGATGACTGTCTTCTGGGGTGCAAAATGACCGTGCAAGGTCCTGATTACTTTATTTGCGAAATCCTCTCGTGTCTTCATACCCTACCCAGGATTGCATTTTGCTTGCCCAGAGCCCTTGTTACCGGCATTCCTCCTCCCATCAGTAGTCCCCGGTAATGCAGACATGTCACGTGTACAGGAATGTGAAGGCTTGTATGGAAATCTGGTGGGATCCACTGCCCGGAACAAATCCCTGTCTTCTCTGGCAGGCGGCTGAGCCGCAAGGGAGCCCTGCCTGCCCGCAGCAGCCCTGTAGCCCACCAGCTGCAATCACACACGCTCTGGCCACTGAACAGCTCTTAAAAGAGAGAGGGATGAAAGGGAGGAGAAGCAAAACCCTCTCCTAGCAGGGGGGAGATGGGGAGAGAGGGGCATGGGCACGAAACGCCCCTGAATGAATGCCAGTCTGCTTTTTGCTTGCTTGTCATTGCATTGGACTACGATGGTCAGAGGTGGCTCTGATGAATCCAGCTCTACAGCAGCGCAAGCTGTTAATCCTGAGCAATAACCAGCAATGGAAGATGTTGGGAGTAGGAGGACACTCTTGTACTTCCGTATCCCTCCCTTTCTCTCTTTTGTTGCTGCTGCTGCACTGACAAGTAAATGCCATTAGCTTCACTGTCAAGTGAAAGTCATTCATCTGAGGAGCATAATAAGATGAATGTGAGATTTTACCCCCTTCTTGTTTCATTCTTCTTGAGAATTAAAAAAAAAAAAATCTAGCCTTTACATCTAGCCCTTACTGACCTCGGGATATCTTAGCTGTCAGAAACAAGCCTGGAATACTAAGCATCTGACATAAGAAAAGAGCCCTTCCCCTTACAGCAGCATCAAGGAGCTGCAAGTGGAAAGGATTTCCCACAACCTCTGCATGCTGCTGAGGGTAAAATCCCTGCAAACTCTGGCAGACATTCATAGGACGGAGTTTTTGTCACTTACCACTGGCTGAGCCGTCACTGCTTTCCCCAGAGCCTGCTAAATCAGGACGAGACTCGCTCAGTGCTCCCTCCCTCACTAGATGATAATTATATGTGAATATTAAGCATCCACATGGCTTACACAAGTTCCCTGATTAACAAAGCACTTACCCATGCAGAAAAAGAGGCTTGGTTGCAGTTTGATAAACAGGCACCTAAATTTAGGTGGGTGCCCATGGACGTGGCTGGATCAGGGCCTGTGTGAGCAGAAAGGCGATTTTACCTGTTACTGAGTTTTTGCTACATGCTTGGAGGTGATGGAAGTAATGACTTTTCCATGTGATGTGTAATTGGATTGAGTACCACGGGTTACTTCAGGAGGTTGAACAAGATGCCGCCTGATTATTCAGCGTCACTCCAGCTGCTTCACACATCTCTGGGACTTACGCAGAGGTAAAAGTATTGAAAAGGGAACCCCTTTCTGTATTAAATCAGGCTGAAACTTGAGAGGCGAGTGGTGTCAAAAGCACAAGTTTGTTAGGGCATGACCAGGAGTAAAATGGATGTTGGAAGAGCCATGAATTTTTATAGCAAGGTGATTTCCAAGTGCTGATTCAGGGAGTGCCGTCCTGCGGCAGCCTCGTGAGGGCAAGGTTAAAAGAACTGGAGACAGTTTCAAACTCATTTAGTAGCATATATTTACATTTTATTTTCACTTCTAGCTGGGAGGCCTTGAAGGTCTCTGAAGAGCAGAGCTGGTCTGACGATGCTTAGTTTGCGGGGACACACATAGGGCAAAGGAAACATTTCATTAGCCTTTCTTCTCCAAGTGGAGAAATTGCTATTGGAAATAGAAGAGTTTTCTGAACTGATGTGTTTTTTTCAACAGAGAATTTCTCAGCTTTACCGTAGGCACCTCGCTGGAGGTGTTATGCGGAGATCAGTAGCTGTTGTGGTATTACACCATCTTGGAAGAGCCGAACAAGCCTCCGCACATTGGGAGACTCACCCAAACCCTCTCTCATCCTGTTTGCCTCTTGTTTATAGACCATTTCCTATAAGACGCAACCTATGGGACAGTCATGAAGCTGGGGGACTCCGAGCTGCCTGTCCCAAGCAGGGCGCCGGCCTTTAGTTTCATCCCAGGGAGGGTATGGCCACAAGACAGCAGTGCATGTAGAGGGTGGGAGGCACAAGAGACACCTAATATAATTTTGCCAAGGGATGCAGCCAAGGGCAGGCTTTCTTTCCTGTGATACTTAAGGATGTGTCTTGAATGACTTTATTTCAATTGTCATTAGAGGATTTTGCAGCCTGATTGAGCACCGCAGTTAAACTCTCCCTTGATGAAACCTCGTGAGTCTAATTTTAATCTTGTAGGCAACATGGTGTTCAGCCTAAACTGATTATGTCTTGGAACTCCTCTGGGTTGTCGGGGGGTGGGGGAGGCTGGTTGTCTTTTGCTTAATAAGAGGCAGCGTTTTTTTACGAGGTGTGTCTGTATCCTCTCAGTTTCTCTTGAAATGCCTCAGATTTAATATCCCTTCCCACTCACCTCCCCCAAGGGGTGAAGACACCCCGGAGACCTTTGCTCTCCCACCAGCAGGCCACACGCAGATGGGAGGCTGAGCCTGCGGGACTTCATTCCGTGCCAGTTAGCAGGGAGTTTGTTGTGGTGGGGTAGTTTTTGAAGAAGTCAGGAAAAGTAATGTAGGAATCTGCCAGGCTTCAAAAAAATAAGTTTTCCGTAAATGCTTAAAAGGAGGACACTGAGGGTGCGGGTGCGGTACGTTGTACAAAGCTGCTGACTGCTTGCATCTTTCCCAGAGGAAAATGGCTCATCCACAGGGTTTTCCCAGGGCACAGCTTCCCCCCTTCCCCCCCAGGCAGCAGAAGCCTGGTGCATTTGGAAAACTTGGAGATGCGAGCAGGGTAACATGCGAAAGGTTTCTCTGCCAGGAGTATGACATTTAAAGAGCGCCAGTAGGATTATTTCGGCTGTTTTTCACCCGCATGGGTCCCTCTGCACATATTGCTTGACTCACGATACTCTCTGTCAGTCTCCGACCTTTCTCAAAGCCCTGGGGTTCCCCTTTCTGTCCCCAGCCCAGGGTGGGTGCAGTGATACCTTACACCTCTCCACCATTTCATCTATCCCAAACAGTCAAAGTGCAACCCAGCCAAGCCAGCTTTCACATAAACATCCATCTCACGCGCCTGGTTCTCTCGTTTCCGGTACAGTTCGAGGTCTATTGAAAACTGAGCTTGAGCCATTAAAATGGGCTGGCTTGTGGACAGCTTCTCCAGCATCCGATAAGGTTGTTTTCAGCCCAAGCTTTTCCTTCAGTGAGGACCTTTACTGAGTCCTCCACAGTGATCTTCATGAAACCAGGAAGAGCTTAGCGTTTCTGAGCCTCCAACTTCCCATCAAATCTGACAGCTCGCAGGTGGATGCACGCACACAAACACATGCACGCACACACAGGGTACAAGTGCTTCAGATCCATTTCCCCAGAAAGCCAGCCTGAAACTGGCACGTTTACAGCTTGGCAGCGTCAGATGCTCCAGCGGGCAGCATCAAGATGAGAGGGGATGGAGGCAGCCAGAGCTGGGAGCACCCCGACGCAGGCTGGCAGGTGAGCGGGGCTGCGCAGGAGGGGATGCGAGGAGAGGAGGTCGGGGCAACATGAATGAGCAGCCAACCTCACCGTCAAAAATACCTTATACCTGCAGCCATGCTCAGACACAAAGATGAAGTGAGGGTAACACCTAAGAGCAGGCGACAGCACCAAATTGCTGAGCTGTGTGTGCGGGACAGCAGGAAACCAGAAAAAAAGTATTGCGCAAGACAAAGCAACCTTTCTAAGGCCTTATTTTAGATTTTTGTTATTATTTTTAACGATGGCTATTATGCCTTGTGGAAGTGCCCCGTTGGCATGGGTGTGTGCCATCACTGCATTTTCATACCTTGAATCCGCTGCAAGAAGGAGGGCAGGGAGAGGAGCACTGCTGCGATGCTGAGCTGGGCAGGAAAGGGGCGGTGGAACAATCTCCCATCAGAAAATGCCACTGAATGAAAATGAACACGCACACAAAATCTGTGAATTTAGCTGAATCATTGGTTTGGGAAGGGAAACCGAGAAGCTAAAACAGCTGAAACTTGCAGCTCAGACAGCTTTTGGACTGCCATGGGTCCCAGTTCTCCTTCTGTAAAGTATTAGTGTTTCAGGGCTTCTTTTTAGTTCTAAGATTTAAAGTGCCATAGAAAGTTGTAGCTGAAAGAAAATGTGTTTCTCTTTTTTTTTTTATTTTTCCCTTTCTATTAGAAATTGTGTGGCTTCCCTCCCGCCAGCCCCTAGAAAAGAAGCCAAATTGCAGCAGTCTGGATACCCTCCCCTCAATCAGAAATTCCGGCCCAGAACCTCCATCGTCAAACCTACATCTCCTGAGGAAAACGATCCTGCCTGCCCATATAGCTGATTTGCAGTAAAAAGGTACACGTAACAAGTCCATCAACAGTACCTTACACAGAATGAATTGCAGTATTTTCACCCAAATATATTTTTGACAAGCTGATTTGGTGAAAAAAGCAGTCCAAGCCCCCAACTTTTGCTGCGTACAAAGGACTGGCCACAGCCATGAATCGAAACGGTGCTCATGGGGAAAAAGAAAAAGGAAATCAAGCAGCAATTGCCTTCATTGGTTTGGTTTGGTTTGGTCTTAATCAAACCCAAGTCACTTTTAAATTCCCTGACTTCAGGAGGCTTCTCAGCAATGGGCTTCTGAAGACAAGTTCCTGAATTAAGCTAATTAGTCAAGTGACTGGCAAGTATTCATTCAGATCACCCTGGCTGGAAGAAAAAAGAAGGTGTTGTGGATTTAATAACTTTGTTCATGCAGAGCAAAGAAATTAAACACAGCCGGCAGCGGTGCTGTGGTCAGCCTGGACCTGAGCACTAACTTGTACTCGATGGCCCTGCGAGGTGTCCCGTCTGCCCCAGGACGGGCATCAAACGCCTGCTGTGCCGGGCGAGCCCTCGTCAGCAGGAAATTGCCGCTTGCAATTTTCTAGTGCTTTCCACAGTGTACTTTCCCAGAGGTCTATACAAGAAGGAGCAAGCCTGTCAAGCAGGCAGGATGTGTAGCGGCGGAATTGCTTTCTTCTCCCATTTTGATGAGGCTTGATAGAGCCTTGATGCTGAGTTTCGCAGCGACTGAGTGGGGTACCGGTACAGCAGCACTGCAGGGCCTTTTAAAACTGATGCCCCCGAGCAGAGGCACTGACGGATGATTTAGCACCGTGCCTCGCTGGAGGGGTGCTCTGGAGGAGGCGGTTTCAGTGGCTTTGCACCATCTACCCAGTGAGCAAATTCCTCCATGAGAGCTGAAAAAAGTGTCTTTGCCTTGTGGGAGCCATCCCCAGGTACCCGATGGTTCCCTGCTCGTGCTGCTGAGCGGGGCTGCTGTCTAGGAAAGTCATCTCGGGGGGAGCAAGCGGTTCCTGCTGCTGTCAGCATCCCCACGGTGTGCAAGACCCGCACACCCCATGCCAGGTCCAGGAGCCCAAAGGTGGCTTCTTTGGGCCCCAGCATTGCTGGGCTGAAGCTGCACTTCACGTGCTGTAAAGGGAGGGAAGGCATGTCTATAACTGCCTGGTTGGCCAAGTTCCTCATGGAAGTTAGTACCTTAGTGCTGCTGAGACTGTCTTGGCTTTCTAATGGCATATCAGGGCACCCAAGATGCCGTTGGAGCACAATTTTATACCATGTATTAGAAAAGAAAAAAATTATGGTACAGTGAGATGAGAACTCATAGGTGCTCCCCATTTGTTAATGGACTCGTAATTCTCTTGCTGACACATTAGCACATTAGAAAGGCATTTTCCAGGCTCTTGAACATGTTAGTGAAGGCCCATTTCCATCAGCCTTCTTTACACTTCCCCAGCTTCTGAAGCCTGCTGATGCAGGCTCCTGTGGGCAACCGTCCCTTTCTCCCAGTTTGGTAATGCACCGTGTCTTCTTCCAGCACACCCTGAACAGTAAATGCAAAGGTAACCCGTAACCCAATGGTGGCATTTTCTAACATGACCCAGAAGCACAGCACCCGGTATCGTTTGGTCTAGGATGTATTTGGATGCCCACATCCCGGCTGAAGGTGTTAAATGTTGTTTCCCTTACTGCTGTGGTGAGGATTTGAGTCAGGTTGTAATTTACTCCTGAAATATCCTGGAATGAAAAACAGAAGTTAATCTTTTTGGGAGATAGGTATGCTTATCTTCAAGAAAGGAACTGCATTTGTAAAGTAACAGAGGATGTGATTCTACTGTTGCAATGAAGATAATAAATATTCATCTCTGAAAGACAGAGGTGGATGTGAGGATGATAAAACAGGTGTGCAAGACTGGAGTGACAGGTGCTGAATAACTCATGAGGAGAATCCTGGGATTTAGTGATGGCATCAGGAAATTTAATGTCTTGCATGAGCCGTTCCCTGCAAACAGAGAGAATAAGGTCTGTTCTGTCCCGGCGATTCCCTCTGGTATGAGCACGAAGAATAGCTCCCAGCAGCCCGTCACACTTGGGACAAATGCAGGATTGATAGTGTTTCATGTTGGCCTGTACCCTACCTGCCTCATTGTGGTCTGAACCTCCAGGGGATGGGAAGGTCTTATTAATTAATTCTCTTAATTCAAGCACCTGTAACTGATTTATATGCAGTCTAGGGCCTGATCCTGCAGGATGTGAGCTGACTTTGGCGAGGCTCACAGCTCTCAAAATCCCCAGCAGAGGGGAATTACTGGATCTTATGCTGCAACATAAGCAGCAAGGGTATGTGGGAAACATCTGCTGGTGTTTCCCCAGTGCAGCTAATACATGGCATTTGTTGCTCATCGGTGCTGCAGATTCAGCTCAGCCAAAATTCCCCGTCTAGGGACAGCTGCATGCTTGGTTTCATCCACGGGTGACAGCACAGTCTGGAAGAAGATGGGAGAAAACGATGTCAGGAGGAGCAGGGGATTTCACTGCTCGAGGATGCAAAGGATGAATCGTCCGTCTCACCAGGAGAGGCAGAGATGTGGCCTTTTGGCAAAGGCTTGAGCTGGTCCCCGCCAACTGCTCTTTCAGCTCAGCGTGCCCTGTCCCCAGACCCGCTGCGGTGACCAGCCTGCTTCTAAGGCAGGAAACAACTCGTCCCAGGGACGGCCCTAGCAAGTGCGTGCATGCCTGCTACGTGGACGGGAGCTGACATTGTGGTCTTGTTCCTCTCTTTCAGGCAGTACCACGGTGCTGGGTTACACCTGGGAAGCTGAGGGGCCGAGCAATGGAAACACAAGTGGGGCCAGCAGCCGAGGTTCGGCGGTCCCTGCCCTCCCTGGACGGCAAGACCAGAAGGCGTGATGGATAGGCCATTCAATGGGTCACGGCACCTTTCCCACTCACGGCTGAATCACCAAAGAAATAAAGTACCCAAACAATCAGGTAATATTTTAAAATGAATAGTAACAATAAGCCCTTGTCCTGCTGAGATTGCAGCTTCCGGGCTTGTTCTGCTGCTTAACCTCTCCGCTGCCGGTGGGGATGAGCCCACGTCCAGGCAGGGTCCCTGCACGCACAGCTTCCCTGCAGGGATGGCCACATCCTGCCTCTTCCACCCTGGGGCACAATCCTGCCCAGGCAGCTCATGAGCAAGTCCAGCAAACCTTGGCAAAGACATTTGCTGGAGGAGCCGGTCCCACACTGACCGGTGCCCTGACCCAGAGCCACACACCTCTGCCATGACCGCTGTGCCCTGGGATGGATAGCAAAGTGCCCCTTGCATCCCTCAGGACAGTGCCTGAAGTAAATAAACACATTTATTTGTATTTGTCTGTCATCTAGGGTGTGAAATAGTTGGAAGTACAAACAGCCATGAAAATGACATTTAGCACCAAAATTAACTTTTAAAATTGAGGGAGACCAATCCTGTCAAGCCCCTCAAATTGAAGGCTTGCTCCTTGAAATGCACAACAAGGTGTTTCATGATTAATTGTCCTTTTGAATACATATTGAATCTTTCCTTCCCCTTGTATTGCAGAGATGCCAAAAAACCCATGAAAGCCCTTGAATTAACTATTGCAGATAGTTTAACTAACAGATAACATCTTTTTTCTTTAGTCAAGAGGAAAAAGAATTTGCTTCCATTTTTTTCTTTTCCTGTAAATGTGACAGAAGAAATGTCTTTCCAGGTAGGAGTCTTTTCTCCCAGGATGTATCCAGCATGTGTGCATGCATGCGTACATGCATGCGTACGTGTGGCGTCTTCCTTCGGCAAAACCAGACAGTAATTCTGCCTATCTCACTGCCCATCTCTAAAAATCCTGAAAGCACATATTTATGTTACGGCAGTATTGCTCTGTGTGTCTCAAGTGCCCCAAACAGAAGCGAGCAGCTTTAAGAAATGATGAAAGCCTTAGCTACCTGTGTATAGGGAAAATGAACCATTAGGGCAAATATAGTAAGTGGCTCCTGTTGGAGGGGTTGTTCTCTCTCAGAAATGCCTTAGGAGAGAGCTAAAATGTGAGGGGAAGCTCGGAACATGGGTGTCCCTGGCCGGTCGGCGTGGAGAGGCAGTCGGCACCACCGAAAAAGCTGAGGACCCACCAGTCATGCCCTGAAGGCCGAATGTTACCGTCTGCCAAGGTATGCCAAGGGGAGCAAAGTCCAAAGTAAAGGTGACAATGGAAAGAATCCGTAACATATTTACTTTATAAGCAGCGGCAATTAGCAGGTCAAATTTTAGTGACTGAGGTCTTGGGTCGGGGTATCCCAGCAATTCAGTATTTTAAAATTTGCCAGATTTGGAGGGGGGATACAGCTGGAAATCTTGCTGGCTATCCTTCCTATTGCAAATCCAAAACAGCACTTCAGACAGCCCGTATCCACAGTGTGTTCTGCTTATCTTGCTGAGAGGAAGGGAATGATTCATCTTCAACCTGGGTACCATAATCTCCCACCATCAGATAAGCTTTCCTGGTGTATCAGCACTCTTTCCTATGGCCTGCTTGCTCACCAGCTGCACTGGGGGGAGTGAAAACCACGTTCAGAGAGCCTGAACAGCAGCTCAACAGCAGTGTGTAGGAGATACACCAAACAGCCCACACCTCTAGGGCAAGGGAATACACCTCTGGCGTTGTCTCCTGATGCTCTCCTGAGAGCTACAGCCAAACATGGAGGAGCTGTTGTGGTCCTGAGCATCCTCCCTCCTGCGTCCTGGGTAGAAATGTTTAGCATCCTCTGCAGAAAACAAGCCCACCGTGCCAGGGGAGACCTTTAGTGAGGTGGATCCTCCTCGGGGATGCAGGACAGCACCAAGGATGCCGTCCCGGGCACTGTGCACAGGCAAAGTAGAGGCTTGGGAGCCTGTGGAGCAGCTGGCATTCTTGGCAGGAGCAGGACTGGGTCACCTCTCTGAAAACACAAGCAGTCGCCTGATAAATATAGCCAGAGAGTTTTAGATAAACGTTACAGCTTACCTTTATCTGCGGTGACTGTAGTTATTTTCGCTCATCATCAAAAGAAACTGCTGGATGTAGGATTAAAGCAAAGGAATGATGTAGACACATAAATTATGAATTTTGCATCACAAATTATTGCCTAAAATAGCATGATGCACCAAATACATCTCAGGCAAGCATTGTCAAGTTTTGAAGGGCTGGAAATGACACCAGCTTCAGGGAAAATAAATCATTTCTTTGTATATCCTAAAAGAAATTGGGCAACTTTCCTTTACCTATTTGGCATCCAATAGTTCCTAATCTCTGTATACAACTTTTGCCACAGCAATGCTGGGTTTTGGCTGCTTATCTTGAAAGGCTTCACTGGGATTTGATTTTCAGAAGGTCATTGCTAAGCATTTGCTAAAACCCTGCTGTCAGGAGGGCATCAGAGAACCAAACACTGAGACTCCCAAACCCAGATGGTCACTTTTGGGCAGGAAGATGACTTTCTGCATCTTTCCTACCTCTTCTCACTTCCTCATCACTAAGTGCCCAGGAACTTGCAACATGGGACCATTAATATTCCTTAGCCAACTTTCATGGTTTCCACATCAGAGCTTTGGGGCAAGAGACTTCCTTTTCAGAGGACTCTCAAGGCAGGAATTTGGCTACAGAGGACTACAGAGGGTGAAAAGGGGAAAGGCCTGGGTAGAAGAAAAACACCGGTGAGACCTAGATACCCAGATCACCGGATAGCTGCATAAATAATGTTGTTTATTGTGGCTAGGGCTCCCAGGCTTACCACTCTTGGTGTTAACCACAGCTGATGGGACACCTGCCCATACGCCGCGGTCCACTTCTGCCCCAGCCCAAAAGAAACTTTGGTCTACTGCCTGCCCAGCTCCTAATAAGAAATGAAATTCCCTACCTTGCACATTATCTTTTATCTGCACTTTTACCAACACCACTATCACTGTATCTCTCAGAGGCAAGATTATTCAGACTCCCTGCTGGGAATCTGCAGCATCACTGCCACACAGAAAGAAGCGCACCCATAGACTGCAAATAGAGATGTTTCTGATATACGTGGAACAGATTTGGGCATACCCAGCTATATAATTATTATCATTTCTGCTTCCTGGAAAACATTTCTTGGCATCTGATCGCTGCTAGAAGCAGCTGCTGGTTTGCGTTCAATTCAGGGCCCGGAGATCTCCAGAACATACCTGTTTTCTTCCTTGGCTTTATGTGATGGGAATTTAGTGAAGAGTGACAGACTTGCTGCTGGGGTGTCTGTCTGCCACCTTTTTGTGAGACTGAGAGAGCTGCTTAGTTTGGTCCCCAAAATGCATTTCCACTTACTCATGCTTCCAGAAACGATGGACAGGCTCCCTTTTCCTTCGGGGGGTGAAAGTCGCTCAGTCCCCACTTTGTTATCTTCTGGACATAGTGTTAGACCAAGGTGTTTACTCAGGTATTTTCATTTTGAGAAATGACTCCAACGAGGGGAATGAGTTTTACTGCAGGTTATTTAACACCCTCAAGCTCTGTTGCTAATTTATGTTGGTTTGCTTTAAATATACATAAACGCTGAGTCTAAATGATGAATGGTGGTGAACAAGTAACTGGGAGACAAAATCCACAAATACTCCAGTGCTAATTTGTTTTCTAAGCCAGGAAGACAGGGGAGATACTACTTCTATGTCATGCTTCAGTAAAACCCTGGGTAACATTCCTGAGTCCTCCTTTCTCTACTTATCAGCTGGTTGTACGGCATTCACCCTACATTATTTAGGCAAAGAAAAGAGAATCCCTGCTGTGGTGTCCAGCAGCCTTATTAAAAAAAAAAAAAAAGAAAGAAAAAAGGGTCAGGAAAGCCTGAACTTCTTTGTGGCTGTGGACGTATCTTTGCAGGAAAAGGAGGTGGATCCAGCATCAGCAGGCTCGGAGCACTTCATTGTGGCAGACGAATTGATTTGCAAGGCAGAAGATTGCCTGATCATTTTGTCTGAACAACTTAGTTGTCTAGACTTAGCTAATGCATATGCCTATACCCCTCGTATTTAACAAACCTTGTCCTGAGCATATATCAGGGTTCAAAAAGGATTCAGTAACTCATTGAAAGATATTACAGCTCTTTTTTATGCATCCAGAGCGAGAGCAGAAAGACATCGGAAAGGTATTATGAGAGAGTGAACGTTTATCTGAAATGCTATTTATATTTCATTGAATTGGCTGAAAAGGACCGCAGAAGGCCAATAATGAGCAAGGGAGTCAGGCAGGCAGGCAGCCATCCCACCGTGCACAAAGGATGATATCTTGATGGATGATTTAATGACTCCAACGTGTGCGGAGGGGCCGGAGCCCAGGTGGAAATATTCTGTGTTCAGGGCACAGCTTGAGTGGGGAAAAAATGTGATGCGGTGCCTGCTTTCTCCCTCGCTTACAGTTTGATGGTCCTTGTGCTGCTGGTTTTGATTCTCACGGGGCCGTTCCTCCTTGTGACGGCAGGAGTCATGCCTGCCTTCTCCAGGTCCAGGGCTCTTTTGGGATGAATTAACTCATCAGATTTGCATTGAGCCCCAGCCGCTCACCTTAGCACATCCCGCAGAATGAGCCTGAACAAGCGCTGTTGTGTTTAACTGGGTATTTTCCCTAACACCCTAATTTCAGGAATGAGCCAGAAAAAAACCAAAATAGAGCACCCAGCCTGGAGCCGGGAAGAGATAAAGCTGGGGGGATATCTGGCCAGGGTAAGGAAGCAGAAAGAAGGAAGAAAGGTTTTCTGAACGCAGAGCCATTTTGGAGAGGCACATTTCTGCTTTATGGTGAGGTGACTACAAACGGTGGTAATTAAAACCAGCTCCCCGTGTCATCTTCTCATATATATGCAAGACTAGACCGTCGATGTCAGACATCAGCATAAAATCTGCTGCAAGTGAAGAGACAGACAAGTGCAAATAAGCCCTCCATGAGTTTTCAGTGATAGATGTAAAAGATCAAGTGTTTAGGGCTGACCTCATGCCTGAGTTTGGCTTGTCTGTATAAGACCAGATTATCCGTGAGGTCAGTGAAATCTTTACTGACTGTAACCTCAACCTCAGCTTGTTCGAGTTAGTGGATATATAGTCCTCCAAGTGCTTTGAGTACTTTCATATAGCCTGACTTCCCCATAGAGCATGAAAACTCTATACATGGCTGGCTGACCAGTGACTTGCTTAATTAATGTTTGAAAAATCAGCTTGTGCTGCTTTTGCATATTCATCTATGGATGATGGATGCTACCCCTGCAGGGCCATTTTGCTGATGGAAACTATCCAGCTCACCTGCAGGTCTTTTATTATCGAAGCAAATCAGTGAAATGTCTCTTTGAAAAGAGAAAAAAAAAAAATCCCCCACCCTATTATTGAACTGTGAAGTGCCATCAACAGTACCTATGTTGTACAGGTCCCATTTCTGAGCACAGAAGTCCCAGTACGAGCCTCAAACAATACGTTTAAATAATCTTGTGAACTTTGGTATGTGCTAAAAATGCCTCCAATGACATTTACCACTGTTCCCTAACCCAAACACTGGGAATAATTATCTTTTATTGACACATGTTCTGTGTTGAGATCAAGAGGCTGTCGAGCTGCATTTCTTTTATTTGCATTACTGGAGGAAAGACCAAATGGAACAAATGTAATCAAACATTTATTTTTCTTCTCCTCTGATGTCGTGGCCCTCCCCGTTACATTTCTGACAAAAGCACGATGCAATAGCGATAGCTCTGCGGGGATCGATGCAGTAGACTGGATTTTGGCTTGCCTAGCAGGCTACTAGCTATTTATGGCAAGGCAATAATGGGAGAAAAATGCCATCACGCTGAGTTGGTAATGCTTGGCTCTTACTTCTTCGGGATTTAAATGAGTACCCAAACTGCAGGGCAGCAGAGAGTCTGTCCCAGGCTTCCTGACTTGTATTTACAGCTGGCCCTGAGTGACTCTGTTATCTAAGGGCTCTAACTAAGCCTTTCTAATTAGTCCTTTCTCAGTAATATCGCCACACCCTCTTGCTCCTTAATTGCCAGAGTTGTTTCTTTTGTCTAGATAATAGCAAGAATTAGGTCTTCTTTAGATCTGAAAAGGCCCACAATTGTGTCCACACAACTCAAACTGCAAAATCTACGTTGGTAAGGTTACTTCTGAATTTATAGTGTCATCTGCACGTAGTAAGAACACAACAGCCAGGTTTGTTTTTCTGCACTAAAACCGATCAACTAAGGAAATGTACTGCGTCGCCAATAATGCAGCTGTATTTTTCACAGGTTCCCTATTTGAAAGCCCTAAGAGTCTTGTTCCCACGTTTTTTTATACCCAAAACTGAAATAAGTTGTGTTAGTGATTTACGTTTCCAAGAGCGCAGATATCAAGAGCTCTTGCAAGCTGGGACAGTTAATTTCATTAAGGGCTGCAGAATAAAGGATAATCATCTCAGCTACAGCTTGGCAATAGCTTGGAACAAATCTTCAGATATGAGTGTAGGAAAATATTGGTTTAAATGCTTTCCCTGCAGCTTTGAATGACAATGAGATGGAGAGAGAGTCTGAAATAGATGCATAACTTGAACTGCAAGCAGCAACTGATAAGGAAACTGGGGCAGAGGGAATGACTCAGTTGGCTGTGGTGCAGTAGCAAATCCACATGGGGCTTTGGAAATGTTCATCCATGCCAGTGATAATGCACCAACCGCAGAGATGATTATGACAGTCAAAGAAATTCAGAGAGCAGTAATGAAAAATAACCAACGCAATGAACCAGTGGGAACTTCAGAGTCAAAGGGCACAAAGGACGACATTTTGAAAATAAAAGGAAGAAAAGGGACTGAGAAGATCTTTGATCTAAGGGCTTCTTCCTGCAGGTTTTATCTCTCCAGACACAAAAATACAAGGCTTATGTCTATTCCCTTAAGAACTGAACAACATGTCAAAGAGGGGGTGAGAGAGAGAGAGAGAGAGAGAGAAGGCCTTCCAAGATAATACTTAATCATCATAAAAATGCGTGCATGAATGTGATAAAGAGAAAAAAATTGCATATATCTTAAAAACAAATATGTAACCAAATAGTAAAAAAAAAAAAAAAAAATGTGCAGTAATGTGTGCAGTGACTTGGACAGAATAGGATCGATAAATATACACTGCCAGCTGATCTCCTTTCGTAAGATGCCTATTCCATATTTCAAGGGAGTGTCTTCCTTTTTCAACCAAGTGGTCCCTAATCCTGGCAGATAACATATCGATGCTTACATGTCCTGTTTTGGGGCTTCATGCAAGTATTTTCCATTCTCTTTTCTTTTCAAGGTCTTTTTTCAATGTATTTGCTATATACATAAACAGGTCTTTAGGGACCCACTATAGAAAGCAGTGTTGAGAATAACTCCATCTTCATATCTCATTTCACACTTCTAGGGGCAATCACATGAAAGTATCCCCTTTGGGGAAAGGGTGACTCTTAAATTGTGTTTAAGCCCTTATTCAGAAAATCAGAAACCCCAACTCAGTTCCATTGCATCTCTATCAGGGGCAGCAAAGGTGGAGGCTGAAACCTTACCTGTCTCCTAGCTTATTTGTCACCACCCTCCAAGCCAACGTACATTAGGTGTTAGGAACTAATATGGAAGTACAAGAAATGGAGGAGTGTTGTGGGTCCTTCAAACCCCAGCAACCACACTCCTCCTCTTGGCATCAGCAACGGGGATTGTATTTCTTCACTAGCTATGCACGTGCCCTGCCGCTGTCTGCTCTGCCTTCATGGAAATTCAGGTTAGCTTCTGCTCGGCTTCGTCTGCTTTGCCTCAGGGTTTTGGCAGCTACGCATGCGTGCAATTTTCTCTCAGCTCTGCCTAAATTAAGAGAGGCTTGAAGGTGCGGCTGGAGAGCTTGAGTTGGGAGTTACTGAGTGGGGCAGGTCATGGTCCATTAGCCCCTGCAGCCTCTCTGGTGACCCCCGACCAAAGCCCTCTCTTACGTCGTGTGTCCCCCATGCATCACACTTGCTACTGACCTGCATGTGGGAATACGATAACTGGCATTTAGCTCTGTGAACCCTCGCATGCGGTAAAACTCCCCAAGAAACATAAACTGGAAGGATGTAATAATCTCTTGCATCAAGCAGGGCGAGGCGAGCAAGCTCCTCAGTGTGTCCAGGCATCCTGAGAGCAAATTGCGGAGAGCTGCAGGACTTTCCCTCAGAGCAGCGTTTTACCAAACTCTACAGAGAATGCAATGCATGTCCCTCCTCATCTGTGTGCTGAATGGGGGGAGCTGCAGGCCCCCCCGTTTCCTTGGTAGGAAGCAGCAGTTTGTGCGGAGGTGTATATGATGTATATGTGCACATTTTTTTATTTATGTATTTATTATCACTAGTCCAAAATCAGCCTTGAAAAAATGCAATTGATCCTACATCTTCTCTCTAGCAGTGTGCAAATGACCTGTGTGTCTGCAGAGCTGGGACATTGCCAGAGCCCTGAGGGTTTCCTGTCTGCAAGAGGTGATGTCCTCACTGCACCTCTGGCTCTACACAGTCCTCGCCCCCACTTCAGAAGTGACACATGGAGGCCCAAAGAGAGATAAAATGTTGTTTGTATTCTCAACTCTATTTAGGTGTGTAATGCTGCAGGCAGGTACTTAGTGGGGTTTCCAGGAGCATCTCTGCAGCGTTCATTCCTGCAGCCCACCTGGCTCTCGTGGTTCCCCAAGGCAAGTGTCAGGGCCCTGGGGCACCCATGGGCCATAACAGCCCTGACCAGTCGTACCCAGGACCCCCGCCCAGGACCCCTGCCCAGCAGCCCCATTGCAGCTCAGCCCTGAGCACCCCGTCCCCACCTGAGCTACACTCCCCTGCCTCCCGGCTGGACCTGGTGCAAGCCCAGGTTGCAAACTCATTGGAAAAACAAGAGAGCTGGGGAGACAAAGATGCTCGCAAGCTGTAGGGTGACCCTGCCAGACCTTTTTGGACAGGGCACATCCCAGGCATCACCCCCGTGCCCTGGTTGCTTTGCAGAGGGCAGAGCTCTGGTGTCCCGTCACTCCTACGTCCGCACTCTTTATTTCTAGGTAGAAAGCACCTCCTGAGTCACCCTTGTCCCAGGTCTGCTTCCCTGGCTTAGCTGTTGTGCACAAGCCTAATGGAAGCATTTATGATCAAATCCCTTCCTTCGGGACAGATCTAATGTGTTTTTTACCTCCCATTAACATCACTCATGCACTTTCTAACATTAAGAGACAACGTCATGTGCTCCTTCACTGCTGTACCAAGACGGCTTTGGGTCTCACTGTCTTAGGGACTTAGAAGTAATATAAAATCTACTTGGCAAAAGGCAGGGCTTGCTATCTGATTTAAGTGGGAAGGAGAAAGATTTAACACCGGGAGGAGTCACCTTCCCAGCTGGCCTCTAAATCTATGCCTGCAAATCCCTCATTTGTCTGACCAGACCGCATATTTTAAAAGCTTTGAGGTTTTCTTTAATTGGTTTAAGAGCTTGGCTAATGCATAAGGTATAGCGAAAACCATCTCTGTGTTACACATGATTCTGGGTTCTATCTCACCACTCTTCCCACAGCCTGAAATGAAAGAAAATAACACAGCCGATTACAGGCTGAAGCTGTATGCTTTGCAGGTTTACATGCCTGGGAGCAGCTTGGGATCTATCTATACACTTTAAGTGTTGTTGTTTAGATTTGTATTTTGCTATAGATATAAAGAGGAAACCATTCCAAAGACCTCTCTGCTAGGAAGATTTTTCTTGCCTATTATTAGCACTCTGCTTCTGCAGCAAGCGCTCATGAGCCAATATGCAGAGTTTTAAAGGACTTCAAAGTGTCATTTGGAACCAAGTGATATGTGTGTTAAAAAGGGTTTAATGGAGCTGCAGTCACTGTAGCACAGTGTCTTTTTATAGCAAGTTTTTACAGCATTAAGAAAAACATCCTGCAGATTTCAGTAGGATTGGCATATGGATAAGGTACTTTGCACTATGATTTTTGTTTATCTGCTTAAAAAAAAAAACAAACTAGCATTTCTAGCTATAGGGAGAATGATAAGCAGGAAGAGGTCTGCAAAACACAGGCAACAGCTATTACCTCTATTTTGGGTTTAATTCTTTTTTTCTTTTTTAGAAGAAAAACATACATTTGGAAGCCAATGGCTTGATTTAGAGAATGGAGGTATGGATTGATTTGTATTCACATTGAAGCTTTTAACAGTCTTTTTTTTTTTTTTTCCCCCCAGAGCCACTGGATTATATTATCGTTATCAAATTCTGCTTATCAAAGTTGAGGCAAACTTTCCGGAACTGTCTTTAAAAATGTCATAGGTCAGGCTCCCACAGAAAAGAAGTGGTTTGCAAAAAACCCCACATTAAATACTAAAGCTGACCTGAACCCTGTGCGGTCATGTTGATCTGCAGAAACACCTGAAGATTTGTCAGGGAATCACTGATTTTAATATATTCCCTATTTTTCCTTTTACAACACCATTTATGAGTCTCCTTTAATTACACCCAGGAAGCGTGTGGGGATGCCAAACGGGACAGGCTCCTCATTGCCCTTTAGCAACCATGATGACAGCCTGCCCACGTCTGAAAGAGCCAGGCAAGGAGTGGAAAGGAAAGATGAGTACCTGCGGCCGGCTGGGGCGGGGGGTAAGAGACTTGCCCAGGGTTAAACAAAAAGGCAGAGGCAGAGGTGGGATGCAGCCCTGGCCTTCCAGTGCCTCAGTCCTACATCATACCCTTATAGCCATCCTTGCATCCACAGTGTCTGGGATTTAGCTGTTTGGACTTGTTCCACCTCTGAAGCGACGTCATTTAAACGTGTTTTACTCTCTGCTTTTCCTTCAGGCTGGGGAGCGATGGGTTTCCGCCTTATCTGGGGGAATTAAAAAAAAAAAAAGAGACAGGGAAACTTTTAGTTGTTGTGACTGCCAAAGCAGGAAAAGATCAGGATTTTTTTCAAGCCTCGCAGGCAGCGGGGGGCTGCAAATGAATGCGCTCAAAGCTGATGAGAACAGGGGTTCAGCTCCGCCGCTGCCCCTATGCCGGCAGCTGCCTCCCGTCCCCGCCGGCAAAACCCCGGCGTGGGAGCCCCGTGGCTGCAGTGCCCCGACCCTCCCACCCACCGCAGCTCCGGCCAGAGCAGCCTCTTCCCTTTATTTTTCATGCCCTGTCCTCCCGAACAGAAACCCTGGTCAAAAAAATCTTACAGAAGCAGCCGGAGATACATTTTTTTTCTTGTCTGCAGAGGAGGGCAGAAGAGTGACGGTGGGGGGGGAAGGGTTTGTGGGGTTGGTGGTTTTGGTTTTTTTTGTCTTTTTGCAACACTAGTTGTTCAGGGGAGTGTCTTGCGTTATTAATGCTGAGTGGCTCTGGTACTGCGGTTTAAGGTCGTTAGTCATCCGCGGCTGCCACAGGAGACACGGGAGCGCTGAGCCAGAGCTGTTCGTGCAACCCTCGTGGTCCTCCCAGGCCGGCAGGTTGGGAAGAGCGTCAGCCGGGGCAGCGGGGGCGCGTGGGGGGTGCGGAGAGCGGCCCGAGGCCGTGGGGCATCCTCCCAGCCCAGTCTCGGGGGGCCCACGGGCATGGGACTCGCCGGGCTGCGGTGGGTGGCTGCGCAGCCACCCCGAATGGCCTGAGAGGGGCTGAGGGGTGTGCGAAGGGCAGGGGCCCGGAGGGCACCCGTGGCGCGTGAGTGCGGGGTCCTCCGTGCGCCCCGTGAGAAGGCAGGCGTGCGTGTCCCCGCCTGGGAAGCAGTCCCTGCGTTACGTATCGCTACACGGACACGCGAGTCTCCCTGCACCTCAACGAGCTGCTGACGAGACAAGGATGCAGGATGCTCCCCGAGCATTACGGGAATACAGGTCCACGTGCGCCCTTCCCACCTGATTTCTTCCTTTTTTTCCTTCCGTAGGATGAGGGGGTCTAGGCAAACATTCCTTAATTTATTCTGCATCCTCTGGCTCCCGCTTCTGCTGAAGGCTGCCTCTTCCTCCCCTCTCCCCCATGGAAACGACCCACCACCCCCTTCGCTCCCCTCTGGGCTGTACAAAGGACACACCTGCGTCGGTATGTATTCAGGTTTTGTTTGCCTGCTGGACTAGTTCATTTGTTACTCCACTGGTGAGCCGAGAATTGCTATGCACATCATAAATCACTCCTTTATCTGTTTCAACAGCTGTACTGCAAAATACTCATAGTCTTTGGCGAAATAATCACCGAAGACTTTGCAAGGCCAGCATGGGGTCTGGAGTTATTTTATGATTTTGTTTTTGAGTGGCTGCTTCCCAAAGTTCATGTTTTTGCTCTGTGGGGAACGGCATCTGAAAAGCTGTAGGTCTGGGACCTGAAAACAAGGTGTTATGGGATCCTAGTATTTGTTACGGTTCACGATGAATTTTGCTTAACTGCAGGAAGACACAGTTTCCCTCAGACTTGCCCAGGGTCTCCTCACTGATTTCATTGCCTGGGAAACTACTCTTAAGGATAGTCGGTCCATACTTGGGCCAGAGAGCTTTGTGGTCTGGATGGTCGACTCTGGATAGCCAAGTTGCGAGGGCTGTTTCCGCACATTTCCTTTCCTTTTTGCGAGCGCATGCCTCCGCATGACCCGTACTAAAGTGGGGCAAGTGTGTTTTGGCAACCCCCCGTCTCGTGTGACTTTGGTGGCTGTGGTGATCTCCACAGCAGCTCTAGCTGGGGGTATCCTATAGCCTCAGCTGACTACGTGATTCCCAAAGCAAGACCAGTAACACCAAAGTCAACGTGAACTGTGGGTATCTCTGCACCAGAAATGCCCTTGGCATGAGGCTCTGTGTGCCTAGAGAGATGTGGTAGCTTACGTTTATGTTTTTTATGTGAGCAAATGTTAAATGACTGTTATGTCTTATGTATTATGATAAAAAGTTTTATTTTGTCTTCGTTTAGCTTTTCAGGGCACTTTTGTGCTGTAAACATAAACCCTGTCATGGCTTTCCATCCTTCAAAAGGAATTATTTCCTTTCAGCCCAAAAATATTTTCACTGCGGCTCAAGGAACACAATTAGAAAAAATAACCCTAAGCTTGATAAAAACAGGTTTTTGCCTCACTTCTGAGCCGTCCACAGTGCCCCTGCAGATTTTGGCACCGGCGAGGCAGGGTGAGCTGAAAGCGGAGCAAAGTGGGGGAGGTGAGGCTTGCGCAGCCCCTGCCAGGGTTCAGCCACCAGCCAGAAAACGAAAGCGAGCCGTGAAAAGCAGAAATAGCTGTCAGAGACTGGCCTCGTTTGGGCCGGCAGCCATGCAAGCAGAGACCGAGCAGCTACCAGAATGAGAGGGAAGTGGTGGTTTTTAATGGTGAGATCTTTAGGCAGCTACGGTTTTGATGGTACAGGAAAGGTGGTGAGCATGCTCGCCTGTAGAATTTTTACAGTGGTGTTTTTTCAAATGTCACGTGTGAGCGTTGTCTGCCCCTTCCATCCTATTGACCCAGAAAGGCTCTAAATTCCTAAAGTGACTGCACATTGCATTGAAGTTGCCTTGCACAAGATAAGTTCTGCTTTTTTTTCCTCCCAAAGGGAGGAAAGCTGCACCAGCCCTATTGCGGGCACCACCAATGCCATCTCCCCGGCATGTTTGTTCAGTGGGGAGACACCAAAAAGCCTGCCTCCCACACCAGTTGCTCTCTCTGAGGTGTCCCTTCAGCTAAAAGCATCCACGTGAGCTTGACTCAGGACCAAAACAGACTGTCCACACTTCTGTAAACTGCAAGCTAAAAATGAAGCGTGCAGAGCATTAAAACTGCAGGGGCTGGGCTAGCCCAGACGGCCACCTCTGGGCTTTCACTGACTAGCTGCTCTCTTGACTAACCCTTGAAAACACTGACAAGCCATCTGTGTCTCCTCCTTTTCAGAGGCAGGAAAGGGAAAGCACGGAGGAGCTGATGGTTACACTTGCGGTGGCATGGAGCAGGGCCAACGTCAGTTCTTGCAGCTGATTCAGTGACCAGCCCTCCTAGGAGCAGAAATTAAGCCGAGATCAGCTTAATCTCTAGGAGAAAGATTGTGATTTCCTTTCAACAGCTTGACCCCAGACCCTGCTAGCTCACTTTGCTATCTGGGGAGGCATTGGGAAAGAGCCATGAGAACTTCCTCTGTGTCTTCTTGGCCTCATAGATCAAGGCAGCATTTTTAATGTGAGAAATGCCTGCTGCCAAATGTATAGGAGATTTTCTTGAAGAAATGGACTTTTTCATGCAAGTTAAATGTGTGGTCAGGTGTCTAATCTTTCAAAGTTATTTGCCTCTCTTTTCTGAGGGAAATGAGGTGGCTGCATATAGAATAGTCATTTCTGATCACTCCTGTGTGTGTACCACCTGCATGATCAAGATTGCTATGTTAGTAGCCAAAGAAAGTCAGAAAATGGATGCTCTTTCAGTAATAAAACCAAGAAAATATTTTCCATGAAGCCTTTCCACTGAAAGTATCACACTTCTTGAACAAATAAGTAGAAATGATATGACAGGAGAGCGAAATGCAGCTCTGGTACCTCCGTGGAACGCGATACCACTTGGTTGCTTCCTTCTTCTGTTCCCCTTGCTAGCGGTGCTCCCTGGGTAGGCACCATCTGCCCCAGTATATTCTGGTCGTACTGGGAAAGAGGCTGGAAGCTTCAAGGGACTCCCCTGCCCTTAGCACATCCTGGAAAATGTATTTTGGGTAGGCATCTATATGTCGATACAGAATAGGGCTGGAGGAGAGGAGGGTATGCGTCCAGGGAGGTGCCACAGCAGGCTGAACAGTTCAGACGACTCATAGGGGGAGGCTGGCCAAAATATTTCTGCTTTCAGATTGTTACTTGTCTAAAAAAGAAGGTGACTTTTTCACAGCAAACTTAATTGTGTTAGAAAACATTTAGACAGAAGTTTTAATCAGCCTCAGTAACTATAGAAAAAGTCACATCATTTTTGCTGTGTTTTCTTGAAAAATTTGTCTACTTCATTCAAAGAAAGTCTTTTCATAATTGACTTGGCGTAAAAACAAAGCATCCAAAAAGTGTTCCCACCTAAAAAGGGATTTAATACTACCGACTTTTAGAATTATGGAAAAGCGGGGGAAAGAACCTGATGATAATCCTGCCAGCCACAAGATCAGACGTAGTACACCTAAGCAGTTCCTAATCATCTCCAGCCTGCTCTTAAATAGATACATGGTCTTTCTCTGGCCCTGTCACTAGAAGAATTTTCCCAACATGTGACAGTCTCTTTCCTCCTTCAGTGTTTCCCACCTCCCCAGGCTGGAAAAATCCCCCCTCTTTGCATACCGTGAAATCAGCTCAGGCCCTTCCTCTGGGCCTCTTGCACACTTTGCATGTGATATATTCTTCTGCTTTTTCCTTATGGTAGATAAAAGGGCTTTAGTAAGTTTTCCTATATGCAAAGGCCCCTGAACCTGTTTTTCCTCATGTAAAGACAGTGAGTTTTTGCCCTGTGCACTAGTTTTGGAGTTGGATGCTAGGTCTGGTTTTCGTTTCTGGGTTTGTTACCGACTGGCAGTACGGCTTAAGGGATTTATTCAGGACGAGACCTAGAAACCCTTTTGCTAGGTGCAGCCTGACAATTTCAGCAGGGCATCCTGAGAACAAGATGCTGTGTATTTCTTAAGTATGAATGAGCCCTTCAGATACTCAGGTCTTTAATTTTCCCCATCTGTTAAATGAGGAAAATACCGCCCATTTCACAGGGCAAGCAAAGTTTTACTTAAGTTAATGTTAAGGTACCCAAAGATAGTACAGCAACACTGGTAACTGTTGACACTGGTGTTAATGTTTTGTCATACCTAAGATCACATTCTTTATTTTTCTACTATTTCTGATTAATTTTTAAAGATTTTATTCCACACCTCCCACCACCCCAAATTGCGACAGAACCCTTAAAGGGTCTTTGCAAATCGTTCTGTTCTCTAGCAAAGGTGATACTCCATCCAGAAGTATCTGAAGCAACCTCAGGAAAGGCAGAAGCTGCCCTGGAGGACGCAGAAAGCAGGGGAGACACTGAAAGACAGGAGGGAACTGCTGTATTCATCTCTCTTCAACATGGTGAAGAAAGGAAATTTGGGGAATTGTAGATCAGTCGGTTAAACATCAATTCCTGGAAAAATCCTGCAATAGTTAGTAAAACTTTATAAAAGCACCTTTCAAAAGTAAATATGAGTAAGAGCCTCACTGGATGTATCAAGGAGAAACAGTGTCAGATCGATCTAATTTTCTTTGCTGATGGGATAATGGCATGTAGACACAGAAGAAGTCGTAGATGCTACAGCTGGACTTTAGTAAGGCTTTTGGCACCACCTCAGCACTAATCTAGTGGCTGAGAGATATGTGACATTGATTAAGCTTCTACAGGGCAGGACAAAACTGGTGGGTAGCCTTGTTCAGAGAGTAATTACGAGTGGCTCACTCCCTAAGTGGAAGGATGTACAAAATGAGGTCTTTCTTGGACCTCTGTTTTGAACATAGTATCATTCCATCTTTTCATTAGCCAGGATAACGGAATAGTGTGCTATTAAATTAGCAGCTCATATAAAGCCGAAAAGGTTTGCAAGTGCAATGGAGGGCAGGATTAAATTAAAAGCAATCTTGAAAACTTGGGGTACTTGCGCCCAAAAAAGATCGTTTCAGTATGGGTATGTTGAAGACACTTCAGCAGAAATAGTCAATGACACAGGTAGTGGATGAGGAAAGACCGACTGGGTAGCATCCCTAGGGAAGATCATCCAGGCTTGTAGTGGCACAGTGATGGCATGCTGTCACAAAGAACGCACGCACTGCGTACACCGAGATGTGTGAACAGAAGTTAGCTTGCAACACATGTGAAGTAACCCGCTACCTTTCTCAGCATTGACAAAGCCTCAGAGGAATTTCTGCCTTCCCTTTTGGGGCTGTGCATCAAGAATGATGCAAAGCGACAGGAGGTTTTGGAGAAAAACAAACACAAGCTATAAAGAAAGACTGAATAAATTGGAGTTAATTAGTCTAGAGAAGAAAAACTTGAGAAAAGACGTGATATCTGTCCGCAAAAACATTAAAGGGGTGATCCATTCTCCAGGTTCATAACAGCTATGGCAAGAAATAACAGAAATGGATACCAGTAAGGACGTTCAGGTTAGGAAGAAAATTTTCTAATGGTAGTGATAAGTGAGCACTGTCATCAGTTCCTGAGAAGGCTGTAGAAGACCTCATTAGAGATCTTACCAGATCCGTGTCTATCCTGTCCCTTTGGAATGGCATAGATGCCATAGGTCAGCTGCTAGGGCAGAGGCTTGTATAAGATGGCTTCTTCCAGGCTGGCTTTTCAGGGCTTCTGTGCTGTGACCGCAAGAACCATTTGCAAATAGCAGGGTTTATTTATTTTCTCCCCAGCAGTAGGCTGCCGTGCTCTTTTGGCGATTAACTTTGGCTGCCCTTTTTGGAATGAGACGATTAGTCAGGGAGTGCTCAATACAGCCGGACAGCAGTGCTTTCCATCTTCTTTGCTACTGAGCGGAGATCCTGTGTGTCAGCAGCTGGGGAAGCAAATTTCCCCATCTTTCTGCTCGATATAATGCCATTCTCAGCAACCTTCGCAGGTCATCTCTTCCATTCACCCATGAGCACATAATTCCTAGAGTATGAAGAAGCATGGTTTTGAAACATATTTTCAGCTCTGATTACATTAAAGAACGGATGTTTCCGAGCTTCCCAGCAGCGTAAAGTGCCGACCTCTACCTGTGTTGATTTGTGTGATAGTCAATGTCCTCAACAATTTGCCTCTATCTAGCTGTGCATGAGTGCAGGGATGAAATATGCCCTGCGGAGCGGCAGCAGGACCGGTGGCATTTGGAGTTCCCAATAACTTCACACAATGGAACATGCCAAATGGAGTTGGAGGCTTTTAATAACTGCGCTCAGACAAAGTGGCTGTGCACATATTGTCTGGGGAGGCACCATGACAGAACGTATAATTTACAGCTCTATGAGTTCTGTAAAAAGGCCATGCCCAATATCGGTGTAGCACCACAATGTATTTTACTCTGAAAGGCTGGGAATCGACTTTGATTACAGCTAAACCAGTGCCAAGCCGCAGCACCTCTGTTCACTTCACCTACATTGCTCACTTTACTCGGTGGCAAAATTTGGCCTGATGATCAGTAAAAAATACCAAATTTGACCATAATGTTTTTTCCTATGATTATACTTTGGATAGGAAAACCACAGGCATGTGAGTAGTACAGTAGAGATACTAAAGCAACTATTAAAATAGGAATATTTTCTACAGGGATTCATATTTTTCAGCACCTTCTGGTAAAAATTTCATCTTCAAAATCACCCCCAGTCTTACTGAAAGTTTATGGCTGTAAAATGCAAGTATATCTATTGATCACAAGAAAAAGGTTTGCTTAGCATACTGACATATATACATGTCTGTGTGTGTAAATACACAATCATATATATTTATATGTGCATTTGTAGACATGGGTAGTCTTGTACGTTTTACATTACTGTTGCTTGCCTTTAGTATAAGTTTTCTTTGATGATCTTATTTATTTAGTATTGATTGTCTGTTTGGTTGCTGATTGCCACAACGTGTGTGCCTCCCACTCTTGTTCGTATGTTAGCCCTATACAGAACTTCTGCTTATGTGTAAGGCAATCACTTTCAGTGGTTTTAGGAACTGTATATCTGAAACAAGTTTTGTGCATTCAGAATCTTAAAATGGTCAAACCTTTGTGACAAGGATGAAGTTACCCAGTTACATTAACTCCCCCTGCCACCATTCAGGCTTCAGTAAATGAATACCCTTTCCTGATTTGGAAAAGGGAAATATGTTAATGGCACACATACACACACGGATTTTTTTCTATTAATTAATGCAGAAAGCATTTCCATTGGAAATGCCTGGGGTTATAGATTTTGTTAAACAGGGCTCTTTAAAGTGTAATGTAGGAAACACTAGGGACACATGTGGCTGGCAGATATGGATACCAGTCTTCCGCTAGATGGAAACTGAATTTTCTGTACCGGCATAACTGTATCAGAGTCTTCATTGGGCGTCTTAAGGAAACCATAATGAATGAATAGAGCAGTGAAGTTAGGGGTCTGAAGTGGCTCACTGCTATTGCATGGGCAACGGAAATGATAATTGATATTCCAGGGTTTGCTGGTTTTGTTACAGAGCTACAATGCACTCAAAATACTGCTATATTGATATTAATATTTCAAAAATGTCTTTAGCCAGTATAATATATGTAATTTTATGCCCAGTGACAGGTTTGGTAATAGTGTACCATTTAGCATTTCCAAGATATTTTATGATGTTTAGCAAATTTAGCGGGAAAAGGTCTTGTATATGCCAACATATTTGAATATGGATACCTATAATTATATTCCATCACTTCAGTATCTCTATGAAATACGTTAACTCTGTAAATGGAATAGGGAGCAAAGTCTGAGTTAAAAGACTTTTACACTCAGATCCCTTTCTAAATTACCTTTCAAAACAACAAATCCTCTGGCTGTATATGGGAAAAGAACTATCCTAACTTTGCATATACAGTTAAGTCATTTGAGCTGAACATTTCCATGCTGGAATGAAATCTTGGGGTTATAAAGAGCTGTTCTTTGCAAGTATCAGCTCGGTGCTGAGAAGCAGTGAAAGAAGGCAAAATGGGTATTGCGAAATATTGGGAAAGGAATATGTAGTGAAAAAGAAAACATTCCTGACTTTGCATATCCATGGTCTGCCTGTACCTAGCATACCCACGTGCATGTCCCCATCTCAGAGGAGAAAACCTTATTTCTTATTAGCTCCCCATGTGAATACTCTTATTTCAAACAGGAATGTCTTGTTCCAGGTTGAACTGGAACTGGAGTAGATGAATTCGGAAAGAGGTGTTTTTATGCCAGATCAACAACATCTGCACGAGGATTAGCAGTATCGTCTTTTTAGACAGGCTCTGGGGACTCCTCATCTGTAGGCTTTAAGAGATGCATTGGAGCCTATGATCATCTACAAATGGAAGAAGCAAAGAATGTGTTTTGGGAAAGCCTTCATCTTCTATATAAAAGCAGGCATGTGATAGATGGGGTCATCTATACAGCGGCTTGCTGCTGCAGGCAGATATTTGAGGCAGAGGTTTGCTGCTTCGCCAAGCGAGGCTCCGGCTCCTGCTCCACCGGGAGCGAGCAGGGTGACCACAGCCTGGCCAGCAGCGTTTGCAGAGGGCTGTTTGTATGCCAGACCACTTTTTTGGGCTTATGTCCTCCTTGTGCTCCAGAGAGTACGTTAATTTATGGCTGCGGAACAACAACATGGCTGGAGGGGCAAGAAAGATCTCCGGCACCCAGGAACGTGAGCAAAGGTTGGCAAAGGAGGATGTGCCAGGTGCTAGAAATCCCATTTAACAGAGTTTTACTCAGACAAATATATCTACAAATCTGAAACTTAGAGAGGCAGCTTTCACTATCCAGACACTTCTTGACATCCTAGGTATAATTCTAATTATAGAGCCTTTCAAACGTGTGCGGCAGAAGTGGATTAAGTTAAATAGTCTGCTCAAACTGCCAGAGGCTTCACAGCTAAGAAATGAATTTCTCTAGCTCTGATTTTATTATTGGGATATGATTTTTTTTCCCGAGCTTATTGGAAATGTCATTTTATTATTACACGCTATTTTCAAATACATGGAGAGAAGTATTTCCTGACATGTGAGTTTTCAGATTACTGCTGCTGAGCAAAATGGTTATGGTTTTCTCTTATCTCTTCAGAAATTAATAGCAGATGGGACAAACTATCACTAAAAGAGACAGGCGTTTTATTAATAACAGAGTCTAGTTTCTAATGGCTGGTAGGCATTATAATACCAATGAATTTCTTCCAGAGAAAACATCCTTCAGCCTGTCAAGGCATTGAAACCTACTATTGAAGTGCAACAGCAGAGTCAATTTCTTGAAACTTGTTTCTAAAGAAAATCATGTGCAAGTATAAAAAATTTAGAGCTGTTTTTAACCTTTAATTATGAAGCCTATCTACATTGCCTTATATGTGCTCAGCTCATGATGAGAAATAAATGGCATCTAAATATCTACTAAATTAAAAGCAAACAATAGTTGCTAATGACTGTCCAGATCTGGAAGTGCTTTTCTATTGATGCCAGAGTATTAAAAAGTTTACATTCTCACACACATTCTCACAGTAATTAAAGCAGTGAGATTTCTACAGTCAAAGACGGATGATTTCCCCCTGTCCTTTTTAGCTAACTGTTTTCCATTTTTAGCCAGCAGAATTAAGACCCATTAAATGCTAGGATAACTGGTTGGCATTTCTGATGATATTTGGTGTGCAGGGAGATTTCTGTTCATTTCATTGGAGGGTAGTGGCTTCTTATGCTGCAGCCAACAGTGAATTCTTTTTCTGCCACTAAATCCAGAGAAAGATGATATATATGATTAAAAAGAGAGCAGGTTTGTAGTAGGAGCAAGGATAGTCTGAGTTTAATTTATAGACACTAACCTCTTGAGGTTTTACCTATAGCCCAACACAGGAGATAGGTCGTCCTAGAGGATAAATCTGAATTACTGGGGGGAGCATGTTTTTATCCAAAAACATGGACCCTGGACTACAGTGAGTCCCCTTAGACATTCCTCCTCCCTCCTCCCAGGGTTCAACCGTTTTCCTGAGTAATTTACAATCTCCAACCCAAAAGCTGCTCCTGATGACATCAGTCTAAATGAAAGGCTTTGAGGCCAGCAGAGCCCAAACATAAGCGGGCATCCCCCGGGACATGGCCCGTGGTGGGACAATAAGAGGTGCCAGCAGACCACAAGGACTAAAGAGAGGTGGACCAAGGGCACCTGATAAAAGCCCAGGTAGATGGGGGAAACAGAGAGCAGATCAGCCGATGGCACGCATTGGTGGCACGCATTCCCGGGGAGCACCTTTCCCTCCAGAGGGCAGGAAGACTCCCCAGATTTGAGTCCAGAGACTTCAGCCGCAGCACCTGAGGCTGAGGATGCCCCAACTGGAACCGCAGACCCCTTTGAAAATCGTTCAAAACTTTCTTTGTCGGCTTATCCCGGGAAGCGTAGCGTTTCGTCTGGAATAAGTGCATTTGCGGGGGAGCATTTGAATAACCGAGGTGTCCTCTGCAGGTGCCCAAGGTGGGGAGGGTGTCACAGCATGACCAGAAGCATCCTCTCTGTGATAGTAAAGACTAGCACATTATGAGAGCAAACATTTTGAAGCTCAGCTCTGTGGGTTTTTCCCAAGTTGTCAGGCTATTATTATTGTTATTTATATTCATATAGCATCTAGTAGCCCAAGGTACTGCATTAAGTACTGCACAAACTCAGCAATGGCTCCGTTAATTCTCATGTGAAGCAAATCTCCCTTTGGGCCTGGTTCAATAGACACAAAAGTGTCTAACTAACTGACTTAATCAACATGAAAAATTTCCATTTAATTGCTGGGAGACTGCTCCATGAGTAGGGTTACCTGCATGATTGTGTTTGTGATTAAGAATTCTGTTTCTATTTGGCATAGCTGAACCAAAAATAGCTCCCCGCCCCACGGTACTTTGACAAATGTGAGAGAGAAACTCACATCTTCAGTGGAGACTGTCGTCTTGTATAACAGAGGAAATGGAAACACCAAGGGTATTTTTATCCTCAGCCCAACTTTTTGGATTTCGAGCACTCGGGCTGTTTGTCCATAAGCCCCTTTCTCTGCACCAACTCTACTGGAGGCAAGAAGATAACGAAAATAAGATAACGAGAATGAGAGTCATGGGGACAACGTCTGAGCCAGAGAGAGGGAGGAGCCTCTTTGCACCCCCACCCTGAGACGAATCATTAGGCAGGCTGCTGAGCCTGCGCTTGGGGTGAATAACTCTATTTCAGTGCAAAAGCGGTGCACTGAGGTGCGGCAGGGCTGAGTGCTGCAGCCAGAGGCAAGTTTTTGCCTTGTCTGCCGGGGAAGTCATGGGGCCACGTTGTAAGCTGGTCTCTTCCACTGCAAGAGGGTTGACTTGTGTCAATGTTTTTATCAGGCCAGCTTTTACATTGGAATAAAATCTCTCCTTGCAGCACAGGAGCCAACATTTTTGCACCCAAGGATGCTGTAACTGAAAGCAGAGACATTGCGTAGGTTGATTTCTGTTTGCGCATGGAGTAGACCCGCCACAACGCAGGAAGCACGAGCTGCGGTGCAGGCGGCGGGGGGAGGCGGGCAGCATCCCACTCCCACCGGCAGCGGTTTGCAAGCTTCACTGCGGCAGTGCACGGCACCCTCTGGTCCTGCAGAGGATGAAGGGGTGCCGGAGGCGGGAGACAGACTTTTAGAAAGCTGGACCCAGCCGGAGTCCCCCATTCCCATGCTGCTTGGCGGAGATGCCCAGCATGCAGGTCGTGTGGAAGAGGCAGCCGGGTGTAGACGGGGGATCTGGGGACCAAGAGAGAAGGACTCTGTCCTCTCTGCAAAGTGTGCCGGCAGGCCGCGGCTGGAGATGCAGGAGCGCTGGTTACACAGCACAGGCAAAAAGAGCATCATGTCTCTCTGCTGCAGTTGGTGACACTGTCAGCTCCCTGGCGTGACAGGTTACTGAGCCTCAGGGACATGACATCCCAGATCCCTCTGGTTTTCACCTGCCCCCGTGTCTGAGCTCACGCCTGTGCTTGCAATGGGGGCTTTGCATCCAGGCTTGCAATTTCGCAGTCTGGTCAGGCCGTCCTGCTCCTCAAGCTGCATTGGCATCTGCTCCATTGCTGTTGCCCACTTGCCCCTGGGCTCGGTTCTGCTTCAGCCCATGTTTTGGGGACCGTCTGCTCTCCCAGCTCCTCTGCCCGCTGAAGTATTTCCCGCTGCTAACATTGCTAGCCTCAGCATCTCCTGAGTTTCCTTCTTTCCTCCTTATCTTTACCCCTCATGGACTCCTGGCCCCATGTCTGCTAAGCACTGGCACATCCTCATTTATAGCTTCCTCAAGCTCCTGGTGCAAAAGAATGAGAAGTAAAACCACAAAAGCTGTGTCCTTTAGAAAATTTCAAAGCTAGCTCCTAGCTCCTTCATGTCTTTCCGCTTGGATTCTTTTTTGTCTTTCTGACTTCTAGACAGCAAGATTGTTAGATGAAGGCCTGACCTTGGTAAGAGAAGAAAGGAAGGCAGAGAAAGAATATGTGGTTTTGTGGTTAAGACATAATTTTGGTAATTTAATTTTTCTGAGCCTCCATCCTCATGAATAAAACAGACATAGAAGGTGGGGGAAGGGTAGTTTTGGTTGTCTGTAGGTTGCTCATGTGTGTTAATAGTATGGCCTTGTAAGAACCAAGTTATGCAATGCCTTTTAGGTGTGTTTCCAGCGTGTTTCAAGGGTGTGCACCGCCATCTCAGTGCTAAGCGATGGAGTCGGGCCAGTGTGGCTATGCCCACACTACCCTTGCAAATAAGCCAGGGTCTGTTTTCTGTCTCTGGGGCCATGCAGGGCATGGCTTGCACCCAAACAGCTGAAGTCTCTTGCACCCCTCAACTCTCCCCCCCCCCGCCTCGACTGGGTGTTCTCACCCAAATGTGCCCTGGGGTCTGGTCCCCAGCACAAGCACAAACATTGCCTGGGGCATGGCACAGGGTAAGGCTGTGCTAAGGCACCTGCTAGTGGTTAAACAGGGGCCAGATGGCCCTGGGCTGTTCTTGGAGCCCAAGTCCTGAGCATGCTTTACCCTCCAGCTTGGATGTCCCCTTCAGTTTTAGTTTGGGTCTTTATTATTCTGCCTTTTTTTTTTCTTTATGAGCTATTGTGTTTTAACTAACTGTTAATTCCTTGGGCTAGCCTGTGGCTATTTTTTTGGGGGGGGAAGGGAAGAAGGAATGGCTTGCTTCAGAGTTTTTTCTTGGTTGTATCCATCTCCATTTATTCTCCTATTCTTTTACGCTGTCTGGAGATAATGGCTCTTAGCATGCTTTATAAATCATTCTGCAGAGGACTTTGAGTGAGTGTTTTATTTAATAAGTATGGAGAAGTGGGCTTTTATCCCTGCAAAAGAGGTGGCAAGTTCACTGTAATTTCCACTGGATTACTGTATTTGGGGTAGAAGGAGTAATAGAAGACTCAAAGATATTGGTCTTACAGCAAGTTCCAATTGTATTACCTCCTCTTTGACGTGCTACTTGATCCATAGGAGCATCAAAGTTATTTATGTTCAAAAACAGCACTTTGATTTAATAGCACATAGGCAGGGGTACTTGGAAGGAATTTAAAAGCTCACTTTGAAGAGTTGTGCCAGTCTGAAAACCTGAACATTAATGCTCTTGAGCTTTGGAAAAATGTGGACCTGCAGCCCCATCCAAATGCTGCAGCTCACCTCCATTTCTAGACTGTGTCAGAGCGAGGCCTGAGAGCTGAGATTTCTCGCAGAGGGGAGGAAACAGGGTTCAGCTACAGGGATTTCAAAGAGAAATCCTTATCTAGACTGCTGGAAACTGGCATCCTGGCTCCTTGTCTCCTGGCTGCCTGGGATACCCACCTCTGTTCACACAGGCTCTAAGTCTAGGCAGGGACCTCACTCTGGCTGCCAGGTCTGACTATATTGATCAGACTTTGCATCACCAAATGGGGCTTCTTTATAAAATGGTGAAGCCACTGCAGAAAGAGAGAACACAATGCTGGCCTACAGCCATTTAAAATCAACTTGAAATGAACCACTTATGGTCATCATGTGGATTTTGAATGATTGCTATGTAGGGATCACGTCGAACCTAATTAATCCCAAAAATATCAGAAAAAGTGCTGCACATCTCAAGAAAGGCTTCACTACAGTGTGCAAGTTCTTGGGTCTCAGCCACAGCTAGTCCAAGGAGCAACTAGGCTTTAGCCCTGCTTGCACTCAGATTAGTGGTGAGAAATAACCAGCTTTGTAGGTCGTAGGAAATGGTTTCTTTCCAACCAGAGGAGGAGACCAGAATGAACTCTGAAGATGTTTTCGCTTTAGCAAATGCGTAGCTGGGCCCACCAGCCCTGTGCATGCCAAGCACTGCTGGGCTTCAGAGGAAAGCCTGTGAAGAAATGATGCCATGGATGCTTTGTGGTGGTCAGCACATATGTCTGCTTTGTGACATCTTTTCTGCAGGCAGTCACACCCATTTGTTTTTCAGTTTCAGTAGCTCTCTGTGTGGCTTATGTGGAGAGGTATAGAAGTCCTATCAAAGACAGACATATGCATTTTTTCTTGCGAGAAATAACAAGAGAGCAGGCGGCCAAGCAGGCAGTTGTAACAGTGGCTGTCCCTCTGGCTCCTTGATTTTCATCCTTGAAAGGATGGCAAATCGTTTTTCAAGAGCAACATCCAGTGCTGTAAAAGCCAGGCTGTTCTGTGCACTCCTCTGGCATCGGCATCCCTCTGTGATAACTTACAGGTTTTGAATAAAGAGAGAAATTCACAGATTTTTTTTTTTTTTCCCCCTTGAACACTCAACTGCCATGGAGCATCTCAAGAAATGAAATGCCCAATGATGCCTGAAATACTTCTATGGCGCGGGGTGCTTCATCACACTTTGCAGGTAACCATATTCGCTCTTTTTATTTGTTTGTTTGAAGGATGCGTGCTTGTGGTGTCTGTAATCGAACAGCTTGCACAGTGGCACAACAGTACAGTAAAGGCAGCCGTGGAGAGACTGTGCAACTACATACCTGGTAAGTACCAAATAATATGCCATATGTTATGTTGGTACTGTTGTATTTCTCTGTTAATTAAAAATTCACACGTGGAGTCTGAAAAAGCTTTATCCACTTCTCATGCAGTATCTCAAATGTACGTAGCTGACAGATAGCAAGGTGCTATTTGCAGGGAAGTCGGTGGCGTGGCTCATTCGGCTTCAGAGCTGGGATTTTGTCCCAAAGTTAGAGTGAATGGGGCTGTATTAGGCCCACATGCGTGTGATCACCAACACATGCAGACCCCTTCCCTCCCTTTTCCTCCACTTTGTCTCTTTGTTAGCAGCTTAAGAATAGATTCACTGTATTCCCAACCGCTCCTCTTTCTTGTTGATATGGGTGTTTATAGCAACTGTGAAGGTGAAAATGTTTTCAGCAGGTATAGGAAGCCGCTATTATAAAATCTCAAAAATGAGCTGAGGTTGACAGGTGTAAGATGTGAGCATTTGGTCTGCACAGAAAACCTATTGAAATGTAACTGATGATACGAATTTCAAAAGCGATAGTTATTCCATACGAATGTATGTAGACTCCCCTTTCTCTGCCCCTTATTTGATCTGCCCAAAGGAGCTTAGCTGTCCAAATGCACATCCCTAAATAGAGAACAGTTTGAATGCCAGAATAGCTTTGTGCCTCACAGACCAATCCTATAACTATTTAAGTAACTAGATCTCACATTCATGATATCTTTTTAACGTTATGAATGTAAAAAGATGGCTTAGGATTCTTCATTAAAAAGTCCCTTATATAGGAGTTCACAAATTGTATCTCTGTGAAACCACCTTGCTCTGTAGACCCTAGTTTCACAGAAGATGCGTGTAGAATATTAATTCCCCCCTTTCCAAGAGAGGATTTCCCGATGCAGGACGGGGCAGGGAGGTAATTGCTGGGATTCATTCATTGATAGGATGACGCTTATCTGATTTCTATTCCATAAGTCATATCCTCAGTGTTTTAAATTACAGGCACATAACCATGAAGTTACAATTAGAAGCGCTGATCCTGCTATTAAAATACAATTTTCTTCTTTAAAATATGACATGCTAGCTCTATGTTCATGATTCACTCAGTGGACCTTGTTCCACTGACATGTCAAGATATTTCTTTTCAGCTGCCATTCTTTACACACATAAAATCCTGTTATCCCTTTAGTTAAATCTGTATAATCCAGTTACCTTCTATGAGATGCATGGCTACACCCAATAGAAAAAGACTGACCCTGAACTTGAAAGGAGTGAAAAATCCTATGGATTGTGTGGGAGCTACAGTGTAACCTGATTTATCCTCTCCCGGGAGGTGAACGCTGCAGCCCAGCAGGAATCAACAGCTTCCTCCTGCTGCTTGAAACAATAGAAAAGCTTTGGATGCTCACGAGGAGCAAACCTACTAAAGCAGGCCATGCCATTTCACCTGAAGGAACAATTTCATTATTATACACATGCTGACAGCTGATTGCAAGATTTACAGCAACAAATCAATGGCAATAGGGCTTTTCCTAGGGCAAAAAAGGGAATAAGAACTCGTGTTTTTTTTAAGGGTCTCCTGTAATTTCATTTACAATGAAGTTGGGGTTGGATCAAGCCTTCATAAAGTTATATGATGTTCAAGAACAAAAAATGTTTAGAGAAGAAGAGAGAAAAATTCAGTCCCTGTCAATCCCACTCACTCCCATAGGCTGCGTAGAAAACACAATCGCATCCTTATTTATATGGAAATATTTGCGACGTGTGTGATTCAAGCAACATGGCCAATAAACCTATGAACATAAGAACAGTAACACAATGAGTGAAGAGGGCTCTTGAGCAGACAAAAAGGCCAGGTCTGGGGGAATGGGCAGTATTTACAGAGTAAGAGATGTTGTTAGCAAGAATGTATGTTTACCAGGATACTGGCTGTCTGCCTGATGAAACAGAGGTGCCTGATACCCAAAATGTGCTTTGAGACCATTTGCCTCCAGCATTGCCTCTGAGTCATGCTCTGCTTCTGTGTCGGCCACTGCTGTGTAAACACCTTAGAGCTCAAGTGGAAATGGCAACATGATTAATACCATCTGTCTTGCAAATATTTATCCTGAGATTCAGCCAGAATTTGTGTTTCTAGGACTATGAAGCTATAGAGGAAAACCTTCTGGATTTTTATCACATAAGAACAGGGCAGTTCAGGGGATCTCTTTTACCTGAAGCTGGGCAAAAGCAAGTATACTCTAACTTTTCTCTAAATTTCCCAGCATTTAATTTGGTTTAAACTCTTCTCTCGCCCCTGAACACTCAAAGTTATTAATCATTTTCTCTCTCTCTCTTTCCCTCCTTTCGGACTCATGCAGCTTCTTCCTAACAGAGCTTTCTCTTTGGAATATTCTCTCCTTGTGTGTGTTAGCAGAGCTGGAGGTTTGTGAATGCATGAATGCAGGCTGGCTCAGAGGGCAAGTCCTGTAAACACTGCCCATGGCTAGGGTCTGTTTTGCTGGAAGCCAAAGCCTGAATGGCATCTGTATCTTCCAAGAGGACTCTATGTATTCAACGATAATTTTATGTTATTGCTGTTCTTTTTGCCACCCATCATTTGTTATGCCATGGGGTAATTACATGTCAAGCTTCCTGTATGCGTAAGGAAATCAGCGCCTAGAAATCAGTGTGACCAGCAGACCCCCAACATCAGCTCCCCAGAGCTGATGGCCAGCCAAACCCTCCCCTCCTCGCAGCCGCCAGTACAGGTTACAGCAGCCAGCTGGCTCCTCCAGGGCCAGAAACGTTATGGAAACCAACTGGTTTGGGAAACTCATAAGGAGACCATCACCTGCAATGCACCAGGGAGGTGTTGGGAAAGCCAGCTACCTTCTCCTGCGGGCTACTATAGGGAGACAGGTGCCCCACAGGCAAGCCTCATCAGAGGGTGTTTTAATCAGTGATGATACCAAACGCAGGGTTATTGATGTCTACGATGTCTTTCTTTTTAGGTGAACAAGAATAAAATCTAATTCTAGCCAGGAGACCAATTTTTAACTTGCAGATTGCTTCTAAAGAGCCAACAGAGAGGAGTTATGTGGCAAAAGAGGCAAAGAAATGAAGCTAATAACTTGATTGAAATAAAACACCTGGCATGGGATAAGAAAAATCAGCTATTGTAGTTACAGAAGCTGTCTGCAACACCCTATGAGCAGGAGGGTGTTGAGGAAATTATCTTTTAATTCCCTGCTATGCCTTTCTGGTCCCAGTTCTTCTTTCTTGGGCACAGATTGCCAGCCGGGGTGTCTGCAGCCCTGGCAGGGGAGCAGCTGTGGGAGCGAGAGCACACCCATGCCCGCTGATGGAGTCGGTGCTGCAAGGTTTTGTACCCTGCCCAGAGCAAAACTACCCGCCTTGTATGCAGCAGACCCCTGGCCCTGGGTGTGTCCAGCCTGACATTGGTTAAAATTGAATATTCAGCCCAAAGTTGGAGGGAAGTGGCTGTTTTGGGGATTTCTAAGGCTTTTCTTCAGGAAAGATGAGGATACTCTATGTTTTCTTCCCCAGATAGTTACAGATATCTTCCCCAGATAAGTACAGATAGTTACCTGTCTAGGTAATGGAGGTGCAAGAGGAAGCGAGATCTCTCAATAATTTCAGGAATTGCAAGTTTGTTGTCACTGCACTTGTATGAACCTGCCTTTTCATTACTTTTCACAACATCACCCTTGCCGAAACAAGGCCTGACACTTCCTTTGCAGGGTACGTGCATGGTTAACCAGCTCTCATCTGTTCAGGCCAAGAAACAGTCAGTTTTCCTTCATGGGAACTATCAGACCAGTGCTACCATCATGCCCTACCTGTACTCAAACCCCGTGTCTCTCCCGCAAGTGTCTTTGCTCAGGTGCGGGGACCACTTTTTTTTACAATACCTTAAATAAATCTTTGATGAGCTGTCTTCTGGAGGGCATAGAGGGCATGCTTCACCCAGATTAAAGAAAGCCACCTGAGCCAGCATCCCAAAAAGGCACACAGCTGCAGACTGTGGAAGGAAGCCAAACGAAAAGTGCCAAATATTTGTTTGAATGCAATCACTCCTGCGCAACTCCTGCTCTACACAAAACATATTCTCTTAACTCACACAAACCCCCAGAAGTTCCGAGGCAGCTCTAGCAGTAGCATCAAGCCCTACATCACTTTCTGCACTTTGATTTATGTATTTGTTTTCTTTCTTCTTGCAAACCTACCAGGCTGTTTGTTTAAACTGCTTAGAAGACGCTGCGGCATGTATGATTTCTTTCGACTTTTCCATGATGCCATATTCAGAACATTTAACAAATGCAAGTTATCCTTTTTAGTCTTTATCATGTGCCTTGCCTAAAGACAGAGAAGGGCTTTAGGCAAGGTTAGAAATTCAGGTTTTCCCATTTTCTGGTGCTATACTGAGGTCACAGATTCTCACAGCTTCCCCTAAGATAAATCAGCATTCCCCTTAATGAACCAACTCCTGCTGTATTTTGACTGTATAAAACCAGTTTCACCATACTTAAATACTTAAAAAAAATTCATGTTTTCTAGAAAAACTGCAAGGTTTCTGTTACGTACTTGCTGAACTATACGGACCACACATAGCTGAACTGTAAGTATTGCTGTGTCCTCTCAGGTCTTTGCTTAGTTTGTTCTTGACATGTACAGCTGTGCTGTCAGATTGGAGTGCAGGGGTTTCATTCTTAAAATCACGTTGTTATTATTAAAGCAGAGATACTTGAGAGTGATTCTGGTTTGGCATTTGGCATAGCTATTCCTGAGTGAATAAATACAGGCTGCCACTGGTAACCATTTTCATACTCCATTTGAATCTCAGATCAGGCCCACCTGATGTAATTACCTTTTGAAATTCAGCTCGTTTGGCTGAGGGAGGAATTTGAATAACTCGTGTGTGCGAGACAGGTTCTACACAGTCGCACTAGTGTAATACTTGGCTCTTGCTTTCCCTTCTACCTTTAATCAAGCTTTCTAATTGTCAGCCCCTACATGCTCTCAGCCCCGACCTTGATACACACTCTTGGGGAAGCCTACTAAGTAATGTAAGTGATTAAAAAAATAAAATGTAGGTCATTTTATTCCTCTTTGAAAGTTCTTAGTTTAATTAACAGAGCTTTTGCTAGACCTTCTTCCTCCCTAGGGTTATTATTTTTATTTTTAAAACTAGCCAAGGGACTGCAAAGTGCTTACAGGACTAAGAAGTGCTATAATCAAACAATTTAATTCCTGATTAGCCCAGAGGTGTGTCCCAAAAAGAAAGAAACAATCCTAGCACTTGTGCTTGGTGATTAAAGGTTAAGGATCTTTGAAGGATTTCTGGTTATTTTCTTGAGTTAATGACTGAACATTCATATGTGCCAAATTGCATATGCATTAACTTTAACCTTTAAATCTTTGTCAGACTTATGATTGATTAAAAAATAGAACAGTCATAATGTATTTGATTCAGGTGCTGCATATAAAGCACAGTGCTTTTTCATCATCCTGGGATCCAATTTTAAATGCTGAGTAGGATGCCGTGGCAGAAAATCGTTAGGACCCAACATTGTACTGAGCAGCGATTACGGGCCACAGCGAAGCGAGCTGAGGTTATTGTTTGGTGCTGGGGAGATTTAGCTTCCCATGGAAATAGCTTCTCCTTTCAAGCACCCAGAAGAACATAATAGTCTTTGTTTTTGCACCATTTCCTTTAGCATAGACAGGGAAATGAATGCCGATGTGGTCTGCCATTCCTTGAAGCTGTGTAAACAGGATCCGGGACAAATGCTGTGTCATCTCTACTCTCCTCCAAAGGTGAGTTGGTTTTCCACTTTTTTCAGAGCTACAGGTTGTGGAAGGTCTTTTAAGCTGGAACTGAACAGTATGGAGACTTCCAGTGCATGTGCATTGTCTGGGAAATAAACTTCAACATTTTGAGCGTGGACATTTTTAGAAAATGTCTGTTTGAATGAAAGGTACATAACACACTTTAGCTGTGTGGAGCAACAACAACATGGTTGTCGGAAAGCGGGAATTACAGGGCCAAATTCTCTTGTACCAGTCCGGGTCAGAGAAGAAGAGCAGGGAAGATAAAATCTTGCTTTCTCCAGACTTTACTGTTAAGCAGTACAATAACCCCAAACTAGATACTCAGCTGAGGTTCATCTATACCACCGCGTTACCACGGCATGACAAGTTGTCCCCACATTGCCTGATCTGCTGTGGCAGCCGGTGTAGGCACTAGTTACCCGCTGCAAATGCAGGGCTATTTGACTTGGATTAGTCTGCAGTGCAAGAGGTTTAAGCTAACGTGCATAATCTTTTGCCACAGGCTGGAAACATATTTAATTACCACCGCTTTTTTGACGTACAGTTACTTGCTGTGCAACAGTAACTTGATTGCATGTCCCAGACCTTTGCTACTCAGACACATACATATCTGCATAGCTGTCTAAACAGATTCAGTTTGTTTTGGGATTTTTTTGGTTGTGTTTTGGTTTTTTTTTTCCCAGTCATCATGCAGCCCAGGTCACACTAAAACCTGTGAGTGAAGGTGGTTGTTTGGCAGTGTCGAAAAGCAAGTAATTCACTTAGGCATCTATTTTTGTAAATCTTTTTCCCTGCATCTGGATGGATAAAGACATGTTTGGTTTCTAAAGGTTTGCATAAGATGTTTTACACAGGGCCTTATCCAACAGCCATTGAAATCAGTCAGAGCCTTTTTACGGGCTTCGGTGAGCTGTGGTTCATCTCCAAGATGGATTTAGTTCTGCTAATATTAAGACCTGGAGAAACACTTGCCTTCCAAGAATGGCAGTAACATTTGTTTTATAGCAGGTGTGTGTCCCATATGACTACTATGCTCCATGCTATGCCAACATAGAGATATATGTGTGTGCAACCAGGCAGGGGTGAAAGAAGATGAGTGCAGGCAGCAGAGAGGGCCCACACTGACTTGACTTAACCAGGATGTTGCCCAAACTTCATCAAATGGGTTCCTTCAAAAATCCTGCATCTAAACTGGTAAAACAGTTCATGGGTCCTTCCACCCTTCCCCAAGGTACATCAGAGCTACCCTATTGCAAGCTCTCCCTTAACAATTGCCAGGTCTTTGCTCACCCCACAAACATTTGTGAGTCTCCAGCACTTTCTGCCCTGGTAATTGCATGTTTTTTCCCTCCTCTGTGCTTGTAACAGCAGCAGAGACCCTGTCAGTGACTCAGTGACTGTGGGGCCTCTTTTTTTTTTTTTTTTTTTTTTTTAAATTAGGAGTCCTGAAGGTAATGGTGAGAGTACTGCAAAGCTGGCAGGCTCCCCCAGCCCCCAGTGTAGCAAGTCACCCAGGAGGACAGCAGGAGCTGCAGCAATGGTGGCTGCACATGCACCGCGCTGCCAGCCCGAATTAGATTTTCATACGGACTTGCTTGTGTAGGGGAATAAAGAGAAGTAGAAATTACCCTGCACCCTGACTTCTGCCGATGGCAGAAGTGCAAGGTGCCTCTTGGAGTGAAAGAGGATGCAGGCAACAAACTGCACTTAAAGGGAGGGATGGACTTTCTGTGGCTGCACAGTGAGCTAGGCTAACGAGTCTGGAGAGAGGGGCTGTTTAAACCGAAGTGGCTCCTGTGCAGAAATTAGAAGATCTGTGGTGAAATGCTTGGCCTGTGAACCAGAGGGGACAGGATGCCACTTGTGGGGTTGCTGTCAAATCTTTGGTTAGCTCTTTCCATCTCTCAGAGCAGGTGTGGGACCAAGCTGTTGACTCCTTCCACCTGCAGCAACAGCTCCAGTGACTGCACTTTCTGCAAGGAAACAACTGAAGATAAGGGGGGTTTGTTTTGTTTTTAAACAAAATTTGGACTCTCGTTCACATGGCCTGGAGACTGTCCCTCTGAGTGAGTGTCTCAAGCAAACTCTCTCCCTTCCAAGTGGTAGTTAAATCTCTTTCTGTCAAGTTGTATTTGTTTTGCACCAGGAATAAGGGAATTCCACCAACAAAATGATTTTTCTACCCCAACTGTGCCCTCCTTTTTAGCTCGCCTGGTGCCCTGAGACAGCGTGAGGAGGCTGGGGGAGATGGGAGGAGAAGAGCGGTGCTTAGGGTTCATGCTCAAGTGGTTGATAAATTGCCCACAGTAACTCTGTGACAAGTCAGACTGAGTAAAGATGAATTATGGGTGAAAAAAATTAATATACAGTCAGAGACACAGATGCATAAAATGCAGTTTACCTCACATTTGCTTCTTTGGTTTGTAATTTGATTGATCACTTCAGTTATATGAGCCTGCAAATGTTGGCTCAGTCCCCTGCCAAGTGTTTGAACAAGACTTTAATACTAATGACTGTTTTGTTCAACTCTATTGATTTTCAGGTACTTTGTTTATTCATTTAGACTTTTGGATGCCCATTTTCCCAGAATTAGTATCATATTTGTACTGGCGAAGGGAGTAAGATAAATATAGAGTTACTTGCTCTTATAAGGCAGTATAATGTTCGGGTTTTAATTGTCTTTAAGGTGGCAAATATCAACATGTAGCTGCTTTTTCAGTCAATAGTTTATTTTGTTCTGTTTCTGTGATGTTGCTCTAGTGAGATCGTGTGTCTCGAGGAAGGAAGAGCCCCTGCTTCAGTGGCCTTGCAAACTATCTACACAATGGAGACACTGCGAGCCGAGTAAATGATACGTGCGTTATATTACATACTTCCCTGGTCTCTGACAAATTAGCTCAAATTAATTTTTTTGCCAACCTGCCTGGAGCCATTAGCACTCTGCGATTATTCTAGGAGACAGGTCTCTAATTATGAATCAAAAATATTGCTGCATTCACACGGAGCGCAATGCTGTCAGCACGGAGCTGGAGGAGGAGAGCATCTAACCTGGGCGAGAGCGGCTCCGTTGCGGGGGCTCCCCGGGGGCTTGGGCGAGGTGGGCTGCCCCGCTGGTGGGCAATTTCAGGAGCACACCCCTGATGTTGGTAGGGAATAGTGAAAGGGCCACGTGCAGCTCCTGGATCTGGTGATCCTGCTCACATGGCTGTGCGAGCAGATGTCACTCGTAATGGGGTCCTGTGAGCCCCTAATTGCCACCAGTGGCCTGTAGAGCAGAGCCTGGGCCAGGGCTGGAGGTGCAGGTAGATGTGCACGTGTAGGCTCTCCCGCTGCATGTTTCTCGCCCATCAAGAAGTTCTCCTCTACCCTTCGTATGAGGGTAGCAACACTGGGGACTCCTTCAAGCCAGGAGGCAAAATAATACGGCACATCAGAAGTGTAGGCTTACCATAGGTAGCTGAAAACTGGGCAGTATCTAAAGCTGCTGTAATATGCCTTGTGGTTTAAGCTACGCCAACAGCAAATACTCTAACATCGGCTGCAGCACCTCTCCAAAACGCTGACAGTGGGTACAGGTATCCAAGCTAGCTGGTTTAGGATGACTGGTTATTTTTTTAGTCAAAAAATTTTATCAGCTCCCATGGTAGAGGACTTTCTGCACCAGGTTCTGTGGTGCAGGGACATCCCTCTAGTGAGCGAAAAGGGCTGAAATAGGGTGAGGGCTTTTAGGCACTGCCTACCAAGCTCCCCTTCTGGCCCCGGGAGGGAGCAGGTTTGCAGAAGATTATTCTCAGCTTGTCTCTAGATTGTTTTAAGCCAGCTGGCCTGTTCAGTTAAATGGCAATACTTTAATTGATTTTGTTGGGGCCAGAATAATGGCTCGACTTCAGCACTGGAGTCCTGCTGCTGGCAATCTCTTAAATGATCTGTGTTGGAAGGAGCTTATACTCTTCTTTCTCCCTTTCAGAGTGCCTCTTCTGCTCCCCATCACTTTTCTGCTCCGGATTATTAGAGACCTTGTGGCTGCAGATTTTAGCTTAATCTCCAGTAGTAGGATTTTGCTGGGAGTCATCTTACATCAGCAAAAATATACATATTTATGCTAATGTCATTTTATCTTACCAAAATAAGCTTCATTGCCACAAGCACTCATGCTGGTTCATGTCCCCTCTATCAGGTCTTTCACTGACTTTGTAAAAAGCAAAAGCCACATTCTTCATGGACATTACTGTGGCCAGCCTGCTCTTTGACAAAATAGAAGCCAACCAATTTTGGCTGGAAAAAAGAAACCCTTTGGGATTTCATAAAATAAAAATACTCCCACTATTTTCTCTCGTTCCTCTTTCTCTTCCAGTGAAAATGTGTACTGCTTCCCAGGAGGTGAGGCAGAACAAACGCCGGGGTGGGAGTGCTTCTGCATTCCTGGTAAGAGCAGGCTGCCAGCCAAAGGTAGACCTTGGGGCTGGGACCCGTTTCCTTCTGTTGAGGCCACAGGCTGTAAAGCAAGCACCTGGGAGGCAGACTAGGTCCTGGGGAGCAAGGTGCCCTCCTTTTAACCTTTCTTTTTGGAAACAGGTAAAATCTACTGAAATGTGAGTTGTTTCTGCTGCAGTCAGAACCGAGCCCTGAAGAAACAACCTATAGACAAGCGATAGCAGAAGGCACAGTTTGAGCACTAGTTCTTCCTCTTTCACTTGTTTCTCACCATTTCCCCTGCTCCTCTTCACTGGCAGAAAATAAAATGAAAAAAAAAACAAACCCAACCAAAAAACCAAACAATCCCAAAAAACCAAACCACACAACCCTGACCTTCCACCAAATAAACTCAAAGAAAACAGGGTGAGACAGGGTTTGCAGGGTGCTGTGTGCAGCTGTGTCATACCAATGCAGAAGCTACTCCAGGCAGGACCCCTGAAAACAAGTCTCGGGTGACCTACGGGCACAGTGGCATTTGGGGTGGGAGGCTGGCAGGCAAAAGCGTGAGGACAAGGAAGCGTTGCTCGTGGATGCTGACTGTGTTTTGCCGAGGCAAGCTAGAAAAAGTAAATCAAAATGTTTCATCCAGAACACACAGAGTCCAAGTCCAAAAGAAGTAAGTGGTGTAAAATGAGCAGAAGTCAGAGTAATTGCCCTGGGAGGAGAAAGGACCGAGTCAGGCTTCGCATGTTTTAGATGTGGGCTTGCAGGGAAGGTCCCTATTTTGTGTCCAGAGCACATGTCGTTTGGTTTGGCTGTCCCATGCAATCATAAAGATTCCCCCTATAGCCTCTGCAGGATGAAAGCTGGGAGTGGTAGAACAAATCCCAGTTTTGCCACTGCTGTTTAACAAGCTTTGCAGCGTTTTGGTACCTTGGTGTGCGTCCTCCTGGTAAAAGGATGATGAAAATGAGTTAGAAGGGAAACTTGGAATGTTTTGTAAATATCCGCTCTCCTGGGAAAGAGCTGGCTAACACGGATGATAAATGAGAGAGAATTAGAGTTGGTTTGTGCATTTATTTATGATGAGAAATAGATCTATTTGCAAAATATTCATTACTGGGAATGCATGGGCTCCGTGGAGAGCATTGAAAGAAGGCAGTGAATGAAATCCCAGTGACCCCCCTGCCCTCAGCCCCATCCATGGTGTGGGTATCTTGTGTACGTGGGGTGGCAGGGCTGCGCCGATTCGGGCGGATGGGGCTGGCTGCTCCCCAGGACCTCCGCACACCCTCCAGGCAGCGGCTGCGAGTTCGTCCATCAGATGCTGGAGCCTAGGGAGCCCCTTCCTTGGTGGTGTTCTCATGCCATGGGAAAGAGAGGAGGCTGCTTGCTAGCCAAGATGCAGCAAGAGAGGTTGTATGGGCTGTATGGCCTTTGGTGGCAAGCTTGACATGCTGGTGTCAACCAGGGATTACAGGTGACCCATGAAACCAAGAGTCTTTTCTCCTGGATGGGTGTGACCCATGAAACCAAGTCTTTTCTCCGGGATGGGTGTTTCAGCTGCCAGTTCTCCACAGCCCACCCTGGAGTCCTGGTTGAAGTAACTTCTGCAGTGGGAGCAGATCTCGTCCTTAGCATTTCAGAGAGAGCATTTTCTGCACACAGGGGCAATGCAGCCTTTCCTCCCTTGTTTTCTGCTTTCTGTGTGCAATATTGCTGTAGCTGTCCGAAACGTGCATTTCCCATGCTTTGCTGCTGAGAGCAAGAAAGGTCTCTCCTCCCTTTCCCAGCAGAAAGGGACTGATAAATCCTACCTCTCTGGAAATTTTTAATCTATCATACTTAATTTTAAGCCATTTTCCTCATCTGTCTCTCAAGTTATTTTATTGCAGAAATTACAGCAGCTGGTAACGTACAACGTAACTGTGGCAAATGCAAGATGCATGTTTGTTTTTGGGGACAGCGGTTGCCTGGGGGGAAGAAACTAGGAAACAGTGTCTCGGCTCATTTCTAGCATCTCTCATCTATTTGTGACATACCCAGATTTTTATAAGACTATAGACACAATGAACTAAACATATATTAAGCATATATACTAATGTGACACATATATTAAAAAACAGTAACTTAGAAGTCTGTGTTCCTTGCTGCTTATGCTTATTCTTCCTTATCCCTTTGTATTGTTCACTGTAAATTTTTGACCCTTGAATAGCATAGTTTAATTAATTTGCTTTGATCACTGCCTAAATCAATTATAATGACATGCTCAATTTTATCCCTAGTAAAAAATGTTGGTAATGGTTGCTTTAAATGCAAATGTATGCTGCTTTAATATGCCAAGCTGCCATGCCCGCTGTTCAGTAAGATGCCATCACTCGAGGGATATTTTCTTTTTTTCCAAATGCTTTAATACTACCACTTGGCAAAGATACTTTTTTTCCCCGCGTTGAGTTCCTGTAGCTCTAGCCAAGATGAGTATAAACTTGTGCTGAACTTTACCTCAGAGCTCTCAGTTATGTCCGATTGGTGTTGAGCTAGCAGTTATGTCCTTAGGCTGGGCTGTAGGAGGGACTGATGGTAGGTCATTGTCAGACAGAACAGTTTGGCCTCACTAACAATTTTGATCAGAAACAAAGTGCTAACATGTTTGTGATATACCGGATTTTTCTTTCCATTTGAAACATTTCCAAGAGTAATTTATTTTTATGTCCTTTTTTTAATTTATTTTTTTTTAACTGATCCTCAAAGCCTACAGAACAAAAGCAGTTATTCCTTCTGAAAGAGGGCGAATGGGCAGTATTTTCAACCTTCTTCATGCTGAATGCTGAGAGGAAGGACAGAGGCCTCACAGATACTGCCTCACAGATATGACTGTTTGCAAAGGTGGCCTAATAAGTGCAGGACAACATATGGGAATTATCATCACCGAGATGGAAGAATATTGTCCAAAAGTGAAAATGGAGCAGCAGGGGGAGCACACTGGCGTTACCCTGCCAAAAGCAAATGCTTTTGCCTGAAGTTTGCACCCAAGTCTGCAAGTTGAGCTCATCTCAGGGGCACTCAGCAACTGGCTGTCTCATGAGCAGGGCATCCATAGTACAAACTTAAATCACTCTCCCAGACCCCTGTGACTGTCTTTTTTTTTTTTTTTTTCCTAAATTGAAGTTGTGAGATCTTCTTTTCCTATGGGAAGATGTGGGTGAATTTAGAAAGTGCTGTTCATCAGAGCAAAGAGTTGTTAAACATTTTGGACTGCATGAGCATATCTGGGGCATCTCCTCACCTCCATGACTGGGAATAGACCTTGTGGCAGGAAAGCCAGTGTGGTCCTTCTGTGCTGTGGTATGGGACAAATTTCTTAAGGCCAGGGGTAAACGCTTAACAGCACAGTGCAGAAACAGTCCCTGCTTACTCCCCATGCCTCAGCATTTAGCCAGGCAGGACCCAGGGCTGTGGACCGGGCAGGCTGCAAAAATGTATTGGTTGAGGTTTTTGCAATGGCAGAGCCTTGAGGAAGGCTCGAGAGCAGAACCTTGGCAGTGCTTGGCAGTTCCTGACCGCGGTAAGTGGCCGTCAGTGTGCGTTCGACCACAGCCCTGCTGCACCACACATGGCACATCCGTCCTGCTGCTAGCAGTGCTGGTCCCTGGCTGTCACTCACACCCACAGATGGTGTCCCTTGCACAAAATTTCCCCTCCTCCTTTGAGAAGCATGTGTGTAAAGGGATTTGAGGAATCATTGGGATATCACCAGCAGTTGACTTCTTTGTAACCTATGTCCTTATGATGGCCAACCTGTTCTCCTTTGATAAGGATGCCTTTCCAAGCTCTTTTCTTGCAATGGTTCTCCCACTCTTCTTTTATATTTAGGTATAAGTATCCTCATTGTGGAGGAATCCCAAAATGCTTCTTCAGCACAAGTTTGCATGGACTCAACAGAAAAACAGTCTTGCCACTGTCACTGAGAACGTGCCCTCCAGGGCAGGTATTTCCAGAATAAAAAGCTAACCTTCCTAGATCCTAAGCAGGAGACTTGCCTTCCAAACTCTATTCCCTGCTTTGTACCTTCCCACGCGCAAGCTGTTCCCCTCCTGGGATGAACCTCAGCCGAGTATAACCCTTATCCATGCAAGACCAAATGTTTCCTCTGTACCCTTCCACAGCAAGTCAGACTGACATTGCACGCGTAACCCTCTTTTGTCCATCTAATGGATGAGTTGTTCTTCAGCAGAAGTCTGTCCTCTGCAGCTCACGCAGTGCAGTCAGGATATGAATCTCAGTTCTTCAACTGATCTGGACTTTTCCTTAGGAAATAAATGATGCCCTGGAGCAAAATAAATGAACTCTTGCAAGTGGAGTTTCATAGGGGATGACTGGATAATTGATTGTTAGTCCAATAAAAAGTAACTCATGATGAGTTTGTGGACTCATACATCATTTTTGTGCTGTGACTGATATATTAAAAAAAAAAGGTAGGAAACAGGGAGAAAAATTGTTAGGATACTGTGAGGCTGATCTGGGGGTTTTTTATTTATTTTGTTCTTGCTCTCCTAGGTGGGGCTGAGTGCTGCAATAAGAAAAGCAAAAAGGATTATGAAGACTTCCAAGGACCTGGTAAGAAATCAGTGGCATTAGGGTGTTTTACACTGTACTTGCATTTTATCAGGAGTGAGTCCTCGTTTATTTTGCCTGATTGTGAATCCACCTGATGAGCATTGAATTGAATGCTGACTCACTCCTACCTGGTATAGGATCTGCTCTATCAGGTGACAGTGGGAAGAAGGAGAGGGAGGTAATAGAGAGGAAATATGAAAGTATGGGGAGAGCAGAAAAAAACCTCCTGGAAAATGCAGGCTGCTTGTAGAGTAGGGATAACTGTCTATATCCATCCAAGACATAAATTTATGTCTGAAATTCATGCAGCAGCTGCGGATCTCACCTGTGAGCTCCATAGTTTAGCGTTACACTGAGACACTTGCTTGTACTAGCCCAACTCACCTTTGGTGGGGCAGCCAGCCTTAAAACAAAATACAAACAGATATACAGTCTGTTTAGAGTTTTTTACAAAAGCAGGAATTTCCCACTCAGCCTTGCCCTGTGTTTCTCCATCCAGAGGAGCTTCCTTCTTTCCTTCAAACTTCTTGCAGTGTTCATTATTGCTCCTCCTTTTTTCATGCTTCTTCCTTGCCTGTTATCATCTCTGCCTTGCCCTTGTAGCCCTATGTAAGAGGAAGCCTCATGAACTGAGCCACTGCCTCAGAGTACAGTGACTGCACTTTGGGGTTGTCTGAAACTCAAGCAATGGCCTGGATGCAAATTCTGCATATTTTTCCTTTATTTGTGAGAGGCTGCCTTTGCCTTTTAAACTTGAAAACTGGGATTTGAAATCTTTCCGCCTCCACCAGTTTTCAGATTTACAGAGGGTCTCTAAAAGGTAGCAGAGAAGGGAAGGGCAGCTTGTACTCTGCTGGGTTCACTTATATGAGTCAGCTCAGCCATAGAGTTTGTTCCAGTTGTCTTCAGGCACTTAATGCAGAGCAAATGTTTCTGCTGTTTGTGAAGAAATTATTGATATTGCTTCTTCCTGAATCCTCACTGTGATGCTACTCACAAAAGTGAAAATTGAGGTGCCTAATTAGCCTTTGGACAATTGCCAAATTGCCAAACCAGGGAAATAAACAATGCGCTGGAGAGATGGGCCTCAGCTCCTGCAGAACAGCAACCAGCAGGATCTTATTCATTCTTATTCATCTATTCAGCGCTGTGCTACTGATGGCCTGAGATTTCCGCTCAAATGACATGAAATTTCTAATCCCCATTCCCTGGGTGCAAGTCCCCACGTTAACACCTGCAGCGAGATGCTCTGAGTCAAGGAGGTCCTCTCTGTCAGCCAGAGCCCGGGTGCAGGTGCGGGGATGAAGAGGGATCAGCGTGCAGGTGCTGCCCCTCAGGACACAGGGCTCTTTTGCTCCCTTGCACATGCTTCTACCTTTGGCGTATCGGGCTGCATCCCTTGCATGGCTGGTCCTGTCTGGCCTTCGTGAGCCATGCATACCATGTCCTTTCAGGCTCTCTTGGGTAGGGCAGCATGGTTGGCATCAATCTTTGGGTGCCTCTTGCCTCTTGGGTGCCAATCTTGGGTGCCAGCTTGCCTCTACTCTCCCATATCCTCAAAGCTGCTCAATGCCCCAGTACCTCTCTCAATCTCCATCGCAACGCCCTTGGCCCCTTCCTGCTCCTAGATGCCCATTTACCAGCAGGAGGGAAAAGCAGACTGTGCCCCGGCTAGAAGCAGCAAGGTCATAGTTGAGTTTCTCCAGTCAATGTATTTCTAAACCTACCTAACTGCACAACACAAGGTCAGCTCAAATTAAAACAAGCATCATGTGGTTGGCTGGGCCTCTCCTGCAGTTATTCCTAGCATGTTCCCCGTAATGAACTTATCATCCCTTGCTGAAACTTATTTTAAAGGTAGAAAATTAAAAATAACAACATTTCTAGAGGCAGTACTGTATCTCACAACTTCTCCTTCACCCAGATTGCAGTTAATTTCATTTCAAATCCAGAAAAACAATGTAGTAAGAAACACAAAGGAAGATCTCCAGGAGAGAGCACAGTGTGCATCATGCTTGCACAAGCCCCATATCCCAGAGCGGCAGAGTGTGATGAAATAGTCAGAAGATCACCTGCACAATCTGAACGCTGCCAAATCATGGTCTGTTCACCTGCCCAGGCAGATAGACGTGCCAGTGAACAAAGGCCAAAGCAGTTGAGGTGCTCTCGTTGCTTGGGTAGAGGATTGCCTGTCTGAATGTGTGGGTGAGGACCCAGAAACGCCCCGTCTGTGGTAGGACATCTCTGCATCCACGCTAGCGGAAAGAGAAAAACATTAACCTAGCCTCTTTTATGATCTGGCTCATGCTGGACAGAAACATCAAATTATATCTGCTCATTCTATCTATATCTGCTATTTTGGTTGCTTTTGCCCCATCGCATGTTTGGGGAAAGCCTTCTGAAGAGGTTCTTGCAAGTTAGCTCTCCCCATCTTTGCTTGGCAGCTGTGTGTGACTGTGCGTAAAAAAGAGGTGTGATTATGGCTGTTGGTAATGAGAATGGGAGGTCTGTCTGCCTCCCAGGGGTTCATATTTACTGGGCATTTCTTAGGATCATTGTGGGTTTGGGAAAAAGAAAAGGTTTTTTCCAGATGTAGAGATGCAGTGAAAGTGGCTACAACCCCAAAAAATCTAATAAATGTCTCCATTCATTAAAAGTAGTGAGCCATCTGTGAGCAACTGGCTTAAACCAAACACCAACAAGCATTAGGGGCTCATTATTATTCTTTTTTGTAAAACCAATTAAAATGATTATGGAAATGTCATTAGGGAACGTTAACAGGCAATGAACAAAATATTGGTGTTATCAATCACTGTGAACACCTCTAGTGCTAACTTTTCTTATGGGTGGAGAAGATACTAAGAGGCCTCTTTGAGCAATAGCAGTGAAAGAATGACGGATAGAGTCGTGGCTGTAGCATTTAACGACAGCAAGCACCATGTGTACAATCCTGTCATGACTACGTGGTCCCTGCAAGTCACAGCCTGTCAGTGGGAGAAGTGGGAAGCCACAGAGGGAGCCAAAAGGGAATTGCAAGGCAGAGGCGGGCATGAACCAGTCTCTTGTCCACTCACTCATGTTACGCAGGGGCAAGTAATCCATCTCCTCCCAAAAACACATACTGCAATCGTAGCCTGGCTCTGCTGGGAAGGACCCTGTAGTGCCTGCTCACCTGTGCTTGCGCACTCTCTCACACATGCGAAGGTTATCCCTTTTTCTAACCCTGTGCTCCTTGCTGCCTTTTGAGAGTAGCCCAAGACTCCCTCAAAGAGCAGATGAGCTGCTCTCCTGCATACCCCCAAGCAGAGTCGAAGCATTACGTCTGGACCTCACTGTCCCACATGCTGTGGGGACATGTAGGCTGGGGAGCCAGAGGCTGCTGTGCTCCAGGATGCTGCTGCAGCTGGTCCTCAAAGCCCAACTCGACGTCGCCCATACCACTTCCAGGGCACCATCACACCAACTGTTCCCACCAAAGTTAGGCAATCTGCTGGGGATGCAGGGTAGTCTTCCTTTGAGACTAATGGAACTCCAGTCGGCAACAATTTTCAAATGACTAGCTGGGAAAAAGGCAGGAAAGATTTTATTCTACTTACAGCAAAGGGTGGACTTTAAATGTAGCCTGTGAGCAGAATGAAAGGAGGTTTGCTTTATTTATTTATTTCTTGCAAGCCCTGTAGTTTGTCTTTCTGGCACAGTTTCGGCTCCAGATGCCTTAACTTCAAAGGCTTTGCATGCTGTGACTTAGGCTGAAGTGAAAAGCCGACAGCTCAAATGAAGACACTGCAAATCTTAGCCTGATGGAAAGCTTTAAGAGCCTCTAGTGCTTTTGTAGGCAGTGCTGAGATTAGTCCTACATGGAGGAGGTGGGAGAAGAGGTTTCTTTCCTCTTCCCAGGAAGGCGTACATAGGTTTGCAAAGCTCTTTGAGAAAAGCTGGTGTCCTTCTTGCACGCCTCTCGCACTCTCTGCCTACCTGGCCATATATGCGTATGCACACACAGAGAGCAAAGAGGAGGTCTGCATCCCTGCTGTGCGGCAGGACGTAGCCCCAAGGCAGCCAGGCTGGCAGGGAGATTAAATACAGGGATATGGATGGATGGGGAAGAGCATGGGGTGGCTGGAGCCGCAGCAGTGGGACCAGGTTCATCTGTCAGCTCATGGAAAGGCCCCACTCCCTTCTGCTTTTGGCCATTTCTATCTACTTTTTTGCAATTGTGTTCCAGTTTCTCCTTTGACTCCACTGACACCCCCTCCACCTCATGGTCCCCTCCAAGCCGGTGTGACTCTTGTCATTTGACTGTGTTGGACAGAGCTGAAGAGAGTTGGTTTTTGGGGGAATTTTGCAGGTTTCTTGTCTCTTGTCCCCCTGACTTTCCTCCTTTTTTTCTCCTTTGATTTTTCTATTGTCTTCTTCAGAACACATGGCTCCACCTCCAGCACTGCAGGGCTCCCCCAACAAGGCACCACCGTTGTTCATCTTCACCTTGCTGCTTGGTCACTTCAGCCACCGGTGCAGACGTTAGCTGCCATCTTTGTACCGGGGGCTCTCTCCCAGCCCTCCTCTCCACATGAGATCCTGGCCATGACATACTGCTGTGGCTGACCTCCTGCTCTGGGCAGTGAGAGACCCTCATCTCCATCACCCCTTGTTACCTGTCCAAGCAAACACCTTCCTGCCTTCCCTGGAGCTGCAGGGCAATGCCCTACACACCACTGCCCTGCTGCCCCACTGCCCTGCTGTGCCGCCTCAAAGTTCTCCTTCGTCACTCAGAGTTTTATATGCTGGGGTTACTGCCCCTCGTGATGATTAATAGCCTTTCATTGTCCTCTCCTGAGCTGTACCCAACCTGTATCTTCTGTTTTATCTTAGATTTGGGTTGTAATCTCATTAGGGCAAGGACCACCTTAATTTTTTTTTTCTGTGTACATAAAGTGTGTAACACAAAGGAGCTGGTCCAAGGATAGAGCTCTTAAGTGCTGTGTCAATATAAATAATTACCCTTCTTTGCATAAAGTTATGACTATGTCCATCTGCTCATCTGCTCCATATTTACATGCTGAATGCAGCCTTAGTGAATACAGTTAATTAGACTGCACCAACTAGCCCTCCGTATTCATAGACCACCTGAATGCCCTCCATGTTTAAAGACTACCTGAGCTTACAGTGAAGCCACATTAGCAGCATGTTTTGAGGTTGATCGCCGATGCAGCGCAATGTTTCCACAACTTGAGCATTCATTAGCAAGATCTCTTTCATATTCTGAAGCTTCCTGGTTACCTGGGACCTCAACTGGATTGGCCAATGGTTATGGTCTACCAGTGCTGAAAGAGTTTATCCTGCAGCAGCTGTCTTTTACAGCTTGCAGGTCTGGACAAGATAAAGTCTAGTTATGAGATTTCCAGGTAAAAATCTCATTAAAAAATCAAGGGTATTCTATGCACATGCTGGATCCTCCCATTTCTCCTCTCTTTGGGATTGTTCCTGACCTTCGGCTTATCCACCCCTTCCCAAGCATGCAGAAACCAGCCTCATGGCCCACAATGTGTTGCTTTCACTAGTTTCGCACTAAGTGTCAGATACTGTCGTGTTTATCAAACAAGAGAACAGTCATTTTTACAAGGAGTGAAAAAAATAACTGGTATATGAGAGGAGACAGTATCACAGGAGTTTCTTCCTTCCTTTTTAATTTTACAGCTCTTTGAAAGCAAGAGTAGTTGGTCTATAAAATGTTCAGTGGAAATCCTGAGGTTGACTGCTGTATCAGGTCTAAATCCTCTGGCATGTAACATCCTTAATGGAGTCATTGGAGTTTTCAGATGTTTCTAGGCAGAAAATACATGATTTAGCTCTGGACTTTACTGACACTGAATATCCCAAGCCATGCCACCTCTGTGAACTAATGCATCCATCTTCTTTTATTTTCTTCCCCTCCAGAAAAGCTTCATGGGGTTCTCAAGTGTATGTGCATTTCCTCTTCTGGCTAACCTATGTGAGAAGATTAAATAGTATGTATAAAGTTTTCAGTCCTTAACCAGAAACAGAATATGGTACATTTGTTTCTTTCAAAGGAGAAAAATCATCCTCACCTTCACAAAGCTTCCTGTACTTTACTTCTGTTGGTTTCCTTCATAAAACCACTGTCCAGATAGCATAGAGGGAGGCTGCAGAGAGTTCAGGTAAGTAAGAGTCCTCAGAGGGATCCCTGTGCTTTTGCAATACTGTCGTGGTTTAACCCCAGCTGGCACCTAAGCCCCACACAGCCACTCACTCACTCCTCCATGGTGGGATGGGGGAGAGAATCAGAAGGGTAAAAGTGAGAAAACTCGTGGGTTGAGATAAAGACAGTTTAATAGGGAAAGCAAAACAAGGAATTCATTCTCTGCTTCCCATGGGCAGGCAGGTGTTCAGCCATCTCCAGGACAGCAGGGCTCCATCATGCGTAACGGTGACTTGGGAAGACAAACGCCATCACTCTGAATGTCCCCCCCTTCTTTCTTCTTCCTCCAGCTTTATATGCTGAGCATGACGCCATATGGTATGGGATATCCCTTTGGTCAGTTGGGGTCAGCTGTCCCAGCTGTGTCCCCTCCCAACTTCTTGTGCACCCCCAGCCTACTCACTGGTGGGGTGGTGTGAGGAGCAGAAAAGGCCTTGACCGTGTGTAAGCACTGCTCAGCAATAACTAAAACATCCCTGAATTATCGACACTGTTTTCAGCACAAATCCAAATCACAGCCCCATACTAGCTACTATGAAGAAAATTAACTCTATCCTAGCCAAAACGAGCACAAATACTAAAAATATTTGCATAATTTTAGCAGGTCACAGAGGTCAAATATATTACACACTCAAAGATATGACACCTCCAAGAGGGAGCCAATTTTCTCCTGAGATTTCCTGAGCCCAAGAGACTTCTCCATTTCATTTGTTCACCCAGCTGTGTTGTCACTGGCTCAGTACAGGAAGGCCAACAGCACCTATATAACTCCGTGAGGAAGAGGAATTAAGTGGCAGTTGCAAAGTGTAGGAGAATCTCAAGGTATTTAAGCCAGATGGATGGCGGATGGGAAAAACAACTTATGGCAGTGCTAACTTTGAGTCAGTTTCTGAGAAAGGCTGTGGACATCAGATGGGCTATTACTCCTAAGGCATGTTTGTCAATGTACTCCAATGAGTTGGAGTAGGAATCAAGCAAATCTAAGAATAAATTAGTATTATCAGCAGTATATTTTGACTGATTTGACTGCCAAGACTAACTTGCTCACCTATTTCTTCTCATATAATTGAAACTGCAAATATCAGGAGTTTATTGGGAATTGATTGATTAAGACGAAACATCTTGTAAGTGCCTTTGAAATGTAAGTCAGGAGAAATAATCTGAGTTTGAGCCCTGATTGTTCTGACAGTAGAAGCAGGAATCAAATTGTATATCATATGTTGGATCGAATGTGTTCAACTCTTCTGATCTCTTTCTCTTGTGCATTCTCTCTCTCATTCTCTGTCTCTTTTTTTTTTTTCCTTCTTTCTGTAGCTACAAAAAACAATGTTTGGCAGTTGGACTTTTTTAGCTGGCCTGGATCTGTGCCAGTTCCTTGCAACTGAACCTTACTGCAGAGAAGAAGTAGCCCAAAGCAGCACATGGAAATGATTGATTACAGACAGAATAAGGGTTACAAGCCCCACTAGGAGTACGTCACCTGTGTCCTCTGTATTTTTTTTTATCCTGAAGCTCATGCAGTCTGAGGAATCCACCCTCATTGCACCTATTTGCTCTCTGAGCCAGGTTCAACATCTCTTATGAGTTCAAGAGGTTTGAAAAACTCAGAAAGGAAACTTTCCAGGGAAAGGCTGATCAGCATATCACTCAAAGAGTGCTGCCTGCTGGGCCAAATATGAAAGGCTGCTCAATGTAGGTGAGCTAAGCTGTGTCCTGTAGCCAAAGAGGGGTGCCACGCTTGGGCAGCACCATGTGAAAGCTAGCATGTGCCCAAGCTAAAAAGGAAGGGGCACAGAGCAGACACCATCATTTTAACACCTGCTTCAGGTACTGCTAACCTATAGGGTCGCTGGAAATGAAAGTCACAATGGAAAAAAAAAGATGTAATTTTCAAAGGTTAATGTAATTAAGCACTGTGGGGGACCACTGAGGGCTCAGGTCTCCATTGCTCAAATCAAGGTAAAATACTTTTCTTGAACATGTTTGAGCATGGCTAGAAGTTTGTAGAAGTTCTAGATACAGAAATTGCAAGATGAGACTCTGATCCTCAGTTAAAGCATAAGGCCACCTGTGAATTCAGTGTGTATGGTCCTTCTTCACATTAAATCCACTTTTACCCCATAAAATAAGCTTTTTCTTTTTTTGTTTGTATGTAGCTGCAGCCTGGTATGCAAACTGCAAGTCTTCTAGACTGAATGCAACAGGAGAGAGATGGTGTAAAGACTTGAGGGATGAATATGAGAAAGGGTATTTGCCATCTGTTTTTAACAAAAGAAGGAGGTTAGTCTCTGTCAGCATAAGGCCCCATTCTGCAGCAGCAGTAGAAGGACTTCTGCCAGGCTGAGTGAATTATTTATTTCTAAAAATAATAGTCACTTTTACCACAGATTTTATGTCCTAGTTTGTTTTAGAGACTGAAGGTTCAACATTGCAGCCATACATGAATCCATCAGCCTCACCTCCAGCGCTCAGTCAGCAGATATTGAAAGAAATCAGAATTTGCTCCTTTGGACAGAATCACTTTGCTGAAGTACAAGCACGGAGCTAAAATTGAATATGCAGCTGCGAACGACATGCCAGCTATTATCTATTCTGTACGCTTTACTGTGTTTTTTTCTTTCTGAATAGGTTCCCTTCCGTATGTTAACACTGTGTTTGTTGTTTTTGTTTTTTACAGTGTCTTAAGAAATAAACTACCTTTTGAAGATTTTGATGGAGATAAATTTAGTACTTTCCCAGTAAGCAAAGCCTTTCCTTTGGTACAGTAATCCCTTGATAATGAGAATGTCTATGGGATTCCTCCTACTTTTTGCAAAGCCTTATTCATTCATGTGAAAATAGGTATAGGAGTGAAGTGAATGGAGGGGGTTTTTTGTCATAAAAAGTAGTGTTTTTTCTGGATGAAAAAACAATCGTTCATTTATACCACCTGGGAAGATGCACACATAAAGCTGTGCTCCCTGCAGAAGCAAATTTCTCTGCTGCTGAGTGGTCTGTTTACTGAATTAATAAGAGGTGAAGTAAAGTCATATAAAAAAACAAATTAAATTGCCAGCTTCTCTTATTTCTGCACCAAAGTGTGTAAGGTGTCATTTATTAAAGCTTAGCAAAGGCACTCTGGAATACAACCCATTTACTGGGTTTTATTCCTACACCTTGAGTTAGATTCTCATTTTAGATATTTTAAATTAAAAGTGCAAGAGTAACAATGAACATCCTACCTGTGTGCTTCTCCCGGCTTTCAGACGTTGAGGGGCTATCACTGGCGAGGCAGAGACTGCAACGACAAAAACACCACCGTGTACCCTGGCAGACGGTAAAGCTTTTAATTATTTTAAAGGCTTCCTAATAATTGTGACTTCTTGAAGAACAAGTTCCATATTTGGTTTTGGCCATACTCTAAGAGAGCACATCGCTGCTTGTTGCTTGATTTCACTGTGATGGAGACGAGACGGGATGGTTGAGACCAGGGATGGGGTGCATTAGTGTGAGGGGTGGTTCACAGGTTTCTGTCCTTTCTCTGAAGCGTCTGCAGCCAAAATTGATCAGACAGACCAAAGGTGGGGAAGGAAACCAAGCCGCTGAGGCTTACAAGCCTTATGCCACTTGAGCTAATGCAGGCTGTGCCTACTTCAGGGAGTAGCAGGGCGGGAGGGCAAAACAGTGGTGCTCGTGGCTGGCTGCTGAGCTCCAGCATCCAATCCTCATGTTACGTTGGTGGAAACACAGAGCTAAGTATGTGCCCTTCTAGGTGAATATCTTCTAGGTGAATATCTCCCAGCTGCCTGAGCATGGACTTCCATGCACACCTGAAACAGAGAGCACAGCCAGTCCTAACAGCGTGGCCTTGAACAAGGTCCCCTGCTCTTGCTGGTTTACCCTGTGCTCAAAATACTCTTTCAAAGATAGAGGTCTCCTCTACCATGGATTTGTTAAGTTGTTAACCAGGGCTGTTTTTAAAGCCTAAGCATTAACCGGCTTGTGACTAGATAAGCTGAGTTTAAGGGTGTGAGCTTGGAAGAATTATGTGCCGTCAGCCTGGGCAGCACACCTGCATTAGCAGAAATGGATTTACAGAGCCCGTGTGTAGTGCCAGACTGAATAGATGGAGTCTCCCTGTAAAAGAGACCTGAGCTAATTATACTGTTATGGGCCAGAGCAAATCCTCATTACACGGCACTGAATTTGGAGTGAGGGGCTTGGTGGATTTCAATGAACACTTAAAAGCAAGGAAAAGGGCAGGGAAAAAGAGTCTGTCTTCTGCAAAAATCATCCCCATTCACTTCGCCTAAATGAATATGCAGACTAACAGGGTAAGTTTCATTCAGCAACTTCCAGTATTAACTTTAAATTAATATTGCATTTTGCTAGGAAAAATTGCCTCTCCTGCATTCAAAGGGGGAAAAAAAACACCCTTCTGTGCAGAAAGGAATTTCTAATTATTGTATATTCTTAATGAAAAATGGCACAAAGGATCTGATTTCCTCAAAGCCCCTTTTGCTTTATTTTCTGTAACACCGTATATCCTTTTGTAACTCTGTTTTAGTCCTGACAACTGGGATGTGAAAAGTGACTCTAACTGCAATGGCATATGGGTAAGTAAATGAAGTTACATTTTATACTTCCTTCCCGATTGCTGCTTCTCTTTTTTCTTCCTTTTGAATTAGTCTGCAAATGTTTCTTTTTTATTTATTCTGGCTTATTAACTGATTTGGTTTACTCCTATTTATTTACTGCCTTTGATATTGCAAGTAATAAAACTGTATTTATTAAAAAATAAGGGAAGCAGTTATGAGTGAAGGTTGTTTATTGATGCTTATGATTATTTAAATTATAGCTATTATAATTAATTTAAATGTACATATACTTATTAAAATAATGTAATGGAAAGCATCATTGTTATGATGCAGTGCTTCCTGCAGGCAAACATTCAAGAAGAACTGAATCCTCAGCCTCTGTTTTGCACTGCCATTTTTCAGGCGCTAGATAGACACTATCATCTGCCCCTTCTCTCCTCCAACAGGGCGTGGATCCAAAAGATGGAATTCCCTACGAGGAGAAATTCTGCAAAGGTAAATCTTTACAATAAATACAAGAAACAATGTGTCTTTTGTATTCATTCCATAAATATTTTAATAATTTCATGGTCATTGCCAATGTAGGGGAAAGACAACGGGCTTTACAACTTCATGAGAAAGGCAAAATGGCAAAATCTTTTTTTTTTTTTTTAATCTTGAGGATGGGCAAAGATGAAACATGAAAAGCACAGGCTGCTGGTAATTTCCTGTTAAAAGCCAGCTCAGTTATTAAGTTGAAATAAATACATAGATCAGGGACAGCAGCAAACGGAGATGTCACCTCTGCATTTTCTGTGGTGCCTGAAGCCTAACCCAGAGGGATGGCCTTGGGATTCAGGAGAACAGTTTAACATCCGCGTTTGTCCAGTCTGACCTGTTGCCGTAAATACCAGTAATCGTGATGATACTTTTCCGGAGAAAGCCTTAAAGAGGTGAAGTGATGGCATCAGCTGATCTCCCTGACAGCAACGAGAGTGCCTGTGCATACACATAGCACAAGTAACACCCTTACTAAACAGCCATGACTGCAGTTGCTGCTCACCTTGCCTTACATTTAAATCAGCATCCTGGGGATGAACCATTGCCTGGCAAGACTTTTCAACATTTTTAGATGAAAGGCAATCTACAAATGCTAAGTAACATTAATTATAAACCAGCCAGATTGTTCTAGCAGAAATACTCGTATGAGTAGCACATCCACCACCCAGTTCTGTTATAAGGAGCTTTGCACAATTTCATGAGTAATCCGATTTCCCTAAATGTTTAAGTACTTTTTAACGCATGTTCTATGGGTAGTAAAAATAAATGTTGGCTGCACAGAAGAGTCTCTGCTGAAGTAACACATCCATCCTTGAATACAACCAGGATTTTTTCTGATTAGCAAGAGCTCTCCCTGTTCTTCATGCCCAGTCCCCAGTTGTTTCTCTAGGGTACATGCCTGAATGCCAGTTTTTGCTGCAGATGTAGTGAAAATCCCATTGCAGGGTCTGAACATTTCAGCCACGTGAAGAGTGGTGTAGCCAGTCACCCCATGACTCCATCAGCTGCCATTGCTGTTGCTCTTTAAGCGTTGCTCTCCATGCTCTGTTTCGGTTTGCTCTTTCTGCTCATGCGACTAACAAAATGCATTACTTAGGTACGGACACTCAAGGGGTCGTGCTGTTGGGAGACTCGGCCGGCGCTCACTTCCACATCCCTCCCGAGTGGATGACCGTCACGCAGATGTCAGCGGTGAGGAATCATGTTTGGGTTGCCAAAACCACTACACCACTGGCTGCCGTTTGCTTTGTGGTGCAGGTTGCCAAAGGGAAACGAGTGCAAAATGCCTCATTGCACTGGAATTCATAGTTATTGTCTCATGTGTCAGTCCCTCCTGCGGCTGCTCTTCTGAAGATAAAAAAGCATAGCCCTGTGCTACCATCACTCCTCTGACATCTGTGCAATTGGGTCAGGGAAGAGTTTGGCTTCAGTGGCCCAGTGCTGTGCCAGAGACACAAACCAGTACATCTGGCTTTCCACACACGTGCCTGCGGCTCAAGGAGACCCGTGCTGTCTGTGGGATCAGTCCTGCCATTAGCAGGCTTGTTGGTACAGCTCCTTGCTGTGCAAGTGTTGCAGAAGTGACCCTGCTGACAGTCCAGAAACTTCTGCTTTAGGCATCTGGCTTTGAAATGACATGTCCTGGATTGTTTTCCCTCATCTGTGGCATATGTGACACAGGTCTAGTAACTCCAGTGTTCAGGCTCTGAGGCTCATTGAACAAATATATCTGCAGGTGTTCGAGGGTCATCCAAAGGTTTATAATGGACTTGTCTTAAAGGGAAGAGTTTCTGTAGTGATTGTAAAGTATCACTACCACACTGATGTCTACCTTTGGGCAGTATCCCAGCATTTCCCATTTTCAAACAACAACAAAACGCGCCTGACTGTGAATTATGCTGAGCCTCAGCTGTTGCAGTTCACTGGCGTGGAACGAAATAATTGAGGGGAAAAGATCATTCCAGCAAACTGCAATTGGGGGCTGGAGATAAACATGCAGGCATGCTCCTGTCCTTCACTGTTGTTTCCTATCCCGAGCCAGTGTCACTCCCCAGCCAGGGAGGACTCTGTGTTGTCCTTCTCTGCACAAAATTCTGTTGCACGGGGGTGAGCAGATAGATTGTCATTGCCCACCTTCCCTGGTGAAAACCTGCTACTCCTCCACTGGCCTCTGTAGAAGAAGGACATGGACATTTTCTGGAGAACAACTCCAGAATGTCAGTAGTTACAGTGCTGTTGGAGGTCTGAGAAATTGGTGTATTTTCCCACTTTCGCTCCCAGAGCTGAGCTGACTTAAATGTTGCAGATTAGCAGTTGTTTTTCTTTGTTAAACGTTTATGAGCAACGATTAGACCAACGACAGTGATGACAGAGCTGATGATGAGCATAATAAATTAGCACTAATGATAATTGAGATTATCTTGTCTAATAGAGATTGTAATAATACTGATGGTGATGATGATTCTGGTAGTAACGCTGGTAGCAGAGCCATGTAGGCAAGAATAGTTTTAGGCTATGTCAGCATTTTATTGTCACTATAACGAAGGTTTAGAAAGCATTTCTCTTGCTTGAAGCTTGCTGGTCCACTGGCTGGATGGGTCGAGGGCTGGTTATGGCATGCAGAGGCAGAAGCTTCAAGGTTGGGAGCTGGAGTGCAGACTATAAAGTGAGTTTTGATGGCACCTTGTTACTGTCTGATGGGTGTAGAACAACTTGCACAGGAAGGGAACCGGTGCTCTCTGTGTAAGGCCCAACAAATATATGCTTTCAGTGCTCAACTCCATCTGGCCAGTGTGTGGGGAAGATCAAGGACTAGTTGGAAGGGGAGAAGTGGGCTGCTTTCCTTTGCAGAAAGGGTGACTCCAGGTTAGAGCTAGTGCCCTGCACTGGGACAAAGAGGGCAAAGAGAGACGTGTTCACTCTCTGGCCTTTCGTAGTCACTCCACTCACAGTATATAAAATAAAAGGAGTTAAGATACCACTGGAATTGGAGAAGCTAAGTACAATATATGAGTAAGTAGAAAAGAAGCCTGGACTTCACACGCAGACCCAGAGCCACCACAAGCCAGTCCCAGGAGAGACGTCTCTCATGCACCAGTACAAGGCACCAAGGGCTGGCATCTGCTCTGAGCCCAGGGAGAAAGGGATGCGTTAAGGTATTGCTTAAAATACCGCTTACTGGAGCTAGCAGAAGAAGGTAAAAGAGGATAGTACAGATAACCTTATGTCCTGTCAGACACTGGGCACCCTGAGCTGGGCAGCATCAGACAAACCTCTGACAGGGGTATGGCATGGTATGTTAGTAATGTAGAGGAACTTGGAAAAGTTGGTTATAGCTACCCAGGGCAGAGCAGGGCTGGGCTAATTACCTTGCAGGAAATGCAGCCCTCCTACAGCTAGCTGAGCTCTACGGTAGTGCACTGCACATCCGCCCGGGTGGCTGGGGTACATGAGATTCGGGATAGGAAAGAACAGGTTATTTTCTAGGACAATTTGCAAGCTTTCCTACCGACCTGGCAAAAATACAGCACTTAAATATTAATGCAGAGATACAGAGAGTTCAGTCGTATAAAAAAACTAGTATCTGTGTTTAAACTCTAGCAACAGTAAAACGTTATTTAATTTGCAGCTCACCTTGAGTAAGAAAGTTGTCGCCTGAGCACAAAAGTGCTAGCAAAAAAATTTCTGAGCTAATTCAAACTTTGTCACTGCCTTTTCCTCTTGCTTGTCCTCTCTGTCTTTCTTTCTATGTGTAGAATGGCATTAGCAGTAATTTATCTGCCTCGGGGTTGTGAAGGTGCAATACTGTTGTCTCTTGATGTGTGGTATTAAATACCACTGGCAAATATCCTTCATCTGTAGGTTTAATTAACAAATTAACTAGCTTCAATCCTTTTTCAGTGCAAGGTCTTCCTCAAGGAGAATTTCTAAGCATATCCAGGGATGGTTTTGTGACCAGAGAGAGTGCGGAGAGTCTGTGTCCTAATCTCACAGAAAACATCCTTAATCTGGGATCACAGCAAGAATTTGAAGTTAGGGCTCTGAGAGGGGAGGATAAGGCATTAGCCTTGTGTACCTGCTGTTAGCCCATGCTGCCAAACTCAAGACACTTCGTGTTGATTCTGCTAAAATTTCTTTGATAAGATACATAGAAAAATTAGTTTATCAAATGGTTTCCTCTACAGTCAATACTAGAGTCAGTTCAAAGCTTTAATTTCCATTTCAATGGAATCTCAACCCTCTACATGGAATTCCAAACAGGACTTCCCCCTGCCCCGACCCTGTCCAGGATTTTTATCATGTGTACAAGGAAAAAGTTGTGTGCCTGTTAATTCAGATTTATTAGGTGTATTATTTTGTTACTTTAATGTTCTTCTATATTTTTACATATCTATTTTATATACTTTATATATTTCATATATTTCTTATTTATATTTATCCTTCCTTATACATGTTCACATATACAAGTGTTTACATATACAAGTGTAAAGTAAAATTTACACACAGTAACAATGCTGCAGGCCCTTCTGTTAATCAGCACCGCATCAGTGGCAGCTGTTAATTCCTGTTTTAAAGCTGATTAGGATGGGAAATAATTTTGCAAGTGAGATGCTGAGAATTTAGTTAAGAGGTTCTGCAGAATGGTTGCTTTCCATGATTATGCTGCACATAGTCTACCATGCAAAGGAGCAGTAATGATGAGTGAGGGAAGAAAGAGAATGTGAATGAGAAATTTCCTCACTGAAGCAAGCTCAGGATGTCATTTGGGTAACCGGATGATTAGCATGGGGGTGACCAGATGGGTATTTGGGCTGAACAGCTTTGGAATTCAGATGCCCGTGCCATCGTCTCGAAGACCATTGTTGGGAAGCTGTTATATACTGGATTTTGGATTTCCTGGTCTAATCGGGAACTTACTGCCCTCTTAGCATGGGCCTTCCACAGGGTAGTAACGCACAAGTCTTATGAGGAGCGGCTGAGGGAACTCGGGTTGTTTAGTCTGGAGAAAAGGAGGCTGAGGGGAGACCTTATCGCTCTCTACAACTACCTGAAAGGAGGCTGTAGAGAGGTGGGCATTGGTCTTTTCTCCCAGGTAGCAAGTGACAGGACGAGAGGGAATGGCCTCAAGTTGCGCCAGGGGAGGTTTAGACTGGATATGAGGAAATCTTACTTCACTGAAAGGGTTATCAAGCATTGGAACAGGCTGCCCAGGGAAGTGGTTGAGTCGCCATCCCTGGAAGTATTTCAAAGACGCTTGGATGAGGTGCTTAGGGACATGGTATAGTGGTGGTCTTGGTAGTGTTAGGTTTACGATGATCTTAAAGGTCTTTTCCAACCTATATGATTCTGTGATTCTGTGAACGCCCTGTGTAATCCAATGCAGGGGAACATGCTCCTGTCATACATCCCATGTCAAGGAATGCATCAAGTTGCATCATTCACTTGTCCCATATCAAGTCCCCTGGTGCCTTCCTGGTCTTCCTGTTTTCTTAAACCTAAGTGACCAAATGCAGAGACCTGAATCATGTTACTGCATTTATCAAGGAGGCTGTTTTGGGCAGGGGGAGGGTGGAATTTGCAAGCATCTGAGCACCAGCCTGCTCGCACTAATGCAGCTGCAGGCGCTCCCAGCCCATTTCGTCTGTTGCCAAGCTTGAGACCTGCACTATATCAGAGTGGGGACTCATGTTTTCCAGTGCTATTTCCAAAGCCTTTACCTAGGAGCCAGTCACAAATACAGTTATCATCCCTCTTAGAGTATGTTCTTCCCACAAAGAAGATACGGAAACACTACTTGGTGTGGAAAATGTCCATCACAAGGTGGACGCATCTTTGAAAGCTATAGCACAGGCGTGTTATTTCTCAAGTTTAAAAAAACCCCAAAACTACAAAAAAAACACCCCACCCTATGTAGCACTAGGGGAAGTCCCAGGTGCCTTGATTTTGAAGCTTTTGACCAACCTGGTACTGCTGAGTCCCAAAGTCTACCCTATAGGGATCTAGCTGAGGTGCAGCAACACAGAGAAAATGATGTTAGGACCATCACTGAGGATACCCGCCTGCATGTTCCTGCAGAGGCAGCCAAGCACGTGGCTCCGTCCTTAACCTGCCATCACTCCAGTAAATCCCCAAACACCCAGAGTACAATTACAGGAAGAGAATTATAGAGCTGTAAGAAGGGGATGAGTCAACTTTATTTTGGCTTTCTGCTTGTCAATAGGTTTTGGGTTTGTCAGGCTTTTCTTCTTTTAAAAGGTTCTGCAAGAATTGAGCTGAATGTTCATTCCTTTGACCTGAAAATTCGGACACTAAAAATGAAGTGTAATGTAGTAGACATGCACTTTATGAGGTTTAGGAAAGCAAAAGAAATACTGGGGATTTTTTTGAGGTGGATGTTTTCTTGTGGAAAGCTAATGTTGAAAACACTGGTGTGTCTAGCGATGGATATTGTGCTCCTGCTGCTCGGTCCATCTGCTTACAATTGACTTCCAAATAGCTACTAAATGCAGCATTTTTCTGTTATATGTCTGGGATAGAAGCTTACTTTAAAATCTCATTTTAGAGACAATTTTATCTGGAGATAAAAGCACTGTATTTATAAATGTGCTGGAAATGACACCCTTTTGAGGAAGATGCATTTTAAAACTCTTGGATCTCTATTTCATGCTGAATAGAAGGTTCATGAGAAAAATAAATCCCATGTCTGTCTGTAATCCAGTAAATATCTATTTGCCCACAAACTCAAGGGGTTCTCAGGTTTCATTAAAGTAACTGTTTCATACAATACATTTCCTACTAAAAGAACTCAGCATTTCTTTAAACGCAGGTTCAGGATGTCCTGAACACTTATCCCACTGACTTCTTTTTCTGCACAACTAGAAAATACAGGAGTTTGATCTGTGAAAATCTTATTTAAAACATTCTCTAGCTTCCCTCTAAATCCAGTGAATTGCAGGCAAGTTTCTCCCAGCTAGTATTGTGATGACTAAGATGCTGCATTTTGGGGAAAATAAGGTAATAGTTCTGCTGATTTCAAACCTGTGTCCCTTGCAGCTTTACAGAGTAGAAATGCCATACATGCTTTTTAAAAAGATAGGCTGTGCTTTCCTCAAGAGCTCTAAGGCTTGCTTATTTGTATACTTAGAATAAGAAAATTTTCTCTGGTACTTAATGCTATCACGAGGATTTGAACAGCATTAAAGTCAGTATGAAAACAAATACCCAATTCCCCTCAAATTAAGGGACACTTCAGTGCTTTCAGGATTTCTGGGACTGGCATTTCTAAAGGCTCGTATGAGCGTGAGGTTTCCAATGCCCTTTTGTGTTCTGATTTTGAAAACCTCTTGCCATAGCAACCCTGAACCTTCTTCCATTTAAGCACAGCTTGGCATGTGTGCATTTAGCATTAGCCATGGCTTTGGCTGTCCCATATTTCAAGGTAGGACACATCTAGGAGGTGAGGACGTTCCTTCGAAATGAGACCCATCTAGAGCATTTGAGGCTAAAATATGGCATTTGAAGCTAGGCTGGAATAACTTTCTAATCATTCTCTGCTAAAATCTGGGACGTAGGCTGAAGCATGGTTTCTCAGCCAGAATAGTCTAGAGAATGGTATTTAAACAAGGCTGTGCTCAGAAGAGTTTTAAGCTAAAAGTCAACATAGATCCACCTCTAGAGTGGGACACATTTGCATCTGAGACTAAGCGAAACGCAGTCTGTTAGACCACACTTTCCAAACTACATCGCTGCAGAGTTCAAGGTTTAGCATTCTTCTGAAATTTCCATTAACTACTCATCTTCACCCTTCGGTCCTGAAATATCTTCAAAAGTCTGGCTTTAAGTGCTTTGCTGGAACAGTGTCAATGCTAAACGTATATACAGTTTTCAAATGTAACTATAATTCTGGGCTCAAATGTTCCTTTCCAAACCAATTTGCAACTCAATTAGGTTCTGGCTAATTCATATTTAAGCTAAGTTTGCAGGAGAAAAAAACCAGTTAAAAATTATTGGGACTTGTCCAATTAAAATATTGTTTTGGAGTGCCAATGGCAAATAATGAGAGAATTTGTCATAGAAGGATTTGTTTTAAAAATATTTAATCATTTTTGGGCTCTTTTTATACTCCTATATGCTGTGATTTATAAGAGATCATATCTATTGCTTGTTCTATGCTAAGTGACTATTTCAATATTTCTGTCACCTTTAATGCAAAGCTACAAGGAGGCAAATATTGCAAATGGCCAAGCCATACTGTACCCCTCCACTTCTGCTCATAGCTGTGCCCTTGGATTAAGTGCTTGTTTGCACACAAAATTATCAGATTTGAAGAAGGCAGATTCGGAAGTTCCCTCCAGTCTTAAAAAAATAATAATTTATATATATATATATGTATATGTATATACAGATACACACAAGGACACATATATGTGAGAGAGAGAGAACCAACTGAAAGATAATTAAGCCAGACCCATTTCCACCTTGGTAACTAATGCAGATCTACTGTAAATAGGTCAAATATGCTGTTAAATGCTGTTAAATGCTTTAAACTGGCATCTGCTGTGCATTAGGCTGCTCAGAGCTTGGCTTCAGGATTTCTTCCCCCCCACAACCTCCCTTTTCTCGCCTTTCCTCCCCTTCCCCTGCATCTCCCCCCATCCTCTTACAGTCAAAACCCGTAGGCATATACTCATGCATAGCTCCCATTCACCTAAACGGTAATTTTCTGGGAATGAGGACTTGGTGGGGACCACAAGATTTAGCTCTTCTGTGGCTCCTCGGTTACCTCTGACCCTCCTGGAGAAAGAATTACTCACCTGCTTGCTGTTTATAGCAGTGAGGGTTTAAGGAAACCCCACAATTGCTTGAAAAGAAAATGAAGCTAATAAGTTACACGGATTAAACCAACCTGTGAGCTCTCTGATTTTATGTTTTGACCTTCTTTTGGTTATTACCTTTTTCATCAACAGTTTTTGAGTATGAGCACACTGGATTTATGCATTTGTCTTTGCAAGCGTACCCCAGACTAGGAGAAGCTGCAAATTTACTCCATGTTCTCATCCTTCTGAGGTGGCGCAATTTCTCAAGGCCATTTTTCTCGCCTTTCATGATTTTTGACACATTCACAAATCAAAGTGAAAACGAACAGGGCACTGTGTTTTGAATGTGCAACACAGCTTGCATCTGCATAGAGGCTTTCGCAGAGGCAGTCGCTTAAAAAAAGCATTAGGGACTAATACCAGCAAAAGCAGAGAAGGGTAAAGGTTGCATCTATTTGCGTGGGAAGGTTATAGCAGACGATGTGTTTTTCTCCCTGGTCCCTGCCATGCTCAGGGGCCTTTCTGACTCTGTTTCTTCCATGCTGTCCCTGAAATTTGCAGTGAGGACCAGGCAGAGGTTTTTAGGGGGTCAGATGCTCGCAGTTCATCCTGCTGGAGAGGGCAAGGGAGCTTTGAGTGAATTTGACGTTATCCCTCTGCCATACACGCTGGGGACATCACGCTGGCATCTCTTCCTGTTCCCAAGGAGACCCACCTTTGGACAGGACGGATGCTGGGGCAAACAGCTGCCGCCTTGGTGGTCTGCACCTGCAGTACATGCTCCACATCAAGAGGAGTTTGGGGCTCTTCCAGAATTAAAGGGTGCTGGGAGATGAGATTCAGATATCTCTTCTGCTTTTCCTTCCACTGTCTCTCGATATGCCCATCTTGCAAGAGTCAACTTTTTAAGTATATGCGTAAATAATTACCCCTACAGCTATAGTTATAATTGCTGCTGTCAGGCTAATGCTCCAGATAAGAAGTGCTTGAGTTTGTTGAAAGGATTTTTTTGTCTGTGAGGGTGAAACCGTGTTGATTTAAAAATTTCTCTTTCAGAAATCATTTGCTAATCTCCCAATGGCTTTCACTGACGAGCTTGACTGGCCCCAGTTCTCAGAGGTCACTGGATTTCTGAACTCCACCATTGGGTAAGTCAACAGGCAGGGTGGCCACGTCGTAGCAAGTCTCAAGGTCCCTCAAAGTACAGCAAGAAAAAAAAAAACAGTGCTTGAAAGGAAAGATAAAAATACTAGTCAGCTCTGCTTCTGCTCTGTCTAAAATCAAGATCGACACTGGATCTAGGGATTGTTAAAAATCTTTTAAATATATAAACAATATATTGTCTGTACTGGGCACAATACTCTAGCCCAGTCTTCCTGAAATTCGGGGTAGGTTTTAGAGCTGGTCAAATTGTGATTTACAAGGGAGAAAAAAAACGAAGAAATAAAAACCAAACTCACTTTTTTCAAAATTCTGGGGCAGGGAGAAGGGGAGCATTTCTGAAACAAAAAAAAAATAGCATTTTCCTTTTCTTAGGTTTTTTTTCTCTTTCCCTCGTCCTCCTGTTTCCTTTTTGCTGCTGAAACTGTGGAATAAATGGTAACCCCATGGTTATTTCATGGTGTTCCCTTTTGGGGGCAATCTTTCTTCCCCCCCTTTTTTTTTTTTCACATTTAGGGGGAAGTAGCAAAAGAAGAATTTGGAAGCGCCTGTGACCTAATTTGCTGTGTTACATTGGCTCCTGTGGATGGGGAAGGATGCAGGGATAGATGGAAAAAAGAAGTCTCTGCCAGAAGGGAAGGAAAACAAAGTCCAAACACAAAGAAAACACCTTAAAATGCCTTTCTGGCCAGCATTAAGAGGCCCTTGACTCCTGCCAGAACTGAAGGATACAATCATCAACAGTGCCTGGTCTGGCCTGAGTTTCAGATAATTTTTATTTTATATGTCTAAGATAGGTCATGAATACAGTGAAATGCCAAACCAAGCATGAGTGAAGCCTAAAGAGGCTCTCTACCAACAGAATTAAAAAGTTGGCAGAATACTTTCTTTTCCAGGAAATATATATGTTGCACCATACACTTGTACTTTTTGCTTCCTTTTTTCTCCCTGTGTAAAAACCAGGCTCCCAGCCTCAGCTACATTCACACAGTGTATGCTTTAAGGCGGTATACTACTCGACAAGCCAACAGAGAAGTTCTATACAGCCTCCTCTTTCAGAGTCAGCAGCAAACCCAACCTTTAAAAATCTATTACAATGTCCAGCTCCTCAATACACAGTGTTTAACTGGGCTCAAAAGACTCTGAAGTTCACAAGTGATCAGAGCTTAGTCTTGACCCTGAAGTTGTCAGTGATAGGCCTTGGTTCAGTGTTCAGTTTTTAATCTCTTTTTTAATCTCCTCCATGTCTGGGAAAAAAGGACCATTTGGGACTTCAAGGCATTTTTAAGAGAAGTAGCTCAAAATCCCACACCACCATGACTAAGTGTGGTGGAGACTGGTTGGCAATGTGCAGTGGGAGGCTCCCATTTACTCCGAGCCTGCAGAAATAGAGACACAAACTGATGCGGTCCGTGCCCATCTTTCCCACCCCCTGCTGGGTGAACAGGGATACCGCTTTTTAACTAATATCCTCTGACCAAGATGGTTTGCTTCTCCTTGTCCACCCACCTATGCCGAAAACCAAAGAGCTCGGGCGTTTCTTGTGTAGCCCATTGCGTGCGGACTGGTTGATGCTATCATGAGTTTCTATGTAGGTAGTTACTTTTTATTGCTGGTGTCAAAACTTAGCATTGTCTTCCATTTCTCTGCATTTGCCCAAGTTTGCTGTTCTTAAACCATGGTATTTAAGTTATCTTATTCCTTCGGTGTCTAAGTTCAAACACAAAATCAGCAGCCCCAGTAGAGATGACCATGTACTCATGGCTGGGAGTGTGGTGTTCTCATCAGCTTCCCCTTGGGCTCTTATCCTTTTCATTGGTGTTTTCATTTTTCTAAACAGTGCAAAGTAAAGGAGAGAACTAATCACAATCAAGCATAACCTGTTTTCAGATCAATCCATCCAAGATTTATGGCATTGGGAAATGAATGCCCTGCCAATATTTCTTCCCTTTTATTTACTGTTCCATACCAACCAATTGAAAAGTCAATTAGTGAGCAATCAAGAGGATTGTTTTGATAAATGATGTATAACAAAAAGGTTTTTAAACACCTTGTCTGAAAGACCAGGATAAAAGCATCCCGGATGGAACAATTTAAAAGAAACTCTCCATCAATTTATAGTTTCTGAGAGGATGCATTGGCTTCCATTTTAGGCCACCCTGTTCAAGATGAGAAAGATTTATGACCACAAAAAAGAGACATGGTGAAATAGTTTATACATAACCAGGGCACAGACTTGTTCTGAGACAAGAACATACTTCATTTTCAATATTAGCTGTGTTTTCATCAGTATTATATGAGTTTAGCAGCTTGCATTTTCTCAATTTATTTCAGAGGCTGGACAGACTCTCTGTATCTACGTTTACGCAGGAGAAATCGCTGTAATCACAGAGACTTACAGAACATTTCCCAAAATGGTATGTTAAGTTTTTTCACTTTTTTTTTAACCTTACTAGTCTGATACTTGATGCTGCATTAATGAACATCTTTCAGAAATGTTGTGGTTTAACCCCAGCCAGCAACTAAGCCCCACACGGCCACTCGGTCACTCCTCCCTGGTGGGATGGGAGAGACAACTGGAAGGGTAAAAGTGAGAAAACTCGTGGGTTGAGATAAAGACAGTTTAATAGGTAAAGCAAAAGCCGTGCACACAAGCAAAGCAAAACAAGGAATTCATTCTCTACTTCCCATGGGCAGGCAGGTGTTCAGCCATCTCCAGGACAGCAGGGCTCCATCACGCGTAACGGTGACTTGGGGAGACAAACGCCATCACTCTGAATGTCCCCCCCTTCCTTCTTCTTCCTCCAGCTTTATATACTGAGCATGACGCCATATGGTGAGGAATATCCCTTTGGTCAGTTGGGGTCAGCTGTCCCGGCTGTGTCCCCTCACAACTTCTTATGCACCCCAGCCTACTCACTGGTGGGGTGATGTGAGGAGCAGAAAAGGCCTTGACTCTGTGCAAGCACTGCTCAGCAATAACTAAAACATCCCTGTGTTATCAACGCTGTTTTCAGCACAAATCCAAAACATAGCCCCATACTAGCTACTATGAAGGAAATTAACTCTATCCCAGCCAAAACCAGCACAAGAGACAGAGAAACCCCTTCCAAATTGCATGCATTTCTTATGGAAAAATAGAGAACAGCACTTATTTAACTCAGCATCTTTTCTTCTGGCTCTGAGTAGGAAGGTGTGTGGCTTGGTCACTTTTATCCACAGATTGACTAAGAATTTCCACTGAGCTAAAAACCAGTGTACCCCACTGTAACTCTAGGGAGGGGGGAGGGGGCGAGGGGTGTGGCCATGGCCAAAAGGGGGGATTTAGAGGGATGTTGCTAGTGGTGATGGAGCTAAAAGGTCTGCCCTCCATCTCCTCCGGAGGCTGTGGCATGGTCCCCGCTTGCTTGGACCCCCTGTTCTGCACTCCCACGGGGGATGCCGGCAGGGCCCTACACTGCACCCCACAGTGGCACAGGGGACTCACAGGGCTGCCACACCGGCAGGCAGACTGGGCACAAAACTGTCATCAGTCTCATAGCAAGGGTGTCCAGTTCATCTCAGTACCTGATACCCTATTACCTTGTTCTGCTCTCTTTACGTTAATGGGGGTTGTATTTTCTGCTCTTCCTTTTTCCCAATTTCCTCACAGACTTTAAAAAAAAAAAAGAAATCTCTCACTGTGTGCATCGTTCCTTTTTCTCTCCGCTTCACATATCCCCTTTCCACTGACACTACAGACACCTGCAGGATATAAAAGGAGGTGAGCCTGTGTCAGGGCAAAAGACTCTGAAGAAAATTGAGAAGGGAATTTTAAAAAGGGAAAAATTACAAGTGATAGAAGAATCCCAGGATATCTTCCCTCGGTATCTTCTCTTAATCATCGCAGTGACACCGCATTGTAAAGGTTGGCTTTTATTGCCTCATTTGGCGTAATAGTTTCCCCGAATGGGAGGATTTAAATGGCCACTCTCGGTGTCAGTAAAGCAAAAAGCTGGCCACCAACCTGACCTAGCCCCACCTGGGACAACTTAACCTTCCTCTGAAAATGATGCTTCACAGCCCCACATATACGCAATGAGAGGACAAGACACTAGCATTGCAGTTCTGATGGGGGAGGCGTGCGGCCAAGAGCCAGAGCCCAGGGATGGGAAGCCAAGCTGGGGACCAAGAGCAATGCTTGTCTCCATCCCCCCTACAGAAGCATCAGTGCTGTGTCAGAGCTCAGCACAGAGGAACTTTCCCCCATTGCCCTTCTCGGGACATGCACCTTCACTCTGGAGGAAGGCTTCCCCAGCCGCTGTGCTAGCGGAATTTCTGCCTTCCCTTTCTTAAAAAAATCCCATTATCCCCTAGAGATGGTGGACCCTTCCCTCCTCTGCAGTAGGGTGCTCAGCCAGGGCAAGGGAGGGTGCTCCTCAGCTCTCCATGTACGTTACCATGAATATATTCACATCAGAATTGCTGACATTCATTTTGGGTGACCAGCTTTGCTCACCGGGCACCCCACAAGATGCTTGGTATATGAGATATGGGTTAATAATTCGTAACAAATCTGTTCTATGCCATTGTTACTGCTTTCAGCTTGTGGTTGCACAACAAGCAGTTCACAGTCCTAATCAATGTTTTCCATCGAAGTGGCTTGCTGAACAGTTTTCTACAGATAATTTTTATTGATTCATTGTTTTCAACATGGTTTTGGTGTCTTGCCTTCCAGCAGCTTCACACAGGTTTGTAGGCCATGTGCTATTTCTGGTTTTTGACTGAGTGAGTGGGATCCTCGGGTGTGAGGGCGGATTAGAAGGTTCTTCTAAATGTTCTCCAGCACTTGTTGAAGATCCCTTGTTTTGGTAGAAGCATCCTGATAGTAAAATCACTTCCTAAAATATTCCAAAAAATCATTAGATAAACACGAGGAAGGTGAATACCCTCAGAATTTCTAAATAATTACGAACAATCTTGTGATTGTCATCCATGTTTTGCATGAGCTACTTGGATAATGTACGCTATTTCAAAACATGGGTATTGTATATTTCTTTGCCATTTGTAGTCTGATATGTCTCTTTGGGATTCTTGCCTTTGACCAGAAAAATTAGGCCTTGTTAACACTTGCTGTGGCTCACTGAGCCATCAAGCACCAGATATCTCACACTGGCTTCAAAACCAGTTAATAAATAACAGGGATTTTTTTCTTCGTCTGTCTTGGAAATTCTAGTTCCCCTGGAGTTCATTTGGGGAAAACCAGAGACTTTTCCTTTGCACCGTTACATTTCCAATTGCTTTTACAGCATAAGGGAGCAAAAGATTAGAAGTCAATAAGCCGTTCTTGTCCACACAGCACTTTTGGTGCTATCTGGAGCCAGGCTCTTTCAGTGCGCATAGTGCTGCTCCTTGTCAGCCACGCAAGATCTGAGAGCAAGAAGATCAAGAAGTGCAGCTCAAGTATTCCAAGGTTTATGAAATTTAGGGTTGCTCACAAGTGGAAGCAAACCCAACACTGACTCCTCAACCAAAACTAAAAAACCCCACTGGTCTGAAAATGTTTGGAAAGCAACAGAGAGGGGGACTGGAGAGATCCAGGAACAGCTGCCAGGACATTCAACAGTGTAAGGGTAACTCTTCTGCCCCATCTCTTTTTCTCTCTTGAATGTTTTCATCACAGATTGCATCCTGTATCCCAAAAACTTTCTTGAAGACTCAATTTACCCATGAAAACAGTTCTCTAAAAAACCCCTTCATTTTCTTGATGTTTTTACTTGATTTGTAAGTGTACTAATGCTTTCCACGGAGCTGCTTATAACTACCTACCCTTGTAGAGGTAATACGTACGCAAGAACAGCTTCCTACTTTTTTGTAAATACATTTTTAATTTCTAGAGATCCCATTAGTTTATTTCTGCTGGAACTGCAGCCCCAGTCCAGGGAGCCATGCGGCAGAATGGCTTAACAGAGCTGAAAGAAGGGCTATTACACAGAAAAAAAATCGATTGGTGGTAGTTATGTTCCAAGCCATATTTTCTAAGGATTTTTGTGGGCCTCTTATTCTGTTGAAAAGAGCTTCTCGACAGAAGGGCTGGATTTTGAATGGACCAGCAACCCTCAGGAGAGAAGCAGCAGACAGATATATTCATTTTTAGCTTGGAAGAACTGGATTATTTAAAACATAAAGGATTCCTTGATATATGCGGTTGGCATCACTGTGAGTGATAATAACAAAGGCACCACTATTAAAATGCAAAGTGTATTATTGCTACCTTAGGGGTTTATCTCTTAGATCTTTCCCCTATACCAGTCCAGCAGGGACTTAATAATGTTCTGTCCACAAGTTTCCCCCCAAGAGCTGCGGGGAGGACAGGATTTGCTCCTCAAAGCAAGCTTCAGAGGCACAATGCAGAAAAGAGGAGAAGAGAGAGAGACCAGGGAAGAGCTGAGCGAAGAATAGAGGGAGTGTAATACAAGAGGAGAAGGAGAGAGAAAAGAGGAGAGAGTAAAAATACTGCAAAATAAAAGCAAGTACAACCTGTAGGGCCTGCTTCTCTGAAGTTTATGTTTCTGTATGTTGCTGTGAGGTGAATGTCTTGCAATCACAGTCCTAGTCTAATCTTGAACAAGGCATAAAGCCTTTTTTGGCCCCTCATTTGCTATCACTCTTGCACTGCAGGTGATAGAACTTGATTTGTGCGCTGTGGATAGTTGGGATGTATATGCATAGCCTTTAAAGACCTGCTAGTAAGTTTTATGCATAAAAGCTTTCCCAACCAGGAATGCTTTTCTCATTCAAGACATAAATGAAAGATTATAGATGCTCACAGATGCTTAGGTGTAGCTAGCTCTTCCTGGAGGAGGAAAGATTTGCACCCGACCCTTTCGGTGAATTGCCATTGAAATGCAGAGCTTCTGAGGAGGGGTGCAGCTGGCCTAATACTATTTTTTGTAAGTCTGCCACTCGTGGGGAGAGCAATGCAGACACCCAAACTTGGTGTCTAGTGCCATTTAAGATGCTTTACAGTATCTTTCCCACTTCCAGCTGCCTCTCCAGAAGTGCACAATCTCTCAGGCATCCTGTCTTGTATCTGCCAGCCCTGTTGCAGGTGTCTTGGATACTCTGGGATGTCAAAAATGGCACTTGGTGCCTATGTTTAGGACCTGAATCAGTCCCAACGTGGTATAGCTGTGAGACGCTTACTCTCTCAGAAGAGTGAGAACAGTTCCCTTTGCAATTTATAGGGAAAGTTAAAAGTAGATCGGCTGTTGACAAGTCAGGTTGGCTGGTTTACAAGAGACTACTATGTTCAACAGATGGGAAGAAGCTGCCAGATCTGGATTAAAAGCCAGATCCAAACAACCCAGCACTTAAAAGTATTTGATTTTCTGCAGTCTGAAGTGTGGGACTCAGGTAAGAGGCAGCAGGTCCCTGGATATAGCTTTACTTCCTAATGATGGCACCCAAAAAGGTTATAGAAATGACTTGTTTTTCTGTTTTTATTTTTAATGCTTCTACATTCTTGGAAATATGCAATGAAGTTGGGTTTTGCACTTCATTTTGTTTGTCACTATAACGATGTTGTACTATTTCTCTTATTCCCACTATGTGTGATCAGGTGGTTCTTCAGGAAACCTCCTCCATTTAATAAAAAGGTGAGTTTTTAATGGGATTCGAATGCTGACTGGGGGTACAGAATTGTTGCTGGAGTCCTACTTTTTTGAAAGAAACAAGCAAAGCACTTTAAGGAATGTATTATCCACAAGTGTCCTAAGAAGCACAGCTTCCCTTGGCCACTGTGCTCTGAAGTGCTGGCTGTTTCTTCTCTGGTGTAAAATATTCATCAACAGAAGAAAAACTGTTTTGAAGTGTGGATGTCACCATCTCCAGGGCCTTGACCTTGGCCCAGTTAAGCCAACAGAGCATTTCCAGTGATTTTAGGGAAGAGACTAAGCCTTTCCCTAAATCTGTGCTTTGTGTGCCCCTAACTGCCTTGCTCCTGATTTGTAGCAATGTACATAGGCATGGGCAGGTCCACTGTATTATCTCCATACAGATATGATTGAGTAGCTACTGGATAGTGAGAGGCAGCAACTCTCCTTTTCAGATGAATTTGGGTGGGCTGTGGGGCAGTTGGGTTTGATTTAGTTCGCTTTATGCTGATATAGTTCACAACCTAAGGGATTTATTGTACTCTCCTCTATAAAAAGTAGTAATGAAACCTTGCCCTCTAGCACTGAACTTCAAGCCACATCCTGATTTGATCTTGAGCCCAATCCTACACATAAACTTAGTTGTCAGCCAAACATAGTCTTCTTCTCCCATCTCTATTTAAAAACTTCCCATCTTGATTTATGTCTTTGCCCCAAAATGAAACTACTTGATTTGGCTTCTGAATAATACAAAGAAGACAGAAAGTCAGCAGGAAAAACAGTGAAAAAGACAAGTCCACAAAAGACAAGTCCACAAGGGGCAAAAGGGAGAAGTGAAAAATCCTATATTTAAGAACCATTACTAAAATATAAAACTATAGGGGAAAAAAAAACCCCAAATCCCCTCCCAAACATAGAAGCGTAGTTATCTGAGCATTGGCCAAATCTAAATGAGCTAATTCCAAATGTGATCTCATACAAGCATGGTGTGTGATTCAGACACTGAGAACGTATTTCCTCATTAATATATCTGTGTATTTATCTTTTAGCTTGGCCAGAAACCAGCTGTTGGACAATCCAGCCATAGTTATCTACGCTACAATTGGGAATGATGTCTGCAATGGGTAAGGTGTAAACTGAATTAACATTTATAGTATTATAAATTTGAGTTCGTTAGAGTACTGTTGGCTGCTTGGACATTTACGTCTCATTGCTTTGCGCTTCCCCGTGATGGCATTTTTCTTTGCTATTTGTCTGTGCTTCATTCTTATTTTTCTGCTGGAAATACTGGTTGTTGCCTTACCTGTATTTGTCACAGCCACCTACCAGTCCTCATTCGGAGCTTGTCTTTCTTTCTTTCTTTTACAAGCTGGTGATAAAATGACCAATGACATGTCTGAAGTAGAATATTTCTAGTTTAACGGATGAAAAGAAGTATAACAACAACGGGGCGGGGGGGAAAAGAGTTTAAAAGCGTGTATATCCATCTTACCCAGTGTGTCACCTCCTGTCAGAAGGTGAGCGTGACTGGTTTACCTTTCCTAAAGAATGACAACATAGTCCCCTGTTGAGGTCTATTTTCACCCTGCCTCTGCTGCACACTGCCTGCATTCTTTGCTGTGCTCTCCTGATGAGGTATTTTGTCTTTCTGGCTTTACTCGCGTCATAAGCTCAGCAGGAGAATGAACTGAAGCTTTCAAAACTAATAGTTCTGGCATTATCCATTAGCAATGCTTGCAGGGATGCCAAGAGGTCACTAGCTGGGTGCTTCCCTTCTTCCCAGTAGTGGGAAGGCAAGAAACACCTTGCAACCAGGCCAATGCACAGCACATCCATACCGAAGTTTTGGTTTTGCAGGTGGTCCAAATACTGTTGTTAGTGTAACATTATTTTCACCATGATGAATCTTCAGGTTTTCTTTTAAGTGGAATAAATAAATCTGACTTACGTGGAGACTTTCAAAACAGTCATTTTAACAAATGACACACGCTCAGCTAAGTCCCCTTCCGAAGCTTTTGAAAAATCTCACCTGCAAGTTGTATAATGAAGTTGGAGCTATTATGCAGGCTGTCAGACTTTGCATTAAGATATCCTGGTTTTGCTATCCTAAAACTTTGCTTAACAGCAAGTGCTTGGGTTGAAACTTTGCACGTTGGGTGTTGTGCTCCAGACGGGGATGGCCAAAGGCCAGGCAGGGCTTTCCCTGCCACTGCGGCACCTGGGAGCCCTCAGCCTGGGCATAAGTGGGACCACAGGGGCCACGTTTTAGGTCCTTCCCTGGCACCACCATCTCCCTGGCCACGCGCAGGCAGCATGCAGAAATAACCTCCCATGAAACCTCCACCCTTGGCACCTCCCTCTGGTGCTCGTGCTCTCTCTGCACCCCTGCCCAGACCTGCCAAATCTGCCCTCAGCACCACCCTCCTGTTATGGGAAGGAAGCACAAAGCCTCAAAAGCAACACCACCACCCTTCAAGTGAGTGGGAAAAGTAGTCACAGACCTCCTGCTACCTGCTGACAAGACTGTCCTGGGCTTCTGTTTATTGAGAAGCTTACGGAGGTATCATTACAACCACCCCCAGGATGATGAGCCCCCTCAAACAGCGCCTTTGCTGGAGTCCGTGGCTCCTGCCACAGACACTTCCGAGGCGTCTTCTCCTGGGCTTGGCCCAGGCTCTGTTGTGTACATGTTTCAATTCTGCTGTTTCACTGGCTTTGTTAAAAGCACCTCTTTTCCCTTCGTTCTATTCCTCATTCTGCAGGTTATTCCTTTCACTTCCCCTGTTTCTACCACTGCTTTCTATTCTTGCCTGAAGTAAAAATTTTCCACAAATTTAAACCATTTTGGCCTTACCTCACCCATTTGTATGTTCCAAAACAGTATTTATTACTTGAAACTCTGCTGTCTTTTTATCTCAGTGTCCATTACCTGGCAGAGACACTTTTGTCTGCTCAAATTCTCTCTACTGTCTGTTTTCTTCCAAAACATTTGCAGCATCAAAAGAGGCTATCAGGCTGTAGTAATCCCTGCACTTGACTCCAGCAAGGAAAGATGCTGCAGCTTCTGTAGCAACATGCTGTTTCCATCGAGTGGGATGTATAGTGGAGAGAGATTTTTTTCGGCGTCCGGTCACTGTGTGTAGCTGCCCTGGCTCTGATGTACCCACAGAGGTTATGGAGGATGCGGAGCATCTGATGGGCTTGACAAATAAAAACCTTTTCAAGGACAGCTTTAAACTGCAGTAATAGAGCCTTCCTGGTCTTATCCTGTATTTTACCTTCAAAAGAGAGCAGTGTGCTGAGCACACTGGAGACACAGCTCTTAGCCAAAGCATTGTTAAAATGCCAGTATTTCATCCCATGCGAAGAGCGGGGCAATGAGTAATATGGATGTTTGTAGAGGAGAAAGATAATGAAATTGGCAGCCTGTGTTACACGTTCCCAATTAGTCTCCACACTGTGGTGTCCAAACAGGGGGGTTAGAAAAATAAAGACAGATGGCAACGGTATCTCTCAGCCCACTGAAGTGTAAATGTGGGACACAATGTGGGACACACAGACCTGAAACAAAAAAAATTCAGACAAGAAAATAATGAGCACCAGCAGTCTCAAGTGCTGTACAATTATTGCACGTATTAGTTGCATTTGGGTTAAGGCACCATTTCTCCAGCCTCTCTTTCCCAGCTTTGCAGTTATGGCATCTGCAACAAACAGAAAGGTGACAGCAGCAACACGGGGTGAGCAGGCAGCCGCCGGGAAGGGAACTTGTACAAAGCAGCACCAGTGCCAGCAAGAGCATAACGCTCCCTTATTGTAAGGCTACCATCACCAAAGCGCTGCTGCACCCCTCTGGCCCTAAAAATAGTATGTGAGCATGCAACACCTTTAGTCCTTGCGTCCCAGGCATACCTCCACCCTGTAGCGAGCTGGAGCTGAACTCCTGCGCTGCGGATCCAGCACTGTGTGTATGTGCATGTGGCATGTGTGAGTGTGTGCATGTGGTGTGCTTGCTCACCAGCTTGCCCTGTACGCCAGTAGCCCAAACCCTGGGTGTGTAACAGCATGTGGCTGGAGGCAGAGGTATGGCTGAAACATTGGCTGGGGGGATATTTATTTGGGTTGGGGTCACGGAGAGGGGGGAATCGCTGCCCTGCAGAACATGGCAGGCCAGGCCCACGAAACCCATGCAGAAGGAGCGTGGAGAGCTGTATTTGGACTATGCCAGACCCTGTTATAAGGGACTGGAGGAGGTGTCTGTGGCAGAGGAGAGCTGGAAAAGCTTCGCACAGATTGCATGAGGCTGTCTGGTCCCTCTGTGTTATATGTGTGCACAGCTAGGGTACCCATGGTGTTAGGACATCCAGGAGCTGTGTGCACATCCGAGGATATTACTGTGTATTTGTGTATCGTAGCGGGGCAGGGAGTGCTCCCTAAAATTCCCAGATCCAATGCAGCAAGAATCCTAACACTAACGTCTGCTTGCTATGCTCTGACGAAATGAACTGTGGCTGACATCAGCTCCCAGAGGTCCCAGGTGGGCAGAGGCTATCACTGGCTACTGCCTCCCAGGGGGACCGTGTCAGGGGACCACAATGGCCCCTGGTGCTCACCCAGGCACCCTGAGGTCCTTATGGCAGAGCCCAAAATGAACATGCCTACAAGATGGCTTGCTTCTCGGTCAGTTTTAATTTCATAGCCTGGCACAGAAAGGAAATGTGAAGAAATGCACATATTTCATCTGCATGACTTCAGTGGAAAATGACAAAAAGTGGAGTTATGAATGTCTTATTAATTTTGGCTCACACTGACATGTTTACTTGTGGTAGAGGCCTTACATCAGAGCAGTATTTTGAAATCAAGTACTGCAACACCTGTAGGCGAAATGAAGTAATTTAAGGGCAAAACCACAGTCTTATCTCAAAAGTACCTTGCTTGGGTGGCTGTCACAAGGATAAGCCTGAATCTTAATGCTGTTTTTCAATTCTCCCTAACCAGAAAGTCTCAAACGCTTCAGCAGCACATACTGCATTACGATAAATTTCTGGGCCCAGGGAACTCATCTAATTATTATTTTGTGTGCAAAATGCAGCCACTGAAGAATCCCAAATCCTTGCTAGGGAACGTGCTTCTCCCACACGGGACTCAGCACCCCGCGCCCTGAGCACAAACATTTCTAATGCCTCAAGACAGAACAACAACGCTTTTGAAAGCTCCTGCTTCTATGGTGTTCACTGACAAGAAATCCTACCTGATTCCCCAGCAGGTCACTCGGCACTGCAAGCATCAAGTTTGCCCTTCTCTTACCCCTGGGAAACCATGAAAGAGATTAAAGGATTTTCGAAGGGAAAGGACCTGGATGGAGCCTCCTGGCTGCTAAGCTGATCGCTTCCCTACAAGCCCATGAGGAGAAAACGTGGGAACCCCTAAAACAATAAGGATGGACGTTAGTGCAACCTTATGCACTACTTGGAAGGACATCCCCTGTCTTTCTTCTTGAGCAAAGAGATCAGCTCCTCAGCGGATGTTGAGGCTTTCTCTCTGAAAGCCATGGTCCAGCTGAGCTGCATCACCAAGGCAGGACCAAAACTGTCATGAAAGCCTGCTTCCCAGGGTGCATGGTCCATGCCATGCACGGCTGCACATGTTGATGTGCTCCAAATCCCAGCTGTGGTGCCCTTTCTGCTATTTCTGGGGACTCTCTTGCGAATGCATGTCTTTATTGTCTTTCCCAATTCAAAAAAGGCAACTTATGGATTTACATGCTCTGCTCCACATGCCCCAAGGGGGCCCAGGCCACCCTGGAGCTGCCTGGGGTTTGTGGAAGCACACAATGGCATCCTTCTTTCCATCCCACTGACTCTTCACTCAGAGAGGGCAATGGGATATCTCTGGACAACAGGAGGCTTTTCCCCAGAACTGGCCCTGCTCTTCCTCCCAGGCGTTGCCAGAACGGGGCCCTGTGGAGCTGGGGTCTCCCCTGTGCCAGAGACCTGTGGATCCTCTCTTGCCTGGATGGGACAGCCTCCTTGGGGCAGCATTCACCCACTTGCTCATAGTGCCTGTTATGGACACATTCACCATGAGAGCATGGCAATAGCTCTCGGGGGGAGAGCGAGTGAATGCTTTTTCTGTAAATAAAGTGGTTGTTTTAATAACATAACTACAGCAGTGTTCTCTAGGCAGCCTGGGGTGGTTTTGCTTGTTTGTTTTTCTTATATAAGTTGAAATTAATTTCAACTTCAGTATTTTATCCGGCCCTCCCAGCAGCATTTACAGCTAAATGCAAGAGGGGAAGGATAAACCTGAGCCTGGGACTCTGGCTTGGAGATTCATGCCTGCCAGTGAGCCACAAAACATGGGCGTTCAGTCCATGTGGGACACTGACACAGCTCCCATACCCTAATGAACATTTCTGAGGACTATTTTATCTTAAATACCTCCTCCCTCCAGCCTCCTCCTCCTCCCTCCGGTCTCCCACATTTGTCCAGACCCCTCACTACTCTCCTGCCCTCCTGCAGAGCTGTAGTAAGAGGCGTATGACACATGAGAGACAAAGCTACCTTAGATATTTCTACCCGGCATAATCAAAGAGCATGTTGAATGTAAGCTACACGCAGCAACCCATGGGGAAAGAAGCCTTCCTTTCACCCATCCGTAGGGCATCCTGCACCCTGAAGCCATGTGTGTGGAGCAGCACCGCTTCCCCCTGTTCAGACCTGAACCAGAGAGGCTGTTAACCAGGTGCAGCAGCACCCTACGCCCCTTAGGGCAATGGTTGCTTTTCCTGCTGAAACTTGAGGTGGACATTAGATCAGTCAAATGTCAGTTGCAGACTGGAGTTTGATAAGTACACCAAGAGCAGTGTCTTTGCAGTCACCAAAAGCAGCATGGACTTTTAAGGACTACAGCTAGGCAAGTTCCTGGGTTTATATCAAGCAGCTTAAGGTGCTCTGCAACAGCTACAAAGAACGAGGCGCCAGGGTTACCGGAGTAGTTTTACATGGATTTTTAACACCACGGGAAACCAATGTGGTCATAGTCTGCTTCATGGCTCTGATTCGCCTCTCTGCACTGTAAATAAAGACTAACTAACTCATTTGCAAACTATGGAATAAAACCAGCAGGAGAGCTAAGGCTTTTTTCTTTATGGAGGTGTGCTGCGTCTTGGTTAGGATGGAGTTAATTTTCTTCATAGCAGCTCCTATGGTGCTGTGTTTTAGATTTATGACCAAAACAATGCTGATAACACACTTTTTCAGCTGTTCCTGAGTAGTGTTTGCACAGCATTGGGGCCTTCTCCATTTCTCACTCTGCTCCCCCCCCAAACAGACTGGGGGTGCTCAAGAGGTTGGGAGGGGACACAACTGGGCAGATGACCCAGACTGACCAAAGGGACAGTCCATGCCATGTAACATCATGCTCAGCCATAAAAAGGGAGAGGAGAGGATTATAAGGAGATTAGCCATCTTTTGCTCAGGAACTGGCTGGGCATCGGTCTGCCGATGGAAGGTGATGAGTGATTGACTTTGCATCACTTCTTTTGCTTGCTTTCTCTCTTCTTCTACTTCTCCTTCACTTGTTGAACAATAACTTTTTTTAATCTTGACCTCCAAGTTTTCTTGCTTTTACTCTTCCTTTCCTCTTCCCCTGTCTCACTGGGGGTGGGGGGTAAGCGAGAGAGAGGCTGTGTGATGCTTAGCTGCCCACTGGCGTTAACCCACAACAGGAGGCCACTCTATAAAAAAAGGATGCATCTGTCTGTTTTTAGCAGGGAGAAGGGTTACACCGAGGGAGGTTTCTATATCACTTCTGATTTTGGCAATAACAATGAGAGACTAAAATGCCTAGCATCATTTTTATAAGATTTTATTTAGCTAACTTAATGTGGAAGAACAGCAAAGAAAATGTCAGTTTCAGGTGCCTTTTTGGGGGCACAGTGTTACCTGACACAATGTCCTGTTGGCATCCTCTTCTTCTGCAGGAACCGTGACACGCTGGCTCACATGACTACACCCAAAGAAATGCTCTCCAACGTGGTGCAAACTCTGCGATACCTGGACTCCTGTCTTCCAAATGGCAGCCACGTGATTTTAACAGGCTTGGTAGATGGCCGCTTTCTCTGGGATAACCTGCATGACAGATACCATCCTCTTGGTAAATATGAGATGTTGTGGGGTCCTCCTGGTTATCTGCCTGTTCGTGTTGCCTTCTCTCCCTGAATAATTTATGAATTTATTGACAATTTCAGGAAAACCTGACAGAGTGGAGGACATCTGAGAAACATGAGACAGATATTGGCTATGCAGTAGGACAGCTAGCTTACCATCCCCAGTGTAGGACAGGGCAGCTAGAGGGCAGATCCCTAACCCGCCTTGTCCCTCCCCAAGCCGGACCCTCTCAGCTCCAAACTAGGCTCAATACATGCTGTGGACGTGGAAACAAGGTGTTCTGCCTCAGCATTGGCCCAAAATTGTGGCCAGCCTGCCTGCACTTCATCCTGGTGGTTGTTACAGGTGGAGCTGGACATGTGGTGAACACCTCCACTCACTGACTGGTGGATGTCTTGGTAAAACTGGATGTGAACCAGGACAGAAGATTAAGTCAGGGGTTTGCAAAAGACTGGTTAGATACTAGAGAAATAAATTTTCTGCAAGGGCTGAGTGCCTGCCACCTCCTACCCTACCTACAGGTGTGATGATTGATACCTCACACCACGTGCAGGCATGTTTTGGGGCATTCCCTCAGAGTGCAATTGCCATGAGGTGCTTTGGGGCAGTGTTTTCAGAGATTTGGAGGCTGCCTTTGGGAACCTGTCATCTCAGACCATGCATGAAACCCTACATCTGACTGTCAACAGACCACTTGCTCCTTGGCTTCATCCTGTGCCAAGCAGCAAGGAGGAACGTCATCACAGGGGCCTGCATTCACACGCAATGACATGTGACATCCTTGGTTAGTCTGATGGCTGTGGCTCTGGGGTCAGTGTGGAAACATTTCCCTGGGGACGTGGGAGGTTGTGGGGTGGGGAAGCTTGGAAGCTGGTTGCAGAACCCCTTCTCTACAAATTCATACCACCCTGCAGTGGATAAAGAAGGTGAAGTATTTTATGCAGGTAGCAAAGAAATATAAAACAGCTAAAGTAAGTCTCTTGGTCTCCAGTCAAATGTGTGTACAAGGAACCATCGTGGCCATTCTGTTGTTGAATTTTAGACCAAAAGCATGTTCTTCTTTTTATTTGGGTAAAGGAAGCTCTTTTGCATCTGAACAAGTGGAAGGTTGTTGCCATCTTATTTCTCATCAGTAAAGAGAGAGAGAAGGTAAATCACATCATTAAAATGGTAGATTACATCTTCAGATGATTTTGGCAACCACTGGCTACTAGAGCTTTCAGCAGACTCTGTGCTTTGGTTTCCCCAAGGTTCTCCAATCACTGCCAGTGGCCCCACAGCTTCTGCGTTTTCTACTACGGGTTATTTTACCCCTCAAAAGTACTTGCCTCTTCTCAGGAAGTCTGAGGTCTCCATTTCTGTTCCTGATACCTTGTTACATTTTCCTGTAATAAGCACTATATCAAGTGAAAGCAGAAAAAATAAAAATAAAAGAAAAATCTTGTCCCTTTTGGGGCAGGGGGAGCCTGTGATAATTATTTTTCAGTCACATTAAATGTATTTCTTCTCTTGAGTGCATGTTTATCACAGGGACTGTTCCTCTACTGGGTATCTAATTATCAGAGACAACACGTAGCATTTTTTGGCACAAGCCAAATCAGGCGTGATTAGCTATAGGACCAGTCGGAAATTTTTCAGAGGGGCTGATTTGCCTTGGAGGGACCCAATTAATCCTAAGCAACACATTTTGTAGCAAGAGATCACTTCTGGCAGATCCTCCAACGGGTTGTGAGCAGGTTTCCTCACTTGGCTGCCAGTCAGGTGCGACCAGATGTTGGTCTGGCTTTCTGCTGAATCCCTGGTCCCCCTGACAGCCCAACCCAGGGCCCGATGCTTTCAGGCTACATGGGTCTGGGACATCCCCGTTATCCGGGAGTGACACTAGATCTTTGAGGTCCCCATCTTTTGCTCCTCAGGCAGCTGATACTGCTGCTGGTGATGGGCAGCTGTGAGATAGGCAGGAATCACATCTATATCAGGGAGCCACTGCAAAGCTACCTGAGGAGCCCGTTTCACTTGGGAGAGATCATACTTTGAAGTTCCCAGAACAACAACAAAAATTTCATATTTCAGCACTGCGAAAATAACGAAGCCTGATGGGATCATCAGTGTGCTACAAACTCAGAGAACTGAGTGGCCATTTAATTTCCATTTTGGTTGTAGCTACCAAAGAAGCAAAAAGGTCGAGAAAACGGGTAATTTTCTTGGCAAGTCAGGCTATTGCGTAGCGCAGTGAATTTTAGGGAATGTCAGCTGGGTGTTTGACTTGGTGCTTGAATTTGCTCACCCACACAAGCATATCCACTTCCCTCGGTGACAGCAAAATTGTTCCTCCCTTTTAAGGCTAACCTCTCCGAGGTAAATGCGAAGCTCAGAGTATATACAGTCACCTCCAGTCTTCCCTTTGGCTTTGCAACCCCTGCATTTGTTTGGAGGGTGAGAGACAAGTTAATGGATAAAATATCAGTCACGCACCCGGGAGATTGGCACAGGCTGTCTGACTAACCCTGCGTGAGAGACGAATCACCCGTGAAAGGCCAGAGAGGGGTGCGGGAGAAGAGAAAGCGGCTCCGCGTGCTGTGGGGACACAGGCGCCTTAGCGGGAAGGGTGCATCGGTGCCACCTCTGTTGCACCCCGGCTGTGGGGGGTCCCGGGGTGCCTCTCCCCACCAAGGGGTCTAATGCATGGGAATGCACAGACCTGCAAAATGAAGTTACATTTGGCCATCAGGCACATGAAGTTTCCCCCCTCTGTGCTTTGCAGGGCAGCTGAACAAGGACGTCACGTACAGTCAACTTTATTCTTTCCTCGACTGCCTCCAGGTAAGGTCTCTGGCTGTAGCTTACAAGCCCCCAGTTCCTCTCGGTCTGCTGCTAAAGCCCTGCTCCCCGTGCCTGCCCAGGTGAGCCCCTGCCGCGGCTGGCTGACCCCCAACGAGACCCTCAGGAATTTGACCTCGGAGGTAAGTCTCAACGAGGCTGCAACGGGACCGTCCTCTTGCACAGACACTCATCCAGTTTGTCCCTGTGTCTGAGGATACAAGCCTACTATCTCAAAGGCAAGACATCAGCATGCTTTTTTCTTCCAAAGGCAGGGACATGATGTGGAAACATCTGTACCCATCCTTTCAAATGCCTCTCAGGCTCTGGGAGGCAGCATGGTTAACTTAAGGGATTCGTAAATGTATTCCTTTTCCAACCTCTCAGCTGCCCAAATTTATTCTCAAGGGATGTGATCTCCCTGAGAAAAAACTGTTCAGGTTCATGTTCTTTAAGGAGAAAATGTACCTGATAAGAAACAAAAAGCTTGTGAATCAAGTAGCTGTGAGTATGAAAAGCCAACTGCATAGATTTCGCTGGCAGCGGGAGCAGACCCCAAGAGCAAGAGCCTTACCCCTTCTTCATTTGGGATTTGTGCTAATCTTCCTCAGACACATTTCTGTGGACTTAATCGCCAGATGGTGTGACCAAGGAGCATCCAGGCTCAGTGCAGGAATGGGAACAGACAGAACAGAGATGTCTTAAAACTCACCCTAAAAATCTGGCTGCAGAAGTGAATGTCACTTAAATCAGCCACTTATTCCCTTATGGTACAAGCTGATTTTTAATCCCAGCACCCCCCTGCAGCCATGTAAAAGAGCCAGTAACCAAATATCTTCAAAGGTGTCATCTCTGTGTATAGCTGTATTAATGTTTGCATTCACTAAACAAAAAATATGGCCTTAATTTCACCAAGGCTTACATATGTGTTTCATTTTATGTCCTGTCCCTCTTGACTGCAGAGAAGGCAATTAAGCACATTCCTAAATCTTTGCAGGATTGCAGCTTATATATTCATACCAACAATACAGAACATACAGTACACATAACTTCTGTCCATGAACAATTCATATGTCTGCAGGGTATGAATTAATCTTCTTTCTGAGCCCCTGTCTGAAACTAATTGTCTATGTTATCATCCAAACTGCACAATTTAAATATTTAGGAGATCCTGATCTCTGTTACAGCTGTAGAAATCACACTGGATATATCAGTTAGGTAGACACTCAATGGAGGTAATTTACTCTGCTGAAAGTAAATGCAGAATTTGGTCTGGATAGATAAGTGTTAGCACCCACAACACAATAACGGGAAGGATAATGGGAAAGGAGAACATTTTTCCTGTAGAAAAGTTTCAGTTTTCTTTAAGAGGAATGAAAATGACTGGGCTGACACCTATCAAGAGGCCTCCAAAACCAAGAAATTCAGAATATTTATATAGGTGTAGAGACACTACTACAAGAGGTCTCCAGTAAAATAATCATATGTTGTATTAAACTTATTACTTGAGCTGAGGCCTCAGTGCAACCTGCAATGACATATTGCACGGTGAGCTGGGTAGCCCAAGGGCTACTGGTGCTCCTGCAAGTCTATGTTATGATGAAGAACCCCATTTCACCTCCTTTCCTCCAGCTAAAAGGGCAACGTTAGCTTTCAAATTCCTGACCGCACATCGGTGGCAGAGCTGAATCCATGCAAAGCAGCGTGAGTAGCAATGAATCGTCATTAAATCGCTTGATTTTTGCAGAGAGCTTTACAACTTTCCAATGTCCTGAAAGAAATAGCAAGATCTGAGAAATTTGCCAACTTTGATATTTTCTACATGGATTTCCCACTGAGACAAAGTAAGTTTCTTTTTTCCTGTCTTTCTCATGAAGCATTTAGTGAAGTGCTGGGCTGCTAATATGCTCCTCATATTTTAGCTCTGTACTGGGAGAAGGGCAGCGTAGCCAGCCAGCCTAGGTGACCCTGCTGGCAGGACTGGGGCCAAGGGGGGACCCTTAATGCCATCTCCTGGCTTCCCTGGTTGGGGTAACCATGGACCTCTGCCGAGATGAGACCCCATCACCAGCCTGGGGGCCACAACCTCCCCGCTGCTCCCGGCTGCCGGCACCCACAACCCTGGTGCACAGCACACTGGCCATTTGCACTTGGGTGGCAGGGGGTGTCGGTGGCGAGGTGACAGGGACAGCAGATGAGCCTCTGCTAAAAATGCCTCCTGCTTGTCCACTGCAGCTCCTCAGGCTGATGAAGAAAAAAAGAAATCTCAAACCTATCTTGGTCCATAAGATTTGGTTTTATTTTTTATCATATAAGGGGGTCATCTAGGCTGGAGATGTCATATCTGCAATGGTGAAGGTGGTCTTCATGAGCTGTAGTGTACTACATCACTGACCAGCCTTCACATTGCCTCCTCTGGGATGAGCAGTGCCTCAGGAAGGAGAACTTTTCTCAGCCAGTTTTCCTGCCTGAATAACACAGCCACCCTCTCTTAAATCACTGTTTTCAAAAGTAGAAGCGCCTCTCCCAGGAGGAACTGGCTTCTTTCCTATGCTTCCTTAAGCATCTACATAATACTGTAACTTTTGACTTGAAGAGCTTACAAAACTCGTCCTTCTGTGATCTTAAGAGACATTAGGTAAGCGCATTACCAAAATCACTTCCTTCTGCAACTGACACTTAAAAAAAGAACCAGAAACTTTTCCTTATTACTGTGAACGTGAGTGGACAGTGTCCTTGTGGGGCTGGGGACAGACGCCTGTCCCTGGATCCCTCTCAGCTCCACTTCCCTTGCGAGATGTGCATGGGTCCAGCTTGAGGCATCACCCAGCATCAGCCCAGCTCCATCGCAAGGAGAAACAGCATGGTGTTAGGAACTGAGGTGGGCAACATATTCAAGTAGTAAGATAGTGATGAGAAAGTGGGAAAACAGCTTTTTCCCTGTATCCAGCCTGAGCCTCCCATGTTTCAAGTTATGCCCGTTGTCTCTCACCCTCCCATTGTGCCCTGCTGTGAAGATACTTGCCCCATTCTCATCACGTCCCTGTAGGCTCTTCCCCAGGGTGGACCATCCCCATCCCTCAGCCTCCGTTCACAAGGCAGGAGCTCCAGCCCTGGCCACCTGGGGGTCCTCCCCAATAGCATGAATTTTTACATTCCAAAAATAGTGTATAATAATTGGAAAAAAACCCTGATCTGCATTTCCTTGGTTTTATATTCACATAGAGAGGTAGTTCCGTGTTGGTCCTTCTTGAAAAATTTTGCCTGGGGACTATACTTTAAATCTCAGCATGCAGACAGCTAAAACCAGAGCCATGAAGGGACAGAAACACCCTGACAATACTTCAAAGTGTACATCTCTAACACCTCTCCCCATCGGTGCCTGGCTGTCCTTGCAAGCACGAAGCTGCCAAGGCACCTAAGATTATTGCAAAAGTCTCATTTGCAGCCAAGTCCTTTCAAAATTCACAACTTATTTTATCCTACATGACCCAATTCAGGAAGCTGGTTCTGGGTCTCATGCAGACCCTACGGAGGAGGAGGTAAAGAAGGGAGGATGAGAGAGGGAGTCTTTCTGTCCAAAACTTTATCTCAGAGAGGTGGGATCCACTGTCAAGTTCAATATTGTAGCACAGAGTTTCAGGATGTCCAAGTCTCTTTGTGGCTTTTGCCTCAGCTACTTAATATTTAACAAGTCATTAGGATTTGGAACAAACTACCTGCTGGGTAGGCAAATTACTTTAATAAGTTAAATTACTAACTTTAGGTAATTTATTTGCTTTCACGAAAAGAAACATCTTAATATAATTTGCTGTTCTTGATTACATCGCGTTAAATAAATGAGGTAAACAAAATCACATATGCACATACAAACATCAGCTCTGAAAGACACTTTGCAAAGTTTCCTGCAGCCCTGGAGCCAACAATTCGAGCTTGCCATCAGGAAAGCTGTCAGTTCGTGAGTGTACTCAAAAGCCAGCTAAGGCTGCTGACCTACTTTTCTGGTCTCTTTCTGAAGCAAGTCCAAATCCTCCCCTAAACTCTCCAGACATCAAATATTTAGCAGTGGTTGCACACTGCAATGAGTACATTGATTTCAGGCTAGCCTGGGTATATATATACATAGCAGCTCCCAGCTTTCTTGGAGTAAAATTTGAGTATACTAGCATTTATTCTAGATTTAGATGGACATTCAAGCTCAGATGTTGCCTTTGGCTGAAGAACTTAGTGGTTCCTTTAAGAAGCAGTGCAGTAAATAGGGGGATAGGGGTTGCTTATTTTGGCTTTTTCTTCGTGTGGATGGGAGCAAGCTCTAATCTAGCCAAGGCGATAGGCAAACTCTGGACATACTCAGTGGGTATGCTCTAGGATTTTTGGAGATCAAGTATAATGGTCTAAATTCACCTATCTTGATATAAACCTTACATATCTTACTTACTCCTCTGCTATTTCTGGCAGTGGAACAGTAGTCCCTCTACAAAGTAAAATACAATACACAGCCTTATACTCAATGTATAACATCATATATAAGGGGTTAGGCAAGCTCACTCTGTGCGTCTATATGAGCGCTCTGTGGTGTAATCTAAGGTGAGTATGTGTTGTGCCCCACATATTGCAAATTTGAAACAAAGCTCCAAGCCCTGTGTCTTGAAAACAGGTTACTTTGGGTGTTGACGAAAGCACCTCATCTAGGTTTCTATAGTCAAAGCGGGAATATCGCCCTTCTGTGAACTCAAGGCTAGTATGGGGACCCAGACATCGCTTTTTGACACAATAGCCAGGGTCCAACAAACAGTGGTGAGTCTAGGTCAAAACTGTGGTGCTTGAATGGAGAACATTTTCCTCCTGACAGGATGCCTGCATAATGCTATTAAGATTTCTTAATCTGTCATTATAAAAGAAATTATTGAATTTACAGTCTGTTAATGCCATATCCACTAGTCCCATGTTTGATCACTCCACAGCCCTTTTGAAGAGAGAAAGCTTTTTACTTCTCTAATGGCTCTGGGGCTTACAGCACAGCATCATTTGCATTGAATGTCATGCTTATGTAATTCAAAAGGTTATTTTGTTGGAGTTGAAAAAGAGCGCTCAGAAGAGAAGTAACTGAAAATGACAGTCTATTCCTGCAGACATCAGCCCATGCGAATATTGTGTTACCATCTCTTTCTCTAAAAAGCACTGTTTTCTTTATCTCTTTTATTTTTTTGCACTGCTGAAGATGCAACTAAAATGGGAAATGCAAAAGTATTAAATCAGTATTAAATAATTTACAGCCTTACTTGCTAAAGCATCCATCTTAGTTGGAAAGGAAAGTGAATTGTTTTACGATCATTTACGTTCAAAACGCTTCCTTGCATAAATATCGCAGAGAAAAAAAATTAACAATAAAGGCTTAAATACTGCCCCAAGGAAAGGGGATTGTACACAATATTGGCTCTGACAACTTTATATGAATTATCATAATCTTCATGCAGAGCCATCGTGTGCTTAAAAATACCGGCGGCACTTTGAGGAAGAGGGGGGTACATCTCCAGGCGGGCGCCTGCATGCTCACTGGTGATAACCCCTCTGCTTACGTTGTTCACAGCGGCCGAGGAGTGGCAGAAGATGGGAGGCGAGCCCTGGCAGCTGATCGAACCAGTGGATGGCTTCCACCCCAGCCAGGTAAAAACCTGGCCCCAGGAGACAGGCGGGATGCCAGCGCCTGCCGCTGCCCGAGGCACCCGGTCGGACCACTGTGGGGATGCGGGCTTGGGGGATTTCTCTTTTAAAAGAGATGATGGATTTAGCCCGAGAGCAGATTTCCCCCTTTGCAGAGACAGGCAGGATGCCTGCAATCTGCTCTAACTCCTGCAAGGTCTTCCGCTGCTTTCTTTCACTCATTGACCAGTACCCTGGCCAAACAGGCCTTAAACCACAAAACCAGACACTTGCCGCAGAGGCTGGCTACCTGCCTGCTCAAACACGCACAGGAGTTTTGCAGGATCGGGGCAGTGGGGAGGCACTGGGAAGACCCGAGAGGCCCCCTCCAGCCCAGCCCAGCTGCTGCCCTTGCCCCAGCCCTGCAGCCTCAGCCTCTGAGGCCGGTGGTCCTCAGAGGAACAAAGCTTTCTTTTTGAAGCTATACATTTAAATTGCTTTATGCTCTGCGGCTACATATTATGAAGAAGTCTTCTCCCGCCTACTTGGCCTCCAAGGACAGGTGACAGGGGGAGGTTTACAGTCAGAAATAAATGAAAGGGAAGGAGAAGCAGCTGCTCCGCTGTAAGTCCTTGCTTGGGTTCGCTAACCGAGTGCGAGGTTGCCTGGTTCCCACTGCATTCGCTTTCAAAGCACTTTTTTCTGACTCTCAAAAACGCTCGGAGAGACCATGTTCTGCAATCAAAGTCAATTGCTTTTCTATACACTAGCTTCAGCTTTCAAACACGTATACAAAGCAAAGCAGCAGCCAGTCTTCCCTATACCGCCCTGAGAAAAACTGCACAAGCTGAAATCCGGTGGGCAGCCTGCAGCAGCAATGGCTCACGCCAGCGGGCACAACCTGGCCGGGGCTCTCCTGCCGCCGCACCACGCTCAGCCCCACCCGCTAAGTCAACATGGGGCAGCGGGCAGGTCCCGAAAACAAAAACCACTCCTGTTTCCCGTGCTTTTCAATCTTGGCTCTTCAGAGCAAGAATTAGGCTGGGCTAAATTATGAGGGGACAAATTGCGGGAGGTGGACGAGATGGAGAGGGACAGCAACAACAGAGCTGATTGGGCTCTGCCCGGCAGCAGCAGTGGCTGCTTTCCATCCCATATACTTGGCAATGGGTCCAGAAGTGTCTTGCTACCTGCTGCTATGAGGGAAACGTGCCCTCCAAGCAGCCAGCTGCACTCCCCACATCCCTGCCCTGCCCAGGGGCACCAGTCTGGGCGGCAGCTGGGAGAAGGAGGACTGATGTTCCTTGGTGATGGTACCAGCTCTGTGCCATGGCAAGAGCAGTTTGGAGAAAGCTGTTGTCTAGGGCACCACTGCCTTCCTCCACGCTCCTGGCTGCGTGCTCTCTTCCACCCCACCACGACCAAGCCATGCAAGCAAAACCCACCATGCCACCCAGCCACCGGCAGTGCCGCTTGGCAGCTCCCCCTGCTCAGAAGCACAGGGTGAATTTATGGACCAGTTTTATGATGTGAGCTAACACCCCACATATATTCACCCCCACATCCCCATCACCAAATAACCCAATGTGATGCTGTCCAGCACGCTGGGAAAGAGCAGTCCATGGAGAAGCACTTCAACAGGCGTGCATTGCAAGCACTGATGGATTCCAACATTTCAGCAGCTTCCCCATTGACTGTGCTGTCAAGTTCAGCCAGGGGAGACCTGCATGGGGAAGTCCAAATGCAAAATATGTGCTTGAGTTGCTATCTTTGACACCCGTGCCAGTCAGCTGGAGCAATACAGTGGCTTGCTTAGCCTTGCCAAGCCAAAAGACCCTCCTGTTCGAAGGGGGACTCCTTCGTAGCAGAAATTCCTGCCTACTACCAAGCAGTACCAGGAGATAGCTGCATGAAAATATAAGCTCGCAGCCTGGGGATGTGGAGAAAGTGTGTCTGGATTTTTTGCTGCAGGCTTTTTGGGAGGAAGCAATTAGAGAAAACTTGGCAAATGAAATAAGAGTGAAAACAGTGATGAAATGAACCCCTTTCCCAGCCCTGCCATCTGGGGAAACTGTGCAATACGAAGAGTCTGGAGTGAAGAAGAAAAGGTCTTTGCTTTATTTTTATGTCTTACCCTGAGGCTGGCCTGAGGCTTCTTATAACCCCCAGCAACAGGCCACTGAGGGACCCACGCTCGCTGGATTACAACTTTTCATCCAGGCTCTTGCCCACATACCGTATCCCACCAGCAGCTGGAATGTAGCACAGAGTTGAAGGCAGCAAGTATTTATCTTAAAGGGATCCTGCCTAAGCCAAGAGAAAATTAAAAAAGGGCGTTGAAGGGCAGCTGCAAACCTACTCGCAGCCCCAGAGTGCCAAGCTGCAGGATCTGGCCGAAAGCTGCCATATTTCACTCCCTCTGGACCTGGCATCCTGCAGTGGTTATGATCTTCCCCTCCTGCTGTTAGGATGACGTTAATGTTTTTATAGGTACATTTTCCCTTACATTCAAGGTGCCAGCTGTAGATATGCCTCACTTCAAGTGAGTTATTGCCCTTCTAGGATTTATTAATTAGCCTTATCCAAACATCCACCGCTTTAAATCCTTTTTTTCTTTTCCTGCTAGTATATGGAAGTCTGTTATCAACATACCACTATTTGGGCTGAGACATAGCACTCTGCTCTGAAAGGGTGGCTCTCAATAAAAAGAAGGGGAAGCGTGAGCGGAGAGTGATATTTAAGAGGATGCTTGAGAGACATGATAAACAATTCACTCCCTCCTCACACTAGTTTTATTTAAAGTTTTACTTTATACTGACGTGAATGCCTCTGGCCAGGTACAGCTTTCATAGCATATAGAGCTGCCTAGGGGGAGAGGATTGATGCTGTACAGCTCGTCAAGTGAATGGGGGCTCTTACTTCAATCTCCGCAGCTATTCCCCATGCCTCACGTACAGCTTGACTAATGAACACAATGCATAAGACCTAGCCTGGGCATTTCTACTGAATTTTCTCTCTGAAGACCTCGAAGCACTTGACAAATATTCACAATTTTTTTTAATTGAGCAGCACTCCAAGGAAAGCGTAAACATTGTAGCTCTTGCCTTCAGATGCAGAGAAACTTTGGAGTTTGGGATACAAGAACTGCAGTGCCCCTCTCTGCCAAGGGTGAGCTGGAAGGGTACCACGATCCCTAGTCGTTATGATACAGCAGTGGGCAGGATAAGCCGGTGTCTGATGTCAGCCCCTGGCTTTCACTTGCATTTATCTGCTGTCTCTTTAATTAAAAAAGATAATCTGCTGGTATAAACACGGCAGAAGCAGGTGTCAGCATGTATGTCTAATAGTCCAGCAGTCCGGCCATGCAGGAGAGATGTGGAAGAGAACAGAACCTCCCTGAGAGTTGCATACTTACCATTACAAGGAGAAGGAAAAGAAAATAAGAAAAAAGGCAACACTCCCTTTGTCCCATTAGAGCTATTCTGTTTTTTCATGCATTGTAAGAAGGCTAGGTTAGGACACTCAGGCAGGAAAAACTAGCCCCCATAGCCCGCACTCCAGGCAGTATTTTATATTTTAAAACCCTTGAAAGAAGGGATAAACACCAAGTGCTCATTTGTTTAGCCAGTCCCAGAACTACATTCCCTTACTGCAAATTTCTTGGGGAGGAAGGGGGTTTTTCTGCATGTTTACCTGTTGCAAAAGAGAAGGATGCAAACAAGACACTCATTCTTGGCATAACTGCATTCCTCTTAAGTTTCAAAGCTAAAATTGGGCTCCATTAGGTTTTTTTCCAAAACACCCAGCTCAGGCCGTAGGTGGAGGAAATTCACACCATTTACTTTTGACACCTAAAAGCAACATGCATCACTCAGTCCTCCTAAGTTCCCTCTAGAGCTGTCTCTGAGACCCCATTCCTCAAAGTCCGTCTTGGTTGTCCTTGGAAGAAATCTGACTTTCTCTTCCCATTGACTATAGTGGAAGCCCAGGGACTTTTTTCCTGCATCTCTCCCTTACTATGAAATCTCACTGCAAACTGTTCTGAGTGCCAGATGGCTTCAAGGACATCACTTCTCTCTAGAACAGCTGATTGCTTTGTTTGGATGACAGGGCCATGCATTTCAACAGGATCCTGCATAAATGGCTTCGTTTCTTGCTTTATGAAGTTACCAGGGAGAACGCAAAAGCCCTGAGCATCACAAACTGGAACCTGAGACGCTTGGAAGATTCTTAATGTTTATGTACAGGCAGGAAAGCACAGCTTGAGCATGATTAACTTCTCCCTTTTCTCTTTCCTTAAGACATAGCAAAGCACGTTCCAGCCAGAAAAAAAAGAGAAAAAGCTGAAGTGACACATATCAGATTAGTTGGGCATTTACACCTTGCTGAGAGGCATGCCCATTGCCAGTTTGGTGCAGAAGGAGGAAACAGATAGTCAGAAGCTGCTGAAAAAACACAGCTCCCTCCCAGGCGTGGTCACTCAGGGCTCTATGAGGAATGGGTAATATCTCCTTTAAAAAAATTGTTTAGAGGTTGTCCTCACAAAAAATTAATTGCAAAAAACGTATTAATTGTAGCAGGTCTCAAAGCACAAGAGCTTTGGAATTTAAAAAATACCTATAAGAAAAGTGATTTTTTGAATCATGAACCCTCTCTGTGCCACACTACTCATTCAGAGTAAATTACCGAAATCATCAGGACCACATGAAATGATGTCCGAGCAGGACCTACATAATTTAGGGCAGTCTAAGCACATACACCTTAAATAGCAGTGAACAGTAGTCTGAACACTGTAGAGCATACTTCTGGTGATACTTTTGCAGAGGATCCACCATGCAAAAATAGTAGGGTTTTTTAAACAAACAAATCAACCAACCCACCCTGCAAAAAAACATATGGAAGGCTTAGGGACTCGTGAAGGAGGTTTGCAGACTACCATGCCAGAGTGGACCACTCTGACAGAGACAGGTCTCAGCTCTCTGGCAGCCACAGGGTGTCCCAGAACAACCACGTTTAGTCACATTAGAAATGTTGACCAGGAGAAAACAGCCTATTGCACAATCTCCCCATCCCTCTCCCCTGCCCTGATTCTTCTATCAGCTTAATAAGACCTCAAGTGGCCAGAGTCTAAGAGCTTCCACACCACAAAAGGATCTCTTCCTACATTAGATCTGAACAAGAGAAAGTTGTTGTCTCCTGGCCCATCATTACAGCTTCTTTCAAAAAGCACAGGATTTAAAAATTGCATAAAAATTCTCCAAAGGCTCCAGTCTGTTCCCAAACTCTGAAACATCAGTATTCAAATAGTTTGATTCCATAAACCCACCTTAGCCCTTAATAAAAAGGCTTTGTTCACCCTATTTAAGCATCAAAATTATAATCCATGTCGGAGTGAGTTTTAGGATTGAAAGTAAAGTTACCATATAAGCAGAATATAATTGTGGGTCAGAAATTAAAACAAAAATGCATTAGCAGGGTGTAAAAACTTGATTAAAGGAGAATCGGGCTGTCCTCTCTTCCCTTTTCTCCTACCCCAGTGCTTTTCACCCTGGCTATATAGCGAATACAACTTCTCTTCGGTGCGTGATTTCTAGGACAAAAACTCTATGAAAGCTAGAGTGGTTCTGATAGCAAGGAGAAAAGCTATTTTACTGCTTCTGCAGGTCTCATGGAAAAAAGCTCTGAAGACAACCAGCAGCAGGTGTGAACTTAGAGCATCAGAGCTAGGTAGTTTTGAACCTAGATATAATTGGACCTCTTTTTCCTCAACACCCGTGGTTTCCTTATAGGATAGCAGAGAGAATATTTATTAGAAGTATCAGAGGCATTTAGGAACATGAATTCCTTTGGACTTGCAAGAGTTTTATGCATTATACCCAAGCAGTGCTTTTGAAATACTTTCAAAATGTTTTGGGGCAGGAGGGGAGGAAATCAGACTCTAGGGATTTTGAATAGAAGTTTATGGACCAGGCATCATAGGCATCAGGAAGCGGTTGAAGACTATCATTAGACCAAATAACTGGTCAGGGAGATGCAGATACATAGTCAGTCCTCACCTTATTTTTACTGTTCAGAGGATTTTTCCCCATTCAAGCAGCTGGAATGGCATATTTTCTTTAGTTAGAGGTTATGGTCCATCACGTGGTTATGCAGGGGAGTCTTCTCTATGGGGGGGGTCTCCTAAGTGCTGGTGTGAAACAGCTACATTAGAGAGGCACAAGAAATTGATAGTATTTGTGCTGTTTGCAGATTGCTGCAGCCCTTGGAACAAGCATTACCTGGCAGAAGGCGCTACATGAATGGCCTCAAGTGCTTGGAAAGGAGAATCCATTCAACGACCAGATTGAAGCTATATTCAAAGATCAAGGTGGACACTGACTTCCAAACTGCTGGAGCCCTGACGCGGTTTATGGTGGTGCTTCCCATTGCATTCTACAAAACAAGATGATTAAAGACACACACACAAAAAGGGGAAGGGCAAGCTATCAGAGCCAGTAGCAGTGGACATAACATAACAGCATTCTTTTCAGTCTTGTATCTCACCTGCACAAGTAGGCTATGCTTTTTCTGTGGAGCTACAAAAATTAAAATCAAAGGATACCTGCCAGCTAGACAACTTATTTTACTGGTTTGCAAATCCATACAATTTTTTCCATATATAGCAAACTCCTAGCCCTACCTCATTTCCCCCCCCCCCCCCACAGAACATTATTTCTGGGCTTTCCATTTGTACTGTTTCAATAGTTAATCTGATCCCAAAAGGGAGGGGGGGGAACCCCCAAACTCATTATGTTGCTATAAATTGTGCATATGTAGTTACCCTGACTGTCAATACATTATTTAGCTGCTATTTGCTTATTAAAATGTGCCAGGAATAACAAGGCACTAGAATTTTGATTTGCCTGGCAGCATTAGTGCAGGCTGACTGAGCACAGGTTCTCTTCTCCCCCATTAACAAGACAGTAACTTGACAACCCTTCATGTATTTAAAACAGGTTGCTTTTTCAAGCTTTAATACATCTTTGCTCTTTTGCTTCCTAACAAATATGATATATGATATATACCCAGTCCTGTACTTTTTACAGGTATGACCCAGGGAATCATTGAAGATACTGGGCAGCCCTTACCTGCTCTATTTCATACGCAGAATGTTGAGAATTAATAGTATTTTTTTCACCAGCTTATCTGATGCTCTTTGCAAAGCAAACAAACAGACATATATATATATACACACACACACACACACACATAAATTAGGGACAGCTCTATGCTACTCGCACCCCTGCTGGTGATGAAGGGATCAGACAGCAAAAATGTCACTAATTATGCATAGAAAAAAATCTGGTAAATAGAAAGTGTTAATGTGGCATGACTAAAACCCATCCAGATTAGCCAAAGCTCAGGTAGACTTGCTCTGCTCTTCATTCCGAATGCATACCATGCACTAGGCTGCGTCACCCATGAGGCGGCTCTTAGGCTGTGGTCCAAACTAAAGGAGGTGGCCTGGTCTTGTATGGACCTTAGCCCACTGGCCACAGCTGTAGGAGATGTATCTGCTCAGTATGTTGAATAGGCAGAGGATGACTTGCTAATGCTATTTTGACTGAAGCACATATTATTGCTATCTTAGATCCTCTTCCTTTTTTTAAAGTATAGTCAATGCTGCATCTTTTATTAAGAGATAAATTCCTTTGGGACAACTGCTAACATTTAAGGAAATATTCAAGTCATCTACTTTAGGAAACCAAAAGGGAATACATTCCTTAATTGAATGATACTTACTAATAAGGCCCCAATTCATTCAAGGCATTGAGATGTTACCAAAATATCCAGTCTCCCAAGAAAGTTTCAACTATTTAGCAGTAGAAGGAAATCTACCTGCTTTCCGTACAAATTCTCTCCACCAAACAGCATAACATTAGATGCATACTGGCCAGGTAGGACACCTTCTACCTATTTTTTATTACCTATTCAGGTTTCCTATCTTTCATTAAAAACAACACAAGGGCAGAAACAAGTGCATCCACATGGTTTTACTATAGACCAAGTACAGCATAGACAATAATTATAGAATATCAAATAATTTCCTCTACACCAAAATACAGAAATGTAGCAATTATAAGGGGGAAGGGAACAGTATGTGTTTAGAAGCCAAATTTTCAGGCAATCTCATTGCAAATTATTGTATTTCATTTGAGGTTGGGATTTAATAACACCAATTAGGCGTTTTACAAGCTAGTAAAACTGAAATTTCCTCAGCTAAAATAAGCTTCATTGCCCAGAGCAAAGCATTTTCCATTTATAGACTTTCTTATTAGTGAACATCTTGAATTTCTGAACAACGGAAGAAAAGCTTTCTTATAAAATTAGAACGGCATCTTCTCAACCAAAGACGACCTGAAAGCCCCATAGCTGAACCCCAAAGCAAAGCTCTCAGATTTGCCCAGTACAATTGCTCTGTGCTTGACCAGGGGTCTCCGAGAGACTTGATGAAATGGGCTTGCCACTGGCTGAAGGAGCACTAACCAAACCTCATGTCCTCATGCCTCAGAGGCGAGCTCTGCAGTTCAGAATTAGGCCGTATGCAGCAGCTTGATTTGTAACTAATGCAGTAACTATTTGCAAATAAAGATGAATTTTGGGCTTATTAAGCCGCCAGCTTTTACAACCACTGTGTCTCTCCATTATTTCAAAGAATGCAAAAAACAGCTGAAGATCTGCACCCCCAACCATCAATCACTTACCAGTACCATTCTAAAAATAAGTGTCCTATATTTAAACAAATGCTTCTGAAAAAGCTTATTCTAAAGCAGTAACAAGCTATGAATCCTAGTCTATTCTGTTTAACTGTCTCCTGGTGCTTAAATCTAAGGTTGAAGGTGAAAAATGCACAGGGAAGAGAGAAATAAACAGGAAAAAAGAAAGAGTTTCTCTTGGAAAACTAAGTATAGTTCCATGAAATTCAAAGTTTATAGCAGTACAGATTTCTAGAAGGAATGGTCTATCAAGGCCTTTTTAGAGCATGTGAATACAGGAGGAATTATGGAACTACTCAGTGACACCACACTACAAGTGGGAAGGGTTTTTTTTGATGTTATGCTGTCAAACTGTTTTTACAAGACTTAAAGCTTGTTTGAAATCAGACAGTAGAAACTATTTTTTAGATATAAAACAAATAGCTTCAGATAGCTATAGATGAATTCACATGGTCTGTCCTCTTCCAAAAGGATCCGCTACAAACATGAAAATATATGTTTGCCAACATTTTCACAAAAATTTTCCATGGCTCACCCACAGAAAAGCAAGGGAATGGGGGAGGGGGGGAGGTACACAGAAGTGCAAGTCAGTCAAGCTGTAAATGCAGGCTTGCTGCTAAGCTAGCATCACACACTTCTGCTGGCTGCAGTACTGCACGTCATCGCCCCGACAGCTTGTGCCTAGAACTCACCATCCAGGTCAGATTTTCTAAATTACATCACCTGTTACACTTTATACCTTTCCTTGATGAGGATAATTTTTCATCTTGGGCAATGAACAAACACAGATTAGTTTCTACAATGGATAATAGCCCAATTAGCCTAAATAAAAATAGGTCATTCCCTTAGATATATCCAGTTCCATTCTTAACACCTTTCTATGGACTCATTTCATAATTTTATATTTAATGATTTTTATTAACATCCATTTGGAAGTTTAAGTAGACAGCCTAAGGTGGATCCACAGATGAAATTTGCTCTTCCACTGTCCATGTTGTATTGCTAGTCTGCTGCTGTGTCTCCATCACAAGAGAAAAGAACCATCTCCCCTCCATACTTGATGAGCTGCTGGTCTCTAGCAGCCTCTACATTCATATACGTTCCAACCAGTTCATGGTAACTGCCCGCAGACAATCTGGCCTCCCACTACAAAATTTGGTGCTAGCTACCCCTGAGGCATCACATTATCTTCTCAAATCAAGCAGTATTTTGAGATACACATACTGAATAGAATCCTTTCTCAAATGTTGCGTGGAGTCCAGCTTTTCTTCTTCAGTCTACAAACTAGTCATCTATGCATTTGAGATGATACATTATGAAAAAAGCATGAAGTGTTTTATTCTTTATTTTAAATGAATAAAATAAATCTCAATACATAGTTTGGAAATATTTAAAGACATCAGAAAAAGAAAACTAGATTTAAAAGCAAAAGTACAAAAGTGGCAGGATGAAAACAGTATAAGCTAACAGAATTTAGTGTTTAGAGTTGTGAATATAAACAGCAATAGCAATTTTAAGTATTCCACTATTGCATTTGCAATAGTGAAGTAATAAGATAGCATTTCACTAAGCCCAGTGAAGAGCTGTGAAAATTGCAAGTTTTAACTGAATAGTTTTGCAATTTTAATGATGGATCTGAAGTAACATTTTTATCTGTATTTATGGACACATCTATGAGGGGGAAGATGACCCATACTTTTGGCCAGCAGAGTATTAGTTGGTACATAGCAGCTTTGTAGTGTCTTATTAAAAAAATAAAAAGCACTTTTACAACCTATTCCTGGTCCTCAGATGGAGAATTCTAGCTTGTACAAACCATGAGTCCCAGCCCAGGAAATACTGACGTATACAATCCTAAAACTAATTTTTTTCTGTTTTGTTTTTTCTTTTATATTATAGCAGTCCTAACAAAAATATTCAAGACCTTTCATTTCTATCAAAGTGCAATATACTGCATACATAATTCCACACCTGTAAACGATATAGGATACATGCCATGCACTTAGCCATACCAGTTTGTATGAGAAATTGCAGAAGAAGTATGCATATATTGTGCATGTCTTTTGTTCTGACCACAAGGAGACTGTGCAAGCAAGAAATGCCTATATTGCATGTTGTAGAGTAAAATTTACTAGTAACTTCTACGCCTGATCATTAAAAAAAACCCGACAAGCCCTCCAATATTAAATCTTGTGCTTCAGCACCATCCTTGTTAGAGAACTCTGAGCTACTGTTTCTTTCAGGGAGCTGAGTTATCTAGTAAGCTTGTTTTTTCACCAGCTTGCCCTCCCCTTCCTGCCCTGAAGTGTCATTTCCTGCAATAATTTAGTTGTTTAAAGAAAAGAATGTACTTAGCTAAAAGACTTCCAAAAAAGGAGTTACATAAATATTTAGCACGTTTAGAAACAGCTAATTGCTTCCTACCATACTCAAAAGCTAGGAAGCAAAAAAGTTTTAAAATTCTTAAAGTGAAATAAAAATACTGCATAACATAGTCCTGTATAATGTTACATACTCTCTCAAATTTAAAGCATAAGTGACCCAGAGGACTTCCCACATTTTCATTTAAGTTATGTATGCAAAAACCTGCGTGAGCTACACAAAAAAATATTTTCTTCATAGTTCCCTTCCAGAGTTTAAAGCTTTCCAATAGGTTTGTAGCAGGCATCAGGCTGCCACATGCGAAGGTCAACAAGGATTTGGTTGAGCTTTTGCATCCAAAGGTTACGCTCTTCTTTAGTATCAGCAGACAGCCAGTTCCTAAAAGGCAAAGAACCCAATGGATTAGATAAGTCTTTCTCCGCCTCTACTTAGTTATTCTGAAAAACGTCAAGCTGATCATCCATGGAAGCCCAAATAGCAGGGGGAGGGGGGGAGGGAAATGAAGTCAAATATTCCCCAATCCTGCTACCAAGCTACCTGGCATTTCCACTTCTGGAAAAGTGGAGTTCTTTGTCCTCAGAAGGCTGAAATGGGACAGCAAGACAAAATAGGACTAAAAGTGAACCAAACAGTTCAAGTTTCATCCCAAAGTCTTAGCATTTAAATGAGCTTTGCATTGGCATGTCAAAATTGTAAAGCTCCTATGTTATTAAAACTATCACTTGAGGCAAAACACCTCTCCCACACACATCCCATAACCTCCTGCAACCTTCATGATTTTATCTACTCACTTTGTAACACAGAGCGTGTCTCTGCATCGGCTGACAAGAGTCTCTCTGTCATCTTCCCTCTGAGGACGGACAGTTATTAGTTCAAAAGTGTTGGGACGGGCACAGAACTCCCTGTTGGCAGGTTCAATCTGATGATTAGTGCAGTTAGCCAAGTTTATCCGGCCCAAAGGATGCTGAAAGTGAAGTTAGTTCATCAGTCAAGAATACTGCAATCAAGAGTAATTCTGAAAAACATATACTTTGACAATTGTTGCCATATTAAGTGAAAACCCCCTCCCCAATAAATTATTCCATACAAAGAGAGGGATTCCACTTTTTGCGTTTAAGAGCCATAGCTGAAGCAAGATAATATAGACAATGGAACAGGTCCTGGCTCAGCCACGTACAATACAGCTAACAAATTTATCCCTTACCAAAGGGTTAGTCTCTAGGAAGATATATGCCCTTTTTTCCTTAAATAAATTTAAAAAACCCCAACAACAAGCTTTAACTCTCAAATTCAAGAGAACTTCATAATAAAATCCAAACTGATAGAGTAAACCCTGTCAAAGCCTACAGAAAACAAGCACTTTAGGAATGCTTGCATCATTCTTGTCAAAGCCTATAAGCACACGGATTCATCTTCAACCATGTAACTAAGGCACCTAAGTGCCACATCCAGCTGCTTTAGCTCCCTCTATAGTCAATAGCTAGACCCTTGCAAAGAGCATTTCAAATTTCAAGGCAGTTCTCTCTTTCTGCTGACTATAGACAGAGGCTCAGCTGTATGCCTGAAGTTAGTTACAGACCTTGGCTCCGATTCTTCACACCTACAGAATACCTCATCAGGGAAACATCACAAGCTGCTCTTGGCTTGGAGAAGAGTTTGCTATTTATTGGGCATGTTCACTATACTATTCCATAGATAGTTAAAATAACCTAAGTTACAGGAAAAAGAAGGATAACTCCATTTCAAGGAACATTAAGAAAAGGTTGTGTGTTGGTGATATACAGCCAGGGGAAATTTATTTTTAAAACCCCACATTCCACAATTTAAAGCAATCATTGCCCAATACTGATATTTGAGCTACATCTATCTCTGTATGGTAGAACAGATATAGTGGGGGTAAGGGGGGCATTTAATAAGGACAGAGTTTAATATGGCTGTAGATGATAGTATATCAAAAGAATACAGCTGACCCTTACTCAGAATGATAGTGAAACAAGTCTAGAAGATTTTTTAAGAACAGAATCCGGAAAACAAACCAAAGCTGCTTTCTTGCAGACAAAAGCAGAATAGGAAGCTTTTTCTTGCTTAAGTCAATTTTTTTTTTTTTGCCTATCTTCTATTACAGTAGGCAGAGATTTTTCCCCTCTCTCCTGGCAGGGAAAGAAAGTACATTGATATATTTTGGCAATGTCAACTATGAGCATATGGTCTTCCTCTGTTAGCAGGGAAGAAACTAAACTCAGGCATCTGGATTGGCATAGAAGACCCAAAAGGACCAGAGTTTGCCACAGACTTCAGGAAAGAAAGTGTTCTGCCAACAAACAAGCAAGTGTTTAATGGTAAATTGCTTAAGTGAGTCAGAAAAACCCTCTTGAAAGCAATCTCTAAAAGGACCTGGAAGTATTTCAGTCCACGCTGCAAGAACAGGCTAAGGAGACAAGAAGGTTCACCTCAGTGACAGATGAACCTCTGATCTGTCTCATTAGCCAGACAACAACTTAGGTTTCTGTGAGAACCATTTAAAAAGCACCAGTTTCAGCTACAATGTGGAGCTACAAGAAAACAATGACTGCAAATAAGATAGTCCATAATTACAGCTATGCTTCTGCAATATAGATGGATTGTCCACTCTAATTCTTTACCATATTAAGTGTTAAAGTCATTATTTTGTCTAAAACTTAAGGCAACTAGATACAGTCTGCTTATTAAGCTGTACAAAGTCTGATCAATTTCAGTTAAATAATTAGTCAGTTGACAAGCACAATGGAAAGCCTTAAGACTACAGGGGAAATTAAATATGGATCCTTCCTCCACTTTTCCCCTTTCCCAGCAGATAAAGTAGTCAGTTTCTAAGTTTGCTCTGATTTAGGTCAGATTTATAAAGACAAGTTCCCTCCATTCCCCAAGGAAACTTTATGAGCTTGAATCTCATGCTTTGAATATACTTACCTGTTTTAAGCCTAAACGTTACTGTCATTAAAAATGAACAACTGGTTGTGTTGGGTACTACAGAACTTTTGACTTGAGCTTTATAAAACACCATTACCTTTCGTTTTTCATCATCTGGGTACGTCCAGTAAGATATACAGTTTCCAGACAGCACACACCAGCGCCTATGCCATGCTCCAAATCCACTAACATCTTCGAACATAGTCTTAAAAAAAGTTTTAAAAAAAAATTTTTTTTAAATGGGGTAACATTATACCTTGAGCTTTGTCTGTACTCAGATATTTTTTTTCTACCAGAATGGTTCTGCAAGTACAACCCTTCATAGGAGTAAACGTAAGGAAAAAATACATACTGGGAGAGACTTCTATTAGCATAGTATATTTATTTTCCAGATAGCATAGAAAATGGGCTTATGCTATCATTCTCAAGTTTGCAGCCTTTTGCTCAAAATGCACCTATCACTGCTATTTCAAGTTACCAGATTTTTATGTTGACAGTGGTAAGCATTCCCATCATTTTAAGATAATGGAGGGTTACTTATAGAAGATACAGGATGAATGGTTCACAAAACATGTATTAGTATCACATAATTTGTTATGATTAGGTATTCAAGTCATCTTTGACTTACAATTCAGGATTACAAAGTGTTTGGCTATTCTGCAGGCCACACTCAGAAGTCTAGTCAGTTTAAAATAAATTAGAAATTGATTTTTAAATGTTTGTGTTGGCAGTTACTTTACCGGACACAGGATTATGCTAATTTCAAGCCCCATTTCTTTAGTACTGGAATGGAAAGTTTAGTATCTGTCCTCTAGTCCTGATACCTCTTGAACTTGTACAGAACTTTTTTTTTTTTCCAATTAATTTGTGTGTTGTGTTTTTCACTCTTCACAATTCAGATCATATTTTTTCATGGTGCAGGGAGTTTCCAGTCCCTTACTCTGAAAAAATTTAATATGCATGTACACTATTCTTAATGTTTTACATATTGTATAGTAGAAGTAAACAAGGACTTTCTTAAATTAGTGCACAAAAACATGGGATAGCAAATACCATAAGCATGTGAAATGTTTGCATCCAATGAAATCTGTTCAACTTCAATTAAGCAAAGAGAAAGGAGACAGAAAGAACTGCTTGAAAAGGGTCTAAAGAAATTCTGATTTCTAGAAACACCAAAATAACAGCAAGTGTGAATGCTTTGCTGAAGTATTTTCCTAGCACATCTACTGCCATCTGCTGGACATAACCTCAACAGCGCCGTCTATCAGGGCCAAGTATCTTTTCCAAGACCAGTTTTAGAGAAAGAACTGCTCAAGTTGTTGCTCAAAAAATACTGTCGCTTCCTTGTAAGTCAAAGTCTGTGAACACGGGAGCATGGGGTGGGGGGTGGATCTTTTGCTAGGGAGAATTTGTTTTTACTAGACAAAAAAATCCAAGATGTCCTGTAAAAGTTTCTGGCAGAGAAATTAGAATCTCATCTCACATCAGAGATTATAGCAAGAAAAAGTTAACTGAAGTTCAGAATAACAGATAAACAGTGTTTAGAAGACAAAGATATACAAAAACCTAAAAGGCAGCTTTAATTTAGGCATGTTTAGAAGATAAACTAAGAAAGTTTTGAGGTCTGGTTCAGGGCAGGGGGGAAAATCAAGCCAGTTTTAACCTTCACAATCACTACAAATACATGTGTGAAGTTAAAAAAGTGACTACATTTAATAGGACTTGTAATTTCCAAGGAAGGAATTTGAAGTGAATGCCTTACCAAAAACCCTTTCTCCTCCACAGAAGAGTCCACTTGGCATTTTAACTTTAGATATATATGACCTTCCAAAGGAGACAAAAAGGGAACCTGCAAAAAGTAAAACAATTAGGCATTTAATTTTGACACCTCTCAACTCTACCAGTTCAAGCAAGCCACCTGCACCAGGATGTTAGCACTGTCTTGTTCTTAGGATCTTCAGCCAAAAAAAAGCGGTCAGTCTCAAGCAAGACAGTAAATAATCACTTTTTGTTTCAAGTTAATTTAGAAGCTTTTCAAGACTTATTTGCTTATTAGTTTGCTCAGGACATATGCACAAACATGCTTCTATCTAGAAAATAAGGGACTCCAAGCATGGTTAAAACCAACACAAGGCACTGGTCCACATCCTGCAAGCTTCTGCCTCAGTTTGACATTAAGCTGTTTGGAAAATATCAAAGTGGGCTTAAACAGGATTGGTACTTGGATGCCATAAGCATTTTTGGCAGATACTGATGTAGTAGTGCCTACTCAGATAAATATTTGTATAAAACACCTAAAAGGGGAAAAAGTAATGGAAGTAGTTCTTCTCAACTGGCACTCAAGGTCTTGAAGACCTGTGTTAAGTCATTTCTAACAAAAGAGGTTCCAAGCCCTATCTTCTACCACTGAAAAAAATCAACCAAACAAAACAACAACAACAAAAAACAACCCCCACAAAACACCAGCTTAACTACTGTTCCAGAGGTTTGTTCAAATGGCTATTCAATATTCAAGAGTTTTGAGGAGGAGCATGCAACAAGGACTGCTTTTGGACTTCCCCCAACCCCTCCACACATAGCACCGCATTACATTTAGTGCTCCCACCACTACTGTCAAGAAATCACATCTCTTTTTCCACAGGGAAGCTAAGAAACAAATTGCTAATTCAACAAGCAAATGATGATCTGCAGGGCATCCTACATACCATATTTTGTTGCTAATCTGAACAAGCAATACAGTAAGAATCTTGCAAAAAAAATCAGAGACATCAGTGCTTTGTCTCACTAGAAAAATCAGCTCAAATACAAAGAAAGAACCATTTGCCAGGGAATAGGCATCTGTACACAATAATGAAATAGCTTTTAGAGCCATGGAATCAACATCCAAACAGAATTAACTTTTGTTAGTAGTTAAGATGAACAAGAGTAACCCTCAGTAGTTAAAAGTATACATCTGTAGGCTTCAGTGAACCCTGCAGAACACTGAAATAGATGTTATGGTTAGAAATGGATCGCCTTTGAATACTGCAGCTTCCTCCCAAACACGATACACATGTGCATAAGCAGGTGATCAAATAATTTTTTACCAGGTCTACTGAACTAAGACAGCATGCATAGCTTGCTCATGTACTTGGCCTTACAGTATAGCACAGCAAAATTTTGAGCACCAGTTAGGAGTCTGCATGACCATTTGAGAAGCAAAAATAGCCACATGTTTGCACATAATAGCAATAAGTTGCATCAGTCCTGAATTTTTATCAGCAAAGACAATTATAACCCTATGTGCTACCCCCAGGGAATGTTGCCATATATCCTACCAAACCACAGTAAAATCCATTTCTGAATGAGGGCCTCAAGGAAGTTTGGCCAATTCCCCACTTGAAGTTTGTGGTTTTTGCATTCCTTTCTAATTTATGTCAGGACAGAAGAACCTACTTTGTGGATTATAATGTTTACCAGTGAAGAGCTGTGTGACAGTAAAGCAAAAAGGCTGTATAACAAATGGAACATAGCAGTTATGCAGAGCCTACAACACCATTACTAATTACTAAAGCAGGTCTCAAAACACTCTCTGTACACATAATGAAAAAATATTACATTCCAGTCAACAATATATCCCTTTCAAAGGCAAGTGGGGTGGAGGTGGTGGTAAGAAAGCAAATTTGTTGAATATCCAGCTAGATGAAGAGAAGACTAAAGCCCATAACTAAGCTAGCTTGCATTCTGGTGTAGTCATTCAGATATCTACCATAAGAAGTTGGCTTACTGTCATAGAAGATTATCTGTAAAGATACTCAAGATAACACTCAAGAATTTGCAAAAAAATGGTTTCTTATGAGATTTTTGATTACAAATAGGAGACAATAGGTACTAAAATTATCGCCTGCTTAATTTTGAGAGAAAACATACCTAAGGTTATCTAAAACACTTTCTTCTGAGGGATCTGAGTTAATAGTTAACTAAATAAAACTATTTTCAGAGATTAAAGACCAATTATTTATTTTAAGCATATCAGTTTACATTATTCCTAAAGCAAAAATTGTATATACCAAGCAAAATATTTTAATTGCACATTTGTGTACAAATAAGAACCTCACATTTTGATGCATTTAGTACTTTCAAAACTTTAGTTCTTTATGATTGCTTTTTGCTTAAAAAACAAAGGTCTGGATAGAACAAGGCCTCGACAGAATAAGAAACAAGATATTCAGTTCCTGAGTGATTTTAATTTTCTTCAGTGGCAACAAATTGAGTTAAACCAACATTTAGGACACCAGTCATTTTCCCCTGGTCCTCTATCAGCAGAGTGGCTGATTCTATGTTCTATGCAGTTCATCAAGAAGTTGGCTCAAATTTCCTGACTAGCAATCTTTAAGAGACATGTCGATTTGTTTTGAAGTAAGAAAAACCCTCCTCTAGTGATCTAGGAAGACAAGAGACACATGCTAGTTAAGGAAAAACCCTAGGTGGCCTAAATAACTTTGAATTCTAGCAGCATGCTTATTATTGTAATAACAGGGAGTAGTATTCTGCAAGTCTTAAAGGCTCCTACCATCTTATGTTTAGTTAATAAATCTTTGTAAGCATTTTCTTAGAAGAATTAAAAAAAATAGATACTGCAAAAAGGCCAGACATGAGCAACATGCACTAAGAAGCAGTTTCCTATTTGAAGTTATAAACTAAAGGATCACAGCAACCTTGTCCTGGAACATATAGTCCAAGAGTTCTTTTTCCTCCCCTTCAAAATTTATCTAGGGAAAAAAAGAAACATGCTCAATGCGATTAGTGTAAAGTTAAAGTTTATAAAAAAAAAGGACACAGTTATACATGAGTACATATTGGTCCTTTCTACCCTGAATTTTAACAGTGCATATAAAAGGGAGGAATGAAACAAAAAACCCCACCATGTATTAGAAATGCATGGAGCAAGTTGAAAAGCAGCTGTTTGGTACAGCCACAGGCCAAGTCAAAACTGAAGCATAACAGAGGTGATAGTTTCACAAAAAAAATTTTGGACAAAAAGGGGAATTCTTATTCGCAACTGTTTAAGTTTGCACCTGGAAAAAATTAACCAGGTGATGGTTGCCCTGGAATTCTATTTGAAGCTTGTGCTACAGTTTATAGTTCAGTCCAGTGTCCTGTCCTAAAGAATAAACCAGAAAAGTTCAGACCCAAATTGCTGAATCTAATGTAAAAGCTGATTCCCATAACTTCAAGAACAAGGGGTTTCCAATAACCAAGCCATACACAAAATAAGATTTCTACATGCAGTTCTGGTTAGGAGGAACATTTATGCTGAAGAACCAAAGCTGGTACTTCTGAAGTTCACACAGTCAGTAACAGCAGTGCAATTCAACTGTTAAGTTCTGCGAACTGTTTCAGTAAAGGAGGATTCTGCTTCTATCTGCAAAACTTCTAAAAAGCAAGTTGGGATTATTGCAATATTTTGTTTTTAATCTTGTGCACAAACACAACCAATTCTTGTTATCTCTCATCAGAAGCTATAATTGCAATACTACTATCATCACAATAAGACTTGATTAGCCAAGAAGAAAATTTATTCTTATGCTGCTGTTTGGATATATAAAGCTGTAATTTAGTACTACCATAAGCTGTAGTAACTTTTGAATTAATTTAAGTTAGCTTAGGATAGCTGCTGGCATAAACACCTATTAAAATAGGTTTTAGGTATAAGGCATTAGGAGGTTAGAGATTACAATGAATGTAAGACTATTTTTTAACTTCTAATGGTAAGAGCCAATAAACATATTTTGTTTAGACAAGGAACTAATGGTATAAAACTCAATAATAGCTCCCTTTCAGAAAATATTAAGGTCGTTTGCTTCTACAAATTTAATTGGGATATGAAAGGAAACTCATACTCCTAACTATATGCAAATGGCAATTTAAGTCAATTAAATGTAGAAAATTTCAAATACTTCATTATCATTAAAACACACTTAATGTCTTATTTAGCAATAACTGCAAGACTAAGAGCAACGAACAACATGAAGACCACATACAGAGATACCAACTGCATACATCAATTTTTTGTCAGTGAAAGCAAATCAGTAAGCAAATACTTTCATTATCTTTGCATAACCATACCCTACATAGAGCTACAGAAAAGAAAGAACATCTGGCATAGTAATGTAAGTCTTTTTCTGTTGTATCTCAAAATTACATTTCAGTCATATGAAATTTAATACCAGTAACATCAACTATACATAATTTTTTATGTATTTTTGTGTGTATATATAGATTTTTTTTTTTATATAAACCTATATGTTTCATTTCTAGGATGCTAATTTCAGCTGAAAACAGTAAGCCCAGGCTCATATTTGGTTTTCTAGTAGTATGCAATTACCTTTGGATTAGTAACCAATAATTTCCATTACCTTGTCCAATGCAAATTTGGCATTTCCTACAGAAGACAGCGATAGCTTGTGGGATCCAACAAGGATGAAATTAGTAGTGCGTACAGCATTAGGGCCACCTGGACTGGCCATGGCTGTGGAGAAAAAAGTTAAAGTCAAGTCATAACACAACACAATCAGGATGCCGCAAGGTTTAAAAAGGCTTTATTTGTACTACTGTATGCGTGCCCTACTCAGTACTCCAGGAGAAGCACTCTTGGCAGTGCAGCCCAGAAGCACATTCAGACAGGATCTTGGTGCACACCATTCCTCCTCAGTAGATCTTTTATTTCAGAAAGAAGTTTTGAAATATTCACAAAAGGAAAAGTCAAAGCATTTTAAGAAGTCTCAGGGGGACAAAGAGCACTCTAGTGCACACTACAAAGCACACATGCCCTGCAGTAGGAACTTGACTTTCAGATTTCTTAACCTCGTCTCAAGTGACACACTGCAGTCTTCCATAATTTGTATGCCTATATTCCTCTTTGCACTTTTATCAACAGAAAAAAGAACTATAGCTCAGGCAAAGGAACCTGACTAGTTGCAGCAGCATGGTAGACATTTCAGAGTTAGTTCATGAGCTCCTTATTGCTGCAATTTGTACTAAAACTAGCTCAAGTGTCTCATGCTGTAGTGAGACAAGTGTCTAACACATTTTTTATGTTGTTAGAGAAAACAGTTGGAGATGCTGTTGTTCTCCCCCAAGAGTCAGAAATATATAAACATGTTAAAAACACTGTATACAAGCAATACTTCAGAATTTGTACATATATTCAAGTTTGCTCTGTATTACTTTGTTGACATCAGACTCTAGTTTAAAATCTTAAAATTTGAGTTCATCTTTTCAGGAAAAGAATGTAAACCAGAGGTATCTGATAGCAGATACCAATTTTGATTTTGTGAAGAGATCTATTAAACATAATGGTAACTCAAATATAAACGCAGGGCCAGTTTCTGGGCTGGCGATCTAACATAATTCTGTGTTTATTACACCCAAATTATCATCTGTTACAATTATTATTTACTGATATACTGCTTTAGATGGCAAGTGCAGATTATTCATCTTGGCGTAAGAAGTTTAGATTTTACTTACCTGGAGTAAGGGTGCTTTTCTAGAAAGAGAGAGAGAGAAATAAAAGCTTACTGGAAAAATAATTTCTGACAATTTCTACATAAGACTAAGCTAGGTTAGAAAGAAACTAAATCTGAAGTACTTTAAAAAAACTAGCAAAACAAAAAACTGGAAAAGAAAGTCCAAATAAATGTGTAGTAACTGCATATTTCTAGCATTACATATTTAGAGCTGTTACCTATTTCTTGAGCTGATGGCTGAAGAGTTTGGCAGAAAGCTGGACAGGTTATAGAGTTTCAAGTAAGGGACACAAAGAGCCTCCTATGGGCACAGCCTTATTCAGTGTGAGAATACGGCCTTTGGAAGCAGTCATAACCAAAATCTTGTTACAATATTACATTCATACTTACAGAGGTAATAGATGTTAATAGTCTCTTTGGAGTAATAACCTACAAAAGAATATAAGATAAATGTATTTGCTGATGAATTTGTCCATCACATTAGCATGAAAAAAAAATCAGACAGTAAAACTCCTGAAGGCTTATCTAAGTAAATTTTGAACGGATACTAGTTGTTGCAATGAGTAAGTCTTGTTTTTTGACTGAATGTAATATATTTTAGTAGAAGGAATGCTACATATCAAAGAACTACTTACCACAGAAAAGTTTAAGTATGCCTTAGCTTAGGACGGACAGCATGCATTTGAAAAGACAACCTTAGTAGACCTTTTTCCTTCATGTAACAGGGCTTTAAAGTTACATTTGCTTATCAAAGATAATACAAGTACAGAGATGTTCAATGAGCTACTGTTGTACGTTATCTATGTTTTCAGGTGAAAAAATCTCAAAGTTTAAGTGAGACTGTATGTTAAACATGGACTGGAATTATGTACTCATCTATTCTTGAAGCTGAAAGATAAGTGTAAGAAGCTTGTTAAAAAGCAGATACAGGATGCCATCAGCAAACCTATAATCCCACATCAGCAACTTACCTACAGTGCCACAAAAACATTCAGTTTTAAGTAAAGATTCCTCTAAACTATAGCACAGGAGAGAAAGAAACCCTGGACTTCAAACTGGTTTTATTGGGGGATAGGTGGAAGCATGCTTTCATTGTGCCAAATGAAAGTAAAGATTAAAGAAAGTTTCTGTTTCTGTTTGCAGAGGCAGGATTTAAGTACTCATTCCAGCTTTTTTGAAAGATACTAAAATTTCTTGTTTTTATTAAGTGACAGATATCTTGACAAGGAAGAAATTAGACCTAAAATCATTAACACACTATATGCTATTGGAATTATAAGAAGAAAAAAACCCAAACAAACAAAAAACCAAACCACCTCCAGAAAGCCAGTGGCTTGTTTGGGGTCACAAAGCCTTAATAAAGCACAAACACTTGAAATATGCACCCTACACATGCTGAAATGTTTATGTCCGAGGAGTTATTAAAACAATGTTTGCTTTAAAAACACAAGCATCTAGTGCTTTCACTTAACACTGGGAAGAAAGAAAAGCATTGCAGTTGATCAACAGAACCTTTAAGACAAATCAAACTGCAGTGTAGGGCATATTGACTGGTGTAGTTTAAGTAAAGTGGAGAATAAGGGCACTAAATCACTATCAGAGGCACCACACCTAATAAATAAAAGTTTGCAAAGCATAGCATTTTGCAGAACTAGTAAGACTTCTTCTTCCCCTCCAATATATTTCAGACTCAACCAAGTGCTGCAGGTCCAGTCTACTAATAGATGCAGGACTCCATAACCCATCTGTCATTGCAGATGTTCCAAGAAAGAACAAGAAGAGCAAAAGCAAGCAACAGATTGTCTAAGACTATTAATTAGTTCTCCCCGAACACTACAGTCTTCCTAGCGTACCTTCTGTTGAAATACAACATACTGATTTTCATGTTTCATTTACCTTAGATTTATTTGCCTTTTTCCTTTTATCAGTGCTTGTAACTTCTTTTCTCTGCACCTGTAAGGCAAGAAGGTATTAAGAAAGTACAATACATAATTCTCCCTTACACATCCTTTTGACAGGAACTGATACATACCAAAGTGTAAACTTCTATATTTATTTCGAAGTCATTTGACACATCATGCCTAAAAGGGAGGAGGGGGGAAAAAAAAAAATAAAGTTAAACACCGACTGAATCAAAAAGGGTTGGGTTTTTTTGTTTGTTTTAAGTTACTCTTTACTACTTTGCTCCTTAAAACTGTCCAGGGAGCAGCTAGGTTCTACACAAGAGAAGCTTAGCCATAATGCTGACTAATAGCTAATCTCTTATTAGTAATTCATAGTTTGTTCCTGCAGGCCCAATAGGGCTGTTTAAGATCCTTTCACTTCTACAATAGTACTGTTCAGTGCAAGCAGCTTTGCTGTTTTTAAGACTAAGTGTATTACTATTTCAAGATACTTTTTAGAACTCAAAGAACAAAAGGGGAGGGAGGAAAAGAGGCAGATAAAGCACATCTACCATTTCTCAGATTGCACCCTTCAGTCCACTTCTGGCACACATTTCTAGAAACAGAGATTGGGGTTTTTTGAGTAAATAGCTTTAAGTGAAAATTCTAGTTGGGTTGGACTTTAAAAAGGGAGTTTGCTTATTTATTTCAGAAGACTTTTGCTAACAAACAGCCATTTGAACTCACAATACCTTTTTAGCTAACCTGTTTTAGCTAACATATGAGTGTTGAAGTTTAAGAGTACTATTTTTTCCAGATACCAAAACCAAATAGCTATATAAAATGCTAGCTGCTGCAAACAAGAAAAAAAAACACATCATCTCAGGCAGCACAATCCATCTATCATTGCAGGTATTCCAGAAGAGAACAAAAGTAGAAAAAGCAAGAGATAAATTAGCTGATGGATGGTAGAGTAAGTCTAGATTGCTCTTTTGAGAGAAGTGCATTCCAGCTATTTCTTGAAGCAGCAAATACCCATACCACAAGATCTCACCACATTTGTTTGCAGAATATGACATCCTTATATGAACATTTTAAATATTTTTATGCATGCTTCACCAGAGTTCAAACTGGTTCCAAAACAGTTTCTTTATACTTACATAGTAAATGTTGTAGTAAAAGTAAGAGCATCTCCATTCAGGGAGCTGGCAGTACTTGCTAATGGAGTTGCAACCATGTTTTCTGCTCCAGATCTCAGTATTATTACATAGTAGTAATTTGCTGCCTCTGTAAATACATATCAGATGGTTTTGATAGCCAGAGGTGTACAAGTGTCTAAAAACCCTCAAGTACTGCATTGCCATCAAACACACATCTGTTTCACCCCACTTAAATGCTTGATTACAGTCAAGATTTGCTTATAAACTTACTCTTAAAACAAGGGTTTTTCCCCTACTGTGTCCACTAGTAAGACTGTCTCCACAGACTTCCCAACAACTGCATTACTGCCTGGGGCACCTCAGGCCAGATCTACACTACACAGTGCGCAAGAGGGGAGAGGAAGAACTTTCAGTCAGATTCAGCAATTAATCTTATAGCTCCTTAGACTCTTGTTATTCTCTAGGCCTGCCAGCTTAACCATACATCAGCTTTTGCTACTGCCCGTTCTCATGCTTTTTTCAGTCCTATGAAGGAACTGGTTATCCAGGCAACTCATTTCCCTAACTTTTCACATAAGGGGGAAAAAAGACGACAGACACCACAAGCACACATCTCAATAGTGTCAGGAGATGATTTAGAGTTCATGCAGCAAATTGCTGAACAGTAAAGCAAGAGCATTGCATAATATCATATCATGCTAAAGAAACCAAAAAACCACAACAGTTTGAGTGCTCTGTTGTATAGGACAAGTCACAGCTTTCAGAACAACTGACTCCAGTAAGCATTGATTTGTGCTCTTTATATTTGATTTTCTCTTCAGAGATGACAGCGATTAACAGAGCTTCTGGTGCGCAACGTATAGCAAATGCTGCACTTCTGGATTAAAGTTTTGATGACAAATAGTTCATAGTTGTTTGTTTTATTTGAAGATATAGAAGTGCACTTTACGTTTCTTAGGACAGTTAAACAAGAAAACAAGAAAGGCTACATATGAATTCATTAGAAGAGGTTTTGCAACGAATATTAAACAAGACTTTGTCCAATGACTTTTGTCCTCAAGTTTTAGTGAGGCAAGAAGTAGGAACCTGTCCAGCTACAATCATATTCTGTGGCATTATATAAAATAGCACTGGTTATTGTGGGCTTGCAGATTCTTTAAACAACCACATGACACAGAAGCTTACTATGTTCCAGGATAAGTCTCTAGACCTACAGAGAGATAATGCCAGATACTCTTCTGAAACCAAAGAAGAAAGAAGTTCACATTTTAACACTTTAATTATTTAAATATAAGATGATAATGGAAGACTAAGCTTTGTAAATTAAGTATTTTGGAATGTTAACAGAAGGACAAAAAAAAAAAAGAGGCTTAATGAGCATTTCACAACACCAGAGGTCAGAATTTATGTAATGATATTTAGTACTAGACTTGCATCTATCAAAAAAAAAATCCAAAGCAGCAAGAGAGAAGATAACCTGAGATACAAAATTCTACTTCCTCCCCAAAAGGTTACAGAGGACCACAAAGATCTTTCAGACTGGCTGGGAAAGTCTTGATAAGTTTCTTGAACCTCATAAGCCAGAAAAGGATGCAATTAAAATGACTGTGGGAAATACTGAAAACTTAGCCAAAAAGCAGATCAATTAAATGTAATTGCTAAATTTTCATTGCCTCCAGAGTTCTGAAAAACACCAACACAGAAGACAAAAAAACAAGGAGAATAAACCAGAAATATATGTAGGGAGGATGGTGGAAGAGGGAAGGAAGAAGTAAAGCTTTCAGTTGCTAGTTTTACCTGGCTTTTGAACTGTACCACATACAAAGTCTGCTTTTAGAGGTAGACGCATTTCTGAAATAGAAACAGATCCCCTGGATGGAGCAAATTCAGTGGATGTAGAGGCAGCTTTATTTCTTCTGTGAGGTCCCTCACTCTTCAGTTTATTCAGTTCTTCCAATAAAGCAGTTCTCTTCTCAGCTACATAGAGAAATTAATTAATTATAGTTGTAAGAGGAAAAAGTAGTACTGAACTTTTTTTTTTGCCATAACTATGTGAAATGCAACAGAAGTGTTAATCATCTTCCAGAATAGTAGGAATATTAGGGACAAGAGATACCAAAAATGTTCTCTGGCCTCTAAAAGAAGCTGAGACAGAACAGATATTATCCTCTCCTGTTTTCCAGGTGAAGAACTATAAAGAAGGGGCTACAAGGTAGCATAATAAATGCATTTTCAGAGTTCATTAATTCTTCCCAAAGTGTTCACGACAGAGAATTGAACTTGAGTCCAAAAAACCTACTTGCAAGGAGAAGAAGTCTCTCTGCCTCTGCTTCCTGTTGTGACCCTTTTCCATGTTCCTCATCAAAACAGCAGTTCAGAGCTTGACTGGCTTGATGAATCACTGTCTGCTGCATGTTGATCTCATTATTCAGCTCCTAGAGTAAACCAGTAGTAAAAATAATTAGCAAGAAGAAAAATACTTACTGTTACAGTCAAACAAGGAAGTGTCTTGAGATTAGCATTTTTGGGGCTATGCTTCAGAAAAATCAGACCATTTAAATAGTAAACCAAAAAAATCTTGCAGTTTACAGTTACTTCTGCAAAAGAATATTGCAGCACAGCTTTTTTTTGACCTCAGAGGTAATTTAAATACAGTGGGAATTACTCCCACTAAATACAGTTGAATTACTTCAATGTTTGTACACTCCATATCCAGTCTAATCTTCCCTTCAGCAGGGGAAGCAGCAATTAACCAGAAATTCAGCAATGTAGGTGAACAAAGCACCAGTGAAGATCAGAATATTGCCTACTGAAAGTACGTAGTTATGAATCCTGCCTAATTCAAAGGCAGTAATAACATATAGATTCCCCATCCCCTTCTCAAAACGATGGCTTGCACTCTCCAGACTTATTCTATAGCATGATCCCTCTAAGAGATGCATTAGCTGTTCAAATTATGCAGTATCATTCCCTACCATTACATGTTTATGCTAAACAACCCAATTTTGCAGTTCTAAGCAGTCTGTTAACATCCTGGACATTCACAAGGGAAATTAAGCGATGAAATAGTAAATTAGAAAAAGGATTTTAAGAAGTATATTAGATACCTGCATTTTCTTTTTGATATTGACTTGATCAGATGGGCCATTCTTTTTCATTTCGAGTTTGGAAGCAACATCTTCTTTGCGAACAATAATTTGCTTTATTGAAGGACGATCAGTTTCTTTAAATCTTTGAGATCTATATGCATCAATGCTTTTAAAAGAGGAAACCCCATTAACTGTTTCACAGGTGTGCCAAGCTTTTTTTTTTTTAAATATATGTACATATGTATCAGGTATTGATATTTCTGCTATTTCCACCAGTGTTCTGGTATTTCCAGCTTGCCTAAATGGCTTTAAAAAAAAACATTCTATCAGCTCACTTTAAGTTTAAGCAACAGAAAGACTACACAGAGACAATCTTTGATAAAGGTCGAGATCTTGGAAAAAAAGCTTCTTTTGTGATTTAAGCAATATGCTTCATTAGAAGAGCTAAAAAAGCCAGTGTCTTAAATTTGCACACTTACAGGATCAGGTGTGATTTTTTGTGTTTATTACCTATATGGAAGGTTGCGATCCTCTGACACAGAGCCAATACTGTCTCCAGATTCTGCCCTGGGGACTTTAGTCCTTTGGAACTTTTCAGACTTCAGACTTACATCACTGATACTGCTACCTTCACCAGTTGACTTACAAGGAGAAACAAAGGCCTAGGGAGAAGAAAAGGTTATATTACAGGTATCTGTCCACATTAATCATGATCTCTTTCCTCTCACCTTTACCTGTTTTGCAATTACACATAAACAGTAAATTTGGAGGCTGCTTAATACTATTTAACACACATTTTACAAATATTTCCTAAGACACAGAGCAAGCTATTTTGTTTGTTTGTTTATTTTAAAGACACCAACAGAGTATTGAACTCAAGGAGATTTCACCCTTAGTTTCCAAACTGGTACAGTTACATAATTACTTCTCTTCAGTTTCATCAGTCACCACTTCACTGAATGCATGTATACCACTGGAAGTCCAGCACAAGTAATAGATGTATATACTCAAGCTTGATTTAGCAGAAGTTAAACCACTTTAGTAGAGCATCCAATATGTATGCTATTTTCAGAGGAAAATAACTTTATCTCCTTATGTTTTCATTAGCAAAATGTCATTTGTAACTTCGCTATTTGCCCATGTATCACAATACAACAAAATATCACTGTTCACAAGCAAATTGTACATCTCTGCATGACAAACAAGCCCTTCCCCACCTCCTAAGAACTCTCACCTCTGGACCAACAGATTCCACTAGAGGGGTTAACAGAGACATTGATGAAATATTCAGTGACTCTTCCTGCTCATCCTCATCACTTTCACCTTCCAGGCTTATGCTCATTTCTTTCTTCAGCTTTTCTATGTCTGGACCATCCTCTTGAAGAACTTCAAAAATTTCATTTATCACTTTTGAGCTATTCAACTCGTCATCCACACTCATTTCAATTTTGTATACTTCATCTGAAGGGTGATGTTTTAAAAAATATTAGTGGCATCAAGACTGACCTCTTCATTCTCATTAAATGAACAGAAAGATGTTAACAGATAGGCCAACTATTTTTGCTTTTCAAGTAAGCTTGACTAAAAAGCACTTTGTTACAGTCATGCATATAGAACCCTGAAGTATAGTTCCATCCTTATTTTGATATACTATTATCACATATACTGCATAATTGATACAGAGAGGGAATAAAAAGATGCACTTGTTAGACAAGTTTCAACATTTTACTTCAAACAAGTCTGAATCTTAACTGCAAGTCCCCTAGTAGAGCAGTCATTTCTTTTCTTTCCCAATAAACTTTAATATCAGTGTTTTAATATTCCTTGAAGGCTTGAATGTCAAGAGAGAAGGGTTATGATAAAAGAAGTTTCCTGATTTGCTTTATATAAACCTCATTCAAAACACACAAGTGTCAGCAGATGTATAGTGAATTCATTGTTCAGACTTGAAGGATATTAACACTCTGCTGGACAAGTGGCAACAGATAGCTAAGTGCATTAATATACATCTACTCAATACAAACCTTTCGGTTTCTCAGTGAGTTGTTCAAGTTTTGAGACAGACATTGCTTTTACAGTGCTCTCTGGCTCAGTGATCTTCAGAGGACTGGGTTTATCAGTCTCTTCACATTTAGGAGCATCTAAGTTTATAAAAAAAAAAGAAGTCACTGAAGATTATGTCTATCCTTTGAATTTCTTTTTTTTTTTTTTTAAAGTTATTGCATTTTGGAAGTTTGATAATATAGCTGACAATTTACAAAAAGCCTGCTAGATTAAGTATTCCAGTTAGCTTGCTGTCAAAAAAAGCATTAGAATACATACCCTCTATAACCTGTACAGCTAGACTTCCATCTTATAATCAGAAAACTGATAGCACAAGAAAAAAATGCTGAAACCATAGTAGAGTGCAGCCACTCAAGAGCAAAAAGGGAAAATTAAAAACAAATAAACAAACCAACCACCACCACCACAGAAAAACCACCACACCCAAACCCAGCCTAAGAGCAGGACATCATCCTGTTTTTCTAGAAGCGCATTTTGTTTTTTCTAGAAGCCTGTTTGCCCACCATGTCTGTAAGAAGTGTTAACTAAGTTCACTCTTTTTTCACAGAGAACTGAAGGCTCTTCCACTCACTAAGCACCAGAAAGGATGTCACGAGCATCTTGGAATTCTTTTCACATCCCGTACTATAAAAATCAATATCATAAGGGGATACTGACAAGGGAAGAGTTCCCTCCCATTAGATTATTGTAGAAATTTGTATACTAGAGTACAGCGTAGATTAAGTCTATAACTGATGATTCTCATTCACTCTCCTTACATTTAACATACATGAAAGTATGAAACATAGGTAAACCCACTGAGAAACAAAAACGCAGTCTGCCTTGCTGATCTTTCAAGTGGTATAGGAGTGCAGAGTATTATCATACAAGAAGATTTAGACAAATCAGTAACCAAACAAGAGATCTAGTTGTATACATCAGTGCTACTAACCTTTTTATCTGCCCATGAACATCAAGGGCAGTGCTTCAGTCCAGTATTAGCCACAGGTGAGCAGTGACAGTTCTTACCTGAAGACTCCATGCTGGGAGACTTTGCTGGCCTGTCACCTGCTGGTGTGTTTTCTGCTGATCCAAAAGCAGTGGCATCTGAACTAGGAGGATGTTTTGGGCTAGCCTGAGATTGGCTTTCCTGGCAAAAATAAAAACATAGTACCTTCAGGAGGTAATGTTCAAAGTGACTAAAAAAAACTGCCAGAAAGAAACACATTTTAACACCTGCTAGGAAAAAGAGGTTGCCTATCCAATATCAAGAAGGATCCTATTTATTTATGTAAGAAATTCAGCTGAAGTACTAAATACTAAATTGAGTGTTTGTGTGAGGAGCTCTCTTATCTTAAGATTATAAAAACCTCCACATTTAACAAAAAAAAAAAAATCAATTGGCTCAAAGCAGTATCACTTGACTCCTTAATTGATTCTGCAGGAGGAAAAAATCTAATAGTTTGTTAATAATCATACAAACCACTTGACAGGCAGCCTTGCACAGCCTGGGCATTCACAAAGCATAGGTTTTTATCTTTTATTTACATTTGCACATCTATCCCTGTGTTCAGAACTTGTTAAACCAATTCACAGACTATCATCTTTTGATACATAGAGGTAACACATTACCATTTTAGCTTCTGGAAGTTTTCTCTTTGAACTTTCACTTTTCTCTGCACTCCACAGATTGCCCCTATCAAACCGGCCACGAAGGCATGCGAGTTCTCGTTCACGTTCCTAAGCAGACAAAGGGGAACAGGGGAAAAGCTGACAGCTTTAAGATGTCAAAACATTTCAAATTCCTCAGGTAGGTGCAGAACAGTGAGAATCTTCCCCAAGCTTATAAACAAGCTATGAATGTAGCAAGTCATACCTGCTTAAGCTGAAGCGCTAAACTGGCAGTAGAGGAATTTTCATTTTGTTTGAGAAGCCGTTCCTGGATTGTCCTTGTATTTGGGGTAACAATGGGTGTTCTGCACCCTGGAGTATTCGTAGCCGGACTCCGTGCACTACGCTCTTGACAGCGCTCCCCAAAGCGTTCCAGGAAGGGCTTAATTCCTGATCCCCCTACAAGAACAATTGTTTTGCCTTGAAAGAAACTCTCAAAAACACAGAAAGAAATCACTGCAATTTTGCATCTTGCTGATGGTTCTCAATGAAGCAATTAAGCTGTCTCCTTTACAGCTCTTACACCATTATACTTTAATACAAACTAAACCTGAAGTGCAAATCACCACAGTAACAGACCATTGAAGTTAATAAAGCAGCAAATCGGAGCAAATGGATGTCCTTCTCTTACTTAAGTCCATGTGTGATCCACCAGTTATTTAAACCGGTTTGCTTTTTCAACATTTCCTCTGCAACCAGTCTCAATTGCATCCTTCATGTAAATGAGCATTCTAGTACATAAGGCAGATACATTGTTTGGCATCCACCCCACTTTACTGAGCTTGTCTTTTATTGTCAGCATATCTAGAGACACACACTTGCTCTACTGGCCATCATTTCAAAGAGTTCAAGCTGTTAGTCCAGGTTTCTGACCCAACAAGCAGTTAAATTTAAAACTGGGGATGATCACTTTTTTAGACATCAATGCTACCGCTGAAAAGACAGACACTATGCAAAGTTAGAGCATCTATGTGGCATTTAGCTTTGATTTCTTCTAACATATGCAGGCTCTTTACCTTATATCAATTGGATACACATAGTATCCAACAATTTGAAAGAAGCTTTGAATAGTCTGAATTAACTGATGTTAGAAGGATACATTTTTACATAGAGAGAAAAGTTAGATTGATTTTGCTCTCAAGAGTTGTGAAAACAATGTCCAAGAAGATACCCCTGCAAAATATGGAAGCTGTACAATTTATGATAATTATCACAGAACTCTTCAGGACTTTACTCAAGTTACAGCAGGAAATAGGCATTATCTGATATGTTACCATAAATTCTTAACTAATATGTAGTTTTCAATACAGGACACAAGCCTAATTTGACTGAACATTTATTGAAGCTGAAGAACAGCCTACCTGGTGTTGTGGGTTTACCCTTCGGTTCAAGTTGCACATGTGTTCCTTTGACTGGCTCTTCTTTGGACTGAACTGGTTGAAGCAAAGTTGATTTTGCTGTTTGTGTACGCTTTTCAGTTTTCTGAGGGCTGCAGGGATTCTCTGTTAGCGGTTGTCGTACTTCAGATTCCTTAGAACAGGGAACAGTCACTCTTGAGGATTGTGTTAAAAAATTGTTTGGATCCTTAAAAAGGGAAAAGGGAATAACATTGAGATTGTACATTCTTATTCTCTCAAGAGGAAAAAGAATGAAAGCATTCTGCATAGCATACTATAACATAACACACCTTTTCCATCAACAATAGAAAAAGCTGAGAACAAGTTTTATAAGCTTTTTGTAGAATTTTTTTTTTTACCCAGTATTTCAAGTTGTTTCAGCATTTGATTCCAGGTGCTTTTGCCAGCTACTTTAGGTATTTTCCCACATTTCCCTAAACAAGACTGCACATGGCAGATATTGCCATTTATGAAATTGCATAAACTGAACAATAGGTATCTGGTACTACTACTTTCAGCATTCTGAGTTTTCATACAGCAATAATATTTACAATTTAAGTCAATCAACTATATGAAGTTACAGAGTGAAACCCAGTATCTCTGTAAGAAGCCCCCTTCTGATGGTCAAAAGAGCAGCAATCAATTACTTTGATATCGACTTTTACAAGACTTATAAGTACACTCAGCTTTAAGTCTCAGTAAAAAGGATTCTAAGCTGTTTCAGGTCTGCTATTAAAAAAAGGGCATGTAGGATTGCAATAGAGTTGTAAATAGACTAAGATTGCTCACACCGAATCTTTAAATTCAGATTAAACAGTTATGAGTTAACATTTGTCCCCCCGATACTCAAATCAATTTTTAATCAGCAACTAAATCAGACACTCACCGCTATCTTTGAGTTTGCTGGTTTATTAATAGAAGCCTCAACAAGCCTTTGAGAACAGGATGCGGCTTCCTGCTTTACACTGCTACTATTGATTCTAGCAGATGCTCCACTTGTAGTGGACAATTTGGATAAACAAGTAGTGCCAGGCTGTTCTTGTGTATTGTTTTGCTTTGCAGATGGGTGACTTAGGTCATCTTCCCAGGAACCAATTGTAGCAGCAAGGTTAGCTAAACGACCTCTTCTCCCAATAGGGGTATCACTTGCCAGGGCATTAGATGCCTGCTTAGGTGGAGAAACAGACAGATCTTTTGACTGGAGGGGAGACAGAGGAACACATTCAGAGGGATCTGGAAAAAAGAAAAAACACATTTATTTTGCTAATAAAATATATTGAGATGTATTTGCATCTTTTGCATTTTGCTATATATATTCAGTTTATCAAGTTAGATGTTTTGCCATCAACAGAATCAAGCTACTAGCTCTGAAGGCATTGAGGCTAATCAAGTTAAATTAAAGCTCATTGCAAAGCCAACACATTTTTAACCAAGCAGTTTACTAGTTTTAAGTCACTGTTGTGATGAGCAAGGCATCACACTAGTAGGGAAAAGATGCATAAAATTAAGCTGTAGTCAGTTTCATTATTTTAGGCCTTCCACAGTGCTGTCTAAGAATTCTTTATGAAAACATTAGCATTCACACACACAAAATTATCTTCTGATAGCAAACATCATCAATGCAAACACTGAAAAACACCAATACTGCTTAGCAAGTGAAACATACCCTCACTATCCCAGCAGCGTCGCTGTTCTGCCAATTTCTGCATACGTGTTTTAACTGAAAGGGCTGCAGGAGTTTCTGACTTGGTGTTTGTTTTTCCTTTCTCAAGGGGCTGAACCAATGAAGCCCTGTTAGAAGCAGCTATGTGCAACTCTGAAGTAATCTCAGGAGAATGATGGCTTGTGGAACTTGAAGGAACTGGCTGTATGTTCTCTGAAATGGAAGCTTGAGTCTCCACATTGTTAGGGCAGAGCCTCTTTGATGGTGATGGCTTTGTACCAGGTTTCACTGTACAGGTCAGAGTATTCAAGCAAATTAGTATTCAAACAATCTAAAATATTTTCAGAGAGAAAGTACAAAACTGTAATGCAGACAAAGTTATGACTTATGAACACCCTGATATGCCTCCCCAAAAACTGCCCTTCCTAAACTCTACCAAGCACAAGGCACTGTCTTTGGCATTACACAATTATTATTACAATTATAGCTTACTAATTACTTAGAGCATCTGCTCTCAGGTTAAGCTAAACATTAGCCATATTCAGTCCTAGTGATCAGATAACTACATACATCACTGTTTAGCATAAGATAAACACTAAGGGTTTTCACTTGCCCTTAGAAAAAAAGGAGATGGGATTTGTATCACAACAGTCTTTATTAAACTTGTTGCAAAATACCTTCTTCACCAGGAAGAGGAGCCTGGTTACCAGTTTCTAACAAAGGCTCTCTGACCCTCTTAGTCTGCATTGTGGGTCTCATTCCCATCTTGGGCCGCTCAGCCATTTTCTTCTGCAGGTTCTCTCGCCTGGCACGGGTTCTTTCAAGGAGTTTCTAAGTAATCAATAAATCATGTGTTACTATACATTGTAATAAGTGTGTTAACTAGTAATAGCTCAAATTAAAAATGTTTACATTTTATATAGCATATACTAACATCCACAATACCAGAAATTTATAGTGAAGGCTACATTAAGACAAATGCAACTCTCAGACATTGCTAACTGATCTACTGTAATGCAATGCAATAGAAATATCCAGAAGTCTGGTTTTCTGACTGGCTACCTCCTCCTGAAAGCAGAACAAACAAAATATGTTTTCTACACTGCCAACAATATGGTTTTTCTGTCTACCTCCTTTTTCTCAGTGATAACCCCTGATCTCCATACTTCAATTGCACCACTGCAATATCCACAGCTTCTCCCATTTTTAGCAAGTTAGATAAAAGGTAGCTCACACTGTAGCGGATTCCAAGCTACCTTCTTGCTATCTGGCAGGTCAGCACACGTTTGCAGGTTATCTGAAGTCCTTTGGCCTACCAGACAGACAACAGGCTGCAGCATTTTCTTCACAGAGGCAATGGTTTGGGTCTTTTCACCTAGCCACAAACTATCACAAAAACTGTAGAAGCAGTTAAGTTTGAGACATATACTCTTTTATTAGTAAGAGGTGAAGCTAGGTTCCAAAGTTCCAGTCATTAAATCAACTAGTTGCCTCCCATTAGCTTGGCTTTCAAAGGAAACCAGGCTTAAGAGACACAAACAAAGGCAAAATTAAAAAAAGAGAGGCTCCTATAGAGCCTGAAGTAATCAGAAATGTTTGAAAGTAATTACTTTTTTTACTGAATCACCACATAACAGTCTTGAACTGTCAAGTCTTGCATAGGTTTTTTTGACACATTGCTAAAGCATATGGTCAAGTCACCCGATTGACACTAACCCTCTAACAAAACAAACGTTGAAGTGATCACCAAGCAGTCATAAAAAAAGGAACAAATTACACACATGGTTATTAATATTAAAAAAAATTGTTGCTATTACACCTTCTAAATCAAAAGCTGAATTTCTGTTCCTCAAGCTTAAGTTTTAAGAAGAATAGACTGATGTTATAACTAGTTGTCTTAATAAACAGGCTATTTATCACAATATAAGTGTAAAGAAGAACATATAAAGAGATACCAATTAAGCTATCTAACATTCTCTTTCATTCCCTATCCATTGGAAATTTGAGTACTCTGGTCATACAAAATAGCTGTTTTAGTAAATGTTCCACACTAGCATAAAGTGATTCCTTATAGCATCCAAGTTTGATATATATATTGCGGCGTTTTTGTTTTTTTTTTTAAATACTGCATCATAGATATTATCACTCAGTTTGATCACATCTAAAGGCTACTTAATTACTCGTTTGATCTAGGTTTTAAGGCACTTTGAGACAAGAAATTGTGTGATTGAACTAACGGCCTTTAAAAGGAAGCATATAAACTGCACTTGTTTGGTAGCACATAAATTATTGTGAGAACTGTGCCAGGCATTATCTGTGCTGTTGCACAGCAATTAAATACACATTTCACATTTTTAACTGTCTAAGGCTGAAGTCTTAAACAACGTTCCATTGTAGGCAACACAGGACAAATGGAATGTCAATGTCAACAGTTTTTTGTGAAAGCAAAAAAGTCAGCTTCTCTAACTTCCACAGAAGAGGAGGATTTTGAAAAAAAAAAAAATAAATTTTAAAAAAAGGGGACACATGAAATGCCAGGAGGGCCTTCAATGCAAGTTCCATGGCTAGTTGTGTCTACAAGTCAAGTTTCCTTATTTCAGTCTCCAAAAGGCAGAACTACAGAGCGCAAGTAATACCCACATAAATAAAATCTTAGAGGCTATATAAGTTAATTTATATACGTTCTTCTTGTGCAAAGTTGAATATATCTTCCACAACAGTATTCCTACAGTTCTATTCAAATGCAGTCACATTCCTTTCTGTTTTGGTAGTTCAGTAAGATGGAGTTTCAGTTATTACAAATAGGATGTCACTTCCCAAGAATGCACGCCTCTGTTGTTGAACTCCAGCTCCTATTGGCTTTTTGTATCTCAAGTTTTCCATGCAACTGCTGTAATTCAAACTTTGCTATTACACACGATGAGTAAGCCAGCCACCACAGCTTGAGACTTACTTTTCAAGTTCATCAGCAGGGTATTTGCTACAAGTACATTCTCCAAGCGTTCTGATGACAGGCAAAGTTTCAGAGTAGGACATACCTATTTTGTCACATCTAGAAATCTGAGAACTACTAACTAGCATTTAGAGGATCATAGTTTGTGTTGCAAAAGCACCTTTTAAAAATCAGAAGAGGCCTTCCCACTTTAAATGCTGATGGACAATCTTGCTTTTAAAAAGTATGTTTAAAAGTACATATTTAGCAGTGTTAGAGAAGATACTCAGGCCCATACGTGATTACAAGAATTTGTTCTAACTACCCTGCTTTACTAGCAGAATGCAGCAAAGGGAGCAAATTTATCCATGAAATTGAAGTAACAGTTAACTTCAAACTTCATATATGCAAATTTTTCCCCGAGCAACTGCATGACTTCTTTCTCTTTGGTCATCCTCCATGCTAGGAAACCATACTTTGCTCTATGAATGTTAATAAGTTCTCCAAAGTACAAGATAAACTAGACTTTTTCTAACATTCTATAGTACCAAACATAAAGCCTTCTGTGCAAGAAAGGTGAATTATACAATCAGCTATAAACTGAAAGTCACAAACAGTACGTTCACTGTGATCCTACAAAAGTATCCAGTGCGCTGTCTCCTCAGTGTGTTCTGTATTAATAATTTGGTTGAGATTCAGAGGGTTATTAGTTCTTGCTTGCAAGATTAATCAAAAGAAATGTTATTCCACTGAATCTTACAGCAAGATTTATTTGAGCTTAAATTCAGCAAGACCAGGACAAAATTTGTTACTGTAAAGTGATCAGCAAACACTGAATTAACAGCATGCTTTGACCAATTAAGGCTTGAATTACCCTGCTTTACATAATCAACACTTACAATGCCTCACCAGTTCCCTGCAAGTAACAGAGCACTATAATTTGTAGACAAAGATTATCTGAAAACAGCTCAGCTAGGGAAAGGTTACATTAAAAGAAAAAAAAAAAATCAGAGCATAGATACTTCATAGTAGGTGGTAAAAAGGTTCCTTTTCAGAAAACTTTTTTGAGGAAAGTTATTAAACTTCAATACTAATACACTAATGTTGGTTAGATTTTTACAGAACAGTGGAATGTCCTCCACAGCATAAACATTCTTGATAAGGCAACATTTAGGTATTCTGCAATACTAGCTAACATTTGAATGAAGTTTACTCTAAGGAGCGGCCTCACAGTTGGTCATAGCTTTTCAAAGTCAGTTATCTACACGAAGGGTGTGTTGAGGTTGGAATATCTCCCAGCATGCAAAAACATTTTAAACTTGATTCAGTAGCCTGGACTTGAAGTTTATGTAAGACTAGTCAGATGACTACCAATTAAGGAAGGAGGTTTTAGATGCTTATACTTAGCAAGCCTTTACATGGGGGTAGAGTAAATCTGCCTTGGCATAACACATTTAGTAAATAAGTTCAGATCAATACCTTATGTTCAGCTTTTTAAATGAGATGTGTGCAGTCACCTTTTTTGGGCACTCAGTTTATTTAAAGTATGTCAATTTGAGATACAGATTGTTTTCAAGGGGAGGAGAGAGTATTTCACCGAAGTATTTTATTTGGATTTTTTTTTTAAAGTAGTTTAGGTTTTTGCTTAGGCAGGCTGTAGATTGAAGGCCATTTTTACTACAACATTTCTCAAAGCAGTCCCAAGACAGCTCCACAGCTCTACCTCTGTCACACATAAAATCAAGAGTACAGTACAGCATCTTTAAGAAACCTCCAACCTTCATACAGATTCAAGCCGGTCAATTACGCTCATTTTATTACAATTTTGCCTCTGTAAAACTCTAAAACACATGTGCAAATCCACCCTAACAAGTGACTTTTTTTAAAAAAAGAGGAACTATGCCTGCAAATTAAACTGACCAATCACAGGTGGCAACAATGTCAAAAAGGACGCATTTTTAATCAGATGATCGCTGCTTTGGGCAAACTTCACACTCGACCTTTAGATACGGCAGGCACAACGTGTGTCAATACCACTGCCACTACCTCCCAGTGTCCCTTCTGTTTCAGCCGAAAATCTTATCTGCCAGACGCACATGAGAGGCAAACACTAAAGCGCTAGGAAACGCCGTCAAGTATCAGCCCGGTTTAGAAAGTTCCTCTCCTTTGCAATCCCTTGCATGAATAGCCTCTGTCCTCTCCTAAAAGAGACCTGATGCCTCACAAATACCCGGGCGGCTGCAATGTTGGAGGTACGAGCAAGACGAGGGCGTAGAGAGAGGTGGCAAGGAGACCTGTCTCCCCATTGCAGAGAAAGAGGCTCTCTACAAGCCCACGAACGCCCGGAGTAACGTAAGGGGGAACGGAGGGCGCTGACAGGCCTTAGCCAGGAGTCAGGGCTGGGAGAAACTATTCCGCCCCAACAGCATGGCAACAAGGAGCAGCTCTCCTGCGGACCCCGACCGGCCCTTGCCGCTCTCTGTTCCTGCGGCCCCCGCCACTGACAACTCGCCCTCGCCCCCGCCCCCTCCCCGGATCAAACCCCAGGTGCACCCTCTCGACAGCTCATGGCTCGGAGGCTGGCCCACGCCGTGCCCTCACCTCAGTGAACGGGTCCATCGCTGCTGCCGCCGCTACCCGCACTCCGTCTGCTCCCTCAGGCCGCCCGAGAATGGCAGAACCACCACCCCAACCGCTCCTCAGATTTGAATTTCAGCGCCCGCCTCAGCTGCGCATGCGCGAGGCGGTGCGCGCACGAGAGGCGGGGCAAGCCGCCGCGCGCGCCCAGCCGCTGGCCCACGCCCGCCGCTCAGTCACGTGACATCCAGGGGGGAGTGCCCCACCCCGCCCCGCCCCTGCCGTGTCCGAGGCGGGCACGACGGGCGGAGGGAGGTGAGCGCCTGCGCACAACGTTCCGCCCCGCGCCGCAGCCGGTATTGATTGACAGGAGAGCTATCCAATCCGACAGCAGTCTGCCCGCTCTCCGTACCCCTGGGAGGCTGCTCTCTCTCCCTGTGAGGGAGAGGGCGCGGAGGGGGAAGGTAGGCCGGGAGCTGATGCGGGCCGCCCCGCTGCCGGTTGGCCCTGCGCGACGCTCCGTGCTGGCTCTCCCTTTCCCGGGTCTGGGAGCAGGCCTGGCTTCGCGTGCTGCACTCCCGGGCTCTGGGTCTGACCCCTGCGTGTGGTCGTACCGCCCAGGGTTTCCGTGTGTCGTGTGCAGGGAGTGTTTCCAGCCATGGCAGCCCTGTCACCTTCCCTTCCTCCTCCTCCTCCTCTTCCTTGTCAGCCTAGCCGGGCGGAAACTGCGGGGTTTTTTTAAAGAAAACAGGCTTTTACGTCCTTTACAGGCAAGTAGAGCAATACTGCCTGGTTGACTCCACATCTTGCTGCAACGTCTCAGTAGGAGTGTCCCCCAAGCCTTTTTCATTTGAAACTTCATTTTTCAGCCGGCATGAACAGGAAAACATTATTTTAATGTTACTCAGTGAATTAGAGGATACTTGCCCCAGTGCAGTTGTGAAAGTCGCAGCTCCTTCTCATGGCTCACACTTCTCCTTGCATTACAGCCCGTGGTCTCATCAAACCTCACCCACCAGTTCCTCCTGCTGCCTCCTTGTCCATTTCGCTAATAGACCTTTCTTAATGCGCAAGTGTTAGGGTTGCTGAATTAGCAGAGACCCATTGGGTGCTCAGATCCAGTCCTTGCTATCCGGGCACCATCTCGGACTCCCTTCCCATAAATGTGTTGAATGCAATTGCAAATACAGCTTGGTTTTTTGTCTCTGCTGTTCCCCCTGAGAGGCTGCTGTAGGCCTGACTGCCCAAATGACTAAACCTTGTCAAATTTCCAGCCTATCCATACATATTGGCACCCCTTTATACCTTTTTGCTCGTATGCAAATGGTGTTCATTACGTTGCATGAATGCCCTTCTTCCCTAGCGCTGTGCTTCTTGCCTCTTGGATTATTTATAGGCAGCAGCCATTTCCTCTTCCAGCCTTTACTTTGCCTTGCTAAACAAACCACACTCTTCTAATTGTCCCTCATTAGAAAATCTTTCCAATGCCTTAGTTGCAAACAGCATGGCATCAGTGTGCAACAGAATCTAAAAATACAATTTCAAATAATCCTTTTCTGAAGAAATCTTCAAGACTGGACACCCTGGCCAAAAATGTCCCTGCAGTGTTCTCAGATAAACGTGGGTTGGAGCAGCCTGAGGTCCAGCATCAGAACTTGCTCACACACCAGGCTGAAAATTGGGACTTACCAGATGGGACTCATCACTTGTTCATAATCTATGAACCAGCCTGTACAGTGATAAGAAATGACAGGCCTTACTTCCTTCAGGAGAAACTAGGTATAGCTATAACTGGGAAATAACAGAAACATTCCTTCAATGGAGCAGTAGAGAATCAATGCAGGCAAATACCAGAAGACAAAATAGCCAATATGGAGCTCAGAGTCATCGGCAGAAAATAAAAAGAGAGAATTACCATTAAGTCTTTTCTTTCTCCTGACATCCCAAAGGAAGAAAAGTCATGCACAATTTGGGCCCTCTAAATGTAACAGAATTATTGCAATTTAAACATGCTTTCGGCTTTACATGTGGATCTATGAGATTTATACAGTGCAGCTCCAGCTGTTGTTGGTGCATTTCCAAATGTGGCTCCATCCATTGGTGCCGTCTTTCAAATGGTATGGCATCGTGCATGATGCTCAGCCTGGGGGCCAACCAAAATGGTGTTAGCTGCACTGTTAGTGTACGTAATAATCTCATCTGCTATTTAATATTAAAGAAGAGGGAAATAATCATGCTTTATTCTGTAAAGTAAATTTATTGTAAAAAATATTTCTATAAAGTATTTTCTGAAAAATGAAACTGAGATTCCTAGGAGTGTATAACTGCTTAAAACATCAGTGCAACGTGCATGTGACAAATGTCCTTTCCTCTTGGTCTCTACAGAGCCAATAATTTCTTCATAATTTTGATCCAGACTCAATGGGACCCTGCTAGAAATAAATAGAATACTTAGTTTCTCATTTTCTCAAGGGGTTATGTCTGTCTTCCAGAAGAGCGATGGACAGTAGATATATCTTATCCTTTTATTGCTCCAAAGAGCCAAAGAAAGTCAGTCTTTTTCAAGAATGGTGCTATAAAATGGCTACGAGATCTGTGGTGTGTGTAATGGTGGGGGCTACAGCCTGTAGCAATGGCATTTCCAGTCAGGGTTATTTTTTTCTTAATAAATTAAAAAAATTATTTGCAACTTGTGGAAAAAATCAACTGATGTTTCACAATCTGAAGGCATAAAGAAGAAGAGAGGGAAAGAAAGGAATGCCATTTTGAAACCAGCAGAACAATGAGCCAGCTCTGCCCGCTGAACAGCATTATGTTTTATGCCAGCCTTTTGCATTCAGAAATTATGAATCACACCCTTCACTGTCTCCTCACCCCATGTGATATGGTTTAAGATTTCTTCTTGCCAGGGGTAAGCTAATGAAAAGTAATCCCTTCTGTAACAATAACACAATACAAAGCACTTGGGGAACGGTTTTTGCTGGCTTGCAGTTTTCATGGGAATTGAGAACATGGGCACGGAAGCCAGTCATTTGTCTTTTAACATGGCAAGAAAACCATTTTTACTTTCCCAAGCTTTCCTTCAAAAATTTTTAAAGCATATTCACTGCTTTCAGGGGTGTATTTTCATTTTCAGAAGGTTATAGAAGTTTGCATTAGCACTTTAATAAGAATGGAGCACTTTTTAACTAATAAGGAGAGCACTAGCCAAAGTTTTTGTAGCTCTGGCTTCCTTACAATACCAATACCATCATAAATGTAAAATATTGAAGGCGAAAATGCTGATCCAAGTGTAGTCCACAGTATAGCACCATTCTGTAATCCTCAGAGAATATTTCCTAAAACTTTCTTTCTGCTGAGAAATTGAGTTCACAATTCTGGTTCCAAAGGAAAGATGAGCAAGATGCTTCCTTTGATTCACAGAAAAATCCTAGTAATCCTGTCATTTAGGCAAAAATACTATTTTCCAACTTGTAATTTCCTTTTATTCACAGTTAAATAATTGAAAGTGAAAGTTGATGCTCACCTATCTTGCCCTTGCAAGCAGATTCAATCTATTGTGTGGTAATACAGTGCATTATAATACAGTACATTGTAATATTCCTTGTAGTTTAGATTTACTTTCAAAAGGCATTTTTTACCAGAAAATTCACTCTTCTGCTAATCAGTTGGAGAGCTGTCATGATTCTGATAGTCATTTCACAGTGGTAGTATGATTGCATAGGATTCCATGAGAGGAGAAGCAAATGTATAGTCTAGTACAGAGTGTTGTGCATCATTGTTTCTGGACTATAGTCCCATTAGAATTAATTCTTCCCAGTGACTTCAGACAAAGGGTTTAACCTTGGGGAAGAGGCAAGGAGACAGCCTTTGCAGAGCTTGCTGAGGACTGTGCCACCAGCACGGACATCCCTTTCCCCTAGCCCACCATCCTTTTGCCTCCATTGCATCCTGGAGGACGTATGGTGCAGGTCTGACTCTCTGTGTCTTGGTGCCTAAGATGAAGCCAGGCTGTAAGAAACTCCCCTCTTCACAAGCTCCACACCAGGACCCCTGTATAAGGGAATCCTGTACTACAGAAGAGCAGTGAGAATATAATATTCATCCTTTTCTCACTGATTCTGAAATGAAGACCAAATTGTTCCTTCGGATCCTCTTGAATATCCTAGCATGCCAGAGACTTGGCCTGGGAAAACGTAATTTCACCCCCAAACAATGAATAGAAGGGCTGGTCCATAGTATGGCAAAACACAGCAGTTTGCATTAATCTGTATTTTCTATTGCAAATATTACATAATCAAACATTTTGATGGGCAGCATTTAGGATCTGTTCTCTGTGCCAAGCCAAAGGTGATTATACTGCTTTTGTCAGCTCCTATGATAATCACAGAGGCAATTCAGGCTGACATTATCCAGTAAAGGAATATATTTATGTCAGGAACAAGACAGGTTTCGTGAGTAAGTAACCCAATGCGTGACACGGATTTAAATGAGCAATGCTCAGAGCACAAGTCTCTCTTTAGCAGCGCAAGTAGGAAATTGATAACCAGCTCAACAAGACTAAAAGAATGTGAGACCCCATAGCCATTACAGTCTAACTTTCAGCTGGGGCTGTGCTTTATTGTGCCAAAAGGCTTCATTTATTACTCTGTCTTGGTAAGTGTAGTTGGGGGGGAAATCCTTTAAACTGGACATTTGCTGGTGGAAAATACACTACATTTTCAGAATGTACAGAATGAATTTCAAACAGCGTGAATTTTATTTGTTCCCTCACTTGTCATTTGCAAAATATGGGAGGTTCTCAAGAAAACACTGGCTCGCTGAAGACACCATTTGTATTAAAGGTTGGAAAAGCACACTGTCATTTATATTCTACACTAAATTACCGTATGATGACGTGGATGGATTAGTGTTAACTGTTGTCAGAGCTGAAATGCACCATCTCATATGAGGAACGACTGAAGGAAAATCACACAGAAATCAAAGCTGGAGGGAAAAGCAAAAACATTATGGGGAGAGAGAATAAAAAAAGAGAAGAGTTGAGAATGGCAAATAACAAGGGAGGATAACAAAGAAAACGGGAGGAAAAGACAGAGGAGAAAATATATTAAAATGGAAAAATAGTGAAACAAGGAATGAGACAAAACTCACATTTCATCAACAACAAGAGACAGTTGTCACGTGGACTCAGTTTCAGAAAAAGTCTCTGGGTGGTTGAACTCTGCATTTTTACAAGGCTGTGGGAGTCAAGAAACATTTGCCTGTCATGCACTCTGAAAGATTTATTGTGTTCACAGTTTTCTTAGTATAATATTGCATTTGTATCACTAAATCATGGAAGGTTTCTCAGGACCTTTCATTTAGGTCTCCTGACTGATTTACACAAGAGAAGGGGAATTAGACTTCCTTCTTTTGTGTCTCAGTTATAAAATGCCTGCTTTTCTTTCTTTAACCATATGGTACAGCTGTACCATTTGCTCACATAAAAACTCTGAAATGAAGCAAAGGGGCTGAGAGTACTTAAGTGCCATTATGTTAATTTAGACCATGATGTTCATTTACAGTACCTGAGACTTGCTTGCAACTCTGCAGCATAATGCAAATGGATTAATCACATAATCACATCAGCAATTTCACCAGCCAAATTATATCACATTTTATATTCTTGAAATAATTTTCTGAAAGATGGAAAAATTAGGAGATTCTTGTTGAAAAATCATTTTTCACCAAAAAAAGTGTTCTATCAGCTCTAGTTCCTTTTTCTGAAGACTCAGTATACTGTAAGCTCAACAAGTGATAATTTTCTGACCTCATTCTTGCCATCTTATTCTCATATTTTAAATAAATAAATGAAACTGTAGACACACATAAAATAAATCATAAATTATGCATAAGGAAGGCCAAGAATGTTACCTACAAAATTACCTTAGAGTTTTTAAAACTAAAGTAGGTGTTCCAAGTTAAGCATAGCCTATATGCTTTGCTAAACAAGAAAAGACCTAAGGATATGAAATGGGTTTTACATGAGTTCATGATACTTTTTTTCTCTTTACTTTCCATGTCATTCACCTGAAAAAAATCCATACAGTAACATGAAATCTTTTCTGCAATAGTAGTATGTTTACACTAGAGGGTGCTACTTAGACAGGATTTTAGGCTGCTTAGTGTTTTGCTTTGGAAATCTTTTTCAATATTTGGAAAAAAATGCACATTTGAAATAAGAAGAAGCTGGTTTTAGAGGGAGAAATTCTACTGAAATTTGAACAAACACAATTAAAATGTAACAGTGATGATATTTTCCACACACGTACCCATGAAGGACACTGGTAATAAATACAGTCATCTCAGCTTCAGTAGAAACTAGATATATAATTACACTAGGGCTGTGTTAGAGATGAGTAAATATCCCTAATATTTCAGTCTGCTTTTGCTTAAAAAACTATTATGACATGGAAAATAGATTAACTAAAGGAATATGAAAATAAGATCATGGCTCATTAATGAGAGAGACAGAAACATCTGATGGAGTAAAACATAAAGTAGCAGTCTATAGTACAAATACAGTGTCACTGAATGTCTGGGTGTGATATGATGGAGAGTTGCCTCACCTTGCAATAAAGCATGAAAGAAGGCAAAGGGAATGGAAATGGCCAAGAGGTTATTTTAAATAATTCTTCCCTTGTCCTTCCAGTGGTGGTGAGGATTGTCAGAGCCCTGAACATATCTTTCCAAATCTCTGGGGGCTTTGGCTGCCTGGAGTCAGAGCCCACATGGAGATGGTGGAGGTCTTGGGCCATGAAGAGAGCTGCTGCTCCTTGACAACAGTTTGCAAGTGGCTTGGTATGAGCAGCTTGTCTTCTTATATGTCTAATCCAAAAATCTCTTTTCAACTCAGCAGATCTGTAAGAAGGCAAGATGGTGTGTGCTCTGCGCTGTCCCCCACTCAGAGACTCTGGAGCTCCAACTCTGGGACTCTAGTCACCATGACAAAGTGGTACCCAGGGAATCTCCAAAACCAGACATGAGATGGAGGAGAATAAAGTCTGAAAAGAACTCTGTCTTGGCTTATGCTTCTCCCAAGCTTGAACACTATTTCCCTCAGCTGAATTTGTCACTGGTACCACTTGAAAGGGATTATTCACCACGGAGTAAATAAAATAGCCCCAGCTGTGTTATAGTCCCATCTAACCCCACAAACTATGCAGGAACCTGCAAGGTAAAGCTAGGTAGAAGTGCCAGGCATGTACTTGGAAACTGGAAAAAGAGAGTGGGCTTACACCTTGGGTTCTGCCCCTCATTAAGTCCAGTGCTTCTCCTTGAAAACGGGACTTACCAGAAGACCACCTTCTCCAGGCCAGGCAAAGCCCCTCTGCTCTACAGATCCTGTCCTAAGTGAGAGGATCTGGATGTCCCATTAAATGAAATGCTTTGATGAAGAAGTAGATCACTGCTCTTTCCCCAGCTGCTGGGTCTTTGCCCACTGAGGTCAACTGCGAAGGGTCCCCTGCTCCTAGCAGTGCTGGCACTCCAGCTCTAGGAGAGCACTGGCCCCGGCATGCAGGTGAGCCCTCTTTCTCCAAAGCACCATGTAATCATACGTATTACTGCACAAGTTGCATCTTGTAAAAAGCTGCTAAGACGGTGTTTTGTGTTTCTTGGATATCCCCTTTTCATTTTCTAAGTCTGTTGTACAGCCTGGACCAGCAAAAAACAGGGATCAGGTAGGCAGTGTGGAAGAAGAAGGGATAAGGAAATGAATAGCAATAGGGAGAGGAACGTTGTGGTTTTCTCAGGTTGGTTAAGAAACAAGTGAAGTCCCCACCTGATCAGCCAAAAATGCATTACTATGAAAACATTTGCTTTTCAACTGAAATTATCCCAGCACCACAAAAGAGTTGGCAGACTTCAAAACGCCCAAAGACAAAGTACGAACATTAAAAAAATTCTCGTTATTTGGAGGCAGATTGTCGTTAGCCCTGTGCTGCCTGACCTGGTATTTGTGTTGCCACAGCAAGGTATCTGTGACTCATCTGCAGGTGTTTGTGGTTCGGCAGGCAGCCTGCGCTCAGGCTGCCTGCCAGGCCTGCCTGCCACTGCCGAAGGCAACGTCCTGCCTTTCTCAGAAGGACCCCTGTAGTGACAAGGCATTGCTGGAGAAGTGGGCAGAGGAGGAAAGGTCAAGAGGGGTGTATTGGTCCATCAGTCCATACTGTAAGCAGGTGCATGCTTTACTGTGACTAATGTATTTCTATAACCCAGTTCTCTGCCGTAGGAAAGCAGCCTCTTTTTTCTTAGTAGGTATAAGTGCATTTTTGAGTGTACAATAGACATTGCTGATTTTTTTTCCCCATATGATAACAGACAACAGTCAGCTATGTTTGTAGGTTCACATCAGGAGGATCACATTGCTTTCACTTCTCTGAACTTTACTGCAAGGTTTGCCTGCATTTTGTTTCCCCTTGTTGAGCTGGGTTTACGGTATTGAGCCTCCTCAGCATAAAGCGGGAACAAATTCAGTGGATAAATCAATCTGAATACTGGAGCTGTATCAAGTTGTGCTCTTCAAGGCATCTTAAAATAGCAGTCCCATTGAGTAAGACTATGAGTAAGCAGCTGCCACAAGCGTGTGCTGCCTTTGCTGTGTACTAGAAACATAGGACCCAGCTGGAATCAGACGGCAATGTTAGACATTTCAGAAGGAGTTTCTAGAAAGAATATGGCTGGAAGGATGGTCAGTTGGAGTAATTTGGTCAATGAAATTGTTTAGTCAGAAGATATTCAGCCAGCTAAGAGTCATTAAGTCAGGGAGGGGAGGCTAACCTTGCCACTCTGATGGCCCGGAAGCTGTGCCAAATTATGCAGAGTTAGTTAAGGACTCTTGTTCTCAGCTTTCCTAGTTCCTCAGGGATTCTTTCTTGTCAGCACAGAGAAATGGAAGAAAGATGTTGGTGTGAATATGGGGGAAGAATCAAATAAAACTGACACTAAACCAAGTGTGTGTATATATATGTATATGCATATTTAAAATCCATATGCACATATACACATATATATTTATATATGTGTGTGTGTTTGAATTTTGCAGTGTTAGCTTGTGACAGATGTAGAAATCAATAAAATGTATCACTGCTCTTCCAGACTGTAGATGTTGCAGAGCTTATTGATGCTAATATTCCTATAAAGATACTCTTCTGCGTGCAAGACATTGCAGTATTTTTGACCGGGTGAGTATGAAATTATCTCTGAAGGCATGATGAGGTAAATCTGAAATTATCTCTGGAAGTAATGTTATGTTGAAGCCGAAATACAAGATGCATGTCAGCTTTAATTCTGTCTCCTAACAATGGATATGTGATACCAAGATATAGATCTATTTGTATTGTGCAACTGTATTATTTAAGCTGTATTCCACAGTGTGGCTCATCTAAACCTTACCATTTGTCCCCATGTCCCCTCACCTCGCTACAATGCGATCCGTGCCAGCTGCACTGATAGCCTCCGGGAGTTTTTTTCATGACAGAGTAACTCATCTTTTTCCCACTGTCCGTCCAGACAGACTTACAAGCTAAGACGCCTTTGAGGTTAGAACTACTAGAGGTACAGTAAATATATATATATATAGCATTCTTGTCATATTGAGATACTTAGTAATGTTTTTCTTGACTGAGCTTTCCATGTTATGCTTTTAATCAACAAGCGTGACAAAACTTGCTCAGAGCCAAAGCAGAAAAGGGGCAGGTGGCCTTTCAGCATCCCTCCTTTGTGCCTTCTGCTACTGCCTTTGGCATCCTCTTGCTTGAGCCAGGAGCTAGCATGACCTAGCGAAACCTTCAAGCCATTCTGCAAAGGAAAAAGGCTAGCAGGGAAAGAAAAAAAAAAGCGGAGGCAGCGGATTCAGGGGTGACTGAATGCCCAAGCACTCAGTGAAAAAGGACTCACAGACACCAGGGAGAAGTAGGCAGATGAGAAATATGGAGAGAAAGCATCCACTGGAGGGAGCAAGGAGGGGGGATAGATGTGTAAAATACACATCAAACGCTGGAGTTACTGATTTAATTGCTATAGCTTCCAAGCATATATAAAGTATCACCTCTAAGAGGAGAATTTAGGGTCTACACAGCAAAACCATTGGGGAGTTATGGTAAAATGGTACATTGACTTTATGTTGTAGCAGCCATCTATCGTTTCTTCATCTGCTGTGCTGATTAATTGCAGTGCTTGAACCAATTCACTGTTCGGGGGTTTTTTTCTGTAATTGCCATGTATCACAAGCAAACTCTAACCCATTAGTGATAGCTTTGTCTCTCTAAATTTAAAAGTGTTTATTCAGTTCCTGCAATTTGAGATTTGGAGACAAGCCTGCAGGTTCCAGATACTACACTGTTAGCAAAGTACTTTAGAGGGTATTTTAGGTTAAACTTAGACATATTGACAGGGCGTGTATCTTCTCTGTTCCTTAAAGAACTCAAGTTAAAAGGGACATCAAATTTGTCAGTTAGGTAGAAGTGTGTTTCAGCACTAGCTCTTCATTAGCAGACTGAGAAAAATGACACCTCAGTCTTTTCATAACTGGTCTTAAAGAGTGCCTGTCTGACTGTGTGTGAGGCAGTAGTAAATAAAATGAAAATATGTGCTTTAAACTCTTTTCTTTTCATTAGTGCCTGTGAAGAGTGATTTGAAAGCAGACAGAACTATCTGATCAGTATTCCCTCAGTCGTATGATTGCATACATGCAAGTGTCTATAAGAAGGATTCATGAAATTCAGTAAAACTTTTCCAGGTAGGACACAGAAAGGGGTTCTCAGAAGTATCAACAAGCTGTGATCTGTGGAATTCCCATCCCTACTACGTGATGATACAGCCAGATCTTATACCTTATAGGACGATGTTATGGAGAGAATCTATGTGTACAGTGCATTGTAGGTATGAATGTATTGATGGGAGGGAAGGTGGCAGACATTTAAGCTATTCAACCAAAGCAGCGCACCACTTTGCAGCTCTCCTCTCCCTGGCAGATCACGACATTCCCATAATGTATGTTGAGCGCTAGTGTGCTGTTAAGTCACTTTCAATTAAATTGCTTTCTCCGTTAAGTGTTGATCATTTAGAAAGTAAATGCATTAACACGCTAAAATGTATTCTTGTGTAATCTGACTTCAGTAACGCCCTTAAGTCTGCATGAAGAGTACAAAATCTTCCTACACCATTGCCTATATTAATTGGTTACACAACTGTAATTGCTAAGGTAGAATAACTTGTTCCTATTTGTAATTGCTAAGGTAGAATAGCTTGTTCCTATTTGATGTTCAATAGGCATTTTGAAATGTGCAGATTACACTTCGAGGAGTGAAAGGTTTCACAAGTAAAGCAACAGATTGCACAAGTAAAGCAACAGAAGGGTGCAAGATAAAGTCTATCTTCTGGTTTAAATTCTGTTTATCACTTATCAATGTATGATAACATTCTTGATTACTAAAATCAGTTATTGCCCCGAACTGTTGCTCTGATGCAATGCCTCCATTCTCTTTAGGAAGAGGCAACAGCTCCTTGTCCTGCTCTCCCAGGGTGGCACATAACCTGCTGAGCGCCCTTGTCCCATGCAGCCCTTTCTCTGCCTGCCTTAGGCCCAGCAAATAATTATCAATCATAGCAATTATTATCAGTTACAGCAACGATGATAGTTGATAATTATCAGTGTACTGCAACGCAGTTGCTGGATTCAGTGCAAGTTATGCCTACTAGACTCCTGCAAAGGATGACGCTGACAACCCGTCGACGTTGCGGGCACCTCACGCCAAGCCGTGCCGGTGTGATAAAGCGGGCTCTTTCGGCGATGTTTTTGGGGGCAGCTCGGCGCCCGCCCCAGGACACCGGCAGGGCCGCCCGGCTGCCGCCGCCTTGTCCCTGCACTACAGCTCCCAGGATGCAGCTCGCCCCCCGCCGTGGCCACGCCAGCGCTCGGGCGGCGCAGGGCATGCCGGAACTTGTAGTCTGCAGGGCCGGGCGGGCGCTCCGCTTGCGCGGCTCCTGCCTGCCGGGCCGGGGCCAGCCGGGCTCCCTCGGCCGCCGCGGGGCCGGGCCGGCTTCGGTGAGGAGTCGAGGCCGGCACAGCCCCCGCCGCGTCCGGCGCTGCTCGCTGCCTCCCTCCCCGCCTCCCCTCAGGGCTTCCCGCTCCTCCCCGCCCAGGAGGCGGGAGCCCGACGCCCAGAGGGAAGCCAGCGGGACAGAGCGGCGGCGCTGCCCGGCGGAGCACCATGCTGGAGTCCATCCGTGTCACCGGTGAGTACCGCCCCCGGCCCCCAGCCGCTCCCGGGGCGGCAGCCTGAGGCGGGACCGGGCACCGGCTGCGCCTCCGGGACGGCTGGGGCGTTACCGGCTCGGCGAGGGGCTTGCGGCGGCAGGAGGAGGGGCAACGTCGGGCCGCTTTCCCTGCGGCCCCTCAGGCGCTCTCCACAGCGGCTGGCGCTGGGGCAGGCAGGGTGCTGGTAGCGGCTCCCTCGCGGGAAGAAAAAAAATAAAATCAAAATCACCTGAGGAGGTGCCGAGGGGTTTCCGGAGCGTACCTGCTCCGTGGGGACGAGGGGAAGGTGCTTCGCGCCTACCTGTCTTGAGGAAAGACGGCGAAGCAGGAGTCCCGTCGGTGAATACCTGTTTTACCTGTGGGCCCTGTCCCTTCCCGGGGACGCTGGGGAGTGTGGAGGTGACACCTGCCTGCCTTTCAGTGGAGCGAGGGACAGAAGGTGCAATTAAGAATGCTAATAAAACCATTACTAATTCTATCTGGTGTCTTTCACTGTTTGGTTCTCTTCTTTGCCATGTTTTCAGAGAAGTTAACAAATCTTTATAATATGTGCATATAAAAACCTGTATTCTGACTATATAACAATAATATGGAGAAGTATTTGATACCACAGAAAACCACAGCACCTATCTTCAGTGCTGTGTCTATGTGGTATGTAGGAAAACCTACAATACAGTTGCTGCTGCAAAACAGATTTTTCACTCAGATGTTTGCCTTGTTTAAATTAGATGTCATTTCATGTGTCATTGCTTCAGCTGCTTCAAGTCAATGTTACTTTGTCATGGGGAAAATCTATCTAGAAGAGATCTGGTGGAGATGTCTTAGTGTCCCCTCGTACAATACTGTTACAATCATAATTAAGATTTCTTACAGCTACTCTTTCTCTGCATAATTTATATGCTCTTCCATCTGTGCATGGATGTTACTGTACATGGATCTGTACACAGATGTTCCATCTGTGTAGGATGTTACTTCAGGTAATGGAAGTAGAAATAAAGTTCATGGAATGAGACGGAGCATCCCTAGAGACATATAACAGCAACTGTAATTTTAAAGGATTGAGAATTCTTAAAAGGAAAGATAGTTATTTTGGTTCCATACCCCTCCATCAAATATTCCTGAACACACCTGTGCTGCAGTAGAGCAAGCTAGATCTGCTTGGATGGGAGTTTCATCCTGTGCAGGTCTGTCTATAATCGGTGTTTTGTGATTGTATCCCAAGTCTATTAAAATCAATGGGAGTTTGTTACTTGATTTCATTAGGGCCAAGTGTTCACCTCTACTGATTATTACTGTGCTCATGTAATTTAATTTGAAGCACCTGAATTTGGATTCAGTTACATAATATATTTCAGTGTAGAAACATGCAAGAAACTGCTTGCAAGTCAGTTCATTTTTTTTTTCCAGGTAGAAGGAGTATATCTTAAATATCATTATAATTTTAAAGAAGAAAACCAACTGCACAGTGCAAAATCATGCCAATGAGTCCTGTAAATGGTGGATATTTCAGAGTTATTTGCAAACACTGGCAGTTAATGAATCAGACATACACATTGGCTCACAGTTGAAACTTGCCCTTGGTTTTGGAGTTCAGAATTAAAGTTGAATGACAGATAACACTGTTACAGGAGGAACGTAAATAGGTAGATTTTTTTTTGGGGGGGGGAAAGTCTTAGGTTAAACGTCAAAGTTGCCAACATCATACATTAGTTAGTAACTAATATGCTGTGAAAATAGAAAATAGCTCGGCACCAGTGTTTTTATGGAAGCTCACTGGCTAATTCTACAGCTAAACCATTTTCAGTCATTATAGACAAAGCTTCCATCACTGTCTAATTCAAATTGGCTGATACTTTCTGTTCAAAGCTTGAATGTTTGTAAACCTTAAAGGTGCTTATAGTGGTGAGGAAATATACTACAGGATTCTGGTCAGATTCTGTTATGCCACAAACATAAGCCTGTAGTATTTGAGAGGCAGTGGAACATTACAGATTCATATACAACACTTTCTGTTACCTGTTTTTTACAGAATATTCTGTCTACGGCCCTCTGCACCCACAAACCGTACAGTTTAGAGCTCATAAACAACAGGTAGTTGTTAATCTATTCATATTATCTGAATATTGAAGATAAATATTTATTTGTAATGTAATTGCACATCTGCAAAATGTGTCAAAGGAGGAATCTTGTCACATCCGTGTATTTTCTTCTCATCTCTCAGTTTCAAACTTTACTATTTTCTTATTACTTGCAGACAGATCACATACATTATTTGCATTTCTATAAATTTGAAAATTCAAGTCAAGCTATTGGAAGTGGTTTCTGATTTTGAACAAGAAGAAATTCAAGCGTATTCTAACAGGGTAATGGTGAACTGAAAACCAAAAGCAGTGGCTCAGACCATTGCATTCCTGGGATAAGAGGAACTGCTCCAAGAACATCTTTGCTAAGCACCTTAAGAATCATACCTGCAGTTCAGAAAGGATTTGTCCATTATGCGTATATAACCTGTGTGACAGCTGCTTGAAAACCACAGGAGCTCCCTACTTTTTTTAGAGCAAGGCTAGTTGGACAGAGAGAGATCTGTGCCCACAAATATCTATCATTAACCTCATTCCACCTATGGAACGGGTTTTTAAGAAGCTGCTTAGATAGTAGCTACCCGGTAGCCTAGAGGAAGATTTTTCTACAACACTCTCAACATATTAAAAGATTAGCTCAATTCATCAATTTCTAAAGGATGGAAACCAATAATATAACCTAGCCCCTGAATATAACAAAATCTAGCATATTTTTCCTAACAACCTCTGAGAAGATTAGGCAGTGTCTGTGATGCTATAAGATTCAAAGCTAGTGACTGGGGTGCAACTTAGACATGGAAAGTATTTCATTAGTGCAGAATTATAATGAGATTTGTGGTTCCCATATGTCCAATGTTAGCAGTCTTGGGGTACATCCCTTCTACAGTACTGCTGAGACACTGGAATAGCTATATGTATATAAATTAAGTTACACAGGGGTAAAACTCCCCTGTTGGCAAAATCAAGCCTGTGGTATTTTGTCGTGTTCTGTGACACATAGTACATTTGCGTCTGTAGGATGGAGTAAGTCCAGTACTGCCAATTCCAGCAGATATTTTGAAAACAATGGTATTTTGGCTAGGGCATGACCTGCTCTTGTGTGAGATCCTTTAGACACATGGGAGGAGTTGCCTCTGGCTGGCTGCCCTGCTAACCCACCTTATAGGGTAGCAGAAACCAAACACAGTGGCTCCAAAGAAGGGCAGAGCTCTGCTCTGGCCCAAGACAGACCAAGTTCCCATTGAACAGGAGGGTTTTCTGTCCTTTGGTACTCTAATGATGCCAAAATGGGAACAGGCAGCTCTTCTGCATCCTCCTTGCTGCTTTCTACATCATCACCTTCCACTCCAAACCTGGCAGACTGTTTAATTTAGAAATTCAGCAGTGTCTCTAGGACCTATGTTTTTATTACTGTGTTGTTGTAGAGAGGAACAAAATATAAATAAATGGAAGTAAACATGATGGGAAATCTTTTTGGGAGAGACTATACTAGTTCTGTTCTGGGGTTTTTTACTTGCTGAAGGACTAGGGGCTTTGTGACTTCGAATGTTTGGAAGCCAGTGCAATGAAGAGAATCTTTGTACATGAATTACACATTTTTAGGGAGGTTCTCAAAGGTAACTGGAGGCTTGGGCATATGTTCTTGCAGCAGAAAACTGTAAAAAAAAAAAATGAAATATGTAAAGTCAGGAAATTCGAATTTGTACTTCTCGGAACACATGTAACACATGGATGAGATAGAATAGATAAAACCTATATGATATGTAGCATGATATGCAGGATAGAGTTATGCCATAGTACGGTTTGCCTTTTTCAGACCTTTTAGAGGTAATCTGTTGACATCTGTCCTATGGTATCCAGAGTTTAAAAGCTGGAAATCACTGCTAGCCAATCTATGTAATTAATGTGGGTTGATAATTCATTCTCTGACTGGCTACTTTATAGCAGTATGATATCTCAGTACTTTTTGAAACACTGAAGCACATTTTCAGAACACAGGCTGTGCAATGAATTGATTTTATATTCAGAATAGTAGACCTCTGTTTCAATTACCAGGTATTGCTAATCCTTGGAAACTCTTGGATATAGTTTAGTAAGTCGAGTTACCTAGAATACAGTGTATTTTTAGTTTGGTTGATGCTGTCTGACTTACATCTGTAAGTGAGTTTAAAATAATAATTGTTACAGATTTAAAAAGTGTACTGGAAAAAACTTTAAAATTTGGTGGTTTGCAACATGATTTTGACATTGTCTCAAATATTTTGTAGTTTATTCTGTAAAATAATTATGTTCACAGGACCAATCAAAGAATTTAGAATGGCAGTTAAATGACTTTTGTGAAAACTACAGTGTTATCTAATATAATATTTCAGATCTGCTGGATTATCTGTTGATTCTAGGTTTCCAGTACAAATATGCACCAAACAGCATCCTTATTTAGTCGGAAGAAAATTAAGGACAGCCACACTTAGTTTGGCAGCTGAAAAATCACTTTGCTATGAGATTGCACATATAAAGTAACTACAGATTTGGGGACAACTATTTTTGATGTCAACCACGTGCATGTGAAACCCACCAGTGTGTGTTAAGCACTTGATGACCATTTGTGACACTTGCAGGAGAATTCTGACTTGCAATGTTCAGAAATTATCTAGATATAAATGCATTTATTACTGGCCAACTGTACTACTTAGCTCTGAAAGCTTACTGTAATGAATTTTTGGTACTGGATCAACACAAGAGCTTGGGGGAGGGTTAAGGTAATTTTGAGTTGTTTCTTTGAATTCTGTGTCTGTTTTTTTTCTTTTCTATTTATAATTTCTTAGATACACATGTGGTATTAATTCAAAACATTCCCTGTGTAGTAGCAATTTAAGGCTTCTCTGCTCTTTGTGGCTTTTGAGAATTTATTAGCAGAGAAGGTGAAGCATTACTGCAGCTAGCATTACATTGTTATCTCTTGTCTGTATTTTAAGAAGTAGCTCTTTAATTTCCAACTTCAATTTTGTCTACACAAGCAGAGTCACATGCTCAGAAATTTAATATTTCTGTGTTCAGACATTCTGGAAACCTTGCCTTTCATTTTCCCTTCTTAAAAGTAAGGATTCTTGTACTGTAATACTTGGTGCAGGCCTGCAGTCAATCGTAAATACTTGCCAAGAAATATGTGCAAGCTGTCATCTTATTCTGTTGTCCAAAAAAATGCCTCATTTTATAGTAGTTGTTTGTAGATAGGTACACACATAAATTAATGCCCACTGCAGAGTATCCTGGCTGCATATTTGATGTTGTTTTCCTCGTGATGGGAGCTGTAGTTCCTCACCACTACAGCTTATGGTAAAGCAAAATAAGCCAGGCAGGTGGGTTGTCACATATGTGATGATCTGACAGAATTTGAACAGGAATGCCAAGGAGCGCATTCCTGCACCAAGCAGAAAGAGGATTCGCAAACTTACTGTGAAAGAACAATGAGCTTGCTTAAGATACACATGCTTTAGTGCAAGAAGATGATCTAATGCTTCTCTCTCTCTCTCTTTCCAGTGGGGGAAACACCCAGGCTGCAGGTTTCCCATCATGTGTTGATGCAAATAGGACCTCTGTCTTTTTGCTTTTTAGAACAGCATCTTCAGGAGAACTGAGGAACACAGATTGACATGGAACTGATAGAGGTCCAACAGCATGAAATACATTGTCATGGTGCTTATGTTGGGAGCAAAACCTAATTTTACTGTAAAAATAAAGCTGAAATTAAACTAGTATTGATTTTTTTGTCCCTTGGAGGCCTTTAATGATCTCCTGCTAATGTTCCATTCAGAGTATAATTACGGTATGTAAAGTAATTGCAGCTCAGCTATGTATAACTGTGGGCTGAAGCTCAAATCCCTTTTGTGGGCTTTAATCAAGCTCCAGCCATGTCTCCTGTTCTGTGAATCCTTTCATTTTAGGTGCAGAAGTAGAAAGCATTTCTCTGTGGCAGGATTTATTTGTGCCCCTACTTCCAGCTCACCTTATGTTCTAGGATGAACTGGTTGGCAAGAGAAGGGAATGGTTAGAACCATTGAAGAGAGGTCACTTCTCTCTAACAAGGCAGCACAAATGTTAAATACAGTTTTAATTCCTAATGACTTTTCTGTGCAGCTGTGCTGCACCAGGGACCTGTCCCCCCTGAAAGCTATGCCAGGGGTTAGAGCAAGAAAGGAGGGTTCATTCACTAAAGGAACCTTATTTGCTTCTTGCATTCAGTTTAGTTTATAGTGATTCTTCAAGTGTTTTCTTAAAGCCAGCTGTTATTGTAGAACAACTTTGAAGAGATGAAGCGACAGTGTTGTCGTAAGGATTCTCAGGGGTGTGTTTGTAACTAGCCAATCTCTCTTCTCTCTCCTCTTTAAATATAGCTGACTATCTGTATTAAGAAGGAATACGTGAGACTGAAGTCTTTTAAACTTATATTACTATTCATATGATGTTGCAAATTGTTCACAGTGGTTGGCCCATTCCAATGTTCTCATCTTTTCTGAGAGTAAACTATGAATCAGATTTTGCAGATGAGACCACACCAGACTGCTTATATCACAGCACAGATCCCTGTGGGACTTCACTGTAAATACTGCTTACATACTCCTGTACAGGTTCCTATTTTCTAAGTTATTCTTTATCCATACAGAAAGCCTTCCTTGCATGATAAAGATCAATCAGGTTTTGCTCAAAACTAAAAATTTGTTAATGTAACAGTAAACATTCATAAAGTCCTGCACAGAGTCTTGTTTTAAACTAGTTCTTAGCTGCAAACAGTACACTCGTACATGGAGATGCAAGCATAAAATACTTGTTTAGCTAGGTCTTACAAGTCCCAGTCTAATTGTTCAGAAGTGATACACACACACAATTCTCCCACATGTCTAGAAGTCAAGATTAACTTGATGTGACTGCAGTTAAGACAAGTTCTGTGTTTCATTTATGTTGCAGTTTTGAGTCCTTAAGATTAGCATTGCTGTGTGAAACCATCAAATTTGTCCTCAGGTTTTTTTTTTCCCCCCCTCAATGCAGAAAAACTTCACTGGCCTAAGACAGAGCTTTCTAAGAAATCAGTCCTGAGTCCAGAAGAACATAAGGTGAACATTAATAATGAAAACAGCCTCCAGCACCCACCTTCTGGGATCCTTAAGGACATTTTCACGACAGGAACCAGTAGCTACAACGTCCTGCTGCAGAGCAAAGAGGAGAAAAAACACCAGACTCAAAAGCAGTCATCTGCTCACCACAAGAAACACAGAAAAACTACAAAGTGTTCTACCACCTCGCGAAGCAACGAGCACCGCAAAATCAAGGTCCCACTACCCTTGCTCAGCAGTGGATGGTACTGCACAAACGGACAGCCCTCCATCATCATCACTAGCCCGGTGTCTACCAGCATGAAGTTTACAAACAGCATTTCAGTTGCAGGGAACAGCATAGGACTACCACCTCGACCCAGAAGTAGAGCTAAGAAGCATTTTAATCTAACAAAGCCAAAGCAACCCCAGTCATCAAAAAGCCATGGAAAAGAGGGAGATACCTCTGGCCGAAAACTCTGTTTGCTGACTGCAATCAAACCTTCCAATGTGGAGAAAGAGAAAATGAAATTCTTCGAGTCAGAATTCACATACAATCCTCAGTTTGAATATGCAAACCCTGCTTTGCCAAATGTGTTAGCTAAGCATAGCCATGCATCTGACAGATTTCTTAAGCAGGTATAGTTACTTTTTTTCCTCCTTTTCCACTGATTACTTTATTTTTTCCTACACTTGTAAAGGTGGTATTTGGCTTTGTAGGAAGTGAAAGTTGTTCCTGCTTGTCATCCTCCCCTACTGTTTGAGAAATGCATCAATGATGAGAATACAACAGTAGAACTGAAAGAAAATCCTTTTGATTAAAAAATTAAAGCCTTCCTAATATTTTTACAGGATTCTATATAGAATAAAGGCACAGTTCCTTACAAATGGGTTTACATGAAACAATTTGAGGCAAGAAAGCTTTTTAGGCAATGAAGCAGAGTCAAATACAGGAAAAATACAGTGTCTAAATAGGCTTTAATAAACAGAGGAAAACAAGCAGTGTAGAAATCCTGCCAATCCTCTTGATGACGCCAGGATTGTGAGGGGATAGCAATTATTTGAGGTCATGGTTATTGGATAAGCATACGTTGATGTACTTTGTTTTAATCAACTTTGAAAGGATATTTGCCTTACATCAGTCTGCTGCTTGATCGAGCCTAAAAATCCATTCCAGAGATAAGTAAAATTTAAAACAAATCCTTCCTCCCCCCCCCCCCCCTTTTTTTTTTCATAATACGCAACCACACTGGTAACATAGCTACAGACATTCCTGTTCTGTGTAACTGCCCTGGCTTCCTACCTGTCTTTGAGTTACAAAAAACCAAACAAACAAACAAAAAAACCAAAAACCAACAAGGAGGACAACAAAAAACATTTTCCTTTCAACTTTGACCTAAGTAACAAAAACAAATGCTTATCTATATAATAACAGAAACAGTCCTCTTCCCACTCCTGTTTTTTTAAGAAATAAGATCTTTCTAAACTATTAAGTCTCACAAGCTTTTCTAAATAGGGAAGCTCATATGTCAAGTGATACTTAACTTGGGAAGAGATCCTGCCATTCCATGAGTTTCACTTCTTTTTGATAGGAATATTTCACTTTAAACCCCCCAAAATTCCTGGTGCAAATGAATTAAAGTACTGCGGATTCTAATAACTGACCCTTGACTTGTGAAGAGTCTGACATTGATTTTCAAATCCAAGAAAGCAAACAGGTGTTATTACCCATTAAGTCATCATATTGTAAGGCTTCATCTGCATTTTCACATTAAAAATATCTGTATATTTAAAAAACTCAGTGGCTGGGTTTTCATTAAGAATTTATTTTCTTTATGAGAACAGTGAATGGCTGATCTGTTCTTCAAATCAGCTTCCATGCTTCTAAATAACCAACTAAATCATACTGACACCAAATAAAACCACTCCTTGACTAGAGATTTTTAGCAATTTTTCCTTTGATTTTTATAGCAATGTTAGCAACATTAATCATAGATTACAGCAAATCAACAATAACTAATTTGCCAAACTGAATTTAATGCAAATTATCCCCTTCCGTTTGAGGTAGTAGAGCCTTAAAAATTATTTTATGCATGATGATTTTATGGAGCAGGCCTGTCATTGATTTACCCTTCTTTTAATAAAACCCCACACACCTAAATAATTAATATTTTAATAATGAATGATTCCTCAGTATTATTCCAATTTGTAACTCTACCTTTTTCACTTTACAGACAAAGCATGGAAAAATAAAGGCTTTATAACACCCTTATAAAAAGCAGTAAAGAATGTAATATGCAATGAAGTATGATATTTCTGAAACTTACCAAGGAGTATATAAATTGTCTCATAAGATTTAGTTTAATTTACAGAAATTTTTAGCAAGAAAAGCATTTCTCCAAAGTTCAGCTCCTAATAATACTGAACAACAATATCATGCACGTCATATAAATAACCAAAAAAACAGCTTTAACAGAGCTCCAAGCCCAGCAGGTGGCACTCTCTCTTTTTTATCTACAACTAGCTTTAGAAATTTTCATCTCCACGCAAATTTAAATTTCGTTTCATGCAAATTTACTATCCAGAAAAAGCAGCATTAATCAAAATTTTAATCAGCAAATATTATATGAGCACTTGCTTTTCCTCAGTGCTATTTTTTTTTCCATGCAGATTTTACTTGTCAGAAGAAACACGTAGGTATCTTATAAGAAGTGTTAAGTTCAGGAAAGATGACTTCAGTTGCAGAAAAAGTACTCACAGTGTCAAGATTTGGGTCTGCAGCAAAAACACAATGGCACGTAGTCATCCTTTTTCCTGCAACAAGGATAAATTCAGTTTTGTTTTTTGAAACATTTTTGGCTTTCATTTGTTGCTGTACTTATTTTGGGAAGCTTTGCTTTGTGTGAACAGAAATGGAATTATTCCTATTTTATTCTATAAAAGGTGCTTACAGCAACTTACGCTTGCTTGCTCTTCTATGACTAATATCTCTCTATATATACCATCTTTTTACTGACAACTCACCAATTTTATAGGGGGCTTTTAGGACACTTCAGTGAAATGAGCTCAAAACATGACATATCAGAAGATGTTTAATAATTTGAAAAATATTTTTACCTGCAACTGTGCATAGCCTGCTAGGACATTAAAACAGATTGTGTTTTCTTATTGCCCTTTCTGCATGTCTGTGGAATTGGTTAATATAGCATTACTGCAACATATCTGGAAGATGAAGCACACCCTGCTTTTTTTTTTTTTTTTCCTTTTTTTTTTGTTAAGACAACACCATGGATTTGCAAGCCATTAACACAGCAATGTTGCAATGAGGAATGCACAGGCTTGTGAGCACCCACTTCACCCTCAGGCCTCTAGTCAGATCAAAGATTTTAAACCTTGGGTACAGCCCAACACTTTTATTGATTGGCTTTTCACAGACATAGGGTAAACATTTTAAAACTATTAATACATTTGAAAGTAATATTTTTAACATGTCTCTTCTCATACTTTGCTCTGTTTCTTTGTTTCTCTCTTTCTACTTTATCTTGTTTTCTTCATAATAAGTTTCTTTCATGAGTCACACAGTATGTGCTTTTAGGGAAGAGAACTTGAGAATAAAAAATAGCATGCAGACTTGCAGCTTTTCACGTTGATTGACATATCTAATATTACAGAAATTAATTCTCTTATTGCCATGTTTCAAGGTCAGTACAGCAACTGTGTGCTCTAAGTGCTATGAAAGTTTTCTTATTAGCACTCCTTCTGGCTCAAACTACTTGTCCTTCATTGTTAAGTTTTCTTAACACCTAATGTGTTTGTTATTTTTGCACAGATGGTAGAGGTGGCAATACTTAGCTAGAAGTAATTGTCCCAGGTGTTTGCAGAGCAGATGACTTAACAGTTACAATTTGCTGAACCACAATCAGCAAGGAAGTTGCAACTTCAAGTAACCTATGCGTTAACACCTATTTCTTTGAATTGAATCTTTTTATATACATATATGTTTAAAAAAAAATCATCATTTTGTTGATTGAGTAATCCCCCCATGAAAGAGTTGTACATCCTTTTCCCTTATAAAAATATAGCAGTTTTGAGTTAAAAAATAAATAAATCAGTTGTGCCATGTTGTAAGTATTACACACCTTTTAAGTCATTAATACAAGTCGCCTACAATTAGTAAATCTATTAGATGTTGGAAAAATAGTTTGGTGGAGCTAGAAGGCTAAACAACAAGACATTCAACACAGAGTAACCCCTTGCAATGTCCAGGTGATGTCACAGCTTAGGCATGTTGAAGATTCAATAATGTATCACTGGCTGTAAGAGCACTTAATTGTAAAACACCTCATTCTCCACTAGCAGCAAACTCCCTCCTAAATTGAGATTTATAGATAAAGTATGTTAATATATAACACAAAGCATATCAGGCTATCCAAGTAGCATAAGTTCTCAGGGTCCTACACAGACTTCTCTCTTCCCCTAGAAAAGACTGTAGATCACTTCTGGTTATACTACAGTAGGAGCATAGGTTTACTTCAGGACACAGTCTCATACAAAAACCAAGTGAGTATTAATTTTTAATTCCTTGCAAAGTGTTTGAAAAGTTTTTCATTAAAAATATTTCTACCAACCAGCTCTAAATCGCACTCTTTATCATGCAAAGATCAAGCATGCAAAAGAAAAGCCACTGTAAAAACTGAATAAAACACAAAATACTACAGTCTGAATAGACTAGCCTCAAAAACCACGCTCTTTCTTTCTTTCTTTCTTTCTTTCTTTCTTTCTTCCTTCCTTCCTTCCTTCCTTCCTTCCTTCCTTCCCTCTCTCTCTCCTTTCCACTTGACCCCAAAAAGGAGGGCAGCCACCATTTTATGGCTGATGATTAGACTAACAAGTTCCATCTGGTACAGCTTAGTGTTACCTAAGGATGCAGCTGGGAAGTTTCTCCCCTCAGCAAATAAGCTATGCAGGGAGGAAAGCAATGGTGCCTGCAGCCCTTGTCTGTCTCACAAATCTCAACAGAGACTGCAAGCCTTTTGTAGCAGAGCTGCTTCTGAATGTAGGACGAGCTGACTGAATGCAGGGGGCTGAATCCTAGGTCACTGAAACCATTTTCTAACCTTGTTGCCTCAAACAATCCATGAGCATGTCTTATCAGGACATGTATCTACAGTAACACTCAAGTAACTAAGCTGTGTTGCTGCACATGAAAGACTTGGGATTCAGAGACCTACTTGGCTGTAAATAATTTGTTTAAAAAAACCACCACCACCAAAACCTAAACCTGTCAATTAAACAGAGCCTTGTCTTGCTCTTGTTAGTGCTGCTGTGTCATTACTTTCTTGAGCAACAGTGGAGTTTGCTGTGCAAGGGGACTTGTCTTGGAACTGCTGCTTCTTTTGGCACACTGGTAGCAATAAGAGGGATTAAACCAGACCTTTTAGATAATAATGAAAAGAACAGGAATTACTATTCCTAAGCAGTAACCTGGTACAGCCACATAGTCCTTCTTTTCTTCCATTTTTTTAGCTGTTGCTGAAGAGTTTACAGTTTGGCCTTAGGAACTGTGGCAATATCAGTATCTTGCTTTCTGCTGGCTCAGAGGCTGGAAAATAAGTTCACAGTTGGATGCTGGAATAGGCAAGAGCTGGCATGCTGGTCTGGATTTTCCCCTTTCCCAGCAAGTTCTTGCAACTCCTGACTTAGAGTCATCTCACCTCAGAGACAGGTGCAGAACCCCAAATGAAGGGCTCCGTGTTGTATTCAGTGCCTTGGATCCAAAAATATCCCAAACCTTTTCCCCTGAGGAGCCACCGCCATCTGGGGTGGTTGTGGCAAGAAGCGTCAAAACCAGCAGCATCACTGGGGACGGGGCCCATCTCAGCACTGGGGCGATCTGCCACTCCCCAGGGATTTGTGCGCTGGTGGTAATGTGTGTGTGACGGCTCGCCCTGTTGTTTCAGTGCGTGCAGAGTCACACCTGCCCACTTGGAAAGAATTATTGGGACTTCAGTTTTGCTTGAGACAGAGTCAAGGGAGAAGGTGATAGTTGTGAGCACCCTTCTTAGTAGTTTCCTAACCAAGAGAATGCATGTTCAGCAATGAGGAGGCTTAAGCTTAATGACTTTCTCAACATGCATGGGTTCAAACTTGCCACATCTACTTGGAGGTGGCTGAACTGTCAGGATATAGCTTACTCAGCGTGGCACATAAGGTAGACAAGGCACCCTTCAGTGTCTCACATTTCCCCTTGAAGCTGCCAGCAGTGCATGGGGTTGAGTGAGAGAGGGCAAAGTAGGTCTGTGCTTCTTCAGGGGGAATGTATCTCTGAAAACCTGCTATTTACATTGTGCTGTTGGTTCAAGTGTCTCACAGAACTTTAGAAAAAGCCGTAAAACAGCTTGGGGAGAGTTCAGGAGGGTGCCTGCCAGCAGGCAGGAGGAGCTAGAACTTGGGCCTCCTGACTCCCAAACTCATGCTGCCTCCCTTGGTACCCATGGGTCTCAGCTCCAGGGAGTTTGCTAAAATGGATGGCCAAGCAGGAATTTTAAGGCACATTCAGTGCTCGTTTTCTCACTGTTTGTTGTGATAAGGTGGTTTTAGAAAATACCTGCACTCTGACTAAGGCGGGAGAGTCCCCTGGAATAACACCACCAAACAAACCTACATAAAGCTGCATCTCATAGTAGTAATGTCTTTATAAACAGCGTCAAAACAGAGACCTGGTTAATAAAGTTTACATGCCCTTCTCAAACACCCTTATTTTTATGGGCTTTCATGTTGAGAAGAAACTGACCCCTTGGTCTCAAATGGTTTTGGCAGTCCTCTTCTTCATCAAACCTGCTCTCATCCACCCCTACTCGACTGGCCTTGTTTGATTTACTAGTAGAGATGTGTAGCCTGAGTGCTGGTTACTTTCTGAAAGATGCCTTAAGATCCCTTAAAACGGAAAGGACCAAATCCTGGCAACTTTTGAAAAGAACATCCATCCCTATATCAGTTCCTGCGTTAAATAACTTTCAGAGAATTTAAAGCCAAACCATTCCACCTATTGCATCTTGCGTCTTCATCTCACTGTGATTTTTATAAAATGCTATTAATTATAATGATTTTTTCCCAGAATTTATTACTGAGAGATAGAATTGGCCACAGGAAGAGATGGGGAGAAAGGAAGAGGTTTGAGACACAAAAAGTGGTGCTGCTGGGCAGCAAGTCTCTTCAGGAATGGAAATCACAGGTGCACATTCAAAGGCACTTAAGCATCAAAGAATTTAAGTGGGTGCTTAGTGTGTTTAACCTAATAGATTTTATTGAAATTTAATATCAACAAGTCACGAAGACAAATTTCATGCCAAAACATTAATTCAGAGAGTTCTTTCAGAGTGAGCAAATGAAGTTAATTAATTGTTCTGAGAAACCAGAAACACCGAACAACTAGCAGGCAACATTAATATCTTAAGGATCTGGCACCTTGCAAAGGAAACTGAAGAACTGATATCATGAATTACTCAGGCTGCCGTCTGAGAATAAACTTCCTGGGATAGGGGGCAGGCATTTTTGGGTTGCTTCAATAACCAAGGATTTTGTGTAAGGCAGGAAAATGCCTCAGCATTTGCAGACACTGAAAAATTTATGAAACAGCCAATGTTTGTAGAAGTTAAAAATTCATATGTAATTAAAAAAAAAGGAAAAAGTCCTTTGGGAAAATATACAAGCTATTAAACAAGAACTAGATTTTGCTCTAATTTGTTTTTTACACCTAGCCCTTGATCCTAAATTTTGCTAGAAGCAATTGTCATTAGTCTCCAGAAACATTAGTCCCTGCCTGAGGGATTCATGTATTCCTTCTTTTAATACTTAGACACTAACCTTGCTTCATTTATCTGAGGTAATTTTTAAATGACAAGCGATGTTAAGACTTGACTGTTCACAAGAAAAAAAAATATTATTTACTGACATAGAAAGACCTCTCTAATCTCTTTTTATAATCTTTTAGGCCCTGCCACACCTATGCATTCCTACAAGACCTAATGTATGGGGAAGTTACTGGGAACCAAAATCCCATTTACTTTGTAGGTCACCAGTACAGATGTGTAGTTGTCCTTACTCATATTTCCTTGCAGTAAGTTAATGGGAGTAATAGCAAAACCAACAGCAATGAACCTCTGTCAAATACCTACAGTAGTGGCTAGGCAAAATGATGCCAGAGCTACCCAGTTTGCGCCAGATGAGGGTGTATCCTCTATTTTTAATACATTCATCTTGAAAAACATGATTTGTTTTTAAGTTGCAGAAGGACGTTGCAGTTTTCACAGCAGCAGCCCCATCGCCTCTTGTCTTTAGACGCAGTAGGATTTATTTTCTCTGCAAACAATTGAGCCAAAGGTCTGCAGGGTGCCTGTTGATTCTCCTGGGAGTTACCCATTTCGGTGCCGAGTGGGGCTGCGTAACACACAACATCGAGCTGTGCTGCCGCGTGTGCTCATTGCAATGTTGTAACAGGGAGGGGCAAAGCCAAATCATTTGCGGTGGCTCAGGTAGTGGCACGGCATTTTTACGATACCTCTCTTCAGACATCCTGACGCCTGATCTTATAAAGAAAACTTGAAAAGATAACATGTTCCTCGTTAGTGCCTTTCTTCATAACATCTACTTCGTACTCATGCTAGCTTCAGCAACTGCAGGGGTACAGCTGCCCCAATGAGCCAGATCCTAGGAATCAGCCAAATATCACCAGGCCCTCACTGGGTCCATTGCAAGTCCCTGTCAAGCCTGAAACTATGGCTGGAAACAGCACGGTGGCGAGGGAGTTTTGGCCACACGGGAGGCAGTGAGAGGAGACGGGGTTCATGTAACAACACTCAGTGGCTTTATGGTGAGCCTGTTTCTACCAGTCATTCTCGTAAGGCCGCGCACGCTGACTTGGTGACCAGGTTCTGCGAGTAACATATTGGTGCTGCTGGGCTGTCCCTGAAGAGCTGGTGCTATAACTCTTGGAACAGCCAAGGGGTGATGGTTGCAACAGATTTCTGTTTATGCCTCAATTTCCCATTCGCTATTAATGCTCTCCAGCATATGCCCTCTGCTCCCGTGTAAATAAAAACTTACTGTGGAGACTCAGGTGCAGCAGGAATAGAGACCACAGCAGCGAGACACAGGTAGATCCTTTGTTTCCAGATTGTGTAACCCCCCAAAACAACAGCCTTCTTTAAACTAACTCTTTTTTTTTTTCTTTCACCTCTGTGCTAAGGTAGTAAATTATGCTGCTTTCTTCATTCTTGAAAAAGAAATTCAGATCTGACCAGGAGGCCCTTCAAATTTAATAACAAGTTTTAGAGGCAGACAAAGAAATACTAAACATTAGGTGCAGTATTTCTTTGGCTTTCAGGTAATTGATATTTCTCTCATCAAAGAGCTACAGGACTTTAAGAATACATCTAGCTAGCATTTATGGCTTTCAGTAGCAATTACTCAGGGTTGCCTAGTTTCAACTTGAAAAAAATTATAATAGGATTGTTAGTAGCTGTGAGAGATAGAAAATGAATCCTATTTTTGTGGACAATAAGCCAATCTGACAATGTCAGAATTACATAGCTGGAAACAACAAGCATGTTGTCAGCTTCATGCATGGATCTAAGTGTACAACATAAAAAGAGATTCAGTCTGCAAGATTTCCACCTTCATCATCAGTGGTATTTTCTTAGCAAGAACATTGATTTTTTTAAGGTAATATCAGTGATATTTTTTTCTCTATGAGATTCTTGGAAGCTTCTGTTATCATATCTATGAAAAAAGCTGTTCCCTGTAGCTAGGCTATTGCTGGGCAAGAAGTTATTCTATACCACATTTTCTTTTAAGGGTGTGAAATGACATGTTGGGAAGTAGATTACTGGGGATGAGCATTTCACACCCCACCACTAACATCTTCCACATGCAGAGTTCAGATTATGTTATAGGCATCATGCTGTGCTTTCCACCCAAAAAGGACTTCTTCCAGCAACAATACATATGAGAATTAAAGTTGGTACCACTTTATTTGCCTACTGGAACATCTCTCCCTCATTTTGAGGGGGTTATAAGAAATATTTGAAAGGTTTAAATGAAAGTTCTGTGAATAAAGTTCCTGTTCTCTCTCCTCCTTTCTGAAGCAGACACCCACAGTACAGAGGATTTCATTGTAAGGAGACATTTTTGGTAGAAATTTTAATATCAAAATTGTAGTTATACATCTGCTTAATCATGGTTCAGCATTCCTCAATTAGAAAATACCAAGAAATGAAGCGAGATTACAGTAATAGTTGATCTTTTAAAAATTCTTTGGAAAACCATAAAAAGAAACATACTGACAACTTAAACTGCAAATGTCCTTGTGACCTGTTATGTCTGATTTACAAGGCAATTGCACAACATTTCCAAAATTAAAGAGAAAATTTATATTATTTCACTAGACTAATAGTCATCTGTGTCGTGCTGATGTATGTGGGTCCAAGATGAGTTGATCAGAATCTTTTTTCAGTACTTTGGCATTAATGTATGTCTGAAGACGATATAAATTGATTATAGAGTGTGTCAGCCTGTATGTAATGACTACGGTTTGATATGACTCGCAATTATTTTAAAAAAGAGGAAAGGTTGAAAAAAAAGAGAGAGAGATTGAGAGGGAGAGAAAGAATACACATGCCAGTCTGACACAGGGGTCTTACTGCATTCATATTTGCTATGCTTTTGTATTTTATAGTCCATTAACATTATGGCGCGGACATTGCAGAAATACGGAAGCTATGAAAAATTTGAACAGGCCACTGGAGGCAGCTTGCTGACCAAAAGTCGTATCTGGAACCACGTCAGGAAATACATGGTGAAAGAAGGCTGTCTTGGTGAGGTAAGTCATACACCGGATCAGGAAAGAAACATTTATGTAGATCTTAGAAATTACACATGGATGGACCTGAGACATCATCTGGGAGGCCTTTCCTCCGTAATTACAAGAATATTACTTACATCATATTTTTCTCATGGCTGTGCCCAGTCTAATTTTTGAACAATTGAAATGATGCAAATTCCTCATGAATGCTTCAGCCATCTCTCTGAGCCTGTTTCCTGATTCATATATGCTTGTTCTTAAATTCCTCTCTTTTGGGAGTACCCGAGAACGACACCCTTCCTTCCCTCCTTTTTTCAGCTACTTGGAGACTAGCACATTTCCATTTATTCATCAGTTCTGCCATCCATTCTCTTGTATCAAATTGCTTACACCAAAGGAAAGAGAGTTAAGAAAAGGCCAAGAAAAATAAGCAGCAGCCCAAGAGACTGATTTATAAGAAGCAGCACAAATTAAAGTGACATAAGTGAATAAAAATGTCTGAAAGAAGTTGGCTTGTTGAGTTGGTTTGAGTGCTGCTTTTTCCTGACTTTAACCATCTAATTTTTGAGACCCCTGTGCAAAAAACTTATTTCCTATATTCAGGATTTTAAAAGTCCAGTTTGACTGAGTTACATTGACTTGCTTGGAAGAGTCAGATGAAATTGAATGTATAAAAAGAGAATTCCGAATGAAAACACCAGCTGACACAGTCCGAGACTTGGATGAGATCATTGGCAGTGAGCAAGGCGAGTCTGGAGTGGGAGATCAATAGACAAAAATTAGTTTCTGGGAAACTAGGTTTAATTAGTAAACATAATATTATTAGGAGAAACCGTTAAAGTCATCACACCTTTTTGAGATACTGTAATTTGACACTGATACCAGACTTTATTGGTGTTTATAAGAATGAGGTTACAAAACTACAGTTTAGAGCAAGCAGAAAAAAATTACATTTTCGGTCTTTCCTGTGCTTTTATCTCCCTTTGCGTTCATTTTTGTCTTGGTTTGTCTTCATGGAAGCAGGATCCTACACCCTCATCAAACATGCCATGTCGTTCTTAATGAATTGCTTTACTTCTTCTGCAAAAGTACGGTTAATACAGCACGCTTAGTATGGTCTAAAATATTACGAAAATACTTTCTCCAGTTGAAAAGGAGTTGATAAAGCTAGGTGGTACCGGTGGTTTAAATCTAAATGCTTTAGGATTTACCTTTCTTTCCTGCATCTTAAATAAGAGGTTTATGGGACTGATTGCTGTTGAACTTGAAGCTGAATGGTGGATTTTGAATACCGGGAAGTGTCATGGTAATGCCTTTGATCCCTGGGTCCTTCTTTGTTAATTTGATAGTAAAAAAAAAAAAAAAAATCTCTCTTGTAGGTAGGCTCCCTTGTACACTTCTGAGAAGTACTGTGGGGACTTTCTTTAGGCATTACTTGAAGCAAAAGGTGCTTAGTCTTCAATAAAGAGAGTTTCCCTTCTCCCTCCCAGTCATTTGTTTAAAAATTCTCTTTAAACCCAAATAACTATGTATATCTATATGTATTCATTTCTCTGTCAGTTTTTTGTTTTGATTTCTAATTTTCCAAGAGAAAACAGGAAAACAAGAACTGCATTCTTTTATAAAACAAAACAATACCAGTATTTTAACAATATTTCAAGTCTACATCATGTATCAGGAAATGAAGTATACAGTGCTTCCCCCTCTTCTTCATGTGGCTTTAGAATTGCAACTAAAAAAAGGTTTCAGACTAAGTGTATAGATACCCAGTAAATTTATGTGTGCTTATCTAAAATATTTCAGTTCTCAGTAATACCAAGATAATTAGACACAGTTTAAGAAAAAAGTAATTTTCTCTAATTTACTCTGCATTTGATGGCTACCCCCAACCTAGTCAGTGTTACCATAATAAATTTTGCAGTCTCATATCTGCCTGTCTTAACGCTCATGCTGAGACCACTATAGTTTGAGGTTTTGTCAGCAGCACAGGTGACTAGGGTATCTCAGTGGAATCAGAAATGTCTCTCACAGGTGATTGCTGGTAGCAAGGAAGAGTTGTGAAGGGCAAGGGACCAAAGAGAAATGCAGTACTGGAAGGGCCAAAGGAAAAAGCAGGAACAGGAGCGAGAAGAGAGCTCTTTGCTACCTGAACTCTCTCATCTTCAGATTGTGGTCCATCTCACGGAGGACCTGCTATCTCGAGCCTCAATGACGGTGGTGAATGGCTGTCCCACTCTCACTATCAATATCTCCACTGCACGAGAGCACTGGCTGGAAGGGATGCTGAGACATGAAATTGGTATGAGCATGACATCAGTTCTTCAGGCAAAGGGGAGTACTTGCATGCATTCTTACTTATTTTGCAACCATGGGCCAGGCACTGTACATATGCAGAAGGAGGGAACATCCCTGCCTAAAGAACCTATTCTGTAGGTGTGCTAAAGGGAAGGAGAAACTATTTATCCCTGCACCACACAGAAGAAGGAAGATAATCCACTTGAGGATTCCTAGGGATCATGTAAATTAGAATTTTAGGTCAGATCAGGAGTGAGCTTTTGAAGTGAGTCTACCAACTAGTCTCACTTGCTGCAGAGGTTCACATGCCAAAGGACTCTTGGAGCAGACAAAGTGTAAACCTTTCAGATGATGCTAGCCCAGCAGCTATGCTCTAGAGCATACCTTCTGTGCTGTCACTGCTCAGGGACATTTTGTTCATGAGACTAAGCTAGTCTGGAGTAAAAAAAGGGAAACAAGAACAGCGCAACCATTCAACCTCAGCACCAGCCATTTCACTTTACAGATCTGCTTCTGTTATGCTGCACTGCTTGCAAATGTAGGCATGCTTTAGGTATAAAGAATTTACCCAGCTACCTGTAAACCAGTGCAAGATTGCCTTGATTTTGCATTCTACATGCATGTAGAAATTTCTACAAACTTCTCAGTGAATCTGTTCTAGTTAAGTACATCAAAACTGGATAAACTTGGCTAGTGACTGAATTCCAGCTGAGGAGTAAGCCCTGTGATTGCCTTGAAGCACTGTTATTCACATTGTAAGTGTACACAGCATCTTCCAAGGCTGCGGTAGCGCTGTTGAATCACCTTCAAGAGGCAACATTTCTGCCCCCTTACTTGGATTCCCCTTCCTTCTGTTCGCTACAATGCCTAGCCTATGCTAGAGACATTCAGCATGTAAGACACTTCTGAAAATTCCTTGTCATGGATTTGGGAATGCAAGTCCTGCTGACATTTGTATTCCTTAGGCATTTGCAAGAGTCCCACTTGCAGTCAGCAAGTGAATAATTGCACTGTGTATCTACCTCTGACAAAATTCTCTGTTGTAGACAAGGCTAAAGTTGGCATTTTTCCCAGTGCCCAATCTTACCAGTTCAGAGTTCTGAAATGGGCATTGCTTTCATATTTTAGCTTTTTTTTTAATCATTAGATGCTACTGTTCTAAGTCACATATTCCTTTCTTTTCAGGAACTCATTATTTTCGGGGTTTTAACAACAACAGCCAGCCTTGGTGCAACTGGAATGGACGTAGAAAACACGGGTTAAAACCAATCAACCCTACAGAAGAGGGGCTAGCGAGCATTCACAGTGTCCTGTTCCGCAAAGACCCTTTTCTTTGGAGGGCTGCCCTGCTCTACTACACAGTGTATCAGGCTAGCCAAATGTCCTTCAGTCAGCTTTTCCAGGACGTGGGGAAATTTGTCAAGGACCCCAATACTAGGTGGGATTACTGCGTACGAGCCAAGAGAGGGTGGACTGACACATCACAACCAGGTGGGTTCCCGATTTGTCTTCTCTATTTTTGTACTTCAGGGAGGTTTTCAGAACGTGCACAGAGCTCCTTCATCATGTCACACAGTAAAACCTTTGCAAAAGGGAGAAATGGGACTCCGCACTTTCTGAAATGAGGCAGCAGGATTTCTGCTATTGAAAACAAGGCTGAAAATGCACATCCGTGAGACTTTCAAACTGAATCAGTAATGGATTTTTTTGGTTGGAAGTGGGAATGCAAATTGCAAAACTGTGAAAAAGTTCATACTCACAGTTTTGACCTCCTTTCATGTTTATTACAAGAGATGTAATGTTGCTGTGGATATTCACAGACACCATCTTCTGTGCTTGATTTCTTTCTCTGGCTAGTGGATTTAGCCTTCTAGTTAGTTTTTGGGAAGGTTTTCAAAGTTTGCAATATAAATACCTAGTTTTTGAAAATAAAATTCTTCTGCTCATAATGGCTTCTAAGAATGTGTCTTGAACAAACCCTGATAGAGTACAATGTATCGTGATTCCTTTTAGGTTGTTTCAATAAGGATCAGGTGTACTTGGATGGCATCCTCCGAATCCTGAGATACAGGGAGTCCATTGATTTCCATCTTCTGACAGCCCTTGGAAAGGTGAGTGGACTCATTCTTACTAGAGGGTACAGTTTTATTATTTCAGTAAGTCTTCCTGTAAATGGCTATGAGTCATTGTGCTCTGTTTTCTTTGATCTAGAAATCTCTGTTTCGTACAGCACCTTGTGTTACACAGTGCAAGTTACAAATATTTTGAGGTCCTAAAAATTTCTACGAGCTTTTCCTCATTCCTTGCTTATCAGATTAAGATTTTATGGTCATATTTCTCAGACTTGCCTTTCCTCCCTTTACAGGGTACTACCTGACTTGCAGTACAATGGACTGTCTTGGGCAAGCAGGACAAGTGCTAGATAAGGTGGTGGTCCTAGTAGAAAACAAAATTAACCATTTGATGCTAACGCATCCTCTTCCACCACAAAGAGTTTTTAATCTCAAATTCCTCTCGCTGTTGTCACCTCTGATGTTTTTCAAAAATCAGGGTTTTTTTTCTTCTCCCAGTCTACATGGTATTTCTGCATTCAGAGAACATGTTTTATGTCCATTCTGTCATTGCTTGTTTGTTCACAAAATCATACTAAGAAGTGCAGAAACTTTGTCACACTTCCTGAACCAAATCCTTGGATTGCTAAGTTTCCACAGTTCATAAAGCAGGGTTCATACTCACATAAACCAGGCTTCAAATTGATGTTGTTATGCTTGCATTTAGAGCTGATATACCAAAATTTCTGCCTACTTGGCAATAAATGGTGATAAAGGGAAGCAGCGTATTATGATAGAGGGTTTTGGTCCACATTTAAGAAGTTTTGCCTTTAGTGTCAGAAACACCCGTATTGGTGAGCAGAGCTATTTAGGTAACTTAACCAAGTTAGGAAGCTCTGAAAATAAAATCGCACTGTCAAATAAGTCTCTGCAACTTTATTCTCTGAAACTTCCTTTTGCTTTAAGCCTGCTTAACTCCACACAGCTTCTGCCTGCTAAACCACTGAACACATACTGTTCCTGTGCTGCTTTATCCCTTTCTCTCTTCGGGGAGTCTGCAGGATTGTCAAGCCACTACAAAAACATAGTAAGTCATTGCTGATATAATTACAGATTCCACTATAATCCACATGGCAAGGCATCCACATTAAGGGTCTACAAGCAATTTAATTCTAGCAGTAGGATAATGTATAAGTGCTTGACTTTACAACTTCTAAAATCAAGGGGTCTTAAAGTCTACTCCAAATGTTTTTGCTGCACACATCTTCTGCAATCAAACTGGAATTTTGTGTCTAAGAGCAGTGTCTGCTCTCAGCATCACAGATTGGTTGAAGTCTGCAGGGACCTCTCAAGATCATCTAGTCCAACCCCCATGTTTAACCAGGTTAGAGCAGGCTAGAGCAGGTTGCCCAGGACCATGTCCAGTTGGGCTTTGAATATCTCCACTGATGGAGACTCCACAACCTCTCTGGGCAGCCTGTGCCAGTGTTGTACCACCCTCACAGTAAAAAAAGTGTTTTGTGTTCAGACGGAATTTTGTGCATTTTAACTGGTGCCCAATCGCCTCTTGCCGTGCCAGTGGACACTGCTGAGAGGAGTCTGACTCCCTCATCATTCCTTCCCATCAGGTATTTATATACACTAGTAAGATCCCCTGAGCCTTCTCTTCTCCAGGCTGAACAGTTCCAGCTCTCTCAGCCTTTCCTCATATGTCAGAGGCTCCAGTGCCTTAATCATCTTAGTGGCCCTTCACTGGGCCTGCTCCAATATCTCATATACTCTCAGGAAAAACACGTTCTCTGACCATCAAGGAATATGAAGCTCGAACTGAGATCTACCCTGTGGTTATTATGAGTTTATCACCACTATAAAGAGTGATTTATTTGTTTGTTTAGGGTGGAATAGGAGGATCAGGTTCCAAAGGGAGTATTAAGCTCGGCTGGCATGTCTTCCAGGTTAGAAGAAAAAGCACAGGATTTAAACATAGGGAAGCCCAGCATTTAGTGGGAAAATTTTCATTGCCTTTTGAAGATTCTCAGTGTTGTATTGTAACAAGTAAGCTCATCTTTCTCAGCATGCCTACCTTGGGCATATTTTCATTGCAAATACAATATAAACATAATAGGAAACGAAAACAGTCAACTATACTGCTGACAACAAATTGTTTCTGTGCTTTAGTAGGTAGTTGACACAGTTGTAAAATCAGAGCATTGCCTTCTCATGGCTCTGAAACAGAGCCATGCTGAAGTTTCTGTGTCTTCTGTTCTCATCTGAGTACTAGAGATCTGGCTGATGGAGGCAGTCGTGCCTTCCTGATGCTTCTGATATTACTTACAGTGTAGAAGAGAGCAGTGCGTGGAAACAGAACAGATGCAAGCTGTTCGGCATACCTAAAAGTGACTAAGAAAAGAGCTTGAAGCCTCAGAAAAGGTGCTTTTTAGAAGGAGCAGTTTTAAAACTTTGCAGGAAAGAATCAAATATGGGAAGCACTGCAAAACATTCATGTAGTAATCACATGCAAGTAATATTAAAGAGAAACAGAATGCAGATATTGGGTGCACTTCAGTATAGCATAACTACCAGAGTTTTAAAAAGCAAAAGCAGCAAAATGTCACCTACTATTCTGTTTCCCAAGAATGTGAACACATTACAAAGAGCCTAAGTAAGCCTGGTTTAGCCTCAGTCTTTTTTACATAGTACAATGATTTTAATTACATGTGGTAAGGAAGACAACCTGTTGCCGCAGTAGGACGAGATTATGTTTTGGATCTCCTCAGAATGTCAACTTTTGTCATTTTTTAGCAGTTCAAAGGACTGGGGAAATACATCCCATTCAAACCATACCTCGGATCACAGATACTTGTTTCTTGGTTGCTGCAGTAACAGAAACACCTGAATATAAATATGAGGGGGAAAGGGTCCTTTTTCTTTCCTTTGTTTTGGAGGAAAAGAGGTAGAATTTCAAGTTGGGACAGGAGGGAAGGTCAGTATTTAATCTCATTTGGCGCTGTGTCTCCAGACTGAGATGAGATGGTATGATTTTATATAGCTCCTCTGTATCTACTTCTAAATACATTAATCAGGTGTAATGCCGCGCCATCTTCAAACAGCAGTATCTTAGTGACTTGAGTAAGCCTGAGCATGGGTGTGTTTGTTTTTTTAATCAGGATGCATCTTGTCATTGCAGTTAGAAAAGCATATGTGTGTACTCAGATGCAAATTCATTTTCTTTGTGGACTTTGCTCCCATTATCATCAGCGAGATATGCACCCCGTGTCTGACTGCCTCTATGGATCAGGTTTAGCAATCTGGATTAGACCCTCTTATCTTTCCAATCATCCCTTCCATGTCCCTTACACATCAGTAGATCATCCATGCTCACTTTAGTCTTTTCTGAGTAGGAACCATCACCTGCTAAGAGGGCAGGCTGTTTCCAAGGAGCCCTGACCACACAGTGCTCAGCTCCTTAGAAGAAACATGGGGTAAAAAGGTTGGACAGAGGAGGCTCCACTCTCAAGCCACCTGGCACAAACCTGCTGTGAGGAAATAGGATGTGCCAGTTACTAAGCACAGCCAGGCTTGTGTTTTTTGCCAGTACATATGCTTCTGTCTGTAGGGTGCCCAGAACACGCAGCTTGTAGACAAAGCAGCAACCACATAAATTTCATCACACTGGATAGCTGCCCAAGGAGTCCTGTTCTGTGCTTACAGGACAGCTCGTGTAGCTACTGCACAGCCAAAGCATTCATCCTTTCTGGACCATCATTCGCAGCACCTTGAGCTACTGTGAGCTCAAGACTTGAAGTCCTAGCTCATAGAATCATAAGACTATGGAGAAAAATCTCAGCTTTCATTAGAGAAAAAGTAGTAGGCCCTGTAGTAGCTGAAAAAAGTTTAAGAGTGTCACACCTATACCCAGAAGGCTCTGATGCCAAGAGGCAAACCCAATATCCACCCTGCTATTGAATGGCAAAAAAAAAAGTTGGGATGCTTAAGGGTTGCACATGCTGCAGTTAGTTACTAGAGGTGCATTTTAATTTACCTTTGCATAAGCACATTTGCTAGTGAAAATGAAAACATCAGAGTTCAGGTCAGCTGGTACCATGCCTTTCCCAAAGCCAGAGCCTGCCTGCTTCCCTGTGCCATGCCTGTCCTGCACTCCCTTTCTAAGTTCCTCAATCTTTGGCACAGTGTTTTTTCCATTCTCACATCAGTCTTTCCACCTCTTTGAGAAGAGACTCCAAGACTCACATGTGCTCCATCCTTTCCCTCTCTATTCCTGCAGCTGCTGTAGGTCATTTTCTCATTCAGGTTCCTATAAGTCTGTTCACTGATTGAATCAAAAGCAGAATCAGGAATTATGGAGGCATTTGCTAAAATTACTTTTTTTTTTGCATCTTCCACTGAGGCACACAGTTATTCATGTTTTCAAATGAGTCTCCTTCTAAATTCCCCTGCTCTGAAATCTTTTCTTATTTACAAGAGAGAATTTAGAGCTGCAGCAGAGCAGTAACAGGGCTATAGTGTGAAATTAACCCATGTCCTTCCTTGCAGATCTCGTATGAGGACGTGGACCGCCTGAAAGGATTAGCTGTGATTGAGAACATGAGGGTACCGCACTTTTTGCAAGACCATGCCCGGTATATGGAACACTTGGAAAAGATCATGGAAGTCAATGAGCTGACTGATAAGGAGCTCCAGGATCTCATAAATTAACAGTACTAGCCCACCATTCACTTACTCTGTGCTACTGAGGATGTAGAACTGGACTTCCCAGAGCTTGCAAAAATGGACTTTTGAGGGGTGGGGTGGGAGGGAAGGGTGGCCAGAATATGTGGAATTCAGAAGAGTCCCTTTATGTTCCTTTTGCATTGTGATTGTATACTGATTTTTTTTTTTAAACGGGTTTGTGCATTTTTTTAAATTTGGCTTAGGAATTCCTTTGCAGTGATCTGTCCCGTCATCTGCTCTGTTTTATATGCTACGTATAGTGCCTGACACTGTCTTTTGTAAGATACTGCCTTTTCCCATCCAGCTTTAGAGGTGGAGGAGAGGAGAAATTCCCCCTTAGTTCACTTGTGTTTGCCCTGTCTTTGGTCATAGCTTTCATGGTTCATAGCAACAGAACTGCTGTAGATTATGCTACATCGCTATCTGTGTAACTCTTTCCCATGTGGTCATCATTGCAAGGAAAAAAGAAAGTCTAAAAAAACAGTGCACAGAAGCAGGTCTTTGTGCCATAGGATCAAGGCGATGTAATGCTATAAAAAGTTTTTTGTTTTTTTTTTACTGGCAGACTTAGCATTTAAAAAAAAAAATATATATATATATAGGTATTGCTGTTTTAATGACTGTAAGCAGGTAGCAAAGTTATCCCCTTTATCCCCTCAAAAAGTTACACTGTTCCATGTCTTTATCTGTATAGTACTTGTTTCAGGAAGCTGAATTCTGGAAAGGGTCTCCCTCCTTTGAGGACAAGAGTAGCATGTCTAGGAAGTTCAACACGGCAGTTTTTTGGAAGAAGGATCGGGCAGAACTGTGATTTCATGACTTATGTGTTTTAAATAAATTCAGGAACACAGGGACATGATTCAGCACAGCAGGCAACACCCGCTTCTTCTCTGGGTCACCTGAGCCTACAGAGGGTCAAGTCCCTTTTTGAGCAGTACCTCCATGCTACAGCAAGCTTGAGCTTGCAGAGCTCATTGAAGAAACAAGATGTGAATGGGGGGAAAAGACGACTCACAAGTGCCCTATTCCTGTGTTCCAACAGAAGTGCTGCACCACTCTGAAGCCACCTTACCTCTGTTTCAACTGCTGGTGCTATACCCAGAACCAAGAAAAGAAAGCACCTTACTATAAGGCATGCTAGTCACATGAGAAATAGCTTAGATGACACAGGAGGGCTTCCTACATAAACTACATTTTCTGATTCCAGAGTATTATGGAATTATCAAGGCAAATTGTATTTTGCACCCGTAAGTATTCTGACAAAGGGTTTTGTTTTAGTAGACAGCATTTTCCCAGGGCTCCTCTGAACTCCCGGAAAGCAGCTATGGTAGGAGAGGCTGGGCAGGAACTAGTGAGAACCTTGGACAGGGCTTCTGCCAGTTCTTCCCCTTGTGCCTTGGCCCACTGGTACCAGACCTGGCATTGGGTAAGGTGAGTAGATGGAGCCAAGGTTTCCTCCCCACCACATTTGCATGGACCTGAGCCCTGGTATCCCTCCCTCCCCACTTATCCTGTTCTTTAATGAAACGGATGGAATAACCCTCCCACCTTATTTTACACCCAGGACATTACCAGCCATTACAGCAAAGTATTGAGAACACATTTTCTGATCCATAGGAAAATCTGTGAGGAAAAGCTCTCAGTTGCCTAAGAGGTCTAAAGGTTTTTGAATAATCCCGTAACAGCAGCTGCCTTTTAGACAGTATTGCAGGTGCATTTGCAGTGGCTTGCTGGCTGACTGCTTCAAAAAAGAAAATGCGCTCAACAAGCATAAATTTACTAAATTTGGTTATTTTCAAGGCAGGGACCAAGAACTGCTTGCAGCAGCCTTAATTTTGTATTGTCAGTATTGTTCATGAGCTGAAAGCCTTTCAGCCTCTGTATGCTGAAATAAAAGCCCTTTTTCTCTTCTCCCCCCCTTCAGGCTGTCTGGTTTGATCACTGGTAACTTCACCTGCCCAGCTTTGTTTTAGAGCTGTGCCAAGTAGACACGGTGTTGCAGCAGTCTGACAGGAACCATTTGTGGTCACGCACCCACGTGCTCCAGGTTTTGGCTCCTTTGCCAGGAGCAGCAAGAAAGCCACGCACAACTGAGGTCGAGTCAAAGATTGCAGTCAAAAGCTGTCTTTGGAGTAAATCAGGCAGAGATCATTTGAGCTACACCATGGAAGAATCTGGCTCACTTTGCTGACGCAGGGGTATGCAAAAGGGACAGTCCTTTGTGAAAGGGACAATTTTGAACTGATTTTTTTCTTACAGAAGAGATCCCTGCCTTCCTCCAGTGACTTCTACATAAGGAAAGTGCTTTTCCTCCTCCCAGAGTAGTGATGCCTTATAATCTAAGTGTATGTACATGTGTCCTTGAAACCAGGAGGCTGTGCTAGTCACCCTGCTTTGTCACAAAATACCATGCCTACAGCCCTTCGTCCAACAGCCAGTTGACTCTTTCACCACTCTGTAGCCCTAAACGCTACTTTTTGCTTTACTCGAAGACCTACATCACATTTTCTTCAAAGCAGTAGGTGCCATTAAGCTTCTGTTCTTTGTTATTCTAGAAAGATTTGCCTTGTGCAAGGTTGGAGTCTGGAAGTGGTCAGTATGGGGGAAGTAGTTGCCGACTGGGGCTAAACCATGACACAAGGTAATACTGTAGCAATAGATGAAGCCCTCAGCTTCTGTTTTCGGCATCAGATTTGTCCTTCCTCCTTTGTAAAAGTGTTTCAAATTTTGAAGTGTAGCTTTTGTAAATTTTCCTGGTTTTTTTTTTCCACTGTGAAGAGGCTGGTTACTCAGTCATGATCCTGAAGTTCTGTAATAAAGTGTATGGACAGCAGTGCACATGAACTCATGTCACTACAGTTTCATGATGTCAATCATGTGATGACAGCTTTTCCTAGCAGTCTGGCTCAGTTGCTTTGCTATGTACCCACATCCCGCTACTTCTACATTATTCCTATACAGAAACCTGGTCAACATTGGAAAAGCCTCCCCGTTTCACCAGTCCAATTTTAAAAGGCATTTTATACAACTTTTACAAATAAAAATAAATGAAAGCATGACAGAGACGAGGTACTGAAGTGTTACATCGTGTTGTGTGAGAGCGTTACTCTCTTTCGACGACATTGGCTCCACAGCTAGTTGGACATCCCGAGCTGTGCATGGAAGAAATGGCTTTCTGACGCAGTTTTGAAAAACATCAATTGGGCTGGAGCCATGAAGGGACTTGTTGAAGTCTTACATCGGGTATGGCTCCCTCTGCTCTGTCAGAAGGCCTGGCTGCTCACGAGGAAATTACACACCCTCCCTTTTTCTAGGATATGGTATGAGGCATCATCAGAGCCACTTGGCTGCGATGCATTTCTCAGCACCACCCATGTGGGAAATGCCAAGTCCAAATGTTCCGCTTTAACACTTTGATCCACCCCCTCTCCCCTGCTGCTTCATTTCAGGGCTCCTTGTCCCCTCTCACGTTATAAAATGTGCTTGCTTATCTCCAGGGAGTCCTGTCATCTCCTTATGGTTCAGCTCCCTCGTGTATAGGTAAGGATAACATTTAAGGGTTGTGGGTTCTTTTTAATGGAAATACTTTAAAAGTCATTAGCTGATGTGCCTTGCAAGATAGCTAAATATTATTGCATTACATTCCCCCTCCCTTGCTAGCTAGTTCGGAAAACTCAGCCCGAAATCTCCCCCTCTGCAGGGTCCCAAATTACCACTGTTCTTCCTCTCCCAGTGCATCCCAGATACCCCTTCTACAGTGTCAGCAGCGTGAAACACAACGCTCGAGCTTTGCTGGGCAGGTATATTTCAGTACTGAATAAATTTCACATTTGTTACAGGTGATCTGCAGGACTACTGCAACTCTGAAACCCTTTTTCCAGCACTCGAGTGCCAGACTTGTGAAGCTGGATGCCCTGCAAGCAGTTTCAGGAGCAACTTGAGCACTAAGGGTCTCGGTGATGCTCCTGCCTGCCTGCCTGCCTGGTGAGGAGGGAAAGCTGGAAATCATTTACGCTGGAAACCAGGATGGAAGTCTGACAACACATGAGTCAGGGTGGAAGTTGAGAGAGGCACTGTCTAAGCCAAGAGAAAAGCAAAAGGAAACAGCTGGAACAACTGGTTTTATAAGGAAGTGTTCATTTAAAAGCGTCTTAATTTTCATATTATGTTAGGACCAAATTAAGAAGTTCCTTGAGTTCTTTTCAGTATGCAGTTTAAAATGAGATTGTGTATCTTTAATATACAAAGGGGAGAATTTATTTTGGCTTCACTGAATGATTATGGACTTTTCACAACTGAAAGTCTATCTTAGATTAAATCCAGAAAATCTGGATATTGAATTTTAAACCCATTCATTTACATTGATTCTATAATAAAAAGATGCCATCAGGATTACCTTTCAAGGCACAGCCATACCCTTCCCATTAAAGTTGTCTAAATTCATTTCTTATGGTGCTGCTGAAATATTTTGTGTCTTCCCCAATTGCATAGTGCCTCCGAGACACTTTAAGCCCCTTCTCCTGAAGTGCCTATGGACACGCAGGGCGAAGTACAGCGTTATTTCAGCTCTTTAGATAATGAAGAAAGGCTGAAGTTACAACTACACTGGCCACCATATGAAGCAGGAAAGAACACGGATGGAGACCACACAGCCAGGGCTCAGGCAAGTGAGCAGGATTGGGTTGGATAGACATGATTTTGAAGAGAAAAAGAAAATTCCTAAGAAAACTCAGTGGTGGGAGACACTTGGCTGGTGACGCAGGAGTGGCTCCAGGCTACGGTACGCCTCTCGTGCCGCAGGGCCAGAGCAGGGTGGATGCCTCCCTGCAGGGACCCTCTCCGCTGGCCTGTGTGATGCTGTGGGGCTTTGGAGGAGGAACAGAGGGCACACACCAACACCAGCCCCGCTGCACAGCTACTCTAATATAGCAGAGCTGGGCTCACCTTCAGGCCCTGTCCCAGCAGTGCCCTGAAAATTGCACTTGGAGGGTCTCATGTATATACATTAGGGCCCAATTTCCATCTCATACCACATCCCAAAAAGAGACCAGTCAGGCTGTCTCCTCCAGCTTACTTGCTTATTTCTCCTGCTTGGATTTTGTCCTGGTCTCTAGCACTCATTCTTCAGGCTGTGTTTATTTAATCCCAGTCCTTCACCTTCCTTTTTATCTCAAGAATATGTTCCCTACCACATCATCCATCTCTGAGCCTAGAAAGTAAGGCAATTCACTCCCACCCACCAAAAAGATCCATACGTGATCTATGAGTCAACCTCTTCTCCTTCCTCTCCCCCCTGACAATATTTTAAAGCTGAGGTCCCCTGTATTTTTTTATCTTCCTTTATAGCTTTCAGAAAAGAAGATTTTCCAGGTTTGGGCAAGATTTGTCACCAGGCACACAGGACCATGTGGAGAAGCCTCCAGCTGTGATTCAATTCTCCATCTGCTCTCCCATCTCCATCCTTCCTCCTTTCCCAGCCCCTCTCTGCCCCACACTCCTCCAGCTCCCAGCATCCTTGCTCAGACATTTCTCCACCCTTCTCCTTAGGGCCCTCCACGCTGCAGCTATGTCCTAGATGTGTGTCACTCTGGGGAGCCCCCACGCCGTTCTTGCCTGTCCATTGGCATGCTCCTGCTATCCTCCCACTCCCCATGCATTTGCAATATCTCACACATCCCCTCCACTCCTCCTGACTCTTTGAGGCTCCTTCACAGGTCCTCGACAGTCCCAAGAGCAAAAGAAATCCTTTTCTTTTTGTTTTGAAGTGAAAAATGGGGTTAAATGTAGCTCTGGTCACACCTTCCCAACCCAGAGCCCTGCCTGTTACATTGCTACCTTCCTGCTGCAGACAGAAAGGAGCAATGGAGGGTCCCCAGCCTGGTGGGGACAGGCTTATTTCTAAGCATAAAGCAAAGCATGGTGCTACAAGTAGACATACTACTCTCTCCGTCCCAGAGGTGACGGACAGGGAAAAGCATGGCGTGTATCAATCAGCTTCCCAGTATTGCCACCCTTTGGGTCTCCACATACGCTTCTATACATCCCCCCAGGCACAGGGCAGAAGGCAGGGAGGAAATCTAGCACAAGTGCTTCTCCTCCAGCACCCTCTTGACCCAAGGGAGCACTTGGGTGGATGGGGACAGGATGAGAAGTCCCTTTAAAGCAGCTGGGAAAACCTCATGTGCAAGGGGAAGAGTAGCATGACCACAAAATTACTAGGAAAATGAATAATAGTCCTATAGTTGAAAGAATCAGGTTAAGGTTACCCCAAATGAGAGTACGCAAGAGTACTGAGGTGCCCAGCCAGACACATTCGGTGAGTGATCTTCGTGGGAGCAGGCCGATAACCTCAAGCAGTAAGAGAAGGGGGACGTAAAGTAACCACCTAGCTGCAAGGCAGCCCCTCTTGTCCTCCAGCATGCCAAGGGATGAAGGAGGTCTGAAGGAATGGCCTGGAGAAGGAAGAGATTCCTTGAAGGCCACTCCCTAAAAACTGGTGGGAAATTGCTCTGAGAGCTTGGTGCTGGTGCTCCTTGTGTTCTCTCTTCACACACAGTTTGAGCAATATTGCAATTCAGGTCTGTGCACATTCCATTTTATTTTCTTTTTAAACAAGGCTTGTGCTTTTACACAGCTGCTACAGAGACACCTTTGGACCTCCCTCAGGCTGGGAACATCTCATCGTGCAGGGTTACGAGATGGCCAGAAGGATGTGTCATCAAAGGGTCACCCAGCCACATATTTCCTAAACGTACAGGTAACCTGTGGGTGCTCTGGAGTAAGTCCTTTTAGCTACTTTGATTCTACGATTCTTTGATTCTATTCTAGCTTTTTTACTTCCAGATATGGAGGTAAAAATGACTTAAGACTTAAAAACCTAAAAACCAAACAAACAAAAATCTCATCTTATGCTATAACCTGATGAGAAAAGGGTCTGCTTGAATGTGCACGTTTTTATATTACATACTGTCCTATATACGTGTGGCCTCTCGTAAGAGGCACCTGATCACAGAGTTGCAGCCTCCTGACATTACTTATAACCAAAGCAGCAACCGGCAGCAGCCAACATGTTGCTGGGAGCAGCAAAAGGTTTGTAGCAACACCTCCGTGAGGGTACCTGCCATTCCCTCGTACAAGGTATGCTATCAGTGGCTCCAAAGTTATAAGCTGTTAAGCCTCATTATCTCCTAAAGCGTTTTAAGCAGCGGGAGGAAATCCAACCCAAACCCGTGTGAATGAGCAGAGAAGCCGGGCAGCGGCACAGGCTGGGGTAAGTGGCCAGGGGCTCCGTCTGCAACTGTGGTCACGTCCTGCTCTGCAGGATGCGGGACACAGCCCAGAACTGCTAAGAGGCGACAGCAAGAGCCGTGCAGCCTGCTGGCAAGGCACTTCAGTCATGCCCCAAGAGAGGCGGATTCACAAAGAGTCGCTGCTGCACCTCTTCTGAGGATGAAAAAAGCTGCCGCAGTCTACGTTTCCCATGGAAGCCCTGCTTCACAGTCAATGGGACTCCTCGCACGGGGGAGAACTTCGCATTTTGCTTTGCAAAAACAAATGAACGCAAGCCTCCTAAGAATTTTTTCCCATCTAGGAACTCTGTATGAAAGTGTGAAATCTGGAAAGTCAAAGGCCAGGAAATGCTTGTGTGGCTTTGCCTTGCTTCCTGCAGATAAGGAAAAACTCATAACCTAAATATGGGACATTTCCACCCAATTTCTGAGTGCTTGAACGTATGACCTGAAGCACTTCCAGGGAACAGCAGCTGCTGCCCTGGGAGCTCTGCTTCCTATCGCATCCGACTCCTGCCTGTGGCGAGCATGCTCCTTCAAGACACCAGTTTTAAAACCAAAAATCAACTCATTCTCGAAAGAAGGCATTTAGATGTCTAGGAAAACCTTGAAATCCCCTGGGCTGACCCTTTTCTGTCCTTTCCTAGGAACGCTGAGCACTGATTCCCACAAGGGCTCTGGAGCGCCAAGACCGGCTACCTTGTGGGACCAAGCTTCCATCCCTCCTGCACCAGGATTCATTCAACCTGCTGCTGCCACGACCTCATTCTTGGAAGTTCATTTCCAGGACAGTTACTTAGTTGTGTTTGCCCCTCAGAGGTTTTTAGCAGCTTTCCAAAATACGCCTCCTGTATCACAACTCCTTTTTTTAGATCATTTGCAGCACTGCTTGGTGCAACAATACTGTGAAGCCAAGTGACCAAATGGACATTTGCCAAATAAATCCTCCTAACAAGCCCACAAGACAAAGCAGAGGCTTTGCCCTGAAGCAAACAGGTCAGAGCAAATAGGTCAGAGCAAATAGGAAAGGAGAATAATTTGGCTGTGGATGTTTTGAAAGCCTTTGCCGCAGGGAGCAAAGAGGAGAGGCCAAACAGGAGATGTGCCTCCCTCAGCCTCAGCGAGCTGCTTTAAGCTTTTATTCCAGCAGGTGCTAAAAGGTAGAAACAACTTGAAAACTCAACCATGCCCCACCACAGCCACCTCCCAGAGGCTGCCAGGAGGAGACCAGAGGTCCCCTGCAGAAGCCACCGCTGTGGGGTCTCCCCAGCCACAGCCACCGCAGGGACCACAGGCTCTGCATCAGCTGTCATCACATCACCCGGCCAGGGGAGGTCTGGGGCTGGCACGTGTCGGGAGGAGACAAGAGGTAGTGCTTGGTTCTAAGAAAGCGGCCAGGCTCCACGTGCAGTAGGCAGGGAATTGCTCCACCACCCTTTGCTGCACACAGGTGAGCTGAATTGCCTTCCAGAAGTGACTATACTTAATAAAAAAATAAACCTGGACCAAAACGGTCTGTAGCCGCTGGTGACATTACTTATGAGGCAGGACCCAGCCTCACAGAATTTGGGCTCCTGAGGGGAGCCCAGAACATGCAAGGTGTAGAGCCTGTATCAGGCCTTTTGCAAGAAAGACTCACTGTTTCTGTGCCGCCTCCATCGTTGTTGCTTCCCTTGGTGCTGCCAGGGCAATACAGCTACAGAAAGCTGAGCTAGCCTCGCTTCTGCTATAAGCATCTTGAAATAAAACTGCTGTTCAGGTTTGCTCCCACAGTCGCAGGAGGAAGCCGGCCACCACTTCAGCTTCTGAACCACCGTAACACGACAAATGCTCTCAGGAACTCCCAAATCCAACAGACTCACAATCACCTCACCATCCTCCAAGGATGTGGCACACAAAAAGCAAAGCAAGCTTTTTAAAACCAGTGAAAAGATCAAGATGGTCAGGCACTGCTGATTCCCAACACGAAGTAACCAGGCACATACCTCGTACTGATGCTCCATGCAAGGCAGAGATCCACCTGTAGGTATCAGACTCCTCTATCCTCCTCCCTCTGATCCTGTAGGAGCCATCTTACTCCAGTTACTCACCAAATAATTACCTTTCCAGAGCTCCCAGTGGGCTGGGCTGAGCAACCTCTGGGCTACAGACCAGCCTCATTAACCTTCCCTACAGCTCACACATGGGTTATGCGGGTGGCTCAGCTCACTTCCCCCACCAGCAGCCCGTGCTAATTGGCAACTCATCAGCCAAAGCAAGGGCCCCTCCTGCAACTGCGAGCACTGCTGCTTGCAGACCACCACCCACACAAGACACTGCAGGTGCTTCTCCAGGCTTCGGTGCCTCTGTGTTTATTTACACGCGCAGCAGATTAAATGTGGTCTGGCCCTTTCAACTTTTATTTCTAAAGCTGTGAAGTCATCTCAGCCTCCAAACACGTCTATAGCAGGGAAACGCTACCAAACGCTAGTTGGTACAAGAGAGCGAGCGTGTTCTTGGGGATGTCACTGCCGCTCACCTCATGTGATACTCATTTGACTCAGGCAACTCTTTTGCATCCTCACCTACAGATTGCAGTGGTCCAGTGAGAGTTGCTTGGGGGATTTGGTGCTGCGCAAATTAAGAGGGAGGGCAGCAAAATCATGCCTGCTGGAAAAGGACAAAGCAGCAGTAAGGATCCAGAACGAAAGCTGGAGCCAAGCTCTCCCGATGGCTTCTTTAATGACCTGGGACAAACGCTTGCACCTCTCATTTTCAACAGGGAATGCTGAGGAAGTAAAGATGCATTTTTGGTCTGATGCTCTGAACTCTTAATCATTGACTTAGCCACTTGAAAGTGAACCACTTAACCATCCTTCAGTTTCCAGGCTATTCCACCTTGCTCCAGTTTTAGTTTTGCGTATAGTCAGAAAAACTGAACTATTCAACCGTGTGTGTTTGCATGTGAATTTACTCAGTTGTTGCTACCTGAAATGAGACAGTATTTCAGAAAGTTAAACTAATGAAAGTGCTATGGGAATATTATATTGGTTTGCTGTAAACCCCTCAGTTACAACATCTCCTGTGGTGTGGCACTGCTGTCAGGAGTAGTTTCCCCTTTATAGCCCAGTGAGTTGTGCCAGAGAGCTTTCCTTTCCACTCAGCAGCAAAATGTGCTGTGTGGTCATCTGGAGCTGGAGCAGAAGGTGCTGGGCTAACTGGGCAGCTCAGCACCTTTCACACTCAACCTATTTCTTTTGCAGATGCTGAATTGCTTTTTCCAGTCCTTATATGTTTCCATTCTAGGTCACTGTTTATTAATTGCTACTTGAAAAATTTTATGTAGGTGGCAAATTTAATGCTCCATCTCCAGTGCTGTCATGGCAGCTTGCTGACTGAAGCCCTCCCCACCCAGGACACGCACAGAGGCAAACATCCTTAGAAGCAGACCCCATCCCTGCCATATACACGATGACCATACACTGTATTTAGACTCCCTGTTGTGGTGCCTGGACCAGGCTTATGCAGCAATGAAGCTCAGGAAAGTGATGCATAACTGCCTGGTCTTCACAGAATCACAGAATCATATAGGTTGGAAAAGACCTTTAAGATCATCAAGTCCAACCGTACTCCTTCTTCCAGAGGGAAAAACTGAAAACCCCTAAAAAATCAATGGGCAGAGGTCAGTGCAACACATGCATCAGCCTTTGCAGTGATCATGTCAATGTGGGCTCATCCATAGACCTCCCACCGATGTATGACCTATTTCTCCCCACGGCAGAGCCCTGCTCAGAACACCAACTCCTGGACAAAGACTCAGGGCTACATCTCCTCTTTGATGCCATTGCAGGGCCAGAGGACAAGGGTTGTTCCTGCAAGATCCTCAACAGGGAGGGCACTGGAGAAATGGCAAAGGGCACTGGAGAAATGGCAAAGGGCACTGGAGAAATGGACCAGGTTCTGCAGAGGGACAAGTCAGTGGTTTCCCAGCTCCTGAAGGCTAGCGTGCAGGAAAAAAACAACACTGAATGCTGCATGCCAAACAAAAAGCCAAAGCCAAGCTCCAGGAAGCCCTTCTGGGGCAAAATGCACACTGCCAGGAGCATAAGGAGAGAGGAAGGGAAGGACGAATGGTGCCCACATCCACATGGGGCTGTGGAGGAACGGTGCCTCTCCAGGCTGAGCTGGAAGGACCACTCAGGCCTCATTTCAGGTCACGTAGGGACCAGCTTCAGTAGCTTTTGCAAGTGCTGAACAGCATTTGCGACTGGCCAAGAGTTTCCACAGTGTCCCTCTTTTTGGGGCCTCTCTTATTCCCTCAATTTACAAGGAGGCAAAGGAAAATAACCATCACTCCCCCCTCACCCTCACAGCAAAGCCCTGCTTGGCTGCATTTTAGCAAAGATCCTGTACAGTATTAAAAGTACACTTTATTTTCTGTACAATTCTCATCCAAATCTCCAAGGCATGGAAATGTCCACTGTGTCCCCAGAAAAAGCTGCAGATTGCTCCGCTGCTGTGAGACACCCCACAACTGTCCAGGAGGGGCACAAAGCCAGGGCCACCAAAATCAAGTGCTGATGCTTTTTCTAGGCGCGGGGAGGAGAGCGGGAAGGAGGAAGAGGGGGAGGCAGTCCTGCTCTGAGCTGCGAGCGAACAGAGCCTTTGGCCGCTCACTGGGGAGCAGAAGAGGCACCCTCAAGTTCACGTCATCGTTCGTGCTTAGCGTGGGAGTCGTTGCGTTCGACCGTCACCCCGTTCCCGTTCCGCGTCACCTCCTTCCTGTTCCAGTCCTTTTCCAGGTAAAATTCAGCAAGCACGGGGCAGTGGTCCGAAGCCACCCCACCCCAGGACCAGTTATCGGGGATCCATGGGTTTGTAAGACCTTCTCGCACAACAGCCCAGTGGCCTGCATGAAAAAGAATCACAGAGAAGAAGATAAGTAATATTGCCCAAATTTGACACATGCCGTTAACCTAACTAAAGGTTACGTGACCTCACTAAAAAGCAACTCTACCTGTGAAAACCTTTTTCAAGCTCCGACTGATCCAGATGTTATCCAGCGACTTGGACCCTTGTGGGTTCTTTGTGCTTATGTTGGTGAAGGTGCTGGAAGGCACCAGGTGATAGAACTTCTCCTTCCTCAGGATGTCGTGGTCGCTGCTGTCCGGGGCCTGGTTAAAATCTCCGAGGATGATCACGTCTTTTTCTCCTAGAAAACAGGAAAAATAGAAATGAATGGGGGGAATGGACATCCATCGCTTAAATACAAGAGGGAGAGAGGATAAATGGGAGGAGGAAAAATACAAATACTGAGTAGCAAAGCTGACTTTACTCAGAACTCCCGAAATAAATGCTGTTTAAAACCTTTTTCACTGGCTATTTACTCATGGCCATTCTCCTCATGACAATAAAAAACAGCCAGTACACATTTCATGCTTGTTTTTAAATATAATCTCATTTATATTGGTGTCCTTTGTTTGCTATTCACTGATAGTGACAAACTCAAAGACAAGCAGTTCTGGTCTTAGAGGTTTTTGGAAATCTGTAGCTTTATAAGCTTATTTTTTTCTTTTTCTGCAAGAAACACATATTAGGTTTAACTAGTCCTGACACTGTTTTTTTATAGATCTGCTGTAAGACTCAAGGACACTTTTGTGAGGATCCCAGGAAGACACAGCCTTTTGCTGGTATATACCAGAGTCCCAAAAGCACAGTGCTCGTTCTAACCCTCTGCATTTAAGAAATCCCAAAGAACAAGCCCAAGGAGCAGCCTGCAAGCCTGATGGCAGAAGATGAGTTCACAAACCACACAGACACACCCTGACTACAGCAACTTTCCTTTGCCTGGCCGACTGAAGGGATACTGCTGAACTTGGGATGTCTTAGACTTTGTCTAGGGCTGAATTTTCAAAGAAACTAAGGGAATGACTTGGAATGCTCATCAAAAAATCCTGTCTTCATGTGAATAGAAAATGGCCTCAGTTCCATTTTATTTCCAGCCCCAGTGACGTGAGAAAGGAAACTCTGGACCCTAATTTCATATCCACAATGTGTGCTCTCCTAGCTCCACAGCTGCAGATGGAGACATCCCAGCTGTGCACTGGGGTACAAGGACAATGCGCTTGTCCCGGTGCCCATCTCAAACCACTGCCAGAAATGTCTGGTAAGACAAACTCAAGAATGCTGATAGCTGATCAAAGATGTCGCTGCGTTACAGCTTGGTCCTGGAGAAGGAGGAAGATGCTAAAAGGAGGCACAAATGCACCAAAAATTATCCCAAATCTGACTTCAGAGACGAGAACTATGCGATTCTGTAAGCCCTTTCCTTCCTGGGGTTGAAGTGTGGAGGGAGAAGGGGTGGACGGCTGGATTGCTTTACCACACCTGGTGCTCACAGATAAACCTCCTTGTTTTGTGCTGTTGCTGTAGAAGTAGCTAGCCAGGAGAGGGAGCGCAAGTTAAGCAACAAAATCTATTCCACTCCTGTCTTGCACTGCTTGACAGATGTATTGGGAAAGGGCTGGAGAGAAGCGAGATTGATAGCCTATGACTTACCAAACCAAATAATTCAAAACATGCTGCTTGCTAAGATGCAGAGAGGCAATGAAACAATAGTGAAACTATTTGTGGTTTCTCTACCCTTTGCAAGTCACAAATCATATTGGAAATGACAGGAGGTTTAAATATTATTCTATAGTGTTGTGACAGTGGCCTTCCCACCTTTAAAAGAAACAAAAAACCCAAACCTGAACCCGAGCTATTTTAAGCTCCATCAGAACCCAAAAGAAAATCAGTTCTTGCGTAATGGGATGATGGTGCTTGCTGGGAGCCAGTGGTTTTGCATGCATCCTATCGCAAAAAACCCAAGATCTCTCACTTGGCAGGACCAGGAAGCCTGAAATGTGACTGCGCCGTCTTGGTCCTTCAGGACTAATGCTTGCTTAATGGCCAAGGCAGCACTCGGCTCCTTCCATGCTTTCAGCTCAGCTGTATAAGTGGGGAAAGGCCGTTACAGAAACCTTTGGAGCACATCCTTGGGGGGGGGGGGAGAGGTGGTGGTGTTTAAAAATGACAGAGAGGCAGGGATCTTAACAGCAGTATCTTGATCCCGCACAAAATATATTCGATTCTATTCTTAAAGTACTCTCACTTCTTTTAGCAAACCCTCAAGCCTATTTCCCTTGCATGAAAAATCTATGAAAAAAACATAATCACAAGTGAAAATTTTAACTGACTGCTCCGTTCTGGACAGTTTAGAAAGAGCAGAGCCTAAAAGACCCAGCACCTAACCGTGTGCTCGGAATGAGGTAAGAAGTCAGCCTGCTGCATGCACAGGGAGGGAGTCACTGTATTCTTCACCCACTTAAATTTCTGCATGCAGAATAATTAAGCACAAAATCAAAATGCAGCGTAAAGTTGACAGACGGAACAGGCTGGGGTGTGTTAAAGAAGCCGAAACCCAATTTGCCATCGGGGAGGGAAAGGATTGCTTCTGGTCCCCTCTCACAGAAGCTTCTGGGGCTCCCCATGATTACAAATGACCAGGGAAAAGGCTGGGCAGCTCTGCACTAAGCAGGAAAAGCAGGCAACACCAATTTTCTAGATAGCCACCAACTTCATTTCCCCGGTCACCCCGGGTCCCTCAGCCAAGGCAGGGAGCAGAGCCGCCATGCAGCAGCTGCAGCTCTCAGGGGTCTCACGGATCAGCCCCAACGGCTCTTGGCCAAACTTAGCCAAAGAATTCATGCCGTTGCCCATAACGAGGCATGATAACTGATTGAAAACGGCAGTCACAATGTCCACAGTTACAATCAGATAGGGGAAAAAAGAAAATCGAGACAATGCTACTGGTGCTGTGATGTGATTTTCCTCTTTTGGAGGAAACAAGAGTTTGAGACTGGCAGGGCTCATTCCTCCTCCTCCTCCTCAGGACTGGGCAGCAGCCTGAGCCAGAGGCTCCTCAGCTGATGCAACCTGGTCCTCCTCCTCCTCCGGCAGGACAGAGCAGCAAGCGCTCCCTTACCAACCCATCTTTTGCTGCAAAGGTCCCTCTCACAGACTATACTGTCCCACAAGGACCCAGAGCCTCCATCTGGTGGGACGTGGTGGCCTACAGCCCGTAGCAGACAGGCGCATGTCCCATTACCTCTCAGGGGTGCTCCCACACACATTCAGACCCATCGGGCTCAAAGCAACCCTGCCCTTGTCAACAGAGAACTCTTCAGGTGAGGAAAAAGTCCAGTCTGTTTGCAAATGCATCTGCAAATTCACTGAAGCACCACTGACTTTTAGCAGTGTCTGTGGGTGGCTCTCAGCCAGCAAAGCAAAGCGCTGCCTTAACTCAGCCCTGTGCCGCAGCGGCTGAGCACCGGTGTGCCAACGCAGTCAGCTGAGGGCCTTCCAGTGCCTGCAGAAGGTCTGCAGTGTTGAAATCTGCTTTCCTGCAGGAACCGGGAAACCCTCCTTTGCTTCGTGGCAGTCCAAAGAGACACCTGTAGGACACTCTCCCTGGCTTTCCCATGCCCTGAATGAGTCCCCTCATGAACCCTTAAACCCCCAAATCCTTCCTGGAGAGAGTGAGAAGCAGAGGATGAGAAGGATGTGATGGTACATCAGCTGCTAAGAGGCTCCCTACCGCCGCTCAAAGGTCTTCTAAGCCTAGTGCCTGATGCATGGGTAGCCCCTGGAATATGGCCAAGCCAGATGGGAGAAGGTGACTAAGCCAACACCCTGGTCCCTGGGTCCAAGCCCTTCCAGTACATCCAGAACAGCATCTATGTCCTGCCCGTGGTCACCACACTGAAGACGAACTGGTGGAGTTCTTGAGAGAAGGCAGAAGGGCTGCTGCAAGAGTTAGCTATGAGCAGCCAACAGCCACCGTGACTCTCTGCTACTGCTGAAGGGAAAGAAAGAGGGGGAAAAAGGAACCAGGACCCACTGGTCTGATGGGAGAAATATGGGGACACCAGGGCTCTGCATTACAGGAGGCTGTGGATAGTAACCAAATGTCCTCAGATGCTCACGTGCCTCTTCGTAAGAATGAAAGATAACAGAGTAGGCGTCTGTTAGCAAAATGGGAGCAGAAACTCAAATTTACTGCAGTACTCACAGAAAAATCAGTTCTTATTACCCATATTTTATGGATTGATTTGGAAGAAATTGAAAGATGGCGGTAATTTTAAGCATGACATTGATTTTGGCAGGGTAATTCAGTACTTCAAAGTGACACGTGTGTACTACCATTTGTTTAGGAAACAAGACCTTAATCCCACACGTTTGGAGGAACCTGAATCTCTCCTTTTGTGAAAGACTAAGCCAAGAACAAGCATGCTCCAGTAATGTGCCCACCATATGAAAATAAAAACATGAAATAAAGAGAAGCCCTAATGCCAACAGTCTAAATTTAGATGCAGTGGAAATGCAACTCGGTTGACTTCGGAAGAGCTACACATTTATCTGTCTCAGTTCAGCCTTTGGGGATTAAACAAACGATCCTTTTGTTTACCTTCATCCTTTCCAGTTTCAAGGTACATGGGCAAGTACTTAAATCAGTAGCACTTAAAAATAGCTCTGACTTCTTGCAGCTCAAAAGGAAAAACAATAGAACACGCATAAAAACTGCAAATACCTCTTGTGTATACAAGAGGGATATTAATGCTTCCAAGTGACCAACGTTGCTAAACTGGGCCAAGCTGAAAATCATCATGCATATAAACCTTGTAACCCTTTTGCATCTTTGTCAAGCAGTAAATGAAGGGCTAGATTTTTCTATTCCTATAACAAGATCAGCAACGTTTAGAATCTGAAATGTGCTGTTCTGCTTTGTAGGAAATTTAATTTAATTTGCAAGCTTCAAAGTAAGAAGCAAATTCTCAGAAATGAGGTAAAGAAATTCAGCTGCCTATTACATTGCTCAAGTTCAGATCTAAATTCTGGTGTCCCTCATCCTGGTGTAAAACCAGAGAAACTTATTTGAAATCAACAAAATTATCCTGCATATTAAACCCAGGTACCAAAGCAGGATTTGGTCTCTTTTCTTATTAGCAGCCATCTCCTGATTTGCATTGGGTTTTCCAAAGTGCTTCCAATTATCCAAAAAATAAATATATAGAATCTATTTCTTTTGGAAAAAAGCCATTAAGCTTTGTTCTGAGATCAGGTAGGTGTCATTTCCACAAAACACTTAAAATAGCGTCTTAACCCTGGTGTCTTCTCTTTTTTTTTGGCTGAACTCGCTCTTACACTAGCATAAAATCAGAAGGAACTTCATTTGAAAAAATGGTGTCAAAGCCAGTAGGATCCCCTGTGCTGTTTGAGTTAATTAGGAAAGACTATAAGACAATGAGCAAGGGAAAAGCACATTCGCCACGCTATCCATCATTCAAATACAAATACCGGTAAAGACAGTTGCAAGGCTGATGAAGGTATTTGTGAAACTCGCACTGAGACAGATTTTCCTTTTTTTTTAAATTCCTTTCGATTAGATAAACTGGCCAGCATGCATGTGATAGCCCGCAGGAAAAAAACTGCCCTACCTTTCAGAGTCTCCTGCAAAGTCTGTGCAAAGGCTGCCAGTTTGTGGCTGTCGTGGTTCTTCCCAGTATTCTCTCCTGCCGAGGACGACAAGGCCAGATGAAGGTTAACCAGCGTTAGATCATTTATCCCAACCTGGGAGAGGAAGGAGGAGAAATCAATGCCATGCAGACAGGGCACGGAAGGCCACAAAGCAAAACCACGCGCCTGTTCCCAGTGCTTTCGGCAGTAAATCTGCGTGACTGGGACTCACTTTGCTATGCATGTGGTGTGTTTTGGTTTGCCTTGGTTTGGGGAGGGAGAGCGGGAAGGTGTTTTGCAGCTTTGTTTGCAATAACCTGATACCCTCTCGGTTCTGGGAAAACTGGTTTGCATAAGCAAACAGCTTATTTCCGCCACGGCTGCAGAAAGAAGCCGTCTGCTTATGAAAATCAGTTTATGCAAAACCAGTTGTTAATAAGCTACAAATAATGTCATGGTCATTACATGGGCTAATTACTCCTCTCTTGTGATTAGCCCTGGCCCGTCACAGAGACTAACCAAGAAACTTAATGTACCTTGAAAGGAGCTGTTGGCTCCCTGCAATCTTCTGCTTACCTTCTGGGACTCACTTGGCACAAGTAATACTTACTCTTAATACTGACCTATTTACATGATTAATTAATATTAATTATTTGTAGTAATTTATTCATAATTATTTTATTAATGCTTCTCTCAAAGCATTACCAGAGATGTCAAGTTGCCTAAACTGGACCCCTCCATCACATCCTGTGCAGAGATGGGCTCTCTGTGCTTGTATGTTCACTCAAGCATATGTACGAGAAGAGTTTCCAAAATGCAGGATGTTCTTTTAGATGGGTTCAGCCTAGTGAAAAAGCTTTAAAATGGAAACTCTGCACTATGCCAACAACATAAGATAGATCAGCCCGAGTCTCTCAGGAGCACTGTGCCTTCTATATATATATATCTCTCCATGTATCTATCTGTCTCCATTCTGCCTACACTTACCCCTCTCCACTCACAAGAATCACAGCCCTGTGGCTGGCTGCTGCTGGATACGCACCTTGTCCTTGCTGTGTTAATTTGGTAAAAGCAGAACAAGGTGACTGGTGACTTCTGTCACGCTCTCAGCGGCTGTGGATGCTACTGAAGACCCACTGACCCTCACGTGCCCAAATGCTCCCTTGCAGCAGGGTTTGCTCCCACAGGAGCAAGGGAAAGGACGGACTCTGGTGATCTGCCATACGTATTAAGGCCCACTAAGCACCTTTCTATAATCAAGGCATGAGGCAGTGCTGAAGTGATGAGATGGGTTAGAGCCTCACACAAATTTTTATCTGTTAGAAGACTGTGTCTCTTTCCATCTTACCCACATTTTTTTTAATAAAAGCTAAAGTCTGCAAGGGTAGGTTGGCGCAACGGCAGTTACCTTGAAATGTGCAAGATATGGGTGAGGATATGAGTGCTTCCCATTGCCATTAGTCTGTGCACTCTCCTGAGATGAGGCATCTTTCAGTTCAATGCCAGCTGTTGTATCCCAGAGGAAGCCAGAATATTCAACTCCCTGGAATTAAAAAAAAGAGAAAAGCTAGCAGTAAGAAGGTAAAACCAAAACATTCTGCCCAGATGCAGCCCCCTAGATGAAACTTTCACCTGCAAGTTTCAATACCACTCTTTCTGTTGGCAGTGGTGTACATCACTCCCAAAATATGCAGAGGCGGTAAAAGACAATGCAGGTTTATATGCGGGCGTGGTGCCTGCGGAGGGCAGGAAGCCCAACTCGCTGTGCACAAGCGTAAAGGAGAAACAGCATCCTAGGCTACCAGTAGGAGATAAAGAGAACGGGTGGAAATGCTTCTTTATTTCACCCCAACCAAAAGCCCCACCAGATGTGGGAAGAACGCTCCCCGGGCAGCCCCACTGACTTCGCTGAAAACGGAGCGTGCTGAGTTTCAAACACATATTGCTCTGCTACCTGCAGCCCCTCGCGTCTGTACGCTGGCTATCGGACACCCAGGTAACTTAAGCACTGCTTGCTCCAGCCAAAGATTTAATAAGCTGTTTTATCTTATACAGGTGGAGCACGTTCAGGACCACCACAGGGGTGAAAGATAAAGATGCCGCCTCTCGTGCACGTGTTTGGGCTGATACAGTCCTCGTTTCCTCCTAGTCCAGGAAAGGCATCGGATTCTTCCGAGCGTGGTCAATAACGAGGTAGTTTATTATCCATAGGAAAATAAGGATTGTTTGTCTGACCCTGAGCTCCGTGCCTCATGGTCTCACTGGGCGACTGCTAGGGTTGCGGTAGATGATGCTGTGCACAGTTGTTCCTTCTCCCCACGCCGTATGCCATCTCACAGATTTCTGTCGGCGCAAGCTAAAAATATCCAGGCTCCTTGAGTCTCTTGGCATGAAATCTGGTCTAGACCTCTCAGCCCTGTCAATCTTCTCTGTCTCTTTTGCAGCTTGAATGTTTCACGCTCAGCTCTCCGCTCCTTTTAGCTATGTTTCTATCATCCTGCATGGGTTTTTTTGATTAATTCAGGACGTGGAATTGGCATTTTCAGAAAGCTGCCCACCCTGGTCACACCAGCAGCGCTACCTAATTCAAAGCCTGTCAGCCTCTCCTCCCATCACCCAGACACCATTTTCCTTGGTATCATTCAAACCCGCTTCCCTTAGCAAATTGTCGTTAAATCCATCGCAAGGAAGAGTTTTTTCCATTTCAGCTGCAATAAAAAAGTGTTATCTGCTCTGCTGACTTCCCGTGAGCCTTGAAAGGAAGTATTAAGGTTGGCTACCAAAGGTAGGATTTTTGGTTTTTAGATGGGTTCAGCCTTTGGATTTTTGATTTAAGGTTGGATTTTTCCTTTGGTAGCTCCTTTAGATAACTCACCTTTAAAATACTGACAAAATTATTCCACCAGTCAGAAGTCTAAGGTCTGAAAACTGCTCTAGGAAAAGATGTGGAAGAATAAAACTGCTGTCAACGGCTGTTCACTATTCCCTGGCTCCAGATTTCACATCAACATGGTGGTCAAAAGTCATTGCTTGGTTGAAGGCCAAATGCCCGGGACGTGTGGAAGCACGAGCCTGAAGCACCATCCACCATTCTGCATTATTTAGCCCTATAGAGCATCCCGAGATCAGCTTGTGCCGAAGATGCTATACGCTCAGGGTTACACTGCCTTACTTCACTGCATTGCACTTGTGTACACAATGTTCAAATCTGACGGACCCATTAACTAACCCGAGGGGTAGAGTAGACTTTTTGGCTTAGTGGAGGGTTCTCCAGCACAGGCAGGTTTCTGTTAAAGCAGCTAAAAGGAAGAGTCAGTAGATACCATTTCTATTCTTAGCTTGGCCACAGACTTTTCCCATAATTTTGTGAACCATTCATCCTTACATCCTCACCAGTAAAATAAGGTAGATGATGATTTTTAATTACGCAGCCCATTGTCAAAACTTTCATTGTTATCTTTGGAAATACAGCTCAGGAAAAAATAGACTAAAGACTGGATTTAACATAGAAACTCTGAAACAATTATTAATCATTCTTGGAAAAAAGGAAAAAGCAGAGGGAACAACTTCAACAACTTCAACAACTTTTAAAATTCAGTGTTTTAATGATCTGGTCTAACAAGAGATCCCAAAGGAAAACTCCAGCCAGGAATAAAAATGTCCTGAAGGGGATTTGCACTCTGCATCAGAATTAAGTGTGAATTGTGCTAAACCTTGGACACATTCAGACCCTCTGTGTCTTTCTAGTGGTAGGTAGAGTCCAATCCTTGTGCTGCTCAGGTGGAGGGTTTTGGTTCGTTTTTTTTCTCTCCTGTTAGTTGCCATTCTTCTGTTTTACTCAGAAGGGCAGCAAAAGTTGCTGCACCTCCCAAAACATCAGAGTCCAACAACAGCCTCAGGTGTGAGCAGTGATACAACTTGATTTGGAAAAGCCAGATTAAGGAAATGTGGATTCTAAGCAGCGTGATTACGGGACACAACTGCAGCCACATCTTTTAATAACAAAAGTGCTCAGTATAGATGAAGACAGCCTGATGTACTGCTAGGCACCATTCATTACATGACAGATCTCGCTTCTTGCTTCCACACCACAACAACATCCATGCTGCAATAACTGCATCAGGAAAAGGATCTTGTTCAGCAACAACAGGCTTGAGCCCGAGGAGGACCTTGCTCTGAAATCTCATTAGCTCCCTTAAAGGGAAAAAAGAGAGATTTCCCTTGGGAGAGACTGCTTTTGGGCACCATTAGTGGTGTCCAGTCCAATACAGCTATACCTTGAATACTGTCAAGGGTAGCAGGTGCAGCTGTCACCACCTTATAAATTAGTACCTCACTGCAGTACATACATCTATTCCCACGGCATAAGGTGCTGCAGGGAAAAGCACAGTGCAGCAAGGTGCTGATTTCAAATGGAGTCCATGGCATTTTAAACACCAGTGCAGAGCACTCTGGGGAACGTGCGAGATAAGCTCCTCTTCCAGATGAGGACAGCAGGCTGCACAGCCCCTCTGCAGGGTCTTCACTTGCAAACTAGGAAAATGGGGAGCTCTTCTGAATGCCAGCCAGTGCTGTGCTGGGGAACAACCTCAGCTGACTAGCGCAAAAAAATTCAGAAGTACTGTAATTCAGCCTGCCAGGGGCAAAACCAAGGACTCTTTCCTTGTCCTAATGTGTAGCCTTTCCTCTATATTTCTCTGTTTTTATCCACCATACCTCCCCCAAGCACACACACCTTCCTCCTTACAAGTGTGCCACAGGCTGAGGAAAACAATTCTTCCAAAAAATCAATCCCACAGTTGAATTGAAAGCTATAGGAAGAGTCAGCTTAAAAAACAAGAGATGCAAACCTTGCCAAAAAAGATTTGCAAAATGGTTTGCCTTAAACAGATTCAAAATATGTGCTTGCTTAGAGGGGACAAAAAAAGCAAAGCCAAAGTTCAGACTTAGGGATTAATGTACCTTGTGTAGCTGGCCCGAGGGTTTTTCGGAAACAACACCCTTCCAACATCCTCTAGGGCCCTTCCATTTGCGGATGTTTGGCAGCGTCGGCTGGTTCAGCTCCATACAAAACTAGATAGAGAGGAAAGAGAAGAAAAAAAAAAAAAAGATCAGCTTTGTAGGGTTTTAAAAAAATTGCAAAATAAAGCATTTAGCGAGACATTGGTAAGAGACACCGTGGAGCACTGCCCTCCATGAAGGCTTGCAAAGGAGGTGGTCTGGGCCATATCCCAGGCTGACTCACCCCCGACTGGACATTATTTGGAGATAAATAAAAATTAAAACAGCTCAGTGCAAATGCTGTGAGTAGAACGTTTCCCCTTCAGACTCTTTTTTTTCCTCCAAAGCTCCTTGTTTGACCAGAAAGGGGTTTCCTCTGTGCCGCCTCCAAATCCTCCCGCGGGGGAAGGAAGCACCAAGGGGGCTTCAACACCGAGGCCACTGGCACAACACGAGAGGAAGGGTATAGACCACCTCAGCAGCTGGCGTTTTGGGGTTAGGGCTCCTCTGACTTTACGCCACGGACACGTGCTTGAGACTCCCCATGCACGAAGGGATCGGCTGCAGACTTGCACGCGCGGCAGGTCCTTCTGATGCTCCCCGGAGGCGTTAGTCCTCCTGGACACTGCTGTGCAGCCACAGCACTCAGACACCTTTACGTGTTCAAGCATACGGTCAGAGCTAAAGAGGCTGCGCCCTAATGCCCAACAGATCAGGGATGCTGGAACTGTGGAGACCCTGGAAAGCCCCCAGGTCCACCTGGGTAACATCTTGAGATTTAAATTAAAAAACCAAACCAAACCAAAACAAAACCAAACCCCAAACTGTGCCTTGGAAAATCTGGAATCTGAAACCCCTTGATGTGGATGATACAGAATACTTTTTGCCAGGAGTTTCAAAATAAAGCTTAATAGAAGGAGCTACAGCCCTGTGCAAAGCTGATGTCAGGTCTGGGCAGATGGGCTGGAGGCTGGCAGGGAGAGGAGGCAGCCGAACGCCCGGCCACACAGAAGGGCCTCCGCGCAGCAGCTCTGACTGCAGGGAAAGGGGCTAGCAGAAAGTAATCGCTGCAAAAGAGCAACAGGGACTTTCAATGTGCATCATTTTGTTATATCTGACACTGGAGAAACTGCGTTGAAATGCAGAGGTTTTCACAGTGAGACTATCCTCAGACAAAATCTTGTATCCAGAATGCCTCTCCAAATCAAGCAGCAATTTAACGAAGAAGGATTTTCAAGGCAAACAATAACCTCCTGTACACAGTGACTCTTTGCAGTGGGATATGCCAAACACACTTCGAAGAGCTACAGTGATAAACTGCACAGATATAAGTGTTTCCTACGTGGGTATCAGCAAAATGATGGGACAACTATTCTCATGTTTATTTAATCTTTTGTGTCAAAAATTAAAATCAAACCCTGCTCTTTCACTAACTGCCTTGTCTGCAAGTTCAGCATCCTGGAGGCTGAAGCTGTAAGCGTTGAATTCTCAGATATACACAACCCAGCAACCCTTTTTTGCCTCGGAAGGCTGAGAGTCATTTTGGTTGCACACCCGAAGCAAAAATATTTGGCACACCTTTTAAAACAGTTTTCTGAAATGCAGAGATTGGCTGGGGCTTCTTATTCAAGATTAACATACCGTGTTATTGTCCATTATATACCTTCAGGCAGTGCTAGGGCTCGACTGATTTACTGAACGGTGTTTGCACGGCCTGGGAACAGAGCTCTGCTCTGAACTGATCGCCAGGTGCTACCCTAATAAACACAATAAATCACGGCAGCAACAATTATTCATTCCTGATGCCATTCTGATGACTTTAAACAGCGTGCATTTGGTGAATGAGGTTTCTAACATTTAAATAACTTAAATCAGAAAAAAAAAATTGTTGAAATTAGGAGTTCAACTATAACCTGACAAAAGAGTTAACTTATCTCTGCGTTGCAGCTGCCTAGAAAGTCCAGCCAGCACAAAGTATACGACAGGGCTGAATAAATCCTACAGAAACCATCACTTTATTAAAAAGAACATCTGCAGTCTACTAGTTTGAGTATTTTGTTTCCTCCAAATTTAAGGCCTTGATTTAACTTTGCTCAAACAAAAAGATGACAAATAAGATTTCACGGTTTGTTCAGAAAAAAGCCATCAGCCCCTTCTGGGTACAGTTGCAGCAATGGAGAACTACAGTCAGCGGCCTACAGCAGCTGACTTCAATCTGTGCCCATTTTCCAGGGCTTACAGGCACACAGATTTTGAAGCTGTGACAGCATACTTGCTTAGGTCATGGTTTTTTGCTGAAGTGAGAAGGGCATTTCTCAAATCATGTTGTTCTGCCCACAAAACCCAACGTCAAACAACATTACGCTTTCCCTCATACAGTAAAAATATACAGACAAGCTCCTAGCTCACATTGGGAATGAAAAAAATGCCTTTCCTCCTTTGCAAAACTAAGTTAGAGCTACGCCAATCCCTTTGAGGAGCAGTTCTTCAAGTGGTAAAGAAAAATCAAAATTAAAATCTCAGTCAATCAGAACAACATTTTTTTTTCCCAAAATCCTCCTAAGCAAAAAAGTTCTAGTTTTGTTTTTCTCTAGATTCTTTCAGGCTGCAAGTTTCCTGAAATTCAATCAGCTGCTTCATTAAATCCTACACATAGTGAGTCAAAACTCACACACATACCATAATACCAACAGCACCAGGGCTTATTTACAAGGATGCCCTGTATTACACCCATGCCGCCGTGGTCTCTCTTGTAGCTGGGTGCTGGTTTTTGTGGGATAGGCAGTGCTGCCAGGGAGCAGGAACATGGCAGCTCCAGGCATGCTCCAGGCAAAGAGCAGCCTGTGCTCTTGAGAGGTCAACACCCTTTGTGCCAGGCACTTACTTGCCCATTGCCCCCATTTGGCATGCAAGGCGCCAACAAGGGCCACCACCCCAGGAACTGGGACAAGCCCCGTTGCCTTTGCTCACCAGCAACACGTCATTTTCCCAAGAAGGGAGGATCCAGAGAAGTAATTGCTCTTTGTCCACCCTGATAAGGAGACGGTGCCTGTTGCTCCCAGCCCCTCCAGAAGCAGAGACGGGTACAGGCATGAGCTTATGACTGACACTGGAAAAGACCAGAGGGCAGTTGGAAGAAGCTGGGGAAACACACATTTGAGGAAGGACTGCAGAGGGGAAGGCAAGGGGTCTTGGACTAATTTGGGAGCAGGGAGAAGAACATATGCTGGGCTGGCACGTGCTGGAGATCATAGGGGAGTTACAGACTCCTAACACACCTGCCTGCCTCCCCAAGACACTGCCAGCAAGAGCATCTAAATTGTGCATTAAGTTAAATCTCTTCCAGTGCAGTAACTGCACACTAGGAGAGCTGCCAGCGAGCACCCTGCAGTAGCCCACGAGCAGATCTCACCACCTCTTGTTCAGGATGCCCTGGTTAATCTTTGTTTTCTTTTGGGGTGCTATTTGGGTAGCCAGTCCCAAACCAGGCACAGCAGGGTCATCTTTTCCAGATGACACCACTCTGTGCTGAACATCTTTGCCTGTCAAGTGTTTCTCCTGTAATACCAGCACTGGGAACCACGCTGAGCCAGCGACCTCCCTTGAGGTGAGCATCTTCTGCTCGAAAAGAGGGTGCGCTACTCCTAAACCCTGAGGAAACTAAATGTGACCCAGGAAAACGATGTCTTAGGGCTTAATAAATTACACATTTCTTTATTAGCCAGGGATTCCTCTTTGGAGGACATTTTCATTTCAGACCTGGAGTCAGAGGGGAGGCTGCGAGGAGGGCAAGGAGAGAAGGAACAGTGAGGAGGAGCTTCCAGGGTGAGCCTGTTGTTACGGCACGGTACGTCTCGGTGCAGTAATCATCGCCTGAACTTTAGAAAGGCACTCAAAGCAATTAATTGTCCGTTTCGGTTAACTACCACAGAAGCTTTCAGGCCAAAAAGGGCACTGCAGTAAAGGTAAACAACAACTCCATCAAAGCAAAAGGGATTTTGGTTCCTCTTAACCAAGAGGAGAGATGAGAGCTGGGGAATAAATATTCCATTTCTAAATGTCGCATGTGCACAGTTCCTTTATTTTTAAGAGGCACTAGAGGGAGCAGCTTTAATAAGTACTGGAGATGCGTACGAAACTTCTACCAATTCCTTAACATTTCAGCTATGTTGAGGTGTCATATTAGTAAAGATTTGACAACGTCATGGTGAAAGAGACTTGGAGTTCAAGTGTGGGAGACCCTGACCAGCAAAAGAAGATGTTAAACTATATTATTACATCAAAATTCACCACCTTTTTTCAAATTGCAGATCCTGGATAAATCTTGAAGTAGGAATCTGCAGCTGTGCATGAAAAATTTAAGTCTTCTGGTAGTGGGCTCACTTTCCTGTTACTTTTGAGGGACCTCTTAGTAGTAGTTCATGGACCACAGGAATCTGCAGGTCATGGGCTGGAAAACAGCAGGGTAAGGGCTGTTCTGTGCTACAGAGCATCTCCCAGTGATGGACTTAGTGCTTCAGGAGTGGGTAAACAGAAGACCTCTAAGATATACCTTGTAAATTGTGCAGTGGCGCTTGAGGAGAAGCCCCCCAACCCTCTCCAATAAAACTCCCATCCTGAAACATGATCTAATATATTTCTGATAGAAGATACAACAAAGTTGGCAGTGACTTCATGAGACCATCTGGCACTGCTCTTTTTTAATCCATCCTTCTTTATATATATATATATATATATATGCCTTCTCTGCTCCGTCACTGGGTATTGTATAAGCTAAAAATCACGTTCCTGGAATTAAATGCACGTTATCCTTTCTTTTCTTTACTCATGCAAGTGGACTGTACTTTTATTTCCAATTGAAAAAGCAGACTTGAATACCCGTAATCCTAATCCAATCTACCGTGTACAGGACACAGCTACAGCTGGTGCACCCTAACGAAGCCTGACCCAGAAAGCCGGGACCAGAAAAGTTACAAATATTTCTGAGAACTTGAAATCAACACCTTTGGTTTTCAAGTAAAGCATCCTGATGTGACACCGATGCTCCTGAAGAAGAAGAGTGTTGTTAGATCACGTTTGCGAGGAGGAAGAGGCCGAGTTAGGGGGTGGAGAGATTTGTGGGTGTTGTATTTTACTGAGCGGGCTGTTGAGGTAGGGGTAAGGAAAGGTCAAAGGCTTCAGGACTGTTGTCCTGGTGCAGCCACACGTGGCAGTGCAAGGCAAGTCAAGAGGGGATGCAAGGCACAGCGGGGCCAGGATGCTGAGCACGCTTCTGCAGCCGAACAACGCTACATCTGCCTCCCACAGGCAGGAGCAGCTAAGGAAGGGGATGCAGAAGAGCATCTGGATTCTCCCATAACCAAAGGTAACAGCAGGGAGGGAAGCGTTATTATGGCTAACGCCTGAAACAGAGACTCAACATTGGATCCCATTTCCCACTGACAACAGTGTTGTCTCAGGCCTTCATTGCTTGTTTGCCTTGCCCTCAAGTGCATCCCTTTCCTGTTTGCAAAAGTAGCCAAAAAATACACACACAAGAAACAGATGCGTCCACTGGCGTTGGGGGATGCACTCACAAACTCTGTTCACAGGAACCATATAAATAACACGAGGGAAAGTCGGGGTGGCCCTATGTTAAGATATAACATTTTTCACATCCCCATTCAACTAGTCCCTTCTAGGAAGACTTCATTAAAGATTGCATAATATTTATTGCTTGTGTTGTTCAAGTATTGATATTACACAAAGGCAAATAAAACTTGGCAGGCAGATGGGCGTCTGACAGACAGATAATTATGAGTGCTTTCAAAGGAGAACAACCCCCACCAGGGAATCAGCTTCAGTCTCAGCCATATCTATACATTTGTGTTGGAAAAAGTTTTCTACTTCTCCCTCTTGTACATAATTGTACATAATTCTACAATGAAGTTAGAGCTGAAGAAATAATTAAAAAATCTATAAAGTTTAGGAGGAAAATTCTAGGATAAAAAAAAAAAAGATAAGGAACCCATCTACTGAAAGTGCAGCAGCCACAGAATTACTCCTGGAAAGCTTATCTGCCCCTTCTGCCATGCTAGCGTGTCCTGCTTGCACTGGGTCATCAAGGCCTGGGGCAAAACCGTCCCATCCTTTACGTACTGGTTTGTTGTTCCTAGCGCTAAACCAAAACATCCAGATTGGTGACCGAATAAATCCTTGCCATCCTCCACGTTCTTCTCAAACATTATCTAACACATCCTTCAAAGAGCTCTATAAACTCATTGCGAGCCGCAAAATTGAGGCAGAACCCTTCAGCACAGACAAATCCTCAACCAGTGTCTTTCTTCAGAAATAATACAGCACCCATAGGCACAGTCATCATCTCTACGTGCCTTTGCACACTACGGACATACAGAGCTCTTTTGTTGTGATAACGTGCATGTACATTGGAGTCCCAAGTCCTGGTCCATCTGAAGGCAGGCACCTATGGCTTTTTCATCAACTCAAGCAGGACTCATTTTTTCCTGCAAAATGTGCTGCTTCTGCTTCTTAAATTGCATCCCAGTAATTCAGACAGACACCACGGAGGAAGGATTTCCTTCCTCTGGGGATCAGATTCTCAGCTCCTGAATGAGTGCTCCAGGTACCACGTTATGGACCGGAGAGCAAACATTTACCATACTGCAGCCTCGCTGCCCGGGAGCCACATGGCAACCTGAACTTCCAGTTTTGCTGCAAAGACCACTTCTAAGCTTAGTACTTAAAAAACGATACTTCTGGGACTGAGCTCCTCAGAGGAGATAGGATGAGGAAGACTCATTTTTGAAGCCCAACTATGCACAGGCGAGAAACTAAGTTGTCCAAGTCTGCTCTGCCTGCTTCAGAGGGGGGTAATCCTGGGTCTGCAGAGAGGCACCGCTCTGCTTACCTGAGAAGCGTACAAGCAAAGCATCAGAGGACTTGGTCATTTAGGCACCCCTGGGGCTAGGTAGCAGCTACATGATGCTTGGCAGGACTGGAAAGTTTTTCAAACTGCAGGCATCGTTTCCTGCGTCAGGTATCTGAGCCCCTTCATGAGGTTGGCCCTGTTTTGAACCAGCCTGTGGATGTGAATCCAGCTGGACACGCGCCTCTCTCCTGCTGCTGCTGTGTTACTCACCCATTGTACTTCATGAATGTGCGGGAAATAATTATGCTGATAAGCTTAACATTATCTCAATTATCAAAAGCGTCCTATGATTTGTTTCCATATATGAACCTGTTTGAATCAGATCAGATTTTCTTTTTTAAGTCAGGCTTTACAGGATTGGTTGGGGAGTGGTAGGAGCCTAAGTTTGCACTCCCAAGTTATTTGCTTTCCTTTTCAAGAACTTATTTTGGAAAAATTTAGCAGTGAGTTTCCACACTGCCCTCCCAGACGAATTATAGCTCGCCGCAGTCACCCAACTGCTTAATTCTTTGTAATATCTGAGAGGAAATTACATTCTTTATCTTTGAATATATGATTAAAAAAACAGACTGTAGCCGATAAAACCAGTTCTCTGCTCGCCTTTAATCATAGCGTTCCCGGGACAACAATGCAGATCATTCACTCCTACCTTCATCCTACCACAACAAAAGTGGTTATTTATATAAACAGCATCTTTTTATAGATCTTCAAAAGGAAGACACGGAAACCTTTGGTGCAGAGCAGTGAAACAACAACTGAAAGAGGCAATGCAGTAACTCTCCTAACACATTTTAAGTGCTGGGGCCACTATTGAAGAATTACAGGATGCTCAACTACCTATTGTCAAAATGGGATATGTAACATCTTTCAGGCAGTTTGCCATTTAATGGGATGGTGTCTTCACATATGCTTGGTGGAAATTTATGCTGCCTTTTCCCTGTGGAAGACAGCACACATATTTGCCAACCTCTGTGTAGGCGAAGTTTCATGGGTTCTTAATTTCTCATGTTTCCGTTCACAAGCTGAGCTTTTTCCTTGTACTTCTTAGGACAGACTCATTTTGCAGAAGACATTTTCTGACCACTTCTTTTCTTACCCTTAAGGACTTTTTTTATTTTTAAACATAATACAGGAATTAAGGCTCAAGAGTTTGTCAAGGATGGTCACAAATCTTTGCAATTTATTCTTGAAGCCTTTCCAAGAGAGTGTTTCACTCTGCATAAGTAGGCAGTATAATCATTAGCAGCAGTGATGGCATGCTAAGGGAACTGATGTGATATAAAGAAGACTAAAAAGAAGCCTTCATGACTAGGAGGCTATATTTTTCATCAAGCTGCTTTTACGAGAGATGAGTGGTTGATTTCAAACACCTTCCCTACATTGTCATAAAACAGTCTGCTCAACTGGTTAGCTGTGCTAAAATCACAGCCACCCCATGACTGAATTATTTACTTACTACCATGTTGTCTGCTGTAAATACTCTCGTGCTTTTCCAAGTTTTTTTTCCCAACTCATTATTTCCAAAGGAAGAAGACAAGTTTCATTTTGCTGCCACTTCTGCCACCAGAAATACACCTCTCTGGGAACACAGGTGTACGCTTAGGGAAGGTATCATTGAGATTATTAGAGCAATGTGCCATCAGATATTTTAGAAATACTACTATAAGTGTATAACTACAGCTACTGCTTCAAGCAGTGACCGACACAGTGGGATCCAAGTCTTGCACAGAGTGAGCTATTGCACGTTCACCCAGAGCACACGCACTTCATTTTGACCCGTTACGGCCACCACTCTGCACGGCCATGGACTGTGCAGCAGATACAGGAGACCTAAGCTGCCTGCTCATTTGAACTAGATATAAGGCACCGGGCAACTAGGAGTCAGTGGCTTCCTGGGAACCCGTTGTTTGTTTTTGGGTTTTAGTTTTGTTTTTTTTTTTTTTTAAATCCCTGGGCTGATTCTTTTCTCATGAAACATGAGACTCAGGAATCGATTTCTGCGGTGTGGTGTAAAACCATATCACTGTGAGTACAACCTTACTCACCCTGTAACCACCGGGACTACATGAGATGAAAATCAGTTTATCAGAACCTAGCCCTTAATACGGAAAGCAAATAGAAAGTCATCCTATGAAACATGAGACCCAAAAGTGATAAGAAATAGTTTATTGTTCACCAATTAAAAAAAAAACCCAAACAAACCGACCAGTGAGCTGTATCGATTTGCCAGGATCTGAATCTCCTTACCTGCACATTGCCTTCAGCCAGAGGAAAAAGAGGCAGAGTGCTAATACAAAAGTGCTAATACAAAAGAAGAATAAATAAAACCGAAAGGGAACAGGGAAATCGCAGTTTTGAATGTTATTAATCAAGGAAAGCTGCTTAAGCACTTAAGATAATTAGGTCTCTCTCCATTCCCATGATAAAAATTTACTCATTTCGGGTGTTAGCAAGTGAGTTGGGGGCTTTTTTGTGGGTTTTGGTTTTTTGTTTGTGGTTTTTTTTTTAATTGTGTACTTCTGGCATATACATGGTGGTAAAGACAGATGGGACTGTGCTGATACACAGTATGAGAAGGAATAAGAGCAGTGTGTTAAGAAAACTGCTGAGACACAAGGAAAAAGGCACAGCCCTCATTATTACAAGGTCACAGTTTGACCACCTCTACAGAGCCTTGCATCAAAAATGGTTATTCACTGGGCATTTTGCTTCTATCCGTTTCTTTCCTACTGTTAGTATTACTGTTTTCCCCAACTGATTTACATCTCTGCTTAGAGCAAGCATTCTTTCCCATGGTAAGAACACAAAAACAAGGAAGAGAAAAATATATACTATGACTCACAACCATTGCCAGCCTCAAATATTTATTCTTCCTTCAGGAATTGATTACGCCACCATACAGAACACTGTGCCACCTCCTGTAAAGTTATTTAAATCTCTCGTATCCTATTCCATTACTTTGTTTGGATGCTTATTATTAGGAGGACCTCTTCCAGGCTGCTAGCATTAGGACTTGTCATCTCACCTTTTTTTAAAAAAAAAATCTCATACATATCTATATTCTTTTTCACACCTCTAGCCCTTAATTTAAAGAGCCCAATTTGACACTGATTCCTCTCTGAAATAACACATTCTTTATTTATAGGTTTGCACAAGTTTTCCGTCTTCACCCACTAGTGCACCCTCCACAGAGTCTACGTGACTGTCCTCGAACCCTGACCAAAGTTCTCCTCTAACAGATGCAATGGACTCTGGCTCCCCACAGAGAGCATATGCATTACTTAATCCACATACATAAACTACCAAAAAATTATTTGGGCTGACATTAAAACACTCCTGCTGCTATGTCAATCTATTAAAAAGGAAAAAAAACCCCACCCTTCCCCAAAATTGCTGACTATTCAGAACTGGTCCTGTTCTATGAACTTACTTTGCCTTCTGCCATCTTCTAGAAGAAAGCTAGGAAAAAAAGGACTGACAAAGGACCCCTATTACTTCTACCACCCACAAACAAAACTTAAATACATGCCAGCATTTGTCAACACATATTTTCTGCTTCTCCTTGTTCTGGAAGTGTAGAGAATAATTTACTAATGGATAAGTTTGGCTTCTGTCCAGGGATAGGATTAGATGCCTCACAAAAGAATGCCAAGCTAGTATAACAAGCAGTCTCCATGCCACCACTTCTCAAGGAGGCACAGCCATGCTCTAGGGAAGAAGAGGGCACCTCCTAAAGGACAGCATTTTAAAAGCAACCTGTGTTCTCCATGGCTCCCAGTGATGTGTATTGCATGGCTTCTAGTGTTTTGTTTATTGAAGTCCACTGATCATCAGAAAAGAGATGGGCAATGCAACTAAAGGAAAAACAACATCCAACCAAGATCAAAGATGCCAGACATACTAGTAGATGAGAGCCTGTGCTTCCACGGCTGCTGACCACTTGACAAGGGTTTGCAGTAGAGGGGCCTGGAAAGACAAAGTAGTCATAGGTTCCCTGTAGATAGCTACTGAAATCATCATGGAGCTGGCCAGAGCCATAAGGTCCACTAATACATCTCCTTAAACTTCTAGTCATCTAGATCCCTCCTAGAGGACAGAAAGGAGGAAAAGAAGTGAAAGGCCAGAGGCAAATACTGTATAGCTGCAGGGTTCCTATGTCAATTTAGTGGATGGGATAATCCCGAAGAAGCCTCCCATATTGTAAGAAATGGTGTCAACATCATTTCCAGCTCCACTCAGCCAAAAACGGTTCCTTCACAATAACAGCTATACTTCTCTTCACCCTGAGTTTTCTGGACCCCAGGGGGTGAAGTCTGAAAAAAAGACTTTGCACCCCTGAGTATTACCTGCACTCAGATAAACAAGCAAGACAAGGGAAAGAGATAGGGGGAACTACAGGAAGGGTGTGGGAGAGCAAAAGGGTAAGTAATAGTGAATAAGGTGAGAAAAATAATTAAAATAAACTCAGTTGGATGATTTGGAATAATCTCCTTTTACTCTGAGAGGTCAGTCATTGACTCCATGGTGGCTTTGAAGGAACAGGGCAGGAGAACCTACTTCAGCTGATTAATTATGCAGAAGTCTGTCCCCAGGCTGAATTAGGCAAAGGGTATGGCGAGAAGCTTGATTCCACCTCTCCTCTGCGGGAATGGGGAACAGAAAAATGAGGCAGCAACAGGGCTGGAAGAGATTGATCAAAGGTCCCGAACAAGTCAGTGGCCAAGTCTACATCTCCTTTTCCTGTTCTCTGAAAGCGAGACTGCTGTTTCCTTATCTGATTCTAGAGGACATCCAAATGTACTTAAGTTTCAAAGAGGGCAACCTCTTTCTGAAAAGGATAGTTCCAAGAACAGGCAGTAAATGTAACTCATTGACAGCAACTAATTAATTCGTTGCCAATTCCCTTACAATCTTTTTTAATCAATAGCTCCGAAGCGAAGCAAGATTGCAAGACAGGGCTCACACTGTACAGGAGGACTGTGGCTTTTAAAAATACGGACAGAAAGACTCAGTCCTGAACTAAGTGCATTTCTGGGGTACACATCGAAACTATTCCCACCAAAGAGGAAGGACCATCTTGGCATTAGAAGAGTGCCTGGGACTCGGGAGACTGAGGTTCACTTCCTGACTCTTCAAAGTCTGTCATCTTAGGTGACTCTGCCAAAATCATGTGATTTCCTTCTAACTCCAGCATGCCTCCATAAATCAAGGATAACCACAATTCTTCCCCACCTCTCTGGGACTGCTGCATGATTGCACTCTCCAAAAAAATGAACAGCAGCAACAGTGCAGGATATTTTGGCTGCACAGCCAACAGATACATTCCAGGTGGTCCAACCCCAGTAGCTGTAGAGCTCAGACAGCAATGGTAGACCCTCACCCTGCAGGGGGCTGTCAACAGCCCTTCCTTGCTCTTCCTTCAGGAGACATTGATGGTAGCTCCCATGCCAGTGCCAGCTTATACACAGGGAATAAGGTTTGCCTGCAAGGGCAGCATTGACTGCACGACCAGCCACTTGGTGCTTATACCAAGGAAATGGTGACGGGCCAGATAAACGGCCTCAGGTGACCGGCTGCTCCATGTCAAGGCATATTATAGCTCACTTTCAACTGCCCTAGCAAATGCACACACAAACATATTTATATCCATGCAAGCAAGCAGCGATGGGCCTATGCTTACCCCTGCAAATGGAAAACAGCACCTCTCTTTCAAACACCAACAAGCTCCTAGGGATAACCTTTCACAAATAAACAACCTGCTCTGCTCCAAGAGGGATTTTATGAAGAACAGAGATTACAATGGGCTTAATCATGATTAAACACTGATCTGGCTCAATCTACTCAAAAGCAGACAAAAGATAAATAAAAACCTCCAGCAGATGCATTTCATACTGGAAATTCTGGAACCTCATTTGACGTCATACTTTTTATGTTCAGATAATATCTGGAGGAAACAGTACACTGGATCAAGAAAACAAAAGAAAATTTCTAGTTAAAATTCTCCGTGCTCTGTGTAGAAAGGAGAAGGCTACAGCAGGGAATGCACAGCACAGCTCAGCATTTTACAAACCTGTTTTTGACAGTAGCTGAAATTGCATTATCAGAGCGATGCCACTAGAAAGAAACAAGCACTCCCTTTTGTCCTGATCTCCTGGGTCCTACCCTGTAAAAGTGGGCAACAGTAGTCATTGCATTTCCCCTCAGACAAAAGCTGCTTCTGATCAATGACGGGCAGGTTAATTTTCTTTTACTAAAATAATGCCACCTCCTCAGTATCACCCCAGTTGTGGTGCATTGATTCCTCAGGGACAGTATGAAAATTCTGCATGATGGGAAGGGGTTGCATCTAGTGAACATCTCCCAAATACAGACATCTGGTCTTTCCTATGGGTGAGGAAACCCAGGAAACAGATTCCACATCACGGGAGACAACTCCAGCCATTAGTACTGCTGACAGAGGTGGAAAAAGTCAAAAAATGAGCACAGATCCTAGGGATTGCTCGCTTACAGTGCTAAGCTTCCCATTTTATTCAACAGGATAAAGATGTTGTCTTTGAGGAAAGAGAAATACCTCTTCATGGGGGGGGGGGAGGGGGAGGAATTCTATCTGGAGGAGAAGGCTTATCAGAGTTTTCTCATTCTATCATCCCAACTCCTCATGTCCACACCAGCAGAAATGCCCAGTGGATGACCACGTAACGTCCGGCCAGCAGACAGAAGAGATCCCTTCCTGTACTAAGACGGCTAGAACCTACGTCGCTGCCTCTCCTGGTCTCTAGCTAATGTGTGCTGTGCTTCACAGCTACAGGACCTCTACTTCAAACACCAGGTAAGAGACTTTCAATACCTTTTGATTTGTGACCTCCAAAACTTCTCCAGTGAAGGTGAAAATCCCCATACAGACAATGTAAGCCTACTGATAATTACTTTGTTCTTCTCACTTTCTTTTCACTGACCTCTTGGACGCAGCTCACAGTGCATAAATTTGCCATCACTGGCACAGACAGACCTGGATAGTGAAACCTGTGTTACTTATCCTGATTTTCAAGCTGCAAGTTATCAACTTCAAGAACATCATCCCTGAAGAAAATTACAATTCTCACCCCAACTCCTACCATGCTTCAGCCCACCCAGCGTACCTCTCATGCCAGTGTAGATAGATCACGTCCAACTTCAAGCAGAACAAGCATCACTTTGCAGACGAACTCCACACTTTCACAAACTGCTGAATCAGAGTTATGCGATTTGCATTTCCTGATGAGAAGACAACAAACTGCTCTGTCTTTGGAGCCAAGTGGACAGTCCTTTCTCATCCCCAGTAACAGCAGATGCACTTGCTTATAATACACAAATAGGAAACTAATGGGTTACTGCTGCTTGTTCCCAAAGCAGGCTTACCTTACGAAAAGCTGTCAGGGGGTTACTAAATATAACGTTGTTGTACGGCTTATTTAACTTTCCTCAATAACCTACCTCTGAAGGAGAAATGAGTTCAAGAGCCTGTGTTAACACCTGAAAGGCATAGGGGGAACATTTGACAGAATGCAAAGAATATTTTTATTTTTATTGCAATATGGATGACTCTTCCTGCACATCCTATGGGCACCAAGCACCAACGAGAACAATCGTTTTGGCATACTTGCTGCCCATGGAAAAGGACTATGGATTTAAATGCTAAAACAGCAGCCAGTGTGAAATGTCACCTGGCTAGGCAGTTCAATCTGCTAATTACTTAAACAGATTTATTTTTAAACTATAAAAACAGCATGTTCCTCAGGAGAATTATTTTTTTCCCCTTCCCCAAATAAATACAATTAACACTTGCCAAGTAGAGCTCTTCACCTGCAATTAAGGACTTCCCAAAATTAGACCAAGTAAAGTACTCAGAAACACGCTGGGGCAAGAGTGTCCCTGGGGGTCTCTCCCAGAGCTGTGCTTCTGGAAGAGGAAGAGATGCTTCATACCGGACGCAGCGCCAACAAACCTGCGTGCCCGAGATACTTCTTTCTACAGCCTGAGTGGCCTTGAACCCTTGCGGGGACAAGGCTGTCACAACCACAAGCCCTCCCCTGGCATCTCGCCGTCTGTGTTCGTTTCTGCCCCTGGCAAACGGCAGCAGCACTTCTGAAGCAAAGGCACGCCAGCCATGCAATCCCAGGGCAGCTGGGGCAAGCTCAGCGAGGAGGCAGGGGTAAGCAAACAGACTGATTTGAAGTTTCAAGGTAAGACAAAATGCAGGTAAGCACACGCTTAGTTTTAAGCTGCCAGTGAGACTGCTCACATGGAGTACGTGCTGGAACAGGTCTGATGAGCTACGGCCAAAAGAAACACAAACAAGCCCATCTCTGACCCAGAATTTTCTGCACGTAAAGACTCTTGTTATTCTTACATGACCTGGTCCTGTTTCACCGAGATAAATTATTATTTTCTGGTTCCTTTTAATGACAGCAAGCGTGGTGCTGGGGTCCAGCTCCACAAGCAGCACCCTGCTTCTGCAGTGCTTACAGGTGCACCCCAGAGAAACAAACCAGCTCATCAGCAGCATCCAAGGGTCAGACAAGCTTGTCCCGGGCCAGGACAAGCTGTAATTAAACCCAGTCAACCATCCCTTCTGTCTCGGCAACCCCAGGCATAAATGCAGCCAAGTGTGGTAGATCTTTGGCTTAAAGGGTCATTTTGGCCAAATTTCCCGAAACATTAGGGTGTAGGAAATTAAACAAATAGAGTCTTTGTGTGACACAAAGCTTCTCAAGGTGTGATCAATTTATTTTCAATGGCCAAGGTGGGAAAAACATTTAAAGATAATAAAGTATGTAAGATAGTCAGAATGGCATTAAACCCTTTTGGTGTAAGCAATCAGTAAATAACTGATGTGCAGCTTGTGAAGCACAGCAGCGCTCCACTACACGAGGGCAAAGCTTTCCGCGACATACCCGCAGGGGCTTGCCACCTTCTCAAGACCCCAATGGTTCAAGCAGGTTCTCCCAGCCTGCTCCGACAGCCTGCTGCTTCATGTGCCTTGCCTCCCAGACCGTCATCCCGTTTCAAAATGGTGACAGTAAACTGTGTTTTGCAGTGCCAGATCATTTTCTGATACTGTCTCAAGGCCCTGGTTCTCAAGAGACTCGCTACACATGCGCTTGACTTCAATGTGATTTGATTTAATGGAGCAGCAGCACTAACACTAGTGTGTGCCCCTAAGTCTTTTCAGGGTTCACCAGCGTGCTTCTACTCACTCTGGGTTTCCACACACGTATCAAAAATACGTAACAACACTTTCAAAGCTGAGCATTGAATTTTAGAAATAATAAGGTTACAAAAGTTCAAAACCATCCATGACAGACTAGAAAGTGTCCTATAGGAAAACCCCTTTCAGGTTATCATGTCCATAGCTATCTTAAAGAAAATCCCCTTCAAAAACCAGAAAAATCAATCTTGCAATGAATACTAAAATATTATCATTTAATAATATTCTGTATTCCTGCAATATAATGCAGATAAATAATGATTTACGAATACAAAACCCTGCACGTGTTCTCAAAACCTGACACTGCAAGCAGGCAGGACAAGAGATTTTGTTCTAGTCTACTTCTTTTTCCCTCCTGTCTTTAAAAAATAAAGGCAGTGAATTTCTTTGAACTTACATAATTCCACCCTGTTATTTTGCAGAGGGCTAAACTGGCCTTTAAAATTCTTTAAGCTTGGCATTGTATGAAAGCAGATATCAAATATTCCGAGAGCTCAGTTTAGAAAGATGATTTTTCTGAGGCTGAGCCTTTCTGAAGAGCTTCCTGCAGAGCTCCAGACAGTGCCTCAAACAGCCATTCCCACCAGGCTGAGCTCACTGGCCCTTGCCACGCCGGGCTGTAGGAGGCGTTGGGCCACAGGAAGGTGAGAAGTGTACAGGGTGTGAGGGGCCAGAGAAGCCGACTGCTGCAAACGACAGCAATTTGTGAACGTTAACCTGTTTTGCACAACGAGTGGTTGAGAACCGTGTCTTCTTCGCATGCAAAAAAATACAGTATCACCTGCCTTTTAACAGAAGCCACCTCTTCGGGTCAAAATCTGAGTTCACCAAAGCCAACAAAGAGATGCCCCTCTTGAATTAACTGGGTTTTACATAGGACCTCTGTGAAACGCATCTCCAGTCAGTGGCAAAGCACAAGGCTGAAGCACCTGCTGCTGCTGGATTTCATTTTACCCAGTATTTGTAGAGGACCCAGCAGATGTGGCTGTGGCCGTCTGGCTTTAAGGACCTTCTCCTTCACACAGACAGGATGTGCTCGAGGCAGGAGAAGGCTTCCTCCTTCCTCCCGGAGCCTTGCCAGGTCACTCAGAGGGGCTGCTTGGGTCAGCAGCAGCTCAATGCCTGCCATAAGGCAGCAGTTTTCCCAGCAGGGCTCTGAATCCAGTTCTTTTCTTTGAATCCTGCCAAGTGTCGCATATTTCCATGCTGCCTCCCGGCTGGCTCCTTGGTCTTCTAGATGAAGGAGCTGGTGCAGAAAGTGAAGGGAACCCACTGGTCCCAGCATGGGCACTGGGAGTCCAGTCCTACCCTCCAGGCCAGCAAAATCATAAAACAATAAGAAATACAACATTTGGTTCTTCACGCAGAAGGAAATGATCTATAGGGTACTGCTGTGTTTGCAACACCCTTGGCTGAAGAGCAACACTGGGTTTTATTATTTACGAACCCTCCAGCCTTTCGTGGCTACTGGTTTTGCTGCGGCTCTGCAGGTGGGATCTCAGGCTGCTGAGGCACCGGCGCCTGGGCAAAGCCAACGGGAGGTCTTCGGCGCTGGACCAGGGGGATGCGGCCCCTGAACAGGACCACGCTGCTTGGACGCAGGAAGCCATCGGCTCTGCACAGCTCCTCCTCTCTGCCCCCACACAGCCGAGAACAGGCTGTTTGCAAACCCCACCATCCCTGGGACAGTCGATGGACTCTCAGCTCCCTGGAAGACCAGGCTTAAAGGCAGGTCTATCCCTGCACAGGGCAGACAGGAGGAGAGCTGAGGCTAACAGACACCATGTACTCGGCTGGTGTTGTTAGGGCTGATGTTGAGTAGCTGGCTGCTTTGATCCCTTCATCACTAAATTAAACCACATTTCTGCCAAGGCACCTCCTGCCATTCTCCTGAGCTGGATGTTCCAAAGGGGCTCCTCAGACACTCTCTCTGCTTCAGACATTCATCTTTGTTGGTTCAAATCATCTACTTATCCTAGCTGATAGCAAGGAACTGATTTTGGGAAAGCTAATATGGGCAGGCTAGAGGCATTGCTTACCCCAAGCCCACTGTAAAATCGGAAAACACCAAAAGCATGCGGTCAACTTGGACAAAACGTCACCCCTCTGGCTTCACGTACTATGTAGCTAGGAAGATGTCCTATTTTATGCTGCATGATTTTCCATAAAGTTAGGAAGTGCGACTAACACAGAGGGCTTTAAGAGCTTAAATGTATTATGACGGTTGTATTAGATATCTTTTTAAATACCTTTTCCAGCGCTTCTCTATCGACCAGCTCCTGCACAGCCAAAAGCTTGATACTGTAAGAAAAAAACAGGAAAAAAGAATTAATCACTCCATTGCGAGCATTACAGAAACACAAGTAACAGCAGAACTGAAGCTCTCTTTTTATCTTCTCACTTCACAAAAGAGTCTATAGAGGTACAGATACAAAAAGTGCTCAGGATATAATAAATCAAAGCAAGAGAGAACCAGTGTTACTTAGTTTGCTTTGAATTAGCCGTCCCAAACAGATTTTCTGGTTTCTGACTTAACAGCACATCTGAATTCACCTTACAGAGAAACTGCATTAATCATTACATTTTTAATACCCTAAATTAACACTGAAGGATCTTCTGAACTACAAACACAGAGGAAGACTATAAATATTTCTGTCATTTTTAGTCAGTTTTGTTCTTCAGTATCAACAAGTTTCTATGAGTCCCACGAAAGTCATTCCCAGGGATTTACAATATTATATGTGAGGTACAGTAACTAAGACAACCCAGCTCAAGAAACCTGAGGGAGCTATGAGGGAAATGTGCATAACTGTTTGAAAGTAAGGTACAGAGATAATCCATAATTATTATTCTTGTAATGCCATTTGCTAATCAAACCCAGACTTCTTCACCTACTGAATCTTTTCCAAGTTTACCTCTAGGGGCTAAATCCTGCACACTGAATTTCGTTCACTTCAACAAGATTATGAGAGTTACTCAAGCAGGATTTAGCCCTGTAAGATGGGTAAAATCACAGGTAAATCAAGGTATATAAGAGAACCTTGTACAACATCTATACTTTACTGATCAGTTTAATGAGTATTTACTCAATAGAAATTATCAATCTCATTATTATATTAAATTATCAATCTCATAATTATAAGAAATTATCAAAAACTCAATAGAAATTATCAATCTCATTATTATATTAAATTATCAATCTCATAATTATAAGAAATTATCAAAAACTCAATAGAAATTATCTATCCTCCTTCAACTTCAGTTACTTGCACATGTCCCCGTGTAGTGCAAAAGCCCAATCCTTTCCACACTAAGGAATTTCAGGAAAGACCTTGTTGCATCCCCACCAAGCTGCAGGGCTCACAGGACAGGTATGAACCTGAAAAGTATTGGCAAAGCATCGCCAGGAGGTGGATGGAGGTGATCCTTCCCCTCTGCGCAGCACTGGTGAGGCCACACCTCACACCTCCCCATCCCTGGGTGCTCGCCATCAATGGTCCACAGCAGCTGCCTTGGCCAGAGAGCAGAAGGGATCAACAACACATCCACCTACGGAGCTGGGCATCTTTAGGACAGCATGGTTACGATTCAGCCCACCTAAACTTTAGCTCTCTACATCTTTGGTGCCTAATCGAAGCTAACGGTTAGATTCACTATATGGTCAATGAAATGAGAGAGGAACCTCACTTCCCCAGGGCAGTTCAACCCACCTATCCTGGCATCATCCCCTACGTCCTCCCACAAGGGCAGAAGCTGCTGTCACACTATGCTGCCCCAAGTCAGGCTTGCAGAAAGCTGGCAGCCTTTTTACCCATGGAGTAGACTAGTATTGCAACTCCGACTGCTCGCCTTCCTTACCCAGTCTTAAAACCAGTTGCTTAATATATTATCCTTGGACTCCAGAGGATAATTTCCTTTACCCAGGGATACGAAAACATCTGTGTGGCAGTGGAAGAACCAAATGATGCATATAAATAATGTCTAAATGACTCTCACGACTCTGTAGACAGACACAGCAAAGAGCCAGTATAGTTAAAAGCTCGTATTCAAGACTGTGCGAATAGTCAACATAGAAGTCTGCCAAAGGATATAATTTGCCATGTACTACAAGGAGTTTTATTAGCCTTTCAAAACCTCAGAGCAATGTTGCATAATTCTTGAATGTCCACAGACATCTTATACATTATTTATGTATGTCCATCCTAAAACAGCAGCTGGCAAAACATAGCTTTAGTCCTGTCCTTCTACTGTGTTACAATGCTTTCCACTACAAGTATTCACAGCCTACCCCCTAAACACGAATGTGCTTTCACTTTAATGTACTTCTAGTTTTCAGATGTCTTCAAAGCATCATAAAAAGCCTATATCCAATGAATTATAAAATAGTCCCAGACCATACATTTCCAGTCTGTAGAGGCTATTATTACTAAGACAGAGAGGGTGGAGATGGTTCAGAAAACAACAGGATAATCAGGAAAAAGAAAAAGGTATTCCATTAAAGCCCAACCACTACAGTAGCAGGGGACACATGATTTTCTGTTACCATTTGGTGAACACACTAGGCTGCACGCAAGCATTCAGCTGAACTGGAAGGTACTTGGGGAAAGTACAAAGCCAATACAAGGTATTTTTTAACATAATTTTCCTTGCAATTCAGCCAGCAAGCAAAATAAAGATGGGATGGGCACCAAGCAAAGAAGGCACCTCCATTTAAAAAACCCTGCAATGTTGTGTCCAACCTTGAACTTCAGAAGGAGCCTAGGCTGATGCGTCTTGGAGAACAAAGTCCAGTAACATAGGCAGTAGCAATGCAGGCACAATCAAGACCTGCCTCTGAATTCAGGGCTCACCTCTTAGTTTTGGGTGACCTGCCTCTGTTGCGGTGCATTTCGGAAAAACACAGGATGGGTGAGAGGGAGGTAGTCTAACACGCATGTGGAGGCATCCAGGATGCTCACAGCCAGCTGGGCTGCTGCAAAGATTCCTTCAAGTCCGCATGTACATAGTAAAATCTAACATTTTCCCATTCCCTTCTGCAAGCTGTACAACAGTGTGGGTTTCGTTATGCAAGTTACTTTTGTCTTTTTCCTTTTGAAGCCAGAGACTTTTCAATCACTTTATCATCAAAAGGTAGAATCTATCAATCAAGGCTGCTGATGCTTCTACCAATTGACTGATTTATTTCTAGAATGTTAATTATGGATTATCTGACACTCAACAACTGCAGAAGAAAGACGTAGACTGCCCCAAATGCAAGTACTGTTTTCATCAGAGATCATCATCTTAGTGTACAAACCTACCCTCCTTCCCATTTACACTAGTAAAGCCCCACAAAACTCCTTCAACTGGTATGCTTTTATTTAAAACAAAGTATACTGAGTTACACAGAAGCAAGTAATAAAACAGGGAGCAGGAATCTTTTTACTTTATCTCATTGTATTTACAGGGATGTCTTGTTCAGAGGTGAAGAACCCATACAAAACGTTTACATCCTACAGAGATACTGCCTATGCAGGGCTGAATGCAAATTCAATGTTGTTACATGACTTGCAACAACATTGTTTGACTCTTGGTGAGAAAAAAGACTTCCCTCTACTGTTATAAATTTACAGAGATCAGTGTTTGCCCAGTACTTTACTCTTTGCTCCTCAGGCGACACCAGTTATTTTTTCTGGGTCAAAAGGAGTCAGCAAATGCAAATATCAGCCTTCATACAACCAGCTGCAAGACGCTTCTTTCCTTGAAGCACCACCAGGGATGCTGTCTCTGCCCACTGGATTACAGTCCACTACCTGGAAAATTTCTCCTCATAGCCAGTTATTTACTGCTATTTCTTCTAGCAATTCCAAGCAACATCAGTATGTGCTACTTTATGCAATGTCGGCTTGGAAATGTAGCTTCTTTCAAGGCTGCTGCTTTGGGGGTTTGATGCTTTGAAAAGAAATCATGCTTATTTAGGCACTGCATCAGCAATCCTACAAACACTGAAAGCAGCTCATAACTACATATGCTGTTTGTAGCTTATGTGTTCGCCAAGGATTTCAGAGTAGATGGGAATATAATCAGTAACTGAGGGGCAGGGGGGAAATCTCTAATAAAGCAGAAATGCAAAGAGAGTTACCAAAAGCCAATGCTGAAGCCCAAGCTCTTGCTGTCTACAATGCAACACTTAAGTACTCTGTTTATATACTGTGGAGTCCTTTCTTTCATCCTCACCTGCAGTATGCAAACACTAACTCTGAATAAAGTTGTAGAAAAATCATATTTCCTGAAGAAACCTTTCGGTTCTTGGAGCACCTGCTCTAATCTACCAGCTTTAAAGTCAGAAACCTGTAATGCAAGTAACACTACTGACTTGATGAAAATGTCCCTGCTTGTTTCTGAAACCCTATTAAAAATACTCACTGACTTAATTACTTACACAATCTGTTTAAGCAAAGCTATTGGAATTAATATCCTGACGCCCCAGGCACACTCAAAATACCTGAAAACATGCAGCGATCAGGATGAAGGACTCTCCTCCAGCAGTAAAAATATGCAAACATGATGTGCTGTCAAGGAAACACGACCCCCTCTTTTTTTGGCCACGGGTGACGCACGGCATTCTCCTCTAAGGGAATTCCTTTTGGTTTCCAGAAGATTAGTCACAGTGCTGAGCAAATGCCTATAGTTACAGCACATTTCTACTCCTCAGGGTAGCATTGCAATCCTTTCCTCTAAGTCTTCTTACTTAAAAACATGTAGCATTGGGTTCCTCTCTCTAATCCCACGTACCCAGGAATAATGTAAGCCTTTTTAGCAACCTTTTGCCATACTGCAAACTTGCTGATAAGTCCCTTGCTGGTTGGTGCATTCCTATTCACCATGAGCCATCATCGCGTTTTATTTGCATTGAGCTTCACTTCCCAGCTTGAGTTCGCATTGCCCACAAAATCCCATCTGCTCTTGCAATAGGGGATGCCAGGGCCTTCCTAAGAACCACCAGAAGATCATCTGCCTGCAAACCAGCGAACCTATGGCTCTGCAGCAAGGCAGATGGAATACACAGAAACCGCCGTGCAAGGCAGATCCAAGATCCATCCATGCAAGAATGCACCTGAGGTCTTCACCTGAGGAAGAGAAGCTGCTTCCTCCAAAACCAGCTTGAAGGGTGCTCTAGTATAGGGGTAAAGAGGATTTAGGATTACAGCCAGCTTCTGGACCATTCCTGCACAGCACTAGAATTGCAGCCATTACGGACACAGGTCACTTGGCTGCCACTATCAAGGGAGAAGGTCTCCAGAGCAGAGCCCTGCATCAACAAGCACAGCGACCTGCATCTGCTGAGCCGACCCCAGAGCGGAGCTGAGGTTTCCATTCAGTGCAGAACCTGGTAATTTTGAGAAAAAGGGAGAGGAGCAAGTGAGGAAAATGTGAAGCATTAAGTTCAGTGATCAGAGAGTCAGCGAAGCATTTAAGCAAACACTTGGCCTCACGCCGGCATCCTACAGAAGCTGCTAGGTGCTGTGATGCAGGGCGGCTGCGAAGGCAGCCTAACGCAAGACCCGGCTGGAAGCTGGCACTCCCAGCGCCTGCACCTTAGCTCTCCGTGCCTTGGTAGCCTGCAAACAGCTGGTGCAGTCTCAGTCTCCAGGCATGCCAGCACAGCTGGATTTCCTACCGCTTTGCTTTTCCTTCCCAGCAGCCAGCCTCCCTCCTCAGCCTGGAAGAACAGAGCTCCCCGGACAGCCGGCACGGCCAGTCTCCTACCTGCGGGCTGGTACGACACGTGGCTCATCATCACTGACCCTGGGTTTGTCATCCAGCAGCAATGTGAACTGAGGACTGGTCTCAATTTGCTCTGCAAGCTTATACATCTTTGCTCGGGGCCTGAGTTTTTCCAAAAACCTCATGCTTTCTATTAGTCAGTGCATAAGCCTGACTAAAGTTAACAACATCAAGAAATGCCATTTGACTTCTCTTAGTCTTCTGGCTCCTTCTTCAGCATACAGCTGTACCGAATCATGCTTCAGTTAGACTCACAGACATTATTATAAATAGCCTGCGCAAAACCCACTCAACTCCAAACCGTTATTTTGAGCATCATTAAATCGTTCCCTCCTCCCTCCCTTTCAGTCCATAAACGTTTCCCCTTTGTTCTTGAGATAAGATTCCATAGCCATGTTATGGCCCATGGTGACGTTTTATGGATGACTTACATATCCAAGAGTGGAGCATGGATGCATGTAACAGAAGTGTCCCCAACTCACAGTGGGGTTAATAACACAAAAGAAGAGGACAAGACCCCTTGGGTCATCAAATTTGTATGCTAAAATTGTATTTGCGTATCTACACAAACTGACCTCACTCATGAATCAGTTCTGCTCTACAAGATGGGCATGAAACATGAGAGCTGGAAGAAAAAAAGCCAAAAAAAAATGCAGCTGAGTTGTGCTAATGACCCTTGCTACCTGCGAGAGAGCGCTCCCCATCATCCACCCACTCTCCCCACGCCTGACCTCAGTCCCCAGCTCCCCTACCGCAAAGGCACGCTCCGTTTCATCACCATTCACATCGCAGCCCGCAGCCCCAGTTTCTCCTTTGGCGTTTGCCAGATGACAGGGTGAGTAACGATAAGGATGGGGAAGCGGCCGTCGCGGGTATGTGTTCACTGCGAGGGCTGTGGCACGTCCCCGCTGCAGCCAGCTGTCGACAGTCTCACATTAAGGGCTGTGATTGATTAACTGTTTTCTAATTGTTTTAAGCGCAGGCAGAAGCTTAGGCACCAAGCATGTGCTGCTTTGGGGAGTACATGGAGAGTGGGGAAAGATAACAGCCAAAAAGTGACAAACACAGAAAAACATATATCTTGCTGCTTAAGCCAATGGGGGAGGGGGGGGGGGGGAAGGGAGGTGTTTGCAGTGGGGGTTTTTGTGGGTTTTGGGGGTTTTTTTTGTTTGGTTGTTTGTTTTAAATATAGAGCTGCTGCCAACATATTTGGAAGTCCAATATAGTCCCTTGCTGCTAATGTCTAATGAGACCCAAGGCTTGGTTTCTTGACTCTGCCCGCCCTGGTGATGATTACCTTGCACAAAGGCAGGTGAAAGAATGGCGGGCTCCTACGGGCAGCATGGCAGACTATGCTTAACATGGTGAGATGACCGAGGAGCAAGTCTCTGAGCACTGACTTGAGATCCAGCTCTGGGGGCCTGCAGAGCCATCTGTGCTGCTCCCTCCTCGGGGCTGCCCACACCGACCGGGGCAATGGGCGACCTAAATGGGGTGCCTCTACAGTGAAGAAGTAACCATTAAGACGTACGTGAATGCATGCACCGTGAAAAACCATATCATTTTTGCCAGCATATCCCATTTACAAAGCTGTCTTTCACCCCAAGACCCTGTTCACTCAAACTCCAGTAAAAACAAAAGCAGACGGAAGAAAGGAAAAAAGCACGCTTAATGACTTTCAGCCTCATAAACTTCCTCTGTCTACCCCTACGAAGTCTGACAAGGAAATAAAATTGGTTTCTCCTTTTCCACTAAAAGCATCGCGTCTTCTCAATCACTCCTTAAATGGAAGGAAAAATCGCGTCCGCTGCCACGTCTTAACGGCTGCTGGAAGCCACCAGAGAGCTTATGAAGTAAGCTGACAGGCTTGGATGGGAATACCATGCCATATTGCTTTGGGACTAGCTGCCAGCTAATGACACAACAAAATGATTTGGTAGATTCTCAGGAAAAATATATGTACAGTAAGTAGAAATTAGGATAAAACCACAGAGCTGCAATTCCTTTAAAAAATATATATATATTTATATTTACTTTATATATATCTATATTCTAGCATAGTATGTATTTACATAAATACATAATATATACTTATATATTAAATAGCTATTATAAATTTATATATAATTTTATAAACATATTTTTAATATATATATGTAAATTTATTTAGGGCTATTTTTTTTAACAGTTTCATAGTTCAGATGAAAGCAGCTGTTCTTTGATGTCTAGCCATCATCGATTCGCCTGCAGAATGGTTTGAAACCAAAAAGCAGATGAAGGCTCCGCAGCTGGGAAGGGAACCAGGAATAAATGGAAGGAGCAGAGAAGTTGAAATCCATCAAGCAAATCGGCGGTGCAGCGGAGGCCAGACAAACACTGTTCCCCCGATGTTTGCATTCGCGGATCCTATTACATTATGTGAGTGAGTGGAGTATTTGTCGTGGGGAGAAAGGAAACTGTAATGGAACTAAAAGGGGGAAAACATGAATTATGGATCATTACTACTGAGAGTTGAAGGGGGTAAACAGCAGCATTACCCAAGCTAACAGGCAGGAGGCAACTGAAATAGTTCACTCCTTTCTTTTTCCATTTCAGTGGTTCCCTGGCTCCAGGGAAGCTCTCTCAATCCTCTCTTGCACACAGTTCTCCCCTTGCTATTCTCTTTCCTACACCTGGGGCAAAGCCATCATTTTGCAGGCCCTGCGAACTTTGCTTCGAGAGTGTGATTTATGTTCGAGTGATGCTGTGGTTTTGGCACAGCTATATCATTGCAGGAATAGAACAATGATTCATAAACCCTGGACTCTGTGTATTCCCAATGCGTGAGTGCAAAAAGGGAGGTTGCAAGAACAGCGGACTTCTTCCTAGCACTCTGGAAAGAAGTAAGACATGCTCACCAAATGACCCAAACCACAACCAGCAGAAAGCAGAAAGCATGAATGCCCACTTATAACGAGACCTGGAAGCCTTACTGACCTCCTCCTTGGGAACACCCATCCCAAGCTCTCTCCAAAGGGATGAAATCCATGCTGCTGTGCATACGGACATTTCCTATGTCAGTAAGCAGAGCAGGTCGTGCACAGTGACGTTAAGAGAGGAGCTGATCAAAACTCCCAGACTCTCTGTGACTTTACAGAAAGATCATTCTTTTTTTGTCCACCTACCCAGAAAAGGTATCTCCTGAGTTGTGAGGCACTGATGCTCAACAGGACACTTCTGCAAATTCTGGGGGTTTCTATCATAGAGAGGATTAAGAGCAGCAGGGGAGCATCCTATTTACCTCCTCCTCCACATAAAGGATCATGTCTCAGGCCTAATTCCTTCCTTTTTCAGGTAAGGGGAAGGAGACTGGACATCACCTACTGATTTCCACTTGCATAAAGTCTCCCTTTCTGAAGATTCCCTCAAACTTTTAAACCAGAGGAAGTGCAGAAGGAGCATCCTTTGGCGTGCATGCAGCATGCGTGTGCACATAAATACTCTCCTTTCATTCATTATTATGTTCATACAGATTTGCTACCCCATCTCAATTTGGGGTGCAGAGTACTGAAGACACGAGCCCAGAGCTAACAGCACCTTCTAGAAACACTGTGTTTGCTAAGTTATAGGCCATCCCGTGGCCTTTTCTTTTGCCATGCTCTTATTCTTCTTTCCTATCCTTCTCCAACTCTCTCTCTGCAAACTGGTGCAATGACAACAGCAGTTAGAAAAGTAAGCATCATGGAAGACTTCCAAGGTCCTCGGAAGAAATGCTGGTTATTAAGGGCTGAGATAGATTGCACTCGATTGAACAGAACCAAAGCCGATTCCTGAGAGCCAAAGGTTAATTAGACAAATGGCTCAAAAGGATCAATCTGTTCTAACTCATTATTTGTTGATTATTTTTATATTTTAAAAGAGTTTAAAATAGACTAGGCAGCTAAAAATAACCCCCAAATTCCCAAACGCATGAGATAAAACCACAGAAGGCCCGAGACTGCCAGGAACATAATGATTACAGAGTAGTAGCCTAATGAATAAAGGACAAGCAAATCAAATACCTGTATTAAACTACATTGAATGCAGCAATCTTGTCTGCATATATCTACTAAGCGGGACCAGGTACAGACGGTGGCAATGCAGCTTAACTTCCAACATCATTCAAAACTCGGGGTGACAATCCAGGAGGCTTCTCTTGTCACCACTTCCACCTACTCCTTCACTGATTACTCCTGTGCCCAACACTTCACTACATGATGATTCAGGAAGAGTAAGAGAATACTATTGCAAGGGGGGGGGGTGGTGGAAATAATCTGATGACAGTCATATTTACTCACAAAACACACACGTGTTGTTTCAATTCACTTCTGACAGACAACAAACCAAAACCAGTTGCCTGTATTAAAAAAAGAGGAGAGCTGGCTTTTAGTTTAATTTATATTGTGATAAAATGTATTTCCCTTCTTCCATATTGAATTTCTTACTATATTTAGCTAAGAGTGTCTAATATATCTAATAATGTCTCCCTTCAAACCGCTTCACCTTAATGTCCAGTGGTTTTGAAATTAGGGAAAATGCTCTGTATAATGTTCGCAGTCTTAGGATTTTTTTTTTTATTTTTCAAAGGATGCCTGTTTCCTTATAACTCTGCAGGAAGACAGAGGCTCACAAAGAGTGTCGTGTTTGCAGCAACATTGATTTCTTCAGAATCATTAAAACTGGACACAGGCAAGTTATTTAACTTGCTCTGAATTATTCAAATCCGTCCAACAAGGGAGGAGACCAAGACTGAAAACAAAAATTTAGAAGCTCATAAAAATCAAAGGTGACTTAGAGCTTCCAAATATAGGCATTATGTTATAGTGTAAGTGGTCTCTGGCATTTGGCTCTTTTTCCGGATTTTCTGAATCATTCTCTGCTGGGGTAGAGCTTCTTAGTTCCAGAAATGGCACCTTCTCCAATCCAACCCTGCCCTACTGCAGCAATGGAAAAACTGAGTAGCCCTTAATTAAATTAAATGGGCATGTTTGGGAAAGGGCACACCACCATGCTATCGTTCTGCCACGAAGAACAAAGCTACCAATAAAATTATGGGGGCTTGGGATGCAAAGCGATTAATAGGGACTCTACTTGAAGAATTTACCTCTGTGTCCCTGCAAAACAGACTTGAACTTGGGAAGCAATAAAATGCGATTTGAAATAGTTTGCATCCCCTTTCTCCATCAGGTATGTGAACCATATGCTATCAAGCTCTTATGTGAAAGCTCCTCATGTCCCTTTATTCGTTCTCAGAAACTTAATGCAATATTACCTTGTCATACATGCACATCCTCCTCTCAGAGAAATGGGTTTGCCCAGTTAAAAACCTTACAAAGGAATACAACGGAAGCCAGTTCGTTTTGTTAAATAGAGGCCCAAGAACAAAGCTGCAGTTTGGTGGCTGGAGAACCACAATCAGCTGGTGGCATCTGAGTGCCAGTAAAATTTAGCCTGGCATTATGCAAAGAGTGTTGAAGCTTCCTGGCTGAATCTGGATACAGAACTTCAAAGTCTTTTGTAGTATGCTCTTAACAAAGAGATTGACCCTCAAAAGTTGGCTCCTACTTTGAAGAGGCTGGCGGAGCGCCACAGCAATTGTGCATTTCATATGAGCATCTTCTGCAGAAGACTTCATGCCAAAGTGGAACTGTTTATACAGTGGACGAGGCCAAACGCCGGGGATTAAAATAGGAGAATGTACACAAGAGGTGCTCGGAGAGACGCTATGAAATCGCTGAGGCAGTGCAACAAGGGGAAAGGAGTGCTACAGAAATAAAGAGCAGTGCTTTGGTCAAGCGTACTTTTCTCTACGGCTCTTTCACAAGCAGCTTATGTTGTCTTACAAATTCAAAGACATTTCAACATAAAGGACAAAATGAAGTGCATCATTACAACAGGTAGAGAATAAAGCAGAAACTGTATTAGCAGGCAGCCCGTATGTTTTAAGGGCTTCCCACTGTGTGGCTAAAAGCCAGCCCAACCATGTTTCTAGAGTGGAAGCTGGTGACAAGACCTTGATGCTGCAGTGCCCTGCAAGAGCAAGGGGCAGGCGTCAAAGGGCGAAGAAAAGACTTTGCCAAGGTGACTGAGGCCTCGTCACCAGGAGGCGGGAGAAAAGGGGGGTTTGACAAGATAACATTCCTGCATTACTACTCTGGCAAAAGTCTTCAGCGCAGGCCTAGCCTAACACTATCAAGTTTGCACGTCAACAGAGCTGAGCGTGTCAGTCAGCACAGCCATCTACTGCACCACGAACAGGAATGGTGGCAGGATCCACGGCCAACAACTGGGTCATTCTCTTTATAGCATCTATACCATATGGTGGAGGAAAAGCCACAGGAGATGAGACTTCCTCAAAACTGTCACTTGGCTAGCCCACTTAAAGATTACAGAAAATAGAACAATTTGGTACCCAAGCTTTGAAGGAATGTGAACATACATCCATCCTCCTAAAACTGAGGTCAATTGCACATTCCAAAATGTGAAGTAAAGAAATGGAAAACTGTGAAAAGAAGCAGGCCAGAGGGAGCAGAGGCAGAAAACCTGAGTTTCGCATACCGGTGAAGATGGCACTCCTCCGTCTTGCATGCACCCACGCCTTTAACTGTCAGAAACACCACTGAAGACAACTGAGTAAGGCTACTCACAAGTGGAGTTGATGTCAAGCCATAAAGAATTTTGGTTTTGCTGATGCTACACTCTTAGGTCACTGGAAATGCAAAGAATATTGTAGTCAGAAAATAACAATTGCCCAATACTGAGGTCACGTCTGCAAGAACCCACAGAAAGCACAAATCAGATAAGAAAACCACCTCTCATGTAAGTGTAAGAAGTTAAAAGCCTCCTTTCCAAGAGCTAATTACAAAAGTATCCTACCAGCTTCATCTACAACATCACATGATACTGCATTAGAATAGGGAATTTAGCTTATGGGGCATTTGGAGTGCTATTTATATAACTTTAACCCAAATAGCAGACTAGACAGTCTTTCTATCAGTCCAGTTGTTTTTTACTTTAATAATGACTTTGAAGTGTGATAGCGGCTACACAAAGCTTAAGCCTCTGGTTAGCCAAAAACCACAACCTCATATAACCTTTGCTCTGAGCAGAGTAACACAGAAAGGTTTTGATTTAAACCTCCATGGGATGCATCACATAGCTGCAACTCTAATCCGGGAGAGAATGTAATCCTTCCTCAGTTCTCAAAGTCAGAAAAACTGGCTGAGTCGGCACTCTCTGAGCCAACTGCTGTCCTCGAACCAGCCTCTGCTCTGTTTGCTGGCAGAGTTTTCCAGCAGAGCTATAGCAGAAGGGACAGAGTCTAAGCAGAAGGGACAGGCCACTCAAAAAGAAAGTATGCAACATAGACGTATAGCAGAACAGACTACAGCCTGCTACCATTCACTTTTTCTACTGCATCCCTGAAAATTCCTGGAGACTGTGTGTGGTAAAGAGAAGAATCCATCAACCAGATCCCAGGTATCTGTCTCCAGGAGCCCTACAGAACCACAAACACAGGAACGTTGGTCAAAAGAGACTGTCTGATGCATCAACCCCTTCAACATGGGACTATCATGAGGTCAGCTGTGGCTTCACCCAGCTGAGTCTTTGAAATCTCCAAAACTCTAAGACTCCATGGCCTTGAGATAACTTCTTCCAGTGCTGCACCAACTTCTGAGTGAGGAAGCTTCTTCTAGCGCCTGTTCTGAAGACCCCAAAGCAGCCAATTGCCCACTTGTACTAAAGCGAGGGGTTATTTTACCTGCAGTGCTGGGATTCTGGTTGCACTTCATAAGGCTTCTGTTGACCCATCCGAGTTTCTCTAGGATCTTCTGGATTGAAGGGCTACCATCTGCCATGGCAGCCACTCCCCCAAATTATGTACTGTTACAGTGCATAACAACTTCTTACCCATCATAAAGGATCATTACCCCGGGTAGCAAATGCATTCTACCACAATGGTCTTTGTTGACATAGGAATAGGTTTATCTGACTGGACAGATGGGTCAAGTAATGTTTTTTTTTCCCCCTCCCCAACAATGGCTTGTGCCAGGCTCTTCAGAAGACAGAGCGAGACACATAGTAAAGAAGCCAAACAGCTTCTCTGCTTTTCCCCCTGCTCTCATCTCACCTAACGGCATGTCACCACTGTCCATATAATTGTCTCACTTGGTGGTTCCCAAGCTTTCTGAGCTGCGAGCTGCTGTCAAGATTGAAGCTGCTCTTCATGGAAGATTACACGCTGTTGTGAAACTTTTGACCAAAAGACACTACAGAAGGGATGTCTCACCCACCATGAAACCAGTCACGTCAGTCACAGCACAGGAATGGGAGAGGCGGGGGGAAACTAATCCTTTATTTGAGCTTCTGCTGAGCTCCTAACCAGCATGGCATTTTCTGGCATGGGCTTAATTAATGTGCCATGTTAACAACTCCCTTGAAGCAGGCATAGCAGAAGGTTTTCTCCTTGTTCTAATATGTACTTAGAAAATAGCACAGTTAGTTATTTTACATTAACTTATCACAGTAGCCTTTTTGTTCTAGTACCTCATGACTTTGAGATAAGAATGAACCTCATCAGTTAAGGAACCTCATTAAAATGACATTTCTTCTAGAGAAGAGAAGAAACCTGAAGTTTATATCATGGAAGATATCACTGAAAGCTTTAAATTGTGGAATAACAAGTTTCAAATCAAGAGTGTCATATGGGTACATACACAGAAGCTTATGTGGCTAGCAATAATGGGTGCTGTTACAAAGGCAGATTAAACATCTTTCAATTAATGACTGCAAAAAAGCCTCTGTACAACGGGACGCAGTAAATGCTTCCCTGAAGCTGAGTACTGTACACAGGACCAAGTTGTGACTTTCCCACTTATTTATAACAAATACAACCATTGCATTTGTCAGAATAATAAACTAAAAAAAAAAAAAAAAAAAGGAAAAAGAAATGCGCTGCAGTGTCAGTCTCCCAAGTGCTCCGACCTGATAAGGTATTACATGGCGTGCCTGGACCTCCCCAGGTCCAGGTCAGCAGCATCCCGCTGAAACGCAACAGCACTGCCCAGGCACCCTGCTCCCAGCGCTGGCACCACAACCATGCCAGCCGCATCCACCCTCCCGGGACGGCCACATGGCAGAGCTTCTTCTCCCCTGACAGGCAGCAGCGCTGACCAGACACCAGAGGTGACCACCTGGTAGACCTCTCCCCACGCCACGTCCCCACCATAGCAGCTCTCCTGCCTGCGTATTTTAAAGTTGGGGTCTTCGTACACTACTCCCTGTGGACCTCCACATGCTTTACAAAGGTGGCAAGAAGCACTGCTCCCAACACATACAGCCAGGGCATAGTCTGGCTTTCTCTTGCAACTGCAGATAAAGTGGTTTGAGCAGTCACTGCTCCTGTTCAACAAGCCGCATTCGGCAGCTGTTTAAGTGAAGCCAATTTACTTGGCAGACAAGAAACTCCCAGATTAACCTGGATCAGCTCTGGGTGCTGAGAAAGAGTAACGAGCAGCTAGTGGGAGGATCTCACTGCTTCTGAAGCAGCAATGAGCATACGCCTGAAGCTGCAGAGGAGTGACGACACTTGTCCAACATCATGTCAGAGATGGAGATGGGACAAAGCCATGGTGGCTACAGTCCCAGGCCATAGCTTTGTTCTCTTAGACCACCTCACTTTTTAATGCCTCATTTAGACATTTTACAGTGCATGAAAGCATATGCATTATAGAAGTGATAATTGTATAGTGTACATGGCTCCTACTTCAGATTTAAGGAAAGCATTAATGCATTATTCATTACTTCAGCATTTACTTTTTGTGGTTTGGATCATTGCTCTAACTTTTATAGTTGCCCCCCCACCTTTTTTTTTCTTATTTGGCCAAATAGTTCCTAGCTATAATTTTGATTACAATTTGCAAACGCTGGTTTGTGGAGGATTAATTATGGTGCTGAAGGCAGGGGAAAAACCTGGTGGATGACCAGTGCTAGTTTAGAAGCGCAGGACAGCAACGGGAAGCATCATGGTATTCTTCTCAGCAAGACTCGGTCAAGCAGCAGAAGTTTTAGGCTGCCTCTTTCTCAAAGTGCAACAAGTAAGTCCCCAATCACTGAACAGCTACAGCTTAGTCTTAAAAGGCTGTATGCTATTTTAAAAAAATTAAAATAAATAAAAAATCGAACCAAAAGCCAAGCACCTAAGGAATCACACAGGCTGAGAGGACGGAAAGGGACATTAATTTAATTAGACAGTCCTCATTAAACACAGATGCCTGCAAACTGCCACAACTGTCACAGTATACAGCCAGCCCACGGGTACGTAACCAGTTACTATAGAAAGTTATAGAAATGACCATTACATAAATTGCAGAGGGCTGTATCTATGGCGGAATTTTCTTTAACCAGCCTGCTAGTATCCACTAAGCTCTAAAGCAAGGTTTAAGGTCTAAAGCAAGGAGGACTTGCCATACCTGCTTCACCAGATGCGTAACGGGACAATAAACATGATTGTGGTGTGTCAGCTCTGTCACCAAAGGTTTTCCTTGAGAGAGGACACAGGTAAACTTAAAAGCGAAACCCCAAATCCTTCAAATTTTAAAAGGCTGTGAGCTTGTCGGGGATTTAATAAAAAAAAAGAAAAATAAAATAAATATTTTTAAAGCCTTTCAAAGAGCTGTGAAAAGGAGATTTTGTTAAACACCTGATTCTCACTATCTTCTTATTTGTGCTAGATAGCGTGAGTAGGGCGAAGATTTAAGGTGCTTTGCGTGTGAGTGGATGCAGCCTGCCGCGAGCTGCGGGCAGCGTGAACTCCCTGAACTGAAGTAACCCTGCGCAGGCAGGGATCCAGCCAGACGTCTTAGGGGTTACTAGGATTCACGTTCAAAGAGGAGAAACACTGACTCTCTAAGAAAAATAAAAATTGCCAAAGGCAGATGTCTCCACGTGCTTAAATTCAGTCGGATATTATGTGGTTGGGATTGCGTTGCCACAGGGTTTAATAAGAGGAAGTTCTCTTATCTCTCTTGGTTAGGCAAAAAAAAAAAAAAATGCCCTTTTTGCTTTACAGAGGAAAGAGAAAAATAGCACCCACCACACAGCCACAGCCTCTGTGCTAGCGTGTGCGTGTGGGGAGTTCCTGACGTTACGCAAGTCCCAGCAGTGTAAGAAAGGTTAATAGGGTTTATTGGACTTCTAATAGGGGATAACTCTAGCATTAGTTTCGCAGCCCATATGCACCAAAAAGGCGATTTCATTTCTTTTCTTGTTTATTCCTCCCTGACTAAACTCAAGGCCTCTGCCTCCAAGCCCATTCTCCTTCCTGAGCCAACGACCAACTCCCCTTGCCATTCACCTTGGCTAAGCACAGCTGTTTTATGCAGCTGTGCAGCACACATAAGGGTACTGAAGCTCATAGCCACGGCAACACATTAATCCCTCCGATGGGACTGATTTTGGTTTGCAATCCAGGTGGCCAGGATACCCAGCGAGAAGGAAAGCCTCCACACCTCCTCCTGACGAAGGGAAGTCCATGGAGCGGCATCTCAGAAGGCACCTGTCCCCCCAGCCGGCCGGCCGCTCTCCCAGCATGGTGCCAACCAGGCACCTGGGGCTTCCAGAACATGGCACCAACTTTGTCCTACAACGGACCTGCCTATGGCCCCTTGGGTGCTCACCAATCTTTCACTAGTTTAAACAATCAAATACGATTCAAATTATTACTATGGCATATACGTACAAGGCGATAAAGAAGATCATCCCCTCCCCAATGCCTCAAACCCCAATACTCAGGAAAAGACCAGCCATGTCACAGATGATGAAAAAAAAAAATCAAGTACGGCAGCATTCACCAGCACTTCACTGAAGAAAAAAGCTGAGCGCAAGATTGCAATTTGGCATCTCATTTGGAATAAGGTCAACATGAAGCAGCACCATTCTCAAGGGAATGAGCTCAAGGCAAGAAAAAGGGAGTCCTAATGGAGTGGAGGAGTATGATGGGTCTCTGGGTGACACCACAGAGCAAAGTCAATCTGTTATCAAGTCTGCAGGGTGCTCAGGAAGGCAGTGAAGGTAAGCTCCCCGGGCACGCGTGAGGCTGGGTGATTGCGCCTGGGATAGTGCTGCTCGTGGGGACACAGGAGGATGAGGAAAGTGGTACACTTGGGGAGGGAAGGCTACAAAGAAGAGGCAGCAGTCACCCCTTCCTCTTTAGGAGAGCACGGGAAGGAGATGACAACATATGTAACACCTCATGACACAACCACACAGAAAAACGCTAAGGACAGCTTTCCCAGAAAAGCAGGGTAGAAGAAAGGAGCAGAAAGGAGAATTTCCTTCTCCTCGTCAGAGAAAAGAACAAAGAGTTCAGGCAAAAACTGTACTGTTAGGGCTGAAGCACAATTTAATAGTCAGGATGGACAGAAAAAGAGGCTGAGCAATCACTGGAGCAGATCCTCAGCAGAGATGCTCCCCCCTTCACTGCCAAGGCTGGGCCCTGGGCTGGGTGGCAGGGTCCTCTCCTCCCATAGCCCCAAAGAGCAGGGTGAGGATGACTACGAAACCTCCTGCCCTCCCACCAACATGAAGTCTGGCAGACCACGCAGGAGGAGCGGGCACACACAGGCAGTTTAGCAGTAAGTTGCGTACCTTCTGCCTACACAAAGAAACTCCGGTTATTTAATACCAGTTGCTACTTTATGACAGAAAAAGACAACTCAGCTTTCTTCCAGCCTTGTAAGAAGCCATTATCCACGTGCATACATGGTAACGATGGTGGAATTTCTACTCGGTCATAAAACACGAAATAAATGCATGTTGCCCTGACCCACAGCAAGAAAGCCAGAGCCAGGGAGACAACCTCTTCTGATGAGCAAGCAGGGGTGACGCGTGCCTACGCAGACGCAAAGGCAGCGTGCAAAGGCAGCTGGGTAACACCACGAGGTGAGCCAACACTTTGTTGAGATCAAACCCCCCCTGGCAGGAAAGCACTGCTATCACGAATTAGTCAACACTGCCACAAACCACCTCATTGCCAGCTCTGCGCTGAAGAAATCTCTCACGTGGCAAGCAAACCATCTGATTTCTTAAGCCAGCAGAGCTGGGATGTTGGGATTTTGCTTTCCTCTCTCCCCCACCCCCATCCCAAAACACAATAATGCTCCAAAACGCTCTTTCAAGATGGGAAACACCCATCGTGTCTACAGGATGTGAGATGCAAAAGGGATGTGGGTTAGCTGGAGCAGGCACAGCAACACGCCTCCAACCGCCGTGCCCTTCAAGTCATACCAGGACGTGCCCCAAAGCTCGCAGCAGACAACGGCAGATCTTGCATATCAACGTGGGACCTGGCTGTGAAGCATCCTACCCACCTCCTGTTTTAGCTTTCCTTTCTCAGGGCAGAACGCAGCCTTTTCCACAGGGCACGGCTGTGAGGAATTAATGCAAAAGGTGTGAGATTATGCATCACAACAGTCTGCAAAATTTGTAAGTGTAGCTCCAAATTAATGCTGTTATTTTTTCAGAAACTACCTTCATGATTTTTGAAGGTTCAGAATGGGTGATACTTGAAGGTTAGGGCCCGGCCCTGCAAAGGGGACTCCTACATCTGTACGCCATCGATTTAGGGATCCCAGTCAAGCTGGCTGGTACTCGTGGGTAAAGCTGTTTACAGGTTCTCATAATTAGAAGGAGACACCCTGAAGAAAAACCAAGCTGTCAAACTGTGCATACGAGCTCCTCTAGCACATCTCTGCGTGCCTCAGCCCACAGCTTTAATTCTACCCCAGCTTCCCTCTCCTCAAAACAACTCCTTTAGCACTCCAAACACCCATGGTTATTAATATCAGAAGGGGCAGCAGAGCGAACAGCAGCACAGACGGGTATAACGGGAGAAGTTCTCACTTCACCTGAGCTCCTGACCTGCCAGAAGGCACGAAAAGGTGAAATAACTTAACTGGAATAGATTTCCTTTTTGTCCTTTATTTGCTCTGTCTCCTTAGGCCTGTGAATGCCTCAAGAGCTATGCAAAATCTTCTGGAGCAGCAACTTCAGGTATCAGGTGGGTTGACCTCAAGGCCACCATCTTATAAATGATGCAATCCAAACCTCCAAGGTCAAATCCCTGCACTTTGAAAGATGTCCTTGTAAAGACATTTGAATATATCTATATATTCATTACCTTGTTCTCTCTCTCTCCTTGTACCTGGGTTTGGGAAGAAAAAAGGCCGGTTCAGTAGGAAGCACCCTCCTCCCTGTCCCATTAACCTGCTTTTATTTCCCCTGGCTACCTGCACACAGAAGGAAACAGCAAACCAGCAGCAAATCGCCCCCCGAGCAACTGCAAGCGGGGTCGAGAAGGAGGCATCGTTTCTCTCTGCCGAAACCCGGGAGCCCTGCCGCGCTGAACATTTGTGCTTCTTGAGGGCAGGCCAGCAAGCAGATAAATGGAGCACCGCCACGAGCCAGCCCGGCTAGCTAAGCATCCTCGCTAGCGTGCCGTAGAGCCAAGCGCTCGTACCACTGTCACGCCATATAGCTGCGCTCCGCCTTGGCTCATCGCTAATTCGGGGTTACGTTATTCCCATGAACCGCTGCTTGTCTTCCCGCACGGAAAGCCAACAAGGGAACATGCTAGCCTCCCAAAAAACCATACTCTGCGAGGAGGAGAGGATTAGGAGGGAACAATGTCGGAGTGTCTTCAGTGAGCTGGAAGCAATCCCAGCTTCCAGCTGCACAATGACATGCAGGAAGGAGTTTTGAAAGCTTCCCAGTCACGGAGTGCCCCGGCGTGCCAGGCTCAGAGATGTCTGGACATAAGAATGGCCTTTAAAGCGTAAGGATGCAAGAGGACTGCAGAGCCCAGTACGCAGACGGGCCCTGGCAAAGCAGGGAACGGTGGCTCAAGCTTAGCTTTTTTTTTTTCCTGGCATCGGGTGCTAATTGTGTAGTCCAGATCCTTAACCTTATTTAGGTCAGAGGCTTCAACACAAAACAGTCTTAGAAATACAGACCTTCTGTGGGAATGAGAAAGCCTGCTTGGCCAGACCCAGAGCTCTCCAGATATTGGAGCCAAAGTGCAATCGTATGTTAGAAAGGGATGACAGGAGGAGATAGTGTTTGGTGGGCCGCGCTGGGCTCCATGTAGCAGTGCAAAATTATGCTGCATGCAGCTTTACACACGATTTGCATGTTTTGTAACGAGCTCCAAGGCAGGTGAAGGAGCTCTCAGCGAACTACATGCAGGGCAGGAAACAGGATCGTGCGGATGCTCACGAAGACGTTCCCCGTCAGTTTGCCCTGATGTCCTGCCAGCCACCGTGACGCCATGCCTTCCTCCACAATGCCATGCCTCCACTCCGCTGATCATTGTCTTCTCCTGCCTGAACAGGTGACAACCCCCCCAAAAACTGGCAGGTAAATGGTGAAGGTGATAATGCGGGCACCCCCAGGGAGCAGGAGCGAGAACATTGCACGCTGAGCCCCGGTGACTATTTTATTGGATTCGATATTTGGCATAAAGCAACATAAAGAGGGCTCCAGTGATTCTTCTCAATGGTGCTTACGTACCTGCAGGCCTACAAAGTACATGGAGCAGAAATTATAACCCCTTGAAAACACTGTTCTCATTCCCATTTCTGTATTATTCTGAGGATAAAGTAATAATTGCTCCATGGAAAGCATTTCAGATTATTTGCAGAGGTGCAACTCGCACAAGTTTTGTTAGCATGACTGCCTCCTAAAGTTGTGCCGTAGAAACAACCTATAAAAACAATCAAACCAGTAATTTAATACCTATAGACAATAATAAACTACTAAAATATCAAGCTTGCCATTCACTGCACCCATAAGGCAAAATGTCAGTACGGAAAACAGGATGTAAAAATAGGGTGACAAGGAAACATGAAGAAGCGTTTGACCAGATGCCGCATCCAGGAAGATGGAGACAAGGAGTAAGCAAACTGCCCAAAGTTTACCAACTCAATGGGAACGAACTTTTGGATTTGGCAGCGTTTTCAGGAGCATCCCAGTTTTGAGGAGCAGACCTGGGAGGTGAAACTTGAGCCAAGCACTGGGAATAATAAAAATGGAAGCAACAATCTCTGTGCTTTCTTTGGACAGTGGACTCAAGCTATTGTATGAGTCTTGTTCCCCAATAAGATGAAATTGTCCTGCAGCAGATAAATACATGTGCAAAGTTTATGGACAACATTTGATCAAGTCTTCAGGTTATAATGACCCTAGGAAGATCTCATGAGCAGCAAAAAACAAAAAGCCCACTAAAAAACCAGAATGACAGTAAAGACACCTGGCAAAATCTCTCCTCCAGAAGAACTGAAGTTGTCAGACCATCATACTTACATTCCTAGAGAAAAACACACTTACATACCAACTAAGAGAGTCCCCACACTTAGTGCTGATCTGGCTGTAGACTCCAAACAATCCCCCAAAACGTACCAATAGGTACTTTAAAAACTGGGGGACAGGAGTCTGGCATGGATAACTCAGGCTTTCTCCTACAAATACTAGGGTTTAGCCACCTAGCCACTGAAGGCAAAGCCACTGAAGGCACATCAAGCCATACCTAGGCACTGAAGGCAAATGACACCACCGTGACAAAGCTGATATTCCTGCAGTACTTCCTATTTTTAAGAGATATTCTGAACAGCGTGCCATGTTGAAGAGCTGCTAGACAAAAAGATTCTTCTGATATAAATTCATCAATCTCTCCTCACAGAGCTGACGTCTCCAGACACTACCTTTAGGAAGATAAGATGCATATGGAAAAGGAATTGTAAACTGTCGGCGCAGCATGCACCCGTACAGCATAATCAGATAGGCTCAACTGAAGACAGGAAAAAAATGCTAAGCGCTTGTGCTGCTAAGCTCCTAACATACATACGAACTCCTTTTAAACAACTGCTCTTGCAAGTTAAAAATAATTCCACATCCAACACATCAGGAAGTTAACATGGTATTTTTCTGCAGAGCTTTAAGTACCTCTGAGGAACAGAAATCAAACACATAAATACTTTTTTCCTTTAAAGCAATGGTACAGGAACCTCCTCTATTTCAAGAATTCGTAACAACCTCTGAAATAAAAGGCAAGGCTGCAGTTTTCAAGCAGGTTTTGCCTGAAACTTGAGATATCTCAAAAGGTACTGATTTTCAAACTGCCTGGCACGAGGCTTCAGCGGAGGAGAAGGAAATGCTGCGGCACATCTTGGAACGAGAAGACAGTGTTAGAATGATTTTGGGGGAAATATCACGGATGATCCAAGGAAACTGAAGTCCTCAGCCTCGCAGGTGGGAGGTGACCCCATTTAACCCTCATGGTGGGAAAGCAAAGGCTTGATCAAAATGCACTTGCAATAACTGGAAGGTTATGGCAAGGTGTGGCGAGACAATTTAAAAATCAAGCAAAGCCAGCAAAAAGGCTTTAGGTCAGTCAGACTGGAGAGAGGACAAGGAAGGGGGTCACAATCAGGTTACGAGAGCAAGCTTTGACAGTCAGGTCAAAGATAGAGGCAGGTTTTACGAGGCAATTCCTTTTAACCTATGGACAATCAATATACAGGAATCTGCCCATCTTCTTACTTTCACTTTCTTTTTGCCAAATAGGAGTGCATAGCTGGGCAATATAGAGAGCCACCATCATCCTTGCACACAGCTCCCCAAAAAAAGCTGCTGTACTCTACACACACAGAAACAAAGTCAAAAAGGGAAGGAGAAGCAAGTCAAATCACAGCCAAGTCCAGGTGGTCTTGGTTTAAAAAAGAAATGGGAAGCACCACATGCTTAGAGGTGGCTTTTGCTTGTGCAGCACAACCTTCATCTACAGGCAACGTTTCCAGAATTTTTCCTGCCAGCAGCTCTGCATGGAAATTGTCCAAATATCTATTAAATCCACAAGCTGCTGACTGAGGACTGTTCAACCTCTGAACCTTTATATTGTCCTTTAAGCCATCGTTTCCTTTTCTGTGGTGCTACTTTGCACCACAGAACTCAGAAGCAAATAAAACAAGAAATTGTGAGGGGTTTTTGGGTAACCAAAGGGTAATCTTTACCAAGAGGTCCCTCTGAGATGTGTTGGAAATAAGGCTGAGCTATCTGCCAGCGGTACCAACCCCTTCACCCTCACCCAGGCCACAGGCTGCTCATTCCTCAATGCCGTGTTTTTGGGAGGGTGGCTAGCGCGGAGGACAGCAGGCAGTACTGGTAGCGCAGTCTCCGTTGATTATGAAAGGGGAGTGTAAACACGGCTAGAGATAAGGGAAAGAGCTGTACAAAGGACTAGCAGGAAGACAGACAGATAGATAGCCAAAAATTGCACTACCATCGCTGCCAAAACCATAGGTAAACTTCGGCTGGTCAGTATAAAGGTTGCAAAGGATAGTCAGGTAGCACTGCACCATTTTCCTGCCAATAACGTTTATTTTCACACTGAATTCAGCAGCGGCTCTGATGTTTTACACATGGTGGGGATCTTGCGCAGGCACAGCGTACTTCCTCTTCCATGTGTTGTGGTGCCGGTATGTGCCTCACCACCATCAGCCCCACACGCCACGGGAGGGGAACAACTCAAAGACATCCCTAAGGTGGTTCTTAGGCAGGTGGACACCATCACTGCCTCCAGTGGAAGAGCCACATCTGCCTATGTTAGCTTAAGGTGCTATTACCACTGGAAAATCGCTGCCTTGTTTAAAATGCAAACTGTTTTAAATCATGTCATATGGGTCCTTCCCAGCTTGGACTATCCTCCCTGACAGAGGTTCATGCTTTTCCATCTTCTTGTCTGCTTAGAAGGAGGAAAAAAGAGGTGTAAGGTAGTCATTTTATACGCTACAACAATAGTAAACCTACAGAACTGACTTTGCATGCAAAAAAGCAACAAACTTGCCTATTTTACAGTTCATTTTTCAATACCAGATTAGGATGGCTTCTGCCACACCACCCTGCAATTCAGTGGCATTAAGCTAGAGCCGAACTTGGTGTTATTTGCTTAAATAGTATAAATAAAGAAACCAAACACACGCTTTCTAAGTTAACATCCAGTGCATATCCAACAGCACGCCGCTTCCAGCGCGGCAGAAAGCTCGCTAACCTTTATGCCAGCCGAGCCCGGGCAAGGGAGGGCACTGACCGGCAATTACCCTGAGCAAGGCTGGAGCAAGCCCTCGGCGGCCAGCGCGAGAGCGCCTGCCCCTCTGCACCCGCAGGCCTGCGACCGACGGACCAACGGGGAAGCAGAGGGGAAAAACAGAGCTATAAATATAAAAGGATTCAAAGGATAAGTCCGAAAGCAAAAGCAACAGCCTCTCTACGCTGTAGGCGGGAGAGATTTATGCTTCCCCCCGCCTTGTTAAGCGAAGGGCACGGTGGTTTTGCAGGACTGGCAGTGTGTCACAAGCGCGAGGGATTTAGGGCAGGAAGGCTGCCGCCGCGCCGCACAGCAAAAGCCTTGTTGATCAATTAGCTGTTCAGTAACCCATTAAAACCCATTCAGCTGTGAACGGCTTGGACAGCTGTTGTAGCTAAATTTGCACAGGAGCTTGAGCACGTTACCTGAAACGCCTATAAAAACACAGCAAAAAAATAACAGCCATGCCGAAGGAAAAGGAAATTTTCCAATTCCGCCTCATCATCCGTATCCGTAAACCTATGGCATGAACTGCTCCCAGGAATAGCTTTGCCCCATGGGCTGCTCCCCACAGAGAGCACGAAGGCATTACTGTGACAGACTCAGAGACAGGACAGACAGACAGCCTGTGTAGCCCTGAGACTCCCTCACAGACGGGAGGTGCCAGGTGCCATCAGACAGAGAGACTCCAACCCGCTCTGCACAAGCTGGCCGCATTTATCCCACTGCAAACGCAGCGTGCGTAGTAACCCCAGTATTTCTTAGCATAGATGACAATATGATCCCAAATGTGTTTTTCCATAAGAATTAATTTTTTTTTAAATTATATTTTTATACACAGTTTAACTTCTGGAACATGCATGCACATGGGGCACAAGCAGGGTAAATGTATTTCTCTTTCTCAGTGGCCTCTAATAATTTTACCACAGGCACTGAAAATAACAGCTCAGGCTGATGCCTGGCTCCTGCCTGCACAAACCCCCCGAAGCGGGGATGGAAGGGAGGTCAGCGGCACAGATCCTCCCCGCCGGTGACCGAGCAGTTTAAAACACTCATGCCATTTGAAAATGCCACATGGCTCGACTGGGACGTGGATATGCTGCATATGCCGAGGGTGAGAGGAAATGGTTTCTCAACAGAAAACATCTCTTTTACCACAGCTACATATTCCCTTCACCGTTCATCTGCTGTTGACACGATGCCCAACCTGCTTTTGGCACCTTATGGGGCATTTCAGAACCTGCTGTGAATCACCCGAGCCCAAACGAGGGAGGGGACCAGACCGAAGCTGGGCGGAAAGCACATCCAGACCTCCAGCACTGGAGAGGGGGTCTTCGGTAGGTCTCACCCTCCCCTCAGCAAAGCCACCAAATGCTTTCATTCTCCGATAAATCAGTGGGTATTGCCAGCTCTTATTCAAACAAAGCAAAGTCCCTCACGTAAAATAATAAATTATAAAATCTGGAAATGAATAAACTACTGGGTTCCTATTTTTAAGCACTGTTATTAATAATGTGCCACAGTTCTTATCTCCATCACTACACCATATAATCGTGTTGAGAAATTACGGCAGCATATTGTAATTATTTCAGTGAGGACACTGTGCCTCCATGTGTCAGCATACACCTGCATCGCAATGAAGAACAATGCAACTTAAAAATAAGTTACATCCACACTGTAATCTCTGTCCTATCAACTTTTCTCTGCTCATCCAGCCAAGCCTTGAAATCATGATTTGGGCAAGACTCCCAGAGAAACACTAATTAGAGACTGAAGAAACAGGGTCCTCCTAACAATGCAGCTGTAGGAAACATGCTGAAGCCTAACTCCTGCAAGAATGGTGCAGCTAAATCTGTAAAACCAGATTCTCTCTTAAATGTCCCTGCTTAATGCAGCTGGAGACCCACGTTGACAGTGAGCCAGACCAGCACTTGGTTGCAGAGACACTGTCTTCCTCTAGTTAAGAAGGACTGACTGAATTTTAGCTCTTACCCTCTTAGGAACTCGGACTATTTAATTCCCACGTTTGTAGTCTCTTGTAGTCTTTCTTTCCTGGTAAGAACAGCAGCAGCAGCAGCATCTTTTGCCTTCAGGAATGGTCCTATTGCTCCTTTTAAAGCCAAAGCTAGAAAACCACCCTTCCTGCAGCAGTACCGTGAGCTCCCAAACCGCAGAAGAATCAGAGCATTAAAAATTTCTGTTTACAGGATGGAGCCCTATGCATAGATACCTAGTCTGTCTTCTACAGTCGTGTGGCACAAGCTTTCTGAAAAGTCTGGCAGGATGAGGTTATAGCCTTGTGGCCTCTGCTCGTGATTCAGGAGCAGGCAGTAAAGCATCGCTTACCAATTCACCAATTTATTACCATAAATCAGCCAACCCATTTCATCTTTGCTGTGTGGAATACAGCAAAACCTGCAGAATCTGCAGGAGTAAGCTGGCAGCTCTGGTTTATCAAAATACCTGCGATCTGCAATGTGAATCCAGTGACATGAAATAAATGTGCAGAATAGCCCAGAAGGCATGGATTGAAACTACGCAGCCATTAAGTGCTGCCAGATGTATCAAGTACATATGTTGGGAGAAAAAAAAAAAAGTATTAACCAACACTTCCCCCGCGATCTGTTCCATTTTAGTCAGGCTTTATGGCACAAGTAACAGTGGCAGGTCATGATTATAATTTTAAAAAGGAGAAAAATAAGGTTTATTTTATACGGATAAACTGACCTTTAACTATACCATTTTTCCAGCCACATTCTCAACTTTAAAGCAGACAAAAATGGCTGGTTAGATACAGCCTCTCAGATGTTCAAGGAATACACTGAGGCAGTTGTTCAAAGTCAACAAGATGCCCAGATCTTCCTTTAAAAGAGAAAATCCCTGGGAAGGTTACTCAGGGGTGATTTCAAGGGCCTGTCCCCCATTCCTGTGCCATCTCCAAGGGAGGAAAGCTGTGGGGGCTGTAGCAAACCCACCAGATCCACAGCTATCAACAGAGACGAAGCAGGATCAGACAGCTCAGTGCATCCACCTCCGAGATCTCCTGCAGAGCACATGGCTCCAGATGACTTCTCCAAGAGCCTGGACATGGGGATGGTGCACATAGACCCTTCATGATCTTGCAGTAAGTCCACCCACTACTTTTGATCTCTCCTGCAAAGACTCCAGAATTGCAAAGTGTCTTGAGCGAGCAACCCAGCTCCTCCAGGAGGAGCAGGTGATGCCCATATAGAGGGTCTCAGTACTGCATCCATAGGAAGCAGAGGTTTGGAAATGGAATTCAATTAATTTAATTAATTGACATCACTTGTTCCCCCAGCAGCAGTCCTGAAAGGAGCTGGGATCCCTACCCAAGATGTGAGCAGTACTGCAGAGGAGCCCTAACCCCCAGGGAGATGGTTGTGCTTTGTAGCACTGAACTCCACAGCCTTCATGTGATTTGACACAGGCAAAGCAACGGGCCAAATCCTGAACAGGAGTGAATCTGTAGATTTCATTTCATTGGAAAATGAAATAACTCAGGGTCTGACCTGAGAAGATCTTGCTGCTTTCCCCTGCCAGATGGTATGCAGAAGGCAGTTTCAGTCTCCCACTAGTCTCCAGCAAGTAAAATATTGTTGATCTCATATAAGTGGAGGCCAAAAAAACCCCAAACACAACAGCTCTTCCATCACCCCGTTTTTTTTGTCCTCAGAGGTATTAGAAAGTGCAAACTAATGGTGGCTTTACATGCATCTGTATTTCTGTTGCTCATAAAAATCCCTTTGTGAAGTGCACATAGAAGATACCATCTAACAATTCCTTTTTTCTCAAGTTTTTCCTGAAGTTGCAGGAGGCAGGATTTCCTCCCTATTACATAAGGAGGAGAGGGTGTATTTGTTCTTTTGCCGTTTAAGACTTATTAGCACGGTCAGGTTACTCAAGCCAGGCCCTCTTTCCTGATCTTTTCTTGCAGGGGAATTATTCTTGGCAGGGCTCCAGCCTAGTATTAACCCAATGGAGAAAAAACAAGCGGCTGTATAAAGAAAGAGACATAAAACAGACACACCTCGGGGCTTTGCCAGGCCACCGAGAGCTGCAGCGAGAGAAGAAATAACAAATGCAAGCTGGTGCTGAGCCTCCAAAGCATGCAAGTACAACCATCACTACTACTACCATGTCCGTTTTGGGGGGGTGCGATCCTCTTCCGTCGTCCTGCCAGGAAACATGGCTACAAGCCAGCAGGCAAGATACCCCACCGCACCCCTTCCCAAACAAAGCATCAAGCCCCAGTAGTAAATAATTGCCCCTTGTAATGACTCCACCTCTCAGTCCAGACTAAGAGATTGGAGAGGAAAACAAAACCCCCACCCTATTATTTAATGTAGGGGAGTGATGGGAAAGTGGTTCTCCTGCCTCCAGTGCCTAGTGCGGGGACCTGAACGAGATGGCTTTCTCCTCATCTCTTAATAGAAAGAGGCACCTCTGGAGGGTGGTCCAGGAGCTTGCCGTTTTTTTAGGTGATGAGAGGATGCACTTAGGGTGACCGCTCCCCTGGGACACCTACGTGGGGCAGGTAGGACTAGGAAGAGCTTCCAAGGATGGTGGCACAGTGAGGGTTACCCAGGGACTGCCTGTCCATTCACCGCCTCCCAGGAGGCAATTTTGGGCTGAGGTTTACCTACCCTTCCCCCAGCTGGAACACCGATTTGGGTCTCTGAGACACGGAAATTGAGGTTAACTTCTTACCTTTGAGAGACCTCTACACTTCTATTTAACCAAAGTGAAAACAGTTAACTGGTCACAAAGCTGGTACTTGTATTTGCTACTCTACAGACATGTAAGAAAGAAATTTTTTACAGTGAGAACAGTCAATCACTGGAACAACCTCCCCAGGAGGTTGAGGAGAAGAGCCCCCGCTGCTGGAGGCTTTCAAGGTGCGACTGGACAGGGTGCTAGATAATTTCATCTAGGCTCCCTTTCCCATGAAAGGTTGGACCAGATGATCTTTTGAGGTCCCTTCCAACCTGGGCTCTTCTATGGTTCTGTGATTTTTGCTACAGGTGTTAAGGCTTTATTACTTATACTTTTTGCATCTAGAAGACGTAACTGTACCAAGAAGCTGATCAAAGCGAGCAGCAGAGGGAAAGAGCAGCCTGAACTGCTTGACATCTGGAAGGAAACAGAGCTGGGCTCCGTGGACCTGAGCCTCAACCTTGGTACCCCACCATCGTCCTGCCACACACCCCTTCTTCCCCCCCTCCCTTTTTTTTTTTTTTTTTTTTTTTTTTTTGAGAGAGAGTGCAAGTTCTGGCTTTCAGACCCTCTATCAATTTTCATTTACTCAAGTGCAAAGTGTGCTTACAAGAAAAAAAAAAAATTAAGAGGCCTTCACAAAGTTACCAATCAGTATTATAAAGCATAATGAAAACCAGCTGGAAAACCTCTGCTGCAAACCGTGCTGGAAAAGGTGCACAACTGATCACCGCCCTCAGCTACCAGCAAACTTTCAAGCAAGCAATTAAACTAGAGGATGCACCTTTAGCATGCTCTGTGCAACGGCTGGTGTTGCACACACCTGTGTCATACTTCTTGACGTGGTCACCCAGCGGGTGCCCCAGCACGTAACAGCTGGAGAGAGCGGTCACAGCATGTCATGGGAGTCACGAGCTCGGTTTATGGCCAGGAGGGACAGGCCTGAAGCAGGTATGGATAAGCAGTGGAAAAAGTGCCCTTCCTTACGGACCTGGGGTACGGGACAGCTCGGGGGTACCTCCACCAACCTTGGCCAGAGGAAACATCTCCACTGGGGCTACTTATCCTCCCCATGAAAACACTTGCTGCCTTTGACCTGAACTTGCTCGCCCTGTCAATCATGCTACCCTAATCCCACATTTTTCTTTTTTTTTTTGGTGAGAAGAAGCTGTTGGTTTCTTCATCCCCCTGAGAATGGGAAGGGCATGGAGGTCAGCTGGAGGGGATGACCTGCATCCCCAGAGACAGGCCAGCTCTGACCCCCTGTCAACAAATCCCAGATTTGCCGAACCACACCTGCAAGAAACGTTGCAGGTTTGGGCAAATTCACCCCACATTTGATACTTTAATCCGATTACGCGTCACGCTCGCCTCCACGTTCATCATGTTAATCTCTTCTAAAATTACCCTCTAGTCCTCTGAATGAAAACACCTCGTTCCCCCACTCCAAACGCTGTGATAAACATAGATCCTTGTAATATGAGAAAGAGGGCAAGGACCTTGCTTTATTTCATTATTTTTGTACTGCAGCAATGAATTTCAAAACAGTTTAGCAGTAGTAGTCATGTTTACTGATTTGGTATACCTTCCCTTTGCTGCTCTTCAGAAATTTAGGACTCCTGGGCACAAGTGTGAAGGTTTGGGGTTGTTTTTTTCCCTCCACCCTTCAGCAGATTACTCTACATGACGACATTTTTTTTGCTTTTTGTTTTGAATGAAGGCACAGACCTCCTTCCTTCCTGCACAACTGTTCCCTCAATGCAAAGGCTATGCAGGGCTGGAAGACAGCAGGACCTTCATCTTCTAGCCTCACCTAGAAATGAGCAGTAATTTTCCCTGTTGTTAATGCCTGAAAGAACAAGTCCAAGGGGTCTCAAAGCTACTTGCTGTGAACTGGTCATGAAAACAAACAAACAAACAAAAACCACCAACCAAACCCCAAACCAGCCTTTCAACTGGCATGAAAATCCCCGAGATCTCACTTTGAGATTCTTTACTGGTCTTTACACAGTTTTAATACAGTCTTCTTGGCTTGCTGTGATTTATTCCTGGACTTAAAAAGCTAAGTGAGGCAGGTCCTCCAACAGGAGTACTGCAACAAGGCAGTACTCCAGCTCCTGAGACCACCCCAGACTACCTGAGACCACCCTGGACTACGAGGGACCAGCCTGCAGGAGCACGCTTACGTACGCGAGGGCAGCTGTGCACAAAGCACATCAGCAAGCAGGTGCCCATCAGCGTAGCTTGTGAGAACATCTGCCTGCTGTCGGACTAAATAGCCTTCAGATCCACCGGGCAACAGCTTGGGTCATAGCTGGAGACTTCAGCAACATGTGTGGGACATCCACTGAGTACAGAGCGCCTTGAAAACACACCCCATGGATTTCATGAGGCTGAAGTGCTGGTAAGCCCTGTGCAGCCGTGTATGTTTGTTTGCATAAGCAAGAGATTAATTCTTCCAGCTGATTATCAACTGAAGTTGATTTACCTGGGCAAAGATTAGTTTGCAAGGCATTTTATCAGTTCCTAGGGTACACGACCGGAGCCGGGAGGGAGACCATGGAGTTCACAAAGAAAAAGGCGGCACTTTCTGGCCTCAGCTGAGGCTGTTTTACAGCTGCAGAGCTCCACCGACCTCAGCAATGCTAGCACAAGCAAGAGGAAATTCCTCCCTGAGGTGCTGAGTATGACTTTTCCCAATGTATACTTTTATTCCTGCATCGTGTTGATTTTTTCTGTTCCCACATTTGTTTTCCCAGGAAAGTTTTGCAGGCTTGTCTGTGGATGCACCTCACTCTCACGTCTTTCCAGCTTCTCACGTTATCACAAATAGGATCAAGCACAGAACACAATTGCATCGTACCCTCCTTGTGTGATTGATGACACATATACGTGCAATAAAACAGAACAAAAACAAGTACTTATATCAGGCTCCTTTTAAACTTCAAAGTATCAAAGAGACCTTTCACACCACCCAGAACAGCTGAGTACCTGTTTGCTAAGCTAGATGGAAACGAAGTACCATGCAGTTTAAGAGCAAAAATAAAACAAACTGCTAGGACCACACTCTGCCATGCTCTGCCCACTGCTAGGGCCACAATGGCTAGCTTGGGCTAACGCAGGCTTATTTTGTAAGTCATTTTCTCTGCCTAACTTTTTTAATAGGTGGACTGGTTTGTTTTGGTTTTTTTCCCCAAAATGCTGAAGATGCAGAAGTGACAGACAGTTAACACTTTACTGGATGAGGTCCTTAAAAAAAACATTATATTTATGTATTTATATATATATATATGTGTGTGTGTAAATAAATAAAAATAAATCACTACTCATCTTTCTTCCAAAACTGGATTATTAGAATAATCCTGAGACTAGCGATAATCAGAGATGTTTCTTTCCTCAGCAGGTCTATCCACCTCTGCCCCCCTACCCTGATGCCCAACCCCACCAGACTTCATCCTAAGGTCCACTCCAGCCAACCAACTGCTCATGAAAGAATGAGAGCAGTGGCGAAGGGGGAAGCACGGGATACCTGAACTAGTGAAGCAGTCGAGAAATACTGAAAGATGTTAGGCTGAAGCCGTCAGCGTAACATTTGAATACCCCTGCTGGGCTATCATCTCCATTTTGGCTATCAAACAGCGATGGCTGTGAGATGACAGATGTTTCCTATGCGGGAGCATCAGGCTCCCAAGCAGTGCACAGCAGAGGTATCCCTGACCACAAATACTGTACTGCAGCGCAGGATGCCACATCACTGTCACCTTCCTTCTCATGTGCCTGACCTCCCCAACCACACTGACAAGAGCCATTATTCAGCATATTACTGGAAAGGACAGAGCTGTCAGCACTGCCAGAGGTAACGGTTCATCAGCACTTCCCCTGTCCACAATATCCCTTTTGCAGAAGTCCAAGAGTCCCCTGTCCCTATTCATGTCCAGCTGGAAGTCTGAATAGAAGCCAGAGAGAAAAGTTAGTTTCCCAATGCCATAAACTAAATGTCAGACCAGCTGGGATAGATTTTACATGTGGAGATGAAAGGATGAGAGTTATTTCAAAATCCTTATTGCATTCTTACATTTCTGTATAAAGCAGAAAGTTTAGCAAGAGAGGCATCCCCAGCACTGTTGCCCGATTACCTTCCTCAAAAAACAAAAAAACCAAAACAACAGAAACCACAAACTTCTCTCAGCTTCTCAGCCATTAACACCAGAAGCACCATCCCACTCGACCACACCACAAACAGACCTTGCTCCATGCCCACTAGCTCAGTGAAACCGGGGGCCTGCCTGGTGCTGGGACAGCACGGCCTCCCCAGGCAGCTGCCCCACGTCTTGCAGCCCCGAGGAGGAGCGGTCCCTCCAGCTCAGCAGATGCCCCATGACAGCTCGTTAATGAGCTGTGTCACCCTTGCAGGACAAGCCATGGCATTCCACGCTTGTTACACAGCCCAAACCATCCTGACTGTGCTCTCAAGCCTTTTTGATTTGAGGAGCGGATCCGAGGGAGAGCGGACTACAGCCCTAATGCTGATGTTAAGGAGGTCACCATCCAAACAAGACTTTCTGGAGAAGAGGCACTGGCAGGTCGCAGCTTGGCAGCTCTGAGAGAGGCAGATGTGGTGCTGCATCCTGCCTCCCAAAGTGGCAGAAAGATGCTCTGGGAAACATTGTAAGAAACAGGGTACGTACAGAGCAGCCCTTCCCCTGCTATTCCCCCCCAGCTTCTGGCAGGACAGACAGTCCTCCATGCCTTGTTCAAAAGGCTCTTGATGGAGAAACAATCCTTAACCAACCATTAACAGGCTCAACATGACCGACCGTAACAGCTCAGTCTTCCCCGTGCAGATGTGTGTACACACATACCTCCTCAGGAGGTCCTCCACCTTTCAAGGACCATAGCGGCTTTATCAAGGGACGGTCACTACAGTCCCAGCATTAAGACTCAACCAGGCTTCCATGCAAGAAGTGGGAAACGTTTAATAATCCTGGGAAGGAGCAAGCCCCACTCGAATCAAAACGGGACTCTAGAGTGCCCAAACCCCAAAGGCATTAACCTACAACCCTGCATGGAGCTGGGCCTACAGGTCAGGTGCTGCCTCTTACCTGTTCTCCAGCAGCGTCATGCACACGACCTCGCGCACGCCTGGGTTGTTGGCTTTCTCGATGGAGCAGCTTTGCAGGTTCCAGGTAGCTACCCTCAGGACGGGTCTGCCATCTCTCACCCCCCCGAACATCTCCACAGAGGGGCGAGTGGATATGATCTGGGTTGGACCCCCAGGAGGAAAGTCCAAGTCCTCGCTCTGGAGGCTCAGAGAAGTGGGGCTGGGGTGAGGCTTGGCAGTGAAGTTGAGGCCACCGTTGGTGTTCGTCGAAGGGGGCCGGGACCGCTCTGTGAAAATCTGATGCCTGATTTTGTCCAGAAAGGAGGAATTGATGCAGTCCATCCTCACCAGGTCCTCGATACTTTTGAAGGGCCCATGCTCTTTACGGTAGTCCACGATGCTGTTGGCGATCTTCTCGGTGATGCCACGGATGCTCATGAGCTGGGCCGGGGTGGCGGTGTTAATGTTGATCTTGGTGGTGGAGAGGTGGTGCTCGGAGGCCAGGTCCTTGCGCAGGGAGCTGGGCGAGTGCTGCGCCGAGCTGCCCTTGCTGCTCACGCAGATCTCAAACTTCACCTGCTCCAGCTTGGCCGCCCCCACCCCGCTCACCAGCGCCAGGTCCTCCACTTTCTTGAAGCCACCGATGTACTCCCGGTACTCCACGATGTTCTGCGCCACTACCCGGGTGACCCCGGGCAGGGTCATCAGCTCCTCCTCCGTGGCCGTGTTGATGTTGAGCCTCTCCTGGTTGACGAGGATGTTGCTGAAGTTGCACGCCGCGCTGAACTTGCGGCTGTGGCACAGGTCCGCCGGGTCGCGGGGGATGGAGCGGTGGCAGCCCAGGCTGCCCCCCATCTCACCGCCTCCACCGCCGCCGCGCCGGGCCGCTGCCGAAGCCGGGGGAGCGGGCGAGGGGCGCTGCCGGGGCTGCCCGCCCGCGACTCATGGACCCCCGCGGGAGGCCGGCGACGCCCCGCGGCTCCGCGCCAGGGGACGGACGGCGGCGGCTGCAGGGCACCCTGCGGACAGACCCAACGCGACACGACACGACACGACACGACACGACACGACACGCTCGATCAGGCAGACCCCGGCGCTCCCGCGGAGGGGCCCCGCGCCCTTCCTCCTCCTCCTCCTCGCCCTCCTCCGGGGACACGGCCGCTCCCTTGGCGCCGGAGCTGCCGCCGCAGACGCTGCCTGCCTGCCTGCCTGCCTGCCTGCTCGCCCGCCCGCCCGCCCAGCCCCAGCCTCAGCCCCGGCCCCGGCCCCGGCCCTGGCCCGCCGCTCCGCTCCGCTCCAGCCCCCGGCGCTGACGGCGGCTGCTGCCGCTACCCCGCGCCCCGCCGGCGGTAGTAGTAGCTCGGCGGGAGCTCCCGCCCCCTCGGCCGGGCGAGGCGGGGCCGGGCGCCGCCGCCACCGCCACCGCCTCCCGGGGCGTCACCCGCCCCGCGCCCGCCCCCGCCCGGCAGCGGCGGGGCCGGCCGGGGCTGCGGGAGCGGCCGTGCCGGCGGGACCACCTCCGGCATCCCGGCCTTGGCTCCGTCCCCGAGCGCCTGCGTGGGGCGGGGGAGGATGAGGAGGGGTGGCTCCTCCTGTCCCGCATGGGCACTCACCCCCGAAAGGTGGGCTCGGGCTCGCGGGGCCCAGGGGGACCCACATGGCCCTGCTGCCGTCACCTTGCTGTTACGGGCAGGCTTTTCTCTTCCTCCGGGTGAAGGGGATGCCGGGGTCTCAGGTGCTCAGACGCTCTCTGCAGCGTGCCCAGCCCTGAAGTTCCTTGGGCTCGCCTCTCCGCAGCTGGCGGGGCGTAAGTCTCTTTTCAAACCTCCTGAAAGCCTCATCAGTCATCTCCACTGGCTTTTTTTTGCTGTTTCAGGCACTACGCTTTCATACATCTGGGTAAAGCCTGCTTTTTTTTTCTCAAGCAATCGTGAGAGTGCTCGACAAACTGAAACTCCCTGCAGAGTGATGCCTTTGGAGATACTAGATCTGCGTACTAGGTCTGCCTCAGCCCACGGCCCCTGGTCTACTGCGTGCCTAGCCTTTCCCTGAGACAGAGTACCACCATTCCACACCGAAATTGTCGTTCTGTATCACTCAGCCGTATCAGCCGTTCTGTATCAGCGTGAGCTGGCTTTAAGGCAGTTCGTTCGTGCCCTGAGAGCCGCAGCAGCCCTTCGGTGACTTGGTAAAGTCACCAAAGTATTTACCCAGCTTCTACTGCATTGAGTCCCATGCTGCGCTGTCTGCAATGCTATCTGTAGCCAAATTAGCTCATTTAACACTAGCTTGACTGTGCCCACACAGGAGTGACTGCAATGTCAATGAATCCAAAATATAATCAGTGGGTGTAATTGAAAGGAAGGGGGAGGAAAACCGAAAGAAAGAGCAACATATGCTTGCAGATGCCAGCTACGCACCCTGATGCTGCCTGATGCTGACAGTATACGTATATTTCTTTTAGCCGGACAGAATATGTTGCACGTATATTTTCAACATCAAGACTCTTGGTTGGCCCTCTAATGAAAGTTAAACAGCTTGTAATAGCGGCTTACGCATGTATTTTTCATGGCAAGTTAATGGAAATTATTCGGGTTCACCTAAAATAAAAGGTTGAATTTGTTCAGCTTCCTGGGGAAGGGGAAGGAGAATGTGACGTGCATAAGGGAATGCAGGCTGTGCCGGGCTTTCAGATTGCACAGGGGCACTGCTGCTTTAACATTTGCACTAGATATTCTGCTGCGGATCACACATTTCTCTTCTGCTCGCCTGAGCAATAGAGTTAGTTAATTATCATTATGGGAATGGGTACTGGCTGCATTAGGGTATTGGCTCTCTGCTGACTGTTGGAGTGGAGAAAGCGCTCGCTTAGGTGATTAAATGCTTCCACGTCTACTGGAAAGTGCTCTGTGCTCTGCGATAACAGTGGCCAATGCAGCAGCAGTCATGCTGGGCCTAATCCTGCTGGGATGATACCAGCACAGAGCTGGAAACGATTAACCATTGAAACGAGTATCCTTTGCAAGGCAATATTATTACGGTAATAGCTCCACAAGCTGTTACCTCAATGGAGAACCTACTCTTCTGCTTTCTACAGCAGGTTGTTTCAAATTGATCCAGGCTCATTAAATAAGTTTTGAAGCTGAAAAGCACCAAAATCCATCTGAGGCATCATCTACGTTGCAGGCAGCACGAGGTTTTCTGTGTTTCGGAGAGAAGGCACAAGCATCTCCAGAAAGAAAATAACAGATGTCCCTCTCGTCCAGCACTTTCTGTTGTCAGCAGCTACTCAACATTTTTTGAATCTGCAGCACCGAGATAACTTGCAAGGCTGGATGCAGCTGAGGGAGTGGAACTCAGAGGGTTGTAATGGGTGTCCCATCACCTAATCCAGAATATGACCTATGCTAATGGCAGGTACAGGGGAGAGAAGGGGGGTTATCACTTCATTAGCCTCTTACCCTTATTTTTTTGTCAACACTATGAAAATGACAGTTACAGGGAGCTTACTGAGCTCTGAGTCAACTTTTGACACATCTTGGTATTTTTGGGAAGTGCCAAAAGCTGTGAAAAGGTACAGGTTTGGTTTATACTTTAAAAGGTTAAAAAAAAAAAAAAAAGATGAGTCGACTGGCTTGACATCAGTGTTAGGCAATCCGTTAACATGAGAAAGCTAAAAATGGGGCGCAGTCAGTAAATGATTGAAAAAACAATGGCGAAATTATTGACAGCTAGTGTAGGCAACAGAAGATAAATCTTGTGAAACCCAGGTAGATACTAGATTTTATCTTCGATCCAATCCCAAGCTCAGTGTATTTGAATTTATTCAAGAAGTGATTGATCGTGGTCTGTTGGTAGGCACTGGCTGGCAGGTAGCCTGCCTGGGCTGCTCGGCACCTAACGTGGCAAGTGGCCACAAATCCGGGATTCCTGGATCTCCGTCAGCCCCAACAGGTTAGAGAGCTCTGAGACACTGTGGGTGGCTTATTCCTCAGGATCCACAGCTCACTGACTACCGAGCAGCTGGCTGCCTGCCAAGGCTGGCTTAAAAACCTCTCAACAGAGGCAAAATTGAGTTTTGCTGCTTTGAGGGTGGAAATGCAGGGCTGACCTCCCAGGACCAGGCAGGCTTCGGCAGTGAGAGGAGAGGGGAGGGCACCTGCAAAAGGCCCTCAGGAGCAGCCATCGCCCATCACACAGGGTGTTTTCGTGTATCACTGTATGGTGTTGCAAAGCGGGCAACAAGGGAGCGACGGTTTTATCACTGCCCAGCAGCCATCTGATGATCTTGGGCTTGCTTTGCCGCTGTCTAAAGCCTCCCTAGGCTGACCAACTCGCACCCTGTCCCCCCAAGCAGCTAGTGAAACAGGTTCCTGGGCAGCCAAGTGGCACTGGGACAAGTAGCTGGCCATGCGGGAAACCCAGGGGTAGGGTAGTGTCATCTGCTTGCCAGCTTTGGGGGTCTCAAATTCCTCTTCCCAGGAATTGTTCAAAGTGGAAAGAAGAAAACTAAACTTTTTCCATAGGAAGGAAGTTCTCCAACACTTAAAGCTTTTAAATGCAATGTTTAAGGAAGAGATGGAACTGCTTGAACACATAAAGGTGGGGTGGATGCAGATACTGCTGAGCAATGTTTTTTGACTTAAGTTAGGCAAAGAATCAGCCTAGAAGGCACTACATTTTAAAGGCTTAACTTCTCAGCATTTTGAGATGGTCTTAAAAAAATCTATTAGTCTATTTTCACATTTCCCAAAATGCATCATTGACATTGCAGAGACTCTAAACAAGTAAAGTCTGTTTCACGATGCAGGCTAGAAGGAGCCAGGAGATGTTGCTCAACAGAATACCACAGACTTTGCCTTCAGTTGCCTTTGCAATTTCAGTTCCTACCAGCCCACCATGTGATAGCAGCGCCTTTTCCAGCTCTTGCTTACATGGCCTTTGGGAGCTGAGGGCTTGGCACTGAGGAGCAGTCACCCTCCTAAGGACTATATTTTCAGACCTGCTGCACTAGGCTCTTAACGGGCAAGGACTTGAAAAGGCAGCTGATTAACTGCAGTGCCTGTATTTTTATTTAAAGGAGCTATTAAAATAATTGTTTTCCTTCTGAGAGGACATCTTCAGTAACACTTGTAACAGATGCCCAAGGCAGAAGACAGACAGTGTTTTTATGAAGACAAGTAATAACAAGTAGGAGTTAGCAATTTCATGAGAAGTGGGACTTAGGAAGTCTGATTTCTGATGGCTCTTTCCTCTGTTGATTTTCTGATGTATAATAATAATGCCAAGGATCCATTAGTCTCTCAGTGGGGTCACTAATTTGGATGTTTCTGTTCTACACAGCCATCAGTTTTTGTGGGACTTGTAGGAACTCTGTATTTTATGAGACATTTAACCTCTCTGTCAAATTTGCTTGAAATTAGCCCACACACTAATACAATCCCTGGGGAGGGGATGATGAGCAGAATAGCAGAGAACACAATCACATGAGTTTTTTCTTAGGAATCCAAAGTCTATGGTGTGAGCTGTTTTTTCTGTAAGGCATTTTATATGGCTGCCAAACTTGTTGCAAAAAGATTAAGTGATGTCACCGGTGCTGGGTTGCCAAGTTACGCATGTCACATCCTACAAAGAAACACAGTCAGAAGGGTGAGCAGAAGTGACTCATCCTTATACCTTGATTAGGGCTTCTTTTTGGTTGGTGTTGGGTCTGAAACCCTCTCCCTCCCACAGGAGATCCCAACCACTGGCCCGCCGTTCTCTGTTGTCAGTGTGTGATGGGACAGCTCATCCTGGAGGGAAATGAGAGGAACCATGCTAGAGAGGATGTTCTCCAGCAGAGCTTTAGATGTGGTTTCCAGTTTCCTTAGACAGCAGGGGAATTTAATTCCCATCTCCTACATCTGAGGTGACACTGTTAATTACTCAGATATCCCTTGGGTTGCAGGGCCAGAAAGGAGTTAAAAAATCTAGTCCTTCCTTCACCCCAGGCAGGGTCAACCAAGGCCATGCTTACAGCTTCTGTAAGCTTCTTGCCTGCTCTGGGACTCCAATGCAGGCATCTCCTGAAATTCCCGGGTGAGAGACGTGGGACACAGTGGACCTGTGCCATAACTAATGTTTTCTTTGAGGCCCAGTCTGGCAAGACTCTTGTAAAAATGCCCACAAATCACTACTTTGTGATTTTGGCAGGGGAGAAAGTCAGAATTTGTGACTTGCGAGCTAGGTGTCTAAGCTCTCACCCTGGGCAAGCTTCCAGTGGTTCCACCCAGAAGCAAGCATCAAGTGGATTTTTGTGAAAAAGATATGGGCAATGAGATTTTAGGCACCTCGAGAGCCAAGCAATAGGAGAGGGAAGGTAAGCCAACATGCTGGAAAGGGATGTTCGGTATAGAGTTCAGCACTTCACACAGCGCTTTGGTTATCAACAGCTGGACAGCCAGCCCCTCAAACATTGCCTCTCATATAGACCTCTTACCCTTCAAATGTCTTTAGGTGATGTCTCTTGGTGGCAGATAGGGATTTAAAATGCAAGCAGGTCAGCTCACTAATTTATACTGAACCATGGACTTCACAGGCAGTGTGTTTCATTAGTCCTTTCTAAACGTTTGCATTTCAAAAGCAGTATAACTTGTTGATGTTTAGTGCCAGAAATAGTGATAAATATTGAGGCCTATCTCCTGATTATTCTGTTGTTTCACTGAATAAATTACTATTTTGCATTATTTGTCATTTATAGCTTACTTGTAGTTACTAGTTACCTTCTACTACATGGAGAGTTAAAACATAATTAATTTTCGTGTTCACGAATTTTAAAAAAATGTTTAAAAAATACATTTCATGTTTACTTTTGACTTTTCAGATAGTTTCATGAACATTAACTAGTTAACTCATACAGACAGCTTTTTAACTCAAAGTGATTCTGCAGTTACTGTAGCAGCCAATGCAATTCTGCCCAGACTTAAATATTGCTTATAACTTCTGCTATTTCGGGGTTTTGCCTTTGGGGTTTTTTGGTATAAAAATTTAAGAGCTCAGTATCCACTTCTCATTCACATGAACAGTTGTGCTTCAGACCCTGAAATTATTCAGAGAGACAAAACCTGGACTCTTAGTTCTCCTCATTTTCTCAGGTGTAAGGAGAGAACAGTCAGGTCTTCGTGTTGTTTACTTGTGCTAAGACTAATTTGTTTCCTGTCTGTGCCTCTTCATGTGTAAACTTCTGTTTGTCAAGAAGAAAATAAACCACAAAGTAGAGTCAAATTTTCCCTTAGCCCCAAATTCTCAGAGGAGATCTGTGGAGGACAGAGCCTCAGTATAAAGCCGTAGCTCTGCTGAGGATCAGGTCATTGGTTTATGAAACAGTAAATGTTTTGTTTAAGACTTTTCACACAAAACATAGCATCTTGCATAAATGAGCATCTCTGCACTACTCTCTTGAGAAAATCTGTCTCTCACATTTCAAGTCCTGCACCAACAATTAAAATGGTTTCATGACTTCCACCACTCCCAGCGGACTTCGAACTTCTCTGAGGAGCCTCCCCGACAAGTGACACCTAGCTGCCTAATCATTACAATATCTTCTGTGAAGATTTGATCAAATTCCCATAAAGACAGAGGAAGGATGCCCAGAATGATTCCAAAGGATGCTCTGTTGATTTACGCAAGCAGGCAGACTTGTGCTGTTGATGGAGTTGACTCATGTGGTTCTCCATCTGAAAGTCAGGTTTGTTCAAATGAGAGCATAAAGGAGGTACGAAAGCAGGACAGCATAGAGGTCTTCCTCTAGAACCAGGTCCTGTAGGATGGCTGCTTGGAGGAGACAGGCAAGCTCAGGTCAGCAGCATCTGGGGGAATTGGCAGCAGAGCATCTGAGCAATACTGGACCACCGGAGGACAAACAAGTCCCTAAGCACCTGGAGATGAACACCACTGGGCTATTTAAAACAGAAAATGAAGGACCCATTAAATCTCGCTTGGATCCCTGGAAAGACCCTGGCACAAATAAGGATTTTAAGTACTTGGAAGATAATTAGGTGTTCAAAAAACCCACCGGCATGGCTTTACTAAACTCACTTTTTTCTTTGACAGGGCAACTGGCTTGAGGGATAGGACAGAAACAGCAGATTAATGACTAAGGGTGTAGAAGAGAGTATACTTACAAAGCTTGTGGGTGGCACCGAGCTGGAGGGCCTGCAAGGACTTTGGTGGGTAGGATCAAAATTCAAAATAGACTTCACAGATCAGAGGGACGTTCCAAAACTGACAAGATGAGTTTTGGTAGAGACCTAGGGAGGAGAAATCCACAGCATCCGTTCAAACTGAGGAATGACTGAGCCACAGATGGGGCAGAAAAAGCTCAACAATGTAAACAGGAATCAGCAGGATGGCCCATTAGTTAGAGACCAAAGGCTGTTTCTAGCTGATCTCATGAATCCTTCCAACATGATTAGGAAGATAGCTATGCAATGACACAATTACTGTCAAGAACATGATGCTTAGAGCCACCATACCAAAGTATTGATGAATTACTGCCAGATGTTGTACAAGTGGCAAAAACCAAACTGTTCCCCCAAAACAAAACCCACAGCCCCGAAGTGCTTCTTGTTTTAAGCCTAGATCCTAGTCCTTGCTTATGCCAAATAATATATACTCTGATAAATTGGATGGCCTAATTGGAATCACAGGGGTATGAAGTACTGCTGGACAGGAATAAAGCTTGCGTAGTCTCTGGTGAGGAGTTTGCTTCCTGAATAAGGGCTTAAATTACATAAGGTGTCAGAGTGTTCTTTTTACTGTATGTGACGTTATGGCTGAGGTCACATCCACAGCTCCAAACCTTGGTCTAGCCAAGCATCATCTGCTTTGGAGAGGCTTTTCCAAAGTTTGAAGAGCCATGAGGAAAAATAGCTGTCACCATCTTACACAAGCTTTTGCGCTATGTCAGCGGCACGAGCTCCCCACACTGCAGGACATTCATTCCTATTCACCTGGTGTATTTGTTAGTGTGACTCAACATGAAAACAACACAGCAGATATTGGTTGGCTGTAATTTCTATGCAAACTTTCTTCTGAATATTATGGGACTTCTGGTTTTCCTGTGATGGATTCTCAGACTTTGCTGTGGTTCAGGAATGGCTCCCAGCACCTTCTGCTTCAAAAACGATCTCACTACCTATCCTGAAATCAGGTTTTAATCCTTCTCCCAAGTGTCCCGAAGCATGCAGTTGATTAATTCTGATTTCACGCCGCAGATAGCCATGTCACACACTCATACCCTTGCCAGCTGGTACACAACCCACATTCTTCCCATGTTAGTCATGGAGCACGTCTGCCTTTGACTTACACAGTGTCAGACAATTATGGGACACAGGGTGCTCCTCCCGTGACTCAGGAGACGTTCTTGTCTCCTGATGCTGCAAGGTGCTGGGCATCCCTATCCTGCCACCTACCAGGTGACATCAGGGGATGCTGGTATCTCACCAGTGTGACTCCTAAGATAGGACAGGAGGAAGAAGGAACACTCAGCAGGGACAATAAGCTCACAGAAATGGCACCCAAAGGTGCCAGCTGCTGAATCTGACTGTTTCTCATGTGCACATGAGAAACCACACACATGCAAGCTGTGGCAGTCAAACACCTCCAGGAAGACGAACACTGCTCCTTCAGTATATATACCATACTGCCATCCCAAGTGGACGTGAACTCACTCCACGCTTAATATAGGGCTGACTGCATGGTGACCTTTGTGCCTTGGGCTTCCGAGTATCAGGTACGTCTTTTGGATATGCCAATTCCCTTGGCCTGCCTGACATATCCAGCACTCCTAGGCAAAGTCATCAGGCTGCCCACAGGTCACCTCTCAGACCATGAGATTTGCCAGGTATGAGTTACCCAAACTAAGCAATCAGTTGCTGTTAGGTGCACTACAGCCTTCATGCTTCACAGGGAGGGGGAGACTGATTTTCAGCAAACCAAGGCATCACTCACGCTATTTTTTGTTTCCCTGCAGCTTTTTCCATTGCATTTGACTGCTTGCAGGCATTACTCCTCATAGCATAGAACAGTAGGGGTTTAGAAAGGCAGGTTAAAAGAGAACCCAGAATGGTCTCCATTTATTTTAGAGGACTTCAATATAGATATTATCTATCATATCAATAGGAGTCTGCAGGTTTCTAATGGCTGCTGGCCCAGCTCAGCGAGGTCTTTGGACCTGAGCCTGCCATTGCATGCTGTGCATGAGAATCTGCCATCTGCACTGCCCTCGTTGAATCCAACTTTCTGTAGTGTGATTATAACTAGCGGGAGAGAAGGGGATTGCTCAACATGAGGAAGGGTATCAGCACGTGGCCTTCACAGGATGTGTTTGAGATAGGCAGCCGTACATGCTAACAGTTGGCAGGGACACTAAATTGCATTCACATCAATTGATCTTGATACCATCTGGTTTTGAAAGGGCTAATTCTGCCAAAGACAAACACTCGATGGTTCTCGCTGTCTTTGCAGTAGATTGAAACGAAATGGAGAAGGAGTTTTGCTCCATCTGTATTCTTTTGTCCTTGCTGCTTTTAGATAAGGGGACACAAATTTGCAGATTTCCTTTGGATTTAAGCTGGTAATTGTTCAAGGCACAATGATGACTCTGTATCACGAGAACAAACGATGAAGGAAACATTGTTAGAGAAGAAATCCCTTGAGTCAAGGAAGGCACTGTTTTTTCCTCCTTCGTTAAGCTCTGAATTTGATTTGATTTTGCTGGGCAGAGGCTCTGGCAGGTGTAACGTGGGGTGCACTGCCCAGCAGAAACATTCCACCTGTACTGCAGGATCATAAACCAAAGTAAATACACAGAGACAAGTTCTCTGAGGTGTTTGCAAGTCCCTCGGCAATGCCGGGGCATTCTTCCCCTTGGATTTCAGGAAGGGTTAGAGATTCCTAGGAAATCAGACTAGGTGCCATGTGTGAAAACCAAAAGGCAAAACAAGAATTGGTGTTACCTTAAATCAAGTGGAGAAAAAAAAAAAAAAAAAAAAGAAGGAAATAAAAGAATCTAACCAAAAAAAACCAAAAAAAAACCCAACAATAAAAGCCAACACTCATGTTTTTAAATCAAAATGTTCAGAAAGATTGTATCAAGGAGTTTCACTTTCCAGAACTGGAACATTCAATAAAAAGTCAACTATAATCTTGATTTAAAAAGTTGAATTAAACTTAAAAGAAAAATTATTGGAAAAATGGAATATCCCAACAAAATTTCCTTGATTAGAAAAGGGCGTCTTGCTAAAAGTGTCAGACATTTGTGATGTCAAACAATTGTTCTAAGTTCACTGTTAAAAAAACAAAAAAGCCCAAAATTTTAGGATTTTTTTTTTTCCAAAAAGGCTGGAGAAGTCTGCAATATTTGACTGATCTACGTTGTTAAAGGAACCAGCTGAAAAGGGGTTTACCTCACTATGCTATGTTACTTCGTAGGGTCAGCTATTTAATGCTCACATATTTTAATCTTTGGATAAAGCTCAGGGACTGCCACAGATAAGATATCAAACATTCTCCGTGCTGTCTTCTAAGTTGCCTATGGCTTCACTTAACAGCTCCCTGACTCATATGATGGCATTGCAAGAGGCTCATAGCCAGGCCCACTGAGAGGCATTTCAGATCCAGGAGCAAATTATCCAGGAGAAGTTATTTTCTTTGCTTCCCACCTTCTGTGCCACCTACTTTCCTTCCTCTTGGCATCCACTCCTGCTCTTTAGAGCTGTTTATGACTTGGAGCTAGCAGAGGCAGAGGAGCAGCAGCAAAGGCTGAGCTGGGCGAGGAAGCGTCGGACGGCACAAGGGTTTCTCTCAGCACCCAATTTTATCTCCTCTTCATAGCTCTGCTCAGAAGGCTCTGCCAGCCCACCACTGTGGGGTTTTTGTTCCTGCTGTCAACCGAGAGACCCTTCCCTGTGCCTCTGAAATGTTAAAGCTGTGTTAAGATTCAAACTCAGTGCTAGGATTGCCAGGATAAGAAAGGGGCTCTCATTTCTGGATGCAAGAGGAGAAAATCTGTCATTCCTAACCATGGCCTAGTTATTATTATTAAGACTAATAAAACTAATTTAATATTATTAAACTCTTTAAATGTATTCAATTTCAGCAGAAAATTCTGAGAAATCACCCTGGGGCAGGAGTCCAGAGAAGCTGAGGAATCACCATCCTTGGAGATATTTAAAACTCAACTGTATGTGATCCTGAGCAACTTTGAACAGGAGGTCAGACTAGATGATCTCCCTTCCAACCTCACTTATTCTGCACTTTTGTAGAAGATTGTGGTCTTGGACTTGTTGCCTTGGTAAACGGCAGCTGGGGGAGGATTTGGTGAGCTGCAGACAGCACGGCTAAGAGAGGGAGAGGAAGGGAGTAGAGGATGGGTAGTACAGGACTGGTAGTTTCATATCCGCTCTTGGCAGATCTGTGGGGATAACCATCTCATTTTAAACTGATGAAGTAGCTTACAGTTGTATGTTATTTTTGAGAGTTAAAGATGATATGGGATCTAAACTGGATCAAAAAAAACCCAAGCAAAAAATCCTCATCCATCTTCTCTCAAATAATTAAGAGTTTTTTCTGATTCTGCAGGCATGGAGATAGTGGTTTGTTAATACTGTACAAATAAATCCACGAGTCCCGAGTCAAAGCTCTGTTGAAATGGTCCAGCAGAGAGACTCCCTAGTCAAGAAGAGGTGCCTTCTCTGGGGAAGGAGAAACAAGGCAGCCTTCAACCAGCAACATCACAGAGCTTTTATTCTGCTGTCACTCTGCATGATATATGGGGTTAATTTTAAGAGAGAAAAAGCTGGCAGGCTTTTTTTGCCAAATAGGGAGAAGTTCGATCACTTCCAAACAATGGAAGCAAAGAGGACTCAAGGGAATTATTAATCTTGTAAATGGAATTTGATTTTCTAATGCAAAGAGCAGGCTTTAATTACTACAAATTGAAGCAATACAACATTTCCTTACTTAAAAAGTTTGAGGGTTTTTTTGTTGCTATGACCACTATGCAAAGGAGATGCGTGTGCTTAGGAGTCCTAGCAATTATAGTAGGGTTTAACTTCAGACAACTACTTTGTAAAAATTACTATAATTGACAACAGGAATGTTTTCCTTTAACTTACTTCTCTTAAGGACCAAACAGATACCATGATGCGCGCATAGTCATTGTGTGAGATATACTACATCGGCACAGAAAGGGACAATTCCTCTGCTTCAGGAAAGGGACCCTTTCTTCATTTGAGAGCATGGCCCAGAAGAGAAGTAACACAAATGGATCTCCATCTCCCACAGTAAATAGGATCTGCCATCCTTCGGAAGAAAGACATCAAATACTAAAGTCACATAAAGATTCTCCTCAATACTAGATGAAAGAGTCCTTGCTGGCTTGCAGTCATTATGTTTGGTAGCATCTATAATAAATAATCAGATTATGACTAATTGCATTAATAGGATAGCCCAGGGATCAATGCACATGATACGATACATCACTCTGGCCAGGTTTTCAGGTTTAACTGTCCACAGTTTATTCCATAGCTACACTCTTCTTCACTTTCATGGTCGTGTCATGGGCTGGGGACACATGTACTGGTTCCTGGCATCACTTTTGGAAATAGAAGTTCCAAAACTTGAGGACACTGAAGGAAAAAAAAGTAAACTCCCACACTCCTGTGAAGCTTTCCGAGTATGAAAAAAATGCATGCTGTGTTTGTTAGAGGCTGCAGTTGAATTAGCATTTAATTACATTAACATTTAACGCTTAAAAATGTCAGGAAAGGACTGAGGGGGGGAGGGGAATAATAAATCAGAACTCAGAATAGAGACAGATGAGACGCTCACAAGTTTAAATGCCTGATTTGGATTCCCAATGAAAAAAGTCTCCATTTTTCTTGACTCATGCCATACTGTAAACAAAAATTTAGTGTGTTCGATCTTAAAATGCCCCTGCCTCCAGCTTTCTAAACTAGTTGAAGCTAATCAAATTTAACTACCACTTCCAATTAATTTTGTTCCCTGGAATGTTGTTTGATAACGAAAATCCTCATGGGGATAAAACAGATCATGCTCTTCCGAGGTCTCAGGACTACCAACCATGCTCCATTTAACTTCAGCACTCATCCGAGCAGGAGCTTCAATCTTTTGCAGGGAGTAGATACACTCAGGGCGGACGCAGCAACTAATGCTGTGCCTGCACAACAAGGACCGACTCCAGAGAGCTGCTGCTCACGTTCAGCACCTTGTTTCTTGAGCCGCATAGCTCAGAAGCTTGCGCCTTCAGGAGACCAGTGATCTGTCAGACTGAGAAGAGACTAGACATATAGTCAGTGCATCCAGCTGAGAGAATACAGAAGCTGGATACATGGACAGTCCTGCTAATGGAAGAAGTCCAATGCTGTCATCCTTTTAATAATGAGATTTCTCCAACCAGCAGCTGTACAGAAGACTGTGGTCCTGGTTATCTCCTACATAAAGGCCAGATGGAGTATTTTTCAAGGCTCTTCTTGAGGATTTTTTTTTTTTTTAATTATTATTATCCCCTCAAATCTCAGTGGGGATTCCTACAAAGTATAAGCTGTGCAGTCCTAGAAGGTCCAGTAAAAGCCTGTGTCTTTGTGTTGTTTGGGGAATGATACTGCAACGGGATCACATTGCCGAGAACTTGGGATTTCATAGCAAAGTGAAATTACACATAGAAGAGAACATTCATAAAATACATTAATTTTTAATGAAGACATTAAACACTCAGAGCTTTGTCTCTTCACTTCTGTGCCCAGCCTACTGCCTCTGTAATGAGGCCCCAAGCCTTGGAAGTACAGAGATGCCTCAGTGTCTCTCTGCTAGAGAGACTTCAGGTTTTTGGTCTCTTCACTTAGGAAACTATTTGACAGTAATGGATAATAATGAAACTAAGCTGCCTGGAAGATTTGAGAACAAATGGTTTTCTGAGCGGGGCTAAGGACTGCGTGGCCTTGACAAGTCTTCTCACCGTACAGAAAGCCCCAAGCAGGATCTCTTGCAGATTGTGGTGAGCAGGGCAGTGGCCAGGGGGCTGGGGCAAATGAAGTGAGGGATGATGGATCTCCAAAAATGGCCAGAGAGATTAATACAGCTTCACACAATGCATTTCACCTCCTCTGCTTTATCCTAAAAGCTAGGTTCGGGCATACTACATATGTCTCCTGCACTTCCAGGATAGGACGTGCAGGGAGGAAACCCTTTGGGAAAATACAAGTGAAGGTATTTCCCTGGAAATGGCCGATGATCCTAGGTCACAGAACAAAATGTTCAGAAGTACTTGCTCTGCCACACTTTAAAAGGAGTGGGTCTGAGAAATGAAAAGCTACCCACGTGGGATTGGAAGTCATCTGCTGGGGTCCTCTCCCCAGTCTTTCTAATCAAAGTGCCTCAGGAACATCACAGAAATCTTTCCTCATAGCTTCTTTGTTACGCCTGGAAGTGCCATTAACCTCTTTTTACAACAGAAAAACTAGACAATAAAATGAAATGCTGAAATCACGGAGCCTGATCTGTCCCAGGCTTTCCCCTTGTCCCTGGAACTACTCCATCACATATCCTGTATGCAGACAATCCTGTAGAGTCAAGCCAATAGGGAGAGAAAATGGGGACAGCCGTTTGTTTTGAGAACCATCATCCAGATGCTGCATTTATCCTGCATGAGTCAAAGCAAATATTTTCATCCTTCAGCACTCTCCCCTGCCAGCTCCCCAATTTTCCAAGGCAATATCCATAGATTGGAATTTCTGTATGGACATGAAAATGAAATATTACTGTACTGTAATAGCTTTTGGCATGGACATGTATTGCATTTGAGTCATTGCTCATGATGTTTTTATTTCTGAACTGTGAAATCTTGGCCACCTGACTCTTAGATTAATATATTAACAAGATAAAACTATATACTGTAAGGCTTCTTAGATAAAAAGCTTAGCTATGCAAGGGCTTCCTACTACCCTTTTTATCCTTCGCTATGTCAGAGTGAATTGTAGCATCTAACTCTTCAGCTAAAACCTGTATTCAACACTTAATGCTCAACAGATAGGATAATATTTATTTTATTTTGGGGTTTAATTTTAGATGAGGTGACATGCAACAGAATGGAGCACAGTCACTGGAAAATGGTCTCCCGCAGTGTGGTAAGTGACAGAGTACAAGTGAGTAATGCAGAGGCAATTAAAAAAAGGAATATACCCCTGGAAGTTGGCACCCTATAACCTCATGACTAAGTAGGCAAGCAACCAAGTGAATGCCAACATCTTCAGCTATGTTCATACAGTATGCTGCTCACAGCTAACCATACTGCAGAGCGCGAGGGGCAATGGTCCAAATGAGGAGAGCTTTGGTTGAGTTCTGTGGCAGTGTTTTTTTTTTCACAACACAGAGGGGCCCTCCACACACCAGCCTTCCCTCCCTGTGCCACTATCCGTGAAGTCACTCAAGATCATGCAGTGCAGCTGAATAAGTTGGAAGGCCTTGTGTTACATCAGACATCACTGTCCATGCAATAAAGCTTTCAAGAACCTTTCAAGGGACTATGCTCATCTTGCAGCATGTGCATAGTCCCATTGGCTTGGCTGGCTTAGTGGTCCCGTGTGCATGCTTGTGTTTCTTTTGCTGGAAGAATTCCTCTCCAGATGTCTCTATTTGCCTAGCTTTTAAGAGGCTGCACGACCTCAGCAATGTGACTTACTAAGTTACAGGAGCTGGGACTTTCAGCAGTGTACTTTAAGCGTGCAAGCAATGCATGCAACAGTTGTTGGCACTCTCCTCTGGGAGAGACGATCTACACTGCAGCTACAAAGGTAGTGAGAACTGGGGGACAGGTGGATTTAAATAAATAACTAAATAATAATTTGAAAGTGGCCATGATGATAGAGCAGGGAAAGTGTTAAATCTCCTCCTAGTTTAGACTGCAGGGTGGAAAAGACATTTTGCAAAGTTCATTTCAGAAAGACACAGAGACAAAGAGCTAAGATAGGCCTAACTCCGAGTTTCATATCTGTTACCAAGGCATTGTATAGTCTTAACTATGACAGCATCTAAGTTATCACACCAAGGCACTGAAATTAGTCATAAAACAGAGCACTATAATTCATACTGTCAAAGCTATTTTTGTTCACTTGGAGCTGTTTTTACAGACTGACATAATTGGACAACAGGTATGACAAGCCTTCACTGTGATGTTATCTTCACCAAACCAAAGACTTTGTTGTAGGAGGGGATGAAAAACAAGGCTCTGCCAAACAACACAGCATGGAGAAAGCCTACCTAACCTGGGGAAATCAGGAGGCCACGTTCTTCTTTCTCTGAAGCTAATACCCGTCCCACCAAAGCTACCTCATTGTAAGGATCAAGAAGTCTAGCAATATTTCATGCTGGCAATTTCCTAGAAACCAGTTATAAACAGAAGACATGAGCAATAAGGGGGAAGAAAGAAGAAAAAAAGAAAAAAGAAAAAAAAAAACCATATTTCTGATCTAAATAGTCACCTTTCAGCAAGCTCCTGCCCTAGGCAGCTGGCTTCTGTTTCTACATTCCCCTTTACAGTCCCACCTGCAAACATGACCATACACAACCACACTCTTCAGAGCACATGAGGTGTCAGCATGATGGGGTACCTTTACCTTATCAAAGGAGAACATATATGACAGCCTACACAGCTCATCTTTACTGAGCCAAGCAATACCCCAAAAGAACAAGAACTTGTTGGTACTTCATCATTATTAGTATCCTTTAGTAGTAACTTTTTCATAGTGCTTCCCACCTTGCAGACAGATTCACTTCTTGTATCGCCCTCATCATAGAAGTAGTTAATGTTCAGCCTCATCTCACCAAATGGGCAGCTCTGGCAGAGAAATTAAGCTGGAGCTCTGTGGCCACACAAGGCTACAAACTGTGCTGCTTAGCACACTAGACTGTGTCTCAACAAAGCAGCACCTACACAGGCACAAGACAACCAAAATAAAATGAAATGAAATATTTACCTCCTCCTGGCTTCAGCTTGGTCTGTGCTAAAAAAGCCCCTGCAAATCCTTCCCAGCTTTACTCTCAGAGGCTCTGCTCAAAGGCAGCTGACAGCTGAGGCTTAAAAACCACATTGATTAGAGTTGGCCTGTGCTGAGTTAGAAAACCTGATGCTTAAAAGAGGCAGCAAGTAGCTAGCATCCCGTGTCATTAGGAGATGTTTTCCCTATAGCATCTAATGAGCTGGCACAGCATTGCCTTTCAGTGGGAGCTCCTCATCTCACTGAGATTGCCTGACAAACTTCCCTGAGCACAGGCTACTTCTTTGTCATCCTTCCTGTAGTGTTTAGCCCTGGATAGGAATAACAGAGGCTGCTATAATATGAATAAGGAAAAAAAAGAAATCCCACTGTGCTGCTGACACCAGGAGAGCTCATTGCCCTGTGGTAAGTAAGGTGATAATAATTCTTCCCATCCTGATAGGGCTCACCAAAATGTCAAAGCTGATAGCTGCCCTTTCCCTTCTGACTTGATAGTTAGTCCCTGAGAAGGAAATAAATTACTGAGCCACTTAACACCTCATTAGAAGTTAAAACTATATATTCAGCATCTCCAAGTAGATTTTTAAAGCAGCTTGGGTGTTTAACAGCAAGCTGTGAAGTTAGCTCTGATGGTATACAGCACCATTTCCTTAAGGGAAGCTTTTCCTTTAAATGACTAAATCCCAGGCAAATAATTGTTTCCATTCTCCCTGCTTAGCTGTCCTGGTTTGGGTTGTATAGTCTGTCTGTATTTATAAATAACCCGCTTTGTTTACCAATTATTTTAAGTATTTTCAGGAAAGGGAAGGAAGAAAACTCTGGGAATATTGCAATTGCCTGTCTGCCCTCATTAGCCCAGTAACTATTTCACTGTAATTCAATTGTTTCTTGTACTTGGTTCAAGATAAGAAGACTGCAGCAGCAATAATAGCTTAAGAAGTTCCTCTTCTTTCTTCCTTTTTGCTCTTTTCTCCAAGGCTGTTTGTCCTTGCCTCTGCATCACTCTTCCCTCCTAGTTATGATATATGGGGGGCTTGTTGCTGTGCATTAAAACAGAGCTAAAAATACTTACCTTCCTTTGTTTTTTATAGGTTTTGATTGTTTTAAAACCCAGATCAGATGGCATTTGCATGGTGGGTACATTGTGAAAGCTAAATAAGATTTATCTTATTTTATTCAAGTTAATAAAATCTGCAAACATGGTGTGACCTATTACTGAAAACTAAGATACTTTAATACCCAAATCCATGAAGACTCAAAACTACATCAAAGCAAATGCTTTGAACTATACACCAGCTTTTGATGCTCTTTACTGTAGCAATGGAAGTAGGAGGCAGAAACATAGATCCCATGTGTACAAGTCTTCCTATCAGAGGTATGAATGGTGCAAAATATTCATGTAAGTCTGGAGTTTCTGGATGGGATGAGATTTCTTCCGCTTGGGGCTTGGACTTACTGGGTGAGATGAACAGACAACCTGGGCTGCTCCATGTTTTGGGTTGAACATAACCTGCCATCTTTGTGGATTCAATGTGATCAGAGGTACAGCCACGTGACGCCTCCGAGGGAGAGGGCGCAGAGCCCTTCTTCGCTTTGGGTTCACCGCGATGTCTCAGCTGTCCTCTCCCATAACCCCAAGGCTTTGGCTTGGCTATGAAAACACACTTGTCATCCACAACAGGGTGTTTTTGTGTCACCCACAGCATTCCCCAGCTCGAGAGGGTGCCATTTGTTCTCCATTCAGCTTCACTAGCAAGTTGGATGATCTCCAAATATATCTCTGAGTGTCCCCTGATTCATTTGCTCTTTTGCTGGTTCACTGGGGTCTCTTTTGCTGACGGATCCAAGAACATATTTGGATTGAAGAAAGGTGACTTTATCCTGCTACTAGGAAGGGGCAGGGGTGTGTGTTTAAATACAGCTCCTCCTTTTTTAAAAAGCAAATCTCAGTCTAACTTGGTTGATGTGATTTCCTCAGGCAGGATATGTTGGACCAAATTACTTTAGAATTATATCTTAGCTTAATTTTAAACCTAAAATGATTAATCCTTCCACTGTTTAACCCAGAACTGCACCTCAAAGCTTAAGGAGCTTTCCTTATGTGGGGAAGGGTTGTATATTCCTCCTCCTGACACGTGTACTCCCACTTACACCTCGTCAGAGCAACAGTGTAGAGCTGCCGTGCCAGAACCTCACTTTTTCAATGAAATGGCAACCACCGTCCTTCCTCTGCTGGATGTTCAAGTCCATGTTGCTTAAGCTACCCTTTGGCAAGGTTCAGCGACCTCTGCTCATGCTTGAGCCCACCACAACAGCCAGGTGCTGAGATTCAACCTGCGAAGGGCAATGCACCGGAGCAGATAGAGCATCAGAGTCAGTGGATCAGCTCCAAAATGAGGAAAATAGCTCTGATTTTGCCCAGAATAGCTGCATGTAAGGAGCTGTGAACTTTGCTCGAGTTTCTCAAAACTTCCATGTGTTTATCTTGTTCATCAGCGTGACCCTTCTCAGAGAATCCGGGATGTTCTGGGAACTGTGAAAGAAGGGGAAACTTTCCATCTTATCTCACTGATGTCTCCTGGAGGGGAATGACATGCATTTTGGTGGCCCATCAAGGCTTTCTGATTTGCCAGATGGCGACTGCCTTACCTCTCATAAACACTCCAAATCCAAAGAGGTGGAGGAAGAAGAAGAAGAGGAAAAGATAAGGAAAAACTGGGATAAAAAAGACTGGGAGGCCTCTCCATCGCCCAAGAGTGAATAAGAACTGGTTTACAATAATCAGTCTCAGTGCCAAATCTTCCATTACCCTCCCCTCCCCCCCAGAGGCTTTTCTGGGGGGCTATTTTTAACTCCCATCGCTGTTATGAACGGGTAACCCATGTCCTCGCAAGCAGGGTCCACCGAGAGGGCAGGGGGAAGCATAACCCAGAAGAGGAAGGAGGGATGGTAGATTCTGTTGAGCCTGGCTTAAGCAGGCTAGGCTTAAGGAGGGACATCCAAAAGGGGATGGCAATGCCTCTTTAAGAGAGTATTTGGAAACTACCAGGACCCTCTGAGACAGCCTCAGCCCTAACTCTGTGCAGCTGCATCCAACATCAAGGTCCGTTCCAGCCAGTGCATGTGTCTTATTGCTGCATTCCTTTGGGTGCAATATGAAGCTCTCCTCAGCGCTACATATTTTCTTGTGGGAAGCACTGGACCTCGGTAACATATTGCAGTTGTCCTTTGGCACCGCGTTTCCAGAAGGAGTTAACACCCAGCATCAGAAACAGGAATGGCTTAACTTGCAAAGGAACAAGAGGGGCAAGTGTCTGCTGCTGTCCTTGGCTGGAGGGAATCAGTGCCATTCAGGTCCTTGCCTTCAGCCCTGCCTTGGCAACAGTGAAGGAAATTATTCTTCATGTTCTGAAACTGCAAATGTCGACTTAGTTTGCAGATTTTTCCTTCATGCGTGGTGGCAAGCACTGAGGCCCGGCATGAAGAAGAGAAACTAGCTCCAATGGCAGCAGCCTGTGCCTTTGAAGCAGGAAGAGCTGCTTTTCCCCATCTGTCACCGGTGGCTTTCTGAATGACCTTGGTATGCAGCGGTGTGACAACCATTAAGACCCGGCTGACTGGTTTGCTACAGCAATGTCGTTTCCAGATTTACTGCAAGGAAATCGGAGAAGTCCAACACGGCATCCTTCCCAGAGAGGGGATGACTAAGGCACGCACCCCCAGTGGCAGGATTGCTGCTGATTTTCCCGTGCATGGACTGTCTCCATATAATATGTCCCTAGTTCTCTTCTCAGTCCTGCAGGCTCTCCTCCTCTCCAACAGGAACCCGTAGCATTTGCAATATATCCAGCAACCTTGTAGACCAGCAGGATTATCCTGTAGGGATGGGTGAACTTGTCTGACCTCATTTCAGATCCTCTCTGGTATGATGGATTGGAAAGTTTGGCTCAGATTCATGCATTTCTAGGTGTAGAATAAAAAAAGTAAAGAGGGAGAAAAGAATGCAGGGGAAAATGGTACTCAGCCGATGAAGCAAACAATTTAAAAATGATTATGAAATTAGAAGCTGAGAGAGGAAAGAGAAATAGTCTAATAAACACCTAACAACCTGTGCGTCGTGGAAAACATGTATTGGCTCTCAGAAGGAAAAGGGAAGGTTATTTCATCCCTGGATCATTGTCTGTCCTCTGACTAGAGCATGCTCTCATTCTAGATTAATGGACCACTGTAGAAACCCTAAATAGAACATTTTGAGAGCTAGGTAGGTTTGAAAACCTCTTCAAAAAGCATTTGGAGCAGTTTGTAAAGCCCTGTGATCCTAAATATCTACTTTCAGTACCAGGATTTTGGGAGGCCGCAGCAGATGAAACCATGCTGTCACCCCAGGCAGCTTGCACTTTTCTTTTAGGTTATTTTTTAATCAGTCTTCCTGAGACTATTCCCCAGAAACAAGTGCAGTTCCGGGCCAGCCTGCTTGCCCACGGTGTCCTGAGTCAGGGCAGTGCTGGGTGCTTACCCGCTCTCAAGTCACAGGTGACTTCTGGGCAGTTCTTCACTCCCACCAGGGGATGCAAAGCTTGGTCAGGTAGGTTTTGCAGGTGGAAAACTGAGTTATGGAGAAGGGAAGGCACTTGCCTAAAGCTACACAGCTGGTCAGGGACAGAACTGGATCTCAAATCCAAGGCTTTTTAAGTCCAGGTTGCTGCTTGGAGGTCTGAAATGAAACTTGCTTCAGGGAAGCCAGCGGCACACATCTCTCTGCTTGGGACCCTTCGGTGGGGACCCTGCAGGAACGCAGCCCTTCCCATTGCATGCCAACCCCAGGGCTGCACAGCCCATGCAGGGACGGAGAGGGACCTGAGAGCTGCTTCCCCCTCTCAAAGCCACGATCTAGCCTCCGGTGATACCGTGGCACAAAGACCCTCTCATCCACCAGTGCAGAAAAGAAAAATGCTATTTTATGTTCCTGGATAGTGGGAAATTCGCATGCTGCCAAACTCACCGGCGTGGTACAGCACCAGCTAAGTAGGCAGCCAGCTCCTGTCACGGGAGATGCTCTGCGGCCGTAGCAGGACGCGCTGCTCAGGACTGCATGGTGGCTTTCGGCAAGGCTACGATGATGGGCTTTAGCTGTTCCCCAAAGCTCCTCCTCTGAGGACTGAAGCTGAGGACAAGAAACCTGATCGTTCTGTTCAAAGACATCCATTAAATTCCCGTTTAAAAATGTCTTTGCACATAATTCAGCATTATCTGTAAACGTGGATTACTGACTTTGTGAATATTTTATGATTTCTGTTAGTCATCTATATTTTTAGAAACATAGGCCATAAAAAATTGAAGTCATTTTGCTTCAGTTCTGCCATGCCAGAGATCTTTTTCTCCAAAATATATTTTGTTAGAGCCTTGTACGTCTGATGAAAGAAATTGGAGTGAAGTTAAAAGGGAGATCTGTCTGGTCTCTAACGCTTCCCTGAAATATGGGTCTACCTGGGCAGATGGCAGTGTATAAAGTTTTATGAGGCAGGTAGGAAATTCTCTCCAGATTCCCTCCCAGCACTGACTGTCCTAAATACCTCCCTTTTCACCCAGTTAATTTCCCTGGGGCTTACCCTATTCCTAGATAAAAACATACCTTTTAATTTTAAGCCATGCATTTGTGCTCCATTATATTTAAAGTCCTACTTGCTTTTCTAATGACCCACGGTGCTCTGATGGCTAAATGTGTCCTCCTGCAGCCACCCATAACCTTATGCTTGGCCCAAGGGCTCCTAACGCTGCTCCAGCCCCGGGGATGGAGCAGGACCGCAGGCTGCCTTCCTCCTACGTGGGCACGATGCCCAGCAGCTCCTACGGGGAGTCCAAGAAGCCAACCTGCCTCTGGCTACAGGCTCTGAGGGGCTATAGGGGTTGGGTTGTGGCTTGGGAAGCTCAGCAAGGATCCGAAGAGCAGCACTAGGCTCTCTGGGGCCGGGATGATCTGTTATGCATCTCTCTCCAGCACCTGATCACCCAGCTTCTGATGATAAGGTGTGAGCAAAAGGATGACCTGTGGCTGTCAGCATTTGGGTCAGCTGTGGCTCTGTGCAGGTAACGCAGTCCAAGAGGCGCAAGCAGCATTAGCAATGGAGGCTGAGGACACAGCATCCCCCCCATGCAAGCCCCAGGGGTGAGCTACGTCTGAGCTCACTTTAACGTCCTCAACGCCAGAAACGTTCACTTCACACTAAAGAAAACCAAGCCCTGTGTTATCCGTGGCTGGCAGCCAGGAGGTGGGGCTGGGAGTGATGCTGCCCGTCGCTTGCCACGACAGGCGTGGGGAGGCAGGAGAGCACGAAAGCGGGAGCAGAGGGTGTTGCTGCGCGGGGCCGTGGTTTGTTTCCAGCTTTTGGGCAAACCAAACCTATTGTTTTTATCGTGCAGATCCTACGCAAATACAATTTATCACATTTTAAAAGATTTATTTTTTTTTTATGGGGAGTTATAAAATTCAGCGCTGACTTTTTTTGCAGCTGGTGATCTGCTAGATGGGATTTTTTAAATTTATTTCCCCCCCACCCCAGAGCCATTCCTTTGTAACTAGGGTTTGGCTTCTCAGAAGTTTTTGACATCCCAGCGCTCATGGTCATCACAGGCACGGTAGGTGTTACGAGATCGCCACAAACTTGGCTCCACTATCTGCACCTCAACCTGCCAGACCAACATCCCCCCAAAATACGCATTACTCCTTTTCTTGTTAGTATTTTGCCTCCTGAACTTTTAAGGTATGGCAGGTCACAGTGGGAACAGAAAACTTGCTTTCCAAGAGGGGAAAAAATACCCAACTCCACTAAAGTTGTCCTAATTCGTTAATTACAGATGTGAGAACAGGCTCAGCACAGAACTGTGGCAGCAGCAAACGCTGCCGAAGTCCCTGCTCCAGAGGCGAATGGAGACTTTCTGACGGCGATTCACTGGGGGGACAGGGGACACTTTTGGCAGCATGTGGCTGTACATTATTGGTACATCCTGTGAATTTCCAGCTGGCTCCTGGGTTGTAAATGAAATTTCGGAGCCACTGCGACTGGTACCCTGGCTGTTCAAAAGCACGGTGCCATCACAGGCAGGCTGGAACCCATTAGGTCGTTTTTTCCCTTATAATATAATTACTCACAGCTGCTGGGAGTGCACATACTCTGATTTCCAAATATAGAAAGCTGGGTAGCTTCCACCTCACTCCCGTTTTTCCACAGCTTGCTTTATATCTTCCAGACCCACATTCTTCTTTGAGCTTTACACGAGTTTCTGAACCCGACTGAAAGACCCAGGGGGCCCGTGATGGAAAGTCACCACTTCTTAAGCTCAGCATGTGCAAGGTGAAGGAAGACTCAAGCCACTGCCGGTTATTCCCCTGGAGTGCTCCTATTCCTTTTGTTTGGCACTGGCAGCCCAGTGAAAGTGGCTGGAAGAGAAAATGTTTAACATAGGAACAAAGGGAAATTAAAATAATCTCTGGGTTATAAATCTTTGCTGGCTTTGCCTGATCTGGCAGATTCTCTCCTTCTTTCAAAACTCTTTACGGCTTACACTGTTTTAAAGGGACCCTAATCTACAAACCATGGAATTGCAGCCGATTTTAAGACTCGTGTTCGGCCTGTAGACCTTAACCTCGTGGTGCAGCATGAATGGATCAAAGACAGCCCAGAGGTACGGGCAGGTTAAGATTTCCAGCCACGCATCTCTCCCTGCTGCACGTCCAAGGACCAGACTCAGAGACGTGCCACTGATGTCTTTGTGGTCCATTTTGTATGAAGCCACATCAAGTGACCTCCCAAGGCAGATATTGTCCTGTTGTACAACTACAGCAGCCAGACAAGAAGGAGGGAAAGTAATTTGGTCATAGATGTTGACGCTGTGGGGCAGATGTTGTGGGACCATCCCCACAGCCCTGGGTGCATTTTTCAACTCTCTCCCTGCTCTCCTTTGCACATTTTTGTAGTCACAAAAGACACAGGGCAAGAAAGCCACTCTATTTTTTTTTGTTTTTAATCTCCTGAGTACTGCCGCATGCATCCATGAACTAGATTTTACAAATTCCCTTACATCTGACAGAAACTACACAGAAATATCCCTGCGCTTAATGAGACGCCTGAATGCTGCTTTCCTGTCAAAGACCTGAAAAGAATCTGCTGGCTTCCCTGCGCTCAACTTTACTCCCATAATTTGTGCCAAAAATTCTGCCATTGAGGTTAGCTGGTCAAAGCCACGGGGTCAGTCCTTCCAGCCTCGGTCACCCAGAGTCTCTGCCAGGAAAGGTCAGTCTGATAACAGAGTTTCTCCCTGTTCTTCTTTTCATCATAGTTTCACTGGTGGCCCAAACGTTCGTGTGTCAGCTTTGAATTAAAAAAAACCAAAAAACAACAAACTGAAGGGCAGTCTCTGGGAGAAATACACCAGAGGCTCAGCACTCTGGGAAAGTTTTGCCACTTATGTGAAATATATTTAATTTTATGGATAAAAGTTATACTGGTATAACTGTGGAAGAATACTTATTCTATGTGTTTTAGAGCAGCCCAGTTATGGTTTAGCTTAACCCCCTTCCAAAACAACACAGACTGGAAAAAAGCAGTCTCAATGGCATACCAATGTAAGCCTACATAGGTACCCATGTAAGTATGCGCATCGCTTCCCTCCAAAGATGAAACCTGAGAAAGGTACTAAATAAGGTCCAGGAAGAAAGTGCAAAGCTTATAGAATATGAGCAGATGGAAAGGTTTGGATCATATAGGACGTAGGACAAAAGGACACAATAAATGCACACTTCAAGCCCAATTCACTGCTTGCATAAAGTGGCAGAACTCTCCTGGAGCTGAAGTAGCAGTAGCTGCCTACACAAGAGATTTGATCCAGTGGGTTGGCCAGGTAAGTTTTAAAAGTAATTTTCTAGTTGCAAAAAACAAGGTGTATTTCATGATTCAGCTGGCCGTAAAGGCATCCCAGACCACCCCGGTGCTGGGTGCCTTTCCCTGCCTCTTGGGATGCAGTGGGAGGAAGAAGACTTATCCTCCTGTGGTGGTGGGTCTGGCGCTGCCCAGGGCTGCAGGGGGACAGGCATTAGGGCTTTTTCCCCCTTAGGGCATGTTCATTTTGCCCACCTCACACTAATCTGTGCTTTTTTTAAAGGAAAACCAAAGGCCTTTCTCATTTTTATCCAATGTTTATTCATTCATTGAATATTTAGTTTTAATTTTCCTTGTTGTTTTGCTTTTCTTTAATTTGTCCTTTCTTAAACCTTTCTTTAATTCGTCAAAGATTTTGTGAAAAAAATAAAAATGCTCATTTTATTTTTTTGTTTTCAATTAAGCCTGCTCACCCTGTAACAGCTCTATTTCTACCCTAGCAAACACGAATCCTCCTCCTCAACCACAGCCCACAACGGCTGTCAGAGATTACCCCATTTGGGCTGATGGAGTGCTCCTTCTCTGTGAACTCCGGCAGCAAAAAGTTCTCACCAGAAACTTGTAACTCCTTGAAGCAGGGACCTTTCTAAATTACTGGAGAGTAAGGTCAAGGACCAAGCCTTTGACATGGCAAACTGTTGCTGTTACCGGGCTGAAATCTCAAAACTTTTGATCTGTCCATTGGAGTGTTTTGGTGTATGCTGGATGCATCCCGCACCCAAAGCCCCCATGTACCACATCGGACCCCATGTCCTGCCAGCATGAGGCTCAGGTGGGACCGCTAAGCCCCAGAACACTTGTCCCAAGGTTATATTTTCCAGACGCATGTGATAACCTTTTTTGTGCCCATGGGACAGTTCTTATTCTTACCTTTCTTTCAACATCTCAGAAAGCTGCACAATGGAAGTGGGAAGCATCTAACGGAGCTAGAGCTGCTGTGTTGGCCCCACTAAAACCATCTGGAGGGCCTTGGTCAAAATTCATTGCCTTGCCCTGCTTCAAAGGAGAAAGTATCAGAGAAACCACCTTCTGTTCCCAATTCCTACATCTGCTCAGTGACCTTAGCAAAGGCATTTCACCTTTTTACTGCCTCTATGTCCACATCTGCGGAGATAAATGATAAAGAAATGCATGGCATATGAACACAGAGTGCTGTAGGAAACTTAAATATTGCATCAGGGAGGCACTGGTAATATCAATCACCAAATGAAGGCTGAACCAGAAGCGACCGTCTCTGCAGGACTGTTATAGCAATGCTGCTATGCTATTTTTCTTCTCTTCTTCCTGCATTTTCTTTCCCAAGCAGTTGTGCTTCTGGCGGGGAAGTTTGCAGCCTTCCCCCAGCCCACCCCTCTCCCTGCCTTTCCCAGAAATAAATGACATGTCTCCAGTAGCAGCCTGGAGCTGCAACAGGCAGGATGCTCGTATTTCACTCTGTGCCTGCGTGACCTTTAAAAATATAACCTGCCATTGATGAGAAACAGGTAAAGGAAAAACGCATTCGACTCGAAGCACAGGTTTTCATAGCAGCACAACCTTCATGGGGCACATGTGGTGACCAAGCATGGAAGGGCTACCAAGACAAGTGATAAAAACAGCTATGCTGCATGCCCGCAGCTGGCGAGACACGCCAACACAGACCCTGAGAGTGCAGCGTACAAACATCCTTGCTGCCTTCCCTGTCATGTAGGTCACCAGTCAGATCTGCCTTGATTGACAGCCCGTTATAAAAGAGGATCAGCAATGGGTGGGGTGGCATTAGTCAGAAATTACTGAGCGGGAAGAGGGAACGTTCAATCACGTACCGAGGTGGAGACAGCCACCTCGGGGACCTGGATTTACAGCTAATAACATCACCTACTATTAATCCCCTCGCTGCTCAGGAGCTGTTTCAGCAGAGAAAGCCACCATGTTGCAGGACTTTCATCCGATGGCTTCCCCGCTGCGTTCAACAGCAGCGGATAAAAATAGGAAGGAGGTGAGAGAGAGAGAATTAGCGCTGTTAACTTTTGCTACAATCAATTAGGATGAGCGATGACTGCTTCATTCATTTAAAACAACATCTTTTAGGAAAGAAATTTAACCCAAAGCCTGACTGAGGAGGAAAAACCAGAAGCATAAGCAGACCGTAATGCTTCTGATGTTGTCCAAGCCACGCTTGGGGAATTGCAATAAACAGCCACATGGCCCAATGCACGATTCCCAGTGGTATTATCTATTTCAGTAGAAGTTATAATGCTTTTGAGAGTCCCAGCAGCCACTTCTTTGCAAGTGAAAGATCCTCAAGGCTTAGAAAAGCTGTACTTTAATCACAGGCTCCTGGTTTTCTCTCTTCACCATTGGGTGCTGTGCGAATTAATTTGGGGAAGTATCTGTCTGGACGGTGCTCAGGCTGCGATGGGCAGAGCAGCTGGATACTGACTGGCTATTTTATTCCAATGCACCGGAGGAGAAGCATGATAAGACATTAATTCCATTTTGCTCTGGCTCGGTATGTAGCCATTTAACCAGAAATGCTGGGGATGTTTTAATCCAACAAGAACAACATTTTCCACTTACCAAAAAATCCAATTTCACACTACATGAAAAATTTTGGAAGACAACTTAAAACACCTTAAGTGTTTTCACAAATTATTTTGGGGGTTTTGATTTTGAAAGGAGACATTTTTAAGAAGCAAGAAGTGGCATGAGAAATTCAAATAATCTGTAGTTATTGAATCCAGCAGTGGGTCTGATACAAAACCTTGGAAAGAGCTTGCCAAATATGTGTATCCTATTATATTTTCAGTTTATTGCTAGCACATTTTAGAAATGGAAAGCAAGCAATTACTATAGTTGTATTTGACAAACAATACTCGTGAGATATAAATTAAGAAAGCCTGTTTCTGGGATCTGCATCCTTCTTATGCCATTTTATAATGCAGGGGAACCGCGGCTTGTGCAATGCTGGCAATAAAATATTAAGACGCACCCAGCAGAAAATTGACTTGTGTCATCTTTCAGCTTTGGCTCCGGATTAGACGCTAGCAGGAGAAGCTAATTTTCCTGACAGGGCCAGTCTGGAGAGCAAAACTCGGTCACTGACAGCAGAAGAAAGCATCGCTTTGAAATCTGTTGAGCCACGTGAGCCATGCAGCCCCTTTGCTACTTTTTTCTGGATGTTAAGTGAAGGTGGCAGGTTTAAAATGAAGAAAAAGAGGCGGTCCTTCATGCAAAGCCTCGTCAAGCTACGTCGCCTCTTGATTCCTAATGGTACAGACCCCACCAGTGCACAAGGACTCAAGGGATAGCTAGATAGCCCACGAGACAGATCAGTTGAGAGCCATGAACTACAGCAGAGATGGGGCAGCGCAGCCTGAAATGGGGACCGCAGCTGCTGCCAGCCACCCACGCGGGCAGAGCAAGGCAAGCCCATCACCGAAACCCACACAGCAAGATGTAAATGGTTAAATGGATGCCAAAACTGCGTGCAGATCAGCCCTGAGCTTATCAGGGTGACAAGAGCTGCCAGGCAGCTGTGGCTCCAGGACTGTTTGGGCCAGAGTGACACTGACCGAGAAGACATTTGATTGAATTTTGCCTCGGTGACCTGATTACCTGGCTGCAGCCCAGCTCTTGATGTCTTATCAGCCTTTCTCGCGCCAGAAGGGAAATGCTGACCCATGGTCAGAAAGCAAAAACAGGGTGGACAAATTGTTTTGGACAGGCATTAAAAAAAAATTTAAAAAAATATACGTATATATATATTAAAAGAGTCTTAAGCTACTGGATTAAAGAGACCAGGGAGCTTTCATATTTAATTGAAGTGCTTTTATATTATCTCAGCGACAAACAGGCGGATGCTGGGTCAGGATTACCTTGTGATTTCCAGTCTAATTTCAATGTTTTACTGCTACCTTCAGCTGGTAAAGAGATAAAGGCATCAGCCAGGCACTGGGATCCTTCTCTGCAGAAGTAGGTACAGGATCAGAACGTAGGCTTGTAACAAAAAAAAAGGAAAAAGTCTGTAATCAGAGTGTTTATTCATAAAGAAATAAATCTGACAAAGCAAAACCAATTCAAATCATAGTGCATGCTCCACTGCAGATGATCCCTGTGCCCCAGTACAGGCTTCTCCGTCTGCGAGGGAGCCTGGTGTGGGGCATCCCCCGAGCCCCAGCCCCTGCTTCAGGCACTGCTGTGAAACCCTTTGGTCAAAATCAAGACTCCAGGTCCCTGGGGCACATAATTTCCATAGTCCAGAAAGTGGGATTTATGGAAGAAATTTACATTTCCTATAGCGTCTTACTCTTCACACACTGGGATTAAACTTCTCTGGGGGTTTGTGGCTCTCTGCAGGTGACATTGCATTTGCCAGTAAGTTTCTACCCCCAGATAAGCTCTTGGAGGTATAAACCATCTTTTTCTTCTGCTTGCTTAGAGCCCTTGCAAAGTTCCTACACCCTACTGTGACACATACGATAAATAAAAAACCTTTGAATTTTTGAGTAGTAATTTAGTACTGACTTGGGAGTTTCCCTGGATCCTGTGAAAAGGACTCAGATCCCACTGAATTTGCTGTCCTTTGATTACAAATGGCTGTCTGCTTTGGCACAGAGCTTCCCCCTCCGTGAGGGTCGGCTTTGCCCCCGCTGCAGGGATCTCTGCAGAGTACACACCCCGTGCCAGTATTTGGGCCCCTTGTTTCACCTTTTTCTAAAATAATTCCTTGTCAGCAAACACCAGAGGACATCTGAAAAGTGCCTTCAGCCTAGCTGGTGCTTCAGAGTTGTTTTTTTTTTTCTTTGCTTTGCTATTCTTTTTTCCCCCAATGATTTTAATTCGTCTAATCCCTGGGGGTGCTCAGGTGAGCAAGGTGTGCTGCCAGAGAACAGACTTCAGTGGGGAAAACTAAAGTGCTCAGCTAATGTCCCAAATAGGTCCTTCCCTCACAACGTGTTTCACGCATTTGGAGACCTCATCTTCAGAGTGTCCAGAGATAAAGTGTTGCAAGCGTCGAGTTTCCGCCACCATGTGCCCTGTAGGGCATCATTCATCCCTATTTCTATGCAATTTGCTTCACTTACCTACGTTAGATTTTTGTCTCCTGATTTTTGCAAACGTTATACAGGGTCAAAATAAACAGCGAACAACGGGCCTGTTGTGCTGGATTTATAGATCAGTACTGATATGAGGACTGACAAGTACCGATTTCAGAAGTCATTTGTTGTTAGATGATGTGCAAGTATATGGATACATTTTGCTCGTATCATTTATAATCTCTTCAGAGACATTTATCTGTGTGCATCTGTAGGTGTGTCTATATATAGTTCTCTGCATATATCTGTCTACTTGGCACCCCCATTAGCCTCTTCTTAAAAGCATGGTATGCAGCTCCGAGGTCCCCATTTCTTTGTCCTCCCACCCACATCTCCTCCTTTTCATTTCACCTACCCCATTCCCCAGTTTCTCTCATCCCCTTCATCTTTGTCTAGGCTCCAGTGTATCACCTCTTGAACCCCTTTCCATGCAACCCCTCAGTGATGCTGCATGCCCGAAAGTAGCTCCCTACACCTGTGGCAGAGGCAGCAGCCACAGAAGAAAGGGAAAATAAAGATACTGCCTCCTGCCAGCTTGCCGCAGCAGCTAACCCACTTCTCACTGGTCGGGTCAAAGCACAGGCTCTCATGCCTGGTTCAGACACCCTAGGGAAAACTACATTTTGCTATTAATTTTTCCCCTTGTGTACCAAGCATATATTCTCAGAAAGGCCAACAAAGCAGACCAGACAGACATGAACTTTCTAAGCCAAGTCAAAAATACAGTTGAGCCAAATAAACCCCCAAACCCAACAACAATATAAGGAATAGTTTGGGTTTGGTTTGGGGGTTTTTTTCCAATCATTATAACTTTAAAATGCTTTCCCTGATTTTTAATAAAAAACCACAGATCAACCTGTGTGGGTGAACTAAAGAGAAAGAACATGTCTATTATTGGCAGGCAGCTTTGACTTCAACTACAGAAGAGCTTTCGTCTCTTCTTAACATCTCCCAAAACAGTCACTGAGGGTACAGAGAAGGGGGGCAGTGAAACAGCTCTGGATTTACTCGCACATGACTCACTCGCCGTTGAATTTTTTCCCCCTCCTGTGCCAGCGGCGGTGGGGACACGTGGTCTCCCCTCCTGCCATCGCTTCCCCGTGAACCTCTTCAGGCACCCCCATAGCCAAATCCCAGGGGGAAGTGGGGGCTGTAGGAGGGCGTCAGAGCTTCAGTCTTTGCTTCTAAAACTAAAACTTGGCAAGCTTTAAATGTGACAGGCCCTCACTGGCATAGTGCAGCCAGAGCCAGCTGTGCGCTAGGATGAAGTCCTGGCACTTGACAGTAACAGATACCGGTAAACCTTACCAGCGGCTCGCTGGGAGAACTGGCATAGCTCAGCAGGGCAGGGGTGGAAAGGTCTGCCTCCCAGCTATAATTAGCAAGTAATTCAGCATGATAGGAATGGGTCAATGGACGAAAGCAGCTGGTGCCCCCACGCTATAAGCGGTTCAGAGGTTTTATTTCAGATGAGATCTGCTCTGGTCCCCCAGACTGGGTGTCCCTGCCACAAGGACTGAGAATTGGTCTGGGCCACGCCAGGTGGGGCCAGACCGGTTTTGATGTGCATGTGGAGGCAGCTTCTGGTTTGTTTTCCTCCCCAGGTGCCTGGGTCATGTACGCCAAAGCACCCGCCAGAGCATCCAGCACTCGTATCCCGACACGCAAGTGCTCTGAATCACAGGGCGAGCGGGAGGCGAGGAGGCGCAGCCCCAGGCTCTCGGGCTTGCATCTCCGCACTGGAGGAGAATGAGAGCCGGGCACAAAGACAGAGGCCCTGGCTCCATCCTGTTGCTAATACGCGGCACGGGCAGATAATGGTGCCTGCATCCACAATTAAACTGCAGGCACAGATCTGCCCTCTCCCAGCAGCTGGTTCCTCGGTCACCCCATCTCCCAGATAGAGCCGGTCTCATAGGGGTGGTCCTGCAGCTCTCCGCACCCCACATGCATGAGACCAGCTGACATCGCTGGTACAGAGATGGAGATTGCTACCGCCCATCACATCCTTAAACTGGAAACGGGAGAAGGAAAAAGAAAAGGCAGGCAAATCGCACGCTGCATTACAAGCCTAGGACTTGCTATTGACTTTACCAGGGAAATGTCACAGCTCTGGATAGCCTCGCGCCCGAGGTGACAAATGGACACATTCATCACAGCTTGTGGTGTCACTTGACCTTTGGGGGAGGCTTGGGGGATTTTCCTTTCCTTTTTTTTTTTCTTCTTGCTTATCTGCATGGGAGGGTTTTAATTAGCTCTGAAATGCCATGAAGAAATAAAGCAGGCCAAGTTCGTCAAGGGGGTAAGTCTCCTGGAGTCAGCCGTGTTACTCAAGAGGTCAATATTCTCCTTCATGCTTTTCGTGGTCATGTTATGAAATATGCAGAACAACAAATAGATGTTTTGACTGGAAATAGATTTCACCAAGGAAACATTCCCCAATTTTAGCACCCATTTGACCCAGGACAAAACCAGCAGCGGCAGTAGCTCCCTGTCAGCTGCAGAGCAAAGCAAAGCCTGAGCAAATTCTTGTAGCAGTTTGCATAGCTGAGGCCCCAGATGGCCACCGCCATCCCTGTGCTATTAATAAGGACTATTTTGGAACAAATGATCATTTTGCAAGCGACCAGTCTATTTATTAGCCGTATTATCGTGACCGCCAGCTGCAAGGTGTTTTGAATCCCTTGTGCATTGCAGACGTAGCCTGACCAAGAGACACAACGGTGCAAGCAAGGGTGATGAGCTGGCCTCTTTGTGCGGTTTTAGCACTTGGAAAGCCGATGACACCTGTCTGCCCGCATGGCTCTTTACAGTAATGACCTGCAGCAGCTATTTTTCATTGCTTGTAGCAAAAGAGACGGTGCTGTTCAAATTATCTGGGTTAGTCCCCTCAGGTATTGCTGCTTCTCTTCCTGGCACACGCTCTGCAAACGGAGTTTGATAACTCAGAGTGGCAGAGCTGTTCCCAGCTGAGGCAAGGCTTCAGTGTACTTGTTGCTTTTTATAGATTAAGCTCTTGCAAAATAATGTGTTCTGCTTGTTGAAGAATAAAACCACATTAAAAAAAAAGGGAAAGCAGGAAGGATGATGAGGCAGCATCAGCCCAATACAGTGCCCCGAGGGGATCTCCGCTTGGAAGCCGTCCTGAAACTTTTACTCCTTCAACTTTCTGTCACATGAAAAGGCAGCAATGGGTTGGGGGTTTTTTTGCTACATGCTTTTTTTGCTATATGCTATATGCTTTTGATTAAATGCTAATGCTGTCATTGACCTCTATTCCCAATTAAGTGTCTTCTACCAAAGGGTCTTTTGGCCCACCTGCCTCTTAGTCCTTTTCACCAGCATTAGGAGGACAAAGGTAGGACAAAAAGCTTTGGTAGGACAAAGCCTGATTTTCAGATGAGTTTTTCTCCTGTCATGGTTCTGCACAGCAAGGGGTGTAACATGGGACGGGCAAAAACCATCCCTCATTCCAGAGACCACAAGCTCTTCCCAGCCAAGGTGGCTGGCAGCAGTTGGTCCCTGGTCCAGCAGCCACCGGGAAGGCACACACCAGGGCGTGATGCTCCCCATAGCTGGGCTGCTCCAGGCACCCCACTTCAAGATTTAGCTACAGAAAGCAAAGAAACTCCCATACACCCACCCCTTCATCCTAAAGGCTGCCTACCTATGGACTTTGCAGCATCTCTGAAGTCTTTTGTGGTTTTGGGGAGAAGCCAAAAAGTAGACTTATAATGGAAAGTCAACTGCAGCCTTTGGCGTAGTTTGGCAGCTCTAATCCTATAATAAACCCAAAGCACACGTGAGTTTGCAAAACAGTGCAGTGAATTCTCTATTCCCATCCGCAGTATTTTAGCAACGAGGGTCATTTTTAGCCTGTTGTTTTGTTTTTTTTCTTTTGGTGTAAAGATGTCGTCAAAATACAAGGCGTTGGTCGCAGTGCAAGCAGCAGTCAGTCAATTCGGACAGACGTGCCTGACATTTCAAAACAAGAAAAGCTCAGCAATCACATTCCTGGCATGCTATAAAATGCAAAAATGTGAAACTGTTGCCTATGGCAAACATTTCTCCATCGGATGTATCACAGGACCGCGGTGAGGAAATCGGTGGAAGAGGAGGGAAAAAGTCAGAGTTTATGTTTTGCAGATAGCTTAAGGGAAAGGAATCCTAAATCTTGAGCAAACATTTGGTTTTGCATTGTGGCAAAAATGTTTGTTTCCTTAACACAGGGTGATTACAATGCGATCTGCATTTTTGTTTAAAAATACTTCTCCCGCTGTCTGGGCTGCAGTGTAAACAGGATGCACTGAAATGTCAGCCCATCCGCGGGCTCTGCCGTGGCAGACGCACGCAGGGAACCAACGCGCTCGCACTCAAATCTGACCTGCTTCCCCAAAATAGATCGCCGTTACCCTTACAGAATCATAATTGTCTGATTTCGATTTGCCAGGCATGGGGGAACACAGGGACAGGTGACTCGATGGTCGCAGTTAGTGGGACCGAAGGCAAAGGCTGGGGGATGAGCTTGGGGGCTGCACAGCCAGAGCCAAGCTGTGCGGGAGGGGGTCCTCAGCGAGGAGCCCAAACCTCACTGCCTGTGTTACCTCCCCTGCCCATGCCATCAGATTAAGTCCACCCTGGCTGGCTCCCAGCAGTTACCAGTACCTGGCTGCCCATGCAGAGTTAGCTGACACGGGGCTGATCCGTTCCTTAGGTGACTCATCACCGCAACTGTCAGGAAGAGACCAAGATGTTTGTCTTCGGCTGCTATTCATATCAGTACAAACTTAAGAAATAGCTAGGGACTGTCTTATTTGTTAGTTTTTCTCCATTAAAAAAAGTAAGACAGGAATCCTGCAAACCCCTCAGGCATGAGCACCGTCTTTGCCAGCCTCCAGGCAACAGTTAAAACACTGGTAGTTTCCCAGAATAAAGTAAATTAAAATTTACACAGTGAAATGCTGCTAGTGCTTGATCCAACCCTTTCTCTTCTGCTTTCCTCCATCAAAAGTTGCCCACATTTAATCTTCTTAAGACAGGTATGTGCAATCTATGAGAAGCCTCTGCTGTTATACAATCAATATTCAACAGACTGCCTGTGACAAGGCCACTATCCCTTAGGTGACACTGGTTTCTGGCCTGCAAGGACTAACATTTTCCTTACCATACTCACAAGCTTTGTACAACACGCATTGCACAGTGTAAGCATCTTCCCTGTAAAAGCTACTGCAACAGGTCTTCAGTAGCAACATGTCTTCAGTAATAAAAATGTTCTTTCTTCTGCATTTTCCTGAGCCCTGATCCAACACAGCACTTGAGCACAAGGTTACCCTTAAGGATGCCTGTGATCACACTGAAACCAAGAGGACTGCAGCGGCCTCCCTACAGACAGGGACTCTGGGTTTCCAAAGGTTCCAATCAGATTTCTTAGAAATAAATGTTTCTTGGAGTCCCCCTTGACATTAAACACAGCCTTACACATTTTGACTAAGACAACTTGGGTCAGTGAATGTGCTCACGTGCTTCAGCACTCCAAGACCTTATTCAGTGCATGAGTTACACACGGATTCACAAACCCAAATCTTGTCCCACATCCCAAAGGTCTCACAAGAATAGCAATAAGTAGCTCTGGTGGGTACAGCCACATTAAACTGAATTACTCATTATCCCACAAGCTCATGTGTCTGCAGGGATTCTTAAAACTCTGATGAACAAATTTCTTGGACACCATCACTGGAGACAACCAAGCTAAAACTGGAAAAAGGGCTTGGGAAAGCACATTTCACTCAACTGTCATCTCTTCACAAAACAAGATTCCCAGAAGACCGGCTGGGGTTTTACAGAAAAGCCATTTGCCATTACTTGGGCTGGGGAAAATATTTGTCAGCATATCACGACTACAAGGGCTAAGGATGAAACTAATTGCTTAGAAAATTACTTCACAAAATGAAATAAAGACATTTGTTTCAACTCAGTGAGCATAAACTACCTCTTGAATGAACGATCTTCTATTTTGTTTGCTTCTTTCTGGTTAATGAATGACCAAATAGGCTTGTTTTTCAGTATGTAGCCAACAACTGTAATCATCATGGTCCCTTGAACCAAATCTTTGCTCTCCATATTTCAGCCCAGAAATCAATGAGGAACATAAGGCTACTGCTGATTTTCTTACAGGCAGCTGCAAATGCTTTACGAAATAGGTTTTTCACAGAGATATTCTTGGTGTCTCTCCTCTCAAAAGCTGCCTTATACTCCAGTGGTATGAGTATCTGCATAACAGATCTGTTCTGGTGTCTGCAGCTCAGTTCTGTATACAAAGGTTGTCTGTAACATACACATGCATCTGCTAAAACAGAGCACGCGTTGAAGGAGGTCAAGAGGAACAAAACCCATAGAGAACCAGCTATAACATCAACAAATTTTTAGGTGCAGGTGGGACCCAGATTGCACATGAGGGTTGAGAGCCCTTTTGCCTTATCCCTGCTGGCAGGGAGTGGGAAAGGGCGACGACAGATACTGTTAACAACCCTGTGCTGGGGCATAAATTTGACCATTGATGCCTTTTCCAAACAGAGAGTGTTGCAATGTTGGACTGTTACTCGAATTACCAAGAAACCCCTCTTCTCCCAGTGGCCAACACATATGTTTTTTCCTAATAATTTTAAGGCACCCACAGGTGTCCCATATAGACATAGATGCCCCATCATCAACGGAAAGAGAGTTATCTGCTCCGGTAAGCCCTGGGTGAAGGTCGAGGAAAGCCAGCTGGGATGGCTGGGATGTTTCGGGTGGGCTGGCAGGTCAGGAAGTGCACTTGGACTTCTGCTGACAGATTTTGGCTGAGCTGGCAGGTGCTAGAAATATAAGATGAGGAGGAGGCGGCAGCAGGCAGGAACAGTTGACCAAGCACAGTGTTTACCGCTAAGAAACAAAATACAACAGAGTAGGTAGACCCAAACACATGAAAACCCCCATCCTCTTCTCTTTAGCTTTCATTGAGAGCAAATAGAATTTTTAATACAAAAAACCCCACAACCCAGTCAGAACTTGCGTTGGTGTTACTAGCGCAGAACTGAGGCCACATTTCTCCCACTCAACCCAGCTTGGAGTACACCTATACATGACTTAAGAGTTATACTATGTCAGACTTTTGGGTTGGGGCCATCCAAACCCAAGAAATCCAAAGGAAATGTGGAAGATCTGGACACCAATGCAACACCTGCCTGAAATCTGTGCTTCCTCCCCGGCTGAGGCAGCATCCCGGCAGCAGCAGCTTGGTCCCCATGACTGCTCTGGGAGGGCATCAGCTCTCGCTCATTACCCCCGCATTTCTGGCCCTCCTGCTTGCAGAGCAGCGCTTGAAAACGTGCCCTTACCCCCATTCCAGAAAGAGCCAGGCATTTACTATTGCTTTTTTGCTGAGGAGATTAGAATGTTTTTATGGTGTAAAAACATCTCATGGTTTCAGGCAAAGGATGGGCTGCCTCACGACTTTGAACACTAGGAGCTGGCAAGGTGGGGAAGGCAAAGAAGAAGCTGGCAGCTAACTCTGAGAAATCAGCCTGCCTTTTTCCCTCCTCCCCTCCCACTCTTTCCCTGCACCAGATGTCAACTGGGACACGCCGAAATGCCTGCCATCCTCCCAACTCCCTGCCTGCTGGCTTACGGCACAGCGCGCCGTGCGGCAAGCCTTTCGCCAGCTTCCCAGCCCTACCTGCCAGCCAGTCCTCTGCAGCAGAGCCAGCCACCCAGTGCATGCTGAAAAGGCATCTGTGCTCGTACCTCTCCATCCTCCTCCTCTCCCCTCTTTTACTCACCTGTTTGTTATGTATTGCAGAGGTGCCTTTCTGATGTGGATAGCAGATATACAAAGAGTGCGTTAAAAACATGCTAAATGAAAATCAAGGCAGGGAGGAATAGCCCCAGAAGAGCTATAGCAGCAGGGGAATATGAATCATTTCCAACTAAATAAAGCCCAGTAAAACTTTGCCTTCCTTTCAAGTAGGCAGGGTTTCCCCCTTTTCTCCTTCCTGCTCTAGACATTGCATTGTTGGGTTGGTTTGCTACCAGTAGAAATGCCATGTTGAAGGACACCTTCAGACTATGCCCGTCCCACATGAAAGCAGGCATGTTCAACAACAGCACAGGGCAACCCGCTACCATGAGAACCTGATGTTATGTTTATTGGGAATATTTTGGCCATACAGCAAGCTCTCCATGCTCTTTTGGACACAGATAGCCTCAGCAGTGGTTCTGTGCAGAGTCCGTTGAGCCCCATGCAGCGTCCAGGGCTGAGCTCTTGCCACACTGCACCGAGACAAGCTCATAAGCCCACCAGCCTCAAGCATTCCCATGACTGTGGGGACCACATGTGGCTCACCACTCTAAGACTGGAAAGGCTCAAATGACTTTCTATGATGACCAGAGATGCCCACAGTGAAATGGTTTTAAAGGAGTAGGATTTTTCAAAACTGCTGGACATTGGCCTAACACCGTTTCCAGGAAGGTCAGCTGGAGTTTTACACCTGCTTCTGGTGGAACCAGAGTTGAGCCAACACGTTGTGCTTTCCAAACTCTTTCCTTGAGTTTAGAAATGTTCTACATTCCTGTCTTTACACCACAAATATGGGGAGCTCTGCACAGCATGGCACTCAGAGAATGGGGGTTTATTCCCTCCCTCCAGGGCAGTGAGAAGTTAAACTGCTGAAGTCCTCTGGGACCAAAGCCTAGATTGAAGCTTTGGCTTGTGAACCAGCCCAAACCCAGTACTGGAAATACCAGCAAGGGAAAAGCTGAGTTTGACAGACACTGTATAGGGTCTGTGACTGAGGAACTTTAGTTTCTTTGTCCTTTTGTCTTAAGGGAACAAACCAGACTTTGTGCACAGCTCTGAAGAGACAAGGGAAGAATGCAACTCAAGCAAGCTGGTGTTCTGCCCACAGTGAGTGCAAAAAAGCCCTAAAAGGCAGAGCAGGGGGAAAAAGTCCATCTCTGAGCTCACTCGAGATGGGGGTTATGCTAAGGAGCCTCTCAGCATTTTGTCTAGGTTTCCTACTCGCTCTGAATTAAGTTTGAAGTTCAAGCCTGGATGGCAATACAGGCTGGGTGAAGAAATAGCTGCCCCATCGGATGTCAAACAGTGACAGAATTGCACAGAAGGTATCAGGTTTTTAATTGCACAGCAGGTATTTCCAGGCATCATCACTACTGCCTAAAAACAAAGCTTCCCCACACTCCACAAACAATTTTCAGAGTTATCTACTGCCACGCAACCAATCTCCACCTCCAGCTTCTTTGGTCTTTCTCTCCACACAGTTTTATCTGCACATCAGCATCTCTGCCACCCTGTACCAGGAGGAGCCAAGTGGCTCTGCTCTGTGCCGCAGCCTCTGCTGCAACGGCTTCCCACCAGCGCTTCACTGGGACTGAATGACTAAAGGGCACCTCCTGAATATATGGAAGTTTAAATTAACCTAGGAGACCAAGGCAATGATTTAATCATTCTTGTTAGAGGTTATTTTTAGTCATTATTATTAAAGGTTATAATCTGTGAAGAGAAAAAAAGATCAGAGCATGATTTTGAGCAGGAGTCACCTTCAGGAGGAACATCTCTCCATCAGCTACAGAGGTGAGCCAGGTATGCCCCGTGCCTGAAGGCAGCCTGCAGTGAAAACATTTGCCTGGGAAATGTTCACATGGGATGAGCAACAGGTAGATTTGCTCACACATATAAGGTGTCAAGATCTGCCAGCCACAAAACACATCAGGGCCATCACGTTGAAGAAATATCATATACTGTTTGCTCCCAAGAAATCAAAATCCCTCACGAGGAAAAAGAACAAGAGAGGGAGGGAGAAGGCCCATCTGGGTTTTGCCATTCTGCTCTGAAAGAGGTAGCACAGCCTCGCTCCTAGGGTTGCTTTTCCCTAAGAGCAGCAGCTCAAGGGCTTTGCAAGGTGGCACCTCCCGCCCGACACAAGCCCGGTTCCCACCTTGCAGGGACACGGCGCAAGGTTGGAAAGGCCCTTCATCGCACAGCTCTTCCTTTTGCCAAGAGCAAGGGGGTAAGATGAAATGGGTTACATCCAAATCCCCCTCACCTCGACCCCTCCACGCAACAGCTGATGGAGAAGAGCAAGGAGAAAGTGGGAGAAGCAGAGGGGCTGCAGAGGCTCTGGAGGGAGGTTTGCACTGGTTACCATGCCTGCTGCCAGCCACCTCTGCTAGCCACAACAGCTTGGCCTTCACTTTCCAAAGAGAGCAGTGATTTAAGATGATGCCATTTTGGAGGGTGCTCAGCACAGACACTGCAAAAAGATCAAAGTTTCAGAGGGTGCTTAATGTTTTGAGAAAGCCTCCAGACAGCTGTCCAAATGGAAAACTGCAGCATTTTCCCTTTTCTTACTTCATCCTCGCTCCTGGCTACCCAGTAAGATCAGGAGAGGAGCAGATGCACAAAAAAATGAAAAACAGTTGGGAAAAGACATATAAAAATAGCTGCAGCGACCATTTTGCAATGCAGAGAGCACAGCTATGCGAAGAATACATTTCAATGCCAGCAAAGAAACTCGGACAATTCTGTTAATTAAGAAGCCCCACTCTCCTGCTCCCGTGACAGGCAACAGCTGCTCTTGCTTTAGAGCAGCAGCCAGCAGAGGGGCCCATCAGGCAGAGGCAGAGGATGGAGACATGGGAGAGATGAGTTTAGTGACCCTTGAGCATCAGCCTTCCTGCCTGCTTCGGCTTCCCCAGCTGTGAAATGCACCTCTCCTCTTTTGCAGCATCTCCCAGCTCAGCTGCTGCAGAGCTACATGCGGCTAGGAACTGTGGGGGATAATCATAGGAGCAGTAATAATATAGGTGGGTCTTCCTTGCAAGGGTCTGGTGCATTGCTAACTTACTGCTCAGGCAGGGTAGCACGTGGCTTTTGAAATAAGGACTCTTGAAACACAAGCTTGCTAAACCTTGTGGTAACATGAGCATCTGGCTTCTCTTGCAGCTTTATTCAGCTTAGAAGGGCCTTTGCTCCCCCATATCATGTTTGCAGATCCAGTATCTCGCCACTTCTGATCCAGTCCTTCGGGAAGCATGAGCTGTCCAAGCTCTGCCAGCTGTGCTCAGAGAAAACCCTCCTGCAAGACAGAGCCAGCAGCCATGCTTTTTGGGTCTGGCTGTCCCCACGCTTTTGGTTATGCCAGTCATGCACCACCTTCTGCGGGGCTGAACTTTTCCCGCATAAATGCTAAATAATGCTCTGGCTGGTCACCAAATGGCACATTTGTCTCCTGAACAGCTCATTCATCATCTGCAGCTGACCACTGATTCTGCTTCAGACCAAGAGCAACAACCTCCTGGGTTATTGCAAGAGTATCAGTTCTCTGTTCGCTATAGGGGACCTGAAGCATGGGTATGTATGAGGTCGGAAGCACATTCCCTGTGAGCCCCGGGGTCCCAATGATGGCCTGAGCGACCACCTCCATGCTCCCTGCCTCACCCATTGATGGGGAACATGCCCCAACATCTGGAGGTCCCCTCTCTCCAGGACAGCATGGACTGGCTCTTGCTGCCGTCTCTGTGGGCACCAGGCCCCCAGATGCATCACTGCATTTGCCTTTTTTTTCCCCTTCTCTTTAAATCATGTGAGTTTTTCCTCTCTGAAGCAGCACTTTGGGAATCCACTCCCTTCCCTGCTCTGCTGAAGCAGCAAACCACGCAGCGTGCACTGGCTGGGCACCAGCGGCTCTGCTCTGCTCATGAAGGGGGCTTGCAATACTTGCTTGAGAAGTGTCCGATTCCTCTTCCCAAATCGCATCATAACTTGTTTTTGCCATACGATTACACATAGGAAAATTTGAAGGACTAGACGGTAGCTTGTTTCACCACCGCTGCCGCAGAGGGGGTGGCGAGGGGGGCAGGTGGGAGCAAAAGTAGCAATTTGCCCTCAGCAGAGCAAGCCTGGTGGTGCTTGCTAGTAAATCCCATGTGCCCAAACCAGCCTCAGCCTCCTTGAGAGCCCTGCCAGCACATCGCCCCAAACGCTGCCCCACGCTCCCTGCCAGGACTGTCTGTGGGGTGGAGCGTGCGTGTCCCTGTGTGGGGCTGCACGTGGACAGATGCACCCCGGCTCCCTCTCTCTTTTCCTAGAAGGGTTTCCAGAAGCCCCAAAACTGGGTTTTGACTGGAATGATCCAGGTCATGATGTGAAAGAGTCAACAAATGAGAGTGAAAGGAGTAAGCAAGATTTGTCAAGGCAAAGCCAAGGCAGGAAGACAGGGGCAAAGGGCTCTGTGGGACTCAGGATGGGGGAAAGAGGAGAGAATAAAGAGAAAGCCTCAGATCAGACAATAAGTGGTAAATGAGGCACAAAGGACGAGTGAGAAAAACAACTAGTCTGTTGCTGCTAATCCAGCCACAGTTTTCAAAGCAAGATCATGAGTCACCAGCCCCATCAGGGCTGGAACAGAAACCCCAGCTTACCACATGCAAGAGTGGAGCATCCTTTTTTGGCAAAGCCAAGGGCTCCCGTTTGTGGCATGTGGGAGGCCGGAGGTCTGGAGTCAGGTGCTGCAGGTACATATCCATGGTACGGAGGCTGCAGGAAGGCTGCCGGGCTGGACTGCTTGCCTGCATGGAGGGATGCTCTGGGGGAGTGAGGCTCTCCTGCCAGTTCAGGGCTCACAAATACACAGCTGGGCAACGTGCCAGGCTAGGGTTGTGCTCTGCATCTTGGGGTTTCAGTCTTGCTAGAAAAAGAATCCGGGACTTTTTCTGGGGGTTTTAATGAGATGAGCATTTACGTTGTTTCCTTCTTGCCCCAGCAAGACACAGCGCAGTCTGAGCTCCCACCCAGCCAGTGGTTTGGGCTATTTCCACAGCTCTGAGTCATGCTGGAGGCTCTGACCCTGCCACCAGCAGCGTGGGGAGCTCTATTCACTCCCCAATGCCATCGTGGCCATGCCATGAAAGCCAGCAACACCTCCCAAATTCCTCTTTGCCCATCACAGGCATCTCAAGGCACTTCTGGAGAGCAAAGGGGCCCATGCCGCTTCTGCCGTGTTTTAGCACATCCATAACGAAGTTGTGCCTCTGCTTTTGTGCCGCTCCACATGGGAAACCTAAAAAAATAGGGCATGACACTGCAGATGGCACACAGCCCCATCAAAGAGGCACCTGCAGAGATGCTGCCTGAACCCAAAAGGAGCTGAACGGCGAGCAAAGAATGTTGGCCAGCTGGGAGGGTTCTATGGGCTTGGGCTTTGTTTCTCCCCTGCCCTGCACTGCAGGTTTTGGGTCCCCAAGCCGGACAGCAGAGCAGTGCTACCTAACATGGTGGAAGGCAGAAATTTGGGCTTGCCTCAGCAGAAAGCAAGGGGCCTGACTCCATGTTTCATGCAGCCCAGGCTGCTGGGGTGCTTGCTGTTGCAGCGGGCAGGAGATGCACATGTGGGTGCATATTTATACATGTGAAAGCATAGGCATCTGTGAAAAGTTTCATTTCCCTGCGGTGGCTGCCGAGAGATGCACTGAAGGCACTGTTGGGAAGCCCAACGTCCCCTTGGCATGCAAATCAGCTGAGCAGCCCAGCAATGCTCAGGGCAGCCAGTCTTTCACTTTTCAACTGCAGAGAGTAACCCCCAAATCAGGCTCTGCAGCAGGGCTGGGACGCACAGGGGCTGCCAACCTGGCAAATGCGTCTCTCACCAGCCAGCAAGATGTACTGCACCGTCAAAGCTGTGGGGCTCACGCCCCGGCACAGCCTTCTAGCTTCAGGTGGTTTCCTCTTTTATTTTAAGCCCAGAAGTCATTATCATCAGGGCTCTGCTAGTTATAAACTGCAAACAAACAGGAGTCTTGCCTGTATGCTCTGAGGGATGCTGTTGAGCTGAGGAGCTCTTTTTGGGGTGAAACAGGAGGACACTTCACCGTTCCTAAAGCTGCCTGACCTCTAGGAAGTAGTAATAGTGCTCAACGACATTAGCGATTATTTATGTATCTGTACTACCCCTGTGCTAGCTAATGCTGTTTCCATCTCACAGATGTTTCACCTGGTCCCTCACCCTAGGTCTCAGAAAAAGCCCCATCCCGAGTATCCCTACGCACTCAGCACACTTTTTATTTCTGGCCTGGAGGATGGGATAAAAGAGATTTCCTCCAGATTTCACAGGCTGCTGGGTGAGATAAGGAGGGTGACAAGACCCAGAGGAAATCAGCCTTGGCCTGGGAACAGGAGAGAGATGTTCCGGTCCTGGCTCTGGCACAAGCCTGTCCCACCTGTAAGCACCCAACAGCCTATTGCCATCTCCAAAACTTTATTTAGACCAGGTTCATTGACTCGTTAAGCAAATAGGGTGAAGCTCACCTCATCTCACATCACCCATGGGTGGCCAATACCCAGGAAGAGGCGAGAGCAGAGAGGTTGACGGCTATTCTCCGACCCCACGGCTCGGAGACAAGGTTTGGACAAATGACCCCTCTGAGGCACATGGCTGTAAATTGCTTAAACAAATGCAAAGTTCATACAACTGTAAAGAACTTGTCTCACTTGCCAAAAAAATTACAAAATGCCAGTGTTTTCTGAAAAACAAGTCTGTGCAGCTCACTTGTGAGAAAGGCAGGAAGATGCCAGAAGCTGGCGAGTGGGGCAAATGAGGAAAGACTCCGGTTCCTGCCCAGACAAGACTTTTTTGGGGGAACTTGTTTTGCTATTATTGTTCCTAAGAAAAGATGCAAGGTCACCTGGAGCCCTGCACTTCTTTGCAGGGAGAGGGACAGCAGAGGCCCCCTGGGCACGGCGGGTGAGGCAATGTTTGATGACAGCCTCCCCGAGCAGGCTCTGGGGCAGCTCGTTTCATCAGCCGCTCAATCAGGAGGTGACTCACCTCAGCACGGGGACTTTTGAAGTCCCTTGTCCTCAAATCAGTAGCAACTTCCCACATGATGATCCCAAACAGCTTCAAGGAGAGGGAGTAACCAGGCCAGCATCTCCCACCAAAACAACTCTTATGTGCCCTTGTCCCCCAGTGAGCAGGGGAAGCACGCAAGCATCGCCTACTGCAGTGGTGAGCTTTGCCATTGCAATGTTTGAATAAAAGACAAACTGCTGCTCCCTTTTCTCTCCTTGAAGGCTGGGCAAGAGGGGGGTTTTTCACTCTGCGCAATACCAGAAGCATCTGGTAGTTGTTACTATTCCAAAAGCGGCTTAAAACCATCACGCAAAACCAACGTCTAGGAGCTGTATGCAAGCCTAGTGAATGAAAACCTCAATAGCAGAGGGGACACAGCCATCAATGCCCACACAACTCCCCGTCTCCAAAGGCTCAAACTGGTAAGAGGATCTTTTGAGCTGAACACTGCAGGAATACCCTGTGATTTACACAAGTGTTGCGTGATTCATGGCATGAAGACACAGCCGTGTCTTCCCCATACAATCTGTCCAGAGATGAGAGACAAGGAGCACAGACGAAAGCACTGGTGCAGATGACTTTCACCCCAAAATCCCAACTGGGACCCCTCACCCACCCTTTGCCATTCAAACCACTATGATGGAAGCTGTTCTTTTACTGGTTTACTGGGCGGGGGGGAGAAAGAAAGAAGCCTCCAGAGGACAGAAAGCCAGTGGGAGTTTCATGCACAGCCACAGGAACCAGCTGGGCCAGGTAGTCGGAGAAGGTGAACCAGCGGCTTCCCAAGTTCAGCCGCACATAAATATGCATCCAGGTATACAGCTTCTCGCACAACCCTCACTCGGGAGCACTGCCAAACCCTCTTCAAACACTCCTCCAGCCACGCTGCATTCCTACAGGTGGTTTGGCACCTGAAGAAAACTCCCATCCATCCCCAAAGGCTGTTTTCTGAAGAAATTATTTTTTTAGCCCCTCTCGCAGGCAGAAAATTGTTACCTTTACATCTGTCTGAAACGGTTTCCTGGCAAACCACAAAGCATCCCATCACAACCTCCATCCTTCCTTCCCAGTGGCAAACCCTTTTGCTCCATGGAGCTCCATGCCAGCTGCCCCACAGCAGGGGGATTTAAAACCTTAGACCTCACTTCTTCATTTTACCACCAAGCCCCATAATCTGCTTGGGCTTTGGTTTCCATTGCAGGGATAACAACCCCCAGGCATATCTAAGAGGTAAAATATGCTGTGTGAGGAGCTTTAACACAACAGCTTAGATCCCAAATCTTTCACAAAGAAGCATTTAAAGCAGGAACATAAGCATCTAAAATTTTAGGGTTTAGTCTATAGGGAATAAACATGAGAAGCAACCTTTTTGGTCTAAAACCTTCCTTTTCTCCCCCACCTCTGCTTGCTGCAGCATGGCTTACCTGCCCGTCCCTGCTCTCGGATGCTGAAATACCTCTTCTGAGGTCCCCAGTACAACAGCACGCTGAGCAGACTGGAAACTTGCCCACAACAGTAAAACAACCTCCATCTCTCCCCCTTACCTGAGAGAGAGCCTTCAGGTCCCTATACAACCTGACCCCACAACTGGCAGCTACTGGGGATTAAGTCCTAGCGGATGGGCGTCAGCAGTAATTCACAATTACTACCTCAGAAAGGTGCTGGGATCTCTGTGCTGGGAGGCAATGCCTTGAGCCAGAAAGCAGCAGGGGAGCACCCTGGCCCCAGGGCGATGGGATGGGATGGGATGGGATGGCATGGGATGGCATGGGATGGCATGGGATGGGGTTTCTCCTTGCTGCAACTCTGCCCATCCTCTCTGCAGCATCTGGAGCAAAGCCCAGCAGGAGGCAAGGTGAGCCTATATTACCTGATCAGTAAAATCAGGTAGACGCAATGGCAAATCATGACTGGCACTGTGCAGAGAGATCTGCGTGCTGGGCTGGGAGCAAGGCTGCCGTGCTGCCCTCCTTGCCCTGCCTGCATGCGTGCAGTGATTGCCCCGAGCCCCCTGCCTGCACCAGCCAGGCCTGTGGGCAGGCGCAGGGCAGCTGTGGGTGCACATCCAGAGCAGCCTCATCCCTTCTGCAGTGGCCCTGCTGAGGTGTTCGTGCCCTCTGGCTCTGAGGAGGGGCTTGAATGCCCTGTCGTGCCAGGGATGGGTGTATGGGGGTTTTCTAATGGGGCAAGGCTCCCCCAGAAAAAGAAGGGGGCGGGCGGAGCTGGCAGAGGGGGAAGGCAAGGTTTGCTATTGCCTGCTGGTGAAGGGAAAGCAGGAACATCATCCTGTCGCGGGACAGAGAGTGGAACGCTGCCTGGTGTGCTCCCTGCCAGCTCTCATGTCTGAAGACTTTGCAGAGCCCCTGCCCTGCTCAGATCGGGAAAGGTGATGTACAAGGCTTGGGAACTTCCCTTCCCTGCTGCTGAGCAGGTGGGCTAATTAAATAGGCTGTGCCATTAAATGGTAATGAAGATGCACAATCTGTAGCAGCGTGATAGCCTCCCAGCGGGGCCTGACACATCGGAAAATTGTGATTGCTTTTCCACTTGTGCCCGGAGAGAGCATCCTCACAGAGCATTCCCTGCCGCCGCCTGCCACCGGTAACTGAGGGCCAGCGCACAAGCAGCTCCTGCTGCCAGCACTTGCTTTGGCTCACTGCCCCTCGCAAGCAGGTCGGGATGGAGATTTGGGGACGTTTACAGTTTTGGGGGGCCGATTTGAACTCTTGGCAAAGTATGATTTGAGGAAAGCCACGATTAGCCTCACTGAGGATTAAGCCCTTCCGGCTAAGTGTGGGCACCCAAAAGACAGAAGCATCCCACATCAGTAGCCACACCAGAGCCCCTCGTCCCACACCTCCACGTGGCAAGGCAAGGGTTTGTTCATTGCTTTTCATCTGCTTGCAGGTCACGCTGACCGAAATCATAACATCACCAAGAAGGAAGTCAACAGGAACATAGAGGAAGAAGAAATTCCCATAAACACCACTGGCTGCTGCTAAAATTAAATGCGAAGGGTGCTGTTTCCTAATTTACTATTCCTTCCTGCGATTTCCCATCCGCTGGGCTCATGCCTGTGCTATGAGAGTGGCTCCCTGGGATGGACGGCTTCCCACAGCAGCTGTTCTCGGCGAGCGGCGAGCTGACATTGCATGGCATGTAGATAGAGATTTTTAAAGTTATTTGGCTTCCCCCGTCCTTCCATGCTAGTTAAGATAACACAGGCAAGTGCTGCCGAGAGACCTCCCATCTAAGCACAGAATGGGATCGGGGTGCTGTCTCCCCCCCGCTCCGGTATGGGTATCTCAGCCACCTGGACTGGATGAAGAGACCTTTTTCCCTGCGTGAGGAGCAGCCAGCTCTGCTCACGAGGAGGTGGTGGAGGCAGGAGAGCAGCAGCAGCACTGGCTACACCACGGGCTCACCAACGGGGAGCTGCATGCCTGCTGGGTGAGGGTCAGCTGTAGAGAACAGCCGGGGTACTCAACCCAAAGGCAGGCGACCCAAGCTACCTCCTGCTTCACCCGATGGTTATCTGGTGGCTGGATTTCAAAGGAGTTTTTCACAGGCTGATGCCTCCCTGAGGTAGTAATTCAAAATCCAGAGCTGCCAAGGACACGGCGTTCATCCTGTTGTTCCCTTGGCTGCAGCCCTGCTGCCTTCCCCGGCTGGGGAAGGGGCCAAGCTCCTCTTCCAGGAGTTAACAGGAATCTGACTACTAATAAATCAGCCTCCCAATGCTTCTTGTTGCTTCGTGCTCCTCGTTGGGCCTGGGGAAGCGACTGCAGAAGATGCACCAGCATCACTGGGGGGTTCAACAGCTGCTGCTGGTTTGGGGCAGCACTGGTGATGGACAACACCTCTCACACTGTTGCGTCTCAGCGCAACCCAACTGCTTCAGCGGTTGCTTGGCCGAGCACCTACCAAATCCATTTACATTTATACTGGGGAGAAGCACGGCCGCTGTGGGGCTCTGAGCAGCTGGAGGAGGCATTTGCAGAAGCTGGGGTTAAGCGAAGCCAAGGCCACAATGGGGTTTCTGCTCTATTTAGGGGACTCATCCTACTCAACGCAGGTGCCCAGCCTTCCTGCCACATCCAGCCCCTGGCCAAAGGCAGCTGCCTGAAGGTGCTGCCCACAGCGAGGCACTGCCCACGGCCAGGCTCCTGCAAGCCCCCAGCGCAGGCATGCGCAGGGGGAGCCGAGGAGATGTGGCTGGGGACGGGAGCTGCGGGACGGCCCGTTTGCCTACGACAGCTGCTGCAACTCATCGGAGCGGGATCACGCAAGTCTTTCTGCCTTCTCTCACCCTCTGTTTATTTCAGAGGCTGGCCTTCCTTCTCCTGCCATCTTCATTTTAGAATTGTTAGAAAGTAGTTACAACTGAAATAAACATGGATGAAGCTTGTGGTTTACGAAAGACTATTTATACAACAGGAAGGAAATCCCACAGCTCTCTCGGTTTCCTATGTAAAAGATTTTCCCCAACTTCTACTCTGGGTTTGCCTGTAATGAATGTAGCATCCCTCGTTTTTCCTCGTTTTAGGGAACATCCCAGAGATGCGCAGCCTCTGCATTTGCTGAGCATCTTTCCTCCTAGGCAGGGCAAGCTCCCCCTCACCCCCAGGCATCTCCTGGGGCGTCCCAAGCTGATGCGCTGCTTCAGGAAAGTGAAAAGCACCAGCAGCTCTGGGACGGCAGAGACTCCCCCTCCTCCCCTGCCCCATGAGGAAAAAGCCCAGCTTTTTCCCCACTACATTATTTCCTTGGAATTTTTGTTATATGCATGGGATGAGTTTGTTCAGACCATTTCTGACCATTAAAACGCCCTTTCTTATATAAAGCTGGTGTCCTAGACCAGCGGGGGCTGGTCCAGCCCTGCCTCTGCTCTGCTCCCGGCCACAAAGATTTGGGCACCCTTTTTGGCCACGAAGATCTCCTGAAGGGATGCATTAATGCAGGAATAAAGCTGGAAAAAGGCATGTCTCCCGGTGCAGGTCCCGGCACACAGCCCCAGGGCAGCACTGCTTTCCCCCAGCCCTAACCCCACGTCTCCATTTCAGGGCAAAGCCGGGAGGAAGACTAATTGCCGACAGCATTGCCAGGAAACCCGACCTGTCCAAAACTGTCCTGCCATTTTTAGCATCTTCCATCCAGGAATCTCACAAGCGTGTGACCGAGGAGGTATTTTTACCTTCCTCCCTCGACGTTCCAGGCAGGATAGCTGATGTCTCCACAGCGTAAGTCATTCACCGGGAGCTGCCGTGAGCCAGGAACAGCAGCCGGGCCCACTGCCAGGGTTGTCGATTTCCAGCTCCCGATGCCCAGGGAGCCCATGGCTGATCCAACAGCGGAGTTTCTCCACGGCATTTAGTCTTCAGGGTCAGAGCTGCAGCTGGGTGCTTGAAATCCCCCCCCAGTGCTTCTGTAAACAACAGCAGAGAAGATTAGGAGGGACAGCAAATGTGGATGGATGACAAAAATAATGCAAAATCACGGGGCTTTTTTCAGATAAATGATACGTGAAGGCTGACCACAGCTCTTCTGCTGTGCAGAGCCCTTTCCTGTGCATGCCCGAGCCCCTAAACCCAGAGCTGGGCTCTTGAGCACCCAGTCAGATGCAGAGCTGGCCGAAAAACAGCAAGTGAGAGGCAGGGGAATGTACCTCCAGCAGCGCTCAGCACCCCAAACCCAGCCGCCCCATCCCCATGCTGCTGACCTCCCTCGGGTGACAGAGAAAACCATGCCTTGAGGGGCTCGCTGAGGGACCGATCCCTCCCAGACAGCCGCAGGGACCCTCACATGCATTTCCCTCGTCTGAGTCGGTTTTCATGCAGAAAAATCTCCGTGGGCATCCCTGGCACGCCGGCATCAATAGGCAGGGGTGCGCAGGGTTTTGCGTATCTGGAAGAGGCAGGCAGATGTGTCTGGATGCTGCTACATCTTCCAGTGACAATCCATGACCAGATTTGGCCAAGCCTTTGGTTAAAATCGCAGCGAGTGTTTTCATCCATCGGCTTTTCTGGACCTGGAAAACCTGGTCTGGAGTAACTTTCTCTGGTGACACAGAAAAGGAAGGAATTGAAACAGAAGTCTCACGGTCCAGGTTGGGCCCGGGGATCTTTCCTGTGGACTTGGAAGCCGCTGCTCTGCCCAGCAGACCCATTACAGCAGGTGGGACAAGTGGCAGCAATACCCTGCCTTAGTACAGAAGGAAAAAATACCTTCAGCTGACTCCCCACACAGGCAGAAGAGACACCGTTGAGACTGGGATTGGGCCAAGGCAATAGGTCACTCCTTTCCTCCTGAGAAAATTAAATAAATTGCAGTCTGGTAGGAGCCAAGAACAAGCAGAGCCTTTAGCTTTTCACTCAACAGGTGATTTTGCAAGTGACAGAGACTTAATTTCCATGCATTGGTTCAGCTTGGAGTCAGAGGAGACATCTGAAGGTCCAGAGCAACCTGAAAGTCACTGGCACTTCTGCCCCCTCAGTGCCGGTGACATCTCCGAGCCCCCCACACCACCCCATCCCTGGCAGCGCTCGGGGCTTGAGCTGGTCCCGGATGCAATCCGGGCAGAGAAGGCAGGTAGTGCTTTATGCACAGCTTATTCATATCAGCTGCTTGCCATCTGTAAGTAGCCCAGGTCTGAAGGTCCACCTGCACACCTACTGCTCGGTGGGTGCTGCATAACTCATCAACTTTCTTGGGAGGCATCAAATTAAATCCAAGGTGCATGAAATCTCCTGGGGTTTCGATGAGCCCAAACTCTTCTTTGACAAAGCGATGGTCATCTGAGGAAAAGGATGCAACCTCCTCACTCTCCTTTGGACAAAGCCAAATGCCGGCAAAGCCATGGTAGGAAGGATGGTGCTTGGTGGGTGGGCAACAATATATTTTGCTGGAGAGCGAAGACCTTTTCAGCCTTCACGATATATTCATAAGGATATCTCTATTTTTAAGACATCAGTGAGAGCCACTCAAAGCGCTCAGCTTGAACCAGCAGGGAGTTAATACCCCTGACAGAAATCCCTCCTCTGGGAAAGCAGCCCTCAATGAAAACCCAGCATGCCGTCCCTTCACGGTGTGCAGCAAATCGGCTCAGCACACCGAAAACCAAGTTGTGTGCCCGTCCTCTGGCGCTCAGCCGGGGCCACAGCACAGCTGACCCCGCAGGCGGGATGCTGCTGGCTGCAAATTTGGGCACCGCTGCCCTGTGCAGACACAACCAGCACAGCGGTGCCCAGGGACAAGGTGCTCTGCAGGGGCCCGAAGCTGAGGTGGATGCTCCGGCCTCCGGCAGCTGCTGCTGCAGAAGGCTGGGAGATGTGGCAGGGGTGGCAGGCGCCAGCCCCCAGGTCCCGAATTAGGTCAGTGGAGTTGTAACATCTGGCAACGTGGCTGCCTTTCCGCAGGGATTAGGCACAAGCGCCGCTCAGACGCTCTGACGTAAATACCCCGAGATGCGGCTCGTGGATGCTGGCGAGCCTGAACATCTGCGCTCTCCCTCCACCCAAGGGGCTCGGGGGCTGCTCCAGGGGCCCGCAGAGGAGGGAGCCTGCGGTCATCCATCCCACGCTCCTCTCCCGGCCGCGGCTCCGACCTCCCCAGAGGGCATTGCCCTCCCCAGGGGTGGCTGCTGGGTCGGTCACCTGCAAGGCATTGTGGTGGTGTGGGAGGAATCGCAGCAGCAAATGCAAGCAAACCTCCCCCAGGAAACCAGGAGAAATTGCCAGTAATGAGGCAATTATCCAGAAAGGCTGAGAGCTACCCCAGGAGCTCAGGAAACCCGGCTCAGTCACGGGACGAGGCCACGGCCAGCGGGGACACCAGCTGCTGAGGCACATTCCTGTTCACCGTGCAAAACCAGGGCCAGCTTTTTATATCCCATATATAAGCACACAGCGTCTCTACATAAGCTCATGTAAATGAAGACATACAGAACAACTTGTGTTTTGCAGACATCAGTCTCGATTAGCACTTTAAGCAGCATTAAAAATCCTTGTTTCTGAGTCGCGAGATACCTTTGTAAGTTAATTACAATTTCTGTGTGGTTTTTATTTCTTCTAAGTGCACACAAGGGCAGCAGCAACACTATCAGGTGGTCCCTCCTTGGCATTCTGTGATGTGCTCACCGGTCTGGGGTGCTGGAAATCCACGTGGCTGTGGATTTCAGACCAGTTTAGTTCAGGGTTTTGTCTTTTCCACTGCCACTGGAGCCGTCCAAGGTGTGCAGAATAATTCAGGTGGGAAGGGACCGTGGGAGGGTCTCTGGTCCAACTTCCCACTCAAAGCTCGGAGCAGAGTGCGCAGGGCTGTATCTAGCTGGGTCTGCAAAACCTCCAGGGATGGAGCCTGCACAGCCTCCTGGGCACCTGTCCAGCTGCCCTGGGGCCTCCCCTGAACTCGCTGCAGTTCATTGACATCCATCATGTACTGGGGGGACACGGTATCCACATGTGGTCTAACGAGTGCAGGGTAGAGGGAGATAACCCCTTCCCTCAACCTAGGGGCCATGCTCCTGCCCATAGGGGTGGGATGCTGCTGGTCTCCATCGCTGCCAGGGCATGCTGGGGGCTCACGCTCAGCCCCTGTCCCACCACTCCAGGGCTTTGCCACAGAGCTGCTCCCCAGCCAGTCCCTCCCCAGTATCCCCCTCAGGGGTTAATCCTTCCCACTTGCAGCACTTGGCGCTTGTCCTCGCTGACTTGCATAAGGATCCTTTCAGCATTTTTTGAAGCCAGCTGTACCATTTGCCTTTCTCCAGTCACAGGGACCTCACCTGCTCTCCAGGACCTTCCGAAGGTGACAATTTGCAGTTTTGCAAAGACAGTGGCCAGCCCTCTCTGCACCCTTGGGTGCATGGGCAGCCTGGCTGCTCAGTGCATGGGTCACGTTCTCTGCCAAAAGCTCAGACTCGATCCAGCTCCTCCAGACTCCCACCAAATGGGACCACCACATCCAGCCAGGACTATGGATTACAAATTCTGGTGCAGGAAGAGCATGCAGAAGAGGAACTGAAATCATTGTGTAGGAAGGAGCAGGTGTTAAGCTCATGCCTTTTCTGGTCATGGAAAATTGAATTTCTAAGTAAATGGGATGGTTTGTTTGCTTGCTTTCTCCACGCAACCGCATTTCCATAGCTTCACATGGATGGGGATTGTCCTTGTAGATGGAAAGACCGGAAGACACATAAACTTGGTATTTAGGAAAAAACAATGTTAATGGTAAGAGCAGATTTTAAAAGGAAGAGTTTGAGGCTAATGAAAAACTGATCAAAGGGCAGCATGAACCACATGCTGGAATGACGACCATGACAAGAGCAGAATATGAAATAGAAAGTGGAAGCATGCCTATTGCCAATGCCCATAACGAACCCCACTACTTATAATCACTTCATGACTTAATAAACTGGCCTCCTCACCCGTATCAAATGAAATCCCCCAGGCTTTCAGGCATCTACTATTGGCCATCTGTCTTTACGGACTGAAATATTTTAGTATCTTTTAAATCAGTGTCACGTGTGTCTCTTCCACAATTTCCAGGAATTTTTGGGCTAGCATTTACTGTCTGCACTTCTACAGAGATGACCTTTGTTCATCTCTGTAGATGTTGAACCAAAATCTTGTGATCTGACTTAATTTTCTGGCTGCTGCTTTCTCCATAATAGGCTCCCTTATTTTGTTAGTTGCTCTATGTCTAAAACAATGTGACCTTACCTCTGGCCCTCAACATTATCTGTCAAGGACCCAAACAAGATGACTTTACAGAATATATTTTTTACAGAAAAAGCAGCTACTCACAGATTTGAAATCTGGAAGTGCCATACAGAATTACAGTACAGTCAGAAGGGGATTTGGTCAGGGGTTTAGGGTTTTTGTTTGTTTATGTTTAAAATCACTGCATTTTTGGACATCAGCAGCTACCTCATGCTTCATACTCATGACTGTTGTGCTTTTGATAGCCAGAGGCATGGAAGAGCTGGACAGTAGAGACTGATTATGCCTCAGAAGAATAACAGATGTAAGGTGAAGGCAGGACATAGAAGAATTTAACTGGCACTGATTAATTAGAAATCATACCATTAAACCACTCTGTCTGGACCCTGGGCCCTTTGCCTGTATCCTCCTGTGCCAGGAGTGCCATAATTTTAGGCTTCTTCAAACAGCTCCCATTTAAAAATTAGCTTTAGCCTTCTCCCTTTTGGGATTAGTCCCAAATGTCTTTCCCCATCCCCCCAGTTTGAGGCTGAGCAATGCAGTGGATGAAGCACACAGAAACAAAGAGTGAAGTGGCTCGACAGGTTTACAGCAGCTTTTCCAGATGCTGAGGTTAAAAGACGCCTGAGTTATCAGCTGTGGACTAGCTATGAGTTTGTGGTGCCAAGGATGGCATTAAAGCCGGAGAGCCACACCTGGTAGAGCCAGCATATCTCAGGTCTAACTGCTGTGACATCAACAGGGTGCCAGGGTATTTCAAGGTAAAACTTGAATTCATATTTAAAATGTTTTGCTTGTGACCCACTAAGGCCCACACAAGACTTCAGGAGGATGCTGAGATTTAGTGGTGGGAGCCAGAAAGAAGAACAGCAGCAGCAACATCCTTTAAACCAGAAACTTGATGCACCATTAAAGGCAACACGAGCAAGGCACACAGAGTCATGCTTTTAAAACTCACTCAGGATGAATACCCAGCTTGCAGTGTGATGCATCCCAAAGGCATGGGACTACAGCTCTGCTACGCCCCATCTCAGCATCAGGACACCTCTCCCTACAGGCCAGAGCCCATCTCAGATGGGGCAGCTGAGCAGTCTCTGTGCCCAACGGCTGGAGAAAGCACACAGAGAGCTGAAGTGCACAAGGAACAGCCATGAACAGGAGTGCATGAGGGCTGAACGCTGCTCGCCCAGCACAGCAATTACCGACTGGCTTTGCCTTGTTATCCCCTTGCTCACCAAAGCAACAAAAACCTCAGTACAAGGAGCTTTTGCAGGCACAGTGGGAAGAGGAGAGATGAGGTGAATGGCAGGAGGGGACGACAGGGAGGTGGAGGAGAAGAGCAGGATGGGTGGGCAGGAGGCAGCTCCATGGGGCCTTTTCCCACAGACACATTGGTCGCTGTAGGAGCAGGAGATAGAAGATGGAAGATGGTGGAGGAGAAGAGCAGGATGGGTGGGCAGGAGGCAGCTCCATGGGGTCTTTTCCCACAGACACATTGGTCGCTGTAGGAGCAGGAGGAGAGGCCAGGGCTGGAGGAGCAGGGCACAGACAATGGGAAGGCAAGCAGGAGATGGGGGAAACAAGGGTGGGATGAGGAGGAGAAAAGTCCTGGGTGTCACTAAGCTGCCCTGTGGGGAAATGCTGGGAATGGGAAAGTGGAGATGTTTTTCTAAATTGCCTGTTTGAGAAGCCATTAAAATGCACACCTGTGCACATCCTTGTATTCAGGGAAAGCTTTTTTTTCTGCATCTTTCCCAAGCCTACTAAAGCCACCACATAGGGAAAACGTTTGTCAGTACACGTGGAGGCACTCCTGCACGCCCTCACACACCACCGACTCACTTCAGGTCTTCAGGTTGCGCTCGGTGAAAGCCATTTGACCAACAGGGGAAAAAAACACCTTCTCTAAACAGGAACCATAGCACTAAATTCAAGATGCTTCCCCACTGTGCTTCTGAAGACTTTCCTTTGGAGGCACTGAGAAGGTGCTCCTGAGAAAGGCAGAGGCTGCAAGCAGAGCCTGAGGTTTTTCCTGCTCTAAGAGAAGGAAAAGTAAACCCTTCGTGAACCCGTAAGCTGAATTTCATAAGGCAGCTGATGTTGCCACCTGCTGCTTAAATATGGGCAGACGTTAGTTCCCCGGGGTTTGGGTCATTTCTGGGGTTTGAACTGTTTTTCAGTCCAATAAGCCTGGTTGGAGGGTGAGGGTTGGAGGGTGAACATACTGCATGTTCCAGAGACTAACAGCTGTTTTTTTGTGCTTGTAACTCAGCTGTTAGTGACTTCTGTTCCACCATACTGCTGGTAAACACAATGGACCTTGAAACACTCCCTTCTCTGCAGTTTCTTCACTGTCATCAGGTTTGCAAATCAGGTGGGCTACCACAGCAAGCAAACATCACCTGCAAAGCCTTCAGAGGAGTCTGGGTAGGTATTCGGCTGCCACTTCTTCCCTGGTGCCTCTTAGTACAAGATGCAAATCTTTGGGGACGATGAGGATCATGGGTGGCCAAACCTTGGGCACCCAAAAGCAAATTCAAGAGAGAAAGCGCTTTTAAAAATCTTTTTAAAGAATTGTAAAAAGTGCATAACCTAAACACACTAGGAAAAGGTGTTGAACTGCTGCCCTTATTTGCAATTCAAAGAATTAGGTCATAGTATCAAGGATTAGAGCGCACACACTTTGTACAGGGTTAAATAAAAAGGCCCACATTTCTGCGAGAGAGTGGCTTGGCAGTCAGGGAGCAACAAAGCAAAACCAGCCGGGGTTGCTCTGCAGGCAGGGCTGATGAAGCAGCAACGTTGGATTGCTATTCTCCCTGGTGAAATGCCTCTGGGGAAAGATCTGTTAATCACAAACAGCTGGAAGAGAGTCTCAGCTGCAGATGCAGTCATGATGCTGGGGAGGGGACGGCAGGACAGAGCTGAGCAGCCAGACCAGTGCTGTGGCTGGGAAGGGACAGTCCATGGTGACTATGCTATATCCATCTGCGGGGCCAGGGGAGAAACCCCACTGGGGTTTGGTGCACAGTCCTGGGGGAACGGAGATGCAAAGTCTTGGGAATGATGCTGATTCAGTCTGAACCTACTTTCTGGTTATTTTCCGTAAGGTGTCTGGACAGGGTGAAATTACACTGCTACTTACTTCTTTTCTTGGTTAGTTTTCTGGGAGTTGAATCAGCTCCATGCGGGGCCTAAACCCACCAAAGCAGCAGCAGAGAGGGAAGGCAAGGAGCTCACGCCATACCAGGTGGCAGGACACTGGCTAGCCAAACCTGTTTCATCCATTTTGCCAAGACTGATGCCCCACCTTCATCCCCTGCAAGAAAGATATTTTTGCTTCTGCAGGGAGATCAGGATTTCTGTTTTTCGGATGGAAAACTGAATAAAACTACAATTTAGGTAACTTTCCCAAGTTCTCAGAGGCCTTTATTGCTCAAGTGAAAGCCTGAAAGCTGTCAGCACGATTCTCTGACTTGGCACGTACAAAGTAAAGCCTTCCTCTTAGAGAGGAACCAGTGGTGTGCTGGTATTCTCGTACTGCTCCAGTTAATCTTTGCTAAAGCCCACAGACCAGGGCTGCTTTTGCTGGGAAGAAGGCAGCAGTATCAAATTGTTTCTGCATTTTAACAATGTCTCCTCAGGCATAAGTGAAGTCAAAATCAGCAAAGATTTCAAAACTTCACCATTGCACTTGCCTTGCGAGAACCACATGGATCAGTCAAGTCTGGGGAGAAGTGATTCAGCAGCTCCCAAGGGAGAGGAGCCAATTATTCTCAAGGTATCTAAATGAATAGCTCCGGAAAGCAGAAAAGGGATTCCTTTTGCCCCTCAAAAATCTTGATAAGCTATAAAAATCTGCCTTGGTCATTGTGACATGGCTGCTTTGTGCATGTCATTTCACTGTCTTCCCTGAAGATTATTGCTAGCAGAATGGGGTGGGGAGAAATTAGAGAAGCCAGAGGAATAGTAGTATCTTAATAAAACACAACTGCAAGTTTTATCTTGACTTACGTGGTCTAGCTGTCCCAGGGCAAGCTGAAAGATGATCACCTTCATTAAAAAATTGCTCTGGCTGCACAAAACAAGTACCTTGGCTGCCTCGGAGACCTCTCCGGATGACAGCGCAGAGGTGATACATTACAGAAAGAGAACCAGAGCTGCCTTCCCAGTCATGAAGGGAATGGATAAAGATTTCTAGTTGTTTTCCTTTGTCAGTCAGCAGTTTCTTCTCATGATGTTGCTCGAAAATCTGTTCCCTCGGTCATCTACCTTTAAAAGCCCTTTAGAAGAAAACAGGACACAGCATGCAGGGATTATTCACACCTGCAGCCTCCGCAGCAGCACTGCCTGGCATCCCAGTCTGCTTGCAGGTCCCACAGTGCAGCTGCTGGGCCCCCACCCATAGTCGCAGATGCCCTCCCGCATCGCCTCCTGCTCACGTGGGGATGCCCCAGGCAGCTGTGGATACCAGCTGAACAGATCAAACTCCCTGATCTCACAGCTGTAGATCCTGGTGACCACAGGAAGGGAAAGACCTTCTGTTTACTGTGCTTCCTCACTGCTGTCCGTAGCCAAAGACAGTGAATAACCTGTATCAGCAAACCCAGATGATGGGAACAGTGCTTTGTTCCAGCATCAGCAGGTGGTTAGATCCGGATGTGGGGGAGGAATCCCATTCGCACCCCCTGAAGAAGACCTCTACCATTTTCACCAGGATATAGCACGCATTTCTACAGATGAACATTTGTGACTAGTTCGAAGCAAAGGAAGCTGCCAAGAGCAACAGCTGAGTAGTTCCTGGGAGCAGTAACCATGTGGCAACAGGAAGGCAGGAGTGGGCAAAACCACAACACAATGCAAAGCTTCAGAAGTGCTCCATTCCTGAAGGTGTTGGTACGAGCAGCTCATTTTGGGAAGAGGGACACAGCAGATCCTGGTATCGGGGGCAGGCTACCATGACGGCTGGCCACCAAACCCACCAGCCACATGGCAGAGCAAGACACTCAACAGAAGATGGGATGAAGCAGGCATGGGTTGCGGAGAAGGGAATAATTGCCTCTGCTGAGCCTTAAACAGCGTAAGGTCAGGAAATGGAGACATTGGCAGTGGAGAAATGTAAACTGCATTAAGACAGGCTTGTAAACTTTAAGGTTAAGCTGCCACGAAACCCAAGAACTGTATGCAAAAGCAACCTCAGCAGCTAGCCCTTAGGGAAAAGCATATCCTTACCTTGGGCACCTAACACAGCCTGTCCTTGCTACCCAAAGACAAATGAAGCTTAACAATACTGTACAAACTACGAAAATGAACTCTTCATATACTGATTGCTCCACAGGTTCAGCTATGCTTTCTGCTTATTTTCAAAGCATGAACTGGTAACCTTGCCCAATTCTTGAGTTCCATATTGATTTGTATTGAAACATTTAAAACCATCATTGTTTTAAGTCATTTATATTTAAATCAGATTGAAGGGTTTCTTGAATCAATGGAGACAAAACCAATACTCTTCTCAAACAATTAAGGGTCTCTTCTTTATGTTTCCTCTGGAAATTATGAAGGGGAAATGTAGATTGCCTCATTCCCTGGGGTGCCAAGTTGAGGAATGGTTTTGCTATTGCTTGAGCAGCCTGACCACAAGGAGTAGTCAGATTATAGAAGGTCACCTGAACTCAAGAGGTCCAACATGTGGCTTTTCAAGGAGTCAGACAGGGCATCAGCTAGTCACTGACTGTCAAATGGGAAAACTACGGTGAAAACAAAGAACCACAACTCCACTCAAAACCTGAAGCTTTGTATCTCATGCTAGAAGCAGGATTATTAGCATCCGGATCCTTAGGATGCTGAAACTGAATCATTGTCAGCCAGATAAGCAACCCAATAATGGGAATGTATTTTACATCAGAAGAAAGTCCCAAGTTTGCAGTCTTTATTCACTTTTTCATACATAAAAATCTAGATGCATTTTCATATCTATCTCTATATAAATGTAAATATACCCACACCCCCATATAATGCATGGGCTAGTGCAGTTGCACACTCAACAGGGCTGTTTGCAGTGCCATGCTCGATAGGACCACGATTATTTTCTCTTCCTCACTACCTCTTTAACAGAAAACACTCTAAGCTGAATTGAGATCTTCATTCTAAAACAGAGCAGCAAATTTTCCAGCCTCATGACTGCCTGAAGACTAGACTATATTATTCTAACAACTACTGCTATAGAAGCATGCAGCAGATGTACAGAACTGCTCTTTAATGCCTCTGACTTTGTGCCTCAGTAGAGCAGGTAACATTTCACAGCATACCAGGAAGGAAGCAAGAGACAAGTCTAGTACTGTCCAGCGACATCTGCATGCAACAGGTTTCTCACCAACTAGCATACACACCACAAAACCTCTGCTGCATGTATTTTGAGTTGTGACACAAACACAGGGAAATTTAAGTGCCACTTATTAGCAAGTGAAATGAGTTTTGGCTTTGCAGAAATAACACATTTAAATTATGATTTATTCAATGGAAGAAAAAAAATCCTGGGCTGTATCATAGTACCTCTTTAGCTTACGGGCTTTTTATTGGCTACACAGCTACTATATTGCAAGCTGCACAGGATCACACCTTTTTTTTTTTAAAAAAAAAAAAACAACCCCACAACTAGAGAGTGCAGAAAGTCTGAAAAAGAATTCTCATTTCTGGCAAACTCCTACTCTTCTTGTGCAGCCGAAACATACCAAAAAAAGCCAAAGCATTTAAGAAACAAGTTAAGAGGTGACAAAAGTCTTCCCCAAAGGACAATGCTCCATTTCAGAAGAGAACTCACAACACTTGATTTCTATATGCTCTAAATTTTCATCCAAATACAAGTGCTCTGTTACAGAGTATCTATGTGCCCTCATACAAAAGATCTAACAAGAGCATATACTAGCTTCTGATTATCCCAAGTGTGTGTGGGGGAGGACAGAGAATAGGAGTGGGGAGAAAGAAGACAAGCATGATTAAAACAAGTTTCCTGATAAATTAAATCCCTATTTCAAAGCAAATGGGAACACTAAAGCACTAGCGTACCCATAGAAAGTATATCCTGAGTTTTGATGAGTCCTAAAAGCAATTCGTAATCTGCCACTTCTGTCCAATATGGTAACTGCTGCCTGTTCTTTACATTATTCAACTTATTGAATTAAACTGAAACCTGAGGGAGTGGGGGGCAGACACAGGCAGTGCACATTCTCCGTGATGTATTAAAAGATTAGATTTTGCAATTCTGTTTACTTGAAAGGGAAAGCTATGTCTGCTTACTGATAATCCATGTCTTCTCTGAAAAGAGACAGGTAGAATATTTGAAATAAGTTATAAGGAGGCCTTTATACAGACTACTGAAAACACCTTCATTTCATTGGGAAGCTCTATCTGAATAAAAGGTATTTCTGATCAGCATAACGCATGTAAAAAAATGAACAGGAACAGAGCGATAGCAGGGGTAATACAAGGAACATCTGCAAAAAATGAGCCATTCTTCATTGTTTCACAGGCGAAGACAGACATTAAAAGTCCCCATCTTTTTTTAACAACTTAGAGGTGGTATTTTAAATATCAAGTTCCTGGCTACCACATTTATTAACACTGACTCAATTAACTAAAATCAAAACCAAAACAAAAAACCCCACCCTTGCCAACGAGCTTAAGAGAAGTACCTGAAGAGGCTGCAAATGCGTTACACAGCAACCTCACTAGATACGCTTAAAAGCTTGCAGGAGGCGAAACAGACCGTGCGGACAGCATGACTACCGAAACCGGAGCTAGCGGGATGCAGCACAGCGGTGTGGACAGTGGGTGCCCTCTTCTGGGCAAGACAGATCCTTGCTTTCCCAATTCAGAGCACAGCCACTGAAACCGGATTTTCTAACAATTCCACAACGCAAAGGCATTTTCTATACCTTATACTAATCCTCGGGCAAACCAAAGACACAGGTCAATCCAGCCTGGATGGAAGACAGAAGGTTCAAAGGTTTCACAAAGAAGTACCTGGCTGTTTTAACTCCTTTAAAAATTCTGACACAGCAGCGTGTTACATCACAACATTGTTTATTATGTGACTTTTTACAATACAAACAAAAATACAGAAATGCAGTATATGAATACAGCTAAATGCGAAATGGTGATGTTTTTCTTGAGGCCATATTCCCATTTCTAGTAAAATAAAGAAAGACTGCACACAGGTAGAAACAGGTTGGTAGTTAACGCCACAATTTTGTCTAGAAATGACCTATAAATGCGTTTTCCTGCTACTTACCATAAAATGTAAAAAGGGAGTTAAAGGAAAGTTTTACTCACTGGTTCCTACCATATGAAAGAAGCTATATTCTATTTAGGAGGGCCAATATATGGAAAAATATCTAAATTAAATGTTATTACAAAAAATGAAGCAGTAATGAGATCCTTCTGGCTAAAGAAGTTACTAAATGAGAATAGCATATATTTAAAGAATCCAAAACATAAAAGGGTTGTTATAAAAAGCTTAGGTGCACTGTAAGCCTACAACTTTTGTTTTTCCATGTGTACTTTTAAACAATGGAAGTGTCAAAAATAGGGTCAACTGTGTTAGACTGAATTACATTATTGTATATGCTGCACTGAATGGAATTCTTGTATTATAATAATAGAGAAGCATTGTTTGCATCATATTATGGCAATTTATCCTCACTAAAAACCGTCTAGAGTCCTTGCATTTTTTAATGTCCTGTAAACCGTCAAACCACCAGAACATGATTGTACAACAGTAAAATGTTTTCTTTTGCATTAAAATGACATCTGTTTAAAAAAAAGGAAAAAAGGTACTTAGAACTGTTATTTTTCCAAGTATACAACACCCTAGACAATTCAAGGCATCTCATTCTCCATCAAAATTAACAAAAATTTGTCATGCTGTTAAATCCATTACTATGGATACAACTGGTGCAAAATTGGTCAAACGGATCCAACAAACACTGATGTCCAGGCTGGCATATTGGCAACTAATACATAACTGGTGGTCAAAATGATGCATTTAAAATATCTTCCCTTTCTTCTTATTCTTTTCCAAGGTTCTAAAATATTAAAAAAAGGTTGTTAAATAATGCATACATTCTCTGATTTTTTTTAAAAAAAATCACTAATGTACATCTTTTAAAATATGCATTTTATAAAGCTTTACTGGTTGCAATACAATGTATGAAACTCATTATGTACACAGTACTTGTACTATATGAAGTCAAGCAATGCATTTATCACTAGATTTCCCCTTCCAAGGACTAGGAGAATTAAATGCCTTCATTCTCAAAGCTTTAACTCTTCATCCCTCAGAAGTCTGATGCAATCTAGCTTTCCAATACAAACATATTTTTTTTAGGCAGATCTAGTTATGTATGGATACAGTGTTTTTGCAGATTAAAATCTGCTTTAGAAGCTAATAATCTTCCCAATATTTCTGATATATGCTTTTAGTAACTAAAAGCAGTTTAAGATTTTTCTTGGCTTTCAAGTGACACTTCCTTAGTGGCCAACCACCATGGACTATTATTACTACAGAAATTGCCTTGTAGCAGAAAGCTACAGAACATTTGCTGTGGATTACAGAACAAGACTCCAATTTACCTGGAAGAATTCTGTTGTTCCAAGATACGTTGTTGAGCTTCCCAGTTTGCTTTCTCATCCTCAAACTGGCGACGCTTTTCCTCTAATTCTTTGTGTTGTGCCTCCAAATTCTTTTTCATTTGCTCATGGCGTCGCTGCAGCTATAGAGAAAGTTATGAATGGAGTCAGTAAGCGCAAAAAACACAGCAGCTTTTGGAGCTGTAGTAACAAACATCAGCAACTATATTAATGCAAGAAATATAGTATTGTATTTTCTCTTCACAGAAAGTAACTCTGAGACCAAAAACTCTAAGGTTATAGGTGTTGCCAACAACAGAAACAAAAATATTATTAATCCCATAGCCTCATTTTAAAGTTAACAGAAAACACCCCAAATGCTGCCTGAGTTACAAATAGGAGCTGTAAGCAGCTACATGTGGCAAAGCAAAGGAAATTCAAGAATACTTTGATATTTGAGGCACATGTTAAAAAGCAAATTGTAGAGCATTTGAGTATCAGTAATGCATAAATTAGCAGCATCTTTGACTTCATGTGAGGAAAAAACCCCAAACATTGATTTCATCCTATAGTAATAACTATATTAAGGATATATTTGGGAAACCATTATTATTAAGTTGATTAATTTATTCACTAATTAAATGAGTTGTTATTATTAGTATTATTGAAGTGAATTCTCTACACTGCCAGAACAGTGTAAGAAGCCTCTCCTGCAAGCTGATGGGACACACTGACAATCAAATGTGTTGTATGTGAGATGGAGACACTGTCAGGAAAAGTGATTCCTTTTGTGTGGTGTAACACATTTTTGAATTGAGTTAAATAAAACTCCCTCCTTCCTTACTCTCTGGCACATCCCTGTCTTACACAAACCCTTCAAAACATATTTCCTTTTATAGATTTTTTTTTTTTAAAAAGCCTTATATTCAGCACTGTCTATTGCCTACTTTTCTACATTTAGAGAAATACAACAGAAGTTTACGAACTCACGAGTAGTGAAGAAAAAAAAGAATTAATTGCATGAACATTTAAAAACTGATATCACAGGATGCACTCAGTCAAAAAGTCATAAGGTAATACATGAAAAACAAAAAGAAAGATTTTTATTTGTTTTTCATATAACAAGGAGAGTGTGGAGGCCAAAAGTATAAATGTGTTCAAAAAGATTCAAGACAGAAATTGAGGAAGGCTAAATCCAGTGACTAATTAAACACTGTGATCCAGATAAAATATCTAGCTTCAAAATCCTCAAATTGCTGACTGGTGTATCTTAGCATTTATACCCTTACCTATTTGATTCTCCAGAAGAAAAACAAACAAACAAAATCTAGATTGGTATATTTTTTTCCTCTGATCCAGTATGCCTTGGCTCCTTATAATGCCTAGGCTGCCAAGCATTTCAACTACCCTTCCAAGTTTCCTCACTTTCCCTCAAATTTGGAGCCAAACTTCCTTTAAGAACTTTAACAGTTTTTAACTTCTCTATTAGGCTTCTTGTGAGAAGCTGCCTTCTCAAAACTTATTCTACTTAAATGTAATTTTATAATAGTCATTTTAAAAGATCACTTCAAGAACTGCTTGAAGCCCATAAGAAAGTTTCAATGTGAGGACTTCACCTGGAGGTGACAGAAATTAGAGTTAAAAATCCATAAAATTACATATGTTCAAATGACACCAAAACACTGACAACAACATATCCCTGACTCTTTCCTAATCTAGTAATTATCATTTAGATTATTTCTTATAGACATGGTATCAAATTCCTGAAATGCTTTTTTAATATGCAAAAGCAAATTATCACACTAATGGTTTACATAAGCTAATGTAAAGTCTCAAGAACTTTTTAAGGCACATGGAAGAAAACAGGCATAAAATATTCCAAAGAAGAGGGAGAAAAAGAAGGTAAGAAAGTTAAGGAGTATTTTAACATACTATGACTGTGAAAATAAAGAGAGAATGCATGTGAACATTAAAATTACATTTTAAGTTTGGGCTTATACCGTTTCAGCAAAGACAGCAAGCTGAGAAAGAATAACTGAGTTGTCTTTAAACATAAAATCTAACTGTGGAATCAATTCCTAGACAGAGGTTCTGTTGCAAAGTCTTGGCAAAGAGAGCCATCTCTACACTTTTTCAGCCTCAAGCATATTGGGGTTTAAGACAGTTTGATTACCTCAGCTTCAGAGTCCTTCAGTTTCTGAACTTTTTCTTTGACTTTCATCTCAAACACCTGTTCCATTTCCATTTCCATTTTTTTCATTTTGGCTACATGCTCCCTCCTTTCCTCCTCCATCTGTGCCAATGGGCTCCTGCCATAAATCCAGAAGAAGAAGTTAGCTAATAAGAACTTTTTTTCCTGTCTGTTATATTAGGGCATCTGTAAAAAACAAGATAAAAATGCTGAAGCATTAAGATAAATAACATCACTGTATGCACTGCTAGCTTAAATTAAATTTGCATTATTATATTAATGGTTTAGTTAAGCTTTCCTCAAAAAGACATTTCATACAATATCTTTTCCTCCCCCACAATTGATTTACATTACATTTAGGTCAAAAGAAACTCTTGACTTTCTATCTTTAGTAGAACCTGGTCATGAGAAGAGAGGAAATCAAAGTTACAACAAAAAAATTAGCATCTTCCAAGTGATCTTCAGGTGTCTTTTTCTTTCCCGTTCAAATATATACAAAAATTAATGGACATAATAAAAATTTTAAGAGAATTGCAGACAAAAGTCCCATTTCCTCTAAATCTTCACTGTTCAAAGTAAGCCCAAGAGTGAGTTAACATTACAACTGTGTTGAATGCTGTGGTCATACTTTAGAAGAGATAGCAACTTTGGGGGGGGAAAAAAAAGGTCTGGGCAATTGAACATCAGTATTTCACTAAAGTGTTAGTTGGATGATTTTCCTTTAGAAAGCTATTAATAAACTTAATGTATAAAAATAATGTATATTATTTTAATTTTTCTATACACTTTACTGTAATGACTTTCCTGGATTCTACTGAATTTTTAAAGCCGTATAAGCCTGCTATCCATGTTATGGTGATACAGGTTTTAAATAGCAAGTTTCACATTAAATATCCAATAAAACAGCATGATTTTGATCTAGTGATGATTGCTACATACAGTCTTGTAAGACTTTTCTGCTGTCCAACAAAGAGCAATCAAAACAAATCGCTGGCCTCTTGTTTCAGTTTTGAGTATGTACGGCTTAAAACAACAAAGTTTTAACTATCATTTTGGTAAAAATGAAGAACTGAATATATTTGGAACTGTTCCAATCAACCAGCAGAGAATATCTACTGTGATGTATGCAAAAGTCACTCAGACCAGCAAATTGTAAAATATAGGTGGCAAGTCTAAGCCCTATCAAAAATAGTGTTTTTGTCTTAATTTCTTAAAAAACACAAAACAAAAACAAAAAAAAACCCTGTTCTGATTCAAATCATGCAGAAAAAGCATTTGAAAAGGAGAAAGATCTGACTCACTTTCAGTGATGATTGAAACATAATTAGTAACATCTATTTTGATTCAGAATTTGCCACTCATTCTTAAAGGAATGGAGGTTATATATCAAACATAGTTAAGATCTGGTTTGACTATTAATGGCTCATTTTATCCTTCCTGCTTGCCCATTTTCACCAACTAACCATACAGTGAAAATAATCAATGTCATATGAACTCAAGGCCATATGAACTTTTTTCTCAAATACCAGTATTTTAAAAGGTGACAACTGGGGGGTGGCCATGAGGAAGAAAACGGCATTTCCAGTAAAAAAAAAAAAATAAATTGAATCTGAACTAATAGTTGCAAAGCTTGGATGGGTGAGTAAAATGCTGTATAATATACAGAACTGAAACTGACCCTCAGTCTAATGTCTACTTTAGCCCTTCAAAAGGCCAACTGCTAGCAACTTTTGTCAAGGAAAAAAAATTGTTAGACACAGGTGAAGTACAATAATACACAAAAATAAGAAGAAAATGAAAGAAGATGTGAGTAGCAGTACTTGTGGAAGCTAACCAGCTGTCAAAAGAAGACTATTTTCTTGATGTTACCTTTTAGAAGTGTAAAGTTCTCAAATGTATCTGCTCTTCAAAAATTAACCTAGGAAGTAGATCTGAATACTGAGGAGTCATTGCTGCAGTTTCTACAGACTTGAAAGGGGAGCAGAACCATCCTCCTATTGACAACCTAATAATCTAATAGGGACGTCATGTGAGCTGTATTTGAGAAAGTGGTAAAAAAATCAGTCTGCACAGAAAATTTGATAAACTAACAAGCGAGCATTTACAGCTGAGAGCTTTACAACATAGGTGATAACTGGTTTTGTTAGGTCTTAAGTATGTGACGTAGGTAAAAGCAAATCATCCTGTATTTCAGGATAAAACTATAAAAGGGACTTGAACAAAAAAAAACAGCTGAAGGAAAAAAACCAAACCACTAAACGCAGATGTAAAACATCTAATTGATTTAACAGGAAGTATGTTAAAACGGCCCCCTAAATTAATCTGCAAATATTAAAAATTATTCTACATATGCGCAAAGTGGAACCTCTGCAAGCCAGTAATAAGATAAAACCATGGTCAGAAAATATTAAAGTAACTAATTCCCCAATCCAATGAAGAGCTGTAAATTTACAGACAAGGATGAAAATTCCACTAATTCTTTATAAGCATCTATATAAAGATGATGGAGCTACAGATAGAAACTGAGGGAATTTCATAATTTACGCACTTCTACTCATTGTTGAAATTTGACCAAATTTGTCTTGAGGCTTAGACAAAAGTTTCTAAAGAAGATGGGTTTTTATAGAAATATTTGTCACTGAAAGTATTTATAAATTCCTAAAGTTTACATTAGCAAAACTTTAGAAAGAAAAAAAAACCAAAACCAAAACCTGCTAGGAAAAAAAAAACCAATGCCAAGAGCGGGATAACAGAAAACTGTTTTAAATTTGAAACATTAAACAGTGAAACCCTTTTTGTGTTTATAAAATTTTTGTCTTTAAGTTTTTTGGAAAAATTTAAATGACCACTTACATGCCTTCAACTGTGTCAAATCTAAAAAACAAAAAATACAGAGGCTTAGCTTAGCATGCTTAAATAAAACCACAAAACCAAAAAGCAATAATTAAAAAAGTAAATTCATTATTAATAGATTCCTAAAGCTAATTATCTGCTCCCCCAAAAGCAAATTTTTCACAGTAAAAGGAAAGACTGTTAGTTAAAGCTTGTTATATGTATTTCAAATTCAGTTAGTAAATCACTACACCATGTAAATATTAATGTAGGTTTGATGTGCAGATACTTTCAGGAATAGTTTCCCTAGAATATGTATGCTTTTAAAGCGATTTTAAATATTTTAGTGACATGAACGACCACTTGCTCTAAACGAGTTTTCAGAAACCAATGCCATATCGAGGCTTAGCTGTTCATTTAAAAATCGTCACCTAGTAAAGGACGTCGTATTAAAAACCCATGAATGTTCTTGTGCTACAAAAAGAGCACTTGACTTCAATGGCCAGCAGAGGTCTCACCGGCAGCTGAGCTCAGCTCTGAAGAAGGCTTGGCTGCAATGTCACCTCCCCAGAGCATGATGCTTAACCCGAGCATGCCTTGTGTTAGCACTTCACTAGTACTACAGGAAGGGAAAAAAAAAAGTCTGAAAACAAGATTCTGATATTAAGTCTCACCATATAGTAAGATCGGCTTAATAACATTAGAACCATTTCACAGAATTCGCTAAGAATATAGGCAAAAGGAGTTAGAAGTAGTCTAAGCTAAGCAGTTAGAAAGACCTATGCATAGTGTATTTTGTTACCCTGTGTGACAGGTTATTGAACAGATCAGTAGATGGATAAGGCTCATCTTTACAGTGTACAATATGACCTTCAATAAAATAAGGTTTACTTTTAAACTCACTGAAGATATGAGCTTCATACAGCAAACCAAAAAGATTTCTCACATTAAAAATTTTAAATTTCAGAGCAAATGCCAGTCTTCTCACATGCCACGTAGTATACATGTGAAATTACAATTACCACATAGTTTGAAGAGACAAGTTATTCATATATGTGAAGATTACCCTTGACATTCTTTTTTTTTTGATGGTTGGTATGATGTTGAAAATTTAAAGAAATCAGACACTAAACCTAAAATACAAAGAGGCTACATAATCATGGAAAATACACACTTTGGATTGCTCTTAGGTCAATGAGTTACCTGTAGAACAGTCAGAGTTTCACCAAATCAGAGATAAAATTAGCAACTGGACAGAAGAAACTGCTTCAATTCATCTGCACAGTATTACTAAAACTTGTAGCACATACTTCTGTTTTTCACATTTGCATTTTTCTTCAAAGAAATATGTTAACAGTTGCATGAAAAATAAAGATCCGCTAAGATCACAAAAATACAGCTGTTTTAAAGGTACAAAAGATCAATCCAGTCTCTAACGGCTGCCAGTAGGAGATACTTTTGGAAAAGCACAAGAATCACTGCATGTACATCTCCTCTTATGGGTACCCTCCCAGCTTACAGAAGAACAGCAGCTTAGGAGTTTCCAGAGCCAGAGGTTATATCTGTGCTTAACAGTATGCTTGTAATACCACCAGACAGCATCAGAGCACGTCTCCATTCTCATCTAGAGATATAGGATCTGTCTCCCTTGAAAGAATCAGATTTCCAGAGGACAAGTCAAATATTGTTCCATTTTGAGACACAGACACTTCTTTCAAAAGGCAAGCAGGCAAGCATAAAATTCCTAAGGGGGTGCACAGATAAACTGTTAATATCTGTTCTTCCCTCTTTCAATTAATTTCCAGGAAGACACATGGTTATTAGGAAAATTCCTTCTATGCTGCTTCAACTATGCTAGATTCAAAACTATGAAAACACATTGAAGCCAAAAAAGCATGCTAAAGCTTAAAAAAAAATGCTGCAATTCAACATATAGATAAGGTAACAAGACAAGAATAGCATCAGCTGCTTCATAACCAGTGTATGCATTCAATGATTTTATTTATTTACTTAAGTCACCCTATGTTTGGAGAAACAAACTAAGAAAAGGTTCAAAATATTTATTACAAGTTTGCAATAGCTTTTGCCATCTTTGAGATGGCTGAATCAAACTGTGATAATTTACTTCTTCTCTTGAAAAAAAGAAAACCTGATAGCTAAGAGCACCAGTTGTATTTATTCACTTCCGAGCTGCAGTACTGCAGCGTTCTGAGCAACAGATTTCTCATGGAGAAAATTGTTCCCAAAAAGGCACGTTTACCTAGAAATATTCAGGTGGGACAGCACAGTGTCCTGAGAGGACAGGAGATGCAAGAGTAAGCGTGCTTCAGAAAGCAGAGTAATTCCAGACCTTCTTAGCAGAAATTCTTAGCAATTCTTAGCAGAAATTCCAGACCCTCTTAGCTAAAAAGGAAATCTCAGCAATACTATCAACAATTGACGGGGGGGGCCCACGAATGACAAACAGTTTTGAAACCTTCCGGTAGATGCATTTATACAAAAATGCATCTTTTTGTTTGCAATATGGGAATTAAAAAAAAAAAAACACACCCCAAAAAACAAAACAACCACCAAAACCCCCCAAAATAATTGCATTATTCTTTTTAAGAACAACACAGAATAACCAATCCTTACTTGAATTAGGTAACAGACTAAGTCTGTAGGTGCAGACTAACACAAATCTAAGCAGGCACAAAAAAAAGTGTTATCACTAAAATTAAGATTTTTCTGAATCTAAGGAACACATACTAAGATTTGGAAAGGGATTAAAAAATAGTATTATACAACACCAAAAAAAGTAAACAACTTCCTCCAGTATCCAAAACTGCAATGATAAAGTTTCACTTTTCATTAGAATTAATTAGAATTTTATTAGAATTTTATTAGAATAATAAAATTTTATTAGAATTTTATTTATTTTTATTATTTTTATTCTAATTCTATTAGAATAGAAACTTAGAATTTTCTATTCTGCGCTACTGTTAATATACTATCACCTCAGCAAAGAGGAAGTTGGCTGTCTGCACCATTTTGTTCTCAAATATGCCAACTACCTTACATGCCCTCCACCCCAATTTTTCCCACAGTGACTAGCTCATTTAGTAATTTTACTTCTTAAAACTCCTCTTCTCTCTACCACCAGCACTGTACTGTTATGAGGACAAGTGTACCTTCAGAAATATTTCTAACATACTTGCTATATGGGTTCAGAAGCCTTGAGATGCAAGTCAGGGATAACATGATGGCAAGAAACATGACAGTGAGAAGTAACCACTGCGTTATGGATACACGTATTTGAAGACTATTCTTTTTAAGACTTACCTCACTACAAACTTTACCTAAATTTAGGTACACTTTTGAAGCGTTGATATAACTGACATATACTATTGTATTTTTTCTCAATGCTGAGCAGGGAAGCCTCATGTAGGCTCACACTAGATGAAACTAAATCCTGTCCACTTAAATCATTCCCTCACAGGCACTTTCAAAGCATTAAGATAGTGTAGAACAGACACTCCTTTTGTGAAAAATGGCTTTGTAGCTGTCATACAGATGAGAACAGCAGATATTTCCATCTAATTTCAGAGATCTTTTCAGGAAGAACAGCTGTAATTTGGTATATCATTAGCCAAACAGAATACTACCCTATATTTTGCTTGAGAAATTTGTATTTAAACATGGTACAAAAAAAAAGTGTATCAATAATTACTAATTATTTAATCACTAATTATTGTTTATACAGTTGACATGTAGAGCAGGAAAGATACTTAAATTTAAGAGCACAGCTATTCTCAAATAGCATTATAAAATGAAAAATACAGTAGAGCCTACTTTCAAATCTTCCAATAATTTCATCAGGTTGGCAAACAACTTGCTGTCAGAGGTAATTAAAATTACATACTAGGGTTAAAAAAAAAAACAGCAACAACAAACCCCAAAACTCCTGCACTGCAATTCTCTTCTCACAAAAGATAAAGATGTTGCAATAACTTCCCCACCATGATAAGCAACCCTAGAAGTAGCCAGGGCAGCGTTTCAAAGATGACAGTAGTGCATCTGGATTTTCAAAGTTTCTAAATAAACATTAACTCATTCCTCTCAAAAACATCCCTGACACTGAGTATTGAGCATTCAGACCAAAATAGCCAATAATTCCAAAAGTAGTATATATACCAAAATAGAAATACTAATGCACAACAACTTTGCAATAAGTACCAGTGAAACAAAACTTATAAACTGAAATAGTAAATGTAAGGGTTCTCTTCAGTACTAAATCTAACCAAAACCCAGTTATTTGACATGTTCAGCTAAACTAGTGTAAACCTTAGTGAAATAGAAAAAAACAAATCATAAATAAACCAGAAGTATACGGTGTTCAGACCAGAACACAGTGAAGAGGCAACTGACTGGAGGATAAATACAAACAAAAACCACCACCCCCCAAAAAACCCAAAACCAAAAATCCCACCACATGTACACAAAACCAACCAACAACAAAAAAACCCCACCAACCCCCCCCCCAAAAAAACACATACACGAAAAAAAAACAGAACAAAAAGATTAAAGTGCAATACAACTTCAACAAGAACTTACTTTGTTAGCTGCCCTTTATTTTTGTTGTTGTCAACACCGTTGTATGTAACAGCTGCCAGTTTTCTGCTTCTGTAATTCTCATAATGTACGTTGTTAGTGACATCCTTCAGGTCCTGCATATGAGTTCTGTCAATAAGTGTAATTTATCAGCTTAGTACACAAATACAAAATACTATCTGAAAAAATCAGTCCATGTTCATTTTGCAAATTGACTTAATTAAATTATACCCCTCCATTAATGTCCCATTCCCCACAACGTTGTCATTCTTCCATTTAAATTAGAGCTGTCAAGACAGCAAAGTCACAGAAATACCATGTTATTTTGCAGTGAACTATCTCAAGTTTGCAATATGTCCAAATGTTAACTTACAGGACCAATCTTTGGAAAATTTGAGTTCTGTGGATAAACTTGCAAGTATTTGGAGAACAGCTGTGAAAACTGTGTATTACTACTGTAGTAGGTGCGCCAAAGCATGTTAGGCAAGAAACAAAAAACAAGCCAAAACTTCCTAGTTTCTATCTTTTAAGTCTGCAAAAGCTAAACGTAAAGTTCAAGACTAAGATACAAACATTAGCTTCCTTTAATAATTTTTCATCATCAGCTTGGAGAAAAGCAAAGCTTAATACTCAAACCAACAGTTGTTACAGCAGATGACACTGAACTGCTGTGAGTATAGGACTCAGCACCTAATGCAACAAATCACAGGCAGTCTTGTTTTAGACAACTGCAGCACTGAAAATTTAAAAAAATGCCTACAACTAAGTACACATCAGCACTAACAGACAACTTGGGTTCCTAAATTTTTTAGAACAAGTAAACAGAAAGTAGAGAGAACTATTTGAAAAAATCATCACTACCACTGCTTGCTAAATATGTCATTAAACAATATATCAAAGTGTAAGATACTCTTTACAATTAAAAATATGGGGACTAATATGAACTCACTAGCTCAAATCCTTTTTTCTCCAATAGAGGACTTTCCAATCTCTCAGACATACTAGAAAACTTAATGTTACCTGTTAAATTACTTACCTTATCAACATGTTCCTCAGAATTGTGAAGTCACAGTGTTCACCGTTTTCAACTACAGAAAGAGAGGTACATTTTTGTTGAGACACCAACCAAAATATGTGCCTTACAGAGAGGTAAGGCTTTTAGATGTCACCCATCTCCTACATTCATTCTAATAACAGATTACTTCCAGCCTTTCCTTACTCAAACACTAAGTGTGTTAACAGTAGGAGAGCATTAACAATATAATTGTATCAATATATCTTCCCAGCAAAGTTCCTGTGCTCCCCTAAGCCATACTGGCAAACTGTGTTTCGAGTCAGTACAGCAGATTAAGCTACCGCAACAGAAACACGGTTTTGCAGCTTAACTAACTTCATGATTCTTTGGAGCCCCTGCCAGTACAGTTGCATAATTAAGGATCAGACACTAACTAAAGACCTCAGTTTAGATCCAGCTATATCCAAAACCTTTAGAAGGCAGACTTAACGCAACCCATTTCCCCCTGCCCCACCAAATGAGTTGCAAAAGTCTTTATTTTAATTTTAATGTGGATTTAGTTCTTTATTAACTAAGCAAAGGAAGGTTGTATATTTAATTTGATGCACCTGCCTACAGACCAAGAGAGCAATGGCAGCTGTCATTAGATGCCACCATGCCTATCATCTCATTACTGTAGAAGAGGCTAATGCTGTGAACAGCATTTCCCTGATAATGAAATGACACTGGAGAAAAATGCACACCCCAGAACTCTCTGGCGTGCAGACAGAGAAGGCAACACACAAAGCTCTTAGCGCACACAAAAGAAAGGCACAAGGCAGGTTCCAATGTGCCCCTGAAGTAGAGATGGACATTTTCATGGGAAGGAGGAATAAAAACAGGATGAAGGAATTAAAATAACCCAAGTAAAGAAAAATGAAGCACTTAGCCTCTTCGTGTGTTCATCTTGCATCTGCACTCCTGCATTATTTTATTCCATGGTTTTACACAAACCGGTAAGTTCTGCTCAGATACTACATGAAGTCATACTCCCAAAAAAGCATCATCTCCGAGTATTCTGTCCTTCGCTGACAGACTCAAAGCCACTTAAAGAGGTTCCTTTTAGTGAGGCTAGTTCTTCCCTTCCAAAAGTTGTACAATCAGATGAGTGTGAAACATTTATGAAGTTTGTTTTAAAATAAAGAAAAGCAGCACCATTTTGTACATCTTCAAATGCTAACGGAAGAGCCTTAAATAAAGCTTGATCCTCTCTGGTGCAGCTGGTTTTTACTTTCTGCCAAACCTCATTTCCTGCCAGACACACACTTCAAAGTGCTACAGCATTTCTCTTTAAAGTATTGGTCCATACACTGCTTGTTAGTTGGGGGGTTTTTTTGTCTATTTTACACTGCATCAAATTTATAGTCCATTGCATTGGGTTTGGGTTTTTTTTGTCTATTTTACACTGCATCAAATTTATAGTCCATTGCCCTCGGAAGGCAGAAACAGTGAGGAAAAAGTCTTCTCTTTATTCAATACATGCACACTACAAGGAAAAAGTTCAATGATCATGGAAGAACAGTTCAATAGTGACTGTTTCTCTATACAGCACGGTGCAAGCCATGCCACATGCCATTTGAAATAAGTGAACAGCATTAAATCACAAGCAATGGTGGCCAGAAGAACATGCAGTCAAATTCAAGCCTCTATAATAGTAGAAAGTAAGTTTTAAATTATTCTTTTTTTTTAAAAAAAAAGAACTATCAAAGTATTCAATTCATTACCAGGTACCTTCCTGCTGCTACACCCCAGCAATTAAGACTCAGATGTTTTGGGAAAAAAAACAAATCCTTCCAGAAACTTTAAACTGAATTTATGCTAGTCAAGCTGGTCAAATTAACATTTATAATGTGAATACTCTAGAAAGAAGAATTTAAGAAATACATATTTCAATTTTCTTCATATAAAAGCTAAGGATGCTAGCAAACAGTTGTAATCTAAGCCTCATCATTAACTGCAGTACATTGCTACAGATTTTACAGTTCCACAGTAAGACCAACAGGAATCTGCTTGCAGAGTTACATGTTGCTGAACCTTTACCTTCTTCCAAGACTGTCAGAGTAACAAAATGGTACATTCAATAAATTTCCAGACCAAAGCACATTCAAATTAAGCATTTCAAACATTTCAAATACAGACTAATGTCTAATAAGTTTTAAATGGATAAAAATAATGAGAAAGCCTTACCTTCTGCAACACCCCATGGGTACTGCCTTCCTCTAACTCTCTTGCCATTGACTTCAATGATCGTATTACTACCTACCACAGCAAGAGGTAAACGGTCCTACAAGATAAAGTATTACTTTAAAATCAAAATTTCTACTGCCACAAGATACCGAAAGCATGCTTCCCATGTATAAACTTGACATAAGCTAGTTTGGTGCTATAACACTGCAATGCAGCTTACCCAAAGTGCAAGAGTAGTTATGTTTACTGGCCTTTGCCTAGTTTAATGACATATATATATACACACACCCCTTTGAAATTCCTTACACTGTTGTATTCTGTAAATCTAGTTAAGAAACAGACATTACTGTTACTTAGTAAGCTAAGCAACAGGCAAACCATTTCCTATTTACTCGATTGTACAGTAATTATTTATCAATTCATATTCCCACTGGCTACAAGGACTGTTACTTTGACTGGATCTTGTATCAGTTTTCAAAGGTTTGGCAAAGAACTACTTCAAGTTCTTGTTTTCAGCTGAACCAAAACCCCCTCCAGTGTAACAAGCAACAAAGGAGCCAAGAGCAGCTTCAAGTAGCTGAAAGGAACAGCATACAAAGCTAAGTATTTTGAACTTTTGTCTTTGCTTTTATTCTGCTCTTCTCCTTTAGGCTTAGTCCCTGAATATCTTCCATTTGTGCTATTTGTGTTTATCTATCCTAGGTGATTCCCACAGTAACAAAAAAAATTAAAAGCTCTTACAGGCCGTTAAAGCTACTGAACAAACAGACACAAGGCTAAAGAAACGTATAAAAGATGGACTCCAACATAAAAGAACAAACCAAAACCACAAGTAAACAAAGAAAAAGCCTTTCAACAGCCTGACAGTCCTTTTGATTTTCTTTAGTCATTAGTCTCCATTAAGGTTTCAGTATATCAATTAGACAGCTATTAACTGTAATGCACACACTCTGTGCCACTGCACACCTCTGTCTGAAAGACAACCCTTGCCGCTTTCAAAGCTCAGAATCAAACAAAATGTGGTGGGTGGATAAAAGTCAAATAGGGATGGAATAAAAAGAAAGTGATCTTTCAAGATTTTATTAAATGAACATGTGATCTAGTGCTTTCATTCTGAATTTTAGCCATTAAAGGACTTAAGTCATCTAAGAACGTCATTCACTGCTTCTGCTGAGGAACAGTGACTCTTAGAACAGCTTTACATCTGATTTTTATCTTCTAAACCTTTTGGTGGGCTCTTCATTAATGACAAAAAGCTTTTCACTCCCCCCCCCCCCCCCAGCAGTTTTTCAAAAGAAAATTATTTACCTTTATCTTTTTAACAATCTTATTTTCTTCTTCATCATCTGTTTCTGGAAACTCATATATTTTAATTTTGTGTTCTTGGATTTCTTTCATTATCTAAAAATAAAAATGTTATTTGTTTGTTTGAGGAATTCATACTTTGTAATAACTATTTCTTGCTCCAATCTGATTCTCCCTCCTTTTGATACACAAGATCCTTGCACATTAAGGTGACTAAGTTACACCACAAAACTTGCACATGTTTAACACCATCACACGACCCCAAGGGATTATTAGCATGACCATATCTCCTCAGCTAGAAGACAGGATCAGAGCCAGAGCCCCACAGCTAACAGAATACTATCCATCAATACAAAAGGCAGCAAAAATGAACATCAGTTTCCTACAACGGGGCAAACAGAGATTTACACTAATGGGAATTCTACCTGCACATGCAAAAACTAATACAATACAGCTTAAATTCTCAGACTAGTCTTGCAATTGAGTCCCTTTAAAAAAAAAGAAATATTTGAATAGAATAACTGCAGGCATACTTCAGCCCTTTGAGATCCCACAATAGCTACCGCTGTCGCTCCTATTCTTTTCTGTTTCTAGCTCACCTGAGCATTAGTTGCTTGAAGCAGGATCACCTGCCTATTTTAATAGAGCTTGTGACTGACGGACTGACTCTAGCAGTTAGCGGTGTTGAAAAGTATTTGCAAGCACTAATGAAAATTTAAGAATAACTGACAGCGTCATCAAAAATGAGACTGTACTGTTTTGGTGCTCAATTTGTCTGAAGGGTATTTTTAAAAACAAGCTGATTAGTTTTCCAGCATTTTAGAACAGAAAAATATTAGACCATTTAGCTGACAGCTACACTGCAGAGCCCTGGGGAATATTTCTGGTTCATGGGTTTGTAATCTTATAAGAATGTAAGTTTCCAATTCATGCAAAGACTTATTTTCAAAGTTTGATTTGGGAAAGTCTCCCCTATTTAACATCAACTCATTGATAAAGCTGATTATATATTGAGAAATATTCTGCGTTCTACCATTTTTTCTCCCTTTACATAAAAAAACCTAACCAAACAAACAAAAAACAAAACAAAACAAACCCCAAAAAACCAAACACAAAACCAAACATGAAATGCAACCAGAACAGACTTCAGGTCTATAGCACCTTGCTTAAGTTTCTCCAAGGCAGCAAATGTCCTTTAATTTTTAGTCTTAAATCAAGAGTTTTGCACACAACATCTCTTAATGCCAACTTCTTTTCAGAACCTGTGTTCTTCCAAACTAGGACTGGACACAGTTCAATAAAACAAACTTCATGCCTTGTCTTGTCCTGTTCTGGGTCCTCCTTATCCTCCTCATACAATACAGCAAAGCCTAAATGTTCTATTCTGACCATGTAGCTGAAATAAAACATAAACCACTTGGAGACATCAATACCAAATTTATTCTACAAATACAAAGAAATTATATCAGTTGTATCAATGTTAGAATTATCTCAGCATCTTTAAAATGTTTTACCACAGCCCAAGACTGAACAACAGGTATACTGATTCTCATCTAATACCTGAGGCATCTTTAATAAATACAGTGCATCAACACAATACAATCAATAATACTGTAATGCTGTTGAATACCTTTTTTTTTTTTTAAACACACAACTTCTGTTAGGCTCCTAAATCTTGAAAGCTCCCTTCCTCCCTTACTGATTTTTATCTCAGCAGTGAATTATTTCACTTGCCAAGACTCTACTGCATTTGAAACCTCTTCCCCTGAGGATAGAAACAAGATTATTTCACCAAGAAATATAATTAAATCTAGAGATATAAATTACTTAGCTTTGCTGTCTCAAGTCATTGCTTCAGGGTTTAAACTTTGCATGTAAGAAGTTAAATATCACCATTTCCATAGGGATCAACTTACTAAATTATCCCATGTTGTAAATACTAATCTTTCAACTCACCTGTTTTTTAAACTGTTGGCATTCCTCAGGTGTAAGTGTGTCTGCTTTGGCAATAAGTGGAATGATATTCACTTTTTCGTGCAGGCGCTTCATAAACTCTATATCCAAAGGCTTAAGTCTGAAAGACAGCATAAGTTTTGCAATTTATATTAATTAAACAAGAATGTACAAATGATTTGAGATTTGTCCTGACAACTACTCTTAAGACACTGATTTATGAGTGACAGATGCTTGAATGAAATTCAAAAGGCTATCTGCAACTGATACAGGAAATCCCCTAGAATCATGTAATACCAGAGGAATAAGTCGTAAGTTAATATTACTAGTAGTCATGAGATTTCTGCTAGCTGAAATTACACTCATTTAAGCAAGTGATAAGAACCCTCCTACGACGGTACTAAAGCTCATGTCATTAGCTGATAGTTCATGTAAAGCCTAACTAGTAAGAGTTTACAGTTGTGAATCATGCTCTGTTCACATATGCAGTTTCAGTTTCTGAAAGTCATGTTTATTTGTATGCTTCTTCCTGAGAATGGGCTGTGAGATTTTCTTATACATTAGATTGCTGAAGACAGTAAACTCTGTGGCCTGTGTACAAACGAAGTAGAAATATCTCATCTCTAAATCGCTATGTATAATAAAAAGACCATTATGAGAGTGGATGAAAATTACATAAAAACTAAAACACCCACCATATGGGTATATAAAACCATAAATGTGGATCAAAGTTGTCAATATTTCCTGCTTGCTAAAGTAAAGCCACAGAGGTTTTGATGCATTAGTGCTTCAGAATTACAGCAAGTTTAGTCAGGCTTAAAGGATTTAACAAGATTATTTCTCATATAAAAGAAATTAGGATTAGGAACATTAAAACCAGATTCATTTGGTACTGAAATGTAGCTTCTTCTCTAAACCATATATAAAAGAATCAAGAAAATGTTAAAGAACACATACTTAACTTCACTTTGACATTTTCTACCTGCCACTGAATTTCTCAGCTTCTCAACATGTTTCCATTAAATAGCTAATACTGATGCACATCTAGACTAAGAGCACTGGTTTGGCTATCCATTCACCTTAATATGCTTCCCCTCTCCTCACTTCAGAAAGCTACCTAGGGCAACACCAGGTTGAAGGGCAGTTGCCAAAGCAGAATAGTTCAGAATGACAACAGTACTCACCTCAAGGTCTTGAGTTTACAGTGGAGACTGAAGCAGGAAGCCTTTACATAAAGGTCCTAGAATTGCAGAAAGAGGCTGCAATTCATTATCACCCTGTTCACTTACCTGGGAGGCTCCTCCAACCCCTTCACTCTCTCCCCCTACCCCCACACAAACTAACCCATCAGTTCAAATGTTTATGGGGATACCAGCTAAAAATGGTGGCATGCGTTAAATGGAAGGACCTAACCTGCAATTTTTTTTTTCTTTATAAATTGTAACAAGCTGGCTTTTATAAATGTATTAAGTCATAAGGACAAACATGTAAGTTCACCTACAAATCCTTTAATTCAATGTAAATACAATCACACATTAAGAGTAAAGAGTACACTACTCAATGGGTTACAAGTGCTGCTGTCTGCACAGGAAACATGACCAAAGACTGCACCGACACAAAAACCAGGTAGGAAGTGAGCTATGTCCTTTCAGAGAAGACAGTATCTTAAAAGAGGAAATGAATGCTAACAGCAGCACCAATTTTCTCTGTGCTCCATTTGTTTCCTTAATTAGATGACAATTCCAAGCATTTACTCCAGTAATTGAAAAACACTATGCAAACCTAGCTCAACTTTACACATTCCCCCCCTCCCCCAAGAATAACATGAAATACTTGTAAAAGGAACATACTTTTCCAGCTTTTAGTCTCACAAATTTAGTGCCCAAAACTTAATTTATCTGAAGCATTACCTTCCTTTATTTTTCAAAAACAATTTGTACCTCCCACTGGTTTAGAAAGTTTTAACGGATAAAGGGGAGTGTGGGGGTGTGGAGGGAAGACATGTTTTTTTGAATAATCTGAAAGCTCAAAAAAGATTGACTAACACAAGGAATGGATCATCTTCCCTTTATTTAAATGACATTTTCACTTTGCACACTACTAAAACAGTGTATGCCAAGGATTCAAGTGTTTGCATTTAAAATTGACATGCATGTTGAGGAAAACTGACATTACAAACATGCATGTTGAACAACAACAAAAAATGTTTAAGGCAAGCCTACATAAGGAAAAAAAACCCACCAAGAAAAACTCTTCTCCACCCCCCAATTTTTCTTTCCAAATTTGAAGTCTCTGTCTAGTTTAAAATGATTAGAACTATTCCAATGCTAGCTACAGAAGCTGTGTAATAGCTGGCATTTTTCACTGCCTGAGGAATATTCCTCAGAATTCCTTCATTACTCCCTTCAACAAGTTTTACTACTTTTGACCCATACAATAGAATAGGCTATGTATCTTCTCCTCCTCCTGGTTTTGAAGGTATAACTTAAGAGTCTCTGACAAATTTAATCAGTCATAATACAATGATAAAATGCTAAGCAACCAATTTCAGATATAGTCAATCTGCACCTAATACACCCTGGAAATGCAGTTCTCTCTCTCTACCACTAGATAGAAGTCTGATCAAGTTAAAAACTAAGCAGGGGTGGAAGATTGCATAATAATTGAAAAAAAATCCAGAATACCTATATTGGAATGGTCACTAGACAAAAGATTACACCCCAAGTGAATTAAAGCATGCTTATAAGGATGCATGAAACTTCCCATCTTCAATTTATCATTACAATCAAAGGGAGGGAGGGAGGAAGAACGGAAAGGAAAAATCCTGTTGCTTGAAGTCTGAACCAGTTTCTCCTTCTAATGTGAAGAAAAGACACATAGATCACAAATAGACCTGGCACTTGTGAACACTTGTGTATTTTTAATTGTTCTAATACTATTTTTCTTGTTATGTAATTAATGTGCAATCATGTTTTCTGGTGTTCTAACTTATTACTTGTCTGGCTTGCTGATGTTTGACAAGCCAAAGTAAGCTCATCTTTGAAATTAAGCATGGTCTGCAGGCCATTAAGAAAATCCTATTTGGAACTTCACATAACTAAGAATGCCAAATTTGGATGTTTATGTGAGATAAAAGACAGAAAGGAAACATAAAATACACTAATACGAACCCATGTCCTGAAGGAGCAATGAAGTATAAACAACACTGCACTCTATTATCTGGCATCTGACGTCTGTTCACTCGAGATTCTGCGTTCAGGTAGTCCTCAAATTTACTGTCAATGTAGTCGATAACTGGCTGCCAACTGCAGAGGTTACATGAACAAAACCCTGTAAGTTATATCATTTATGTAAAAAAGTCTGTCTTTGCTAAGAAATAGATGTACACTATTTCCCATGGCTTGCCCTTTTTTTTTTTTTTTTTTTAAGTTAAGAGACTTCAACACAGCACATTTTAAGTGACCAGCTCCTCAACATACAACCGAGCTACATAGCTCTGGAGATACAACCTGTGAAGTCACTGAAAAACCCTTTCAAACACAATTACCTTCATTGTAATAGCATTAAATAGAACACTTAAGAACTGTAGTCAAAGGAATATGCTTTACTGGTTACATCTTGTGACAGCACACAAGTTGGTTCTGCACACTGCCTGTGTGGATAAAGAACCAGATGCTCCATTCACTTTAAAGGGAAGAGCTGATAGCATTTCAATCAAGTTATGAAGGTACTCAGAACTACAGTATTTAAAGTTTTCAGCTAACTGAAAAGTTTAAAAGTGTTAATATTTTAACTGAAGATTGAAGTGCGCATTTAAAAAAAAAGTCACAAGGTATTATCTCACACACACAAAATACAATTCAGAATTATTGTGGGAGAACGTACAAAGAATGTCTTACCAATTACTATTATCCACAGCATCTCCAAATCCTGGTGTGTCAACTATTGTAAGTAGTAACTGAACACCACCCTCTTTGATTAAAACTTTTGACTGCTCGACCTGCAAAATGAATAAGGTAAGTTTAAATTTTTAGCAATTTAGTCACCCATCTTAAACACTGGGAAAAGCATTCAATGAATAAGAAGTCCAACAAAGAATTGCTAACTTTTCTGCTTCAGAGGGATACTGGGTCCATGTTTTGCTTATAAAATCCCAATAATTTGACAATCATTCATTATTTTTTTAAAGAAAAAAAGGTTCATAATTTAAATAAAGTCAGTGATAAAAGAACCCATCTAAGTATACATGATATCTTAATACTTTAACTCCTGTTGAAACAGGAAAAACCCTAACCAACACTACTAATTCCAATATTTAAAAAAAAAAAAAAATGTTCTGAGATATCCAGACATTCTGAAAAACCAGGCATTATACTTGATGAAATTGTTAACTTTGGTCAAAGAAAATTACACTTTTCAAAACTAATCCTCCCCCCAAGCATCTTAGACACTACATTTCTAGTCCTGTTAATGTATTTTTAAGAATATATTTATTCTTCAGCTAGTATAATGCTTGGGAAAGGAATCATAGAAAGTGATGGTTTCCTGTTACAAACAGATTGATATTGGAAAGTAATACAATCTAGCTGCAATCTGCTGAGCTAGACCTCATGTGACCGTAATGGATTGGTTCATGTTAGCTCAGGTCACTGATGGAAACCTGGCTCGGAAGGCAACTGCATCAGCACAAGGCATGATGCAAGATCTGGGTGTGGGAACGCGTGCCTCAAGTTGTGACCACCCATCTGCAGCACAGCTCAGTCAGCTTGCAGTAAGCATGTCAAACAGATTAAGCATGTCATGACAGAAAATTTAGGCTAAACAGCAAATGGACTGCTACACCCCCTTCCTTCTCAGTAATTATTGATAATGCCAATATCAGGTGTATTTGCCTGAGAAAGTACTGTACACCGTCGTATCAGTCAGTCTGAACCACAGCAGTAAGAAATGACAAACTCATGTTAGCACGTTGGCTCTGTCCAATTGCTCACACATTTAATCATAGTTTTTTCCCTGATATTAAGACAATTTATGTTAAATCACTAGTGACACCATTTTATAGGTATGGATTCAAGCAATCAACTGCGCGAGCCATTTATTCAGAACCACACACAAGTTGGCAGACATTGATGACACCTTGTTGCTCATTGCTTAACATTTTTTAAGCTTCCTGAACCGTAACTGGGGAGATAAAAGAAAGTTATATTTAACTAGGTGAACACCTTCAAGAACATACAGTAATGAGCTTTCAGACAGAGTAGAAACTTGGATAATAAATGCTATCTGGATGGTCTCTTGACCAGCTCAAGATTTGAGAGAGATCGTATCAATGCTGCTTAAGCACTTGCATATCCCTAGTTAAATAGGTGAAACACTCTCTCACAGCCACACCTGAACATTGTTGTAAACACTTTGCAATCACTGGTTATGTGATGCAATATAAATCTACAAGATAAATTAACACTCTGCAGAAAGTCAAACTAAATACCTCTTGCACAAGCAAAACACTGATTCTAATTCAGAAGAGAATATACAGAAACACAGAAAACAGGAACTAACTGCAAAGAACTAACTGCAAAAAACTAGCTCCATATTTAACCTCTGAGTATGCAGGATGCTATTTTTATCTACGCATCAGTGAGGATCCTATCGAAGCCAGATCAATCCCTTTCACTGCTAGGTCTCAAAAAATTAACTCAGCTACACTATGGTTATGTACAGCATGCAATCATCATGAGCTAGTTCCTCACCTAACAAAAAGACAAAAAACTATCAGTAAGGCAGCTTCATAAAACAAGAGTCCCCAGCACCGGGCTACCTGGATGCTAGTCACAGAAGAATCCAGGTTGGGGTGGACTTCAAGGCCACCCAATTCAATTTCCTACTTAAGCAGGCCTTACTGCAAGGTTAGGAAGGTTTAAAAAAAAAAAAAAACAAACAAAAACACCCAACGCACGCACACCAGCCTAAGACACCACCAAGTTACCCTTTCACTAACTGTACAACTCCTATCCTTCCAAAAGTGTCCAGTCCAAAGCCATGAGAACCTAGGACTACACGCAGTGCTTTAAAAACTTGCATTTTAATTGTGATTAATGTATTTTTCCCGCCTCAAGAGTTCTATAGAGAAATTTTATTGTACACAATCAATGCCAGAACTGAAGACAGTAATCCCCAGCCACACAGTCAACTCAGCCAAGAGTTCACTACTCACAAGCTTTAGTACCCGAGAGATTAACTTCTGATTCTTTTTGCTATCTTGCACATAGTAACCACAAAGCCCTCCTATAACAAAGCTCTCCACAAGTATAAGAAACCTGTAACACTTTCAAAATACTAGAGATGGTAATGTTAAGAGCTGTACTCTTGCCAAGTGCTACAAGGTATCAGCTTTATTCTCCAGCACAAAAATTCCCAGCAAGAACCATTAAATTATTAAGCACTCAGGGTGGAATGCTTTTACAAAAGAAGCAATTAATAAAACATTATCTTGAACACGTGTTTATAACAAAGGAAAAGGAAGGTCAGGAGATCCTCGGAAATGCCACACCAAACATTTTTCCTGATTCTGTACACTTGTAAAATGTAAGTGTGGCTGAATTTGTGAAGTCACCTTCTGACAAATGGCCTGCAGTAACTGAATCTCTGCAGACAGTGCTAATACCTTACTGGGTGGTGAGGATGTAAATTTATTCTTACTTTTCATAAATTCATGTAGGTATCTTGCTATCTGAGCAGGGTTTTCAAAAACCTACAGAACAAGAAACATTAGTTGATCAAATTAAATGTCCTATGCTTGTGTTACGGACAATCAGACCATATCCACCATATATTGTAAGCAGTAGAGACTATTGGTAAGAGACAGTAGGTGAAGAATCTGCCATAAAGCTGCAATAAAGTTGCATTTTTCTAACCTAAATGGATGTGTCCATACATGGTCAAAGGCACAGAAAGCAGCAACATCTGGAAGAGAGCCAGAAAACCACTGTAAACTAGTGTCATTCATAGTTAAGCATCCAACTGCATCCTATCATCTGATTCACAAGTATTCCCAAGGGATTCATGGAAAACATTAGTTCAAGTCTTGGAATTTAAAACTTTTTAATAAAAGTCTCCTCCAAACAGCCATTTTCCCATGCACTCCAGTCAACTGGGTCACACGGGTCTCCTTGGCAGTTACTACATAGCATTCATGACATGATGCTTGTTACCATTTGGCTACTTTTAATGGATTAAACAAGCCTTTACCCATATTCCATTCAAGATAGTCAAATAATGATCAGAGAAAATGTATTTCATACCCCATCATTTCCGAAGAAGTTTCCTTTGAATTCATCTGACACCAAATCTCTTACTATTAACTGGTTTTCTGTGTCTTCCATTAAATCAGTACAAAGGACCTGCCTTACAAAACAACTTCAAACTGCAATTGTTTTCAAGCCCAAACCACAGTTTTTACTTATCTATGCGAGATTCTCGTATACAATTCCTGATCAATAAGTTATTCCCACCATTTAAGAGCAGGCAATTATTACCACCAAGATTTTAGGATGCTCTGGTGGCCTGCCTCATCTCTACCCTACAAAACTCTTGACATCCTCAACTTAGAAAGGTTTACACCGGCAAAGAGCATAAATCCCATGGATCCAAATAGCAGCTCCCACTGTTAATTCTTTGATTTAATATTTGACTGGAATCACCTCCACATCATACACATAATTGCCAGCACACACAATTTTCAAGGTTGAAGGAGGAAACAATTTTATCCTTAGACACTGACACCGAAATAAGACAGTTTCAGTTTCCTTCTTAAAATGCTATGCATACTGATTTTTCATTCATCACAACAAGCAACTGAAAGCAAAGCAATGTTGCACTACAAGTATGCTCAAACATAAAAAATGCTTATTAAAGTAAGCAATAGTTTCTAAGAGGGAAGGTGGTCTTTAGATATATTTTATTGCAATCATATTATTTGCTAAGTTATGATAGACCCCAATTCACTACTGAAAATAGTTTTGGCTAGCTCTCGGCCACCCTCAGGCTTTAGCCCACACAGTGGAAGTCGGAAAAAATGCAACGGCTTTTCAGCCAGGGCTCTGTTCAAGCCCTTTTTTTTTTTCCAGCTTTACATACATGCCTAAAAAAAAATTAAAAAAAATTAAGCGAAGCTTCCTGAAAAGTATGGGGGGTTTTCTTCAACCAGTAAATTAATATAAATCAAACCACCTCTGAAGAACTCGAAAGGTCAGGATGAACAGATCATCTAATGTTGCCACCTAACAGATGAAAGTACTTAACTCAGATTCCAGAAGCTACACACACACAGATTTAGTTCTTCTTCCACTGATCCACCTTTAGCCAGGGTGAGACTGAGTTATCTTTGAAAGATGTCTTTTTTTGTTGTTGTTAGTTTGTGTGTAAATTCTTCCTATGATTTTTCCCAATTTAAAAAAACCTTCCAATGACAGGGAATCCAACCCACCATTAAGTTATTTAAACTATAATTCAATGAACATAACCTGAATTGGTTTAGCTTCTGCTAAACCAAATGTGTAATCAACAGTAATGAAATCACACTATATCTCTCTTCCAACAAAAAAGAAGTCACCCTTCTACTTAGTTTTCCAGCAGCCACTGATTATTTCATTAATAAGTATGTTATACCAGAGCTTAACTATTTGCACACCTTTTCCATCCCACTTAACATCTCTTTGAAACAGGTACATAAATGCAACCCTTCTAATTCAAATAATGGTCTAATACCCCTGCTAACAAGCTTTTAAGTCCATTTTGTCAGAGTCACTATGGTTTTACATTAAACTGATAAAATAGCATAATAGACATGACTAAAGCTTAGAAAAAAATAAATATATTATTAATCAAACTCAGGATGTTCAAAAGCTTTCTTCCAAATTAGAAAATTGATATTCTGCAACAAATGCATTTTGTATTAGTATTCAAGACTGATGTTGAGCTAACTGACATGCAATGTCATTTAACCTTCTTAGTATGAGCATAACTTTTTCCTGGCCCCGTGGTAATTATTCAGTGTTCTGAGAATAGATTAAAAAAGCCTTACCCAAACCCACAAACAAAAACAAACCAAAAGCCCCACAAAAAACGTAAGGTCAGTGGATCATAGCATTGGAGCACAGTTATTCAATTCCATTGAATAAAAAAAAAAAAGCATTCAGTGTTACAACTTCTGTTTAGCACCTTGCGTACCCTCCTAACTCAACACAAGGCTTAACTGCTTTATGCCAACTCTGTAATTGCACAATCACTTCAGCCACAGCTGAGGTGGTCTGAGACTGTCATTGTCCAGCAGAGTTCCTCTAGCTGCAAAACAGCAGCAATAGTGAGCACCCCCGGTCCTCATCTGCACGAAGCAAGATTATCTCAAGCTATCTTCACCAAAGTCTTAAAACAAGTGTCCGACGTGCATCAAGAGAGACGAACGGAGCTCACGCATACTTATTCAGCTACTCAGCTCTGGAAGCAGAAAATACCCCACTGAAACATAATTATTTCCTAAACTACCCACAACATTATTTCTTAGTATTAGGTTTTTGGGGTTTTTTTGGTGGGTTTTTTTTGGTTTTTTTTTTTTTAAATGACCATTTTATAATACAAAAAGCATGCTCCTTTTCTCGAGAGAAAATACAATTGATTAGTAGCAAATTATTAAACAAAACAAATGGATCAACTTCAGTTTTCCAGTGTTTGACTAAATATTTCAGTTGTTCCTGCAAGTGCATGGTACATCTTCTTTGCCTATGTAGTCTAGTGCTTAAAGTCAGCCAGGTTCACCCTAGTCCCTGATGTGTTTCAGAATAACAACTTATAATAGGCAAAAAATGTACCACAAAGGATACAGGCCGCAGAAGATTGGTGGATACTTTTATACCTTAGGTGTTTACATTTATGTCAAATTCTTTAACACACGTTTTCTAAAAGCCTGCCTTAAACATTCAGGGGCTTTACTGCACATCTACTTATTTCTACAGATATACTCAATATTTTAATTGATAATAAAACATTCCATTTCCAAACAGGACTGCACCCATATGAGGTTTCTAAAGTACAGCCAGCACACAAAGTACCTCACTTCAGGGCTCCCACACTTCAACACGCTACAAGTTTCGGAACCTGGAAGTTTTGTATGGCTACGGTACACTGAAAGACACACCGAATATTTCTTAGTGGTTCACAACATGGCTAAACTTATTTGAAATATAGGTGCTTATGTGATAACTGTATCGCCTTACATTACTAAATTGCAAGTTACATTGTTGAAGCTGCAGTTTTTTACCCCAGACATACCTGTACAGTCTTTTTAATTCTGTGTGAAGGACCTGGGTACTCTGGGGAATACAATTCTGTTAAGAATAATGAGTTGATTAATGTTGATTTTCCCAGTCCAGATTCACCTGGAAGAAAAGAGAACAGTTTCAGTAAAACCAGGAGTATCTCACGGAGTATAAACATTTAGATCTACATTTCAAATATTCTTGAAACTTAGTACCTGAAAACATGCACTGTGCTCTAAGGCTTTGAGAATCTATCTTCTTTTCCAATTTCAAGGAAAACCCTGCAAATCCAACTGTCACTGTCGGATTCTATAGACATTCATTTTTCTGATCACATTAACTACTGAATGCATTTAGCACTTCTCCATTGCTCCCATTACAACACACAAAGATGATATTACCCCACATTAAATTTTGTAAACAAGCTGTCTTCCTGGTATGACTTCCTATCATAACACTAAAGCAGACTAAACTATCTCCTTTATTTCAAGTATTATTTGAGAGTCTTTTTGTCAGGGAGGGGAAAAAAGAAGGGGGGAGTGGGAAGAGAGATTGAAATTAGTTTGGTCTAACTGCTAAAGCCACAAGAGCTAAAATGAAGTTTCAGAACTATGTGGTTTGCCTGGGAATTTTGTTGTTGTTGGGGCAGGGAAGGAGGATTGGATTTTGTTTGTTTTTTTGGTAATTTGTTCATGAGCAACAATAAGTCAGTCTTGCTAAAGAATCTGGAGACACAGGCCATGACCATCCAAGCAAAGAGAGCTACAATTCAAGCAAACGCAGTTATAATTCCCACAGCAAAGATTACCCCCATTCACAGCTCTACAGAGACAAGAGCAAGAATTTCAGATCAACTACTTATTACAGTATTTAAAAAGACAAGTCTTTTGCTTAGTTTTCTATTGTAAAGAAACTACTTCAACACAACAACTCACACTGGCATGAGAACTAAGGAAAAAAGTATATGAAAATGATGCTTTCTGTTTAAGTTTTCATACACAGTGCTGTTAGTATGTTCACCTAAACAGAAAGAGTCACACAGAAATTTGCTCTTAAGCTAACAAATTTGGGTGCAAACTACATACCTTCACTGGGGGAGGAGAATGAGCCACACTGCCCACACACTTTGAAAAGAAAAAACCTAATCTGCTAATCCCTCCATCCCCAACAAATAATGGTTGATTTAGAGACTAAACTCAGAATGCTTCAGAACTTGTCTTGAGATAAATGCCCTGGGTTAATGCAAGTAATCAAGAGTTACAAAAGAGAAAGCAGTTATGAACCTCGGTAGACAAGACCTTGTCTCCACTGTAATAGCCAGCTCTATTTCATACACAAACTAGCTTATACACACCAGCCATCTCAATTACAATGGTGTAGCACAAAGTCTCTGCAGTACCAAACAGAGCAATCTGATTAGCTATACTGTAAATGGATTAGCAGCTGATGAAACATTACAACCAGAGCTCCTGCAGGCTGGCTACATTATTAGTAGTGCTTGCTCTTCAAACCCCACCCTGTCCGGCAGATGAGCTAACCCATGCTGCAAGCAGGGTCTGGCCACAGCCAGGAAGATGGGCTGCAGCAGCCAAGAAACAAGGAGATACTCAAGTTATAACCTCAAGGTAGCAGTGCTGGGAACACTAACCCCAGCACAACAGCTATATGTCAGCCAGGCTTGCTGACAAGCATTTCATCACTACCACTGCAGATTTTGCCTTTTTCTGTGGTCAGATGCATTAGACATTTCAGAACTACGTGGTAAATACAGTGCCTAAAAGTGTCTGGTTGTAAGGGACACACAACTTCTACTCTGCACTTGCAAGATCTTTAGGGCAGGGTCAGCTGCAGCTGAAAGGCTTCCCTACCAAGTTAGAAAGCAATAGAAAGAAGCTTCTGAAAAGCACAGCTTTCCAACCTCATAGCTGCAGCCAGTCTGAAGCTCAGCCTTCTCCATCTCACAACTCTGCTCAAGATGCATGTATCATTCCAGTTAAACTGAAGAGTTTATCCACCCTACTAAACCCCTCAAGAGGAGGGCTCCGATTTTACAATGTACAATTCATACCCTTTTAGCGAACACTGCTTTTTTAGTTGACCATAATCTTGCAAGAGGCTCTCTACTGCACTATTGAAGAAAGATTTGTGTATCAGATTCTACTTCAGTATACAAAAAGGGTTGTCCCTTCTTCTCCCTTCTATTATGGTTATTGCTGGTCTTAACACGCTACAGAATTTAAAGTAGAAAACACTCAGAACAACCACTTCTCCCAAAAATCACAGTGCTTGTCAAGTTGCCATTAAAATTCAACATATGGAAATATAAGATTTTCAGCTTTGAAAGAATGTGATGGAAAACCAGCAGCTCACCCTAGATGGTTCCTGCAGCTGTGGCACTCCACACCAAGTAGCTACTGAACTGCTGAAGCATTATGCCCTGATAAACTTGAGGTTTGTTTTCCCCCCTCCCTGCCTTACAGCCACAAGGATAGGAAGGCAGTTTTGAGACGAAATTAGTGAAAAGACAAGTATGCTAAGGATACTTATGCACCACCTTGTTCCCAAAGGTGCCCAGCCTGCTAGATACCCCTACCCATGCTAACTTTAATCAGCCAGTGCGGATTATAACAGTTTAGACTGCTTAACTGCTACCAGTAATTGAGGTATTACTTGTAAGAGTTTACATCACTACAGTTGTGCCTTAGACCATGTAATAGTCAACACCTATGATGGTAGTAAAAGGCCATAATATCAAATGAAACAATTACATTGAAACTGTAGTTAAAAACCATAACTGGAACACTCAATATTGTACTATGGGAAGTCATACTGCTTCCACTGGAATCAAACAGGAATTTCTCTGCTGACTACAGGGAAAGCAGAATTAAAGAAACCAAGTGTATTTGAACAATTATAGCAGCCTTTTTGGACACATTAAAATATTCTGATCTTAGCTAGAAATATGGTAAGAAAGAAAAACAAAACAAAACACACAACAACAGACCCCAAACAAAACCCTCTGTTCTTCCCATGTAGAACTTTGCTCAATCCAGATCTACCTGAAAGGATTCCCTATTGGCAAGGCTGGGAATGCAGCTTCCAAGGATGCAAAAGGCTATGAATACAACAAACAAAACACAAGAGAACAGGGAAAACAAGTGGAATTTGCTTTGCCTTAACATGGAAAAAAAAACACCACACAAAACCCTCATCCCAAATAAAATGCATCTTCCCACTCTCAGTAAGCATTTCTGTTAAGATTTTGCCCTTTCACCATTACATGAAGTGGCATAAGGATGCAGTGTAATAGAACCATTTCAGCAGTAATAACTTCCAATCACTCAGCGTGAAATGTTTTCAGCGTGAAATGTTTTGTTTCAAAAAGAAAAGATAAAAATACTTTGACTTTGCAGGGTAATCCTGAATCCAAGAGTTTAATTATTTTTGGTATTCAGCTATTGCTTTTACCTTGCCCTCACTCTCCCACTAAATATTTCAGATACACTTCAAGTTCTTCTGAACAAATACACAATTCTTTTTCTTCATTATTTTGTGTCTCATGTTTATCAGCAAATTAGTGTTTCAAACTTTCAACATTTTCTCAAGCTATTTTTCCTCTATAGTCAATTCAAATACATGGAGCTGGCCACTCTCACTGGTAGAAATAAGCATGTACTTTTACTAACACACTCCTGTCAGTCTTGCAAAGGACAGAATCTTTTATCAGCCCCTACCAGAGTAGCAAAAGTTCCAACTCTTCTCAAGTCTATGGATTTCTAAATGGCCGTACAAATATTGGAGCTTTTCTTATATACTTGGGTTAACAATTACCTGTTGACAATTAGCATCTTTATACAGATGGCCCACTGCACATCATCTAAAATTAACCTTGGATAGCAAAATTTCTTCTTCTGTGAACAGAACACTGATTGAGTACCTCCCTTTTCCTCTACACAGATGAGACTAGCTGTAACATGAGAAGGGAGACAAACCCCCCCACACACACATTCAGCTTTTTCTTTTGTATCTTAAACACATTTTGGGGGGTCAGAAGAGACCACCAGCAACCACTGGAATGGTTTGCAAACCATGGTAAATAGTTTCCAGAACAATATTAAAGCAGATAAGTACAGAGAATTAACAATTAAAAAATGGGAACAATGAAGTGCAATCCATGGGAGTGGGGGAAAAGCAGTGCTCGAGAGATGAAAATAAAATAATTAACTCAGGTTGTTCTCAACTGCGCTACAGAAATCTTTCACCTTCATTTCCAAATCACTCCTAATCTGTGATAACCCATTAGAAAAATCTACTCACTGCTAAATTGCAAGTGTTTGATATGTGGTTTTTTTCAGTTCAACTACTATACATCAGCTCTTGTTATTACTTCATTATTAGAAAGAAACTTAAACTGCAAGCATCTCCTCCCTATGGTAAGTGAACTGTTATCTTAAATCTTAATGATGCTGCTTTTTTCACTGTTCATTGTCATGGCACATTGAGAATGTAGCATATTTCCAATCGCCTCCAACTTTTCAGCCTCCGCC